>NC_052133.2:43144382-45628714 GCF_016086655.4 Lepeophtheirus salmonis | reverse complement strand
GGACTTTCACATGTAATTGCTTATATGTTCTTTCCTCAAGAATGAAAAGAAAATAACAACAGATTGAAAAAAAAGCTGTGATGAGTTGAGATGGAAGAAAATAAATTACTAGTTTAAGAAGGAGAATCTTCTTCATTTAAAATAGCATTTTTATTGTGAAACTATTATAATTATATTTAAATCCATATATATATATTTATTATTTTATGCATTTCAAAATCAATTTACAACAAAGATAGGCGATAATTCATGTTTTAGAAAAAGATGTTAACACCTTCACGACTTATTAAACACTGAACAAAAGAGAAGAAAGGGCATACGCATAAACTTTTTTTTTTCATAGCTGTACTTCGTTTTTTCTTTACACAGATCCCTTCTTTAGTAGTAAGCCAGTGACTACTTTTCTCTCTAGAGTTATACCATGTTTTGTTTTACCAACAAGCTCATTGCTAAAACTATTTCACATTTAAGGGAGGTATCTTGCTTCCATCGGACGCCACGACTCCAAAGACCATGGCCTGAGCTGGATGTTTGGTCCTGAAGGTGCCCTCTACCTGAGCTCTAGATTCTGCCAAAAAGCGATCATTTTCCTGTTCAGAACAACGTCTACTGTGAAGATCTTCTTGTTGGAGATCGACTTGTACGCGGAGGGTATCGGACACACTCTGCTGTTTTGCAAAACTAACATCAAATTGTAACTTTCTGTTAGTTCTATACAAATGTGCCAATTTCAAAATTATCAGAATTTTAGAACTGAGGCTAGACGGATTCAAAGATGACTCTAATTTTTGAGTACTCACCCTGTATAGCTATATCAATTTTTGTGAATATATTTTTTCAGTTAATAATTGATTTCTTTTGTAAGAATGACTGATTACCTCCTTGGAATCTGCCGGGAGCGAAAAGCTGGACGTGCTAGAGACCAAGGTGAAACTCTGGATTTATAAGGTTGGCTTTGGGAGGCCTTATTTTTTACAGCAGGACTCGGTTCACTGCTTCACTTCGATAAAAAAGTCTCAAATGGCTCCAAGACAATTTTGACGACTTCATCTGGCTGGACTGTTGGCTTCCAAGCTCCCTGTATCTGTTTATTTTGTTTGGGGTGCAATCAAACGACAAACTAACCGAGCCCATTGCAACACCAAAGACGACCTTATCATTAGATTAAGAAGGAATTCCAGGATTTGCCAAGAGACCAAGTGGTAAATGCCTGTCTCAGCTTTCGTATACTTAGAGACTGTAATTGATGCTGAAGATGAGTTTATTGAGTGAAATAAATCAAAATTCATCGAGCTTCCACATATTTTTTAATTTGATAACGGGTGGGAGACAAAATTCCTTTGGGGGAAAAAACCCCACCCTTTTTGCGGCACAGATAGCTTGCGCATCCAGTATATACTTCACAAGCAAAAACAGTTTCGACATGCCTGTGAACAAATTGAAGATGAAGGCTATGTCCATGGCTTTACACACTTTCATAATAGCACCTCGGAGCGAATTCATATTTGGATTAGAGGTGCAGCAAACATTCTTCTCCCAAACTGTAAAACCCAGGGATTGGAGGTCAAGGCTAGAGGAGGGCCACATAGAGGGAGGCCAGAAGTCAGGCATAATGTTGCTGCAGAAGTTTTGGTTTCTTCTGGCGGTTTGGAGGTGAATTGTATAGCTCCGACATTTTGAACATAGAGAAATGGAATAGCAGCTATCGTTTGGTTGCATCATGAAACCTTGTAATTAAAAATTAAGTGTATTGAATCGTTATTAAATTCTAATGCACGTTTTGTGTCCCCACTCTATATTAAAAATTTCCCATTATTTCCAATCATCGATTTCTAAAATTTTGATTTTTGACCCACTACAAGATGTATAGTATGCACAATACAATTTAAGTTTACTTTTGTATAAATTTCTTCATAAGCTTATTATAGAATTCCAGAAGTTAATATTTGTTTTCTATTAATATATATGTATACCACAGCATTAATGTGGTTTGTTGTTGAAGTTCATTCAAATTATGGTTATGCCTACTGCATAAAATGTGCAAAACTTCATTGCTCTATGATTTCATATTTAGAGAACAACGTGAATAGATTTTCATGATCTACGAATGGCTTGCATCTTTTTTTTTCATTTTCAGGTGGGATGTACTGGTTTCTAAATTTTGAAAGTCCGTTCCCAACTTAAATTTTAAAGACGGGTCCGAATTGAACACAAAATTTAAAAAAATGAATGACGTGATCAGTCTATCATTTAAGTAATTTTTTTTCTATATGCATTGACGAGAAAAAGTTTGGAAAAAAATACTTTTTCGTCAATATTTATGACTTTATCAATATTTTTTACTTTAAACCCTTGAAAATTATTAAGAAAAAAAATAGATCCATAAAATATTTTTCAATTATTTGTCTGTTAAAATCCAGCTCTTTTGGACAGGCTTAATTTCATATATTAGTTTCTCTCTAGCAAGTATGATTATTGTTAATTAATTGCTTCCGAATGGTCATCATTCTATCCTGAAGACGCAATCCATTCCTTGTGGACAGGGATAATTAGAAGGACGTTTGTTTTTCAACAAGACAACGACCCAAAACATACATCCAAGCTTTGCAAAAACTTCGTGGAAAAATAAGAATCTCTCACATCATATCTATTATGCAATCTACTGATTTGAACCCAATAGAGCTTTGTGGGAACACCGAGTCAGAATAGTGTCCCACATGGAGAATGAGTTGTTGAACATTTTTAAGAATGCTTGAAACTTGCCTAATTTGAAAAAGTAACAGCAAAAATGCCAAAAGTCTGTAAAGCAGTTATAGCGGCAAAGGGACGAATTTTTGATGAAGCTAAAATTTAAACAAAAATACTTTGATTTTTTTAATAAATAAATGCTTATACGCATATTTAACCTTAGTTTTTATTTATTTTTAAAGCCTAATTACTTGTGTACCTAATGATAAAGTCATGGTTAGTTAGAAAAATATGTGAAATTCCATTTTTTCCTAACTTTTTCTTACCGGCGTTGGTGACGTCATTTTAAATCTATACTTCTACAATTCTAATATGGTCAATTTGGATTTAAATATGCCAAAATTAAGATTATTGGGAAAATATTTAAGAATTATAAAGATAATTAATGTTTTTATTAGACTTGGGTAAATTACGCTTACCGAAATTTCAAATCCCGATCCCAAATTAAACTTTCGATTTCTTGTCCCAAATTTGATTTATGGGTTTGAATCGGACGCAAAAACCATTCCATAGACCAATCTTGGATGATTGATAATTTTATTATGACCAATTTGGACTTTAATATTGCTAAATTACGATTGTTCACAAAATATTAATTTGTTTTATGATACTTAAAGTTTTTGTAGTCTGATTCAAATGGTATTCCGGGATACCTTTTTCTAGTATTAGTAAAAATGATACCTCTTAGCGGTTTCTTAAATATATTTGGGACGTTTTTTCATGTACAAATAACAGGGATGAGACTGGACTAGAGATATAACGGATCTCCATTTGCTTAGATCTGGGTCAGTTGGGATCTTTAGACATAAATATTAAATATTCTTCTCTAAATGAGAGAGTGAGGGGATAGGGCTGGAGCCTTAATAAAATAGGATACATATTTTGCTTACATTTTACTTACTGATTCTGACAGAATAAATAACTCAATGTTATTAATATTAGAACACAATGATTGTTATAATAATGTTAGATGCGTTGTTAACTTTATTGTACATCGCAACCTATCATTCGAAAAGAAACATTAAAAAAAGGCCCAAAATCACTAAATAGTATCAAATTTTTATTCAATAATAGTTGATACTTTTTCACAGCTGAGTAAGAACTAATTGGACTACAACTAATCAATACTAAGAACATAGATTAAAATTAAAGAGGAAGTAACATTGATATTTGACAACCAAATACAATGTAAATTTTTGTGTTAGTATAGTAACCCCTTGTGGAATAACCAAAGCCACCCTTTTACTTTGCTGACACAAAAATATACAGTGTATTTTGTTGTCAACTGTTGATTTTTTGGCTTCTTATCTCTTAATCAATGTTCTAAACGTAGATTGATTGAATTCGAATTGGCTGACTTACCAAACGGTTGTTGCTCCTGGTTTATATTTCTTTTCTGAGAAATGGTTTAATGATAGCATAACAGTAATGCTGTGCACGATGCAACTGTATAAGTAGATGTTGTTCCAAGCAGTAATCAAGATAAATAGAGATACTATGTTTAAAATATGTAATAAATATTTTTTTAACTAGGATTAAGTAATACTCAAAGAGTTTCCATTTCAGAAAAATCCCTCAGATGTGCTTTAAGATCTATCAAAAGTTTGAGTACCAAAAGCCGTTTCGGATCTTATTGGGATTTAAAAGTTAAAAAAAAATTGAGTAAAAATATAAATTTTGCTTTTTTCAAGACTTGTTCGAGATGTGCGACCCACAGATGACATAGTCGTAATGTTGTGTCTATCCTTATTTAGGACTGAAGACTGCAGTCCCTTTCAGTTCAGTCTCGGACCGGTTCAGTTCAGTCCTAAAGACTTTTAAAGTTATCTCCACAATGACGTCACTCAACTTTATTACTTTATTTTCTTACGATATGACATAAATACTTCCGCACAAGGCGGTATCGAAATTCGATAAAAAAAAACACACACCCTAGATTGCAAACATATACCACGACCTAAAGCAAACATACTGTGCATATTTTTTGGTATATATATATATATGCATCATTCAAAATTTTTTTTACAATGAACAAACATGAGATATTAATTTTTCATGAAACAAAACATGGATGGTTGTATTTATGAAAGAGAACTAAAAAAAAGTATACTTAGACACATACCTATATGCTTACAAAGGCAATGCTTTGTTCTTAAGGGTATCCATGCATACTCAATATATACATATATGTTTACTTTAAAATTACTATAAATCCTTACTCAATTGATATTTCTAACTATATACATAGATGAAAATAGAAATGTTTATAATATGTTATTGTTACTATGCAGTCATTAATAAGCTTAGTTATATATGAATTTATAGATTTGTAAATTATAAGCATTGTTGTTATGTATGTATAAAAATAAATATAATAAGGGACTAGCAACCCTACTATTTGGATAGTTTATTGACTCAGTGAGAGAACAATTTATCTATGGTAACAAAAACTTGAACTGAGATATTTAACTATAAATATTTTTTATTTATTTTGTTCAGCGACGATGATCAAAGCCGAAACAGTTGACCTATAATTAGTATTTACAAATTATAAAAAATATCTTTCGAAGTCAAAATAAAATATATTTTTTTAAATAACATAAAAGTACAAAAAAAAATTTCAAAACAAAATGGAAATAATATATAATTTAACATGTCACACAAAAAAACAAAAAAAGATTAAATAAAATCGGTTGAGGTCATCTTCACATCCCTGACGAAATCACAGAGGTATAGAATTCAAAAGATCAGCGGATGTATCATAAAATCATGCTAGGAGATGTCTATATTTGGTTTTGGATGATAGATAGTGTTGAGATCAGATTGTCTCGTTTTCGTGGAAGAGGTAGGGTGGGGGAGATGGGTTTATATTTATATTTAAAATTCAGTGGAGATTCAGAATTTAGACAAACCTGTCGTATACATTTTACAGGGACTTTATTAGATCTCGGATTTACAAATTTCGCTATCATCATTGACATCAGTAAGTCAATAATTGTCATTTTTTTAAAATAGCTATGCGTCTTATAAATACAAACTTTAAATAAATAATCCAAATCACATTTCGGTGCTTTGTACCTTAGTATCCAAAAGTGCTTGAAAAAACGCTAAGTGATTTTGATAATTTCAAAAGATTTTGGGGTGACTATTTTTGGCATTGCTTTTCGCAAAGACTTGTGCTCTTTGTTTTTTGAAAGTTTGATTTGACCAAATGACAAGCAAATCTTGAAAATGATAGGGGTAGAAACAACCTTGGCCTACAAGTGTGTTAATCAGGACTTGACCAGGTCCATATGAGATTCAACATATTCAATCAATCGACAGTCATTGATTGATTACTTCTTTAAAACATTAGCTCTCTTTCTTATTTATTTATTATCTGGGCGGTTGTAATGATTTGTGTTACAACACTTCTAAAAGTGGTTCAAGCCAACTTTTGAAGTTTCCTCATAATGAAATAAATAAATAATTTACTTAATATTGCAATTTGTGATAAAAATTACAAATTTTATCTTTTGAAATATTTATTATAGGAATTGGAATCATAATTATATAATATTGCAGCATGAATCATCCCTTTTTTTTGCAAAGTTTCCATTCGGCAAAGTTTCTGTTTGGTCGTTATTTCATATGGCAAAGTGGCTTTTGGCAAAAATAAATGATAAATTTATTAAATTCATTAACCAAATTGTACATTTTTGCAGACCAAATATCTTACATTCAGTGCTAAACTATGCTATCCGGTTTGAATTGTATAATAAAGCTTACATTTTAAAGATATCTAACTATTTATTTTCCCAAAGATGATACAGTTTTATGAAAGTGTTGTTGTAAACTAATATCTAGAACATGTTACTATTAAAGTACAATATTTTTATATTGTTGAAAAAAAAGAAAAAAGAAAAAGATGATTAAATGTGAAATTTGTGTTGTTGTTTTTTTCATAATTACTGGTACTTTTTGACAGAATGTATACAAAGTTCTTCAAAAAAATTGTCTATTGATTTGTTCTAAAATTATACACGTATATACGTGTACATGCGTGATTAATTAATCTTGTGTTACAACATTAATGTTGTAACCCGCATTAATGCATAGGAAGAGATCAGTTTGACTATTATAATATTTCATTACTACAAATAGCCGTGAAAGGAACGAATTGAGTACAAATACCACTCCATATCTAGCAAGGACAAAGGTAGTAAATATAATATTGTCAATCCTTTTGACCGTATTCTGTGTCTAAAAGTGACTACCTAGCATATTTCTACCTCTAAGAAGTCCTCACTTAACTCTAGATTTCTCTTACGAGGACACACACTAGTTATTATAGTTTATACTTGGATGTTCTATCTTCAATAATTACAAAATAATGAAAGCATCTTTGCAAAGTAAAAAAAAAAAAAAAAGATTAATATACTAAAAATTTGATTCATAATTATAAGTAAATGCTTACAATTTACAACTCTATACTCTATGTCATCACTGAAAAGAGCTTCATTATGTTTTAAGATTAAGAGATTTTGAAGATGATAAAGAAAACCGATTTGACATGCAAGGTTTTTGGTGTTCTATGCGGCCTAGTAATATGTTTTTTGATCTCAGGATCAATTTTTGATAATCTTCATATTAGTGTCCTGACCAAAAAGCAGCTCTATTAAAAGAATTATTTTCTTTTAAAAAAAAGAAGGTCATATTTTCTATATTTGTTTCGATTTTTTAAAAGCTTGGTCTTGCATAATGGGGTCAAAAGAACGACATTCTTTACGACCATATTTATTACTCAAGGTTTAAAAACTGATAAACAATAGCTGCAATTTAAAATGTTGTCTGGACTAATGATCTTATTGACTCGGATCAAGTCGTGAGTCGATTTCTTAATTTAAAAACAGTCTCAACTTAATATTACTATGGTACTTTGTAAATGAAAAGATGAATGTAAAGGAGAACATTTATTTTCTAAATCAAGGCCCTGGAAATTGAGGACTGGTTATTCCCATAAAGTTCAAATTAACTCAATATACTGACTGTATATTGAGTTAATAATATACGACCAGGGTGTCGTTTTGGACACCTTCATAGTTTTTTAATGAATATAGCATTTAAGTTATTAATAGATTTTTCCATTGATTTAAATGCAAGAAAAGAATAATGTTAGTTCATGAAACTTTTTCTAATAACTACTCAGTCAACACACTTTGGCTATTAAAGGTTAATTAATTCTTAATCCTACAAAAACAATTATAATTTATTTTATTTATAATTACTTAAGGAAATAATTAAATCGGATTGATATGTACACTGCCTATGCTTAAAAAATTGCATTCAAAAATTTTCAAAGTAACATATCCGTTTTAATATTCTAATGTTAACGTAAAACTGACATAAATTTGGCAATTTTATATGAAATATTATAACTAATTATAAATAGTTACTATAATACTTTTTCTAAATATAATGAAAGTTTCTAGATTATGAACAATAGAAGAAAATGCTTTCATGAAAAGGATTTTTTTATAATTAAAGGAAAACATGCCATGAGCAAAAAAGATATTTTATATAAATATGTGAATATCCCATCTGATATTTTTCCCCAAAACAATAGAACACGACAAATTTACCTAATAAAATAATGAAATGCATCAAAGAGTCGCTTGAAATGTATTCAGCGAGAATATGCGGCCATAATTAAAAGTCCAGGGGGTCACATATGAATTGTAGGGTAGTAACTTTGTTTCCTCCGTTTTTTTTTTTTTTTTTTTGATCTAGTATGATTTGACAATTTTGGCCCTTTGTTCAGGAGTTCCAACCACCTGGAATATTAAAAAACCTTCAGGGATTTTTTTTTGCCAACCAAGGAATCAATTTGTCTTGAAGGACTTTAATATACTCTGATGAAGGATTTTTGTAATAGTGATTATCCTTTAAGTATAATTTATCTCCTCTAAACTTATTACGACTATTATAATCTGGGTCAACATCAACATTTTTGTCTTCTAAAAAATGATAACTCTTCCATCTGGAACAGATTGAAGGTCATTAAAAAGTTATTTGCAAATTGGAAAATGGGTATTTTTCATGCTTTTTGTAAAATAGGCCTCTTTAACATTACCAAAAACTTACCCCAAAGTTTTGCAACAGCTGTACTCATTGGACTGCAAGAGACTCCTAGATCCTTAGCATAATTTTGCATTGATTTGATTGGGGTTCCCTTTTTGCAGGTTTGATGAATTTTTACTTAACTAATACCCACCCACACGTATTAATGTTGTGATTTTAAGTCTTGCTTCCCGCTCTGATTACATTTTTCTCATATTAAAAAAATGTATATTTATATACAGTTGATATTTTATAGAAATAATACATATTCTTAACTTTTGTCAGTCATTTGTTCTCATAAATGAGAAACTCTATTGTATAGTATTTTAATATAGGTCTGTGAGTTACATAAAACATATAAAAACCATTATATACTTTTTTGGATCGAATAGCCATATAAAACAAAATTACATACATTTATTAGAATATACAAACTAATTACGTGTGTTCTTTATTGCCATTTTATATACCGGATGTTCACAAATATACAATAACCATTTTTAAATTTAATGTAGCTCGTAACTTATTAAGGCTATTGGAAATATTCCTTCTAAATGTGATTGCCTTATGCTTAAGTTAAATGCTCAAAAATATGTGTTTAGATTGATTCAAAAAATAATTTTGCGGATTTTGGCAGGCAACATGTTAATGGATGTCTCCTGGGCTTAGGGTCTACCGCAATACCTTCTACAGAGCCATGGACATTTACAACGACACTGGATGTTATATCAAACGTACTACAAGAGTAAGACGGCTCAAATCTGTTCTTTCTTATAGGTTGGTACAAAAACAAAGTGGAGGAGAACTCATGAGCTTTAGTAGTGGGACGGGACCCGGACCCAAGATGAGACGATTTAAATTTTTTTTTTTATTGTTATTGCAGAGTCTCTTATTAACGCAATCTATCTTGATAAAGTAGTCTTAAAAAAATGTACCGCATATTTATAGACATCCGGTACAAATATATATTTTTAAATATTGTACATTTTTTAATAAACAATATAGTTTCTTGTTTTTAGGTTTATTTGTTTACGACTCTACAGGCACCATTTTTTCATGAGGATAATAAAATGAAGAATGTTGGCACAGTTTTAGGTCTCCATAACCATTGACCATAAAAAATGGCATTTTAGAATAAAAATAGAATTATTCATTCATGTATATAAAAGACTGAATGGCTATTATGAATTTCTGTCAAAATTTATTCGGTCATAAAAAGGAGACTATGATTCACAGAATAATACTAAACATTCCTGACTCCTATTTATATTATCTCAAGCATAAAAACAAATATTTATTTATTCACCACGTGTTTAAATTATTACAATATAATATTACAAATAAGACTGTTATTTTTCCAATAGATGGCTTTCATAAAGTGTATCTCGTATTGTATATATGTACATGCGATCAATTTACGTTAGATGATGCTTAAAAGATATGATTTATTACTACAAAAGTTCTTAGACAGCTTTGTAATTATTTGAGCGCGTGTCAAAGATCGACACCAGGAATATTAAAATACGCCATATTTTACAGTTTTTTTTCTATAAAGGCGAACACGCGAGATAAGAGGCTGAAATAGTGAATGGTGTTTATTGTCCTGATACTATAACACCCAATCACGTGCCAGTTTGGGTTCGTCGATTCGTTTTGGTAATTTTGATGTCAAAGATGGAGAAACACTGTTTTGATTGCCAAGGAAATAAACATTAATTGAAAAAAATATATCCATCAAAATAATTGACTTCTTCTTACTACACCTATTATAATCGCTGTCAAATTAAAATTGTGAGAAAATCTGGAAATCTGTTCTCAATTCTCTGAAACTATAGATTTTGTGATTCTTATTTTTTGTGTCTCCGAATTATTAAAAAAAAAAATAACAGTTTTAACTATTGTCAAAAAAATAAAACATATAAACTAGCAGTTTTTGTATATTAACGGCTCAAAAGTTTTTGAGTTGGAAATACTTAAATGGTTTATTAATTGGTGTATCATAAAATACTAATTATAAATGTATAATTAGTAGAAAGAAATCACAGAATCGGCGTAGCTCAATGAACAACGCTCTCGGGGGATACTATTTTCTTAAATTCAATGAGCATAGGTTCGCGTCCCAGCCATTCCTAGAAAAATAAATATACATTATGTATATGGATTTCACAAAAGATTCCTACGTTCCTACATTTACTTATTTTTTATCAGTGCAATTACATCTGATCACTTAAAGAAACATTAAAAAAATGACATGTTTTATTAAGATATTATTTCATATGAATTACGTTAATACTTCTTATGGAGAACTCCTTTTCATCAAATTAACCCTTGGGATTTAAAATTAAAAAGTATATTAAATATTGAAACAGAAATCTGAACTTTCCGTTGGTGAACAATCTTTTTACGTAGTTAAGGCACTGGGGTAAATCGTTACCCTTAATATTAATCGAATTTTATTACATCATAAATCGTCTACATAGGCTCAAAATTACGCTATTTAAACATGTTATATTTTTCTAAGAATTTCATTTATTTTAAACTTGTAAATATTAATTTAAGCCCATAAAATTTTCTAAAAATTAATAATAAAAATAAGATATGATTTGTCACTATTATAGTTAACATTTCATAATTTTAGTACAATTTACTCACTAAGTTTGTTGAACTTGAGTAGGCTGTATAAAATATTATATTAATAAGAATACGTATTCCTTAAATTAAAAAAAAAAAAAAGTGCGGCTTAAAGACATACAAATTAATCATATTTACCAAACCTTGATGAATAATTGCAATTTTTTTGCAAAAATCAAAGAGTTGTATTTATTCGGAAGGATGTTTCAGAAGCATACCAAAATTTAAGGTGATAAAATGTATTTTAAACAGATTTGAAGCAATTTTATAAAATTTGTCTTACAAGAAATCTCAGTTCACTAACAAAAGACCTTAACTTGTAGCTTTAACCGATTTTGGGCGAGACAGAAAAATTACCTACACATTTCAACAACTCTTTCTAATAAAATCATAATTTTTAATACAAAATTGAACAATATGTCTCAAAATTTGTATACCTATTCAATACTCCTGTTGTAGTAAGGAAAATAAAAATACTTTAAAAAATTGTTGCACAAGTTAGATAAAATTTGATTAAACTATTTCTATGGAAATAAAAATTTTTAAATAAAAAATTGATCTATAAGTCTCAAATTTTGTATAGATATTCTCTGACTATTTTAATATAAAATTTGACAAAATAAAATAAAAATATTGTCAAAAAGGAAAGTAAAAGTCTCAATTCTTGTTGAGGGTACTATGTTTTCTAATTAAATCCCTGTAATAACGCTACAACTATCTATTTTTAACATACTGTATATCTTAAAAAACATAAAAAGGATATAATTTAGATCATTATGATCCATTAGGAAATAAAAAGAATTAAAAAAATATAAATAAATTAATAAATTTTATATATAAACTACTTTGAATATTGATGTGCTTAAATACACCATCAGCACTAATGATAGCTTAAAAACGACTGCAAATGCTCAATTATAACCAACAATGTTCCTTATTTAATTTTTGAATTACTTGTCCCTTTTCAGTATAATTTAAGAGGTCTGAAAAAATAAATTTTTGGCAAATATATCCTTTCCCCATTGTGTTTAGTCAAAAATAACTCAATATTGTTAAAAACCCATTTAAAGAGGAAAATCTTTTACATCAAGCAATTTGAACCAAGTCTTGGATAACGATTGAGCAAATCATTAAATTATAATTAATTTCCGGCAAACAATCTATTTATGTATAATATAAACTTTGCTTTTTCATTGTGCGTGCACCAATAATTAGCATAAGGAATCCTTAATAAGTATAAAAAAAATTTGCTACTTAAAAAATTTATATAAACTAGTCGTGGTTTCAAAATAATACTCGAACTAGAAAAAAAAAAGAGTCTGTTAAAGTCGACAATTTTCTCAAAATGACTCCAACTCGCCCTAAATATTTTAAAAAGCTCGACTCAACTCGAATGATCAAAACTCGAAGTATTCGCGTATTCATCTAATCTTTGGTCTTATTAATGAAGCAAAGTTTATTTGTATGTATATATGAGTGTCTGAAAAAATGTAACAATTTGTCAAAAATGAACTAACTATAGCATATGTTTTGTATGGAGCAATAAAACATCGTGTTTTTGGAAGTGAGCGCTCCAGTGACTAAAGTACTCATCAGTCATCACATCACATTAAAATTTAACACTAAACTATTAATATTATTCTTTCACTCTGGAATACATTTAAATTGATAAAAGTATTGAATAGTTACGTGTGTGTATTTTAGAAAAATGGAAAGTAAAATTGAGGATTTCTTGAGAAGTTATCTTTCATACCATTAAAGCAAAATTTGTATTTTAATTACTCCGGGAAGTGCCGAGTAATATCCCTAGTTCATTATAAATTTTATTGCCATATTATTAAGGAGATTTTTTCTTTTGTCTAATTGGCGCACTTTGTACATTTACTTAATTGATTTTACAAAAAATAAAATATTGCCTTCATTTTTAGCTTTCATAATATGCTGTTATAGATCAGGGGTCTCCAAAGTAAGACACATTTACCAAAACGAAAAAATATAACTGGTAATTATCTGGTTGAGATGTTAATAATTATACAATATACACATATGGCAGCTTAAATGAATTAATTTCAATATTTTTTTTAGTTCGTTCTTACACTTTAATACCGAAGCAGTTACTTAAAGTATATGCATTAAATAATCATTATTTATGTTTAACCTTAAAGCTTTAGGGTAAGATTACATATCACTGTTACTAAAATTTACAAGAAATAAGGATATAAATCTGATAAAATCAATACTGTCGGCATTCACAAAAACACTAAGATCATTCATGAAAATACTAAAAGCCAGCCTCAAATTTAAATTTTATATTGTCTTAAAATCCTTTTTAACGCCTTTAAATGTCGTTTTGAAGTTGACAGAAGTTACTTAATTTCTTTTCTGGCCAAAGTCCACGAATTATTCCTAAGAGACGGAACTTTAATAAAAAGTGCAGCATATCTTGCTGCTGCAGCAATACCAATTTTTCTCAGCTCCTGAGGATGTAACAAATCATTATTTGTTATTCTCGTTGCTATTAAGGCTTTATAGTTTAGTAAAGCGAAATCCAATGCTTTGATTTCCGATGATACTCCTTTATTCCTTTTGGAAATCCCGAACAAACCCATATCTTTGTCAAAGTTAGTGTTAGCAAGTTCTAATCCTTTTATATGAACCTTTACTAAGGACTTCAAAATACCTACAGTGGAACAATCTACAAAGGCATGTAGATTGTCATTAAAAAGTTTACCACAATCCTTGCATAAGATAAAAAATGTTAATTAATCTAGCAGAGATTTGAAATTTAGCAGTATACTTTCTCCCATTCCTTTCATGCTTTATTCCTCTCAGATAATTTAGTATCCCCTTTCTTCAATTTTTCAGAACCCTTAACAGCTTGATATGATCATCAACAATTTTTTTTTCCTTAATTTGATAATTAATTAAATTTATATTTTTTTGTGATTATATACAGGATCGTGCACAAATATTTATACAAAGTTTGATCTCATTTCTATCCTGAGCCAATGTATTGTGAGGATTTTTTAAAATTAATTATGACCTGTATGGGCCTCAACCACTGCCTCAATACTCCTACAGAGTAAATATTTTACTTCAAAAAGAAAAAATATTAATCTTGCATAAACGGTGCCAGAGTCGATGATATTGATTTTACAGTGAAATCCTGGTTTTTTCATTATTAGATCTTCTAAATATTCACTATTTTGAATATATAAAAAAGTTTCCATTATCCTGTCAAGGTTTTTTTAACTAGATATACTGAATAAAAAGATTTCAAAACTGTATTAGGCCGTGTGGTATCACATGAAACCGTTCGTATTATTAACAATTTATATTTTTTCAACTCTTACATGTCAATATTTGTATTTAAATTAATTTTTGATATAAAACGATCCGAACCATTTGACTTCATCAAGATAAAATTTACAGATTTTCCAAACTAGTCATTCGAAGTCTGTTCCTCTAAGGGCGCATTTGCCCGTAGAGTATTTATTCAAATAGTTGATAATGGATATCAAAGGATTGATATGATTTTACGATCTGAACAAGACTGGATCGCTATGGATGAAGTAAACACATAAGAAACAAATATTATATAAAATTGTACATAATACGTTGAAAATAACTGTAATCGACTACTCTTGATAAATATCAGAGGCACGAACCGAACCTTGGATGATTATAAAGCTTTATCAGTGGTTTTATAATATTGGATGAATAATTTATTGGTCGAAGGAACTTGTATATCAAATAAATGACTCTATCAAATAACACTTACAATACTTGTAAAATGATCTACTTTATGCCTATTATTGATTTGTTCTACTAATGTAGCTTGAAGCCTTAAGCCCATTTGCATTTTCTCTATTTTCATGTTTTTTTTCTGCTACTATTTTAACATAAGTGTATAGTTATTTGAATGAAAAAAAAACATGGTGAAAATAAGAATTAAAAGAAGATACAATTTAAAATTTCATAAACGGTCCATAGTCGGTACCAATTACTCCGATCTGGACTATTCAAACCTATTTGAAATTCTTGAATAACAAACAAATCAGACAGTTTCAAGCATATTTGATTTTTGAGTTATTCCTATTCATATAATTTAAAAATTCCAAATTACTACAAGACTACTGGATAAAAGATATTGTTTCACCATCTCAGCCATGGATTAAGATTTGAATAATTGTCATTACTTAGCTAGTTTACCTTTTTGCTTCAAGTTTATCAAAGCTGGAATACAATGGTAAAAATTCAACTTAAAACATATATAACTAAGAAAAAGTAGGATTTCCTTTATTATTATCCAAGGTAAAAAAGTATCAAGACGAAAAAGTCGCTAGGTACAAGATAAAAACTGGAAAAGGTGAAAATGTCAGAAGACAAAAGTTCTACAAGGCAAACAATGTCTCACGGCAAAAAAGTTACTAGACAAAAGCGTGGCAAAGGGAATACGTACAAGGTGGAGACGTTCAATGCAAAAATGTTCAAGGCGAATAATCCTTACACGCTCGTCAACTAACTAAAAATCAGTTGCAAATAGAAATTTATTTTATTATTGACCCAACCTCTTGTATGAGCAGGAATACCTTTGCCATGATGCACTTATACGGAATCTGGATTAAAGTTTGTATCCATAATAGTGCAATCTAGATACAATTTCTTGAAATAATTTCTTATTATACAAATAATTATTTCCTAAAATGTCTACCCTTATTTGATTAATAATTAACTGTCCTTTTGATATAGTAAAATGGTTGGACTAAGATATTATCAATTCAATGAAAATATATTTTTTCCCTCGTCTAATAGTTCGAACTCGAAAGTAATAACTCGAACCCAACTTTATTATTAAGTCATAAATGACTTTTGACAAATGTAGTTGCAGTTAAAGGATTAAAAAAATTAACTCAGTTTTATACAAAAATATTTATCTGCGATAAGAATTTGTGCATAGTATTTTGATTTGATACTAGCTGAAATAGCAGTTTGTGTGAGAAGATTAGATAAAACATATGTAAGAATGGCTTATTCTGAGAAATATAAAACTTAAAATGATCATGTTGCGGGATATGATATTTTTTTTCTTTATTATTTAATTAATTGAAGTGAATACATCTAGGAATGTAATGTTTTAATTATAATTTAATCGTAATTAATCATTCAGTAATATATACTTGCAGTATAGGTACATTTAAAAAATAATCAGATATAATATGTACAGAGTGCTTCAGCATTAGAGTCTCATTTACTTTGACCGTATTAAATTAAAAGTATTGTTAATAGATACATCGACACTCAAGTCATGAATATTACGATAACTATTTGTCAGAACAAATATTGCAATGTAAGAATGGTACAAAGACAAAACTTTTTTAGCTCCCCTTCACGTGATCTTAACCGTATAACACTAGAAGCCTGTAAGCAAGGCTTGAAATGGAGTAGAAGAACTGAAAAGTTAATACAATGATATCACATGTATTCAAAAGGCATTTGTAGACCCTTTGCATTATTGATGTCTTGAAACAACGAAACAAAAATAAATTTAATTTATTTTTTGTTAGATTGTAACATTAATTCAAAAGGATATAATATTTATTTTATGAATATTAATTATACTTGATTTGTGGGTACACAATATTCTTTTTTTTTTTTTGATAAATTAATATAATTATATACTTCAAAACTTTTTTGTTTAATATTGCAGAAATAATGGTGTGCAATATAAACTCATAAAAGATAAAATACAATTTATTTAGGTATTGATTATGTTTTCATTTATGTAGCAAATAACTTACATATTGAAGATAAATTTACTTTGAAACTTAAAATATGTGCGTCATATAATCAAGAATATTTATGAAAAATTTATCAGATTATATTATTTTTGGATTTTTTTAAAAATGGTAGTAATAATATTAATTAATTATCATTTTCTGTTAAAAAATAAATATTTATATTTAAGTGAATAATACTTCCTTTTCATCAATATTGACAACCCTAATTTTATATAAAGCCCAAGGTACATAAGTATGGATATTAAAAAAATTCAATCAAAGCGATGAAAGAAAGAAAACATTACTTTGATCTCAAAAAAAAAAATGATTTTCCATTCCTTTGAGAAAGGAAATTATTAGAACTTAATATACATTTGATTTTTGTCAAGAATGAGTAATACCTTTATCAATTTTTTTAAATCCACTATTTTTTACTAATCTATTTACAAATGATAATAGTTTACAAAATTTTGTACTTGGGTTGAAATGGTGGGTTCCTGATTGTTTTTAATTTGAGACACTTTACAATAACTATTATTTTACTTTCAAAAAGTCTTGACAGCTTAATAAATGTACTACAATATTATCATAACTTTTATTTTTTTAATTTTCTCTTTCTTTAACTATGTAGTAATATGTATTCACCCTACGACAAACTATGATTTTTGTTATTGTGATGAAAAATGAGGAATTTATTAGTATATTTTTCATCTTTTTTGTACTAAGAAAACTATTTCTCCGATTCAGAAAAATATATGTAAATTATGAAAATATTTTTTAATCCAAAAACTTGTACCTATAAACTATATTTTATATTTTTCTTTTATTTAGATATTTCAAGTTGAAAAATATCACTTAATCATGCAAATGTTAACAAAAAAGTAATATATAAAACTCTCTCTATATCTGCAAAACCAAAAGTTTTGGATTATAAAAGTCATATTTATTTGCTAAGGGGAAATAGGAACCAAAATTTTTAATGACTAGTGTTATTACTTTGTAGTAATACAATATAAAAATCATTTGCAAAAAAATATATGTGAAATAAAGGTTGAAGGAAATAAATTTTTAGTTGTACAAAATAAACTTTTTTTATTGGAAAATATCTAAAACAAAAGACATATATTTAATTTAACACAGTAAATAAGAATTTTATTATAAATTCACCTGTCATTGCATATAATTTTCATCTAAATAATTAGTTGATACATATTTTTTGCAAATTCTCGATACAAAGCTATTTATAAAAGTATTTTGTACGCTCAAAAGTGAAATGTTACAAGTTATTATATGTCAAAAATGATATTTTGAGCTCCCATTGTAAAATTATTAACTTTTTTTTTTTTGACAAGTCATGTAAAGAAATGTCCAATCAAAGGCTTTTTAAAACCCGGTTATAAATATCTACTTTAATCAGCAAGCTTTTTGACCTACAATTAGTAGTTGTAGAACTATAATTTCCTTTGGCATAAAAACCATTAAAAAAATTCCCACTTTCAGTTGCTATTTCGTCAAAATTTAATTTAACAAATATTATAAAATCTACAATTTTGTTAATATAGTTTCTAAGTAGGTTTGATTGTTGTCGTAATCACATTTATCTAATCTATAATAGAAATAACCCATAAATCCTCCCCACAAAGTATAGCAAAAAAGAAAGCTGATCAAAGAATAAACCTGTTGCATATTTGCCTAATATTAATAACCATTCTTACCTCTTGGACTTTCAAATACTATTTCTTCCCCTTTAATATATCATATTGCAATTCAGTTAGATATAAAGTTTATAACATACACACTATATTTTCACGAATTTATTTTATAATATTTTTGGTCATATATTAAAAAAATATATATATTTAAGTGAGGTTCTGTTCGATTCGAATAACACACCGTAACTAACATTGAAATGAATACATGTAGTGAAAAAATGAGAGATTGGTGTTATTCCTGTTGTTATTTATACACACATGGGGAGGATAGGGGGAGAAAGCCTTTCCTCTCTCCGTTCCCAAACTCTATCTTCGAGGGTTTGCGAACCAAGTATCATCTCATACCCCCTGACGTCAGAGGACGCTCCTATTTGCTTACCTTTCTCTGTGAATTTGATAAAGTAATAATAATAGTAACGATATTAGAGAAATAACAAAATATATAGTATTCAATGTTTGTATTATATTGGGGATATAAGTATTCGTTCTCACTAGGTTGTTATAATGAGTTATTTATGCTACGTAATTTGAGCTCAATATGTTTATATGTAAATAAAGGAATAACTATACACAATGCTCTTGTGCATAGAATGATTCAACTTTTTGTTATTTAAAAAAGAAAAAAAACATATGTTTTGCAAATAAGTAAGTAATCGCAAGGAAATCCTTTGAAAGCTTAGTTTCCCCTCTAAAATGTTAATCTTTCTTTAATAAAAAATATTTTACTCGTAATAATGATTTTTACAAAGTTTACGGAATTTTTTTCTTAACACTTCATTGAAACTATTTAAGCATACAGTAAGTATTTTATAACCAAATCAAAGATATAGGAAGAGCATCACAAAATAATTAGTATTCAAACATTTTTTGACGCGGGAACTATGTCGTTAGAGATTGCCAAAAACTCCAAAAATATAACGTATCTAATTTCCATGATAAACAGGAAAACGATTATAATAATAATGTTATTTATATTTTGTATCGTTTTTTTAACTTCTTCATCCCTTTTGCACTCGTAAATAAAATGCTAAAAATACTAATTGAGAAAATATGTATTTTAAAATAATTTTAACAAGATAAGTTTGGGGTCCAACAACATTTAATTTGTTATTCGTAGTGTAAAAACATTACATTTTTATTCTTAATAAAAACATCTCTGAAATCTTCATTATTTTATGCAAATACATTATTAGTCAGTCTTCACATTGACAGAAAAAAATAAATCATATGAAAAAAAAAAAAAAAAGCAACAAAGTTAATTAAATCCACTACGTCTAGATTAAAAAAGGCTAAATATAGGAATAGTGCCTAGACATTGGATTACCAGGATTAATATAGAATTGCATATATTCTTAACAACAATTTAATATATAGGAGGAAGCAAGCATTTTAATAAATCTCAGGCTGGATAATATCCCAGTTTACGGACAGAGGTTTAAAAGACAATTTGCCTTTTTGAGGTATAAAAAAATTTAAAAAAAAACATTAGTTGACTACCCCCACTTGCAGTAGTCCGGGTTTAAACCCTTTGGAGTTTTCCTTTAGCTACAAATTTGTAAAATAATGCATGTAGATTTTGACACCCAAACATTGAAGCCATGAAGAAAACAGTAAATCAAAAATGTCCGAGGCTTTTATCAAGGATACATGCAATTATTTTCAAATATTGGAGGGTGGTTGTGGACTTAATGGGAGGTATATTCAGTCAAACAACCCTTTTATCCTATATTAAAGTTATCAATCTCAATTATAAATTTACCTTCAACTTCTTCTTACTCATGATGAAGTCAGAGTGTAATTGCTGTTCGTTCCATCTGGTACATAATTAATGAATTGAATTAGGACTCGTGCATATTTTTAGATTAGACTGAATTAGAATGTAAGGTTATAAATAATCTGGTACTATATTCTAAATTGAATATACATATTTAATAGTACAAAGGAAATAGAAAAAACTGGGAATAACAATAACTTTTTTGTTTCTTACTTCACACCTTAAGTGGACGGGATAACTACATTCCCCAAAGCTATAGATATCTCAATTTAATTCGTCAACCGGTGTAACATAGACCCTTAATTCTGCGATATATTTCATCTATTAATTAGAAGCCAAAACAAGACCCTAAAATAGTCTCTTGAAATAACAGCACTAATTAAAAAAGTGTCATTAAAAAAGCCAATCTTCTTAAGGGCATCTATGAAGAGTTAGATTTATCTCCCCAAAGTTTTTATTCAGTTATGTCTTACCGTCTTACATTTCCCAGAATATTGCGCTCTGACCATACACGAATTCCAATTTTGTTGTATCTATACACAGTTTTTTTATAGCTATGGTAAAATATAAGATAATTATTGAAATAGCAGATAAAATCTCAGATAGTAATTTTATGGTGGGAGGTCCTCCTGTATTAAGTAAACACCTTAAACATCACACTATAACGACTATAGGGGTAATGGTAGTTATATCTTTGTTTAATACAATTGTGAGTTTCTGAAAAAGAGTATATGATTCCTGCTACTAGGAATATTAAGGATGAAGTAAATCCGTGGGGAACAAAATTGATCCAATGTAGTTCTAGATATTTCTGTGGGAGAGAGGGAAAATATCCTAGCAGAGGCAATTGACAATTCTTCTTCTTAAAGTATTCACTCAACCAACACAAAATTCACCAATCTATGCACAATAAATCGATTTTATAAAAGTAAAAAAATCGATTTAGATTTAATTAAAGATGCATAAAAACGAAAATCTGTTGTATTTTTTAGTTCTCCCATTTCTTTGGAGTTGGAAAACTGTAGAGGGATTTTCTTTCCTGAAGCTATATGCATTATTATTTAATTCCTGAAGAGTAAGTTTCTTTTTCTACGAGCTTATAATTTATTGCAGAATGAAGGATATAAAAGAAGGGAAGGGTTGGAGTTACGCAAAAATACATTTAATTATGGCAATTTGGATGAATCTTTAGTTCTGAGCAATCGGGTTTATGGATCTGCATCTACTCGCCGTTCCAACAAACTCATATTTTTCCATTTGGATATATACACTAGCTACACGTCTTCTGATCTTCAAATTTATATTTGGTCGAGAGATATATTCTCTTTGTACCTCACCCGGTAGATCTCATCTCCTTTAATTTCAATAAGATTATAAAAAGATAATGTATTATATTCTGCTATTACATATAAATAATTGTTGGCAAATGTTAAGTGATGATATTTGTATAAAATATAAATTAGTGACCTCATAATTTCTTAAAACTTCCATTGAATTATTTAAATATCTTAACAATTCTTACACTTATTTAGTGGGGACTCCTCTTTTAGACAACTTAACAACTTCTCATCATATTTGAATATTACTCTTGCGAAGATCTAGGACACAAATAAATTAATTACAGATAATAAATAAATATCTGCAAACGAGCTAATTATAAGTTATATAACTGACAAAAGTTAAAATGTAACGAAATAATAATAAGATTTTTTTTGAATTGATTGAAAAAATAATAAAAATAGAACATTAATGATAGTTGTCAAACTTTCAATTTCCTATGTATGAGTTCTCCGTTATTTTATTTTTAACCTTATTTTTGGACATGCAAATGATATTTCGTTATTGTGATTGTTATCAGGCAAGTAAAAGTTTCAAAATATTTCCTATTATTAGTTATAAAACTATTATTGCTATTTATTACAAACTATTCCAAGCAAAATAAAAGTAGGGCTGCTATAGAAAATTTGATATATCCGAGTATCATTTAAATATTTACTAAAATATGTACATATCTTTAGAGAGAATGGTCAAAAGTACAACGCAAAAGAGGCTTATACTAACCATTATATATAATATATGTTAGCCATATATTATATGGAACTCAATATTTATTATATTGAGGATAAATGACAAATTAGGATTTTATTGTTCGTTAGGTTTTTTACAAGTTTATTTATGTTTAGTAAATTATATTCATTTATATATTATTGATTTATTTGTTAAATTGATGGTTTATTTTTTTATACTTAAAATTATGAAAATGCGACTATGCCCTTATTTAACAAAAATATCTATATTGCAAATTTAAAAAAAATAATTGTTGCGAAAAAAATGATTGATTTTCATTGAATTTTTCAGTTTAACTTTTAATTTTCTTACAGAATATTTAATAAATAAGGAGTTGTAAAATTGCATGAGAATATTGAAAAGTTAAATATAAGTAATTCAATTTTTTGACTAATTGTAACAACTAATTATTCCTTTAGATGTAGAAAGATTTATTCCAATTTAAATATTTTTCATATCCACTGCATTTTATTTATATTTATTGATTGGATATAAATAATCTAATCAACTTATTCAAATTAATTTTTGCACTTTTCCAGCTTCTAAAATATTCATTACTACTTACAATTAGTCAAATAATAGACTTAATCATATCTAATTTTGAAATATCTTCAGGAACCTTACATTGCACATTTAAATTGATAAACTGAAAAAATTAATCAAAATCTACCTTACTTAATGAAAAATCGTTTTAAGTTGTAAAATAAAGGTTTACTATTTAGTTTTTTTTTCACTGTTATAACTGAAAACAATTGAAAAAATATGTAAAAAATATAAGCTTCCATATATGAGCCTTCATTTTACAGGATTTTTGTATGACTAGACACATTTTATAAGAGCTGTTTTCTAGATAGGTGAATAAATATTTTATTTTCCAAATGTTAAAAGGTTTTTGTTGTATATTGGCATATGCAATACCTGTAAATAAACATGTTGAATGCACCTACATTTAAATCCCATTCAAGATAATCTTATGTATCAGTTTTTCATGTTACCTATGTGATATACATAGAATGTACAGTTGAATATAAACCATTCATATTCATTAAAAATATATTGAAGACTATTTTATGGCGCAGTCGCTGATATAAGAAGAAAAGACCTAGCATCGAGACACAATCGGCACTGAAGACTCCTAGGCTAAGAAAAATATTAATGGAGTACTATTTATGTCACCTTTCGGAAGAAAGGTGCGACGGTTTACGTAGATGTCGCTCCAAGCACTAAAGAAAGAAACCCAACTTCACTGTTTCAAGTCTCTTTTCAACTCTTTTTTGCCACTTTTGGCCCCCTGATGCCAACAACCACGAATACACACACCTTTCGGGTGCATGTTGAGGAAAATACCTGCAGGGGTAGTTATCTAAACTCTGAGGTCCTCCAAGCCACTGACAGCTAGCTGGGATGCCATTACAAAGTACAACATCAACAGCAAGTGCTCGGTATTCCTCTGCCGCTAAGACAGTTACATTAATGATTAATACAGCTTAATGACACATCTATTTATAGTTTTAATTTTGTTGAAATTCTATTGTTAATTAATAAATTATATCTTGTTGAAATTCAAATTCAAAGTGGGGAGATGTTAATGTACCAATCGGTATATAATCAATGGATCTTTTAATATAAAAAAATGTTTTAATATGATAATTCAGTGATGCTAATGTATTGTTTCATCAAAAAATTGCTGAAACAACGGTTTTTTTGAAATGTTACAAATCTAATTTCAGAGGTGTTCATCTTTTATGTAAATGAACTTGAGTAAAAACAGTCATTCATTTACTTAGAATAAAAAAATATATAAATTTACAACTCAAAAATCCCGATCTAAAAAAAAATAAAAATCAGATATCTTCGATTTTGACCAATTTTCAAACAGACAAAAAAATTTTGTTTTCAAATTAACAAAGATTTTAATTTGAAAAAATCAAATTGTTTTGACCAATCATTTGGTAGTGTTAAAACATAAGCTTTTCCTTTTTCATATTTCTACAGAACAATTAATAAAAAACTTTATACAACATCCCCTAATCCTTAGGACAACTTCAACAGCTAAGAAAGTACGCAAATATTTATCGTTATCTCGAAACCTCTATTTACACCATTTCAATAAGCGTAGAATTTCCTTCAAAATGAGTTCTAGTTCATTCCACATGGGCGCCATTTGTGGTAACTGCAACTCTGAGACACTGCACTTCGTTCAAGGGAATGTCATCGATGCCCCAACCCAGCACCCAGTCTTTGTGGCTGTTGTAAGCCAGCTCCATGACGAAAATATTCTCGTCAGTCCAAATGATTCCAACATACGTACAATAATACAATAATTTTAGAAACACCTTCGACCAGGTCAGCCTCTTGACCATTGTGGTCTACCTGAGAAGCTGCCACTTTTGTAGACGAAACAGTTTCTTCCTCAGTTCCTCCTTTACGACCCCAGACATGGTTTCTCGAGATATACCAATCTCATGAGCCATCTTTTTCATGGAACGCTTCTTTTTGCAGTTTATCTTCGACATCGTTGCCTTGATCAACCTGGGTGTCCACATGCATCTCAAGCGAACACCTCCTGGGTCTGTCACCGACACTCCCTGTTTCATTTTACCATTTAATCGTGTAGTGGAGCGATGTATTGAACTCATAGAGGTCTTTCAGGGCCTTGGTAATGCCTCAATAGCTCTTACCATCTGGATGCAGCGAAATGGTGGTACACTTCGGTTTCATGATGACGTTGTTAGAGGCTCAATAACACCTTTTAGAAAATGAGTTTGTTTAACAACAAACAAAGATGGAGGTTGCGAAAATCATTTGCATCAAACGTGAGAAAACTCTGTTTTTTATTGATTCGTTTTTTGTAACTTAAATTATTGATCTTTAGTGGGAATTATGTATATGTGAAAAGTTAATAAAAAATCATTTGCATCGAACAAAACATAAAATATACATCAGTTTAGGACAAATATTCCTAAGACTTATAAGCCACTCTGTATAGTAAAATACTGAAGGAAAATAAAATTAACTTAATTTTATTTGATATTGACTCTTGATAAAACCTCTTAAAGATGTTGCCTGACAAACTAAAAAGCTGATAAAAAAATATGAAGTAAAAAACCTCCAATTTCCGATTTTATATTAAAAAAATGGGATTACAAAATTGCAAAGATTGCATCAAATTATTTGATGGTCAGAAAATACTTTGTATTAAGATCCCTTTTCAATGAACCATTTCTGACTTTTCATTACGATATAAAATCATATATCTGAGCTAGTTCCAATTTCAAAGTAACCCCATGGCTTAAATAACAATAGGTATGCCACAACTTCTATTCGACTTTAAAAAAATAATGGATGAAATGTTTGAATACATACGATTTACAACTTAAATGATTTAAAGTTGTCACTACTACTAATGTCCTTCTCAAGACTCCTCCTAATCTGGAGACCTATTTTTGAAGGTATCGTCTTAATTTTTTGTAAAAAAAAAAAATTTTTTGGATCTCATTTAGGTTTGATTCATGGGCCGATTTTTTTGATTATTATTCAAAGTCATGTATTAAAACAGAATTTGGTAAAATTTTTAAAACATTCAAAGAACTAAAAAAATTATTTAACAATTAAAAATAAATATTTTATTGTTAACATAATTCTGATTTAAAACTAGAATGTGCATTCAGTAGAGCGTAAACAACCGCCTATAACGTTTTCCCAATAAATGAACAACAAATGACACTAATTTGAGTGATGTATCTTAATTGTATTTTTTGTGAAGTTAACCTTTGACCTCTAAAAGTTAAAAATTGTTATATATCTCAGTTTGTTTAAAAGTCATGGTAGATTTGGCGTTGTTAACATCTTGTGTGACATTTACAATTGACCTTGACCTCTTAAGATGTAATAATCTCGTACTGTTAAGATATATTACTTTCTGTCATTTTTTTAACCGTAACCCTGCTTGAAATTTGTTTTGTGACCTTGACCTCTCATAATGTAATGGGGTAGTGTAATGATAACATATATAACTATCCAATAAAAATTTAAAAAAACGATTTGTAATTTTTCCATAATCCCACTTATAAACAGACAAAAAACCAACAAACACATCCAAAAACATAAACTTCGCTGCCAGAGCCAAATTTGAAGAGCAATGTTTTTTTAAATCATTCATAAAATGATCAAACAGAACACAATTCTTTTTTTCCACCAATATCCCTTCAAGGATTTGGTATTTTTTTGTGGAATCAGAGTAAATCATCTTTTGAACTTTCTATGTTATTCCCTTTATTTTGTCCTTTGTCTTTAAACTGGAGTAACTGACAAACGGTCTAACTTAAAACTTTGGTTCTGCACTCCTCCATAATGGATTCGTATAACTTTACAGTCAAATATCGGACTCTAAGTAGTAATATAACAGGTTTTCCAACTCCTCTGTCACCTTGAGGTGAACTTGTATGAAGCACTAATCACTATTATTGTCAATAATGTTCAAAATTAAGATTGATTCATTAACGAAATTTCTTTCAAAATGTATTATTGGATTATTACATTTCCCCCTTCCCCCGTCCAATAAATATCCAATTAAATCCTTAACAATATACTAATGCCAACATACCTACAGCATATTATGGTGTAATTGTCATAACGTTGACTCAAGTTTAAGTGTATTTAACATGCACAATTATTTTTTCCAATACTAGTCTTTTACAAATGAATACGTGTTTAAGTACATCCACAAGCTTTCAATACACATAATAATTTTTCTACACCCATCCTTCTAATCTACAATCTGATTGGTTGTACAGTATTCTAGGACCAATCCACTTCTTCTGATGTAAACAGTAAATGTAAGTAGTTTTTTCCTTAAACTCTATAATACAAGATGCATTGTCTAAGAAGAACAGTGGAAAATCAATACTATGCCATTACATCACCGAACTAAATATGAAACATAATATCAAGAAGTTAAAATAAAATAGAAGCATTGAGGACAAGTAAAAAAGTGAATTACATTTACAAAATACCTAACAAATCGATGGCCTTTTTAGGTCATGATAATGTTTTATCAAGGAATTCGATTAATCAAATCATCCATAATAATCTAGTGATGATTTTCTTAAATTTTTGTTACAATTAGAACCTCATGGGCGATGCATAAACCAAGCATTTTGAAAAATATCAAAAATTATCCAAACTTTGGAAACAGAAAAGGTCAATTGTGTTTTGGATAAAAAGAAATAGTACCAGGACAAAAAATTCAAGTAGCAAAATGATAGAATCTTGGATTTCTTATAAAAGATGTTACTCTAGATCAACGGACCGTTCCAAAGTGGATTAATAGTCAGCTCCTCAGGGGTTAGAAAGAAGTTTCGAGTATAGGGAAGACCTGTCTTTATTTTTTTTCCTTGTTTTTTTTTTATATTTTGGAACATGTGGTCCATCCCCGGGTAGAGGCCAACTCTTACAAAACCTTTTCAATAGACAGAGTACCGATACACACCCGCATTCAATGCCAATAGTGGCTTAAAGCATGAATTTCATTTTGTTTCAAGTCAATATGGCCCCATTGGGGTGCAGATCCACATCTTTTTGACCACTTTCGGTGAGGTTTTATTGAGTAAAAGTACAGAACCTCCCAAAACCCTAGATCTCTATAAGGTCGAATAAGCCAAACTTATACAAAGAGGATGTAAAGTTCGTGTCGTTTCAAAGACGTTTACTAGTTGATGTAATGAATACACTAAGATGTTGCATTGAATAAATATTAAGTAATATTGAGTTTATTTTCTATTTCAGTTATTGTTAGCCCTTTACCCTGCAATCAACTTATTACTATCAAATCCCTTCATAAAATTTTACAAAATAATTGATTTATTTGACTTGTTCTTTATTTCTAGTTCACGAAATTATATATAACAAATTGTCGACATACAAATGAGTATCATAATAGAGGATGGAAATTTTAAATCCGGAAAGTTTTAAGATAATATATTTCTCAAAATTAATTAATGACTTCACAAATCATTTTCTCTTACATGTAGGACCCATATTGAAGTAAATCCCTCAAACCAACCACCTCTTCTTCAACCACATCCCAAACTGGCCTTGAACCTGACTCAGGCCTTGATGAGGATTCAATGTCCATGTTGGAAACTGCCTCGAGAATGAAAACCGAAAAGAGTTACCAATATTATGTCGACGTTTATTGACTCTCTCTCCACGACACCACAAACGTATTATTCTAAGGGGTTCAGATCCAGTGAGCTAGGAGGCCAAAATTCCTTTACCCAATACATACATGTCTTAAAATGTTGGGGTTCTTTAATAAATCCGATTCCAATTACCCAATTGCGACAAACCCCACCAATTTCAAACATAGATTTCATGGTAGCTACTATATTGTGGTCGAAACTTGTTCCAGATTTAATATCCCCACCCAGTAAACTCAAAATTAGTTTCTGTTTTGGATTTTTATCTTGTTTTACTGGATGTTTTTGACGAGTGTTTTTGAGTTATATACTGAGCTATATATACATTTACAGATTGTTTGTTTGTTTGTTTATTAGAGATATCTATGATCGTACTTAGGAGTACATATTTACATACGTAATAAAGTGTCCTTCCTTCCCTATCTATGCCCCCAGCTGTTCCTTGACAATCTACCATCTGTTTAAAGAAGGAAAATTGAGGACACTTTGATAAATTATTTTTGTTTAACGTTCTATGTAATTGTTTTAGCCAATTATGGATAGTACGTCGTTCTGTGATATAAACTACAGAACTATTAATTATTTGATTATAATCAAGGAATTAATCCCCCTCGGGGTTATGTCCTGAAATTTTAAATATTATGTATGTACAAATTAGGTAGTGCTTTCTGTGGTTAATTTATTAACCTCGGGTGATTTTTGTAAGAATAAAATTGAAATTCACCCATATATTACCCAACTTAAAAAATTACTACAGTGATTATATTAGTCAACATATTCTTAGCTTTTTTCCCCTTGGATTGAAATGGTGTGCTCTGTATTGTTATTACCTTAAGAAAAATGGAAATGAATTTTTTCACAGGAAATATTTATGGCTTTATTAAAGTTTTTTTAAAGCGTATGGTGACTGACGATGAAAAATGGGTCATATACGAGAACAACAGCCAAAAAGATCGTGGTCAAAGCATGGTGAAGCGGTTCAAATTATCCCCAAGCCTGGATTAACAACCAAGAAGATTAGACTTTGTGTTTGGTTTGATTGAAAAGAAATAATCCACCATAAGCTGCTCCCCTCGGGCTAACCACACAATTCAGATTTATATTGTCAACAACTGACCAGATTAAAACAGGTGATCGACCAGAAGAGGCTTGAAATGACCAATAAAAGGAATATTACATTATATCAACATCAGTCCACAAACATTTTTAACAACGCCCCAGAAGCTCCAAGTGCTTGGATGGGAGGGTTCTTTTGCACCCGTCATCCACACGTATGATAATAAATGTTTCAAGTATTTGCAATATTTTGTGGTCTCACAGAGGGGGTTTGTAAATGAGCTGGTCAAGTTTTTTACCAATAGGGACAAGGACTTATTCAATCCCAGAATTATGAAATTGCCTTCAAAATGGCAAGTGTTATCCAATATTTTATATTTGATCTAAATTAGATAATTTTAACCATGTTAATTTTATAGTCAACATAAAGCAAAAAAACAAAAACAAAAAAAAAACCGCTCAGAAGCATTAAAAAAAGACAAATCGGTTCCACCAATTAAAAAAAAAGTAGTTCATTTCCATGAAGTCGTATTCTAATTTTTGCGTCACATTATAGTGACGGCGGAGGCCTTGCTCTTCGTAGAATACTCTTGGCGTGAAGTAGAGACCCAAGGCTATATTTGTATTTATTATACTTTTGTTTGGCTGAGAGTATAGATCCCCATATTATTTCGGCATTTCCTTTTTCATTGCAGTCTTAGTAAAAATGGGAAATTCATCCGCATTTGGATCTTGAATGCGTAATCTACTATTGATAGAACAATTTGGGGCACTCATAACCACCTTCATTGGCTTGGGTTTATGATTAGCTTAAATAAGAGCTGAAGGAACCGCTTTACGCAGTACTATTACAGGGTGAGTAGTTTCATTGCAGTTCAAAATATCATATATATTTTAAGGGACAAATTCTTTGTTATCTTCTTAGATAAGAGAATTTTTACCTCAATGTTTCCTTGAAGTGGTCCAATTCCTTCTCTCTTATCTGCAAATATATGTTCTTTATCTTTGTTTCTGGTACCAAGTTTCACCATGGTGTTTATTATTATTGTACACGAAGTGTCCCTAACAGACTACTTATAAATAATTTTTCCAGAGAAAAATGACCTCAAATACTCACTTATACCAGGAGGGCAGAAGAAGTTTCAAATGAAGCATCGCATCTGTCATACCCAAACCACCTCCACATTTCTCCATTTGCAATCTCGTATGTCTCAGGTATTTTGGTACATTTACTTAATCAATGACCATCTTATTTCATTTCCTTGCACATTTTTTAAAAATCAGACATCTCATAATTTGAGTTATGCTGGGAAATACCGTTGCCTTCCAATATTAAATTCTGTCAAGTGGTTTGGGCTTTTTATTTTCTAGTAGATAAAAACATTTTTTATATTTTATTGTCTATTTTTTTAACATTTCTAATATGGTTGTTATCCATTGAGATGACAAATTCCATATATTTGTTGCTTCTTTCACCAAATAACATTCCTCGAATATTTTCTCGGGCGCTTACACATTTGTCATGAATTAAGTCTTTGTTGTCATTAATTATCAAACCCTATCTCCCTTCACATGACATAATATTTTACATGATAAGAGAGATGTATTGCTTGAAAACAATATCTTTATTGAAAGTAAATGAAATGTTGCTCTTTGTAGACAAAAACAAAGCAGAGATGGTATACCTATTATGTTTCTCGAGATATAAACAATTAAGAAGATAACATAACTATCCGATGGTAAAAATTTCTTGATTAGTGTCATGATTAATATAACCTTGACCATTATTATATAAATACACTCAAAAAAATAAAATTGTGTCATTGATAAAAATTATCTTCATGTTCTAAAACAGTGGTTTTCAAATGTTAGTACGCGAACCCCTTCGGTACTTGGAGGCAGAATTATAAAATTTAGAAGAATTTATCTGTAGTGTTCAACCAATGGTTGGAGTTCAATGGTTCGTCTACGGACAGCACAGGAAGAACGGAGTCCACAATTGATTTCATGAATTGTTCATTTGCTTCCAGTAAGCACTAACCATACTTGAACACATGAACAGCTCAGCAGGACCATTGAAATTTTTTATTCTTATACCTCGTACTCCTTTTCGAAATGTATTTCAAGCATTTTCTCTGCAAATCCGAACAGCTTCTGAGTCTATTCAGCCATGTGAAGTTTCAAGATTTCCACACGGTTTCTATATTTTCTAGAACTATGCCCCACGATAAAATTGGAGCATACTGGTGGCTCTTTGAAACATGAGCTCGCTTTGAACTCTTTATAAAAGGGAAATTCTCATATACTAAGTTATCTCCTTCAAAGTACCCGGGCAGTAAACAGTTAAGTCATCTTGGTAAAATAGAGCCATAATTGGCATTTGATTTTTAGCGATGGAACCTAGAGGTCCATGTAAATAGTCCAATCCTATAAGGAAAAGGTCTGGAGACAAAAGATCTCCTTGCTTGCATCCCCGAGTTATCTCGTAATAATCTTCCCTACACAAAGAGCAAAGTTTAGAAGAAGAGTATCTAAAAATAGCTTCTACCATATGTATCATTTTCAGGAAGAATCATAATCCTTTTAGCTGCGACAGTATATATTTATTGGAGATGGAGTTGAACGCCTTCTGAGAGTCCACCAGCATCACTAAAAAGTCATTTCCATTCGCGTTATCTTTATCAATAGCGTCTTGGATCAATCTTGGAATGTATTCTGCTCTTCTTCCCTTTATAAAGGCATTTTGTGAATCCCATATAATGGAATCACGTTTCTGGACTATTCCATTGTTAATCATTCCTGTTAGAATTATATACGAGGTATTAAAAAGAGTTATTCGTCTATAATTTCGTATATTCATTTTTTCTTTGTCCTATATTTATATATTTAAAAAAAGAAATTAATAATGTCGAGTAATTTTTAATATATTGCTTCATCTTTTATTAAAATATTAATTCACTTTTTTAATAATATCTTTTAGAAAAAGTGTTTTAAAAGATTTCATACTGTTCTCACAAAATAAGAGACATAAATGTATTTTGTGCATATTTCCATATATCTACACATTAAAGAGTGCGTAAGAAGTTCTTACTAAATCTATGTATAACCATGTATCCAAATTAATGAGCTCTTAAATTTTTGTATTTAAAAATTTTAATAGATTTTTTTACAATAAGCGAGAGTAATTTACACTTAGCATCTTTTTTTTCATTTTATACGCCTACTCTCTGAAATATTAACTGCCTTGATAAAATGGCGAAGACAATTAAAAGTATTCTTGATACTTCCCTCAGGAACCTTGTCCAAAGCACGGGTACTATCTTCTTTGAGTGAATCCAAATTTGAGTAAGAAATAGAATTGTACTATCTCTCGACGAAAATCTATCAGAAATAGTCAATCACGCTGAGATCAGAGAATGAAGTAGGGACACTTACTCAAACGACAAGATTTTTCTTACTGTGGATGTTGTGCAAAAGGTGTCGAGGGACTTTATCGAAGGCCAATCTCTTCATTTACACCCTTCCTGGTTTCTTTATTTAATCAGCCCAGTGAGATGGTTGGGTCAGAGTTTATTTTACTCTTCAAACAGATACTAAAGTCGGCATTTATCTTTGTATTGTACTCACCAACTCCAATGTATGTAAATCAGAAGACATTGAAAAGTATTGATGCTCAAATTCCGATTGTAAGCAGCCTTTAGAAGGACGTTTACAATATTGGCAATATCTTTGTTGTCATTTATCTTGAAAGAGGTTGGAAATTTTTCTTCGCTTTGTTGTCTATTCTTTAGAGTGGTAGATTATAATTCTGAACAGTTTGAATTTCAAACTTTGATAAGATATTATTTATTAATTAACAGTAGAATTTCAATAAACTAATACTTTAAATAGTTATGTATCTGAGCTCTCTTTATCATTAATGTAGAGGAAATGATGGCTTCCAGGCGGCGGGGGAAGGCCTGGCGCCCACTGCAGATGCAATAATTTGGTATAAGGACCAAAACTTCTAAAAAAGCAGGGTTCTTTCATTGTTGGTGTCAAAAATGTTCACTTCACCCATACATACCCACTTTTTTATAGGTCTCTAGATAGTCTAGTGTTAAACCCCGAGATCTCTGGCATGGGCCCTTATGGACTTGAGGGGACTGCCCAGGGCTGTTTTCTTTAACACATCTGGGTCCAATTTGGCCTTTTTGTCAGAGCCCTTCTTTCTATTCTACGTTTCAGACTGGCTGACGGCGTAAACAGTGATCCTCGAGACGCCCAACTTGGAGTACGCGAATGGAAATTTGTCGATCACGTTTAAGTGTAATTTTCTCGACTAGTACGTAAGCGAGAGAGCTTAGGTATATTTTGTAACTAATAGTTTATGCTTTACAATATTGAAATAATTAAGGGTTCAGATTTCAATGGTACCGTGGTTCACAATAGAAAATAATACATAAAAATTAAAGAAAAAGAAGACAGTTACATCTGAACTAATGTAGAGTTACGGTTTGACCCCTTACAACTCAAAAAATATATAAAATTACTCTAAAGAGTTTAGTAATAAGTGCTGACGCACCCTGTACACATGTGATAAACGAGCATAATCAAAACTATAAGGAAAAAGAAAAAAGATGAGACAAATGGATTTTTATACTTATTTCTCCCTTTTGAATTCTTAAAAAAAACTTAAAGAATATTGAAATATACTATAATTCGGTTCTAATATTAAATCGAATTTATTAAAAAATCACACAGTTTAAAATAATCTTGAGTTTAACTATACTTTATTTTGACGTGGTGTCTATAAAGTTTGGAATTTGCTTGTAGGTTTCATTATTTCTTTAGAGTGCTTATCCACCCCAAAGACTGATTATCCTTCTATTATCTTATGTTTATCAAATTAAAAAAGGGGAAAGGGGCCTTGATTTTGAACTTTTTTATTTAAATACATATCTATTCATAGGAATTTAGATTTTTGGGGAAAAAATTTGAAATATTAAATTTTCAGTAAAAAAATTTTTATAAATGTAAGTTCAAATATTAATGTTTTTAGAAAAAAAAATTCAAAAGTGTATAACTATTTACTAAAAATTTAATTATTTGGAAAAAAATTTAAAATATTAAATTTTTTGCAAAATAATTAAAAAAATATATGCATTTTTTTAACATTGTTCATTTGGTTTTATATTATATAGAAAATATTTTTAACCCTAGTTTAACGTAAATTTTTCACATCCTGACCAAAAAAAAATCTAGAAAAAATTCTTAAATAGGGCTGCTACAGCCACTCCAGCCCACTCCATATGCACGCCTCCGTATATTGGTATAATGTTAACAATTTTTTCTACAACTTCAAAAATGTTCGCTTATCTCAACATATATATATTTATAATTTATTTTCACAAATTAAAAATTAACGTGATATTATGGGAATATACCGAACTATTCGGGGAGTCAAAATAATTTACATATGTTTTTAGAAACTGTGTATTATTGAAAAGTGGATCATTGATATAGTTTTTCTTCTTCATTTTCTTCTCTTAAGAGACCTTTTTTATATAAGAGAGTTTTTATACAAGGTTATACCTTCATTTAATTGGGCTTACATCAAATTTTCAATTTGATGTGCCGTACCGACTGCTGGGTAATGACATACATAATTTGACGTCATTGAATATAACAACGATATATTAACAGCATATAATACTAGAAATTATATTATTATAATAACAGTATACACTCTTTGACGTTACTATTAAAAAGCGTGGTGGAAGTCAAACATCAGTCGAAAAAGCGGTATGGTATGTCGCCAAAATATTTTTCTACAAAAAACAACACAAAATATACATTTTTTAACTTTATTATAGAAAATCAAAATTATGATCAGCATGTAGGTAGAGTAGCCATTCATTCGACATAATCACAGTTGGCATCAATCACGGCCTCAATACAGACTCTGAACCGGCCGCAGGATCTTCTGACCATCTCATTGTCCATGTTGCCGAATACCTCCTTGATGGAGTCCATCAGGGTGGCCTTGGTGCTATGGGGATGTCTGTTGGTATGTCTCTCGACATAGCCCCAGACAAAATAGTCCAAAGGATTAAGGTCGGGAGAGTTAGAAGGCCACAAATCCTTGGTTACGACGTCATAACAGTTCTCGGTTAACCACTGCACGGGGATTTTGGACACATGGCAGGGTGTTGAGTCCTGTTGCCACACCCAGGGCCTGTCTCCGGCCACCCCTTGGCCTTCATGGACCTGGTAGGGTCATCTTCAACCATTTTCTTCACCTTGTCGACAAATTCGGTGTCCCTGACCTTCCTGTCGGGGCCCTCCTCCTTGGGTGCCCTCTTTATGGTGGCGTCAACATCCCAGGTGTCATCTAGCTTCTTACAGATACGCTGAACAGTCCGTAAATTCACTCCTAAGGTTGAAGCAATCGTTGAATTGGAGATTTCACCTCCATTATTAACCAATGCCATGACTACGGCGGACCTCGAAAGCTCCTCGTTCCACTTATAGCTCTTTATCTCCTCATATGATGACGGCATGATGCTAACTGAACTACGTATCGTCAGCTGACAAGAATAGCTTTCCAATTTGGTACCCGGCTTTTTATTTGATAATGTCGTCTTCAAGTTATCAAGGTTTAAAGTAGGCGACAATTTGATCCCCGCTCCCTGTAGATAATTTACAATCATTATAAATTGTTTTCGTTATTTTATTTATCAACACAGTTAATGTATGTATTTTCATATTTTTAAATGTGAACACATTAAAAATAAATAAATAAAAATGCAAAAAAGAAAACATTATCTGCTTCTTTTTTAATATCATAAATTTTATCTTCTCCACATATTATTCCCAAAAAGTGAACCTGATTATAAAATAATTAATAATTTCATCTCAGAAAGGTATGGAAAGAAACTCTTGCACACAGATGTTGAAGTAACACTTTTTTTTGGGGGCTCATTTACCCCATCATACCTACAGACGTCAGCACTCCAGAAGCCTTGGATAATTGTGCATTTATGAACTCTATAGAGTATTGCGTTTTATTTCTATAGCATTTAACTATATAATTATATATTCAATTGTAACCCTTTCAAGGCAAATGTTTGTTTGATTAAAAGGATATATCCTTGTATTTTTACCTAATCTTAAAGTATGTTAATCATTTTTAAATAGTTTTATATAATTTAATTTACTTAAGCAATATGATTGTTTATTTAAAAAAAAAAAAAAAAAAAAAAAAAAAAAAAAAAAAAATCCGGAACTAATTAACGAAGTTTAAAAGAAAGTTTTTTATGTATTCTTATTATTTATCCACTCCAGCGATGAATATGAAAGAAGATACAAGGATGGAAGGGAAGTGACATAATACATCTTGTTTGATAACAATTTATAAACGTTTGTCGGAAATCTATCGTGTCTACACGTAAAAGTGTGGTGGGGATTTTAAATCCGGAAAATTTAAAGATAATGTATAGTAAAATTTATTTCCCAAATTAATTTACAAATTTAAAAATATTTTGCTCTTACATATAAAGATTCAAGTAAAGTAAATCCCTCAAACCAACAAACTCCTGCTTCAACCAAAGCCTCGTATTTGGAGGACATCTCTAGGATTCTGTATTTTTTCTTCTTATATAGTTTTATCAGCTGAATCTGATGAACATTCTTTCACAAACGTAAGTATCAGGGTTACCGGTACATTGAGGTTGAAACTTGTTCTGGATTTAAATTCCCCACTTGTATCAATGATTCTTATAGTAAATATCTTATTCTACAACTACTAAGAATTAATAAAGGTTTATATTTCTAAAATCTCCATTTCAATGATGGAGCACCGAGAAGTACTCGAAAAAAGATTTGAAGAGAATTATAGGAGGAATTCGCTGGTTACTTCTCTATTGAAAATATAATTTTTTCATCATTTGAAATAACCTATTAATTGACCGCTTCATAAATATTCCTTAAATTTTGCAGATAAAGTTGTAGATGCCTTTAAGTAGAATAGATCATGGCGTAGTTTAAAAAAATACAGCGAAAAGAAATACTTTAAATATATTGTTGCAAACTTGAAAGAAGTAAAAACATAAATAATATGATTATTCTTTTTCATTTTTGGAATTGCATTTTGAAAAAGCAAAAGAAACAAAATAAAACTTAAAATTTAAAAGTTTTAATACTTGTAAAAATATATGCATATGTCAGTTTAAAAAAAAACAAAAAAAACATTTACATACATAAATGTAGGTGTGTACATAATGATAATTTATTTTGTCAACTTCAACACTTTAAATTTTTTTAAAATAAATTTTATAGAAAATTTGATTGTTCTTTTTTTTGAGAAATTTAAGCAAAAAGTTTCACACATAAATTTATTTTAAATTTATAAAATTAGCTAATAAACATAATTTTGGATATTTAAAATTAATAATAATTATTTGAATACAGAATAAAAAGTCCCCTAAATAAAAACAAAATCCTTAAAATCTTTAAAACATCAAATCAAATATTATTCATGTTTGTGATGAGCTATCTTTTTTATAACATGATTCTTATGAATCTTGTACTAATTTAATACGTTAAAATATTTAAATCAGGAAGACTAATAAGATATAAATTAACCATTTTTGATCAGTTCTTTACAACCTACCTAATTTTGTATGTTTGAACCACTTTTCGGTCATAGGCAACTTATTGATCAACATTTTATCGAAAAAATATAAATCTATAAAACAAATGTGTTCTGATTAAAAAATTGCTTATGACGGACTCAATTTTCTAATTTATTTTGTTTATTATGTTGGTTGTATATTTTACAGGCGATATGGAAAATCGGGCATTTTGAAAAATTTCCGATTTTCCACAATGCAGATTAACATATATAATTACATCATTTCTATTGTTAGTTTGTTTTGATGAATTAATGGATTAGACGTCCTTTGGTGCGCTCCGCAATTTTCTACCATTGAAAAAAAAAAAAAATCAACTTCGTTGAGAATTCATAAAAAACTTTTTAATTCTTCAAAATTAAGCATTTTGTAAAAAATAACTCTTTTAGAAAAATAACCAATCTTTCAAAAATTATCAAAGAAGTTTCTCCCAAGTTGATTCTCTTCCCCCCTTTTCAATAATAAAGAACCCAGCAAAAGACTATTTATTTTTTTTATCTGTCAAAAATAAGCTAACAAAGAGAAATGACTAAAATAATTAACATATCTATGTGTAGCAATAAAAAAAAAAAAAATCAGAATTAAATTGAAAATGAGAAAATTACGGTATATTTTTTATCAGAGTATTATATGAAATAACCAAGGGTGAATGGGGTTTAGTGATCCCCCAAAATTGGATAATAACCTCTTTATCTATAAAACTACAAAATTAAAAAAATAATTTATTTTTGGTCCCCCCTGCCAAAAAAAATAAATTGCATACAATATTACTCTAATATATATATAAAAAATAATATGAATAACAATATAAATAATTTTGTGCGTGATAATTTTTTATCAAATAAAAACAAATTTAAAATAAAAATTTTAACAAAATAAATTATAATCTGCAAACAATACAGTAAATATTTTTTTAAAATTTTTTTTAAGTACTTACTCTTAATATATCTTTTTATATGTGTAAAACTACAATTCAGAGCCATATTTGCCATGAAAGACATATTTATGTGTAAAAATATCTTACAATAGTTGAATATTCTTCACTTTTATATTCATTCTGTAGCCTACAATGTAATAGCAAGAATTACTTCTTTGTATAATAATATAATAAAACAGGATTTAAATGCATTCTTTATGTGTTTGCAAAACGTATAATACGTATTACCTATATACATGCGTTAGACTGTTTCAAAATCCAGTCACAATGGAGTTTTGAATGAAGGACAGTATTTTCTCTTGTATGAAGACTACGTTTCAGCGTTTTTAAATAATTTAAATTTCTTTGTTGTTAAACCGATTATTAAAATTCAAAATTAATTAAAAGATGTAACATAAATTAAATATTCTTTATTTATGAAAATATTTAATAAGAGTACTTCAACAAGGAAATTGCCCATAAAATTTATTTGCCAATATATTCTTTAAATGATTACAAGGGCTGTTAAACTTTTGTTATTGAGCTTGGATATATTTTACAGCGCCTTTATACCTATTATACCTGTCATATGTGTATATAAAAAGGCTTCTTATTCTTTTGAATCTACATTTTATCGCTAATACTGTGCAGTGCACTCCTGAAACATGAAGTCTAAATTTTTGCAATGCTATGTTTATGTTGATAATTTATATGTACATTTAGACAAGTTATTATACAATTGTTTTATCCTAGAATAAACCTTTATATTTACTGCAAATAAAATACAACTGACTCTCAATGAGAAGATACATTAAATACTCCCATAAACATTTATCAACAAGATAGCAACCGCTATATATCACTACTAAATTATACTGATAACAAATACCAGAATAGGCTTAGTATAATTAATTAACTAATTAAAAGCCTTCCCCTTTCCCTTTCATATGTTCGATTTTATTATTTATAAAAGTAGCAGCCTCATTAAAAGGAATTCGTAATCATTTGATTCCCCCAATTTGGATAAAGTAATGAACATTTTAATTTTTTTAAATAAAAAATTACAAATTTAATGTTTGGATTATATGAGTAACAAATTATATCAAGTTGAAATCCTAAATTCATATCGTTCAGATGATTTTAAAATAAAGCTTTATTTTTTCTGGATGTCTTATATGATGTTTCATAGAAGAAAGGGCAATCAAAACTTGAGAATCATTAAAATAAGTTTTAACCCATCAAAATGCACCTTTTTTGATTGCAATTTAAAAAAAAATAATATGTGAGGCCTATTCTAATATTTCAACTAGAATATAAAGCACTCGAAGAAAAAATAAAAAATATATTTGCTTCTAAGTAAGTTACTTCATTTTACTCGGTGTTTTAATGGTTATATACATTTTTTATAAGTTGTAATCAAAATAAATTAATAAATAATTCATTTTTCAAATGCTGAATGTTTATTTCAATTTGTTATTTACTATGATTTTTATCCATATAGGCATTTCATGCCAAAATAGGGCTCTGAATCGTAGTTTTACCCTAAAAACTTTTTTTTTAAAGGACAAACCTGTAAACGTGGAATGTTTTAATAGACATTTTCGTATTTTACGGCTTTAACAAAAATAATAAATTTGGGTTTCAGCTTGCGTGCAAAAACTTTTTTTTTGGCGGTATTTATGCTTTAGCAGGGGTTTGCCATGGGTTTAACTCCCCCTCTGTGATTTCAGCGTTGTAATATAAGGTTTGAATTGTAAAGTAACAATATTAATTTTATGATAATAAATTTAAAAGCACTTAGAATTCTTATAAAGTTGGATGTTTGATTTAGTTTAACATGTCTTCTCAATAGGAATGCCATATAAACTGATATAACGCAATCAACGCATTAAGACTTATTTTTTTACATTATGGTAAATTCAAATCCGTAGTGTCTTTTAATCTTTCATCGTGTATGATATAAACCCTACGCAATAAAGAAGGAAAAAGGATAATCGGATTTTGGAAATTTTCTCATAAGTTATATTTAATATAAATCTTCGTATCATCTACTAACCTATTTATGGAGTGCATATCTATTCAACTACTTTGCTTTAAAAAATCCCTAACCAACTATATCTATAAATAAAATTAAAATTATTCGCATGTTAACAATATATTAATGCAATTTAATTTTTAATACGAATTTATAACCTCTCTGTTTATGTGATGTAAATAAATATTAATTCATGATTTGCAAAATTCCTTTTTACACATTAAAAATGAAATAAAATATTTATATAGAAATATATGTCTATATAAATTTCTAAAAATGGAAAAACTATTTTATTTAATCTAAATTTAATAAAGAGTTCTTTAAAAAAATATATTGCTACTGGAGTATTTATAGATTGCCCGTGAATTTTGCACATTACCCGGTAAATGGGAATTCTGTAAAATGCCCGATTTTTTACATTGCATGTATTAAATGTAATATATATTCAATGATATATTTAATTCCATCACAAGCATACTATTCAGATTTGTAAGATGAGTTAAGATATCCATTAAATTTAGCTAAAGATTTCAAAAGCTTTATTTGATTTAATAGATTTAAATGGGTCCAGATATTGCCTATAAAATCAAATATATTAATTTCTCATTTTTTTGTTCTGATGTCAATTTTTGGTTACTGTAAAAGTGCAATTTCCAGCGTACCCAAAAGGTTAATAAGTATTTACAAATTTAATCCACTCTGAATTTTGAGAAAAATCATTCTAGCTTTTTATTTATTGACGGGCCACATATTTTATTTACTATTAAACTACGTCAATTTTACATAATGCTTAACTTATTAGATCCATAAAAATTTTCAAATAATTCAAATTTGATACTTTATATTAAGCTGTCAAATCCTCATATATTGGAATTAAGCAAAAGTATTTAAACTTATTATCAATTCTTTATTATATAATATTATATGAACAGATGGTTAAAGGTGTTTACTGTTGTTTGCTAAAAGACATGCTTTGAATTGAAAAACATATCCTTTCACAGTTTTACCAAAAATTTAAATGCATGAATCCTTTACTTATTAAAATTGTTTTATGGAATGGAAAACATTCAAACACCTCTTGTTAACTCATAACATACAAGACTCGGAAGCAAATCGTGGACTGTCAATAAATGCTAATTATGTAATTAAAATAGAGAGGTATTGTGATTTTTTATTGCATATTCAAAATCTCCTGTCCTTTTTGCATAAGCAAACAATAATAAATATTTCTCAAATACTTATTCATGAGTGAGCAAGAAGCAAAAAGGCAGAGGATCTCAGTCCTTCTGGATGCCAAAATTGAGGTGGCAGAGATTATGGACATTGTAAAGTGCTCCAGGAGCCTCATTTTCAAGGTGGCCAAGATGGAAAATACCTCTCAAAGAAAGAAGGAAGTGGGGGGGGGCACAGCTTGAAAAAGTATTCTGAAGTTCTGGGGTACCGGAAGAAGAAAATCAAGGAGGACCCCACAAAATCGAGGATTCATTTAATCAATGATGCCATAAGTATTTATTATCTTCTCCTATCACTGTTTTTCTGTTCTTACCAAAATTATCACCCTTACTGATGAATAAGGGTGATAATTTTGGTAAGAACCGAAAAACGGGATAGGAGAAGAGAATAAATACTTATGGCATCATTGATTAAATAATATACATCTTCCTCTATCAATCAAAAACGTTATCATTCCCGCCTTTATTATTCAATATTAATATAATAGTAGATGGTGATAGTCGATAGAGAACTGAATAAAATGTCTAAAATAACGTCGCCTTCTGTCTGGATTTCTGAAAATGGAGGCCCAGGAATTTGAAAAATACTTACCAGATGAGAAACAGATGGCTTGTCGGATTTGTCGATATAAATGTTCCTTTAGTCCCCTGTCTAGAATTACACGCCACTCATTATCCTCATCTCATATCAAGTTAATGATGAATACATCAAGTCAGACTTTAACTCTGGTCTCACAATGATGTTTATTGCATGTAATATAACCTTATCCATTGCTAATCATCTATGTTGATAAAATTTATGGAGAAATACACGGGTAAACCTTTCCCTTCCCGAGGAACCATCATTAAATTAATGGAGGAATTTGGTACTGATGTCATTTATAGAAATACATATAAAAATGTTTTGAGTCATCCACACCAAATGACGATATCAAGTTATCAGTAAAAAGTATAAAATATTTACTAATTTCGACATGGAACTCTGAATTTTGTACTATCTAACAAAAAGTATTCAATTTTTTTAAATCTAACCCTAAAATATGATTCTATTTTAGCCAAAATTATCAAGAATTATGATACACAACTCATTCAATGGCAAAAAAATAATGCTTAAATGGTCACAACAACGGAAGTAGTAGCTTTGGATGGTTTGCAACTAGTTTGTCTGAGACTAGTTTCTTCGCTTAAAGGCTTGGGTATAATCATTAGGTTTTCCAATATTACATAGTCAATAAATATTACTTTTTTATCACTTAAGGCTTAGCTATGGTTGATAGGCTCCAAGAAATGGTGTTCAGAAAACTCATAAAAGGCAAACACAACTGTTTAAATGGTCACAACAACGGGGGTAGTTACATTGGGTGTAGCATTATAGTTAGCGATTGTGTATATCCTTCATGATAATAGTATGTTGTTATATAAGCATAAATAACGGGGAAAATATCTTTTTTGATGCTCTTAACAAAGAGTAATATCGCCGGGCATTACTACATAATTAGCTTTTGCTCTAAACCTTTAAGATGGATTTATTTCTAGTTTTATGATTTTGACATGCACTTTATTATTAATAATTAGTTAGATCTCATCGGTAGAGATATATCTATCCTGTGCACAATTGTATAAAGCAACTTTCACATGAAGAAGAGGGGTGATTATCTTTTTGATTAAACTCCACGTCTCGCTTGTGTTTTTTGCAACCTAAAGTTATGACATATTTAACTGGATTCCGGTGTCAGAACAAGAAAATATTATTTAGCTCAATCTATTATTTCAATATTCTGTATGTATATATAATTTATTGTTATTAGTTATATGATTCCAATTGTTTAATTTTGTATATTTAACATAAATGTATAAATGTGGTTCATTTTTTAGTATGTAGATTATATTTAATTTAAGCCTTCTTTTTAAACTTGGAACTTCAAATATATATCGAAATACTCTACTTTTTCGTTTCATTAGTTATTATTCTGAGAATGTGGTTCATAATGAATGTCAATTTCATGGAGTGTGACGTTATAAAATCTACTGTAACGGATAAAACGTCTAAATCAATTATACGTAGTTTATCTTCATTAAACATTTTGCTAATAAATACTTTCGTTATACCCTCAAAAATCATTATAAAGCAGGCAGATGATAATCACATCAGTATTTTAAACAATGATACCATATGTATTTTCCCCCTTCTCCTTGCACGCGTTTTTCTCTACAATATTATCCAATTTACTGATGAATATGCAAATTGTTCAACTTACACGCCCTCTCTTCCGTCTTTGCACACTGAATATACTCTTCATAGGGCATTCTCTCAAAACTTTGATTAAGGTGTTGTTGACGAGATAATAAAGGAATGCATTCACTAACCATTTATTTGATTAATGTCTCTTTAAAATCCGTTTTATCCCTACAAATCTCGTTAATCAAATCCCAACTTCTAGATTCCATTTCACTCACTTCTATATTATCAGTGTTTCTAATTAATTTAACAAAATTACTAGTCAATTGTTTTTTAGAGCCAAGATGCTATTTTAAAAGTAAAGATTTTAGTTCTACATAAGAAACGTCAGATTCAAGGTACTTATTCTATGAAAAATCAGGAATCTTATGTAATATATCTTCAGATATAGCACTGAGGAAATAGTTATATTTTGTTACTTTTTGAATTATCTTTGCTAGCTCAAATTGAGCCTCCGCACGAGGAAAATATAAAGACGGACAAAAGGCTGTGAACCTTGGTAACTTGACCAAAACGTATTCTATGTCTACACTTTCATTTTTAGTTACTTTGGTTCAGTAGATTCTTTCTGTCGGGGTCACCATTATAGAATCCAATTTTGGAATAAACCTTAATTGGGATTTTAATATTTTTATTTATTGAAATACGTGTTTATTCTAAGAATCTAAATATCGAACTGACTCAGAATATAACAACCAATAATAATAATAACAAGGAAAACAAAAGAAAAATGAATAGACTCCAAAACATGATCTCAACAAGGTTGTATAAATGATTCTAATTACAAGCACCACAGAGAGAGCTCGTACAACAAAAACTCGTCAGCCCAAGCTATTTATTTAATAAGAAATAACTTTAAAAAATTGTACTTGAATCAGTTCTTGTTTCCCATCGCCAGCTCATATCTCCCTGTATTTATATATATTTTTAGAATTATTAAATTAAAACTGGAATGGATTAACGTATACCTACAAGCGTTAGTAAAAATTAACTGGTTGACTTGAAATTCAATAAAACAAAAATTTTCCTATTTTATTCTTTCAAATACAGAAAATAAATTTTTTTATCAAGGATATCACTTATTGAAGTATTTTTTTCTAGTATAATTTGACTTTTTATACATTATTTTATGAATAGCGATTTAGCCTAAGTCAGTGTAACTTTTGTGGGTGTTTTTGGACACCCCGTTAAAAAATATGTAGTTTTCTGTATTCAAGCATTATTATTTTTTTGCTCCTTCTTGTAACATCAATTTTGATTTATTTTAACTTTTTTAAATTTAAAATTCCCTGTCTTTTTCTTGATTATTCTAGGAGTAATTGTGAAGTATTCAATGTTTTGGAACCTTATGACTGAGGTTTTGTGAAAATTACTAAGGGCATCCGCAGGATTACATTTATTTTTTTAATTTTGGAAGGAATTTCAAAAATTAAAATTTTTGGTACATTCAAAGTTAATAGAAATACAAGGGTAAACCATCATGTAATTGGGCTTGCTAGAAATTTTCAATCTAGTGTATTGAACCGATTGCTGCGCAATACCGGAAGATTTTGACAAAAGACGTAACCACTCATAGTCTATGACGTCACTTTTGCAAAAAATTTCAATTTAATCTATCGTACCGGCAAGAAAAACCGATTTTGACAAAACATGCAACCACTCATTTACTATGATGTCGTTATTAGAAGCGTGGCGGAGCTCAAATACCAGTTGTACATGCGCTATAGTAAAACCTTATATTTCTATTAACCTTGGGTTCACTGGATAATTTGGTCAGATGACCTTATTATCTTTGGAAAATAAATCCATAAAAAAATCATCTCTGTTTTATCATTAAGTTTTTTCGTCTAAAGCGATAATTTTTCCTAGTCCAAAACAAAAAATCCTAATTTATTTGTTTGGGGGAGGGGGATACACCCTGCCGGTGCCCTTGATTACATAATAATTGTCATTGAGACTTGAAGTTAAATATTTAAGGGCATAATTCTATAAGTACTTTATTGAATTACTTAATATGAGTGGTTTACGAACTACAATCCAAAACAGAAGGTTTTACAAGACGGTTTATGATCGAACTTATTATGAAAAAGAGCTGAGAAATCAGAGCTGGATTGAATTATCGATTTACATAAAATTTCATTTTAAAGTTATTCAATAATAGGTTTTGATATAACAAATTTTACTTAAATCTGATAAAAATAAATTGAAGTGTAAATTGTCGAGGAAATGACAAATACATAAATGTACATTTACCAATTGGTCCATTAGAATCTGAGCACTTTGAATTTTAAACTTGAACAAAATATAATTGATTAATTAAAATAGAATTTAAACAATATCAATAGTATTAATAGATGTGTGCCTAAACTCTCTTAATCATGAATGAAGCTGCCCTTAGCCACAATGATGGCTTCCAGGTGGTAGCAGAAGGCTTAGCACCTGTTGCAGATGTAGTACTTTGTCATGTCGTCCCACTGCTGGCTTAAAGTGGCTATAAGGGCCTCAGTGTTTGAATAATGGAAACTCTAGGCTTTCCCCTCGATATGCACTCAATAGGTGTATATATGTGTGTGGGGGGGGGATACCAAAAGTGTCATAAAAGAATTCAAAAGGCTCATTCAATAAAACCTTACACCGGAAGGGATGGGTATCTTTTAGTTTTTGTGTCAAAAGTGGCTTTTGCACACTTAGAAGGCTCCTTCCACCCACTTTTATTGATAACTCTCTACATAATTTGTTACCAAAACCCAAGATCTCTTTCATACCCCTCATGGATTTGAGGGGATTGGTCTGTGTGATTTTTCAACTCCTTCTGGTCCAATTTGGTCTTTTTGACAAAGTCCTTCTCCAACGTTTCGGACTTGCTACGGTGCATGGCGTGGTCCTGGAGACACCCAACTGCATGGAGTGCGCAAATTGAATTTTGCTCATCATGTTCAAGTATTATTTTCTCGACTAGAAAGCTCAGATTTGGAACTAATTGCTTAGTATTTAATATATTTAACTATGAATTAATTTCAATTGTTCGACCTTCATTCATTATTGAATTAGTTAGTTTTCAGATTTTAATGAACCACCCAGTCAGTATATCATTAGAAAGACAAAAAAATATTAAGCTCAAGACCATTGTAAATATGATATTCTTGTTTCCTCAGAATAGTGAGGTGGAAAAGTGCCCAAAGTGTTCATTAATATAAAATTAAAAAAATAGGAAACGAAAAATGCCATGTAACCCTTACAATTTGATAAATGTTTAGGAGAAGAGCAGCTTAGCTATCATTGCATGTTATAAGATTATCTGTGAGCTGCTATGATTGAAAGGAAATATACCGAAGCCCCACTCCGTATTACAGAATGTCATGGTAAGAATTACTCAGTTGCTGATCCTCAATTCTACTTTGAGTCCAACAATGACTTACATTAATAACTGTCTAAAAAATCCTTATTGTATCTCTCTGTCCGTGATGAAGACACTTACTAGTAAATACTTTATATTTAGATGTTCTCTTGCTCTTTTTTTTCTAAAATAGTTTTTATTACAAATTAAGGAACAAACTACGCACTATTTGCAACAATTTAATTTAACATGCTAAAACCTTTTTTTTTTTGGGGGGGGGAAGTACATTATAATATATATTTCAGTTTTATTACAATTATTTAATTCAAAAAAATAATGGGCCGACAAAAAGGCATCACTCACATCTTTCACACATCAGTCCGGCCTTTCTTCTCTAAAACAAACTGGACCTCAATGATCATCAAATTATTTACTACCAATCTGGAATAAATGACGTTTGTATATATGGACGTAAAGAAACTAAGTTGTGGCATTGTATGCTTCGATATACATCGAAACATACTTTTGCAAACCACACAGAACGGGACTTAAATAAATTTAAGAAGTTCTCTCTGAAAGAAAAGTAATAACAGACCTGGAATGAAATGTAATATATATATAATAATTAAAATAAAAAAAGCTCAACTTCCAAGGGCATATAGATTAATTGTAGCATTAAAAAATCTAAAATCCTCTTCAGACTGTAATCTAGAAAACATCCTGTATACATTAAGGTTATATTTTATACAGATTTATACATTGATGTAGAATAGTTTTACAGGAGAGGTCTCTTTATAATGAGTAATATTAAGATTTTTTGTTTTAGATATTGAAATACCCTAAGAAAGTATTCACGTTAGGATTTAAGAGGACAATAACAAAGTGTAAAAGTCCCACATGGGGAAAAAACAGTCAACGAAACTTCTGTTTCTTGAAATCAAATTAGTTTTGTAAATTCTCTATATGGAAAGAAGTTATGTTTGAGGGAGGCTCTATAGACACCGAGACAGTGCGTCATGACCATTTCAATTTTTGAAATAGAACAACAATAGAAACTTTCTCTATTATGTTTCCATCAATATATGACGCTATTATAAAACTCACAACACTTTAGTATTGAGTAATTTCTGGCACCTCTGACCCCTATTTCTGCATAAGCCACCACAATTTCCAATTTGGATTCTTCTTTTGTTCATTAATGATGTTTACATTTACAAGTATTTTTTCTTGTATATACGACATATTAAATAATAACCTGAAAAGAAGAAATAAACGCAACAACCGATATTTTCAATGTCGATGTGTAGAAACTGAAGTATTCCATTGGAAAATAAATACATCAACATATTAGTAAAACAAAGAAACAAAGTAATCTAACAATATTACAAAATGTGACCAAAAGATTGCAACATTGAATAAGTGAAAATACTATCCAGGTTATAAATGATTTAAAATACGTTCGATCGTTTTTCCTATTCTAATATGTTTTTTTTTAAATTTATGAATAAAAAAGTATATATTTTTTAAAAGAAAATAATGCTTTATTTTACTTTTTAAATGGGTCAAGCCTTTTTTGGAGCACTTTGAATAAATTAACAGCAATATATTATTTATTCAAAAGTGCTTCCAAATTTGTTTTGTTTTCGAAAATGTTTCAAGTCATTTCCATGATAATCCAAACTTGCCAACAGATATCCAGAACTAATCCATGCTTACAACCCTAACCAATCTGAGTGCAAGCCCTGGCTTTATAGCTTATACGTGAAACCGACACTGCATATAGTTATGGATGATATAAGTTAAAAACATACTAAACAATTTTCCCTATAAGAAAACCTTGATGCAGAAACATTACTGATTGGCCAGGTTCCAGATAATTCCATCAAGCTCAAATAAAATACTGATCATTTAGAAACACAAGCCCATTGAAGTTAAGTTTGATTTGTTCTTACTTCAGGAAGCTTGAATACTGGATTTTACATGTGACACATTGCTATTATGCATTTTTTACTCTTTTTATTTTGTTTTTAGGTATTTTAATTTTGTTTTTAGGTATTTTAATTTACACATTTCAATATGAACATTTAAAGGGAATAAAATTGAAAAGTTTACATTAATTTATATGAAACTGTAATGACAAAAAAGACCTCAAGTTTAAAACATTAAGTTTAATAAAAAATGAATTATACTATAAACGAACAGGTTTTCCAAAAATTCTTATTTTATTTTAAAACAATTACTCATGGGATTTGTGTGGAAAAAAATACAACTACGTTCTTCACACGCAATAAAAAAGTCTCATCTCTAGCCATTCTTATATACTTCTTAATCTAGGTTGCATGTATTTATAAATTTAGGTTACAATGTGCAAAAGCAAATAGTAACATTTAAAATAATTTCATCAAAATAATATGTATTTTGTATCGTGAGTATTTATTTTAAATAAATGATACCTTTACTATCAACAATTATTTTTTGAAAATGTCCTCCTGCTGTGGCCACTGTCATTTCTTGTCTGTGCCTGAAGGCTTTGCACAACTTGATGAGGTAGATATTGCACATATCTGCCGACTCCTTCATAACAGAGGGCTTCGAGGAATCAACATTGTGGTGTTGGACTTTCAGACCTTGCTCTACACGAGGCTCCATATTCTATAGTCAAGTGGTGTGCAGTACGTTAGTAACGGAACAACAAGTTTGGAAGCTAGAAATCAGTAAAGTTTCCTGACACCAAGCTTGAGTTAAAATGCTCTTATGACAAGGTTCTGAGTCTTGTTGCAAACAATTATCTTATTCGAGTTGTTTGGTATCCAACCAGGGCTCCATAACCTCTTTCATCATCTCTTGGTAGTTTTTGGACCCCAACCTGATTCCCTTGAGGAACCAAAAGTCTCCAGTGACAATATTGTTGTGTCTTTCACTTCTTGTCTTCCTAGAGAGTATATAACCGTTTGTTAATGAACCTTCTGACCTTACGGACAAGCTCAATAGAACAAGCCACAATGTCTGCAGCTTCCTTTAAAGTGTGATTAAAGACGTTTCGGACACAGGATAGGAGATAAAAAATTTATTTTCTGTAATTATTTAGTATAGTTCACGCAGTTATATTTAATGAAACTACGTGCTGTTTACAAAATAAATACACAAACATGAATTTTTATTTAATTGTTATTTTAACTGTTTTGTCGTCTCTTTTTCAAATTTAATGGCTAAATGAAATTCTCCTTTCATATAAAATAAGTCGTATTATGACGTCATTACATAATGTAAGGGGCGCATCATAAAAGAAGTATAAAAAATTGTTTTTATAATAAAAATAAAAATGACACTGATTGTTTATATTATTTTATTGTCATTTTAATGTATGCAAAAACTTGATAATAAAGCTAACAATAAAAATTATTTTTTCATTGTATTTTTTGTAAACCTATTTCTAGTGTAATTTTTATAAATGTACAATTGTCCTCCCATGTGAAAATTGTGATACTTTATGCAAAATAAAAATATATGTAAGTACCCTCAAGTTAGCTTGACTTTTAGTAAAAATATATATTTAGTTTATTATATATAATTTGAGCGTATTTACGGAATAAGAAACATATTTGAGTATTTTTTTTTATTTAAACAAAAGTATCTCCATTATTAATAGTATCTGATTTTATTAGACTAGTACAAAAGAGACAGTTAAAATGAGTGAAAAATAGTTTCATATTAAATGATTAAACGTAATTTTTTTTTAACTATTTAGGCAAATAATGTCTTATATTCATAAATTAACAAGAAAAATAAATTTTGAGTCCGACATAAATGAAATTCAAAAAATGATATTTTGACTCCCAAAGAAAATTTTATTTTATAAAAGAGAATCAAAACAAAAAGCTTTGAATAAAATAACAGTTTTGTTAACATAAAATGGAAGCCAAGAGAGAGGCCATAATCAAGGAGTACCTGAATGGCAAATCTTGACCAGCCATCTTGAGGAACTTCAAGAACCATGAGGTCAACCCAATGCTCATCAAGAGAACCATTGAGTGGTACGAGGAGACTCAATCAATCAGGAACATACCCAGATCTGGCAAACCAATGTCAAAAAGTACGTCCGGAGTAATCGAGATAAGGATTGCAAGAAATCCTAGGAGGAATCTCACCAAGATGGCCAAGGATTTCAACATGGGTGCAACAACAATGGGAAACCTTGTCTGAGCTGACCTTGGGAAGCAATGTTATTCTTCAGAAGGGGAAGAATTGCACGGCTCCCAACATTGTCTTCAGTGATGAGAAGATTTTCATTGATAAACAGGCTTTTCACCCATAAAATGATCGGATTCTGGCCAAAAAAGGTGAGTTGGTTGAGACTGTTGGATTAAACAGAGTGCAGAAGCAACAGTCTGTGATGGTTTGTGATTATAAGAGAGAAGTTCCCCTTGGTGTTTGTGCCGTTCGGATGAAGATAAGACCAAGACTTTTCAGAAAGACTTAGGGGTGTGATCCAAGCCAAGGGTGCCCATTTCCTATGAAAGTTATGGCACATGTTTTTGAAACTTGAGTCGTCCTATGTCTATCATCATATGTAAATTATGTAATTAGTACATTAATAAACATTTAACTTAACTTTCTTGGGACCCTGTACATTTAACGGAGAAAAAAATTTAGTATTTAAAATAATATATATATGTTAAGATTTACATATCTTTATTCTAAATGAGTAAAAATGATCATTCCTTCATACGAAAATAAGAAGGAAAAAACTAGAACACGAATACAAGGTACTATGATGAATAATTAATATCATCTTAACAAGTCGAACCCCTAAATAAACAATAAAAAATTTAGTGTACAGCGCTCTGTTTTGTTTAATAACAAAATTTGAGTGCCTGTGACAGCTCGGCATGCAAAGGTAGGTCGTTGTTTATTGTTTTGGCGGCTAGCCCAAAGTGTTTGGCATCAATTAAAAAAAATGGCATTGATCAACCAAGTATTGATTTAACCTAGTTGTCCGAATATTTATTTGACTTTGTTGGAATCTGTGTTCGGCCTCCAAGCTCATAGGACATCTACACCATCTCCTTCTTTGTGTGGAGCACAGTTGACGACACACCAACATATCCTTCTCCAACACAAAATTTGAGGTGGTATCCAGGATCCGTGAGGAATTCTGGAATCTGCCATAAGAGACTGTTATCATGACCTGATCCCATTTTTGCATCTAGTCAAGGCCTTTATTGACGCGAAAGGCAATTATATTGAATACAAATATTTATTTATTTAGATTTCATTTAACATTGATTTTTATTAAAATCGGAGTAGAAACATCACTACTATATACACATATATAATTCCCTCAAACCTAGCTCATACATAATTAAACATAAACTTGCAAGCATTATTAATGAACACTAGCTCCTGAGAGTAGCAAACATTTTTTTAATGAGTAAAGAACACATCAAAATCCTTTTTTTCTTTGAAAATATAAGTTATTCTCCTTACATTCAGTCTATTTTTACTTCATTATATATTAAGCCATATTCATATATATATATTATGTTTGACACTCATAACAAATTCTGAAGAAGAAATACAAACAAATCTGCAATTTATATATGAAAAATTAACAGTATCATTTATCAAATCTCACCAATTTTCGAAAAAGTAATTTTTCATATATTTGTAGGACTAATGAAACTTCTGTAAAGTTAATATACCTTTGGCATTGATATCCAACTGTAAACAGGAAATTTGGTGGCTGAGTTTCTTGCCTCTTTTCAACCTGATGTCTTCTATCTTCGTGGTAAGTAGATGATGCATTCCCCTGATGAAGGTAGGACTCCAAGCCATGGTCTTCCTTGATGGACCAGGCGACTGTCTTCCTACTGATACACTTCCTCTGAGCATGAGGCGCTATTGATATGCCAGGCCTTGCTTTGATGGGCATTTTTAGCTCAGTCAAGAAGTTCACAGTCTGCTTTTAGGGTTTATGTGAACCACAGAAGGAATGGAAAAACTTCTTACCCACCTTTAGTCGCTTGCAGACGTCATAGAAGGTGCTCCTGGGAAATTTTTTAGCTTTTATGATTCCCTAAGCATTTTTACCGGCCTAAAATAGTTCTGTTATAACTTTTAATTTGTCCATTTGCTGCATCATCTTGAAACTGAACAAATTAAGCATAAAAACAAAATTTTGTTGTATATGGACAATACTTTCAGGCGAAGTTAGAGCTTAGCAAGAAAAGTGCAATAGATTAACCAAAAATTATAAATAAATCAGGACACTTCAGCCCACCCTTGTATAACTCCCTAACAAATTATAATTTTTTTTTTGTCTTTCAGACACAAGTGATTGTTTGTACTTAAATTTTCTCGCTTTAAAAATACAAACACCGTGTTCTCATAATTGTGTGCTTTTGTGCTGGGCGGACACTTAAGGACACAGATAACTTTATGGACAATGATGCTGGAGAGTTTAAATTAATGTTAATAGATCCGCTTTCATGCTAGTATTTTAAATTTTCTATATGTTTATTTGTCATTGTTCTATATGGATGGAGATATTCCCACCTAAGGAAAGAGGCGACTCTACTCTAGTATGAAGCTTAGTTTTGTTTGGTTTTCTTATTCGGCTAAATTTTCATCCTGTTACACTTCCGTAGATATTGGAATTCGAACATCTCTTGTTGGGGATAAAGTATCTTGGGTCTTTTCGTTTGTCCTAATTCATAAAGAAATTTTCGTCTTTAATGAATGAAAATCAATATAAGAAAATGAAGAGCACTTTTATATTTAAAATTTGTCCTTCCATTTACTCAAATACTTTTGCATTTTATCTTTTAATATATTTTAATTTTATCATTGGAGCTTATGTATAATATTCATGCTCGGATAATACCTAATATTTTACTTAATTATAAGTACATATATCATTTCAAGTCTTTTATTTTATTCAAATAGAATTGTAGTTTCTCAAAGAGGATGTATGACTTGACATCAACTAATTCACCATACATATTTTATCACTTACTAATAAATATTACTTTTAACTTTTTCATAGTACACTTTTTATTTTGAGTTAATTGGCAAGAAAAATCTATAATATGAAAACAAGGATTTCTCAGACACACTAAAAACAATACAAGATTTAATTTTTAATTTTAATATTATTCTACAAGGGACGGTGGGATGAAAATTCATCCAAGAAAAACCACAAGTCTTCATAAGAGAGTAGAGTGGACTTCTTCTTTGGAAAAGGAGATTCCTGGATAGAAACAACGAAGACATTCATTCATGATAAGTAGAAAAATTTAATATTCAAAATATACCTCATTAGTAGTTATTTTGTTTGAATTTGTGTGAAGTGCAGTATTATGATTATTACGGAGTATGATATCATTGAAATCTTAAAAATTGGGATCTCTCAAAAAATACCAAATCGAACTAAAGTCCTTGGAGATCCTTATTTTTTAAATAGTTACTTTTTAAAATAAAAAATGGAATATTTTTTGTGATATAAGCTATGATACTCCTTATCACCATTAGTGATGAATAAGTTATAATGGTCCCAAGAAGAGTGTCGTTTTTCATCATTTTTCAGACTAAAAATGGAAATATGTCGAGTTCAGACGAGGACAAAGAATCTATTAAAGGCCATTTTACATCAGTTTTATTGGTCATACTTCAATTTGATGATAGTCTTAACGGTGAAAAATGTCACTGAACGATAATAATCACGAATTACTATAATCTCATATATTTCTGAAACCTGACGACCCAGAGAAAAACTGAGATCAGTTTTGAAGTATGTAAATATTTTCATACCACACTTAATCCATCTATCTCACCTATGACTAAAAAAATTAAAATATATTATTTGTAATAAAATCAAATATTTGATTTTAACTTTTTTTTAGTCTATGAAGAATATATATGCAATTGGGGTTTTCTTATCTTGAAATTAGAATTTGATAATTAATCTTATTACGTTAAAAAAAAAAAGTCCATAAAAATATCATCAAATTTCTGAATTACACACCACATTTCCTTACTATAGGTTGGTTATAATATGAGCAGGGCTTATTGTTATGATAAATATGCAAGGCCCATCTTTTCTTATATTTTAGAGTCTTATTTATTTTTAGAAAATAAATTTGAATCTTGTTTTTTAACGAAAATAAATTTGAATCTTGTTTTTTAACGAAAATAAATTTGTGCACGATCCCTTCTTTTTATAGTTAAAGCATGGGGCCTCAGAAAAGTGCTCTTCTATAGCCCTCTGTTATAGAAAATCCTTTTGTATTGCAGTTAGCGAATTGGTTAAAAAAGGAAGCCCAAATAAAATGTATTTCAAAACATAATAAACTGTTGGACAATGATCAAAATTACGTCATTTATGTATGGCATTATTATTTTAACCATTTCAACATTTTTCTGTTGTAAATATTAATTAAAATGCAACAAATACTTGTATAAATATAAGACATTGATAATTTTTTTTTAAAGATATCTTGACAACGTTGGTTTGGGGATTCAACAACATTTAATTTCTTATTCATATTGTAAAAGCATTAAAGTGAAGAAAATTAAAAAGAAGATAAATGCAGGAAAGCAAAAAGAAAAACAAAGAAACAACTTTTTTCAAAAAAAAAAAAAGTAGCAATTCGTTTCGATGAGGTTTCGTGTATTGTATAAAATAATAGAGGCAAATAATACATTTAGTAGAGCTACTGCTGAAAAAAGAAATAAAGAGAATAAAAATGAATGAAATAGACAAAACTTTAATTCAAAATTACTAAATATACTAATAAAGTATATCAAGTAATCAAGTAATTACTAAGATAAAAAAGTATTTCATATAGTCAGATTTAACGTTTCAGCAGCATACTAAAAAGTATTGGGGATAAAAAAATAGACTTTATATAGGCCATTCAGTATCCTTCAACCAACAAATATTATTTGCCACTATAAAGTTATGATAGCTAAGATTTTGTGCTTCGGGATGATGATTTTCATTTAAAATTCTAAAAAAAAGCTGATGGTTTTGAATTTAACTTTTAAATTAAAACGTAAAATGAAAAAAAAAAAGTTGTAAATACAATTTCAAGAGCAAAACTAATCAATTATTTTTTTTGTTTGATCAACTTTTAAGAACACAATTTTAGGCCGCAATTATATTAACAAGTCACATATGTTGTAGTAGAAAATGTATCTAAATACGGATATCTATTTTTGTACCAAAACCTGTCCGAAAATACGGATTTGCCACAACACAACTCTATTATATTACAAAAACCGTCAGTATTTGCCTTTTCCTCAAATTACCAAAGCAAACAATAAATTGTAATAAATACAGAGTGAGGACTCAAAAATTAGAAAATTTCAAAAGCCGTTTTCACTTCTCCATATTTTTATTTTGTACCATTTTTATGGCAAATTTTTGATGCAAAACATGGTAATTCAACACATTTCTTCACTTTTTATAGAATATGTCCCCTTTAATTCAGAATGATGTTGTCAACACGGGGACCAACAGACTTTATCATGTCCAGCCACAGCTGGACATGATAAAGTCTGAGGACAACTTGTTCCACTCCTCCGTGATCACGCTGTCAGGGCATCGATATTCGGGTGAGACATCTTGTTCTTCTTGCCTCCAAAACGCACCATACAGAGAAGTCCAGGAGGTTAACGTCAGCTTAGGACGAAGGCCAGAAGTCTGCCGAGCAAAAGGCACCAATGTTCTCCGTGCAGAAATTCTGCACCTTCCTGGGAGTGTGTGCCTAGGCCTTCCTTGGGTAAACACATAGTTGTCCCCGAGGAACGTGCTCTTCAACCATGGCAATACATGGTACCTGTGAACCTTTGTATTACACGTCCGTTTTGACTTTCTCGTTGGCCTTGAAGAAGTAGGGATGCGTCTTGTTGTGGTCGGACACCACGACGTCGAGGACCATCAACTGAGCTGGAGGGTTGGTCCTGAAGATTCCCTCACCCTGAGCTCTTGATTCAGTAAAGAAGCAATCATTTCTTATGTTCAGAACAGCGTCCACTAGTAGACTTATGAGTGGAGGAGATCGTACACCCTCAGCCATTTTGCTTGTTGCTACGTCCTTTTTGATCGCACACAAACAAAACAAACATCAAATTGTAGCTTTTTGTCAGTTCTTTTGAATGGCTTCAAGTACAAAATTGTCATACTTTTGGAACTGAATCGCAACTGGCATCGGCTGAAAATTTGGTATAGGTACATCACTAGTTAAATGTGTCAGTCCATGTCGTATTCAGAGTATAACTGAGGATCAACAGCCGAGTAATTCCTGCTGCTGTCTTTGCTTGATGCGAGACAGGCACATTTGCTTATTCTCTGAACCGTACAACTGCTAAAACCTACTATAATGAAATTTCATAACAGCTAAGGTTCTCTACTGTGAAACATTCGTTAAATTGTTAGACTTACCAACTTAATGTTTGATTTTGTTCGTTTTATATGCACTCAATTGACTACGCTATAAATTACCCTTTTACAACGTTTTTTTTTAATATATAAAATTTTGATAAATATTGAAATGCCGATAATAATTTTCTACATGACCCGGTTCAAAAATATTTATATAGCCACAGCTCCACTTTGAATACTTTTACGTTAAAGTTCTATATTAATACTTAAAAAAGTAATCGTTAAAATAAAGTACAGTGCATAATTCCATGCATTCTCATTCTAAGATTAAACAGACAAAAGGTGTTGGATAATCACTTCTTATAAATAAATATAAATAACTGAAGGTTTAAACGCCATTTGATGCTATTAATTTAAATTAGCAGAAATGCATGGCATTTTTAAAAATTAATAGAGATTTGAAATAATAATTACTAATGTCAACCAGACTTAGTTTTGATAAAATCATTCTTTCATGCTTATATGAAGACGTATACTCTTATAAATACGATTAAATGATCAATATAAAATGTGACGCAACGTAATTTTTTGTCTAATAATATTTTGCAAATCTATCTTAAACTTAAAGTAGGGACTGGAGAGTCAATGTTGAAGCTAATACTTCATTTAAATTTTGAATCATGCCATTTTTCAAAAAAGTTCAATTTTATTACTAAAATTTAACAAGGTATAAAAAGGGTATTCCCCCCCCCCCCTCTCCTAGAATAGGTAGTATAATTATTTTGTCTGATCAAATTTAAGAGTCTGAATCATTCACTCTTTTATGGAGATTTACTTCTATTGCCAAAAAAAAAAAAAAAAAAAAAGGCTTGGACTTCACAGTTCTGGTTAAGCCCACTAATACATGATAAACTATTCAAATGGGTTTTGATTTTTTTTTGAAGGAATTTGTATAATCTGAATCACTCAAAGTTTTTGTATCTTAGTCATGGCCAAGACCTAAGGAACAACAGCATATTTACAAAAACTCAGAATATTATCTTTACCTCTGCCCACGAATATTAGCCATTTCTTAAAAATCAAAAGAACTTAGATTAAAATTTATACTTCAATTAAAATGAAATAAAAATAACTGTTAGTTGGGATCATACTTATGTTTTATCCTTGAGAACAAAATGAAGTTGATCTTGTATTATTTACGGGATCAAAATTCAATTTCACACTGTGACGATATACTAGGATCTATCTGCCGGGAACTTTAGTCAAGAAGGAAAGCTCCAGATCCTACTTATTACACCATTCTTGGTTCTTGGTGTATGATACCGATTAAACTAGGACCCAGAAAGTATTTCCCTCCTAATTAGTTAAAAAAAACAGTTTATGAGATTGGACGATCGGCAATAGCCAGACTTGCAACAGAGTCAATCTTTTAATTCCACAAGTTACTTAATATTGTACACAAGGATTTTATTTATGACTTCAACTTTGAAAAGGTCCTTAACTTTTAGGCTATGGGATTCAAAGACTTCAACACGTTTACGTCTTATTTCTATTTTGGCTCAAATCTTAGCAAAGGAAACTCCGATTTCAACTTTAAGCATTTCCTATGAAAGCTTTATTGATATTCGATTTGATCAACCTGGATTATATTCAATGCAACCTTTATAAATGGAGTTTTAACCGAACTACGGGAAAATATCTTTTTGAGTCATAGTGCCATTGGGTCAAATCCCAAAAATATACTTGTGAAGATCGTAGGAGCATCACAGTTAGTTACTCTGATATCTCATTTTATTATAAATACATTAATTGAATAGTTTATACTATAATTATTTTGTCTATTTGCGTGCATCAGTTATTTTGTTCATTTTTGAAGGGTTAAGACTCAATGGTTTATACATACAAGTAAATTCAGTACTTATTACTATCGATGAAAATTGGGTGTATTATTTAGCTCGTCCATTTTTCTTGAGTTCCTTAACTAAAGGGTGAATTTTCTATCCCTAATCTGTTGTCATTATTATTTAAATCCTGAGAAGTGAACTTATTTTATTACTACATATAACATATTATTGAGATATACAACATCGGATTGAAAAATTTACTTGTGATCATAAAAGACGAAGAGTAATCCTAAGGATTTGTTGTGTAGTAATAACTGTAAGTCCTTGTTGGACCCAGAGTAGAATTTGACAATGAACATCAGAGTTATTCTTGTCTATGTTTTTTCTTATTTTCATCTCCTCCTTCCCTCTCGTTAGAGCTGCATATAGCTGATCTAATGAAAGGACATGACAACTAAGCTACTTTCCTCCAAAGCATTCTTCTTTTTCGGTTTCTTTGTTTTTTAAAATAGTCAAAATACACACGATTAGTCTCACAGTATATTTGTTACCTGACATATATTTTTCGAAAATGGAGTTCAAAGACTATCCATAGGTTAAATGAAGTAACTGGGTTACTATAATGTTCACGGACACTTAATCAATACAAATCCATCGCACCAAATCAAGGAATACTATTTATTAAAAAAAAGTAGGTTGTACAAAAATTAACATGTTTTTTCTAACTATGTATTATTTAGTTTTATTTATTATTATTTTTTAACCTAAAAACGTCTATTTAAAAAGAGCAATGAGGAATAATGTATAGAGTATTCCCTTGTACATATGTTATTTCCTTCCTGCCAGTATTTCCTCCATTAGTTCAATATAATACATTTAAATATGCGTACATTATGAAGAAATGTAAAGTACTTTTTCTCTTGTACTTTTTCAATTTTGATATTTTTTGTCAAAATGATCTCCAGTCTATTTGCTATTAAACTTAATTGATGGATCCGGTAAGTTTTTTTGTATAATGTAATGTCCAGGCTGAAGGTGTACAATTTACAATACACATCATTATATATGCTGTGATAATTTCTATCTAGTTTCTTGTTTATTTCAATGAACATCCATTGTAATTCCCCCTTCGTAATTAAACTGGGATATGATACATCCACAGATTTATAAAACTGCTTCTTATTCCCTTCAATTTACATTTTAACACAAAAACTTTTCAGTGTATGGTTTGAAAGATTAAATCAGATCATATTCAACTTTTTTTGCTAAAAAGCTGTTCCTTGTTCTTCCTTTCTTGGATTCTTCTTTTTTGCAAACTGATGATTAATGCAAACAACAGTAGCCATAAAAAACTATAATGTAGCCAAAAAAAAAAATGATATTACACTCAACCTCATTAATTAAATGATGGACACCAATTTGATTCCCAAAACTTACATGTAGCATAGATTACTTTACATCTGGATAGACACAAGCTATGTAACTATATACCAATAATTCAATGCCAAACTTATAGAAACATTAAAGTAGAAATATAAATAAATTTTGTCAAAATAACGCTGACATATTGTTATAAAAACACTGTACAAACATGCTGGATCATAACCAACATTGCACTAGTCTCTATTTGCATATAGCTCACTACATGCCAACAAAATGTTTGCTGGGTATATTGAAAGACGTTGAAATCCTTCATATCTTGCTATAGATGAAACAAATTATCAATTGTTGACGTTATATATTAATTTGTGTATCTAAAATGAAGCTTCCTATTGGAATACATCAAATGAGGAATTTCCAATGAATATAGGCCGTCTGTACCAAGAATTTTGATTACCAAAAGAATGAGTTAAAACAAAAATAATCTTGAACAAAAATTAAGAGACGGAGAAATTTCCAATTTTTTTTACTATATATATATATATAAGGTTGCAAAGCAAAATATGGTTTCTTGACCTTCATGAACTCTGTCAGAAGGTGGCGTGGGTCCATTTATGTACAAATATTCAAAATATGGATATTAATAGTCAAAATACAGACATTGTATATTCATTTACAATGCACTATGCAAGAACCTATAAAAAGTCAATACCTCAATAAATGAAAACAATAATCAATGGATTGATATCAACAAAAAATATATTTGATAGAAATGAACTACTGTGTACAGTGTTAGTTACAAACACTTTTTGACAGTTTTTATAAGCAAATATTTTTTTAATCAGTAATTCATTCAGATTAGAGGATTGAATTTTGTACTCGGTAAATTTTAATACCAAAATTTTATTTAAGCTATATTTATTTATATGTACCGTATTTATATCTGTAATTAGCTAATACCAAATAACTTAATGAGTGATTGAATTAAATAAAAACAATGGAGAGCATTAAATTGGTTTAATTTTTTTTTTTGAATTTTAAACCAAACCTAAACTTTGATTTTAACCATAATAAACCATATCAAGTTTAAATGGTCGCTCAAATATAAGTGACGAAAATGAAAGCTATTGTTCAAAAATGATAAAAAGTATAATAAATTATGTTCCAAATAGATCAAGATAAAAAAAAGTGGCACAATCGTAGAAAAATATCAAAGTCTTATGATGCAATAGTATATAGTATACTGATTAGGGTTTGAGATGTAATAACGATATAAATACTTTTGATTCAAGGTAAAAGTTTATTTCTGTATATTTGTCGGTCTTATTACAAGGATTAGTAACATACAATCATTCAAAATTTATCTCACTGAAATATATGGTCAAAATATTATAATAAATTTAGTTTGATTTAGCCTGCAAGATGTTCACTTACAGAATGATGACGTCAAGTGAAAACACTGTACCTATGTACCCATGAGAACAAAAAATATATATTTTTTACATTGATAACAATATTTTTCTTTTATTTTTTGTGAGAAAAACTCGTTACTCCCATATAAAACGAAAATATTATGGTCATAATTCTTGTTCATGGCAAAATATTTTTTTGCAAGTATATTAGCCCGTGACAGTGAACGTGCTATATGAAATAGGATGATAGCATACATGCAACCACTGTATCATGATACAACTGATTTTGATATTTCAGTTTTATGTTTTTGTGAGGGGGGGGGGGCAGGAATAAATTAAACACTTATAAATATTTTATCCTTCTTGAAATTCAGATATATAAATATTATCTCTGAAAGAGTCAAAAACAATTTGAATATCATTTGCATACTAAAAAAAATCACCTAATTACAAAAGTCTATTTCGAAAGAAGAATCATGATTTCAACATAAGTATACATTAGACTGTTCTAGTTATTTGATAAATGTTTTCGAACTGTACCTACAGATAATTTTGAATAAGCTATTAAAGAAATAAATAGTGAAAGTTGTACTGAGTGCTGAGTCAATTTCTGAATCCCTATCCGGCAGCTCCAAAGTCTATATAATTTGTTTTGAATTTTTCGTGACGAAATCTTCATATTTTCATGTATAAAATCATTAATTTAATTTTTAGGGTTCTGTGCTTAACTTCGAGAGGAATAAGCATTTTTATTTTGTAGTTAAACTTACTCTATCATCGATGAATGCAAGACCAAGGAGTTTCTTGGACAAATACCATCCTCGTTTTTTCTTTGGATTCAATTTAAATTCTAGTCTAAATATCCTAATCTTGAGACTATACATCAGTTTTGAAAGCCAACAGACATGGTGCATTGCACCAGGTGACATGAACTTAGCTCCACGCTCAGGGGCATCGCCAAGAAGTATAATTAATAGTTTTAATAATTCTCTAATTGTCTCTTGAAAAAATATATTTTTTAAGATTATCTTTTGCAAATTCGATAGTACAATCTTGTATTCCTTCCAAAAGACTGGTCACCTCTTCATCTTCAATACTAGGTTTATTGTTTTTTTTTGTTGATTGATGACCAATTATAACAAAGGAACATCTGGTGAAGATGTGGGACCCCTACATTCATGGAAAACAGTTCCAATAACTGATTTCATTATATGGTGTCTACAAGCAAATAATAGAAGTTTTTTGCCTAGTAATTTTTCAAGCAGAATACAAGTTCCATATTTTTTGCCGGTAATTTAACTTATAGTGTCAAAACACAATAATTTGATTTAGTGTCCAATATCCCATTCTTTAATTGCTTTAAATACAGTATTTGGTTGTTATTTCCTTGTTTCAAATAATAGTTTTTCCACCGATAATAGTTTAGAAATTATTTTTTTCTGAAACTAACACTGGTAATCGATCAATTTTTTCGGTTCTATTAAAATTTTGGAATCATTTTCTTGCAGGTGTAAGTACGGAGTTAGAAGTATTAATATAATTGATACATCATCCTATTATAAGGCGGGATATTTTATTGTTTCAAAAGTATAATTTAATCTATAGATTAATAAATGTGCTATTATACATAGATAAATTAAAATATTCATTATGTACACTATGTGGGTACAAAAAAAATGACCATAATATTTAGTTTGTAAATAAATACTTCCCTTTTCTGCTTCACTGATTATAAATTTCAATGAATAATAAGGTCTGAATTGGAAAATCCAAAATATCATAATTTGTTTAAACATTTAGAAAATATAAAAAAAAGTGGGCGTAAAGGGCCTTCTCAGGATGTAGATGCCACTTTTGACAGAAGCAATGCACAAAACCTATTTCATCTGCAAGACTCTTTTGAGTGCTTTTGAACTCTTATTTGACATTTTTGACCTCCCTATATCCTTTATGTCAACCCTTTTAACTAACCCTTAAAGGTATATGTCGAGAAATAGGCACGAATTGTCTGTCATCCGGACACCGATAGACTCAAAACCCCTTTAAGTTAGAATTGTGACTAAATATGCCTTTTTGGGTTCTTCCTCACTCATTATGACACGAAGTCCGCTACAGTAACATCACTAACTTCACAGCCTCTGTAAAGTCCCATTGGAGGAGGATGTCCAGTACTTACACTGTTGAAGTATGTAGTGCCTTCTGACCTCGTCTGGAGGCTGTAATTGAAGCTGGTGGAAATCTTTTTCATCAATAATAATCTTCATCATATATATATGTTATTAAAAAAGTCTTTTTAAGATTTTTCTGTACAATTTTATACAGATTTTTGCGCAAGGTTATTTGTAGCACAATCAAAGGGGTCAAACACTTTTTGAAAATCTGGAATATGCACATTCTGAAGAGTAATATTATCTATGAAAGTCAACTTATTAACACATCTAGGGATCTTTTGAAGTATACATAATTATTATTAAAATCAACTAGTTTTCTATTTCGCATATGTTTGTTATTGACTGTTTATAATTGATTGATCTCTGTGTTCAAATTTGATCAATAAATACATATCCTTTTTTATTAAATGAATTAAGTTCGTTTTATAGGAAAATAGATGGATTTTTATGATTACGAAAAGAAAGTCTATTACTTTTTAGTAAAATTAAATCAATGAGTCAGCCAGTTGAAATGCACTTATTTGATTGGTTCCTGATTAAATTTTATAACCATGAATATAAACTTTTTCATGCAAAATAATATCTCAATTATATTTTATTTTTTATTTGCTTTTCAAGGATTTTATTATACAGAAGTAAGTAGAAATAGATGTATTAATATTAAAATTTTCGTAAATTATGTATGTTTAAAAAAGTTATAGATTATGTGTAAGCCAATTAAAGATCCATAAAACCATTGTTTCTTGCAATCGATGATAGGTTACAATAAAAATTATCAACAATTTATTGGCTGTAATACGTTAACATGCAACAACAATACAGGCAAGAAAGCAACGGACTACAGATCTTCTCCACGCTTATTACTTTGTAAAGGTTAGCGAACATTGTGAATTGCTAGGCTGAGGTTTTGATAAGGTTATACGACTTATTAACAGAGACAAGAGCCTTATGTCCAACGACTACGTCATCAAGGTGTGGAGGCTCTTTAGACACAGACTGGAAGCCGTGGTGGTCATTGAAGGAGGACATTTAAAAAAATTGTTGTTGATATTATAAGATATTATCATAATAAAAAATACTCTTGATACTTTTTACATGTTGTTCTTGATAAAAAGTGATTTGAATCTTGCTATCAAAAACAGCGATTTACTTATATACAATGTATCATGGCCATTCTATACACAAATTTCCATTTCTCAAACTGAATTGATATTTCTTTCTAAAAGTTATTATCTAAGTACATTTCATGTTGCAAAACTATGTAATTATGATACCCATTTCTGTTATAACTAATTTTAATAGATTAAATGTTTAATTATTTGCCACAAACGGCAATGATTTAGTGTTAATAAATTTCTAAAAATGTTTAAAGAATAGAGGGTGTCTATCAATTAATCAAATTAAGATAAATTTGAATCCCTAAATGGATTTATTTATTTCTCAAATGCATGTCAATTTTTTTGGAAAAAAATTTAAAAAAATTACTTTTTTTTGTGTGTAAAATAACCACACACCATATTATATTGTAGGCCCAATTCCGGTGAAGCGGTTAATCTAATTTTTTGAAAGGGGGAGTCATCAATCTGCTACGAAATAATTGTTATTAGGAATTCGAATACTCTTGTATCCGTAAATGGATCGATCCTCTGTGAAAGCTACATCTTTATAACAATCGATGAATAAGTTTCATTCATCCCCGTCGATTATCATGCTTGTGGATTAAAATTCATTATGGATCCATGGGTCCCTGAAGTTTATGAACTCATTCTTGCTTTGTAGTCCAACCTAACTCAATTTGTCAATTTGACATATTCAAGACTTATTATTTACAATTAAATCTGTAAGAACGATTTATCTTTCAGAGCACTCAAATCCCAGTCCATGCTTGCTGAAATTATCACTCTTTTATACATCCTAGTTTTTACTCTATGACGAGACATCGCATCTACCCCCCACCCAAAAAAAAAAAAAAAAAAAAAAAACAACAACGAGATTTCTCATGTAGAATTGGCTACGGAGTAAACATTCAATGAACAATGGGAATGAATCAATCGTCGGGATGGAATTGTAGCAGTTCTTATTTACCTGGTCAAGTCCTGATCGAGACGCCCCTATCACAAGATTGTCTCTGACTCTATAATTCTAAAGATGCGTTTGTCATCTGAGTATATTTTTAAAAAATCATAAAAAAATAATCACCTACATAGTTTTTTGAAATAATCAAAATCGTTATACATTTTTTGTGGACTTAAAAGTATTTAGCTTAAAAAACATAGCCCATGATTATGTAAAAATGAATTAAATTTTTTGGTTCATATTATTTGTTAATATATATACCTTGATTTTTGTTTGATTTCATATAAGTCCTTGTCCGTACAATAGCTTTAGGAAAAAATGAAAATGTGGATAATCAGAAAGTATATTAACTTGAGGCATATTGATCTTTCCAGTCTAATTTATACTGCTAAACTAAACATTTTCTCCTTTTTCATCTTTAAAAATGGTCTAAATTGGTGTTGTGTCTATCCATATTTATTCGGTCGTGATAAGTCTTCAAAACCTAAAAAAGTCGGTTCATAAGAATGACAGTCAATGGGACTGGACATTAACTGTCTGTGCATGGAATATTTCCTAAGAATATGAATGGGATATTAGCCCAAAATAGATACAATAGATATGTTTCTTGTCAGAAATATTTCTGTTTTTATTATAATAATAAAATCTAATAAGAACTTATTATACTTTTATTTAATTATACAGAGTGCGTGGACAAAATCTGCCACTTCAAAAAACAACAACTACAACCTTATTTTTTAATATTTATTGGTAAAATAAAAACGAATATCTTTATTAGGATATAGAGCAGATATCTATTTAATATAGCCGCCGTCTTCGGCCAACCCCCGCTCAATGCAGCTACGAAACCGAGAACAGGCATTTTGGATCTGCACTGCTTTTATCTCACTGAATTTTTCCTTGATACAGGTGAGGAAAGACTGCTTGGTGTTATAGGAGGAGCGGTGGGTCATGTTCTCCACGTAGAACCAGACAAAGTAGTCCAACGGGTTCAAATCCGGTGATAAGGGAGGCCAAGAGGAGAAAGGTACGAACACAAAAGCATTCTTGCGTCCGCTTAGTTTTGTGGGCCGGAGCCGAGTCCTGCTGCCACATCCACGGCCTGTCGCTGACAACATACTTGATCCATGACATGACCCTCACTTGACACGCCCCCCAAAGCCATGACAGTGGCCGGAAACTTGGTCTTCATGACCCTGGGAACGTCTCTGTTGTTCACGGCAATGCAGCGATGGTTCTGGGAGTTGTGGATTTGATCATGAAAAAAAAAATCTTCTCATCAGAGAAGAACTAGAGTATGTTCGGCGACTTTGGGTTCTTCAAAATGTTCAGCACTGACAAATGGGATTTAACTTGATTGCGGTTCTCAGTCCTGAAAAAGGACTAGTATCAAGGCTTTTTCTTGTTCCAATTGGGATACTCAAATGCAAAGGGCTAAAAATATTGTATTAAGACATATTCATTAAGATATAACAAAATAAATTATATTTATTTTTTTATATTTATATATTTGTCTTTTGGTGTCAATGACAGCCTCGAATTGACTTCGGGAATGGAAGCATATTTTTATGATAGTATTTTTTGGCAGATTCTGCAATCCCTCCCGGAACGTCCAGAAGTTTTTTGTTGCAAGAGGACCTGTTTGTGTGTTTGCTCAACTGCATCCCACACAAAAAACCTATGGGGTTGAGGTCAAGTGAGATTGGAGGCTAACTCCGTGTCCAACAAAGTAAAAAAAAACCAACAACAACTAGGTAAACGATTTTTTTCTGCTGTGTGGCATGGATCAGAGTTTTGCAGTACCTCCTAGACTCTTTCAGCTCATCCCGACAAAGGACCTGCCCAGATGTAAGAAGTTTGCAATCCCATTACTGTCTTGTCCAACGCGGATCGCAACAAGAACAATCTGCCTGGCTTTATCATAATTATTGAATAAATACTTTATTGATTGATGTAAATCTTTTTTACTGACACCAAACACTTCTGGCTAGCCTCCAAACAACAATCAACCTTATACCTGCGCAGCTGTTGCAGGTATGAAAAGTTTGTTGTTAAACAACGGCCACACATTGTTTACTAGATATGTATTGTCTCCTGTCTCTCCTACATTAATATGTCTGATATTAGTACAAAAATAAACTGTGATGGTTATTAATTTAAGTAGCATGAATTTGTCGTTTAAATCTTTGAATTTATGCCTATTCCTGCAAATTACTATAAATGTTTGAATAAAATTACATAAAATCATTTTGATTGCTTCAATTATGTAACAAATCAAAGCTAATTGAAAATTTATTTTTGAAGCAATTTCCTTTAGTGATTCCTTAGTATCAGTCATTTATTAAATTGATTGCATTGATTCGATTATTAAATTAGATGTGATTTGAATACTAATATAAAAAGAAAAATTAAGAAACATTAGTTTAAATGAGGTCAATTTAAATTAGGGGTGTATTTTTGGTAAACATGTCAACTTTTCAAATTTCATTTCTCCATCGTGATTACTAAGCGATTTGTTCATTTTAGAAAACACATCTCTTTCTCTGTCATACCCATTATAAATGTTTCCAAAAAGTATTTGATTATTGTCAACAAAAGTAAAGAAGAAAGCAAATTAATTCTTTTTTTTTCGAATAGAAAAATATATTTCTTAAAAGTTAATTACAGACAAAATATGTAAATCTAAATAAGTTTTCACAGATTACAAACATATTGCGTATAAGTTTTTTTTTTTTTTTTACTATAGAAACATTTTTTTTTAAACAAAACAATCTTAAAAAGAACACGAAAAAAAAGGGGGGGCGAGAAAAAATAACAGCAATAACCCCACCTATAATATATAGTAAAAAAAAAAAAATAGCATCTGACAAATTAGTAAAAAATATCTAATTAAAAATACAATCACAACACGCATGATAAGAAGCGAAATTCATAAAGAGCAGCGTAGCCTTTTTGTGAAGTTTAATATTTTCTAATTGGACCTTGAAATCATGTTTTGCAATTTTGAAATGGATTTGGATCCAATTCCGAACGGAAGAGCCATGTCGTTGAAGCCATAAAAATTTTCCTCTTGGGTGGGTCCTCTCCCTAGGAAGTGAGTGAGTTGTTTAGCCATTATATACCATATTCCTTCTAAATATCGAAATACTTGGGCGAGCGTTTTATTTATTTTTGTGGCAGTCTTTGCAAGGCGTGTCTCCTTTTATACATATGTATAATACACTCCAAAGCCGACCGGTATCTCAGGTAGGACTTCTTAGGAGTGAGATGTGGACCGAATGATGACCTCACATATTGTTTCTGGATCATTCTATCCTTTATTTTGTATTTTAAAGTGTTGCAGAGATCGTTTGGAGGCTGTCTTTTTCTCACTCACTCCTTAATTGCTTTATTATTAATATTTAGTGCTACTCTTAGATAAAGGTTTTTTTGGTTGGCTTGAAGACCCTTAGGAGGGAATCGCGTAGCATACTCACGATCGGATGGTTGATTATATCTTTGGTAATTACATCATTAATTCTTGATACAAAGTATATTTTTGTCTGAAATTGGAGACATCGACAGCCGAAAGTTGAAATTAAATAATCGACAACTTTGAATAATAAGAACATGATGTCGCTTAATGAGGCGAAGTGACATAGTGCGAAGCGAAAAGTATACTATTGGAGGACGAGAGAAGGGAACTTGACTTTTTTGAGATATTTAAACAATTAGCACTTTTGAGGATCATGAAAATTAATGGAATGTATCATTATGTGGAGGAGGATATGAGTTTGTCTCTTATGGAATATTCGGAGGTGGATAGGAATCTGAGTCGATCTGTTGACTGAGGGAAGAGACAGAGGAAGTTATTATGTAAGACACTACGACTTTTTCCTGTATCTACAATTAATCCTTACAGTATCATTTTTTTCTGGAATACTTTGCATTTTTATTCTCGAACATCAATGAACTCACATAAGTAGCAATTTTAGAGACTCTAATAATTTATCTGCTTTGAAATTAATTAAATTTAAAATTTAAATTTACTCCACAAGTCATAATTAAAAAAAATATTCGTATATTAATGTAATATTAATTAAGTTTTCTATTTAAAAGATATGATCAAAGTAATAAAAATAAAAATATGTTGATGAATAAATTATTTGAGAAATACATTGATTGCTCATTTTATTAAAAGGGAGTTTGAAAACATGAAGAGATCAACCCTTCTGCGGTTTTTGCAGACAAACGGCTTCATAGGTCGGGTCTGGAGGATTCAGGTATCGAAAAGTGGGATAGAAATTGGTAATGATGAAATTTGTTCACAAAATCTAGGGAGAAGTGTTAAAGTCTTGGCATATTCACAGTTTTTAAAAATATGTTTAAACCTAATGGAAAAGTATTGCTTTAAACATTTTGTAAGAAGTTCCTCTCATACCCCCCCCCAAGTCCTCTTTCCATCTTTCTTACGAATATGAAATCATGAAACTTGTGTGGTAGTTTGTGGGGGAAAAAATATAGGGTGAATAAGGACTGGAATTTTATATACTTAGAATACTGGCTAGTTCCTCCCAGGACTCAATCCCAAATAAAAACAGATTTGATCATTAAAAAGGATTATATACAAAATTTAGCAGAAACGTTTTATACTAGAGAAACATATTTTTAAGCAAAAAAAAAAAAAAAATGAAAGAAGTATTTCAGGGCTGAATTAAAAATCACAAATTGTTCATAATGTACAATGTTGTCAACTCTGTTACTTCCAATCTGAACAATATTGGTTAAAACCAAATTACCTTCTATTATGCTTTTAACAATTCCTTAACTTTGAAATTGAAGAATAACCCCACATTTGTAAATAATTTTCTTATTACCAAATGATATTCACCTTTTTTTTTTTTTTTAGTTAAAAAGGTTAAGAGATATATGTATTATAGACAAAATGATGATTTAACTATTTAAAAAAATAAAACTATCATAGAAATACATTGAATGGATATTAATAATATCTTTACGTAGCACAAATATCATATCCTTCAAATATAGTTACTGTATTTTTGTCAGTTATTGATTTTTATACACCTACTGCCCATTAATGTTGTTATAATCCTTGATTGACTGAATTCATTAAGATATTACTAAGCCATGAGCCTCAACTCCCTATCTTATAAAATTAGCTGTAGTACTCGGCATTGTTCGAAATAATTATATGTGAACCAAAAGAAAATTTTTGCATCTAAGAATATGGAAGATAACTCCCCCAAAATGTTACTCTACGTTTTTAATGAGCACACTCACACATAACTACTCACTATATAAATTCACATGACGTGATCTGTCCTCAAGAAATAAAGAATAATAATAAGATTTTTTATCGAGCGCTCATTTACAAAAAAAAGATAAAAAAACTATTCCCAGAATGTTAAATACAAAACACCAGCGAGAGTAAACTAATTTTTACAAACCAGCGTTTTGTATTTATTCACATGTTAACATGTACTAGAATTTAATATTAATTATAGTATAGATAAGAGTAATGCCAAAAACAAACAGAGACAGTGAGTGATATTCGATGCAAATTCGAAGAACAAACACATTTAATATTTTACTTCTACGACAATATTGTTATACTTACTATATCAAAAAACAAAATATTTATTTGTACTTCTAATATCAATTATAGTTATTTTAGCAAGGTAAATTATTCATTATTCATTCAAGGTAAGGTAAATTCGGAATAATAAAACAGAGTACCCCGTTATTGTTTTTAATACATACAGACAGATAAACTTTGTTGTATTAACATAGATAAATATTACTCTCAAAGTTGGTGAGAATTGGATTATTAGCAACAATTTTTTGACATTTTTTTATTTTCTTTGTGTGGTAAAATTTGGGAGATATAAGTCAAACAAAGTCGTGGTTTTTTTTTTTTACAAGTAAATAATAAAAAAAAATTATATATTTGATTATAGTTATCAAATAATTAGAACAAATTTTTATATTAATTTAATGTTTAATAAATTTATATATCAGCTGTCAATTTTTCCATATCCTTTATTAAGTGTTCTGAATGGTCATTGGTTAAGCCATAATGAGTTCCTGTTATTAAAATGTGTAGTATTCCCATGACGATTAAACTCACAGTTGGAAACAATTGTCTAACTATAAACTAATTTCAAGAGTTATTTCCATTCCTTTTTTTCGTATAAAAAAAGTTTGAAGAGATGCCATTTATTCTATAATAAGAAATCAATTCCTTCAAAGTTCGAACCATGGAAAATACATACCCAATTATAAAACTTTTTATAAGTCTGGTATTGTCATATTTTGTATTATAGAAAAAATACTAATTCTTGTTAAAAAAATGTTTTATCGAGAAGTTTTATTTTCAAATATTAATAATGGCCAAATGTGTTCAAATTAAAAAAATGTTGAATATTCAATGAAGTATCATAATAAGTAACAAATGAAAAATTTGACCCCCTCACAAATAACGTTAGTTATTTTTGTTTAAAGTTGATTGGTCTATTGTTGTATCTTCCGAACAATGAGCCTTGATTATGATTCATATATGCCAACAACTCTTCATATTAAACATTATCTTCATTGATCACATAGAGTCACCAATTAGAGCGTATTGAGTAGCAAAATCTTTAAATAAGAGAAATTGGAGACAAACTAAACATTCTTCTTTCTATCCCATAGAGCACGGTGGATGATCTCAGGACAAGATTTCAGAAGTAAATATATCGGTTCTCCATTGCCTTTGATGTATTTCCAAACAAGATGATAAAGCAAGCATCCAGTATTAGTATTGACCGTGAAGAGAAGGATCCATTATCTATCATGAGGCAAAGGTTCGACAAACTTGGTCCTAAACATGGCATGGAACATGCAGATCCAAACGTCATTTTAAAGAATCCATTCACTGATACACGTCAAAAATGGTTCAGGTACAGACTAGGAACATCCTGTATTTTTACAGTTCCGGACAGACTCTAAAGAGAGAAACTGGTATTTCAGTTTCTGGTATCCCAGGAAGAAAACATCATTTAGAAACATAATTTAATCTATACTACAAATGTGTAACGATTACTCTGGTACTTAGGATACTAAAGAAAAAGGTCTGGATAAACATTTATGTAAGACTGAGCCCCTAGGATTCACTCACTCTAACGTCCTTACGATATAATGATAGGTTGAAAATTGAGGACCTTATATCCAAAGTATAACTTACTTTCTAAAATACAAGAACCAAGAACTCCGTTCGTGGCTCACTTATTAAGTCTCTCGGCCAATTATAATCCTCAACTCCCTCTCCAACGATTGGAAATACTAATATAAAAAGTTTACAAACGATTGTTTGTCCGAAATGGTTTGGAATCCTATCTTCTTGATATAATTCGCTTATCAGATGTCCAGATTTCCTTTTTTATCTTGATAATTTTTCCCCTAGTGTTGTTAGCCTTATTTTAATTAAATTGACATTTTGTGTTTTTTGTACACAAAACATATTAATAACTGGTTGTAGTTAAGTTAATTTTTTTCATTGATTTAGAAAATTTATTGTTAAGAAAAATGATATGCATTTAAAGCGAAAAAAAGAGCTTATGAAATTAATGTACAAAAAAGTGAAGGAATTATTTATACAGTAAAATTTAAGCTACTTCTTTTATATTTATGAAAATAAAATAAATTTTAAGCTCGTTATGAAGAAAAAAATAGTAACTTAATATTATTATTTCTTAGTTACTCATTGTAGACTCCTAAAAAATAGTGTTGCATTGATTAATGTTATTTATTAGGATAGTATAGGTTTCACAAATGTTGTATAATTTTACCATCGATTACTTCCCTAGGGTGTTGGATAACTGCAGAGATTGAAATATCAAAGTATCGTTTGCTCCATCTTCTTTGTAAATTCTTAATTTATCATATACCTACGAGCAATAGTACTCGGCTTCGACTCGAGTTATTAGGGATCGTCTAACAGACAAACCTTGTTTTAAAAATATAAAAGTTAACTTAGGAAGAAATCTTAGTGTTACTCACCATTTTTCATAGGCATTATAATAATATTATATCATTATAATCAGATGTTCTCTTCCCTAGAATGAATCAGGAATAATTCAGGGGGTGTTTGGAAGGTCCGTGCAAAGTCCGAGAGATGGTAATACTGGGCGTATCGAGATTATGTTTAGTTTGTAGCATATTTTGGAAGAAAGCATATCAAATTTCAGCCAAATTGGTCAATTTTTTTCTGTTTGGCATTTGTTTGAATCGAGGAATAGGCTGGAAAGATTATAGAGACTGTCCTTTGGATTTGCTTGGAATACTCCTCATGGACTATATGGAAAAGGGTAAAACTGTTGGAGGTACATATTATTTATCGTTGTTAGACCGTTTCAAAACCGAGCTGTAAGAAAAACCCCCGTGATTGGCCCACAAAAAAGTCATTTTCCATCGCGACAATGCACCAATTCACACCTCAGCAGTTATGGTCGCAAGATTAATGGAAATAGTGTTCTAACTAGAGATGTCCACAGCACTAGCAATCTCACACACCTTCATTCTTCTGTCATCCATTACCATATCATGGATTTTGACATTGATTTCCTGAGAAGTAACCTCAACAGGGCGTCCAGAACGTTTAGTGTCACTTGTGCCCATATGACCCCTCCAAAATTTTTGTAATCACTTATTAACTGTTCCAATTGAAGGTGTAGAGTCCTCATAATGTTTATCATACTTCTTTCTGGTCTCCTGAGGTGTGGAGGATAAAATAATGTTTTATAACTATTTCAAAATTTATCCGGTTTCATTTGCGGTGTTATTGGGTCGCAATTCGTGAACAAACAACAACAGTGGAGTCAGAAATGCAACATATTGCACATCTTTTCCACGCCCATTACTCAGTCAAGGAGGTCGCAGACATTTTGAATGTCTCTGTTGAGCTTGTTTGTAAGGTCTGGAGGCTCATTAACGGTGGCGAGAGCTTCTTCAAAAGTGAATGTTTCCAAAAGGTTGTGACTAATAACTTTTTAACCGGCGTGGACATTGAAATTGACGTCTCATCAAGCACCAGCAAGAAGCCATTAACCAAGGACATCAACGTCAGCGGGGTGACTATCAGGAATGCCGATAAGAAGCTGTTGACCTATTTTTATATCTGGAAAAGATCCTAACTTTATCTTGGTCTCAGGAAAATCTTAGCGATCTTGTGGCCCCCTTCATCATTGGATGCTCACGGTTGGACATTTAAATATTGGGCTTTGTAAAGATCAAAAACTCAAAAGCCCCACAGAGCAATGTTGATTTCCGGAAAGCTTCTATTGAGAAGGAGTGGGCTGATATCCCTTGACTACTTCATCAAGGTGTGCATTTCTTCAGACCCAGACTGGTCGCCAAACGTGGCCACATAAGGAGGACATTTTGAGGAATTATTTTTGATATTTTAAGGTATAGTTATTATAAATTATATACTCCTGCACGGAATTCTAGAGACATGGAAGACTCACACTTTTAATTGTATGTTTTTTTTTCCTTTCTGATTAGTTGGTTTCTTAATGTTAATTAGTTTATTATATTTTTCTTACACGTAACAAATAAGTTTATTTTTGTCCTTCATTGGTATAATTTGGATTGAATCCTTGATTATTGACAGAATCAGCGTATACTTCTATGGAGTTTCAAAAAATGACAAAATAATCAACTGTAGGATCCAGTGAGGAACAGAGAGAGTTTTCATCCACCATCTACTACTCGTTTTCTCCATAAATCAACTCTGCTCCGTCTCTTAATCTAAGAAAATTAATTCATTAATAATTTTTCTTGATGTATATTAGCAGAAATAACTGATCTCAATCGCATTGATATTCATTCAATTTATAAAGTGGAGTTAGAAAATATATGACTATTGTGAAAGATTGTGATCCTCCAACCTAAAAGAATTTGTGCATCTGCACAAATTTCCATCTTTCTAACAAAGGGAATTTTCAATTTATTATAAACAAACTAAATATCAAAAACTGGTCAAGCTATTAGGACCTCTTTAATGGACCGGATGTACTGGAGAAATACATGTAAGACTCAATCGATTCATATAAATTTATTTCTATTCTTTAATATAGTATTGCAACATACTGTAGACATATAAACACAAATGTACAATCTGGTATTTTGTTGTTTATAAAAAAATAAAAATATACTCGTACTTATCTGCTTGAAATTAGAGCTCAACGAGGAGTCCTTGTAGGAAATCGGGTAGCTCATTTAATAAGATCTTGTAATATGAGTCCAAGATAGAATGATTCCCTTAACGGTCTCCAGTTACTTCCCTTCAAATCATAGTGCAAGTACTTCCCTAGGGATTTTCGATTCCCCCAATACAAATTAATTACTTTTTAACCATGATAATTTATACTTGTAAGTACATAATCTGAAATACTTTCAGTTTGCGTAAGAAAATTGTACTGTTTTTGATCAGGAGTCACTCATTTCTAGGGCCATTGAAGACACATGCTTTTTTTTCTAGTTGCAGGATGGGTGGAATATTTTTATTCCACCCATTATTATTATATTATTTTATATTAACTTCTTTCAGAAGTTAATAATAATTTTCTAATGAGGAAAATTAACATTTAATTTAATTTTACATGAAGATTATTTGTTTCGATGCCTTTGCAGAAAAAAAAATGCATTTATTATTGTCTAAATTTAATTGATTAAAATATATGTTTATAATATTTTTTCTTTTTTTTTTTTAATGAGGACAAACATTTCATTTGAACTTTTTCATTTTCTGTCAATTTCCCTTGAAAAAACACGACTCTTTGAGCAGTAAAAACTTCATTCACTAAAAGAACAACTCCCTTCTGGACATATGATAATGACTTAGAGTTTGCAAACAATTATTCTTTCGATGAAGATTATATCCCCACATTGATTGTAAAAGAAGAAGAAAGTTTATTAAAATAATTAAGCGAAGGTACAGTTACATCATCAATCGACATCTGGCGATATATGTAGTGTAGGACTCGTGATGTCTCAATTTCAATAACGAAACAGCATTTCCATGTCCAAAATAAAATAGAATGAATCAATAAGATAAAAAATATAACGAGTACTAAGGAAATTGGAAATGAGGCCTAAAGTGTTTAAGATGTATAATTGTCTATTTTTGGAGTACAGTACGAATTTTAGCATATAAATGGAATTGGTATTTGTAGTAAATACTATTTTGTTAAGGATTTATGTGTTATAGGCAATAATGAAACTAAACAACACTTATCAAGGAAATAATTTACTTAAAGTAGAAGTTGAAGCAGAGATGACTTGAAGAGGATTGAATGCAAGATTTTCAATGAAGTATTTGTTAGTGGAGAATGAGAAATTTATTTGTTCCTCACTACATTTTCCATTGCCTTTTTATTTGTGTAACTCTTCATTTCAATAATATAGTTATAAGATTTATACAATACTTTTTGAGTATCGAAACATAATTACTTGCTTTCAATTGACAATCACATGTTATCTAAATTGAAAATTAGCTCTAGCTGTAGCAAAAATTGGCAAATGAAGTATCTTCCAATCTGTATTATTACCAATAATACCAAAATATGATGCTTTTTGTATCTTTCTTATTTTCCTTCAAAAAAGAAAAAAAAAGGCCGGAATTTAACTGATAGTAAGCCAATTAATTGCTTCAGTCTTTTCGACTAAAGTAGTATTTTCTATTTAATTGTAGGGAATTTCTTATTTGTTTAACAAAAATCTAATTCGAATTCAGAATACAAACGTTCAAATTAATAATAATGAATAGCAAAAGCAGTGTGATCAACAGTTGAAAATATATATATATAGTATTTCTATAGAATGGTAATTTCTAGAGATGTATAAAATATATTCTGTTGTGTGAAAACAACTTTTTGTATTTACAACCTGAACAACAAAAAAAAAAAATTCTTAAGCAGTTATCCATACAGTAATATTTTTGAGGAATGCAAATCTAAGCAGGGATTTCGAGCACTCTCTGATTTAAGTATAAAGTAATATTTATTGCATATGCTCATAAAAGATGAAGAGAAACAATTGGGATTTGCCCAGGTGTTAGACTCGAAGTAGAATTGAGGATAGTCATTGCAGTAATTCTAGCCTTAACATATGTCCTTTCTAATAAGGGGTGGGATTTGTGATTATTTCCTTCTTCTCACGATTGCTTTTAGCTGATTCAAATAAATACAATGAGAGCTCAGCTGGTCCCCACCAAAACATTTCTGCCTAAATCTTTATACAATTAGGTCTAAGTAGTAGAAATGATATCACTAGAATATTCATATAGGAATATATTTTAAATTTTTAGTATTATCGCGACAAAAAATTGATTTATACGGATTTTTTTATAAGTGATAGTTAAAAATGTTTTTGTTTTTCTTTAAATACTTTTATTAGATAGCAAATAATATATATGAAATAACCAAAATTGACTGACAAAGTTGTATTTGAAGAAACATAATTCAAAATTTAGTTTAAATCATATGAACCGATTAAGTTTTACAAAAATATATGTTAAAAAGTATAATCTAATAACAAAAATATGAGAAAAATCAACAAAAATACATACATTAGTTCTCATACACATTCTAGTCAACACACACAAAAAACAACAACAACTAAAATTGTAATTTGCAGTCGTAATCTGGGTTTTATGTTTAAAAATTTCACTTGAGTTTGATGGATTATGTCTAATAGTAACAAAACATAATGGAAGTTGTTTGTTTTACCTCTGTTTGTTTGTTAGTAACCAAGATTTTGAAAAAAGTTACAGATTGATTTTGTTCAAACTTGGTATGAAGATTGTATATCAAATTGAAATCAAAAACTCAATTTGATTTTAAGGTGTGATTTTGCAATTTACCGAGTGCCCATTACATTATTACATCAAGTTTTTCTTGCATTGCTATCTTCTTCAAACTTTAATGTTGAAAATTTCCTATAATTTTATGCTTGGAGCGTGTGTATTTGCATTTTTACACTATGATGATTAAATCAATGAGGGGAAAAATTAAAAGTATTTGGTTGTTTCTTGAAAAATATATTACATATTTTGTTTGAACAAGTAATATTCTTTATAAATTTGGTACAAAACCATTTATACGAAATAAAAGTCTGCAAAGATATATATATCTGCATTTTAAATGTATTTTAACTTTTAGACTTCGTAAAAGAAGTACATTGGGGGGCTAGATATTTAATTTGTAGATTCTCTTTTAACTTGTTTGTTGCATGATTTGGGATACCAACGGTACTCATTTCGAGAATAGGTGATAAAATCTTAATTTAATATCTTCATCAATTTGCTTTTTTTTTTTGAGCAAGTCTCTAACTTCCATTTGCCTTTTTAAAGCAAGTCTCTAACTTCCATCTGCTTCATTGCGCTGGATTTCCATTTCAGCCTGTGTTCCTGATGCAAGAGCTTTTCAATAACTTCCATGGAATTTCTGATGAATGAGTTATATTTCGTGTTTTTTCATCTGAATGTTCAGGACAATTTCTGGATTTAATGAGGAGGTGTTTTTGTGTCATATACAGAGACAGGTAAGGCCTCATTTTCTTAGGGTTGAGATCTAGGGTGTGGGATGGACAGTCAAATCATTGTACATGGGTGACCTTTTCTTTTGAGAGCCTGGTTTTTTCTTTCTTGTTTGTCCTTTTCTTGAAAGAAGATATACTCAAGCTTACTTGACTTAGTGCTCCATATATGATTAAACTACAGAGGTACCTTTTTCTCAAGCGTTTTAATCATTTGAAAACGATGTTCCACCACGTCGTTTTAGGTAAACGTATATTGCAGTTTAGAGAGAGATTTGACATCTTTTAGAATAGATTAATTTGTTTTCTCTGCACAGGGTTTTTATAACTGTTTGTGGTAGCGTAGACATTGGAAGAAATCAGGGATTATTCAGTACTCCTATTTCTTTTAAAAAAGTCCAAAATATTGTGGGACAATGAAAAACTTCTGCTTGTTAATACATCCTTTTATTAATTAGTCTTTCAAAGATTGCAATTTAAGAATATTTCCTTAGATACATTTGTGGCCTTAAGTTTGACACTTGGAACACTAATATTTAAATAAATTATTATGACTTTGGTCATTTTATTGCATTTGAGCATTATAAAACTTTGAAAAATAATAAAAATATTATCTAATGTCAATTTTTACTAGGATAAACTCATTTTTGTCAATGATATTATCATTTTCTTTATTTCTAACGATTGAAAAAGTTTTAAATAGTCATAACTTCAATAATATAGATGGAACTTCGTAGCTCAATGGACAACGTGCTTGTGAGAAATAATTCTATTAAATTCAATGTGCGTAGGTTGCAACCCAGTTGTTCCTAGAGAGATATTATGTATGTGGACTTCAAAGAAGAGACCTAGATCAGATTGAGTAAATGTAATACTTTGATGTTTTCTTTTACTAAATCAGTGCTACTCCATTTGACAAACTAAAGAACCATTAATTTATATTTATTAGTTTATGTATTATTATTTTTTTCAATCTGAATGTTTTTTGGGTTTAGAGATACCGATACATCATATTTTATCACTATGTCTTGATACCTTATTACATATACACAAATATATTTTCAAACAATAAATCATCCAAAAATTATGAAATATTGATTTTTAGAGATGGTCTTTTTTTGAAGATATTTGTCTTCCCTTCACGACAAATATAATTTTTATCATTATGTTTTCAACTGATAATTTTATTAGACTTTCGAAGAAACGATCAATTTTTTGTCTTTTTTTTTTGTTCTTACAATTTGTTTCATCCGATTATAAAAATACTTCATAAATAATTAAAAACAGTACGCAAAAATTTCACCTGAGAAAACTTATTGTTTTACCTGCCAACTCTCGACTGAATTTTTCTAAGAGGAAGTGGTATATAAGAATTACCTAAAAAAGTCCTGGTAAAGTTGCATTTGACGAAACATAATTAAACATTAAAGTTTAAAATTATTTAACAAGATTAAGGCTTACAAATATAAATAACTCATAGATACAGGCGTGCGCTTCTAAAACTGAACATTCCTTTAAATTTTACGGCTTGAGGGCTTGACGAGGGGTTCTCTTGTATACTTTAAGGCCAAGATCTTTCTTAACTAGCCGGTCCATGTTTCTTCTGCTGACGTTGAACTCCCTGGAGAGCCAGCTGACGGTGACCTTGTCTCTCTTGTCCTCGACAGACTTTTTCACGGCAGCAACCATTTCGTCCAACCTTCGAGGCCTTGACTTAGATCTCGTGGTCGCTTCAGGAGTCCCTTTGGCTACCACGCTGTAAACGTTGGTGCGGCTGCAGTTCAGAACCTTGGCAGTTTCAGTGGAAGTTTTTCCCCGTGCGGAAAGTTAAAAAGTTGCGACTCGAACTTTTTCCATATTATCAGCTGTTGTTTCACTGTTGCTATTTAGATTTTGCTGGGCTTTTGTTTATAACTAGTCAAAACCCCTGCCTAGAACTAGAAATCGGGTTCAACCCAATAAAATCACGAATATGTACATGGCATAAAATTTAAAGGAGTATTTAGTTTTAGACGCGCACATCTGTATAATTTCAAAACATTAGCATCTCATAAATAAAACATGCATAAAATATTAAGGTAGTAAAACTTAAAAAATAATGCAAAATAGCATATATACTGTATACTATGTTATTAGCATATACTTTTGTACTAATTCCAGTCAATATAGAAAAAAGTAACAAACAAGGGAGTAATACAGTGGTTCCCAACCGATTTTAACCCATGCCCCACCTATACATTTCTGAAATGTTGATGTCCCGGGATATTTGATTTACAGTCTTTAAAAATTAACTGTTATTCACGGTAAGGAAGCTTCAAAAACCATTAACTTGTCTCTAAAGAAAATTCCAAAGAACATAGTATCCATGAAGAGAAAAGTATAAAACTATACAACAGTTAAATAAATAAAGATTCCAAACATATAATAAAGAACTAAATTCAGGAGTAGAAATATTTGACTGAAATTTATTCTTTAATACTTTGATCATTTTAATTATTGAACTAATAAAAAATAAAAATTGAGCCCACCTAAAGACGTAGGTTAGTGAGATCCTTGTACATCCTGTCTACGACAGATATATTTTATATCAGGCTCCAATTTAGTCAACTTAATTCTCAAGTATCCTCGTTTAGTGATATCTTGTTGATTTATTTTTTTCAATAGCAAATCATTGACAGTACTAAAGCCACATTCATCTAGATATGAAGATGGAAAGGGTAAAACAATTTTCTTACAAAGATGGTTGAATGTGGGTATTTGGTTTTTGTCTCATCACAAAGCCATGTCCTCTCTCCTTTTATATTAAATAAAGTTTTAACTCACTCGTCATTCTGCATTTACCAGAGTTCTTCTTAGTACTGCATCGAAACATCATATATATTCACTAGCATTGGTTGCATCACTCATGTTAGAAATTCAATTTGTTATAAATCAGAAAATCGTTCTTTAAAATCAGAGGCAATTATTTTCAAATGATCAACAATGACAAGTACAGCATTATCAGTCACCTCACACTTTTTTTAGTCAATCAAACTGATAAAAAAGTTAGTGAGAAATGTTTTCTTGACATGCCTCAATAAATGTAACACAACCAAATATATTTGTCTTTGCATCCACAAAAGTTATATTTGATCCTTGAAGTTGTTTATTCAACATATTCAATTTCTCAAAAATATCCGTCAAATAACTCACAAATGTTTTTCCATCAACGGTTACAAGGTGGTTCATTTCAGGCTTGTCACTTAAAAAAACACTAAGAATATCATATAAAACCATGAATCTTTTCAAGCAATTTCCCCTTTGAAAGCGACCTTACATGAGTGTGAAGTAAAAATCTTACATAGTTTGCATTTTCATTTTCACAAAATTGCTTGAATGGACGCTCACATTTTGCACTAGCTTTGATAGCATTAATACATTTTATAACAGAGTGTAGTACCTCATTAAGAGGAGGAGTAATATTTTTGGCCACTAAGTTCTCTCTATGAATAACACAGTGAACAATAATCATTTCTGGAGTATCATCTTTCATCAATTTAAGGCAGCCTTTTTTCTTGCCCATCATAACAGGAGCACCATCTGCCGCACAAGATATTATGTTTTCCATAGGTATATTATTGACGCGTAAGTAATTAATTAATTTACTATATATATCAGCAGCAGAAGTGGTGGTTTCTAAGGATTTACAGAATAGCATTTCTTCAGCAAATTCGCCTTTATCCATATATCTTGCAAATGCTAACAATACAACTTTACTGTCTCTTAGGGTAGATTAATCCATTTGCAGTGATACATTTCTAGGTTTTAACTTTTAACCATTCCATCTATTCTTCTAGTAACAGTATTGTTACTGAGCGGCATGGCTTTAACAACGTTGTCATCTCTTTCCATTACTGTCTTGAGAAATACTGATATTGATAGTTTTATTACATTTTCTCCTATAGTATGGTTTTGTCCACATTTAGCAATGAATAAAGATATCACACAACTAGCCTCAAGAGTACGACCGACGCTAACAGTTTGTTTAGTAAAAAGAGACTTCATTGTCAATCTTTTTGTAAACTTTTCCTTTGAATACTTATAGTAATTTAAATCTGAATTTATATACCTATATATACTGTCAAGTTTATACTTATAAATGATCTCAGAAGATGTAACTGAAGATATTCCAAAAAAGTCTGTCTGATAGTGTTGAATAATCTACTGCAATCTTTACATGGAGTACTAAAAGAGTTTGCAGGTTTGTACAGGAAATGTACTTGAAAGTATCGATTTAGAAATAACCAAATTTTTAGTGCTTATACATTTAAATTGTATGTGGATTTTACCTATACTTTAAAGTTTCACATTTATGAAATTCCTTTGAATCTTTCTTATATTATATCAAGCTACACAATTTTGTTCAGTAAGTTCTTATAATATTCTGAAAAAACAAAGCCTATCTTTAAAAATTTCACGAACAAGTGTCTTCATGTGAGCAATGATTTCTCTGTTTCTACCTTTATGTGAGGAGTCTTACTTGCAATACATGCTACTCAAAAAAAAAGATTGATAACAAATGGACATACATCAACCAAATGTTAGATATTGCTGAAACAGGTTGAATTTAATAAAAACACATTTTTCAATAAGATATAGTTATTCAAAATGTGCTCTACCAAACGGTGTAGCAGGGGATTAAAGGGTTAAAAAAGGGAAGGGGTAGAAGTCTCTTCATTGTTTTCAAATTGTGAGTGTGAGAAGGAGTCAAATACTTTCGAAAAATCGATCGTAATAATGGCTCCAAAATGATTGTTCTTATTCAATACTTCAATAGCGCTCTGAATATTCTTAAAAATTGTAAAAAAAAAAGAAAATTCTAAGAACTCTGTTTGCTCTGGCTCTATCTTGTCATTTAGAATAGGTTCAATCTGACTGGAAATGAACTTTAAAATTATTCTATAAGTTTTATTTAGTATATCAGGCTTCAAGCCATTTCCCTTTTGGGAGTCAGAACATTTCATCCTATAGTTATAATTTCTGGTAGATATCCCTTGCTGGACATAAAATGTCCCATTTTATAAAAATAGAGGACAATATCTTCCCTGATGAGTAAATATCTTTCCTCCAATCCTATCTAGCTCTGAGCCCTTGTTGACTTTAACAATTTTCCTGATATATTCAAATATTATCTCGTTAAAGAATATAGAGATTATTTTCCTTTTCGGGAAATTATTTCAGATCCCACACACTATATTCTGGAGGATTTTTTAATGGCTTTGGAATATCTTGCTTATATAATGCTTTTTCCCCATGCTTTTTTGTATCAACATTTTTGTTAGTAAAGTTTTTGAGCCATTGACGGAGATTATTTTCATTTAGCCTTTTCTTTTATTTCGGCAATTTCAGAAATTATATTTTGTTGAAATAACGAATCCATGTTCAATGTACACTCCAAACTTTTGTTCAAATCTGTAAATATTTTCTTTTTTTAACTAACACATCTTCAGGTGGTACTATGTAACGTGTGTTTAAGATCAAAACATAAATTTTTCACGGAAAATTACGAATTAAACCTTTTTGATTTGACGCATGCATTTTTCATCATCAATAAGCAACAGTGGGTGTTTTGAGGTCTTTAAGAAGTCTCGACTACAAAATTTGTATTCTGAGAATGGTTCAGCACGGTAGAGAACATTTTTGTTTGTTTTTATAGGTAATTTCCGCAGTATGTGCCAAATCAATTCCTAACGTTGCTTAGCTTATTGTCCACGAAACACAATCACTGGGTCTAAAAGAAGATGTTAAGTTAATCAAATTTAATTCAAAGATAAGTTTATCTAGATTTTTTATATCTTAGTATAAATTGCTGACACTATGTAGGTCAACGTTCAGGTATCCTACGTGGAAAATTACTAATTATTAATTAATACCTTTCCAATGGTCTTTAATGGCTCGAAAGAATTATTGAATTTTCGGGGCTGGACTATAATAATTAATTTATACAAATTTAGTTATTATTTTAAGTTAATAATATGATTATTTTTCTTTTTCTTCTCCATGCATATTTTTTTCTACTTTTTGCCTTTTCTTTTCGTTCAAAAGATATAATAAATGGGAAATGTAGTAGTCATAATTTCCCCATTATTTTTTTTATCAGTTTTTTTTTTTTTGCATTAAAAATTTCCTTATTTTTATTCACTTTCATACATAAATAGACACAATATAGTTAACCTGAGTTTGTACAATATTGCTAACCTAAGACGTTGTTTTATCCCCTTTACAAATAATCATTTCCCAAATCAAGACAAAATATTGCATAACAGGAGAACTTATTTCAAGAATTAAAACAAATTGAACACTATGTATTTATCTATAGGCATTATTACATGAATTCTTATTGTTGGTCATTTAAGAACAGATATGTTATTGAACTAATTAGTAATCATATGATTATTTATTATAAACTAACTTTTGATTAAAGATAACTCCAATGGGGATATTATATGGTACTAATTATTTATGCTGTTATTAATTTGTCAATTTGTATCAGCTATTAGTAGTTTTAAATGTTTTTTTATAATTTAAATATTGTTATTACAAGTATATTTGGTGTGCATAGAATCGTTTTTACAAAAGAAAATATAGCTCTTTGTGATATTTACATTGAAACAGGATATGTAAATATATTTCAACAATGTCAAAATAATATTGGGAATAAAAGTTCCTTGTTGAAAAGATTCACATGTGTACACAAAAAATGTATCCCATTCAATTCAATTTTGTGTGCTATTAAGCGAGTTTTGTATCCACGAGTGAATAATTGCATAAGGAAATTGCTCAGTTATATTCAGCTCAATTTGATTTACATTATATTTCAAAGTTAATATCTCATTTACGTCATTAGGATACGTTTTATCCTTTCTACTACTCAACCTTCTTTAAAATATTAGTACTCACTATACTCACATCAATTAATAACAGATTATGTTATCTGATATTACTTTGAAGTATGCTCATACATTTTGAAATGTATTTTTTTCATTTTAAAAAGTATATACCTTACCTTTTAAATATAATGGTAAAATAATGTTTTTTCCCCCAGCTTTTTTTAAATTCAATAGATGTCGCTATGGAGTTGATTTATTTACATATATTCAAATATTATACATATAAGAGTCTCAAAATGATCAAAAAATGTACATATATGTGTCGCAGGTTTTTTCTTTTGACTCCTTTTTTCCCGGGATTTCTCGGGCTTCACATCAAATTTGATTCAGAAATTAAGAGTGAGAGAAAGAGATGAATCCCATTTGGCATCAAAATAAACTGATCCATATTTTGTACAGGGTCCAACAAAACCATTGAAATACTTTTTTAGTGTATAAAATGGTAGATTTCAATGTTAAAAATAAAGACATTGACATTGGCTAAAAACTGAAATTTTAAAATTTGATTACATGTAAAACAAACTTTGTAACATTAAAATGGACAACAAGGTAGACTATCGTGCAATCGTAGTTCCATTAACTGACGCAAGATTGACACCATCAGCAATTGGCAGACCGCTTGGTATCACAAGGTCGATGGTTTACAGGATCAAATAGGGTGTTGATTAGAGTGACATACTTCCTTGGATCTATGAGACCTTACCTGAGTATTACACCAGCAGGATGGAGTACCTACTCAAATTGCCAATACCACAGAGAGCTTTCTCCAAGAACTCTCCCCTTCTATTCTTAGAAGTTCTGGCCCCCATACAACCCGGACCTCAATCTCTCACAATGAGCTGATATATGATATGATAATCAATAATTTTATGTCCTTCATGAGACACCTTAAGTCCGTCACCAAGACTGACGGGGCCACTTTAATCATTTAGATGGAGGGCAATCATGAAAAGATTTTTGGAAATTTTTGTACAAAAATAATAGGAATGACCCGAAATATAAATAAATTCAATCAAATAAGACCAAGTATTGGACATTATTTCGTAAGAGCCGGTATAACTTTCTTTCACTCAACTAAGGGCCAAGCAAGCTTATAAACCAATTGGTTAAAGAAGGACAATATCATCAATATTTTAAAATGTAGTGGTCTCTGTGAAACTTTTTTGTCCACTGAGAGTGTTAAATGCAATTGAATATTACACTATAATTAACTGCAAGTATCTCTCTCCAGGAATATCCTTTTCCCAGGATATATCCAGGCTTTACACCTATGTGAAATTGCCGAGAAATTGCACATTTAATCAAGTTTCAGTTAATTTAAATATATATCTAGCAAAAATTAGCTTTATCATGACCTACTATTTAATTATTCCAATTGAGGTAGGATCAGATGACGGATTTAAAACCCATGGGCTCTAAAAAAGAAACTCTGCATTTTTAATGATAGTGATATAAATGAAGAACGTGAAAATTAAGAATAGATGTGTAGGAATAAAGTTTTAAAAATAAATGAAAAACCGAGCTTCTTAGCAAGAGTAGATGAATGTACTTTGTCAAATCTTTTTTTTACAACTAAATATTGTTTTTAATGAGGCGCAAATAACGTTACTTTATCGTTTTATGTCGTTTCCCCTGATGCCATAGGCAACATTTGCCTTGTTCATTAAGCTAAAAGAGTGAATTTATACAAGCTGTGTATTTGGTTATTGAGTTATATTCAACCCGTCGAGAGGGCCAAAAGTTTAAACTTAGACAACTAATATTTACAAATATTTATCACATCGTGTTCGTTTCACCTTTGGGCTTAAAGCTTTAGTTAGACGAGCTTTAAACTTAAATAATATGCGTAAAATATAAAAATAAATACTTAAACTTCAAAGTACTTATTATTTACTAACGGATTCCGATATGTTCTGGGATCCTGTAACTTACAAAATTTGTTGACTGGGATTCTGATCAAAGATAATTTCCCGGTAATTGATAAACTTTGGTGTATTGTATATAATACTTTGAGTTATTTATATTCCTACCTATATTATATTATTCTTTTTTGACACTTTTTTTATTCAATTTATTCTCTTATCCTTATAAGTGAATTTCATTATATTAAATATGGACTCATTGCATATTCAAAATATAAAATGTCAATTGAATATTCCATAAAAAAAATAATACTTAAATTTATTTTCTTGATGATAAAAAATATTAAAAAATTATTCATTTTTCCCTTATTACACCATATTTATCAAAGTTGAACTTTTTTTTTAAATACGCGCTGGTTGAAAAGTCTTGGAATGCTATTCAATGGAAAATTTAAGAAATTTCTTATAAACATCCAGCTTTAACTTCTTAACGATATAGTTTTACATGTACAATCATCTATTTTGGACACTGAAGTAAAAAATGAAAGCTAAAAGATAAAAGTTGGCGTTGTAGTCCACGCCAGTCACATTTTATCATGAAAATGCACTCCGTCTGCAACCAGATGATCTGGAGGACTAGGAAACGACAAGATGCTAGAAATAACATGGAAGACAAACCTAAGAGTGGTCGACTAACCAAAATAATTCTAGAAGCCGCTCGAGAAACCTGAACGCCAATCCAAGAATGAAAAGGAAAAAAAATCTATTCACATTCAATTCCACATTCAATGGATATAAAAACTTCCTTAAGGCTTCAAGCCAGACCTTTATTTAATCAGGTCCATATAAAGCTCCTCTACAGCCCCGTCAACAAATCTTAAACCCATGGAAATAGAGTAATTATTTTCAATGATTAAAAAAACCTTCATTATTGATCCTATTATCTAGCTCAGTCATTTTCACTCATAGATTGGGCTCAAATGCCTCTGGGACAGCTTCTAGAGTAAGTTTGGAATAGTCGTTTACTAACTTTTAATTCAAAATTATATAAATTTAAATAAAAAAATTATTTTAACTGATTAAAAAAAACCTTTGGTTGTATGAAACTGACAAGGATTTTAATTTCGAAAAATTAGAATTTTTGTATTACACATAAGTATAACTTGGCTCTATGTGGTAAATAATATCCTTAGCTATTAAAATTTAAAAATGGTGTACATAAAATATCAAGATACTCATTAAACCTAAAAGTTGTTAAATTTTTTTAATCTTGTTCTAATAATAATATTCTGTGCCTTATTTTTTTCTTTTGTAAAAAACCATTATCCAAATGGGTTTCCTTATAAGATAAGCAACTCTAAAGGTTTCATATAAAGTAAATTGGAAAGTTTTTTTTATTATATAACGATTTTCAAAATGTTATTTTACATCTAATCCCTTTAACAAAATTTACATTTCAGCTTTATATTTGCTAATTTAGCTAAAAACTAAATTTATAAAAGGACAACTTTTTTTGCCAATATCTATGATAATAGTAAACTCTAAAAAAGTGAGAAGGCCAGAGTTTCCTTGGCCCTTCCTGTTATGTGATCCCTATATCATCATATTTCATAGAAAATTACAGTTACTACGAGGGTAAGGGGAAAAACTATCTGTCTGACCATGAAAGACTGCAACTTTGAGATAAAAAAATGAATTTATTTATATAAATATATATACAAAATCTTCCTTGACTTCCACAAACATGATACAGCGCCCCTCCAAAAACAGTATTCTTTCCTGGAAGTGAGAATCTGGAAGGTTGTTAAAATATTAATATACTGCCCCCTTAATTTATGAGAACTAACTTATTGATGTTTATGAATAGATATAAGTCTGAGGCGCAAATCCGGAGGATAAAAAGATGATCTAGCAAATTATAACCCAAATCCGGGAGGTTTCCCCGTTGCCAACATCTTTTGTTTGTATGTGCGTTGTTCTTGTGAAATATGATTTTTTTAAATTAAGCAACGTCTCTTCTCAGGAATATTCGTTTGTAATTTTTCTGCGTTTTTCAAAATAATTTCCATAGCGTCAATTTTTGCCCGTCTTTCCCGTATTTCATCTTAGAGGGATGTCTGACCACGTTTAAATTCAGTTGACATGGAAAGAGAAAAGTCCCTAAAAACTATTGTAAACTCCGGATTAATTTTCTTAGAGGTTCATCCATCTAAAAAGAAGAATTTTATAAACGCACTGTATAATTTTTTTTTTGCATTTTAACAAAAAACATGAAAGTTGTTTACAAAAACAGTTTGTAAAAACATAATACAATATAAAAGCCAGTTTACACTAGTAGTAAAAAGGTATGATTCCTAGATCAGATAGAGTAAATGTAAAACTATAATGTTTAAAAATACTTAATCAGTGCAACTCCATCTAACCAATTAAAGGAACATTTAAAAAAAAAAAAGGTATGACCCTTCCACACGACAGAAAACATAATTTCACATCAATTCACTTAGGTGGGGAATATTCAGTGTTCATTTTCAATTGGATTGTGAACAGGGGAAGGATAAAGTTCTGCGCGTTTTTTCGCTTTATTTTGTTAATAAAATTAGCATACTTAGGATTATCCGATTTACATCATACGTGTTCAATTTTGTTGGTTAACTTTGGCCGTATTGAAGGCTATTTCATAATTTCAGGATCGAATAAGTATTTTCCCCAAATGACAAAAAACTTCACCAGTTCATTTTCACAAGCCTCTTTTGAAGGCCAGTTTTGAATTTTTTTAAAGCATAATTTATGTTTTTTATGCAAAGTATTAATCGTGAAATATAGTTTACTTAAGTCATTTAGCAAAAAATACTCAGAACTATATATGTATCATATTTATCCTGTTTTGATTATGAATATTTCTTTTCACATATTCTTTGAATACTTTTATAATATTAAATACCATAAAAATAATCTACGTCAGAAAAAATTTATAAACAAAACGTTGTCAAAATTAGATAAAATTTTGATAATAACTCTTTTTATTCAATTTTTTTTTTTCTAAAATAAGTTTCAAATTTTTTACATGTATTTCCAGACTACTTTAATAAAGAATGTAATTAAAAAAAACCTATATCTTAAAAAAAGTATCCTTACGCATTGAGGCACACCATATTTTTTAATTTCATCCATGAATGAAGCTACAAATATCAATTTTTAAAGTACTTTATATCTAAAGAAAAGAAAAAGGATATTATCTAGATCAGAGGTCAACAATGTTATGCCGGTGGGCTTCATCTTAGTTGCCTGCTGGACTAATTCTTAAAAATATTACATGTTTTTAATTCTTTAATTCGTTTCAGAGGCGTTCACAGGGTGGGGGAGGGTGAAGGGCTTAAATAATTTTTATTTTAGTCAAAAAAAAAAAAAAAAATTTCAGGAAGAAATTTAATGAGAAAATAGAGGGTGTAAAAAATTTTAAATAATTTCTTTTCTAAAAAAAGTATTTTCACCAAATTATGCAACGGAGCAAAGATTTTAATTTTTGAAGTTTTTTTGAAAAAAGCATAAAAAAAAACGAGCCTCCCTCCTATTATAATCTAGCTTTTAAACATATTTGTTACCTGATAGCCATCAAGCCTTAAGGGAATCTGTAAGTAACCCTCAGCTTTTGGTGACCCCTGATATAGACCATCATGAGCGTCATTAAAAATAATTTTATTTAATGCTCAAACTAGTCTGGATACTAAGATGTTTAAACACACAATCTCCACTAATGGTTTATAATAAATATTTGTACAGATTCAGATAATAAAACATATAGCATATGATTGTTTCATCATTGTTTATTCTAATAAAATATTCTTACTAAAATTATCTACTGATTTATATTATTGCATTTTACTTTTGTTAGGTTCTCGAGTCACAATGTATATTTAACAATTCATTATTATTTTTGTAACATAATAGGATTAATATTCTTGAAAAGATGCATTTCTTCATCGCTGAAGGCTTAATGAATAAATAGCGTCGTGCATTACTGGAGGCCATATCTGATTTTACTAGATTTGGTTTACATATAAGATGTTTACATTTGGGATGCTGTACCAAGTATTTTGTTGAACAAGTTGTACACACTTTATTACATAATTACAAAATGTACCATTTGCATGTTGATTCATCTGACAAACTATTTGAAGTTTAACCCTATAATAACGGTGTTGTTGCCCTTCACGTATCAGACTTCTAGTTCAAAAATGCACCATCAGCTATTTAAGAATTAGTTTAAGATTAGTTTTGGCACATGTTGAATATAAATTATCTATTAGAAGAGAGGAAGCAACTTCAAGGAACTTCAAAATCAGGTTACACAAATGCATCACTAGATATATAGATATACTTTCCATCGGATGAACTTGTCTTAGGATGAACTTTCCTCTGGGTGAAAAGAGGGAAGTGAACTTTATGAAAGTGGAATAAGTGCAGTGAATTTTCCAGTAACCAGATGGAAGAAGTGAAGATTGCAGTGAAGGGTTATGCTCATTTCATTGAAATATCTAACGAGTACAATTATGGAGAAGGACAGGTCGTCGAAAACAGTTTTGTTATTGTATCATAATGGTACATGTAATAAACTAATTGTAGGAGAGGAAAGTGTAAATTATATAAGTGAAACTGATCCTCTGATTCATAGGGACCTGAGTCTTCAAAGATATACGCTCACAATTCCTTCCAAGAAAATTCTTCTTCAGAAATGGAAATTGAGGCTACATAAATATCGACAAAACATAGAAGTCCAGAAAGCTTCCAACTATTACTGAATATCTTTTATTCTCGAGAACGACATCTAGATTGGCCCTACAAGATCAAAGCCTCACTATGGGTTGTTTCCTGACAACAAAGAAACATCTAAAATAGTTAATAAGAGTTTGTTTTATCGTTTTTACTAAATATTCACCATGGAGGCTAAATTTATTTTTAATGATATGGATGATCGAATCAAGATAAATAACTACATCGAGAAAAAACTTTCGAATTATAAGCAAAGATACGAGGGTCGTCTGAAAAGTTTCTCGCCTCAACTTGAAGATGGCAGCCCTCATAAATAAAAACTAGTCAAATCTATCAAGCATCTTTTGAGAGTTACTCATCAAAGTTTAGTCATTTTGTACCCGTAGTTGTAATATGATTTGAAAGGGGTAAAAATTTGGTAGTCTGCAAGATATTATTATTTTAATTAATTATTCATCCATATTTGAAAAATGTATTAACGGGTTTGCCACCAAAGTACATTCAATCAACAAAACCATCTGAAAATAGTGTTCCGCAAACTTTAATTGAATATGTCAGCTCTAATAGTTGCCTCAATAGAAGGCCTAACTCCCTTGCAGATCTTGACTATGTAGTCAGACTCGAGCTGGGTCCAATCCTTCTTGATGGAAGCCTCTAGAGACTTGAAACTCTTCTGAGAAGTAGCACACACCCTCTCCTACAGACACATTTACATAGAGTAGTTCAACAGGTTTGCGTCTGGAGATGAGGGCGGCCTCATGCTGAGATCCCAAAAGTCATGAATGTTGTGTCTCAGGAAGGCCTGGGTCCTAGTGGGGATATGATACGGAGCTCCATCTTGAGTGTAAATAAAGTTATCGCGATTTTTTTCCTGTTCCAAGTTAGCACTTTCATATCTAGAAGTTCGATGTATCCATCTGTATAGAGCGGATACATCTTATCCATAAAAATGTGAGGGCGATTCCACAACGCCCAAGACCATGGTTCCGGCTGGATTTTTTTCTTCTAACAACATGGCTCACTGAAGCTGATATATTGTCTGACTATTCAGTGGTTATGTGGCGGTTGTTCTGCTAATTCAAAGTGGCATCTACGCTCAAAAAAAATTCATCAGAAAAGAGTAAAACTTTACCCGAATTTTTGTTGGGCTAGAGAAAATTTATAATATTCTTCGCTCTTTCCAACTGTCTCAGCAATGTTGAATAAGACACCTTGTTGTACTCTTGCGTGATTTTGCTCCAATTTTATTCCGGATTGTAAATAATAAAATGTGTAAGTTACCAAATAAGATTAATCCAGTGTATGTAGTTTATAGTCTGTATATGTGTCGTCTCTCAGGATTGCCATATCTGTTTTGACATTCTCTAGTCTTATTTTGTAGGCTCACAGCATATTCGACAGTGTTTACATCTCTAAGTGATCACTATAAAATATTGTTCCTAGGGAATAATCGACGACTGACAATTTTTGCCAAAAAAAGAAAAGAAAAAAAGAAGAAGATAACTCATATGAAAATTGTGCTTCACTCTTTAACTAAAGTCCTTCGAAAATACATGTGGAGGCATTTAACATTATATCAAACAATTTCATTGTGTGGTCGATATCACGAGAGAGGGTATAGAAATACTTTGTTCTTGACACTTATGATTAATTGTGTCTGAATAAATCTTTATTTCACATTCTACTGAAGGTATTTTACAAACATACATTTTTTTAATGTACAATATATTATACGTATGTTTTTATATCTCACATCCAAAAATAAACCAATGAATATTCTATACATGTAACGCACACTCTTATTTTCCTTTCCTTTTTTTTTGACCAACTAAAAACTATTTTTTTTAGCTCCCTGTTAGTGAACTGGAAGCAATACTCGTAGAGATTTATAAAAATCTTTCATATTCCTTTAGATCTAGATTTTATTTCCATTTTACTCCTGAAACATTTAATCAAAGTATTGGCGATTCTTTTATTATTATCTTGTTCATGTTTTATTTGCGTATTTAACAATTTACTTTTTAGGTGAATTAAATTGGTGAGATTATGTTGCACTGATTCACTATAAGTACAAATTATAGTATAACAATAACTTCATCTGATCTAGGAATTGAAATAAAAGTCCAATTACATGAAGTATATTTCTTTCTCTAGGAACGACTGACACACGAACCTATGCAAATTGAGATCGAGATAACAATTTCTTCCAAGTAGGTTGTCCATTGAGCTACGTTGTTCTATTTTATCAATTTTTAATTGAGGTATAGTGTGCTGAATTAAATTTTTTGCTATAAAGTCGTTTCTTTGATTTGCTTTCAATTCATGTTTGAAATTAAGAGTATTTCCTAGAAAATTTTCTTTTATTTCATATAATACCTCAACAAAACGGATTGTTACTCATTTGATTCCTCAAATTCGCAGAAAGTAAAATTTTATTAAATAATTAAATGTTGTTACCATCAGAATCAAAAATCATAATTATTTTAAATCCCAAATTCATGTTGTTAAAATTATTTTAAGATAAAGATGTATTTTTTCAAAATACAATAATTTTTTACATTTTGATTAATACTTATGAGTGTAAAATGGAAAAAATAATTTAAATGATTTAATCATTGTCTTCGGTCAAAAAATCTTTACTATTTTAGGAGAAGATGAATTATTCTTATATTATGCCATGAGTATCAACTCTTGAAGTCGGAGAATTACTTTAGAGGCCACACTAAGTTTTTTGCTGTTTCCCTCAAAACCTTATAGGAGTTCGTGTGAAGAGGGACTCCTTCTAATCCTCTCCCCTTTATATAATGTATTTTTATTACCCAGTTCACCAACTGCCTTTCTTCAAAAGAATGTATATTAAGTGAGGGTTAATTACAACAATTAGTAAATCAGTTTTATGAAATAAAGGAGATAATTGAAGTATAAAAATTGTGTAACGATTGCATTTAATAATTGAAAGTACTTTGTCAATTATGATGACATATAATAAATTGGCGAACTCAAAAAATATTTAACTTCCTCAAGTCATTTCTAAAATTCAGTTAGTGAACAGAATGTAAATAACCTCGAAAATATCTTATTTCATGATAAAGTCTTGAAAGATAAAATAATATGTTTTTTTATATTTTATATCATTTTTTTACTATTCTATCCATTTTACACTCGTAAATATCAATAAAAATGCTTAAAAATTTAAGATTGTAAGACATCGATAAAACATACTTTATTTGAAAATAATCTTTAGTACATAAGTTTGGGTTTTTGCGAAAATATAATTTGTTAAACATAAGTAAAATATTAAATTTTTCAAAAAAATTATGTTGAAATATTTTTAATTTTATCCAAATTAGTAACTATAATTTTATAAAGAGATTGCTTATATTATACTGAGTGATGATTTAAATCTGATCACTTACTAGTTCAATATTCAATGAAGATTCATAGATTGAAATTAATTCATTTTTCGATATATTAAACCATAAACAATTAATCAAAAAAAAAAAAAAAAAACTTGAGCTCTCTAGCTTAGGTACAAGTATGAAAAAGGACACTTGAACTTGATAGACAAATTTCTATTCGGGCACTCCAAGCAGTTAAGAGTCTTCAGGACCAGTGTCTACCCGGTTAGCAAGTCTAAAACGTTGGAAAGGAAGAATGGCTCCTTCAAAAAGGCCAAACCGGACCTGGAGGAGTTAAATAAAACTGCCAAGGCCAATTCCCTCAACTCCATGTGAGACTCCGAAGATCTCGAGGTTCAAACCAAACTGTCCAGATAGCTAACAAAAAGTGGATGGAAAGAGCCTTGTGAGGTGGGAGAGGCTACTTTTGACACCATCAATGAACAAACCTATCTTCTCTGTTAAAAGACTCTTTTAAATGAACAAGTCTTATAAAAACTTTCTTCACACTTTTGGTCCCTGTAGAGCCCTGATGTCTACCTCCTCGACTACACCTTTCGGGTGCATGTTGAGAGAAGGCATCCAGTGTCGGTCATGTAAACACCGAGGTCCATAAAGCCACAGTCAACCAGCACTTGGAAGCCATGTCAGATGACTACATCTAGGGTGCCAGGCCTTCCTCGGTCACCGGAAGTCATTATTCCCGCGAAGGGCGTCTACATTAATGATAAAGAATGCTCAGTCACACATCAATTTACAGTATTAATTTGTTGAAATTATGTTGCTAATTATTAAATTATATCTTGTGTTCTTGTGTATATTGCGAGTGTGAAGGTGTGTTTATCCTCCTTCGTGCATCAAAAAGGTAAAAGTGCAGATAGAGTTTGTTTCTAATTAAGAAAAACTGTCTTTATTCCTTGATGAACCCATAAGTGTTTGGCTGAGTGTCTTTTAGAAGTGTTAAGTGCTAACCCAAGTGATTAATTAGGGGTTTTCATCATCTAAGGATAATTGAATAAGGAATCTTTTGATTATTCTTTCTTTGTTCATCCATTTTTATTTTCTTCCATCACTCTCTTTCTACCTCCTGCAACTAACACCTGAGTATCTTATATACTCTTTTATCCCCTCCATCTCTGCTTCATCCATTGAGGTGCAATCTCTTTTTTATTCCTTTACTTTTTTATCAAAATAGAAGGAAATCCAACAGATCGTCCAACTGAGACTCTTTCCTTGAGAAAGAAAATAAATTATCATATGTCTGGATGACCTAGAACTTGAAAAATGCTCTAAAACTCTAAAAATGTATGGAGAACTCTAAGTTATGTGTTTGAGCTAACTGGTAACCCGTTTCAAATACCTCAAATTATCCCTGTTGATAGATGTCTCGTTATTATTAATTTCCAGGGGTGCGTCAGCAATCTCAAAATGTTTTAGATTTGGGTGATTCATGTCATGGCTTGAAATTTCAACATACAGCTCAAAGTGGGTAGAGATGACCATCCTCGTGCTAATAGAGTACTGAAGGCTAAAATTAATCGTTTGGTTTCTTTGACGTTGGAACATTATGAACATTTTTCCTTATACCTTCTATACAAAAGACAAACCCTCTAGGAAAATATCTTCACGTATTGATTTGTTCTTGATTAATGGTATTCTAAAGGAATCAATTTTTTCTTACAATGCCATTGACACACAGTTATCATATCATAGAGCCATTAGCTTCAAAAATATATACAAAAGTAAGAGAAAAGATAAATAAACGACAATGGCAACTCAATTTCATTTTGTTAAATGACCCTGAGACAAATGACAAAGTTATTTATATTATACAGATAACATATAGCTCCATTGATCCACCCACGAACACATTTACCTTAGTTCAAAGCATGCTCTTAAAAATCAAAAACCTATTAAGAAGAAAGGGAGATATGAAAGCTGGAAAAATCTAGCGTGAGATTACTAGAATCCAAGAAATCAGGAGGAGTGAATTAACCCCGATCGAAAAAAGGTGTATGACAACCCAACTTTTTGGAAAAACAGACCTTTTAAATAGAACCAAATTCAAAATGGAATAATTGTAGATTTATCTCATTCACAGTTACAATGTCTTGAGGAAGATAAACGAAAGAACAAACAGAAAAATCTATCTTTGTTTACATTGACTGGTGAAATATCTGACGATCCAGAATACATCTCCCAAGAAATTAAATAATATTTCATTCAAATTAACAAATGGGTTGATTGCACAAACACCGCCAGGTACAGAAATGATGGGAATTATTATTGTGAGGAATGGAGATGTGTACCTGAAAAATCGCTTTCAGTTTCTTCGAAATATATTCTTTCTATAAAGCAGCATTTCCTGTAAAAGGAAATTCAAGATGCAATAAATACAAACGCAAAAGTAAATAGATCACGCGGGCCATCTGGTCGTACCCTTGAACTTATAAAAAGTATGCTAATTTTTAACGGCTATATTACTCCAATTTTATTAAAAAGTTCAATTCGTTGGTAATTTTTCGGATTTCCCCTCGATTGGGCACATTATTCTTATTCCTAAGCAAGATAAGGATCCAAGATTTCTAAGAAATTTAGGCCCTTTGACTATACAAAACTGTCTATACATTTTCCTACATTTAAGGCAACCGGTTGAGCCAAGTTGTGATGCATATATTACATCCGGCCTAATATGGCTTTATCAAAAACAAATTCATGAATAGGACACCTTTTAAGTTGAATGACTAGATTTTTGTTAAGCCTTTGATACACTCTCTCACAAATTTATAATTGAAACATGACTTAAAAAAGGATTTGGTGAATTTATCGTAAGTGTGGCTGGACCTGTTCTAGCCAAATCACCAACTGTAGTTCATTCTGAAAACAAATCTGCGATATTTGATAACAGAAGAATTCTGTTACAGGGGGACCCTTCCTCTGCTATGCTTTTTATTATGTACATTGACCCTTCAATCCACAAAATTCCCATGGATGGTGAAAAAATTGGGGTTTCTAACCATTTGACCACCAAAAGTGTCTTTCTTATGCAGATGGCTTAACCATGATTTTTTCAAGGGATCCACGACAAAAAATAAAGTCTTTTAAGATAACTTTAAGTCTGCTACATGTTTTTCCATAGTTTCTGGACTAAATATAAACCCTGAGAAAACTAAAATACTTAGCCAATATTATGAAATCATTGAAAAAGCATGGCCCACCTGTAACACAACAGAAATCATGAATTTGTTACGGTGTTAGATGGGAATCGAGTGCAATGAAAAAATGAAGTAAAAATAACCAGAAAGGTTGGGCTGGCTTGTGGCTTTTTTTCAGTCTGCAATCTTTATACCTGGGACAAAGTTTAGGCTTGGAACACGTATATAGTTTCAAAACCTTTTACGACTAACTCCCTATGATGAAGAAGTTGCCACACAGATTTTCATGATGGAGATGACATCTTTAAAATTAAATAAGAAAAAAAATATGTCCTTTTAATATTGTATGAAAATCGCTTAGCTCCAACAGGATAGGGCCACTTTGGACGGATGAACATTTCTGGAGTACTCCTCTCTCCACATTTTTAGATAACAAGTACAAAAGTGAGGTCTTAGAAGGGTTCTGGACAAGTTGAGTACCTATTCGGAACATATGAAATGACTATCAAAGGGGATCATTGAAATATTGTCCTCTTTTGAGAAGTCTCTTATTCGAGAAATTCCTACCAGAGGTTCTCTCAGGAATATGAAGGTCTGGAAAAGCGGAGTCGTTTATGCAAGTGAAACGACACATTCAGGTGAGATAATAAATAAAATGGATTTCAAACCAACAAGTTAGCATTGGGGAGTTATGTACCAGTTCCAAGACCTGCATTGCCGATACATCTTCGATTATTTTTTCTTAGTACGTCGGATCTTAGAAATCCAGTCAAACTCTGAAATGGTTAAGTACCTAAGGAGACAGGAAATAAATTAGACTGTAAAGATAAGTCGGGTTTTATAAACAATTACTTACTATCATAATAAAAAAATGTCTGAAGTATAGAATATTATCTTGTACTCTTATAGCCAGGGCAAAGTTTTTTTAAGGAGATAAATCAATATGTGGCTTTTGTTGGGGCAAAGAAGAGACAAGCGATCATTTTCTATTTGAATCTGAGACGCTCCATCCTATTTATATCGTTATACGCCAACTTTTAGAGGAGGATTTGGATTTTTTAGCCATTTACTCTTGAAAAAATGAGAAGATTAGTATTGGAGCCATTACATAAGTTCAGCATATCTTTTGTAAAACGTACTTCCTCAGAATATGATATCTCAGGTGTTTTATCAATTGTGAAACTTCCCTATCGGGTTTTAAAACGGATGGTACTTTTACAAACAAACACTATAATTCAGTGTTTTCTTTTCAAGTTTTCTATTTATCTTTGAGGAAGATATTGATTTTTGTAATTTTATTTGTCTTTGATTTGGTTTTGACTAAAAAAACAAAATCAAAGAAGTCAAAAGGAAAAATCGAGGAACGACTTCAAAGGAAGGAGTTAAAAATATTTACTAAAATTTGATTAAGAAAATTATATTTGTATAAACAAATCCTAAACAAGGCTTTATCAAAATAAATCAAGAATAAAAAAATATTTTGATAAATCTAAGGCTTTATAATTATACAGTTCATGGACAGAGTGTAAAGAAATTGATTAAACGATTGTTTTAATTAAATTCACTCTTTCATTTGATAACTATTTTACTTTAAAAATTATCACCCGTAGTTGGTCATAAAAGAGAAAGAGAAGAAGGAATGCGTGGTCCATTAAAATATTATTCCTCGAATTTACATGTTATAAGAAAAATAAAAAATATGAGAAAAATAAATTTGTATATTTTTGTCCTTTTCTCCGTAGTAAAATCACAAGGGAACATTGAAATACAAAATTCAGATATATTAAAGCGGATTTTAACAAAAAACGATAGGAATATAAAAAATAACAGTTAATTCTTTTTTTCATTCACTTATTAACCAAATTTAATTCATAGTCCAAATTACACTTGGGATTTCAGGATGACAATGAATCTATTTCTAAATTTAAAATTACTAGACTAGTTCACAAGAAATATATTTTAAATAGTATTTAGTAGTACTTAACGCACCAATTGAGAGTTTAATAGAATCTAGTTTTTAGAAATTTCGATTTGAACTTTCTATTTTATTTATTTTACCTCATTAAAGATTTCAGCAAACTTTTAAGTAAGAACAAAATAAATAATCCATATAGAAGAATGGCTTTTCTTTACAAAATCATATGACAACTTTAAATTTGTACTTATATTTGATATTTAATGATCCAATTATTAGAAAATGTAATTTAAAGGTTAAGAAATCACAAAATTTTAGGCATTTTGTTTGAAAGTTAATCACGTCTTTTCAGAAGTTTGATAATACTTTGTGAAAGAAAAAATCACTAACCTACTTATAAATAATTCAATTCCCTATAAAGTTGTTTGCTAATTTTTAAAAAAAGGGATTTTTACTCTTCAGGAGATAATCCAATTATGAGAAGATGTAACTTAAAGCTAAAAAATCATTTATTATAAGGGGCTTGTATTGATAGGTAATACATCTTGACTTTTCATTTGTGGTTCATAAGAATGAATTCTATTGAAGTGTAAATAAATGGTATTTGATTTGCAAATGAGGTTTTGCTTTCTAGTAAGTTTAATTCAAAAGCAAATTTCTTTCTTTTCAATAATTATTAAGTCAAAAAATCTCTCAAGGCTAATATATTTAAAATAAAGTTTAAAATTTAACGCATATCTGTATTTTTTATTTCCTTTTTTTCACAGAATTGGTATAAATTTTTGAAATTTCTGAATGAAATGAAAACTAAACCAATATTGCTTTAGAATAAAATCTGTTGAAACAAAATACTCTTTTGAACAAAATAGTACTTAAAAAGCATTAATTGTAGCTTACTAACAACGCCATTTTAAATGTAATAATCTATACAAATTGCCAAAAACATCCTTACACTTCTCCAAACACGCTCAATTAAGTAAATTTGTGGAAAAGACAGTGATCGTGTTCAAACTGTTACCATATAGATATCATCAAAATATGACTCCACATAGCTCAGTGGAGGAATTGCACGAAAGAAGTTATTCTCTTGAAGTCAATGCACGTAATATTACACATTTTGTTATTTTCAATCCAGAATTAAATTGGTGCCAAATCATAGAGGAGGACAACAAGGCGTCTTATCTCTGAACATTGCTAAGACAGTTGGAAAGAGCGATGAATATTATAAATTTTCTGAAGGACAGCAAAAATTTACGCAAAGTTTTGCTCATTTCTGTTGAAAACCTGGTCATGGGCGTTGTGGACAACCCATGCCAAATCTGCATGGAAAGAGCAGCTCATTGCGAATTCTTAGGATAAAGTTTCGAATAAGAAAGTACTACCTTGGGCCAGAGAAAAACATTTATGACTTCAAAATTTGTCCGCCCTCCTCTCCATACGCGAATACCTTGGACTACTCTATCAAGGCGAGTCTGTAAGAGAGGGTGTGTGCTACTCCTCAAAGGAGTATCCAGTCCGTATTTGCTTCTAAGAATCAGGAGGGGAACAAGGTAGAGTATGACTACATAGTCAAGACATTTAGATTTATCACATTGAAGTAATGATTAAAGTTGAGGTCGCACATGTTCAATAAAAGTTATGCCAGGTCCTATTTTCAGTGGATTTTGTAAAATAAATATTCTCACAAAACCTTTGGCTTAAATTATACTCTGTGGTTTTTTTTAACTCTTGAAAAATTGAAAAAGATACAATCTAGATACCAGTAGATAAAATCACCCCTATATACTGAAAAAATTAAAAAAAAAAGATCCATTAAAAATGAATTGACTTTTTTAAAAAAATGGTAATTTTAAAAAGTATAAAAAAGTTTTTTCTAAAAAAGTCATTCAATAACGTATATGAAACATTAACATAAAAAAGTAATTAAGAATTGACCTATTCTTAGAAAAATTGTCAAAAAAAGTGAAATCATGATTTGAAAGGGGAAAAAAAGGTGCCAGTGTTAATCTTTCTCTCAGACCCGGCTATGTTAAAACTAGCTCTGCCTTTAGACTGGTTGTATACTCAATTTCAAAGCAACATTTATTATATTTTTCATGTTTGTTCATCATATATATGCTTACAAAGTTGTTCTATTAAGTAAATAGAACAACAATATATTATTCATAATAGTCATTTTTATATTTAGTAGAAAAAAAACCTCAATCTAACATTATGTTGTTAGATCGTGCGTTGATTAATTTCGTGGATATATGACTTTTGACAAATATCATTCATCATAAAAAAAATATTTAATGTTAGTTATGGTACAAAAAATCTTAAGTTCGGATAGAATACCATTTATTTCGAGAAAGTTCCATGGATGCTAAAATGACTTTCTCTTTCAAACTTTCTCATTAATTGGATTAAATAATGATAAAGCGGTTAATGCCTTCACATGAAGTTAGGACAGCCATTAAGTTGTATTAACAATATTATTGTCCATTTTATATGCAATTACTCTAATTGATTTTGAATTCCATTCAGTTAGAAAATCGTACGATTCCTAAATATATTAAATATTTAGTAATTATAATAATAATACTTCTCCAATGCCTTTTACTCAAAAAGATGATTCTAATTGTATTGTGTAATGTCTTTTGATTGATCCTTTTGGTTCTTGGTGGTTTTTGTTCGTATAAGAAAATACTATTTTATCTACAGCTCCTCATGAAATATGGAGAGTATCATTGAGGATTTGTTATGAAATGATAAAGCAAGCTTAGAGTGTTGGTATTAGTCGTGAACAGATGGATCCTTCATCAACAGAATGTCTTGATCTTAGAGATGTGCAGGAACATTCAGATCCAAACGTAAATCCATTGACTGATACACGTCAAAAATGGTTGAGAATATATTAGGAGCGTCTTTTATTTTTACAAACAAGTCAAGATTTTACTAAAGGACTGAAGCTAAGGCCAAGTGGTGGAACGACGAACGAAGGAGCATTTTTGTCCAAACTTCATTTGCTAAATCAATGCAATATATCAAGGAATGCTGAAGGCATAATTCATAAATCTCTTTCGCTTATAAAAAAGATGCCTCAGGAGAAAAAAAGTTTACAAAATGACTGGACAAAAAAACTTTGATCCAGTCATGGTTTCGGGCTTGGTAAGTTGAATTGAGGATTGACAACGATGTAACTACTTACTATGTTCTTGCTAGATAATTAGTGAGATTTTTTATATTTCCTTCCTCTTCTTCTTGTTGCTACTTGCTGTTAATTTAATACAGATTCATGATGGCTAAGTGTCACTTTTAACAGATATTCTCCAAATTGTCAGGGCTCCCAAACTTCTTGTAATATTTATTATTATATTATATACTGGTCTAAATTAAAGAAGAAACACAATGATTGAAAACTTAGTGTTGATTATTTATGCATGCTGACTTAAAAAATGGAGGAGTATTTTCGAAGTCAGACCTGGTTTATTAAATATAGTATATTTCTTCACCAGGAGGTTGATGATTTAATTGAAAATTCATTTAGGTAAGTGAAAGTGTCATTAGTCCGGGCTCATTCAGACTATATTCTAGAGAATTGTGGACAGTTCAGTAAAAAAACAATTTTGATCGCTTTTGCCAAGATATCAGTGTTATAGTGGATCACTTTTAGGGCCCATGGGATGTCATATTACTGGCTTAATACTGCTAATGTCTTAAGAGGTATGTGTAGTCTACTTATCATAAACATGAGTTCCTCAATTTATACGTGAGTAGCTTCCTCAGTAAATCCTGTAGGAAAAAAAAAATAACGTCGAGCGTACAAAACGTAGAATGGACAAAATATTGAGCAGATAACTAAAATGGAATTATTTCGAAACAGATACATTATATAGAAGAAAAAAATGCAAATAGAAAAACATCAGTGGGTATGATGAAGTTCAAACTGATTAATGTATTAAAAAGTTCTCTTATTCGATCATAAGAATGAAGTAACATTAATCAAGACTTTATTGCTTGAATCTTACGGGACAAGTCTCAATCCATCAAACAAGTTAACTGGATTATAACCAATTTGAAAACAGGAACGGACGCCAAAAAAAAAATACCCGTGGTGTATTCATAAAAGGGTTAGGTAAATGACATGACTGAGGGCGTTAAAACCAGGATCAACATCGACAAGAGATTCAAAACATGTAGTTGTTGGCCTTGGTCTTATCATGGATTACACCCGAACACGCCTTCAAGTTTAATTTTCATTAAAGTGTTCTATATCTTGTTCGCTCGATGTTTTGTCCGAGCAACGTTCTTGCTTTCCTTTCAAAGAATTCCCGATAAATTAGTTTAATATTTTTACTATTGTGTTTTATCTAGCTACAAATAGATTGGAGTATAGGATATTTTTGAAGTACTAATATTATAATTATCTGATTAGAAAAAGTAAAATGATTTTTGGATTAAATGCAAAAAAGTATTCTTCAATCAACTTATATATTTTATACTTCAAATACACTGAAAATTAGTATTACCAATTTTAATTTATTTATTTCGAAATGTAATAACGACAATTATGATCCCATCTTATTAAAAAGTAATATTATTATTGATATCGAAAGTTTGAAATTAAAGGTACATTTTTTATATTGGTTAAATAATTTCTAGTTTAAATTGATTTCAATAACTTTAAAAAATTGATCATATATTACGTGGAACATAGTATTAATTAGAATTGATATTCTTGTATTTTGTCAACAATCTATTCGAAAAATTAAGATATCCTTTCTATTATTATCATTTAATTAATTTCATATAAATGACCTCGTTACCATGATCATCTGCATGACTAATAATTAACTTTTGATATTGTGAAATGAAATATTTAAAACTATAAACAAAATTGGTTATTCATTAATTTTTTATTAATGTGCCTTTATTGTTGTATACAAAATGAATAAAATGTGAAATTGAAATGTATCCCACCTCCATAGGTATATAAAATGCGAATTGCTGCATTAAATTACAGTTTCTGTTACCCATGGAGGGTGCCGTGTTTTTAAGCTCCCTGGGAAATGACAATGGGGAAAAAATTATAAAAATGAGAATCTTTTCTTGGACATGGTTCAATCAAAAAAATAATTATGGTTAAATGAAAAAAGATAATAAGATTAGAACAAATATCTACTAAATAATTAATTTAAAAACAGAACTGTAGGACAATTCCATTTCCATACATATTGTACCTCTCCAAGACTTTGTGGGATCTTAAGAGGATTTTGTCCTGAACAATTGGTATGTAAGAGTTCTTAATTCTTGCTGCGTAAAGAATAAATAACACTTTAGCGACTAAGTACTCTATTTTAAAGTGAAATTTATGCGTAGGCAGTGACATTACAAGCCAATCCCCGATCCCTATTACGGATTCCCCTGTAACTCAGTTGGCATGTGCACTAAATGAACCACTTTTGGCCAATCCCAAAACAGATGTCTTGAAGTCTAGACTTGTTCGTAAAACGGGTTTAAGTTGTCATCCTGAAGTGAAACCCCTTTTCTTTTGAGTCCAAATATTTTTTTTTTAGTTTTTGAGTACTTCTTCCCACGGTTAAGAACTTAATCGAAGGAAGCTTTTACAAATAAAATTAGCCAGGGAACCCACAATTTGTCTTTCAATGGCTTACATGTAGAGACTTGGAATAGATATGGTTTCTAAGGCCATGAAGCACGGGATTGGGGGCGTTTTATAATGCAGCTTGATTAATTATTTTTTTTCTTCATTTTGCAAGAAGGTCGTTGGCGTGGCATCTGTGATCTCACTCCACAATTGTCTAATTGCTAAAAGTCCTGACGTCTAGAAAAATTCATCGCTCGTGTTTGATATATGGTTGAAGTTTAATGGCTCGTTTACGTCCAGCATAGGAAGACTCAAGTTCAATATCAAGGTTGAATACTTTTTGCAGCTCATACTGTAGAAATTGTAAAATAGGTTTGCTTTTACAATCGCTTAATGTTTTGAAAATTCCATTTTGACCGTGTATATAATATATAGCACAATAGTATATCCACTTATATATTCGCTTAAATCAAATAGAAAATGGAATAAATGAGTAATTGTTCATTATTAGCCTATTTAGTTAGAAAACCCCAAGATTATATACATTTTCTATACTAAAACCCAAGAACCCAAAATTTTATACTTCGGATACTTTTTGAAGGAATGTCTTATTTAATTTTATCTATTTCCAAAAGATGTTTTATTGTCTTCATAGGTTTGATAATTTCCTATAGTTATTATTTTATGCATATATACATGTACAAGGTCTGAAAGAATATGTTTTCCACGTGGCCTGGGCAGTTGGCAGAGGTTTAGAGATGCACAAATATAATATGTGATTGATTTATTAATGGAGAAGACTCCGAATAACTTCAATATCAAAAGGAGCAGGGAGACAATAAGAGAAGTTGTTGACAAATTAAATAATAAAATGGAGGATATTTTTACTATTAACGGATGAATTATAGCCAGAGATGGAAGCGGAAATGGATAAAGCCATTCATCTAAAAATTAAATTAATAGACATTGAGTGCGAACTACATCAATGTTTGGAGTAAAAGAGACAAAATATAAAGACTAATCAAGAGTTCAAATCAAACCACGCAATCGAATCGAAGATGAAATTAATTATTCAGATTTGCTTAAATGTTTAGAAACATTGAAATTTTTGTTAAATTAACTTAAATGATGAAAAATATTATAGACATGTTGCAGATCTGAATTTTTCCAAAAAAGTTTCTGCAAACACAAATAAATGAAGGTATTACAGAATATCTAAAGAAAAATACAATAAGCAGCAACTTGAAGACAAGGATGTACGAAATATTCGATGAATTTTACTATTGCTTGAAAGAAAAAAGCAGAAGAGGCAGACATTTTTGAAATGAAGTAAGAAGATTGGTTAGCTGCTTTAATAATTTGTAGCATCAACGATGACAAAGTACGACCATTATTGTTGGAGAAGACTCCACAACTGAATTTGAAAGATACTCTCATTGTATGATGAACGGTAAAAAATAATCAAAATAGTTTAGATAGTTTAGATTCAAAGGGAGAGACCATTGAACCTTAGTGTTTCCTTTTAGACACTTGCGAATATGAAATCCATCATTATACATACTAAAATTTTGGGGCATACTTAATTTGGCTCAAAACAGCATTAACGCTTTTTAGAACTAATAATATTTAGAGATTCTTACTTTAAAGCAAAGCTTTATTATTAATTGCCTCTACAGTTTTTGATACCATTATATGTATGACCACAAAAATTTACTCTACAGTTGTATCTCCTTTCAGTTTCACAAAGATAAATCCATAAATAATTTATTTTAAACCATCAACTTCAGGACCGCACTAAACAACAAAAATAAATTAAATTGATGAATAACACACGACGTACGTCTCTTGATCTAGACAAATTATATCTTAAAGTTTTTATTTAATTATAATTTGTGTAACTTTGTTCATGATCTTTTCAACCTTTTAATAACATATTATAGCATTTGACTTGTAAGGGAAAAAAATCGTACACAATTTTTAAAAAGATTATAAGCTAATTTTAAACATGATCTCCCTTGAATCACTCCTTGTGATGGAAAAAATTTCTTTGTGTAACAAACTTATTTTTTGGAAAATAAATATTAGAGTCCCAGACAAAGTTTGAGATAATGGTTAAGGATAAGAATTGTGCTTTAATCAATACTGTACTATTAAATACTTTATGATGGTAGTTGCAATGATGGTGAAGAGAGCGATGATAAATCAACAGCAACAACGTGGCAGTTGCAAGAAAACGTCTCCAATGATCCAATTTTTACTTTTTGTCTTGTCTTGTATACATTTATATGAAATAAATCCCGTTTATTAGAAAAATTATTGATTAACTCTAAAACAGTCTATAAAAATAAATTAGCAATTTAAAAAACGTCATTAAAATAGCCAGTTTTCTTAACGGTTTGAATAGAAATAAAGATTTCTTTTTTATTCCGCCTAGTTGTCCATATTCCTCCTTTTATACTGTCCGAGGCATCACACTCTGTCCATAAAATAATTGGAGTCTCCGTTGTATCTACACATAGTCTGCATGATGCATCTTCAAACATTCCCATGTTCTTTAGATGCTTCCTTAAGGGAATTTCAATTGTTATAGATGCTCTCCTGCTTTTTAAAATTTTGCATTCCGAACTATGATCTTCTAAAAATGATTTTACTTGTCGACACGTTTTTTAAAAAAAATATCAATTCCAGTTTTTATGTGTTCTTTCTGCACTTATCAATCCCAAATAATACTGCACATTTGGGAACTTCCACTTTCAATTCTTCAAGCACAATTCCACCATTCTTTGCATGCACATTAGCATTTTCATTTCCTGTATAATCCCAATGATCTTTTATCCAAGTAACTGCCATCTACCTTTTCAAATTCTGCATTTCGTAGCTTAATTTCTTTTATCCTAACATTAAAAGAATTGATAAATCATCACATCAGATGACAAACTGTGGACACAATCCATCAAGTCAAAATAATTTGGATTACTGTTCTATTTCGAGTGGAACACAGACCAACAGAGATCCAAAACTTGAATAAGTCAAGCAATCAGATCTTTGGTTCAGGGACTGGATCCAGACGGGAATGTTGTATTTCAATAAGATGGTTCACCGTCACACACAGTAAAGGTAAATAGTACTTTTTAGAGGCAGACATTCCGGTCTGGTCAAAAACAATATGCCTTCTATACTTGTCAGATTCCAAAATAATCGATTTTTCCTTCTACTCTTTTTTCGAGACAAGGACCTACCGGTCAAAGAACTGAACATCACTTTTTGAGGAGGTTGCTTGTATAATATAAAATTATAGCAACAAAATTATAATTTTTAGTTATCATTGCCCACCTCAGTCCTAACATAAAAAAAATAAGAATGGAAGAAATAAAAAAAAAAAAAATTAAGCAACGACTTTGCAAAACATATAATTAAATTCACTAAACATTGATTAGAATAGCGAAATATACAAATAAATCGTTTATAATGCGAGATAATTAAAGAACTGCATATTATCTGAAAATTACGGGCGATAAAGTGTAAATTTACAGAAATAAGAAACATTTTTATAATCTTAGTTAGTGCAATACTCTGCCAAAAGTTTAAATCTCCGATTCTTCCTTTTATGACATAATACTAATACTTTTTGGGATAGTTTAGTATTACAAAAATATTTATTCATCTGCGGTTGATAAATACCACAGGGGAAACAATTTAATCTGACATATATGGATTACTTCTGTAGATCAATATGTATCATACTAGAACTTTGTGCATAATAACTTTTGTATATAAAACACGGCAGATATTCTAAAGGTGATATTTCATAAGTAAATATTTTGGCCATCCTTCTCGAATTTCATTCCCTTAGAAGTTTTTACAATGAATCCCTGGGCAGATGCTACAGACATTAATTTTATATTTTCACCATGAAGAGTTATAAAACTCAAATAATCTATTCTACCAATGCGTAAAAATTAACCTGGTCCTTACGACGGTGGAGAAAGAGATCTGTATAAACTTGGAACTGAGACTAAGTTCTTTTGATTCACCCATTGTAACGTCCTTACAGAATAAGGATTTTAGTGACATAACGACCATATTTTCTAAGACTTCATACACCAAGTCATAACAAGAAATATTCTTTGTTTTATTTTCTGGACATTTATATATTTTTATTTATTTATAATTTTTTTTGTTGGCCACTGGGGCACTCGGTTTTATTCAACAATTTTCTAATACAGATTACATTGATATAATAATTTATCAAATAAAATATATTATCATGTACTACAATACAAATTTACCTTTCAATCATCAAAAACCGTCAATAGCTTAATGACAATAAAATAATAATTAACAAATAATCCCATTCAAAGTCCTCAAATACTATCTTAGTATAGGTAAAATGCCATCAAAGTTATCGTCTCTTATAGTTCACAATTTGTATATTATATACTGTGCCTTTGTAATTATAGTGTCGATTTTTCCGTCGTTTGCTGTTGATAAAAAATCATTTTTTGCGGGCAAATCCCTCTTCAATGATGATTTGCACGCCGCTGTTGATTTTTGTTAATCTGCTTTATTCCCAGAGTATGTGGTCGGTTCTTTCTCTTCTTAAACCCTAGAAAAACAATTTGCTCACGCGTCTTTGTAGTATTTCCCAGCCGTTTCAAGAGTACCCGAAAGTACTCTGTACTTAAACTATTTCTCAGGAGCGATTAGATATTTATTTTTAATGGGTTTGATGCTTTGGTGTGGAGTTCTTAGAATTTTGGGACGGCTTAAATAAGCAATGAAAGGCGTAAGTGAATATTGTGTTAGACATCTTCTCAGGTACCAGGTGGAGAAAATACTGATCTTGATTCTAAAAGGAAATATTGGTCGCTGTACTTGTAAAAAATGTACTAAGACTGACCTATAGAAGGAAACACCATCTGATTTATTAGAGCATATGACTCTTTTAAATCTGTGGCTACTTCGAAAGTAAAATCACTAGTACAATTGTAACTAATACATTTTTTCAGAGGCATTTCACAACCCAAGGAGACTTCAAGCTTTTTGATTACTTCCCAAGACCCATCACAAGATCCTTTCAGCCTAGCCGAGAATCCGACAAGTTTTTTAAAGACATTGGAGAGGCTCGAGTATGGGCAGTCGGTGTATTTTAATCCTTTTGTTACTAGAAAATAGTTCAATTGGAGACTCCAAAAGTGTTGTGTCTCCCACAATTTCCTGATCCAATAGAAGTTCATGCATTTCCAAAATTTAGTAAATGATATCAAGCGTAATCCACCATATTTTATTGGGCTGTGCATTCTTTATGTTGATATATTTTTCTTCCTTAAGATTTTATAGAAAGAATATTCAATTACCTTAATCTCAGAAGCTATGTTTGGACAGAATGTAAATATTCCTAACAAGTGGGTGATTTTGGGAACAATTTACGTGTTCTATACTCTTATTCTATCCAATGTGCATAAATTTAAGTAGGCATAGTGGCTTAAAGCTATTTTTATCCTTGAGATGATTTCTTTATAATTCATCAACATACTATCGGGGCCAACCCATAATCCTAATAATTTGAGGTTTTTTCCAAAACTAAATTGTGGCCACTCTTTGCATATTAGGGGGCCATAAGGACATAAAAGTTCGGTTTTCTCATCATTCACAAAAAGACCAGATTTGTCGGAAAAACTTTTAAGTATGCGTATAAATGTTTTAATTGATTGTAAAGTTTTGATAGGACTTCCTGAAAACACCATAGTTAGATTGTCTGCATATCACAGACATTTTAAAGTTCTATCAGATAGTTGAAGTCCTTTTATCGTGGCTTCCGAGTGAACATCACGAATAAGTTTGTCTAAGAATATGATGAAAATTGTTGCAGACAGTGGATCTTCCTGGCGGACACCCCTTGTATTATCAAAATAACGGCACTTTTATAAGAATTGTATGATGATAATTCTATACAGGGCCCCCAAAAAAGATTTTTTATGTATTTAAACGTGTTTTTTCTTTCTTTTTGGTTCGACGTTTTGTATATGTATAATTTAAAAGATATAATTAAGAAGTAATGTTTATCCTTGAAAAGAAAATTATTAATTAACCTTTATTGAAATTACTATCAAAGACAATAATAGTCAATTCTTGATCTCTTTGATTATATTAATACTAATTCTAATTCATTTTTTTATAATATTAATAATATTAATTTCATAATATTTAATAGGCTCTTGCCAATCACAACTTTGAAGTCAAGAAGTGATAATTTATTTGGATATTGAATGTTATAAACGGTATAGCAATATCTATAAGATCAAAGAAATTTTTTAGATAAAATCATATTGAAGGCATACAATTTTAGTCGTATGATCTATGTGAATAACTAACTCATGCCCTTCATGTAGAGATTAACAATTGTATTACAAAAATATTGTGAAATTTTAGCTCAGATGGACTATGAATGGTTTTACTTTATAATATTTTTCACTCTTATCATCTTTGAGATTTTCGTCAAACTGAAAATTTCGAAGTATCATAATAACAACGTGAAAGTTGGCTCCAGGAGTCAATGAAACATGTTATCCATTCTTTTCTGTGGTAACCTCTTCATCAGCTATAACTTTATTATAAGAATTATTTAATAGATTGTCAATGTGTTCTTCATCAGGACTGACTGCTTTTTAAAAGAATGCTATAAATTTGGTCACTAATATTGCTGTTAAGAAGATTAAAATATGTTTTTATTTGTTTTCTTTCAATTGTGAGCAACTCTACAATCAATAATAAAGTATTAATAAAAAGTTTGTCTTTTTGTTTGTCAATACCTCATTCTAAGGCGTAGACTTAATATCTCAGGACTGCATAACAACTTGATCGAAAAAATAACACTTTAGCAACGAGTGTGTGTGGCTAAAGCTCAACTCGTCATATCAAAAGTAATAGAAAATGAGTGTATATCCATTTTATTAAAGATGACTTTGTTTCTCTGTTCCTCGATCCCTAATAACTCGGATCAATGACAAAATATTACTAATATTGTATATGTATGAGTATATATACAGAGTAGGGACCCAAAACTTGTACTAGCATTTAATTACTATACTACCCCGGTTTATTTTATAGAAGATGTTTCAATATGAAACCATAAGACAGCTGAAAAAGCAAAAAAACAAGTTTTGCTTTAAAACCACATCTCTCAGAGTAAAAACGTGGGGTAAAAAGATAAGAAAACGTGTATGCTATATTCCCTGCATGTTGTCAATTGCAAAAAAGGCTGTAAAGACCGTTATCCATGTCTATTCGAACTGCCTTATATATCAAAAAGTCAATTACAGCCGAGAATAACTAAAACTTATACACCAGCCATATCACTGACTACTGACCTTCTTCCATGTGGCCCTCTTCCAGCCCTGACCTCAAATCCCAGTACTTTGTAGTTTGGGGAGTTTTGGAGAAGAATGTCTGCCGCACCTCTCATCCCCATTTGGATTTGCTCTGTACTGCCCTCATGACAGTGTGGTACGCCATGGCTATGGCTTTTATTGCCAACAGCTGCCAATCTGTTAACTGACAGCTGGACACCTGTTATTGTAAGTGAATGAGGACATTCAGAATAAAAAATATAGCTAAATACATTGTTTAAACATATCATAAATTGTTTTTTTTGAGCTGTCTTTCTTGATTCCATAAAAACTGGGTTAATCGTAATTTATTCATGCTACTGCTTGTTTTGGGCCCTCATTCTGTAAATGTATGTATATAAATAACTTACATTGAATAAGATTGGCATAATTTTATTTAAAATTCATTCAATCATATGTCAAAATTTCAAACTAATCACGTTTCATATATTATTCATTTATAAACTTTAAAAAAAAGGGAAACTCTTTATTTAGGGCTTAAACTATTCAAAATCGACATTCTTGAGTTTTCAAAATTTATAAATTCCGAGACAGAATTATAATCTACTTTTTGAGTACTTTACATAAACAAAATTTATATACATGGTATTCATTTATTAAGTATGTTTTGTTATTCTCTTAACAAAATAATATTGTGCATTATTCCTTCTTCTTTTGTTGAGCTACTATAAACAATTGCATTTTGAAGGGAAATTATTCTAAGGAAGAAAAATACTCATACATTATAGCAAAAATTCACCAAAAATGGATTTATCCTGTACAAAGATCATCTGTGTATACTGTAAAGACGAATATTCGTGTTGTGCGTCGAAATCTGACATGGGTTCCACTGTACTATTCTACATAAAAAATGGTCAACCTATAAATTATGAGTGATACGATATACTTTATGTCTATTAACATAGTTTCACTGTATAAAATAAGTTTTACATTAAAGTATATCTAAAGTTATACGTGTATATAATTAATCGCCGCATTTTTTTAATGGTGCACTCTTTGGGTAGGGTGTTGGTCTTGTAAAAAGTTATATAATTAATTTGTTAGATCCATGTGGTTAAAACAGTTCCTTCTAAATGAATAATTATAAAAGTATTAAGTTTTTTTTTAGTTATATCATTTATAACTTTTTTTTTATATTAAAAACTTTAATTATACATATGTCAAAGAAATAATATGTATTATGTTTATATATAAGGCTATTTAAAAAGAAGTTTTACATTTTTCTACTTTTCAAAACAATTAAAATTAAGTTTTTGGCGTTAGTAATAATGAATAGTACCATAAACCAAACTCCAGCCTTCTTTCTTGCTTTACAAAAGTCCCATTTCTAACAGCTATGGGTTTGATTATAAAAATGTGAAAAAGGATGTAATTTTTGGTTAAATAACATCGTTATTAAATAATTATATAAATTCATTTGGGAACCTTACAAGTTATTTGATTTAAATGATATTCTGATAGGAGTTAAGTTTTTTAAAAAAAGGAGACTTCCTTTGGAGGCTTTTTTCACATAATTTTAAATATTTAATTATTAGTAGTTGATTGATTATTTAATTTATGGGGAGTAATGATTAATCGTAAATTTCGTTTAAGGGTTATAACAAAAAACATCATAAAGTGTATATCCAATGTTGGTTCAAAATTAGAAGCCAAAGTAAACAAGAGAGGTTTGGCATTTCACAAAACCAAGATGAAAAAGAAGAGGCACCTATATGTCAAATTTCTACTCTGACGAAATCAAAAATCCACGTTGTGCTCTGTAATAAAATATGGATAAATCAAAAACTCATGGCTCAACCCAGAGTACAAGTTAATGTACCTTTCCTTTAACAGGACTACAAAGATATATCAAGAATATCCTAAAATGGGTACATTGATGATGCATGCAATAGCTGATACAGGGGCTCAACTTTGCCTTTGGGGGCAAGAAATTTTTTTCAGAATAGGGTTACGGCAGAAGATGCCTATAAAACAGTCATTGACGCATAAAAGGGCTTCCAAAGTGTTCCAATTCAGACCAAAACCGTCACATGACAACGTTTATCACACTTATATGGAGATTTAAATACAAAAGAGTACCTCAGGGTTTTTGTCGAGTGGAAATGGATATTATCGACGTCTTGAGGAGATAATGGTCGACTTTAATAAAATAGTTCGTTTTGTTGATGATACTCTAACTTATAATGCACAACTGGAGCATAACCGATTTTTTGGAGCAAATGGGAAAATTATTTGTCCTACTGAACGAAAATAAATTCAAATTTTTTAATGAAATTGTTAATTTTGCAGGGTTCAGAGTGTCTTATAATCAAGTAGAAACATACCCAAATTTATTGAATTGATTCGTATATTACCAGCTTCTACGTTGATTACGTATAGTCGGCCGTGGTTTTGATTAGTTTCTTCGCAACATTTAGTGTTCCTAAAGGAATCACAATCAACAATGGCGCAAATTTGCATCCTATGAAATAACGGAATTTAAAAAAAATATGAAAGATCACCCACCTTACGTGAACTGCTTATTTTCCACAGTCTAATGGAAGATCAGAAGGATCAATTAAAAAGTAAATAAAACGTTGAACAATGATAAATTTGTTAAGTCTATATGAAATTTGAGGTTTGAAAAGTACACCAGACACTGAAATAGGAATTTATAAAATAAGAATAATTTTTGTATGTATATAAAAGACTGATTACATTGATTAGACAAAAAAATTCTAAAATTGACCCCAAATGGCGAGAGGCGTGGGACCAAAAGAAAAAAGCGGTGAGAGCGAGGGATAAGTGTATATGAAGGCTTAGTAGCGGGATCTAAGAGAAGGGAAACCTTGTGAATACATGGCAGTTTTATTATCCAGAACCAGTACTGACCTAGGCAAACTAGATCGGATATAGGTAGGGAAAGTGGTGGTAGTTGGAAGATATCGTCAATATCCCATAATGGTATATGGTTTTTGATGCTGGACTATAATGAACAGGCGTTTTTTGAAGAAACTTGAAAGCCAATTGAGTGAATTTGGAGATGAGAAATACAATCAATTTTGAATCACAAAGTAATCTAACAAGCGGTGTAACTACGACAATACAATAGGGAATACTTAGAAGGTCGTCGAAAAATGAAAGAAAAAAATATATGAATCTGGTGCTACAATATAGCAAAGCCAGGGTAAAAGCAAGTCAGTTTTTTTGTACTTAAATATCAAGAAAGGGTTTGAAGAATTATATTACTTTATCTGGGAGTCCTACAGGATATTTGATTTATACTAAATACGGATGGATGTTCAGTTTTTTTTTTTTATAAAAGAGACCTGTTATAGAAGTTTTGCTTGCAAAATTATATATTTTTTATTAATAAGGGGTTTAATTTTTTTTTTTAATGGTGAGTAATGTTAAAATTACAAATCTATTTTAGGATAATATACCCTTGATAGAAATTGGTTACTCAAGAGGATTTTTATACATTCATGATCAAATATTTTTATTTCAATAAATGTTCAATTTATTAATACATTATCCAACTAATATTTTAGTTCATGAATTCACTTGTATTAAGAAAAGATAAAGTTATATATCACTAAATGCTCATTCTAATTTTGGAGTGACTTAATATTCCAGTAAAGTACTTTTGTTATGATTTAAAGGGAGTAACGGAGGAAGAAACTTTAGTTAATTCACAAATAGCAATATATTCAAAATTCATTGGGGTGCAATAAATGTTTTCAATAGTTAATAGCTATGATGACTTTTACACCATTTGATAAAAAAATAAACCTACATAATTCATATCGCAGTACAAAGACTATTACTTGATTACAAAACTGCCTGTACTTAATCAGATGAATTCTTAACAGAGAAGAATTTACCAAAAATTTATAAGATAAGATATATGTACGCATAATAAATGTTGAGATGGTTTATAATGATATTTAGAGATGATAATGCCGTTTTTTTGAAAGGATTGAAATAAGTGTTGTGTGTACTCGAACAATTATTCACCCAATGATTTCTGTAGTTAATTCAAATAGTGTGTTAATTTTCAATCTTGGAAAAAGTCCAAGTGGACTTCATATTTTATTGAGCCGCCTTTGTCATTTTTATAATGCAAACTCATCAAATGCTTTGAGGGGTTGTATTTGGGTGCACTGTAAATAATATTTTTAGCAAATAATATATTTTTTTATTACAATCCAACTAATTTTTAAAGTTATAAAATAGTTTAAAAAAACTTTATTAACCTAAGGTAGAATAACCAAATAATCTTTTTTTATTAAAATATGAACTATGTATGCTTCAAATGAAATTAATTGATATAAAAAAATCAGGTTGTTATTTCATTCCAACCACAAACGTTATAAAAGAAGAATTTTACCAAAAAATTGTAATTTCTCCTAATTGAATAACCCACATATAACCTATATACAAATAAAAAATTTTAGTAAGTTGTTTATTTTCATTCAGATTACTAACTTTTTCCATTTTCCAAAATTAGTTTCATCTTATTTAAAGTTTAAAAATACTTGAAAATTCCAATAAAAATTTAGAAAATTATGTGTTAAAAAAACCAAATCCAGCACAACTACAATTAAATTGGTTATTTTCAAGACTTTTTAATTTTATTTATAATTTTATAGGTTGAAACTTTTAAAAACTTTCCATTTTTTCCAATGATAAATTAGAAGAAACACAACAAATATCTAAACAGCATAATTCTATATTTTAACAAGTTTTAATATTTTACTTATATGGATATACGGCTCAGTACTATGGGATCCTTCACACACCAATCTCATTAATACTTCTGAAAAAATACAAAAAAAAAATTATTCGTCTTTTTTTTTAAAGAATACAACATATGAAAGAACTTCTAAGAAAGTATCACTTTATGAAAAATATGTTTATTTATGCTATAACAATATACGTAATCATATTTGATACATGACTTATAGTGATATCCTTTTAAGCAGTTTCACGATTGTTTGGGACAAAATAACCATGAATGTTATTGCAAATATATATGTAATCAATGAATCATTCAACATAAAAAAAATGCAAAAATATTACACATCACCTTCTATTATTGCAAATGTTTTACCGTATATGTAATGGAGAAGAATCACAATTTTGCGAATGCTATAAACGCGAAAAAAACATTAACATTTAATGTATATAAAAAACTTTAAAATTTAGATACAAATTACTTTAAAATCTTCTATTTTGACCAATTTGAGACCAAAACAAAAATATTGTTGTTCTTCTAGTAACTATCAATAACAAAGGTACTTTGATTTTCATCTAGTTATTCAACAGAAAATAAAAACAATAGGAAGTACAGTTTATTGGACTTTTATAAAAAAATATTAAATCAATAATATTGTTAAATTATTTTCAAAATTTATAGTATAATTTTATTTTTTTATAATTAGTCAAACTAATTTGTTATTTTATTTCTTTCAGTGTTTATATTTTGAGATTTATATATTTTGATTTAATTAAATTTATTAATATTGGCAAACAATTATCAAGTAGCAATGAATAAATAGGAAAAAAACTATTTATAATACTAACCATTTTAATTTATTTGCAATCTTATTTGCTGCCAACTAAATGATTTAAAACATTGATTTTCCGAGTAAAATAATGCAAAATATTTACATTTAAATATACCTTCAAATAAATGTTCTTAAGAGTAAAAAAGACCTCGCAGTCCTTGCGTTAATTGGTATATGGTATACCTCTTAGAGCTCTTCTTGTTTATACTAAGAATAAGTCTTATAGAAGGACTCTATTAAAGATTAGTTGAAGTAAGATAACCAACCTGTGTCGACTTCTTGATATTTATAGATCAGATTGTTGTCATATAGTATAGTTCTTTATAATTATACATACTTTAAAAATTATAACTTTGTAGTTTTCTATTACTTTATCATTGGTAGGCATAGTAACGTTTCCTACGATCAAAAAAATACAATACCTAGATTAATTTATTTTTGTAATCGATACTTACAATTTATGTATATAATTAATTCAAATAATAGTTTAATCGGTAAATTTCTTCATAAACTTTAAAGTATTGATTTGTCCCAACAGTTAAGTGTATTCTTTTGCAATCAATAGAGTTTTAATTTCGTTTAATTTGTTTAGCCTATTCGATGTTTGTATAGACAGCATTTGAACAAAGTTTAATTGTATTTTTTAAAAGTTTCAAACTTTTTTTAAAACTATTTAGTTAATGCATACATTTATAGACGTGGTTTCCCATCTTTCAAATACAGCAACCCATTTTAGAAGCCCAAGTCGAACGAAATCCTTAAATTGCTTCATACCTATATATATCCTTTTTTATCAACACGAAACTGTCATATATTGCGATTATGAATAATATAATATTTATTCTTTAAGTAATAAAACAATCAGGTAATTCTTTATCGATAAGAAAATCACCCAGACATAATGATGTTTGAGGCTATTAATAACACTTCTATAACGCTTCATTAGGTTGTTGATTCTTTTGAGTCAAGAATGGCCTCTCCTCAAATCTCTTTCACCTCCTACAAGCAGCCTTGGCCACCATTGACATAGTACTCTTACTTTTCTTTCGACTTTTTTGGGAAGCTAGACGCTGCCAAGTTTTTGTTCAATCTAGCCATAAATTGGTTAATTTGGTAAAACTGGTGGAATGAGCGAGACTGGTGGGAAACAAAAACAAAACAGAAACCAAACCTGTTGAAAACAGGATTAAACGTTGTGTTGTGACACATAGGGAACTGTAATATTTAGTTGCATTGTTAGAGTTTCTATTAGTTTAAGTAAAAAGTTCTTAAACTTTTTTGCTAGATGTTTTAGCGAGCTATCTATATCTTACGATTTAAATAGTATTAGAAAAAGAATACATATGCTTAAAGGTTAAGCCTACACTCTAAAAAATAATTCGTTTACATCTTTGTTCTTGAGTATCAGTACGACCAAGGTAAAAAGGAGCAGTTGGCAGGAAAAAAAAAATTGTGCTATTTATTGATCAGGAAATTAGTGTTTCCAACGATTCTGTTAGAGTGAGTTAGACGTCGAATATAAGGCACGCTTTGGTAGACCAATCATCGAAGATGTCGATAAAATGATGGAAGTTGTCGAGCTTGACCGGCATGTGAGCACTTATTCAATTACAAGGAACTGAAGATAAGCCAAAAAACCTTTCGAAGAAGGCTGGTCTGAAGAAGAAGCTGGATGTATGGGTCCCACACGAATTGAATCGAAATAATACATTGATTCGAATTTATGTATGCGACTTCTTGTCGCTGAAATGTATCGAAGTTGGCCCATTTTTGTTGCGTATGGTGACTTGTGATAAAAAATGGGTCATATATGAGAACAACAGAACAGAATTGTGGTCAAAACACAGAAAAATGGCTCAAACCATCGCCATGCTCGGAGCGGTCAGAATTGGCGAATAGAAATGTTTTTTTTATTCCATCAAGACAACACCTGACCACGCACATCTTTGATGAAGTGCCATAAGTTCCGCAAACGTGGATGGGAGGTTTTATTGTACCCACCGTACAATCAATACCTGGTATCAAGCAATTATCACATTTTCAAGTTTTTACAAAAAATATTGGGTTTTTTTGTTGTTCTATAAAAAGCGAATAAAGGTTTCTTTATACTTTTTTTGCAAAAATTAGTGCAAAACATTTTTCTTTTGTAATTTTCTTCGCAAATTTTGTATTCACAATTTTTTGACAAACTTCTCAAGGTGGAAATTTCTGATGCAAATCTTCCGGTCACCATTTCTGGGCTTGTTACTAACTTAGTATATTTACTTGTACATAAAAACTTGAAAGGTTTTGCTTGAAAACGAATAAGGGATCAGTGACCTACTGTTTCTCCGTAAAAATAATATATTTTAATTATGAATAATTGGTACTTCATTTACAAAAGAGTATCTTCCTATATTTATTTCAGTAAGAGTTTTAATTTGAATATAATTATTTTAAAACAGAAATTTACCATTGTTTTTGACTATTTCCACTCTTTCCCCAATTTTAGGGATTTTATCAAAATCATTCGTCGGAAATCAATATTATATGGATTCCCAATATATTTGGAAGTTTATATAATACTTTTTGTCCTTTGAATGAATTATAGATGCCTCTATACATAGTATGAATACGTTTATTTATCCTTAAGGGATCAATATTAACACCAATAATAGTAAGATAAAAAAAACAAACAATAGTTAATACATGGGCAGAGTAGTCCCTGGCTTAACATAGAAAATACGGGGTTTTTCCGTTCAAAATTGGTTTGTTTAAAAATATTATTATTATTATTTTATTTGCTTTATAGAACCAAGTCCCCATAACACTTTTTAAGGCATTACCATACTTTAACGGTATTTTTTCACATCAATAAACGGTGTAAAATTTAAGAACAAAATTGTTTTTGATTCACTGTTTTGTAAATAACAGAAGTAACGTTACACTCCGCACAATAAAACACATATTAACTAACAGCTTGTCATGAAATTTTGACAGCTGTCTCTTGAAGGTTGGTACTGACTGAAAATGAAGTAAATAAAAAAAAATGCCATCTGTTTTGAAAGCCCTTGACATTTTAGCCCATGTATTACACTAGTCATCAAACTTTTAACTTTGTTAAAGGGTGTGTTTCAAGGAGCTTCTGACTCGAGAAACATCATAAAGACCTTCAATACCCGAAATTTCTGGTTTTGTGGTCTAACAAGTGCTTTTTGATACTTTTGTTTTTTAAAATAACTACTCAATTTAATGTTATTTTTCGCCTTGAAAGGTATAAATAATATAAAATATACTTTTTACCATAAATCTTGTAGGTAAAAAAAAAAAATATGATAAATTCATTTTTGTATCAAAATAGTAATATATTATATAGATAAAGACATTATATACAAGGATGCCCATTGAAATCTGAACACTTACTAATTCAATTTTTTTATTACTATTAACTACAATATATTTAGGTACACATTTAATTGATACTAAACAGTTCTAATAATAAATAAATTAACAATTTTAAAGTGAATTGTTAGAAAGAAAAACGAAGAAGAGAGAAACAGGTAATGCTCAACAAAGCGAGCACATGTGTGTAAAATAAATAACATAAAGTGAATCAAAATATATAATTGTAAGCGATGTGTATCAAAGTTAATATAATTTTCTAATATTTTACTAAAAGTGGCATGGGACATGTTTATGTTCATAAATTTATAGTAGGAAGTCTGTTATTAGGCATTCCAACTTCTTCTCCCCCCCAACTCCCAAAAATAGGGAAATATATTATTTTCTTAAACAAACGTCAATATATTCAACATGGATACAGTTTATGAAAAAAAGAGCATAAGGCCATAATTTTAAATTATTAAAAGAAAACAAACCAGAATTAAAAAAAAAAAAAAAAGAAGAAAAAAATCAACAATTTATAAAGAATAAGAAATTGAATTTAATTCACATTTCGACATATTAAAGAAAAAACAAATTATTACAAGAAGGAAAAAAAACTTAAGCCCTTCAGCTTACTTACAATTCAAGAATATAACACTTGAAGGTAATAAACGAATTTTCATTTTTGAGCTCCAAGTATAAGGAACTTCTCCAGGACCACCGTCTACACCATCATTAAGTTCAAAACGGTGGAAAAGAAGAAGGGTTCTGTCAAAAATGCGAAACTGGACCTAGAGGATTTAAGAAAAAAATTCAGGCTAATCCCCTTAAGTGCATGAAATCCCATACAAGAGATCTTGGGGTTTTACATAACCCTTACCAGATACCTATAAAAAGCAGTTAGAAAGAGCCTTGTGAGGGTAGAGTAGATACTTTTGACAACAGCAATTTAAGAAACCCATCTCCTACGTGGCAATACTCTTTTTTAAAACTACAACCCTGATATCAACTCTTTCAAATATACCATTCGGATACATGTTGGAAGGATGGCCTGCAGTGTCCGTCACCCAACACTGAGACTCGCAAAACCACTGTTATCCAGCAATGACACGCCATGACATAGAACTACGTTTGCAGAGGATATTAGGCCTTTGCCATCACCTAGAAGCCATCATTGCCGCTAATAGCAGCTATTTTAAGGATTGACAAAAATCTATTTTTAGGATTTTGTTAATTAATAAATAATATCTTGTTGAAGTATAAAATTCAAAGTGTTTGGATTTTCATCGACCAGTCTATAAAGACATTTGTAACATTTACGTAAAATATGGCAGATAGTGTCATTTCTACTACTCCGAAGGACGCTCAGGATCATGATGAAGGCTGGAAACTTTTTTTAAGCTATACCTTTAGCTACACAGGGATAATCCTGAACATCTATTAACGATTTAGTTCATATCATCTCTAAAAAAAGTTATTCTTTTCTTGTTTAATTCCATTCGTTGGACAACGTTTTAATGCTTAATATGGTATACTTTTTCAAAGAGCTTTATCTCTCATTTCTATGACTCGGATTTTTTTTTTAACAGATTACTGATTTAAATCTGTAATTTACCCTGATAGTTTAAGGACGATTTGACACCGAGCATCTTCATGAAGGTCCCAATCTTAAAAAAAGTTTGTGAATGCAGAAGAAAAAGCACCTAACTCCCAAACCATTGTCAAAAACTCTTTTGCTGCGAAACCGTAATGGCTCTCATGAACAATTTGGATACCTTGGATTGTGTACTTTCCTAACTTTAATGTAATCCTTTCCAATAATTGTAATAAAATGTGCTGATGAACTATCAAAGCATTTTTTTTCAACCTTTTAATTAAAAAGTTGAGTAGTTAATAATATAATAAAATTTATAGCTTTCTTAGCAACAACTAGTGGACAAAAATGTAGCTAAAATTATATTTAACCTTATCAAGCGCTTGTAGTTTATTTTTTTTCTTTTATAACTTTGTTTGGGCATAAAAAAGGGAAATAAATTTAAAAAATTAGCTACTACGACTTCATCTGAATTTTCAAAAGTTAAATAGTTCAATAACAATAGATCCTCTTTTCTCTAAAAAATAGTCAATTTGCTTTTTTTATAAAAATAATTATTGATCCGATAGCTTATGGTATCATTCTACAAGTCCGTATAAAATATATCTATCAAATTATAATACATTTATGTATAGATACCACGACAGCCCGTCTCAATTATAATAATATGCCTTCTTTGTCACATTCTGATATATGGTTTTTGTACTGTTTTATAATTGCAAAGGTGTGCAAGCTTTTCATTGAAGACGACATACTATTGAAATAGTTTTTTTAAAGGGATACATCCAAAAAAATACATTTTCAAAAGTTATATTAATTAACTAGTCGAAAAAGATTATTTATAAAAAGTAAAAAAAACAAATATAATAAGCCATGAGCAAACTGACTTATTATTGAAACTTGCAAAATTGTATATAGATCTTGAGCTTAATAAACAAAGAACAAAGTCTACCAAGCGAATTTCCTTTTGATTTTTAACAATAGTATATTCTAGATATTGACAGGTTAAATATATTTTTTAAATAAGCAGTAGATTTTCTTTTCAGGCCTCATATTAATGTTGATTGGTTGAACTGAAACTAACTTTTGTTAGGTTGTCAACAGTTCCCAACTATCTACTAAAGAATAGTCTAATAATTGTTGCGAGGATTGACTAGAAAATCACTTCTCCTTTTTTTGGGGGGAATCACTTCTTAGTATCTTATTTGTTAGTCATATTTGTTCTTCAGGCCGTAGTTTGACCTCATCTGTATTTTGCCTTGTTCAAGAAAATCACAATAACTGACAAATAGTTGTAAAGTAACTTTCTTATGTTTCTGAGATTTCTTGATAGTCAATTTGTTTTGTGTAAATTTTGACCAAAATAATCAAATCAAAAGATTGTTTATGTATTCTAGCCTATACTATTCACCCAAATGATGCCTAACAATCAGCTTTTTCATTATTGTGTGTTATGATTGATCAGGGCTGTATTTAACTATATTTTTTACTAATTTTAAAATAATTAAACAATAATAAAATATTTTACATAATACAACAAGCGTTATTCAGTTTTTCGATAATTTTTACGTTGATCCTTTTTTAATAAAGAAATATAATAGACAAGTTTGGAGCTTTTGAAATATCTAAATACATAGATATTTATAAGGGAAATTCAATTTTTTTTATTACTGTGAGAAATGTGAGCTGCTTTCTTTTCTCTAATATACCTATAATAGGTATTTAAATAGGTTATTAGTATAGGTTATATTTAGGTTATTAAATATAAATGAAACCATGGTCAAAATGGTATAAAAAATAACAATTTAAAATTTAATAGTCCAATAAAGTTTTTATACACCATAAATAACAAAAATCAAATAATTTAGTATCATCTATTGTTATTCAAAATTTTCTATGTAAGCTCTTGCCTTCAGCATATCATCAATTTTTGGGGAGAATTAGGATAATTATACTCTATACATTTTTTCAGTTTTTATTTAAGGTTTTATGATGAAAAAATATTATGTTGGGTTAATTCGGTGTCCGTGGGTTACGGTTATTACGAAATATATCACAAAAAGAAGATCAACATAAGCTCCAAAATTGTGAACCCCTCATCACCGTACTGCTGGCCACTGTACAATCGAGTGGATAGCTTTGTGAGAACAAGGCCTGAAAAGTTCCCCACTTCAATAATGATGCCCTAAATATCTCTGCATAGAAGGAGTGGACTGATATGTCCAATGACAACTTCATAAAAGTATGCAAGGCCCTCAGGCCAAGATTGCAGGTTAATACCAGTTACGAGTTGCTTACACTAATCTGTGAATATGTATTTGATGTGACCGAGATTAATAAGGACCAGTATACCTATCAAGATTTAGTGATTACATATTTTGATTATGATTTTCAGATTAAAGTGATTCAGCTAACAAATATTTGAAAATTCTACATGGAAATAATTATAACTGTATAGTTGTTAGTTTTCCTGTAGGGTATGATATTTCGATTTACTGTTTACTTTACCCAAATTTTCATTCATGTATGGAACTGATTTTATATTTTATAATAATTACTATTTTCAATTGAACTATTTAAGTGGGATAATTATGGGAGTGTTAATATTCTATATAAAATAGTCATAAGTAAGTCGAACTTATTATGCAATCAGTTTATTGCCTTTAAATAATTAATGGATTAGTTTTAAAAATTGGGAAAAAATATTTTTCAATTTTTATGATGATGGATCCATTAGCCTAATTATTGTCGTACATATATACTTGAATGGGGTAAATAAATTTAAAGGGAATATTTAAAAATAAACACTTCATGGTGAATGTATCAATATATATTTTTTCATACTCACTCGGGATGGTTTTACATATAAAGAGTATGGTCAACTGCCCAGGATAGTATTCATTGAGGGACAGAAAGATCACCGCAATATATATATATATATATTGTCTTTGTTTGCATTCATTTCCATGATTTTTTGTACAGGGTGCTGAATGAAAAAATCATCGTCAGCATAAACAAAACTTTTTGGATCAAATATTTTCGACTCTTTTGAAAAAGTTATAATTAAAAATATTCTGGAAAAGCACAAAGCATCCATCTTATTTGATATGGTATCTATTAGAAACAATGGCAGTCTCAATACGGAGGCTCAATCTGGTACAAGTTTTTGAAATTTTGCTCTCATAGTTGTTGGTCCAGACCTTGGAAAATGAGTAAATCAAGTAGTCCACATTTCAACCTCGATGGGACTTCACCCAAAGTAATCCAAAAGGTTCAACTTTGTCGATTATGGAAGTTGCATTTCCTTGGGCCGAAAATCCTTAAAGCTTTTAGTGTATAACTCCACTTCCTGGAGCTCTAGGCGTCCCTTTGCCAAAGTTCTTGGTAAGATGGATATTGTGGACATTCCTCATATTGAATATGACTATGTCTATTTTGGCTACATGTATGTCAAGCAATTTAGTTACGGGAAACATTTTTGCCTCTATTTCACTCTTTTGGTGACAAATTCAAAAGAAAAAACTATACCCGAATCTCCCTGTTTTACGAGTTTAGAAGCTGTCCTTTGCGACTTACATAGCTGAGGTACTATAGGCATTCATTGATGACACGATATACAATGGAACGGGACTCTACGTTGATGCAGTCAGCAATTGCAATAATCGATTGCACTAGATTCATCTAATTTTTTTTTTTGTTGATTTTTTTCAACATAGCAGGACTCTGGACAACTTTTTCTTCTTCAAGGTCACGAGGGTTATGGGAAATCATTGTCAGCGGGTTCTCACTATCCTTTTTGACACGTTCTCTAAATATTTGAACGAATCGATTAGTGCAACCGAGTATTTTAGCTATAAAAAAGTTGTCTACTTTACTAGTTAAATTGCACAAAAATGCACTACGTTTTTGTTCCTGATTAAAAGAAGACGGGTGTATGTTGTCTCAAGAAGCATAATGAGCAACTGACGTGGTATAGTATTGTACGGGACTGACTTTCCATTAGTGTGTGTTTGTATTAAAACCGGTTTGCTGGAGGATGGGATAAGTCCAGAGAAAATTGCAAACGTTTCAAAGATCTACCCTATATTTACACTAGTGGACTGGGTGCCAACATGTAGCTGATACCCTATAACTTTGTCATTAATTGTCGAAGAAAGTTAAAAATTAGCAAAAGGTTGTATAAAACCTTTAGTAATGTTATGTAGAAAATAAATTTGATATAATTGCAAAGTCATAGAATCTTTACAAATTGCAAAGTAAGAAAACTTTATAAGTTAGACAGTAAGAAAACCTTTATAAATTGCTGAAGTGATAGCTTGAATTGAAACCAACCATTCCACAAGTGCATGCATGCTTGCTCAAGACCATGAGATGTCACTTAAGATAATGAGGAACTTTTTGGCCCTTCAAGTCTCTTACAAAGACAAAAGTTCAATTGTCAACCTCAGAAAAGCAAAAAACGTTTTTGGATGACAAATACGATAATCAAAGGAATTACAGGTACATAGCATCTTCAGTTAGCTCTGCCAATCCCTCTGATAGATTTATGAGCCAACGAAAGCATCCTGGCGGCCAAATGGTGCTCAGTTTTGTTGGGAGTGATTAGAAAGCTTTTTTCTCCCATAAGGTTAAACGAAAGTGTCAATGCTAAGAACTACAAACAAGTTTCTCTGAGTCAAGTTATTCCACTTTTAGAGGAAACCCATGGTCGTGGGGCCCTCATATGGATGCAAGATGGAAACCTTAAATATAAATCAAATACCGTTTTCAAGAAGCTGGATTTGAAGGTGTTTCAAATCCCCTTGATTGCATCATATGGTGTAAAATTGAAAGGGTTATCTATGCTAAATCTCATCCATATTTGGAGTCTCTAAAGGCTGCAGTAAATGCAATCTGGACCAATATGTCTACCAGCTTTTTAGGATGGCCTGTGCGGCTTTACAAACAAGAATTTATATTCGCATTAAAGCTAAAGGCTCAGTTTTTGAGAAATAAATCATCCTTAAGGTATCGTTAGTAACCACAAAACGTTGTTGTACGAATGTATTTGTAGCATTGGCAGCACTTTTAAGGTTGTGTGTCTGGCGTGCACCACCTGGTACATTAAATATTAAACTATTTTAATTTGGAGATGTGTTTCTTTATATCAAAAAATAAGATTTGACGTTAAGTTACTAAGAAATTGATTATCGACTAATATCTGTCAAAAGTATTCATTCTGTATATTAGTAAGTTTCATTCTGAGTCTCACAATATATGTATTTCTCTTTTGTAACTAAAAAAAAAAAAACTCAAAGTTTTAAAAGTTATAGAAAAAATAAAACAAAAACTTAGATGAACTGTCATGGAAAGCTAAACAAATATTGTGTTTATAAAAATATGATTAGATAATTCTAAGTTGTGCCTTCAACTAATAAAACACGAATACGCTTCAAAACTGTCAAATACTCGTAGATATTTTTGTTTCCCCAAATATAGATATTGAGTGTCTCAACAGAAAAACAATCTTTCACAAAATAAAGAAATTACCAATTTTTTTTTCACTTCATGACTATTTATTCCCCACCAATTTATTGACATATTTCATTAATTTATGTGCTTCATTATAATTTATGGAAGGAGTTGTGATACTTAAAAATATTAGCTATTACCTGGAGCCTTCCTTTGATGTAAGATCATACTAGCCAAGGATTATCCGGCGTTGTCCAGGCCATTTTGTAATATTTGAGATAGGCTGTAGTTGAAGTTGGAGGTGGTTGGTTTGAGTGATTTATATCACATTGGACACCCACATGTAACAGAAAAGAATAGTTAATTGTTAAATTAGTTTTTGAAACTATATTGTAATAATTTATTGTAATTGTTCTTATTTTTTCGCAATTTAAAATTTGATTATGACTAAACATATGATCCAAGTTTTACGTTGGGTTTGTTATGTGATTATATTAGTTTAATCTAAATGATATTAAACTTGCAAAAAAAGTTGATGAAACTTAATCACAAAATATACAGTGAACAATTCAACTCTCCGTAATAATTTGACTAATTCAATGTAACTTTGTATCATTTCTAATTATATTATATATCTAAGTTTTTCACTTTTAAAGTAGTTTTAATAAGTAGTTAGTATGGATCAAGGAAGTTTTTCTTATACAAGAATTACATATATGATATTTTGAGAAAACAAATTCTGGTAATTCTCTTTTGGAACTAGGGGAAACCAATTATTCTTTACAAAGCTTATCTGGTGCGTCAACAACAAAGCAATCTTCAACTAAAAGGAAGAAAAGGAGGAAATACCAAAAGATTTTTTTGACTTCATATATATACATAGGTAACCATACAGAACAGTAGAAGAGACTGGGTAAAAGTGAAACAGTTTATACTAGTACGTTCACTCTTCTCCCAATTTTTGTTTTTTATCATTTGTTTCCAGAAATATATTAAAACATGAATTGGCAAATATGGCTGGATGTTAAATTTAATGTCATAATAAATGTTTTGACATTATGTACCGAGTGGTGCAAAAAAAATCTGAACACTTTAAATGTCAAACTGGGGTGTTTTATTTCACTCTTCCAGGTCCAGTTTGACAGTTTGGCTTGAAGTGCGCGAATGGAAGTTCATTATCTGAATCAGAGAGCTCAGATTTGTTCTGTTTTGTAACTAATTGTTTATGCTTTAACATATTGAAATATGAATTAATTAAAATCACTCAACCTTTACTTATGATTGAACAAGTAAGTGTTCCTATTTCAATGGATCACCTGGTATATAATATCTCCCTACTGATGTAAAAATCCTAACTAGCCCCATGACTGAATCAAGTAAATGATCTGGGTGAGCAAGATGATCATTCTTAAAAACCACACATAACTATTCTTCCAGTTGTGGAGAGGATGTGGCGAATGCCATCCCCCCAACAATGAAAATGTTAAAATCATCCCCCTCTAAAATTAGCATCCCATTAAACATTGAATATTTAATAAAAACTAAGGTGTATTGCAGTTAATAAAACGATAAAAGAACAAACGTTCAAAAATCAACAATTGTCAGTATGAAGGAGAAAAAGCAAAGGGTGCATAATTTGCTTCACGCCCAAGTGAGTGTGAAAGAGATCATGTAGGTTTTAGGTTGCTCCCAGAGTCTTATTCACAAGATCACAAGCATACCAGCTTCAAGTCAGAGCCTTGAGATGCTTTGGCTTTGGTAAACGTCGGAAAATTGGGTAATGGAGAACGTGGACTCTGCGATCACAAGAAGTCCGATGAGGCAGCATGCCAAGGCTCCTAACGTCAGTGATAGGCCTTTAAGGAGATAATGGAAGGATTTGAGGAAGGAATCATATGTATAAGGACATCGGCGACTACTTTCAATAACAACCAATGCCAATTGGGTCAAGAGAGACTAGAAATGATTGAATTGGTTAGATCCCATTGGGTCAAAAGCCTGTAGCTGTTCACAAACTGCTCCCTCCCTCCCCCATCGACTATGACATTTGAGGTGAAGTTGCAAAAAGAGCCTGTACTACCCCTCACCAAAATTCAGTTGATTTCAAGATCTCCATTGAGTACTAGTGGGCGGTCATGTCCTAGGCCTACATAAAATAGTGATGTGTTGCCTTTAAGCACAGTTTAAAGACCAAGGTAGCAGTCAAAGGAAATCATTTTGAAAAAAAGAAAGATATATCAATGGAAAAGGTTGTATTTCATTTCATTTTTGCAAAATTTTACTCAAATTTTTGTAATCAAAAAGTTCATAATTTTACCTCATACACTGTATAGGATGCGCCAAATGTGCAATAGTAATTGTAAATGTCTGTGACTTATGAAAATGTGAGGCTATTTCAATAATTTTTACATTTTTGGTTGCTGTGATATATTTTTACAAATCAACTCAACCCCCTTTGGTTTTCCAAAAATCGGTCATTTGCTAAAATACATTTTCAGAGGTGTTCTTGTAAGTTGGCCCTCACGCTTTTCTCATAATATCTAGCCTAACAATTCCTTTGAAGGTGGCCACGATCATGTCTTCTAGAACGTAGCTTTGGTCCTCCCAGAAGTCTCAGCAATGCTAATGATTGAAAGTACAGAACTCACCAATAAAATAAAAAATCCTCTAGCAGTTTCATTCCTTTTAGAATTTCAAAAAAAAATTATGATTCAAAAGCTGATACATTTACTCCTTCATACTGTTGTCTACTGTTTTGAGGACAGTTTGATTTGTTAAACTTTGATATCATTGTAAATGTGATCGAATCACTACTTGTTTTCGTTTATAACTTTGAACTATTATTGCCAACTCAGATCAATTCTGAAAAAATTGGCTCTCTCAGGACTAAAGGACATTCAAATAAAATTTCTGCCAAATATTTGTTCCACTTTTTATCATTTTTATTTATGTATGAACCGGATGTCCACAAATATGCAATGCCATTTTAAAAATTGGTATAGCTCGTCTGATTAAAGAAATCCGATTTTTTTTATTATCAAATTGATTAATGCTTAAACTAAATACTCCAAAATGTTTGTGTACATTGATTTTATTATTACTAAGAAAGTCATTTATGGCTAAGGTTCGTTAAAATATTGTATTACGAATTTTGGCAAGAGAAAAGCCAATGAATGTATATTAAGGCTTGGGGTCTCTTACACCATTGCTTTCAGGCATAAAGACATATATCAGGACAACCCAAATCTATTCTTTCTAAAAGGATGATATCAAATTTCAAAAGGAAAGGGTAGTTGAACCCAAGAAACTTGGATTTGACAATGGTGGAAAGGAAGTGGATCTGTATCAAATGTAGGACCCCATCTCATACAGCAAAGCCGTTCAAAACTCTTTAAAGAGCAAGTTAGGGTACAAGAGGTTCTGGTCGAATAAATTTTGGACAATGTCAAACCCGTTTCCACTGGACGCATGTGGATTTGTGTTCTACAAAATCCAATTATGGAGTCTCTAAAAACAGTTATTGAACTCCACTGGAACAATGTGTCTGCTGACAGCCTGAAGTCCACTTGCAAATTTTTAAGCCGCCGTGTTGAGTCCTGCATTAATGAGAATTGTGGAATCAGTATAAAATCAACAGATGAGACATAGGTATGGCTTATCTTATTTGTGTATAGTTGTTGTAGCACTTCTAATTACTATGAAAGATCTTGATAAAGTTGTATAAAAAAGTGTACCGAATATTTGTGGACACTTGGTATGTTCTATATAATATATAAACCAAATAAATAATGTTAAAGAAACACACACGCATTTTGTTCTCTTGGCTAATTATACAATAGAATACCCCTTGTTTATAAATTGTTTTTAAAAGACCAATTTATTATTTACCTATAAATGACACATTGTAACGAGAAATAACTTTTTCCTTTGTCTTTGGGGAAAAAACATTAGTTTCTTATTAATATTATTTCTCGAAACTAGACAAAAGTAATTCTTAGGTCGATACTTATATTTACTAGTCAGGAAATGAGTAATATTTATGTACGTGTTTTTGGTAATTTCTATGATATAAAAAGTAAGGAAACAACGAAAATCAAGCTATATACCTATAATACTTTAGCAAACTTTGTCTGTCTATCTGTATGTGGATGACTCTTTTTTGAGTTTACACATAATATCTTAAAACTGTGTGACTTCTAGATTTTAAAAACAGCAATGTAGCAACGAATCAAACGGCAAAGGGTCCAACGGCTTGGTATTAGTAATGCCATAAAGCTTGGAGATCCAAACGTTATTTTGAAGAATCAATTAATTGATACAAGTCAAAAAGGTTTGAGGCATATTTTGGGAACGTCTCATATTTTTACAAACAAGTCGCAGAAAGATCTTAAAAGGAGAAATTGCTATTTTTGCCATAAAGAGTGGGCAGGCTCCTTTAATTCATTCTACAAATGTGAAAAAATTACCTGGATCCGTAAGATGATGTAGGAAGAGATCTGGATGTACATTGAGGCGAGGCTGAGTCTCTCGGATTGGTTCATTGTAACGTCCTCACGATATAAGGGTAGGCGGAGGATTGAGAGTGTCATCTTCAAAGTACAATGCAAAATATATGCAGTGAAGCACAGATACCCAAGACTCTCTACGTGGCTCACTAATTACGTCTCTTAAGCAATCCAAACTCTCTCTCGTTGGATGGGAAATACTAGAGCATAATGAAGAATGTTTACAAATAATTTATTTGTCAGAACCAATTCAAGATCCTCTCTTTATAATGTGATATACGTATCAGATCTCTGAATTTGCCAGTTTTTATCCTCGTCTCGATGACCTAATTTTAATCAAGCATGGAAGTGTCGTTAAATATATATATATCTATTTACCATGGATGGTATGTGGTCTATTGAAATGTTCGCAAGCCTCGAAAAAAAAGTGAAACACTACTATGCCTTTATTTTTTAACTGAGTTTATTAAAATTTTCGTCAAATCCACAATATAACAAAATTTGACATTCAATCAACAAAATAACTATCTTGGTCCACACATTTACAACACCCTGGAAACATTCTATTTGGTGTAAAGTTTAGAATACCATTCTTATCCCAGCTCTCATGAATCTTGTGGTGCTCTGGGTACCTACATTATAAGCCCCTCTCAACATTGACACACACAAAATGGTCCAACGTGTTCAATTATGGCGAGTTAAGAGCGCAAGTACTCGGCTGTTCAAACATCACATTCTGAGAGTTTAAAATAATCGACTGTATTTTTCCTGGTGTGAAAGGGTGCGTTTTTATACTTGATCCAAAGTCGGTATTTTATGATGCTGCGGATCCAGGGCAAGACTTTAGTACGCAGAATGCTGATATAAACCTTCAGGACCTGCTTGAAGATGAAGGGCGGTATATCGTGACCCTCGATGTTAACAACGCCAAGAACCATAAATTGCTGTAGGTACTTGGCCTTCATGATCCTTAGGACGTTATAAAGCCTTTTTACAAATCTTCTACTGATTCTCAAGTTATGCTTCTTGTTTTAACATAAATTTTTCAAATTTGGGAAGAACTAGACAAGATGTATCATGGGATCATATTGCTTCATCTTAAAAAGCCTGGGCTCGGATCACCCTCTTCTCTGTAGTTTGGTGGGGTTAAAAGTAGCTCCTTGCGACATGTATAGTTTTGGTAACGTAGGTCTTAATTGATGAAATGATGGACAGTTGAACGGGACGGTATGTTGATGCCGTCAGTGATTGCATTCATCGATTGGCCGGGATTCGTCTCAAATGATTTGTTTATTTTCCTAACAAAACAATTTTACCACTTCCGGATCACAAGGCTTCCGAAAATCATTGACAGTATTTCATCATCATTATATTTGACATGTTTTCTAAATTTTTGTGCAAATCAAGTAGTGGACCTAACCGCTTTAGTTGTCCATTTATCATTTAAATGGCACAAAATACACAAACGTGCTAAACGTTTTTTTTTTCCTGTATTTTGTAATAAGATAGCTTGGTGAGCAACTGACGTAGTAAAATGACATCCTGACCGACCTTAGTTTTTATTTTTGTTACACCCATTTTTGGGCGGATGAGATGAGGACAGAGAAAATTACAAGCTTTTAACGGAACTACATTTAGAAGTGTACCCCAAAAGTATTATCACAAGAAAACCTAAAGCTGCATTATTCTGCAAATTCCAAGAAAATAGTCTTTTAAATTTTTATAAAACCTAAATTAACATTGTTATTTTATTATATCATAAACTAAAATTATTCTAAAAGTGTTTAAACAACAAATATAGTCATAATAATTTTAAGAAATAAAAATTGATTATTGGAATATTAGATCCATTGTCATTCTAAAAAGGGATCTACAACGCAGCTCATAACCTACTACAAATTAATCACAATGACATTTTCTATTACAAATACTTTGCAGTCCATTTTTTAGTCTTCTGGAGAGTGGGCTCAAAGACTTTCTGAATAGAATATCTTTTGAGAAAGTAACTATCTTTAGAAGCATAATTAAGATATCAATTTTCGAGATCGTAAGGTCCCCTAATTGGATGTATTTTCTAAAAAAAGTTAAGTTTTTCACCTAAAAGAGGATTATTCAGGAAGCGCCATAGAGTTACCTCGTAGGAGAACTGGCAACAATTGCAACATGCGAAAATTGCAGCAGGCGAAAATTGCAACATGCTCTTTTTCATTTAACATCAAAAAGCTGCAATCCCAAAATCTACAAAAGAATTTAAAATCAAATTCATTTTATTGCAAGAAAAAATATATATTCTACGAAATATAATATAATTTTAAGGGATAATACTAACTTCGAGTCAAGCCCACCTCTTGAACAAGTATGTAAACATGTTTCCAAGATGACCATGTCAACATCCATATCAACAGGTTGAAAGTTTTGCAGCAGGATGGAGCCCAATTTCCCACAAAATTAGCCCAATTTTTTTGGGAGTACAATGTTAAACTTTTTGGGATGTCAAAAATAATTGACATCCCGGATCTCAACCCTCTATAAAAAGCAAGTTGGTCAAAATTGCTACCCTATCATTGATCCCCCGAAGATTATTAATCAATGATATCTGGGGCCTATATCGAGGCTCTTTGTATGGGCTTTCAAAAGAGTTAGGAGACTATTCTTTCAACCAGTGGGGCTTTATTGCGTGAGAATATTCATAATTGACGTTTATTTAAAATATATTTGTTTAAAAGTTGTAGATTTCAGCTTATTTATTTTCTACATTTTTTTGTTTTTGATGTAATTGGAGTGAAACAAATGTTTTCTAACACCAGTTCTCTTAATGTATTTCTGATTACTTAGCTAATTATCTCCTCCACAAAAGTTTAATTAATTATTCATAATATACCAAATAGAGTAAAAGTTATATTTATAAGGTCGAAAATAATAATTAACTACTATTATTCTATTAATAACCACTATCAAATCAATAAATTATTACTGTAGTCTCATAAAATGATACTCAATTTGTACTAATATTAAGTATTTTGACATTTATGTATAGATCCGGGACAGTTGCAAACTTTTTTGATTTTGGCTCAATTATTCCCAGCTTGTTTGAATGTTCATATACAGTAAGGGCATTTCCTTTGCTAGAAAATACCGAGTTTCGAAACTTTACCATTGAGTTCAATCTAATATTTTATGAAGAATAAAAAACAAAACTCTTTCAAAATTTTGAATTATAAAATTTCAATTTATTTTAAGTAGCAAAGCAAATATTAGAAAAATATATTAATAATCATACATTTAAAAAAAAAAGAAGATATGTTGGTAAGAGCTAGATATAAATGCTCTGCATAGTTTTTCCTCAAGCTAAAAAAAAAATAGATTTCCGATCGTTAGAATATTTTTTTCCTTAAAAAAATGTTGCTTTTTATGATACCTCAGATGGCGTCACATTATTATTTTATCTTATGGCGTATGTAGATTTTACTTCCTTTCAAAAATTGTTGCTTGTTAATTCAGTGAAAAAGATGAATTCATAAAGAGACTGTGTTGTTAATTGTAAAGTAATATTTAAAAGATCCCAGCGGTGAAAAAAACGCCTTCTTACAATCCTTACCCTATACAAATATTGATCACGTGGTTTGCTTTTCAACACATTTCCTGTAGCTTTTGGTTATTCTTTCTTTTGAAAGTTTTAACATATCTGCAAGCAAGAAGCAATATAGTTTATTGTCTTTTCTGTCACCAGATATTTTTCTCACAATCTTATCATATGTTTTATGGCATTCTTTCAGACGTGGGTTTGAAGCTCACCGCAATTTAGCAAATATTCACATACCTAATTAAAGTCAGTTAAAATTTAATGTTCTCTTATAAAAAATGTAAGTCAATTTGTATTGGTATAATGCATTTTGGCTTTTCCATATACATTGTACAATATCTAAGCTATTAATTAAAATCATTCGAAGATGTATAAAATGAGTCGTTATCCTCAAATGGTTTTAATGCAATAGGTGTATAAGAAAGGATCATTAACTTAATTTGAACATTTTGAGCTAATCCAATGAATGTAAATGATCAATTTCATTTTCTTTTTTTCATACAAAAATATATCTAAAAATTATTCAAATTAGAAAGGTGATTACTCATTCAAAGATATAAGATATACTAATGTTATATAAGCTAAAGAATATATACCAATTTTTGACTATTTCATAATGATCATAGTTGGAAATAAGATAGAGAATTGATAATCAAAATTAAAACAAAAATTAAACAAAATTAAAACAAAAATGAAGCAAAATTAAAACAAAAATTAAAAACAAATAAAAAATACTTTGTAAAATATCAAATATTATTTTCAAGTAGCAAAGGTGGGGACTAGGACTCGATTCCATATTATAAAGACCTTGATCTTGACTTGGCCACACAATCCAAGACTTGTGACTTAACTTGAACTCGAAAGTCATTCCAACATTTTTACTGAATGTATAATACTTTTTAAAGTATTATTTTCTGAGTATTTGGACTAGACTCGATAAAAATATTCAAGTACTTACTTGAACTAGACTCGATGAAAATATTCAAATACTTGAAATTTTAAGCAAGTACTTGAGACTTAACTTGAAATATTCAAAATTATTAATTTAGAGCTATGGAGTGGTCCCTTAAAATCTAAACACATTGAATTTTAAATTAAAAAATATAACTTATCAATTAACAAATATAATTTCAAAAAAAATAATACAATAAAGAGATGTGTGTCTCAGCTCTCTTAATTATAAATGTAGCCACCTTTAGGTACAATGCCAGAAGTGTCATAAAAGAGTTTTATTCAAAAGAGTTAGGCTTCTTTCATTGCTGTTGTCTAAAGTTTCCTCTACACCCTCAGAAGGTCCTTTCCACCAACTTATTTGATAGTTCACTGTATGCTCTGGCGTGAAAACCCGAGATCTCTTGCATGGACCATTATTGACATATGGTGATTGGCCAGGGCTTTTTTCTTTAACTCCTCGATGTGCAGCTACGCTTTTTTGATAGACCCATTCTTCCTCTTCAACGTTTTGGACTTCCTGACGGTGTAGACGGTGATCCAGGAGACACCCAACTGGTTTGAGTAAGCTAAGGGAAACTCGCTGATCAAGTTCAAGTGCCATTTTCTCGACTTATATTTAAGCTAGAGAGACTAGGTTTGATTTGTTTTGAAAATAATTGTTTATGATTTAATGTATCAAAATATGAATTAATTTGAATTAATCAACCTTTATTAATTATTGAATTGATAAGTCTTCATATTTCAATAGAACATTCCGTATTCTGATTTCGACTGCCTTGAGACAATCTTTCTTCCCTAAAAAGTTCTGGATTTCTTTAAATCCAACCTGGAAGTACGTGGACGATCTTATACTGTACTACCCATCAGTTTCGAAAGAAAATATCATATTTATTCACCGTTGAATACGCATCCATAGAGAATATAAAAAAGTATTTTGTTTCCACAGTTTAACTGTTGTTCTTTTTGTTTCCATTCAACTTTTTATAGTCAGTATTCATTTTCGTTGAGGGATCTGATTATAAACTAAATTGTTTATTATATAAGTAGTTTCTCTAAACGAATTAAGTCTTTTTTGGAATAAAAATACTCGGATTTACTCTACATAACGCACAAGCGATCATGTTATACTTTTTCTTCTCTCTTTAAGAATATCAGAATAATAATGATAGCTGTTTATAAATGAAAAATTATTTTGAAGTACCCATTACAAAGATAGCAACGATCTTTCAATTTAATTTTTTTTTAACATTTTTGTACAACGCTATTTTATGTTTCTGAACAGAATACTTTTTAAATATAATGACGATGACCAACTGATAATATATTACAAAAGTTGATGAAAGATTTAAAAAAAAACTATTGCAAATGCCCATTTTAGCTCATATGAAAAAAATTGAAGTAATGAGTAAAAAAATATTATTTAATTTTGGGGAAGTATAAACATCACTAAGAAAAAACCACAAAAAGAATTACATAACAAGTATTTGCAATATTGGAAATAGCCTATGACATACTTTTTCCTGCAAGTTGTTCTTGTCGATTAAGCAAAGTATCCAAAAAGGCAATTAGTATTCTATACAGAATTCTAGTATATCAAAAAAACAAGGATGGTTTGTGTGTGGTTCTTCACTCCCTCAAGGAATAAGCAATGTTTACTACATTCAACTTGATTAGAGAAAGAGGGGAGGGGGGTATCAAATATTCCCTTCATATGTAAGATAGACATTAAAGTCACGTTCCTAGCCTCAAGTATATAAATAATATAACCTAAAAATCTTATACTCGTTCATATATTCCTAATGGAGGTCAATTTATCCATCATGCTTATGAAAGTAAAGTATAAAGAGGAAATGGTTCATTTAAATTGCAAAACTATCATAAGATAGTTGGTTCTTCAAATTAATGAGTACTAGGGTGGAGCTTCTTTTTGGATCTTTAACATCTCAAAAACCTCTTTTTGGCCTTTAGATACCATTTGAAAATGTGGAAATATATTTAGAAGGTACTCAAAGTTTTGACAATATACATTTTTTATAGAAAAAATAATGTTTTTGTTTTAATTTAATCTATATGCTAAAAACACATTTAGTTAAATACAATCAATATGAAATAAACTTTATAAATTTTTGAAAAGAAAATTGATTTTCGTACCGACTTGTTCAATACAACAATAATTGTAATTAAATAAAACTGTTGCTATCCGGCTATCTGTTTGTTCATTAGCATATAACAGAAAAACAATTTAACTAATGTTTGTTTATTCAAAAATTGTCAGTGTATATATTTTTTTACTTAAATAAACTAAAAGACATTTTGATGACTTTGACGACCTTTTTTGTACCTATATTTGAGGAAAAACTACAAAAAGTTTATGTTTACAAAGAACAATTTATGGACGTCACTTTTTTAATTAAATGACTTCCAATATCATTTGATGCTGTTAGCAAAAACGGACTGAACAATGTTTATAAAGTTGTAAATCCTAAGCAATTTGTTATCTTGAAAGTTTTTATTTTTGTTTGAAACCTAAAAATTGTTTTCCATTTTAAATTAAAGAACTGGCTTTTAAACAGTTTATAATCTCCAAACCTCAACAACTTTTTCTCTTAAAATAACGAAATTCCCTATATTTAAAATATTAAAATGCCTTACTCTGACCTTTGTATTTAGAATGTCACTGACTTCGACTCCAATGCATAATTTTTTAATAATATATTTTATACTTTATATAAATGATATTTAGTAATTTGTGTCTACAGACTCTAAATATACATTCATAACTTCATATTCAGTATAATCATATTAGGTTCCCTTTGAATAGCTATTATCCAACATTTCCAAAGTTAAAAAAAAACTCAACCCTTCTAAGTAGGCAATCAAGAGAGTTATTCATATTTACTTTGTGTAGTAAACCATTGAAAATAGGTAAATATACCCATATATTTTTACCTTTGAGGAGTTAGTAGGTATATTAATTAATTCCAGTTATATGCATCTTATTATTTATTTTTGGTGAAAGTTTTGAATAAATATTGGATTGGATCTATGAACCCCTTTACTAATCAATTAGTTATTCAAAATTTTGCTTCTTTTTTTCTCATTATTATATTATTATAATATTCTATCGAAGAATTGTTAAACAATCTTGAGCATTACACGCATAGCAATCTCCCTTGCATCTCTCAAACTTTCTTCCTTTGAAATGTACTTAACTTGTAGTTGTCCGCACTTGATAACGGGGATGTGGAGGTTATATAGTTTACACTTTTATTATTTACTTGAAATTGAAAATCATCTTTGACTCATATTTTTTTAAACATTCAAATTATATCTCATTTTGCTCATCGAATATATAAAAAAATAAAAAATTTAAATATTGAATACAATAACATTATAACAAAACAAAAAATTATCCTTTTGAAAAATTAAAAACCAACATGAAAGCACACAGAAATAAAACCAAATTAGATCATGTGTTTTGTAGGCCTTGAACTTTGACCCCGACGTCTCAAAATTTAGAAGCCTCATAATGTGACCGTATCAAATCTTCGCACCAAGTTTGATCGAAATCCTTATAAAATTTGTAACTTTTGGTCGAATCCTGGTGACTAACAAAGAAACAAATCAAAAATATAACCTCCATTCAACTTTGCTGTGGAGGTTATGATATCAAAGTCTAATTTATTATTATTCATCTCAATGTTTCAGACATTTTTATAAAAAGTATTTATAAATAACAAAAGAAAAAAAACAAATGAGTAAGGACTTAAGATAGCTTTAAACAATAAAAGGTGCCTCAACACTTCCTCATCAGGATAATTCTGTGCTTCTTTTGGAATTCTTTGAACCAAATTCTATCATTTGTTTAAATTCTATGATCTTATTCTTTGATAAGTGTCATTTCATTACAAATCAGACAATTTGTTTTCTAAATTTACATCAAGTATCTCAGATTTCTTTCATTTGAGATATTTTTTACATCTTATTGTATAAACTCACCTGCCCTGTCATTAAGATGAGGCGTTCCCAATTTATTGATGTTTTCGTTAAGGCCAAAATCCCCAAATATGGACTAGTTCACATTAGAATCCACAATTAATAAGAACTGGTAGAACAAAATTAAAATTCGCAAAAAAAAAAAAAACACATTAAAAAACCCCTGAATGAAGGAATTACCTTCAAAAACTACTTTTTCTGTTTCAGTGACTGAAACCCTCCTCAGGGTCCATATCTTTTTTTTGACAAATTTATTTTCTAAATATTCAAAACTAACTAAAAGGGAAGTTTAGTGCTGGGGAATATATTTTCGATATAGAGTTAACAATTTTAGATTGGAGTGAAATAAACATAAAGTTTGTAATTGAAAAAATCAAATTAAAGTAATTTTTGCAATATTTTTGAAAAGAATTGTTTGTTTAAAATTATATATTATGTAATATATTTAAGTTGTAACATATGATAAAAGTCGCTTGTCATGAAACTAAACTAAAGTCACACTCATTAAAACTTTGAACAAGATATACTATATTTTTTAATGACTCTGTCATTATTTTGCTTGGAGATAGAGTAGCTACGTATAAACCCCTTTCATCATCACGTTGGGACCAATGAAATTTCTTGGAGATACTTTAGAGCGGAAGAATTTGACTTCAATGTATGTCTTCGTTATTTTTGTTAGAAAATCAAGCAGAACCACCAGTACTTGTCGTACATAACTGCAGCTTACGATCTTGTTTACGATCTCTTCGTCCAAGTAGAATGCAACTTTAAAATTGTGAATATAGGCAAACTCTTCATCATCACTACACTATTTTGTCCTAATTTTTTAAACACTTAATAGAATCAACTGGTGGTAAGATTTGATAAGACTGATAAGCATATAAATATCTGACTAATTCTGAATTTAATATATATGTTAAAAATAAAATATAGTGATTCACTTTACCAGTAATTTTTTCAAACATATTCTTCCCCAGGTAGATGATTTTACTCAAAGACCTTACAAAAATTATTTGATTTTGTATCAGAAAATAATTTTCTTTATTAGATTTCACCCTGACCTAAAATTGTTAATACTATATCAAATACATATTTCCCAAGCACTAAACTTTCCGAATAGCTAGTTTTAAATATATAAAACATAAATATGTCAAAAAAAAAAAGTTTTGAGATATGGATCGCAGAGGAGGGTGCGGTCAGTGAAGCAGAAAAATTAATTTTTGAAGGTAATGCCTTCATTTATAGAGGTCATAATGTGTTTTTTTAATTATACATGAGAAAAAAGATAACATGGTTTTTTCCTACATGTACTTTTACAAATATTACTTAAATTAGTGTTCGGATCCTTATGTTAACAAGTCCATATTTGAGAAATGGGCCTTAAGAAAACATCATAACTCTGGAACACCTCATCGTTATGACTTCAAATTTTGGGAAGGAAGTTATTTTACTAAGATGTAGGAAATATGTAAAAATGAAGGAAATCTAAGATACTTGGTTTAAGGCCTTGTCTGATTTGACATGGAATGACTCATAAGTATATGAGTAATGGAAATGATTTGATAAGTTATTGTTAATAATATATGAAAACTTATTTTATGAAATTTTAAAATAAGTAATAGTTAAATATATAGATGGTTATTTGGAAGGTTACATTACAATCTTTACTTCAATTAGAACATGCACTACATCATTTAAAAGCTGAGTGTCAAATAAATATAGTGGTACCAACTACTTTTCAGAAATTTTCAAAAACGAACGTTTAATTTTTACTTTAAAAAAAGTTGCCATGGATATGTGTGCACTTGGTAGTACTGGCATACCTATCATCAGCAGTATGATGTTCACATAACATAGGAATGTTGTGTGAAGTCCATACACATTAAGTATTTTTCTTTTTCTAGGAATCACCTGGGCGCAACATACGCATACTGAGCAAAAAAGAGAATTATTTTTCCCAAGCGTGTTGTCTATAAGATACGGCGATGCCATCGATAATTTAATAAACATCTTAAGATTTTTTCATATATTCATATTTAAATTATAACAATTTATTTGAAATATTTTTACATCTCCAATTCAAGCAATATATATACACTGATGAGAAGTTGTATTGCAAGTCATTATTTGACAATTTAATTTTTTAAATAATAATTTGGAGTACATTATTTACTCTTTCAAGAACGCTATTATTTTCTACATATGATTAATGATTATCAGCTAGTTAAAATTACTTTATTCATAATTCAAAAAGTGTTATTGGTTTTTTTAGCACTTTTACATTATTTTTATATTCTATAAATATTAAGTATAGAGTGACCTTTATAGGCTTACAGAATTCCCGTTAGTGAAAATAAGAAAGTAGCAAAAATAGATACTTTAAAAAGTGATTCCATAATTAAACATAAGCCAAAAATGTATATTTCTTAATTTAGAAAAAAAAGGTTTCAATCTAATTTCTTTGATATAGATCTTTGCAGTTAAACCAAGTTGCATCACAAGAACAACATCATTAAATCCTTACATAAACACTTGTAAACTTTATTAGAAAAGTCATATAATTTTTATAAGCCTCGAATGTTATACAGTGTAAAACAACATAATTTCCTTATTCAAAAAAGCAATAAAAATAGTTTTATGGATCTAAAGATATTTTTTTATCTTGAGAATCATAACACTCAGAGTTTGGTTTAATACAGTTTTGAAAATTATATCAGAAAGGTGATGCCCCTATTGTCCATTCACCGAATTTCGATACTTAAACATTTTGTTTCTCTTTTGAATAACTTTTCTTGTTTCCTCATGGGTTGTTGTTCAAAGGATTATTTGGTATGCCACAACGGTTGATATAATTACGCAAACATCATCGAAGATACCTTTTCAAAAATCTTGAAAATTCCCAAAGTTTATAGATTGAAGCAATACAGCGTAATATTCTTACAGTGCTTGACTTTCATCAAAAATCAAACTCAATATGAAACAAAGAAAAGTTCTTTTATTTCCTTGATGAGATATGGAAGAAAACATCAAACCTCCCACCCTGCACTTGAAAATGAAGGGTTCGCCATTATATAGTGAAGATGTATCTAAAGTGTGCAAGAAATTTGTGAGAACGTTAAAGTACAAGACACTTGGCTGATAGCTATTAGGGAATCCCTTCGTGGAGTAATGGACGCCTAAATTTACTTCCCAATTTCAGATGTCCATAAATTATATTTTTTTTAATAGTCCACGTAAGCAGAGGGAGAAACTTAATAATAGTATTCAGTATTCTTTCGTTGATTGTCCTATTGTGGGAATAATTGAAGAGTTATTTTCATTGAACATAGAAATAAAAACTACATTATGGGGAAATTAAAGCTTTATTTCATTCAGAAAATTGCCATACGAAGGTCAAGCCATGCATTTTGCTTTGTTAAGTGCCAAGTCTCTGAATGCATCAAAACTAACTATGTGTGAAAAGATTTGCAGACAAGATTTATGGTCAGTAATTATATCTGCCTCTGAAGATATTCTGCTTTTTATCTCAAAATCCCAAACTTGGATGGTAGCTCCTGTGAATTTGTTATCGTATTTATGATTCCTCCTGATCCTATTAGACATTGAAGAGGTTTCTCCGACGGTATGAACATTTTATGAGGAGAGTATCGTATTAAAGTGAGGATTTTTTCACCAGTTTACATTATATCATCTTTGTTATCATTAATTATTTAGTCAATACTTTTATTGGTGTTAAATTTTGGTTTGGTTATCTAATTTTAAGCTATAATGTTTTTTTATGTTTTTTTGTAACGCAATTTTTCCTTACATTTTATATTGTTTTAACTCTGTATGTACATTATGAGCAATATAAATAAAGACCTTATAAAAAAAAATATTTAGAATGCTTATATTATACAAACAGTTGTAAAATTAATTTGCCAACGTGTTGTATATTTTAAATATGAATCATTAGTTAACTTTATTAATAATTGACTATTTAAATAAAGTCTTAAAAATGTACATTTTTCCGGATTAAATCTGGGCCCAGCTACATGATTTAACAAACTGTGCTCATTTACAATTTTTTCATTACATCACATCCCAGGGTATAAATTTTACCTCTCTAACAAAAATATTTGTTGAGTTATTGAATTTAAGGAATTTGTAAATTTCAAGTAATAGGAATAAATTTAAAAAAATCAGGTTTTGGATAATATTATAAACACCAAGGAGATTCATTACAATTAGCTTTAATAAAATATTCTTTCAAATTCTTTTTTGCAATATTTATTATAAACAGTAAAGGCCTCACGTTTCTCACTACTTCAACACATGATAGTAAGTCACTGTATTTCTCAAATAAAACTCAAGAATCATACTTTTAGAATGAAACCACGACCATATCACAACTAAAGATTGCGACTCACTATGAAAAATAAAGTTATATTGTTGCACCCTGTAGAATAAAATACACCTTTTATTAGTTAAAAGTTATAGTATCCTCATCTTCCCTTTATTTTCTTAACTTATGTTACAAAACATAAACATACCTAGAAAATATGTTTGTACAACATTAAAGCAACTTTATGTCTTAAAGCTTTGTTAAACAAATGCATTTCTTTAAGCACTTTCAATTCGATTCTTTAGATACAGCTTTCTTTGTTAGGTGTGAAAAATATTTCACTGCTTTGAACATATGGATAAATATGTTGATAAACACATATGATTTATAACAGTTTATACTTGTATGTTATGACAAAGTGCTACAAATGTATATATTTATCCACAATTTTGAGAGTGAGGAAAAGTTTTCAAAAAAAATTAGGTGTAAATTTTAATCGAAATTTTTTTTTTCTCTTTTTAGTATAATAATAAAATTTATAATAAAAAACTATAATTTTGTAAAAAATTAATTAAATTTACTAAGTTAGACCCAACCCTTAAAGTGCATATCAATTGAATTTTAATATTTTTTACTAAAGAACAATACTATTTCCGAATTTGGAGTTTTTGAGAACTGTTCTTGGACCTCAGACTCTAGTAAGAGAAAATAGTCTAATTATATGAGGGTTTTGATCGCAGATTCCAAACATATGCATAAATTAACCTTTCCTTAAAAAAGTTGAGTCCCAGATATAGAGCATTTTCATATGACTTCATTATTAAAGAAGTTGACTATCTTGGAGGCATAAACAATCCTTATTTCTTATTAATTGAGGGAAATGATGAATTATTTCCGATTGTTTGGATGTTAAAATGATTGATATTAACGTATAGTATTTATTTTATATTTTTTTTCCTGGAAGAATGTTTAGATTGATGTCAATTTTGGTTATAATATAGTTTTATAATTATACATGATATTAGTTGAGAACAAAATCTTAAACCTTTCATTTATCTAAATGCATATACATTACTCGAAGATGAAATCTGTGTCCTATTAAGGTCGTTCTATTTATTTTATATTAGACTGTAACCTAATATGGCCAAATTCAGATATACATTATAAAAAATAATTTAATATTTTATTTTACTTCAAATAACCTACAGAAAACAAATCATTCCACAAAAATATAATTTAACCAATTTTTGTGAAGTTTCATAAGTGTTCCTTTAAAAATTAAAATTAAATAATTTTTTTGTTACTTTTCATGTCACCTCAAAAAGCCGTATATGTTGTGAAAATAGTAAAAAAACTCCATTTTTCATTTTTTTTTTTTTGTAGTAATATTTTTCTTAACTCTTAAATATATATACAAGAATAATTCAAAATGTTATGAAAAATAGACACGGGGAAAAAAATAATCCAAACATTAATTGACCAAAATTCCAGATAGAATTTTGATAATTTTCAATATATTTTGGTATAGATACACGAGTCTGCGATCGATTTGAATATTAATTAACTATTTGCTTCGTAAAAAAGATATTTTTACTCTGTACTTCTCAAAAGGTATTAGTCCATATACAGCTAGTACAGAATTGAACAGATAAATCAGGAAAAAAGTTTACTTGAACAAAGAAGATCTTTCTTAGGTTTATTCTTTGTTTATTTTTTTGGTCTGTAAATGGGATTATGGGAAACTTTACGTTATGATGCTGGTAAAACTTTGTAGGAAGATTAAATATGCTAACAGTATTGCCCTCTGTTTTTAAACTTATTACCGAGTGGTGATTTAAAGTTTGAGCATTTTGAAATGTAAACTTCAGCAATATTTAGTTAATAATACATTTTCTACATAATTAATAATATAAATAGATTAGTAATAACATGCTATCCAAGATAGCCAATAAAAAACTGTTAAAATTCTAAACTAAAAATATTTACTATAAACTATAATTATATAATAAGTAAATTTCTTTTATAAAACCTCCTTGTATACAACCTTTTTATTATTTCTGTCCATTGGATGTAAATATAATCAAATTTGCATCCCCTTTTGATACTCTTGAAAATGCAACATATAATTGTGACCATGGAAAGATACTGATTTTGGTCAATATAAAACAATTTTTTCAAATGTTTGATCCAGTCATTGATTTATTGTCATTCATATTGCCATTGCTAACTTTCCATGTTCCTTCATCAACCATAATGAAGATTGAAGATATATACTAAGATTAACTCGCTTATCTTCTTTCGAATTCCCTTTTTTTAATTCGTATTTAATATACGTTCTGTTAGTACAATAATTAGTTTATTTTTTTGGTGCTTTTTTGAATTGACAGCCAATACTTTAAATAAAATTATATGAATCATATTTTATGAAAAAAATAACTTATTTCCCATAAATCAAACTTGTCCTTTATAGCCCATGAATCTAGTCGGATCCGAATTAAACATAGCTTCAACAATGTAACTTATAATTTTGAACAACTTTTATTTTATGTCTCAAGTCTTTATCTGTCTCTATTTTTGAAATAAATGCGTTTTTATCATTGTTTTTCTAAGCGGGAAGTACATCACACACATAAGTTATTTTAATACTATGTAGGAGGTGTATCCGACCTGTCTTAATCATTAATGTAGACGCCCTTAGTGACAATAATGGCTTTCAGGCGATGGTGGAAAGCCTGCCATCCAATGCGGATATAGTTCTCTGTCATGGTGTTTCCGTGGTTACTAATAGTAGCATTGAGGGCCTTGGTGTTTAGATGACGAGCACTCCACACCTTTCCCACGATATGCACCCAAAAGGTGTACTCGAGCGCAGTGGCATCAGGGCTGCAGGAGGAGGGCGGGGAAGTATGACAAATGAGTTCAAAAGAGTCTTTGAATGAATGAGATTGGTTTATTTCGTTGCTGGTGTCAGAAGTGGCCTCTCCACCCTCAAAAGGTTATTTCCACCCACTGTTTTGATAGCACTCTGGACGGTCTGGTGTGAAACCTCGAGATCTCTTGAATTTACTGTCATAGACTTGATAGGGTTGGCCTTGGCAGTTTTTTTTTAACTTAAAAATAAGTTCAAATGACGAATTAAATTATTTTTATATCGCTTTAAACATACTATTCTTAGTTAATAAAATTTTATTGTTTTTTTTTTTCAATTGATAAAAGTTTTTAAATTGTAGACACAAAGTTAATTCCAATGATATTTCCTGATTTTCATATATAACGAGTCCTGTTAAATCTGTGGACCAGTAAAAATCTCCCTCATTAAAAATTCCAAAATATTACGAGAAGTATCAAACCAGGCAAGGTACGTAGAGTTGTGAAGTGTTGTGTTGTGTTGGTACTTATTCATAACTGAAGACTATAGTCCCGTTCAGTTCAGTGTCGCTCCGGTCCCCTTCAGTCCTATATATCAGTTTTAAAACTTATATCTTGAATGACGTCACTTAACTTTATTTCTTCTTTTTTCAAATCAGTTTTAGTTCTGACAGTCCAAGGACTCTTTCTAAGGATTAATAGGTCTGGTCGTAAGACAAAACTTGACTATACTAAATAAATTAGGATTGATACAACGCAAGTGTTTCGTAGTTAATAATTTTCTCCTTAGATATACTTTTTACCACAAGGAAAAATACGTTCAATTGTCTTTTGGGACAATTCAGCAACACTTTTATTCAAAATATTAATATTTATCATTTTCTTACTCCCTTATAAGTTAATTTCCTTTGACTTTGTCCCCGGAAGATATTGAATACATTCGCAAATAGCAACTTGTCCTCATTGGAAAATATTTTACTTAGAATGAACATTTAAGTTTTTTTTTTTATCTAATAACTAAACCTAGTGTGGAATGAATATATTTTATTTATAAATCTCATGTTTTTAAGTTTTTATATTTGGTACAGATCTCTGCAATGATATTATTAACTGCTTTTTTATGGAATAGGAGGCGATCCAGAAAATCATATGGAAGTTGGCACCTCTTTATGATTCGAATAATATCGTCAATATACTGCATAAAAACTCAAAAAAGAGGCCCTTCTTTAAAAATCTTTTGTTGGCAAAAATGTTTGAAAAGACTTATATCGGAAATGATACTATAACTATTCATGACACTCATAGAAATTTTAAAAAACTCTAAAATAACTGCCTCTCACTCCATGGTATATGAAATTACGATCAAGGAATAACGAATAACCGAAAGTTAAAATAATCACTGGAGCTTTTATATAAATGTGTCGCCTTCCTCAATCTTGGTGTAAGGTGATTGCTCATTCTCTAGTAGGAATCAATGTTAGCCGAAAACTCACGGCACAGTTTCACATATGTAATAATCTTATTCAATTTTATCGCCCCTACAAGGATTGTGGGATAAATTTCAATAGTAAAATTCATGCTTTTAACGATTGTCCTGTTTTTTAAATCGTCAAGTCTTTGATCATTGTAAATCAAGAATTCATTTGGAATTTTAGTCAAAATTTTGTCTATATTGACCAACAGAATGTGGAAGATGACCCAATTCAAAAAGTTTACTACATTTAAACTGAAAGTACCGAACCTAACCAACGATGCATCGTGAAGGTACGTGTTTGGATTAATAAAATACTTCCCATCATCTTCTGCTAGGCATTTGAAAAGGCTAAACCTATCATCAACTAATACAAGAAGCATGTCTTGAAGTCGGAGGTCTTAGAATAGTGTATTACATTATATTATATACTTGAACATTTCAATGATTTGATTCAGTTTTTTATTTGTTTGGAATTTTATTACTTATATAAAATATGATTTAATGATTAGTACATGATAGGCAATGCCAAGAAATTTAGGTCTTTAAATAAGAAATTGATTCTAAGCTTCAATGTTTGTTTATGTATGCACATATTACACAAATTTCCTGTTTTCATTTATCCATTTAAATAAAGATCTTCCTGGGGAGAAAAAAATACTACTGGATTTGGAACTTGAGATTATTTTTCTTAATTACTCTGTTAAAATATATTTTTAGTTTATTCATGATGAAAAAAATAATAATTTAACCTACAGAGACCATTATAACGTTTGTTTTTGGACTAGATTATCAAAAAATAATAATGGTTTAATATTTAATGACTTAATTATATAATTGATATGTTAAAGATTCATAGTCATTGATATCTTTCATCATTACTCTAAATTTTACGAGCTTTTAAAGCAACTATTATAGAAATACGTAATGAGCTATCAAATATGAGCTGATAATAATGAAAGAGATGATCAAAAAAGGAAATAGTTATACAATTATAATAGTACAAAAATGCAACAAAAATTAAATAGTTGTGGACTATAAGTTGGGTTGTAAATCGCAAGCACTTTTTGTCTGAAAGTATGAAACCGAAAATTAACATAATAACTCTTACATTTAGAAAAATGTTTGATACAAGAACAGATTAACTGTGATGTCGATTTATCATATTAGCTTTAATAAACTATGAGAGACAGAAAAGAAACAAAAGGCATACCTTGTATCAAACAACTATATATGCAGGAATTACTCCGTGTTTGATACTTAATTCTACTTTGAGTCCAACAAGGACATACACTTTTAACTCCCAAACAATATCCTCAAAGTTACTTATGTCATTTCTGAGCACAGATACTCGTGATTACACTTCATATTTAGATGTTCATTCCGCAAGAATGAAATAATAACGATAACAGCTTTAAAAAAACCAAAAAAAAACACAATGAAAGACTTGAACGCTAAAAAATGCTTAGGATTTACAATCCTACCTATAGACCTGCTCAGATATATCGAATAATCATTGAAGTTTTTTAAAAATATTTAAAGTAGTATTACAATGTTTTAGTATCAAAAGGGATAATTTGTCTAGTAAATAAAATTATAAATTAAAATAGAGACTTAGACATACAATTCGACTTAAGTCCATATTTTGATGACTTGTCCTAGCCTTACAGTTGCACTTGGACTCCAGATTTTATTGGATTTCAGACTGGTTTTAATGTATACAGAGTTATTTTTATAGTTGGAATGCACTAATTATTCTATAATCAGTCATTGTCTAGTTAATCGTTAATCGACAATTGCTGCTAATTCAGTTTTAAGAGGGTTTATCAACTACTGGGTAAATACCCTTCTTTTTAGCATAATCTGTTAATATTATTTAGAAGAACAATAAATAAACATTTCGAAAAGTGTGGTTTTATTGAAATGTAGGTTAAGAAACAAGATATAGTTAGCCGATTAACAGCTGCTTATAGGGGTATCCCTAATGCATAAAACCCAATACATTATATTTATAAATACTTAGAAAATATATATTTCCAACGGGAATATTTTGTCAAAGTTATGTCAGTTTTTTTTTAAATATATATATATTAAACTTTAATTAGAGTAAAATCAAATCAGAGCTTTGGTATATCAACTTACAGCCTCTTACACACTTCCTTAGATATAGGTATAAACATATTAATTTTAGTTCAACTTTCCAGATGCTGTATGTATTTCACAAAAACTAGACATTTCATGAATTTATAATACAAATTTCCTGACATACCCATTTTTAACATCATGTCAATTGACATTCTTTTTTAATTCATGAAAAGTCTGGTTGTGCGTTGAACGCATAGAATATATTAAAATCGACTGGGAGTGATATTAAATTTCATGAATTTATTGTTAAATAAAGTCCCTTAACAGGATATAAAAAATGAATAACTCCAAGGAAAAAAAGAAGATTGGTCATACTCATACATTGTACAATAGTAATCCAGTTACTCAAATAGTTTCATAACACTTCATTTTAGCTGTTTTTCGTTTTTACAACTGGTACTATGCATAGCAATTCTAATTGAATATCAAAACCTTTCATCTCCAAGGAGGAAGGAAATTGGCTTTAAAACTATTTTACTGTTATAGGTATATTCACATCTTACGATATATATAGTTAATTTGAGAATAAAAAAATAACGTTTTTATCCATTATAATGGGGCTGAGTATAGAAATCAACAGGGGATAAGAAAATATGATTAAATAATTGATGTTGTGGTATTACCATGGCACCAACTTACATGATTATAATTTGTTATTAACATATCTTGACCTTATTGTATAAATTATGTTGTCATAGAGTTGTATAAAATATGACGTGCCGGTATTTAAAAAACAGCTACTTAAAATTAAACCATTACAGGCGATAGGTTAGTTAATTTACCACTACATATAAGTACGAATTTTTCCGTTTGGGTGCAATATTTATAAAATAGTTTATTTATCTGTCGTTTTGAGTGCTTTACTTGATACTTTATAAATTATCTTACAATTAATGATATTTTACAGACAGTTTCAAAGGTATGCCATTTTCTAAGGCAAGATGGAACAAAATATGTAGTTGAAAACAAGTATGGCAACCTGACATTTCTTGATAGCGTTAATAAATATAACAAGGGAATATATTAAACGGGTTAGTAGTGATTTTACTGTTCAAGCCTGGTGACTCTTGAAAGTTAGAAAAATGCATATTTGCATTACAATATGATTTATCCGTCATAATGACCCGGTTTCCATCAATATTTGAGAGGAACTGCAAACAAAAGCTTGAGATGTGACAATGGCTTCCCCTGAATTAGGGATAACCCTCGTTTAAGATGTTCCAAAGGTGCAATGAGTAAGGTAAAGGCAATGTTTTGATGTTTTAGATGGAATTTTTGACCAAATCTATGTTGCTTCAATAACCATCACATATAATAGTAACTATGATATTTTATCCTTCAACTTTGTTCATGTTATTACGTAATTAACCTATCTAAATATGTTTACATAAATTTTCAAGATTGAATCTAACAATTTACTAACTAGGATGTCTCTTAATTATACATATCTTACGTTTAAATGCTAAAATGTTGGCGATATGTTCAGAATTAATCGGGATCCCAGGGATCATTTGAGATTTTTTTATATATAAATAATTCTCTTATTTTACTCTTAAATAAATATACTACATCTTTGAGTTATTTTTATATGTTCTAAATAATTACAGCCTGTATGGGTTAAAATGATAATTTTGCCAGTTGAAGAACTTTTGCTGAGCAGCTTGCTTCATGACATTTTATTATATGAACTTCCAGCAGCTTCAAGAGGAAGGTCATAATTATATTTTCAACTCTGTATATAAAGGATATAAATATAAATTACTCCCTTGTCAATCCTCAATTATATTCTAAATTCATCAAGGACTTAAGCGTATAACTCCTTTACAAAACATCAGTGTTACTCTACGTCGGTTACTAACATACTCACTCCTTGTTACTTTATATTGAGATGTTATCTCTTTAAAGGATAATAATCACAGCTTTTGAAAACAAAAAATACTCTTTATATTGCCAACAAGTAAAAAATCTCTCTTGCATTAAGTTTATATTTTATAGAACTCTTAATGTTAACTTCTTAACTTAATAGTAGAAATCTTCACAACTTTCCATGATATATTTCTAGTTCAGAAGATCAACGTTCATAACATTGATTAAGTGTAAAAAGTACACATTGTCATTTTTTTATCTACATTTTAGTTTGTGTGTTTCTTTAGAAAATTTTGTAGGGTGTTATATTTATAATCTTATCTCTTTATCTCTATCATAAAAAATAATTCCATTTAGCTAGTAGTATTTTTTTAAAAGGAGAGTATGTTAGGGGGGGGGGGTAAATCAAATCCCCAACGGGCCCAATGACATAGTGGCTCTTTATGTACCTATTTCAAAACCAATTTAGTAGAGTATAGTTTTGAAGACCCTGTTATCATTACAGTACGTTATTTGAAAAAAAATATTTGGTCCTTCAACACTAAAGTAGGCTAAAATAATTTTTTGTCAAAATATGTCTGGAATAGATTTGTATTATTTAATCCATGGGTTCTCAACCAGTGTGAAACAGAACACCATGCTTTGTACCGCGGAGTCAGTCTTACTGGATTATGCAAGTTAGGGAGTTCCATTATAATTGTCACAAAAAAGTAAAAATAAAAGGCAAGGGACAAACGGAAAACAACTTTGAAGGCTATTTTGCGTGTCAACCAGTCACATATCCCCCCACTTCTTGATATCATTATTTCAGTAAAGAAAGTCCAAGTGTGTATGGTGAATACAGCTGACATTACCAAACAAATATCTACAGCCCAGTTTGTTGTTTTTTGGTTAAGAAAAGTAAGTTTTGTACTCATTTATTTGGGAAAGTGTGCCTTAGAAATGTTTTGACAATCGTAAGTGTACCTTCAGTTGCAAAAGATTAAAAGTTTCTACTTTAAATTATTATTTCTTTCATTTTTATTTATAAATTATTCTGATTAACCGGAAAAAGGCACTGCAAATTCTATTCGAAGTTTGCTTAAACTACTGATCAGTGATCAAAACTATAAAAAAAGTAAATTGTATTTTTTATTTTTCTATTGACATACTTAAGTGATTCAATTGTTATTATCACTTGATACTTCTTAACTATGGACTTTTATTAGCTTCAGGAGACATTTTTTTGAAGGGTTAGAAACTGAATATAAAGGGTGTCAAATAGTAACTGATATGTTTATGAACATTGAATAAAATACACATAATGATGTTACTAAGTAAAGGTTTGCCTTAAAAACTTGTTTCATTCTTAAGAGAAACCTGTTTATATTTAATATCTAATGTATGGAACTCTATGCATTAGTAGGCATAGAAACTAAGTTTTTCTATATACCATATAAACCAAGGTTTTTCTTCTATGTGTACAATAATAAAAAGTAGATATTTAAATAATATGAAACGCCAGTAAGTTAAAAAAACCCGAAAATTAACGTGGTCACTATGACAATAGGAAAAATGTTTGGGAGTAGAGAAGCTTTGAGATTGAGGAAATAACCACAATTTTTAGTCCTCTCTAGTAATGATAAAGGCTAGAATTAGTTCTATGTCGATCCTCAATTCGCTCAGAGACATAAAATAACCTATACTTATAAATCTACAACAAATCTTTGGTGTCCTACAAGGTAAATTGTTTCATTCAGTATAATAAACTGAATCAAAAAAACAGAAACTTTATTTCTTGTTTATATATATTTAATATGACTGCTTTTGACTGAAATCATTTGCTCCTGACGTTTACAAAAGATTTTGATGATTCTGGTGAACTCAGATAAGTCTTTGGTATTGCTCACTGTGCTTATGAAATTTGTAAAGCCTGAAATAATATTGCTTGGGTTTTTACTTACAATGGCTTCAATTCGCCAATTACCAGTAATAATCCAGAGGATTGAGAACTGGACTATTTGAAGGCTAAATGTTTTCATTCTAATAATCAACAGATCCAGAAGGAAAAGTCGTCACGTAGTCTGTATTAAAAGGTAATGAATCCTATTGAAAGATGAATGGCTTCCCCTGAGCCTGGTCCTTCCTCCAGGGAATGACTTTGGGTTCAAAAAATTGCGTGTAGGCCGGATTATTCAAATTTTCCCATTTGTTTAAAGAAGTGGGATTGACCTTACTTTCCTTCTTGCGGGATCATAGGAATATATCTTACTCTCCATCAAAACTTCGTTCGATACCATTAAATTTTTTTAAGATTTATAGGTAAGGTCTCTCAATAAATCTTAAAAGGACACAAATTCTTTTAAATTGTGATCCTGAAATGAGGGTTTCTTCTGATGAGTTAAAGATCTTTAGGTCAGCTGTTTTACATGGTGTTAGCTAACATTAATTTTCTTACCATGATCTTCCATTTATTAAGATATACACCTTTTTCCAGTCAAATAAACCAATAAATAATCAATATAAGAGATGGTCTAGTATGGGGTAACGCAAAAAAATATATTTTACGACCCCGAGTAGAAGCTTCTGTTTGGGATTGGAGCCATGACTCTCGTTGTATTAAATCAATGTGGTAGTCACTGAACTTCTCTTGGATTTAAAGGATTTTTACAGATAAAAACTTTTCGGCAATCAACATTCAATACAGATTCTTGAAAGATACAGGACGTTGTTTATCGGAGTGTATTTCCATGGGTCTGTTGGACATTCTTCCTCACTCTGAACTGACATGTCAACTTCAAGGTTTATATGTTTGGGACACAAGAAGAAATTATTTTCTACAAAATATAATATTATACAACAGGAACTTCCTATTCTTATGTTCGTCTTTAGACAGCTTACGAAGTAAGTTAATCCTTGCAGTCTTGATAAAGGTCCAGGATCCCAACGATCCAACACAAATCTTAGAGAAACGACTAATGATACTTGGACTCAATTCAAAGTTGACACATTTATAATTATAAAGAACCTGTTCACTGACTCACACCAAAAAAAGTTGCGTTATAGAATGGCAATATAATTTCTTTATACTAAGAAAATCAAATGCAAGTGTAAAAGTGCCAATGGTGTAAATTGGAGGTGGAGTCGTCTTTCCATCTTATCCTTCACAATAAAAAAATGCATCCTCTCATAGGAATGGTTGAGTGTATGATTCTTGGAGTATATAATGTGGCAATGAGTCCCACTGTCTGGCTTATTGCAACATTACCTAAACACAACAAGGCTATTAAAATCGAGTTCTAAAAATGAAAAAATCCAAGCAAGTCTGTATGCATTGAAGGTGGGATGTATAAGAATTCCATCAGGCCTGGAGGGTCTCGTGTCCCAGAAGACAGACGTACGAAAATAATCAAGGATTAGAAATTCCCCTCGAAGAACTTGAATAATAATGCTTATCTCAAATTGGACTAGAAATCTTGTTTATGACCAGCTCACTTCACCTACTCTTTCGTCTTCTTATTACATTACCCAGACTTAAAATATGTAAGCATGTATGTATTGTGTAAAGGGAATGAACGAGATAATAACAAAGCAGAATAGGTCAAGGTTAATAAAATAGAAGGTAAGACCATTATGAAATGGGACTTGCTAGAATTTTCAATTTGATGTATCGTACCGACTATTGGGCAAGAGAGGGAGATTTTGACGTCATAAAGAATAGAATGAGTACCAAATACAAATTCATAAAAGGCCAAAATTAAGAACTGCAACTACATTGTGGGCCAAGAGAGAGAGTTTGGTGTCTTTGGAGTATGATATTATACTTTATCATAAATATTATATATATTATTTTGACAATACTTATTTGCCAATAGGAAAAAGTATAATGTATTTTGGGCATGAAACCATCAGTTGTGCAGTTGCCATTTGTGATTATCCTAACAACATAAAAACAAGGAGAAAAAAATGAGAAAGTGTCTGTCATCGAAGAAAAATACCCTAGAATTTGTGAGAATCATTTTTAGGAAAATACTTAAAAAGGGATTTATATTGTGAATTGCAGGGACTAGTTTAAAAAGAAAATTGAAAAAAGATGCTATCTGTTCGAGATGTGTCATACCTGGACAAGGATTTGAGCAAACTCCTGGGATAAAGAAATTAATTAAGATTGTGGACTACTTTGAAGAAAGTTATAATCAAATATATTTGGGACATTTGACAAATCACCCAAAACCAATGTAAAATCAACTCCAACACTTGTGGTAGAAAAGATTAAGGCATCTAATCAAGCATTTGTATCCTAGATTATTCAAATAAGTCGGGTTCTAATTCCAGAAAAATACATTCATTTTAGAACTCCACTCTCTAAGGAAACAGAATGCAGATTTACAGGAAAAAGTTAAAATTCTTCAGTTGGAAAATAGATTATTAAAATCCAAATCTATGCTTAAGAAAATGAGGAAAGGAGAACTTGAAATGTGGTTCATTAAATCTCAATGTAAACTCATTATGAGTGGGAAAAAGTTTCAAAAATGGAATGAGGAGGATATTGTAAAGGTACTGAAACTGAAGTTTCTTTCCTCAAAAGCCTACAGTTACCTTCAATCCAGTGGTCTACTCCCGGTTCCTAGTGTAACAACCATCAAACAATGGATCCAAAATTTTAAAACAGCTCCTGGTATACAATCAAATATTATTAAAATTATTGATCAACAAATCAAATCCAACAAAACTCCAAATGAAAACTTGGCTGTCTTGTGCTTTGATGAGATGACCACAAAAGAAGAAGCTTCAAATTCTATTATAAACCAATGAATTTATGGTCCTAAGAAAAATATACGGGGATACAAGGTTAATAGTAAAATTGCAGGTATACAGTGTAAAGTACCGATACTAAACAACCATTGAATATATAAATATTATCAGCTGCTCTATGTTAGTTCTTTTTAATCTAAGATATTTTTAAATAATGTCTCACCTTATTGGAACATTACTCCAGGGAAGACCTAGGATCTTCACAGAAATAAATTAATTACAGATAATACAGTTATATGAAACTATAAAGTGATTATCTGGTTTTACAAAATATATAAAAAAAACCTCTTAACTTCTTTCGAAACAAATGAATGTTATTGCAATTCTCAAACTTATTCATTCGGAAATCTTCTTCTAAACAACCAAATTGCTTGTCAACATATTGGAATATTACTCTTGCTAAGATATAGGATCTCCACACAAATAAATAAATTAAAACTAATTATAGACTGTTTTACTCAACAGAATAGTTAAAATTTAACAAAATAATAATGCAATTGTTTAAGCATTGACTGGAGAATTAATCAAACTTAAATTGTACTCTTGAAAATTACATTCCTCATTAATGAGTTCTCTATTATTTTATTTTTTTATCTTATTGATTCATACGGTTTTGAATGTCTTAAATACATACGTTCAAAGTTACAAGGTCAGTAATAGTAGTCTACAGGAGTCTTCATATATTTTTTCTCTTTGTAATACCTACAAGGTTATTGTATGTTGGCCATAGGCCAAATTTTAGAATATCAACTGAAACAGTATACTTTCCCAATCCATCTAATGAAAAAAAAATAAAAATATATGTATTTTCTGATGTTCTTCACTTATTCAAACTTATGAGAAATTAACACATTGATGACAGCTTTCAACTGAAAGATGGAACCCAAGTTTAAATTGATTTTTTTTTTAAATATTGAAGGAAGACAAAGGAATAGTCCAAATTTGTCATGAATTAAATTTAAATCATTTTAATATTATAAGAAATGGTATGCAACGAAATCGTCCAGCAGCTGAATTATTAAGTCGCAGAACTGTAAGTGCCCTCCGATTTTTGGGGCCTCAATGTATGGAAAAAGTTCCCCATTTTGTGGACTGATTCGATACATTTTTGTCAAAAAAAGGACTTTGGATGTGCCTATGGTGTGAATTTTGATATCCAAAAGGATATTCTCCAAAGAGTCAATATAGGAACTGTTTGACTGTAGATGAATCCGTTCTATATCAATAAAGTATTCATTTTAAGATACTTAAAGTATAATTAAATCATTTTATAACAATGCATGTTATAAAAGTTTTTTATTCATGATCCTTATATTTAATTATGTCGCACTTTATCACAATGACCTATTTATTATTTAATGCCGGAAGGGGCGAAATAACAAGATTTTTTGTTTGATTGCATTCCATACATTCTCCAACGGGGTTTCATCTAGTATCTTCTATTGGATGAAGAATCCTTGTGATAACCCATAGCCAAATGACAGTTAATACCAATAACTTATAAGTAATTACAATATATATGGATTGAATATATTGTTTTTTGATTGAATGATATAATTGATGATGAAAAGACAGAAGATTTAACACAGAATAAGCAATCAATTTAATTTTCCTAATGGATTTGAGTCGAATCCGACAACCTTCTTTGTTCTTCGCTGTAGTTTACTATGGCATTAATTCTCTCGATAAACTGAGACTTAGCTTCATATGCTTCAGTACGAGGTGGAAGATCCTCAATGGGTTTGAATGGATTTTAAACAAAACACGAAACAAATGATAGTATATGATGTCACTATTAAAAAGTAGGTGGAAGTCAGACATCAGTCGAAACGCATTATAGTAGAACTTTGTTTTCAATTCACCTTGGAATTAGTGGAATTAGATGTTACAAGTATTTTTTTTTGCTAAAATGTTCGCCCCCTACATTTTTTCAGCCTACATTTTTTCTATTGGTAGTTTTTCCTCGAAAAGATTTTGTCGCCTGACATGTTAACTGCTTTTTTATGTTTTTTTTATTGTCGTTTAGAATTTTACTGTTGTATCTTGATCAGATTAATTATATAGCTAGGAGAAGAAGAAAATGGGAATAATGACAAAGAAGTAATCTTGTACTGTATTGTAACTATGGAGAAAGGAATCACGGATCTGTGATGCTGAGTATATTTCAAAAGGACTTATTGACTTGCAGCTCGTTAATCAATCATAGTCGTGGCCTTAGTCGAGGCGTGAATAAATGGAAAAACTGTATCGAAAAAAAGAAAGGAACAGTTATTGAGGAATCATAGCTTTTGTTATTTTTTTTATTCTTCTCTCAGCTATATAATTAATCTGATCAAGATACAGTAGTAAAGTTCGAACCGATAATAGAAAAAAACAAAAAAAAATCGGCGAATATATTATGCGACAAAATTCCCGCGAGGAAAAATTACCACCGGCAAAAAAATTAAGACACATAATTCCTAGAACCGAAATTAGATGGTATCAAGGCTATGGGATGTGTGCCTTCTCTCCCTCTTATTTCACGACCACTTACCCTCTGCTCCTTTTTTCCCCGTTATGGACTGTCTTGACGAGTAAATACATTTAATATGTATGGAGTATTTCTCACTATGATTTTCTTTACCTCCCTCTCTCAATGTTATTTGCAAGAGTTAAAATAAAAGAAACTGAAAAATAACATGGTATTACTTACAATTAGAAGAATAATTGCGAGGAGAACAGCTTAGCTGCCATGCTTTAATATATCAGCTGCAAGCAGTAATCAGTGGAAGTAAATATATAAATATACTGATCTATTAAAGTCATATAGACTGGAATTACTTCTTTGTCAAGCCTCCATTCTACTGGATGGAAACTTAAAACTTACACACTGGGAAATAAAAAAGTAAATAGCCAGCCATTTTTTGATTATACAATTAACAAAAATCATTTTTATTATTTTTCTGATACATAGCCAATGCCCAATTGATATATTTTATTCGGCCATTTTTACCCTCACAGAAGGCGAAAAGAGTTGCAAGGTCTGCAAATAAATTTAGGATCCATGACATCCCACTCATTGTCAATGAAGGTTTTCTTCTGTTGTCTAGGAAATAGACACATGTATGTTGGTTTCAAGTATCCACCCGGTAAGTGTAAGGATAACATAGACTTACATGAATAATCCCCCAAAAAACGTCTTTTTTACTGTCTGTCTTTCATGATCATATGCACTGGTTATAACTTTATACTTCGAGGTTTCTTTCTCAAAAATAATAAAAAATGATAACTGATAAAATTCAAGTACAGATTGCAAATACAACAAGTTTATTGCAATTTCTAAGATGTATTTAATTAATTACTGCCCATTAATATTCAAATACAAATTTGATCCACTATTTTCAACTTTTGAATTACTCAAAAATACTATATTTGGCTCAAACGGTTTATTTTACTAAATTGTAACTTTTTTAGTTCCCAGATTGACTGCTTAATGTTGGTTTAAAATGTATTTCCTAATTTTAAGTTAGAAAACATTACTAATTCACAAATGATTATGTCATTTATGTATAGAAATGTTTAAATCTTTCAAAAAAAAACTTGTTTATCCGTAATATTTTCTTGTATAGTGTTGCTAACAGAGATAATGTTCTCAGACCCTCATATCTTTCAATTGTTAAAAATAAATATACAAGTTTGATAATAATAAGAAGTAGATATGTTTAATATACTTGTATAAAGTCTTTGTAGATAAATTGGGAATGTTGAACTTTTACAAAAATATAACCATGAATCATGATTTTTTAATACGTTCCCCGCCAAAGTTTTTCTTTGTTACTTTCAAAAGGAAAACTTATAGTTTTTTTGTTCCACATGCACGCTTTTATTTTGTTTGTAAGAAGGAAATTATAGTATTATAGAGTAGTATTGCCCCTGGTAAGGTAAATGGACTTTTTTGCAAGTATTTTAAGAGAAACCCGATAAACCAAGTGGCAAAATGAATACCATGTGATCAATAATTCCTGTTTGGTTACTTTTTATTTTTTCATCCAGATAAGTTGCATCATACAAATATAAATTAACATTTAAAAAACAGCAGAATAAAATACTACATTACACTCATATATACGTGTTTAAAACGATGACTAAACAATAAAGCAAAAACAAGTTTATGAAAATTGAAATAGCAACCCTATAATTTGGTAATATTATTTAAATAACAAAAAAAAAGCAAAGACTAGTATTTTGACAATTATTTAAAATTTCTTATAATCTTATACAAAACCATCAAGTAACTTTCACAGATTGAAGGATAAAATCTAATTATATTTCTCGCAAACTTACTAGTTGAAATGTTAATATCTTAAAATTTAATCATAAAAGCAGTATACCGAGCAGCTGCAGCAACGAGAATCCATCTTAATTCCCGGACTTTTATATTTTTCTACTGTGTCAGTTTCTCTTTGATAAGAGCTATGTTATTTAAAATTGCATACTCTATTTCTTTGGTGTTTGAAGGGCAATGAAAGGATTTGCTAAGCTATCGAGACCATTTACAAAGGGAATAATTGTTTTAATTCCTAAATAGGTCAATTGAACTGATATTACTCATTAGTGCCCAATAACAATCATAAAATAATTTTATTGAATTCTTTCAGGTATTATTCCTAACAAAATGGAACCAATACCGAATATAAAAATAACTGCTCATCAAAAAGTGTTTTCTTAAGCTGAGAAAAATATGTGGTGTTTCAAGAATATACAATGTACAATTGACTCCATGAATAAAAATAATAAATTTATTGCTGTTGTGGCTACTGATTTAAGGAAAGCGTTCGATTAGATTATTCAAGATCATATTCTCAGAGCAGTTAACGTTTTTTAACAAAGTGTTCAACAATCAAATTAGTTCCCTCATTTTCAATGGAACATATACTATTACGATGGAGGAAAAAGTGAGGGATCTTATATATTTAGATCATAGCTCCCAACAAGGATCTTCTTTACTATTTTTCATGGCTATTAAAGTATTAACTTTACCCTTGATTCGTAAATATTGATGATTTTGGACTAATTTCACGGAGTCTAAACATTTTTAAGTTCTATTATTAGGATAAGTTCTTAATAGTATTGAATCAGTCAAGTACAACGCTCTTATAAAAAATACATAATCAGTGTTTTGTCCATCATATTTGATTGAGTTGAGTCATTAAATGTCGTACTGAGTCTGTGAATTAGAAAAGGAAGAAAAAAGATGGAACAGCTTTTTACGACTCATGTCAATTTATAAAAATATATCAATATTTAGAGTGTATATAAGTTGACCCTTAATAAAAATAGCAGTTGACTTCAATTAAGAACTCCAGTGATGTTCCTCAAAGTCATGACGTATATTTTTCTAGCTTGATTTGTATATGTAAAAGCTATGGCAGTATTTATTACTTAGGCTATCGCCAGCAGCAGTAGCATTTAGATCTAAGAAAATATAAAAGTAATTTGGAGACATCATTGACAAATTTGAACTAATTGGTTGACTTATAATTTCAACAAAAATATAATTATAATAATTTAATTGTTATTGTTCATAGTAAAACAAATTGGATAAAATTAAACATTGCACCACAAACACTGAGATTCTGCCCTTCACTCGCACAATATACCTTTAAAACGTCTTAATTGAGAGGTAGACCTGATAAAGTGGGGGTCATTATCGCTTATGAAGCTTTCGCCACCTGATCCTCTCAAAATGAGGTTGGGACCGGGTCTCTATCTCTGCATTCCATGTTTTATGACCTTCTTTGGTACCAGCTGACGGATTAACTCTATGTAACTAATATATGGATTTGTTTTATCATTCATAAGTCGCCACGCTTGAAGAGGTGAAACACTAACCGACCAGTTAAAAATTGGCCCTCACCATTTCTTGCATCAAATTCTCCCTCGATAGATGTCCGTCATAACATCTAACAGATCAACTCCTTACAGGTCTTTATTAATTATCCAAACAATATCAGGAACTATCAGATTGTCATATTGCTTATTTACTCTATATCACCTTCTTGCATTGAAAGAAGAAATACATTTGAAGCTCTTTCTGGCTAAGTACTTCACCTTATTATCTTTCCACACAAATACAGCAATATATGAATAGAGTTTAGAGTCCATATTTTCCCTCTCAAATTCTTTCAAGACCATTTTTTGCTTGTCAAAAGAATATACCCTAGTCTGTTTGGCGCATTGTCCCAGTTCCATTAATACCTACATAAAATAAATGAAATAAAAATTATTAAATCGATATTTTTGTAAATATTTACATTCTGTTTCACTATAATTATAATCTTCTTATTAATAAATAATTTTAAAAATATAAAAAAACAACCTATAATATAAAATGAAAATTTACCTTTAGAACGTAGCTGCTTTAAAAGAGGAATAGAAGTAAATAAATTATAACATAAAACTTGGCTCCCCGGCGACGCTTTTGTCTTATTGACAAGTGCCATAACCACATCTGGACACTAACAACCCATGCACTTTTCAATCTCAGTGCGTCTACCACAATAAGGTTCAACGAACACATTATGACCAGAGCTACTGCAAAGTGCCCATACCTTGAAACAAAATCTTGAAATAGTACGAACATCGTATAAAAATCAAAAGTAATACACATAAACTTAATTCAGTGGCTTCCCACGAATATACGGCTTGTCTGTGTGATCCATAACGTGGTTTCATTACTCATTCACGCTTAAAGATTGGGACACTGGGATGTACTTCATAATTTGACTGTTAATATTTAAAATAGAAGGTGGACTTTAAAAAAGCTATCATCAGATTCTACGGCATTATCCGAAAAATGAATCCCTGATAGGACATTTTGGAAAGTATCACACCACATGATTTCAGAAATTATAGAATTGTTGGAAACCCCAGTTTTTTCCCAATACACCATTTTTTTCGGAACCTTGCAGTAACCTGAGAGGAACATCAATAGCTTTAAAAGATCTTCTCTTCTGATGAACATACAATAAGCTCTGTCTAACTATTACGTCGATGTGATTGTCAGGCTGAAATAGTATCTAGAAATGATAAGGCGACTCGCACTTCATGACCTATGAAGACTTAAAATCTTGGAGAACTGGAGAAAATTTACCAATTTAACTACAAAATCTAGTGTCAGTATCACTTCATACAGGATTATATTCAATTTTCCTTTTGTTCGACTTCGAGGCATTCGAGATTTCAGGAATAATTTCAAAAATACTTGATTTTAAATCTTAAGTTCTCTCAGCAGCAGCAATAACTGTCTTTTGTAGTGTTCATCTATCTCTATTGCCCTTTTCTTCCTCGAAGGTAGAGATAGTTTGATGAAAAGGTAATTGTTTTCAATATCAGGTTCCTGCTTTATCGTTGGTTCAATTTCTTTTTTAGCAGGAATGGAGGATATCCTCTTCCTTGTAGATTGAATGAAACTAGATGGTATCAACTCGAAATCTTCGTCACAGTTATCCTGGCTTATATCTTTATCTATCAGCTCACCTCTAGAATTCAATACTTTCCGAGATAGCTTAGTAAAGTATCCTGCTGGATTATCTTCATCGTCCCTGTCTCCATAACTTTCAAAGGCATAATTATTAGATGGCGAATACATAATTACTACAATCAATTACCTCAAGTTTTGGTTTTCATTATCTGAATCGGAATATTCTTCATCAAGTTTGTCTAAGATTTCGTTATCAGTCAGTATTTTCCTATAAAAACAATAACTACTAATATTACACTTACGCTACTATTGGAAAGTTAATTTTTTAACAATCGAATTTAAAATGAAATAAAAATGTAAAAAAAAATCTAAAGCAACTACAAGAACCCAAAAACAATTTGCAATTAAAATTTCATATTTAGATCTTATCATTTTCGAAATATTTACCTTTTCCTGGAAGACATAATTTTGAATTGAATGGCACCATCGATCTAAAACAATCTCTTAAACAATGTGACAACCAAGTAATTAATTTCTTTTTTATGTTATATAATGTAAAGTACTCTGAGCGACAGATTAACAAAAACTAAAAAATATTGCATGTAGACTAAAATATTAATACTAATATGTAGTGGGTAGTTAGTTAAACTATCATCTGGAATAGGTTAAACGAAGTAGATAATTTTTTGAGTTCACATAACATTACACATAATGACCACTATTAAGTGACAAGCCAAATTACAAAGGACTTAAATCCTTTGTTTTTATGCTTCACTCAATTAGAAAATTATATTATCATTATATTTTTGATAATAACTTGCCAAGAATTTACTGGGCTTATAAATTAACAATACCACTTTTTTCAAAAAAATAGAAATTTATGATATTTATTTTCCTACTCAAAATTCCTATAATTTTTGGTTACTGATTTATGTCTAGACATTTTTTTTTAGCTACAAGAAATCAATATTAATGCATCTCAATTATTTATACAGATCAACTAGTACTTCTTTTTAAGATTTTTGCATAATGATGTTTTTGTTTTTTTCATTACTTTGCCATCAAAATATGGCAATACATACATTTACTATCTTAATATATAAAATAAAAAGAAACAATCCACAATCACAGTTAATTTAAAACGATCAATTATTACAAAATAACTACTAAAATTATAAGATGATTATTGAAATAAAAATATGATTGACATGAACCATTAAAAAAATCAAACTTAATTTTCATAAACATTTTGTTTGCCTAATATCGTTCTCAAAAAAGGTTTTTTGTTTGGTTTTTCATATGAAGTCTTCTAACAAAATTTGTATTTTAAGGTTACTTTCTTGAATGAATAATTCTATATTCCAAAAATATAAAGTGAAAACCTCCCTTCCCCCTTTTGGTGGCAATGTTAAAAGAAACTACAAAATTGACGTGTTGTTCTAAAAAAACTAAATCAGATATTGTTTGACAACTTTTACGTCACATTTAGATTAATATGGGAAATATTGAAAAAAAATAATGTGTATTCCCTTGTTACATTACAAAGTTCGTGATTAAAAGGAAACTCCAGACAGAGGCTGGATACATCCAAGGCAATATATCATCTGTACGACACAAGCTCGACTACAAGGTTCAAGAAGAAAAGGTTAACAAAAAGAAGGATGCAACATCAATGGAAGACAATCCAGACATCAAGGTTACCGTGTGATTCTCCCTCAACTAAAAAAAAGGAGGGTAGTGGATGTTCTTATGATATTGTTGGAGGAAGAAAAAGTTTGATAAAACAAAACGACTCAGATTGAAGAATGCCTGGGGCAAAGTATCTTATGATGAAGTAGCTAATCATTTCGCTCCTTTTGTTAAATTGAAGGAGTTAAAGTAACTCAGCATAAACTTAATGAGGTAATGGAGCTTAGAAGTTCCACAATTCCAAAACAATATCTCCATCTCCAAAAACAACAGAGATCTTTATTAAACGTCTTAATAAAGACATCATCTATAAACTTTCAAACATTCCTTCCTTTAAAAGGTGGAATCTTTCATATGGAATTTGTAAATGTCAATTCAATTTACTTTAATTTTGGAGATGGAAAAACTAAATGTAGTCAATTATGGAAAGGTTACAAAGATTACACGAGGTGGATTTTAAAAAGACTTAAAACTACTGAAAATAGCCCATTAACGGAAAATATGATCAATGAAAAAATAATCAATGAATAGTCTGAACACAAAAATATTATGGAAAAGGAATTGAAACTGGAAACGAAACCCACAGCAGTGCTTGTGAAGATAATGTTGATATTAATAACCCAGTGATAGCCTAAGCAGCAAACCCTCATCATGATAAAAAAATCAAGGTTGGTGAGGACTATGTAGCTGAGGAGGGACGCAACAATAATGAGAATATGAAAAGAGAGCAAAGTAGTGAGGAAGAGAAAAAAGTTACACTCCAGGATAATACTGACTTTTGTAGCATTCACCAGGATGAGGGAAAAAAATCCAAGCAAAAACTTTAGGCAAAGGTGAAAAGGAAGTCAACATGAAGAAGAAACATGATATATTCAACGAAGCTGTTGAACTTCTAAGCAGTTCAAAGAAATAAATTAATAAACTCATATAATATAAATAAATTAAGAAATCCACAAAAGATCAAAGGGGGAACACTTAATACTGTTCAATATCTAATGCAATACAAGGAGTACTTGCACTGCTGAATTAAATCAAAGACTACTGGATAGGGATAGCTGTTTGCTAATGACAACTGAACCACCATTGATATGGAGTAGACCAAACGTTGTTAATTTTACAGGACTGTCTGCATTTGTAAATCATAAGCCTAAGCCAAGGGTGGCAATTTTGGTCTCATCAGACCTGGTGGCCTCTCAGATTCCTTAATTTTGCTCAAGGTATCTTGTATTATTACATTGAAAACCAACAACAACAACAAGGACATGATTGTTGCGAGCTCTTATGCCGACATAACATTGGAGGATGTTTGTGGATAAATAAGACCTCTTGTTCATTAATGAAATAAGAACTATAAACCTTTGCTGATAGCTGACGACTTTAAGTTCACTATCGCAAGATACAAAAATTAATCCTCAGGGCAAGACATATAATCTGGCCCATCAAAATGAAGGATGTGTGTCAACGTTCGTGGGTGGCAAGGAAGAATCAATAATTGATCTAAGGACTACGAATCACTGGAGTCACTATCTAGTATCAGCGTGAAAAACTGACTTGGAGTATTCAGCATCTGATCATAGGTATTGCACCATTGAAATAAATGCTGTTAAAATTATGTGTAGTCATATTAATTTAAAAAATGTAAATTGTAACAACATTAAGCATGAACTCGAATCTTTTTAACTGACCACAAAATATAATCTTCTAGACACTGATGGTATCGATCAAGAAGCCTACAGTATTGTTACTATTCTTCTGGAATCCTTACGAAAATCCTCCGGAATAAGATCAGGGATCCTCAAAAAAGCAAATCCATGGTGGAATGACAAGCTCGGACAAGAAAGACGCAAAGGGAAGCATCTTCAACGAAAAAACGATAGTCGAATAAACGTCCAAAAAACAACTTTAAAAAAATTATGATAACCAAGGGTAAGTGGGAGGCCTTTAAAGAATGGGTAATACATTTAAAGGTCTACAAGACATATCCAGGCTAATGAAGGCACACACAAACCACACAAGAGCGAAAACGAGAGTCTGAAACTGCTTCCAGGGACCCATTTTCCTGATTCGATGCATTATGATGCAAGCAACTGTCATGAACAAGTTTGTGAACAAGGGCTGGAACATTGTGAGGATTATTTCCATGTTGGATTTGTAAAAAGTCCTATAAACAGCTAAAAACTTACTAAAAAGCGTGGACTGATTCAAATTCCTGCACATCCTTACAAAAATATTCCTAAATGCATGGTAGAGAGCTTGAAAGATATTTACAATGCAGTTTACAGTATTGGCAATACTCCAAAAATTGGGAGAGAAGCCAAAGTAATATTCATTCCCAAAAAGGGATAAAAGGACTACTGCGACCCAAATGCCTTCCGACCAATCACATTCACAAATGCGGCTATGAAATTTTTTGAACATTTGGTACAATGGAGAATCGATGAGAAATGGTTTTTTTAAAACAATATGCCTTTACAAAAGAAAAATCTACAGAAACTGCAATCAGCAGTTTGATAGACTCCTGCAAAAACAGTTTTCAGCCTTGGTGGCTTTTCTTTTAATTGAAGGCACTTTTGAAAGAGAATTATATTATTGAAGGCATCCATAAGCATGGTGCTGACGAACCATTAACTCGCTGGTATAGTTATCTTCTAAAAAAATGGAAATATTTTGCCATGCTTGTGACGAGAGCGCATTGGCAATACCAACAAGAGGATGCCCACAAAGTTGATCGTCTCCACACTTGCTTGAAATCTTTCTTTTCAAGAATCAGTTGATCTTATAGAAAAACCAATCTATAAGATTGCTTATGTTGATGACCTGGCATTATATGTTAGAGGAGTTGATCGTCAAACATTATGCAATTGATGTAATGAACTCTCGATAAGCTTTCATGATGGGATGAAGGCAAAGAAACACAGTATTCCAAGCTGAAGTTGAAGCTAAAAGAAATCTAGCAAGGAATTTGCCATTTGATACAAAAAATGACAAGAGGATATTAATATTGCCTGATAGCCCGTCTTCTATAAATAGTTTAAATATAAAACCAGGTGGCATATTCACAAAAGAAATTTCCTGCTGTAAAAATGCTTTTGAGAATTCCAAGAGTGATTTCATTGTTGGAGGGATCAAGGGTCTTAGAGGATGCAGAAGGTGGTAAGCTAGTCTCTGACCCCTTATCTGTGTGTCAGGCTCAGAAAGTTATCAGTTATCCGAAAATCCACTTTAAATGAGTGGCGAACTATCTGACAACAGTTGGATAGCTGGCGCAAATGTAAGCAGTTTATGGTCGAGCCATACATTGGAACAAAAGTGTACAAATAAAAGAGACATAGAATCTCAACTATAGTTGGTATGGTTAGTGGCCACAAACAAATTAATAGACATATTTTTTAATCCCTGTCTCGATCTGTCGACTCTGTAAAGAAGATGAGGAAACAACATTTCTTCTAATCTAAGACTTTGGCCGTAAAAACCGGAAATGACTGAACTTGCTATGGAGTCTGTGGAAAATAAAAGATCAATGGAGGAGTAACTCTTGAGGATTTTTAAAAAATTGTGTAATTATGATTTATTTTATAAAAATTAAGTTAGAAATTTTTAATAGATTAACCTCTACCGGTGGATACCAGATTGAGTTCCGGTGTGGTGGGATGTATCTATGAGCTAAACAAACAAGTATAACCTAAATAGCCTGAAATATAATTATAAAAGTTGGTGCAATCCATAACAACGCAAAAAAAAAATGATGAAATGCACGCAAAACTTGATTAAAATTTCATTTTATTGTCCTCACGTGAATGTTGTAGATATGATACAATATACTCATGAATAATAAATGATTATTTTTTTAAGTTCCTACAAGTAATAAAGTAAATAACTTTTTTGAGATATGTGAAATATAATTAGAACACTGTTCATACACGTTGGTAATTTTGTTAGTCTGTAAAGAAATGGCAAACCTAATTTTTACCTTGATATATACATGTTTTGTTTTCTTTTTACATTTTTAGTATACAAAGCAAATATTTTTATGATCAATCATGTCTAATTATAAATTGAGTTAATCAAATGATTATGTATTCCGTGTCATTACTAGTGTTGTTCGGTATACCGGTACTATACCGATACTGTGGTACTGATGCAATTAAAATCATACCTTAGAGAGTTTTTATTTGATGTCATCCTTTTTGGGGCCCTAAACAATCAAGTTTTATAACAACAAAAACCTTTTTCATTAATTAGAAGAAAATTAGTGAACTATTGGAAGTCATAATGAAACCAAAAAATAAAAATCCATAAATCTGAATGGGTATCAATAATTTGTCCCTCTATTACCTGGTTATATATAAATATGACCCTAATATGTGTTGTTGTGACAATCCTTATTTAGGGTTTAAACTGCAGTCCCGTCCTGTTCAGTCTTAAGACTGATAAAGTTAGGTCCTTAATGATATCACAAGACTTAATTTTTAGATCAGTTCTTGTAGTGCAGTCCAAATGACGGGGCCTAAATGACAGATACTACCGGTCTAATACGGGACTGGAACAAATAAATAAAACTCAATATACACTAACTAATATCTATTGAAATTTTTTTATACAAAACTCCATTTTTGGTTGTTACTTTATTCTAAAAATCAAGCATTAGAAACAGCCCGGTTCTGGTAAATCGCTTTGTACAAATTTAACACTAACTTAAAGATTTTGCATGACACCGTATCCAATAGCATCAATATTATCCCTCTAGTCTTAGTTTCCGTCGAGTTATTTGGACTGATTTTTTTTTCAAATTTCAAATTATGAAAATAAATTAAAATATCATTTTTTGTCGATTAAAAATTGAAGAAATTAGCTGATTTTCATAAATCGTATTAATGAAAGTTCAGGAGATAAAAAATTAATAAATATAATTTTATAAATTACAAACATGTGCCCATTCTAAATATTTTATTCGAATTATTTTGTTGTGCACATATTCAGAATACTAAGACAAACTTGGTAATCATCTTATTAATTCCCTTTTTTTATTTGTATTTAAAATATGCACGTTCTCCCTATTTCGTTTTTTGTATTTTGATTTTTTTGCAGGATTATTGAATTTACAACCCATTCCTGAATAAAACTCTAGGACACGGTGTGAGAGCTTGCATTGCCATGGTGAACAATGATTCGTCTTCTCTTGTTCGTTTTTCGAATTTTTCCGGAGACTTCAGGCAAACAAATTGTGATGTACCACTCAAAATTGACCGTCCTCCGATGCTCAAGTGGAACAGTTGCCACAGGACTGGTTTTGCCGAAGAAACAGGCGACCATTTGCTTGGAAGTCCTTCTTCCACGAACAACTTTCATTGGATTTGTTTGTATTCGAAGACCCACACGGTTGATTGTTATTTTGTTTTAGGCGCATAACCATATATCCATGCGACGGTTTTTGAAGTACTGTGAGTGTATTTTTTAAACATTAATTTTCATCAATCGACATAAGCCTTCTTTTGAGTGATTGTTAAACTGTGTGGGATCCAACGAGAACAAGCCTTCTTTTATGGGCAGGTGTACATGCGATATCGATTGTATTCTGGTGGAAGAAATGCCCAAGGATGCGTCTATCTCACGGTATGTTACATGACGATCTGCTTTATCACTTCACGCACGGCATCACTGTTCTCTTTTTCACAGCGTCCGTTTTTAGACGACCTTCACGGAATTTGTCATTGAGCGAGCGTCGGCCACGATTGAATTAATTAAATTAGTTTTTCATTAAATGTTGCTTCATCGCCATTTTAAGTTCATCAGTCGTAATAATGCACGTTCGAAATTTTTGAAAAATGATTGCACAAAATGTTCATACCATAATTCCATTTTTTTGCCAAATTAATTTTTAAAGTCACTCTTTTACAACAAAAATGATTACTGTATGTCAAAACATTCTGAGTACGATTATGCTACAAAAATGTCAAACTTACCAAAGGAAAGGTCAAATTGCAACTGACAACACTTAGTGTAGCCTAGGCCAGAGATATATATAGCAGGCTACGTAAAGACTTTTTTATAGCCATTCTATTTATTTCTATTATAGCCATGAAGATTTATTTGGAATTTGAATTTGTCATTAAGTCTTCCTTTTATTTATCAAGATAAAATTTTAAACTTTATATTGTCTTACTTTTGTCAGACAAGACAAAACAAATTGAATATGTCAACGCATATTTTTTCTTGTGAAATATTTTTCCTAATTTGTCTGCCTAAAATATTTATTTATCTTTTTGAAAAAATACGGACATGAAGAAAAATAAACTAGACCATCGACAATATAAAAAAACAAAAAAATAGGAAAAACGTGAAAAAATGCTGTTTGAGTAGTATTATAATTTCCATGCGGTTTTTTTACCTTTTAGTCTGTGAGTGATGATATTTTATCGTCTCAATTTACCATTTCAATGGGCTTGAAATAAGTTTTTTGAAATTTCCCGGGTTCAAATTTTTCAAGTAATATTATAAGGATTCACATATTGACGCCCATCATAGATTTATAAACACAGCAATTCTATATACACTTAATTAAATACCAAATTAAATGAAACCTCTTCATTTGAAAATATGAAGTACTATCATATTTTATATTCTTTCAAAAATATTTTTTAATAATAACATACATGGATTGAAAAGTCCCGGGCTTCACAGATAGATGGCGCTATTTTTTTTTAGTTCATCTCATTTTCTGTTTGTACCAACGATCAATAACAACAATAAAAATATTTTTAGTTATTTTGCATGAAATAGTTTTTATAGACATTTTATTAGTTTAAAAAAGGAATATAATTTTTTTTTAATGGTATTCTCTCCTTTACTCCACAGGGAAGATTTAGAAAATAACCGTATTTATGTTTTTTAAACGTTAGAATAATGTATGTATATCATATTTAATTAATACAAAATAACTATTTATAGGTTGCTTTAATCTTAATTTACAAAATAACTTTTTTTTGTCTCCTTTCAAACATTTACTGAGATGTGCTACCTAAAGAACACAATGTACAATGACAAATGACAATAATTTTATTGTAATTCATCATATTGATAGAAAAATTTGCTACAAAATAATGAATTCGAATATTACATTAGACAACATTTTTTTCCCCTTGGATTGTCTTGGTGTGTATCTGATTGTTTATATTTTGAAACAAATGAAAATAATATTTATCATCAAAATGGTGTATTGATCAATAAGTCTCGACAGATTAATAACTACATATATAGAAATATTTTAAATCATCAGTCACTTTTGAAATATTAATCTACGACAAACTATAATTTTTTTATTGGATCAAACATGAAAATTGTTTTAGACTTTTGAAAAGAAGGTCAATTTTTGTTATTATTTTTTGTACCTTTTATTATTTGGGGGATATGTCTCATAAATTACTTATTTAAATAAGTTTGTTTTATATATGTACTAGCAGTGATTTCCTGAGTTGTTAGGGAGAAATAGAAGGTTGTAGAAACAAAGAATGAACGTAGAAGAAAGGAGATAGTGAAACAATACAGATGGGGAAAAGACAAAAAGAGAGGAGAGGAGGTATTACCTTGGTCAAAAAGGCTTTTAATCACCTTGGGGTCCCAAAAAATATCATAGGAACATGATTGATTATTTAGGTCTACTTGGACAATCTCATATTAGAGTACTTTTATAATATTTAAAAAAAAAAATTCAAACAATTTTATATCACTACCATGAGAGTTAATATTAAATACACTATTACAAAGAGTATCTGTAAATATGATCACTTAAAAAAAAAAAAAAAATTGCCCAACCGAATAATGAGATTTTTAATCTTTTTAAATTCTTAACCATGGCGTTGACATATTGAAAAACTTTAATCACTGATTTTAGAGGTAATATATATGAAAAAAGTATGACTTTGGCATCAAATTAATGTTTTTTGGGGCGAGGAGTTTGCATTAGATAGTATAATCAGTGTAAAACTAATGATTTGCAATGTTTATATATTTGAGAGGCATATATTTTGGCCCCAATTCGAGGATGAAGCATTAGACGAAATAAAATAAAAAACAAACATATTTTTGATTTATTCAAGAGTTTCATTTGTCACACTAAATATTTGATTTATGTTTGTTACTTCCTTCAGTTTTAATTCAACCATGAAAATTTCATTTTAATTTAACATCAAAATATTTAATGTAATTGTCTTTCCATTATTCTACAATGATTATACCATCCAATTCAAGCTCCTCACTCCGAAAAAACATGTAATTGATTCTAAAATTATACTCCTATCATCAGTATTACTTCTAAAATCAGTAATTAAAGTTTTCAACATGTGAGCGCCACCTAGTGGCTAAGGTTTTTAAAGGGGTCATATCTCGCCAACCGGTTAGCCTATTTTAAAAAAATGGAAACGTAAGTTTACCTACATATATTCTAAATATTTTTTCACACATTTCAACCATGGGTGGTATATGCATTTGTTGAGATATATAATGGAAATACCCATTAATCTCTTCGAATATTATGGATTCCATATGTTATAAACAAAAACCAGACTTATTGGTATAGTTAAAATATGATAAAAATTTGAGGGGAAGGGACTTAAAAAACTCTTAAGGTGGCTCCAACCCCAACCCCTCCCTCCATCCAGCGACATCATTGCTTTGAAGAAATTTACTCCAATTCACACATAGATCTAGAATAAATTAAAAACATTTAACAACGAAGTATATTCGAAACTTTTTAATTTTATTTAGACATTTTATTGTTAAAAAATTACATTAAATTATGGTGATGCTGTAAAAAGTATTAAAAAACAAAAAAAAATATAATAAAAAACCGGAAATTTTCGGTTATAAGGTTCATTTTCATGTTTCTTCAAGTGGATTTATTTAGAACACACCATCGCAATCCAAGGGGACACACAAGCTAAAATTTTGTTGACATGTGTTATTTTATGATTTTAACTACATATATGAAGTTAAATTAACAAAAATTGAAAATATAGTTACTACTCTAGTATTAGATCCTAAAAAAATTATGATCTCTAAATTAATTTGTTTTGAGTTTTTAAAGCACTTCAAAACATCACGACTAATAAATCTAGACAGTAGTTCAAAAGATGTTTATAACAGAAATGGAGTGCAATCAAAATTTATATGTGTATATGTCATGAGTTAACACAAAAACAGTCTTGAACAAAAATAAAAATGCACATTTTACTTTTAGAAATGATATATCTGTAAAAACACGCCAATATTTCTTATACATATTTCAGCCAATTATAACCTTTATACTCCAATGTCTTGGATGAATTGAAATAACTAAGAATATTAACTATATTTTTTTATCATATATGATTTATCCAACTTAATTTGGTGTTGACGTGCTAGGATTAGGCCTATTGGCTATAATTTGTTATCACATTATTCTTATTTTTGACTTGATAATATTATATTCAATTTATATTAGTGTATTTAAGACAATAATGAATAACTAAGTTTATTTATATTAAAAACGAATAAAACAGGAGTATAGAATGAAATTTGGATCAATCACACAGAGAGAACAATGGTAATGATAGTATTTAAATTATAACAAACAGTCTTTGGCAGTTGATTTTCCATCACTCCGATGACATTTGATAACTTACAATTAACAATTAGTTCGAAGCATCATATTTGAATAATTATAATTCTTTTGTATAAACTCCGGAACAGTCATATTATGCTCACCAATTGTTTGGAGATCTTTCAGAACCCTAAGAAGTTCCGTGTCATGAGGATCATCTACCCATGTTTTTATCAATAAACCATTGTTTAATTGGAATCCAAAGGCCTCAAATGAGTTGTCAACAAGGAGAGTTGAGTTGAGATCCCTTCCTAAAACATTGAGATTCTTTATGTAATAATGCGATCCTAAATTATTCGAAGCAATGTAGCAAGCATCACGATAGAGTCGATAAGATATCCTAGAGCGATCGGGATCAAGAGTATTTAGAATAGGACGTGCACATATTGGATGAGAGGCTGTAAAAACGACTACTTCCCAATCCCTAGAGGTGAAAAAAGAAAATTAGAAAAAAAAAAATGTCATTATTCTTGAAAATCTGATGTGGTTATGAAGAGTAAGTACTTGGAAACTTCACGCAGAAAATAATCAAGATAGGGCCTTTTTTTCACAAGGACTCTTTTTACATTCTGTTGTGATAATTGGACATTTACGAAGAAAGAATCCGGGGGAGCCACTGGTTCTTCATCCTCATTTTCGTCGTCTTCAAAAATGTGTACACAGTGGATCAAGGTTTCGTCCATGTCGAGCACGAGTGTATTTTTCTTGGTGGAGTCTTTTGGAGGAATGGCTGGAATTTGCACAAGTGGAGGTGAAGGAAGAGTTCCGAGAAATTGAAATATTTCAAAGATATTTGGATATTCACATATGAGAGTCTGCTTTGATGACTGTTTTGACACTGTAGACACTTGATGAGAAATTTGTGCTTTGTGTTTATTCAGCTTAGATGCACCCTTTTTATGGGCTTCGGAGAAATAGCGTCGTTTATAGTTTGTCATCTTGGGAATTGGAAATAAATTGTCATGGGTATTTAAATGATGCGATAAATTTATAACTTGTTATGTCAATGGATATTTTTGTACTGATGAAGGGCTTATAGAATATCCAGAAGAAGAAATTTCAATGATGTGGGCTTTTTTAATCAGGCGTGAACTGACAAAGGCGGGTATGTTACTTATACCAAATGTACTTTTTTTTTTCTTCAAGAGAGCACATTTTGTTAAAACGGAGTGTTTGACGTAGCTGCGCGGTGAAATCAATGGAGCCATTGTTATTTTTACGTTCTCAAATTTTTATTTTCCTCAAATAATCAAGATTTACGTCTCCTTTATTATTACCTGTTATTCACAAACTAAAATATTTACAACCTATACAATAGAGATATATGAAGTACGTCATCATAAAAACAAGATATATTGATATTTCTGCGTTTGTTTTCTTCTAGAAATTATCGTCAAATCATATTAATAAGGATAAACCTAATTAATCCATGTGTTGTTTTTATTCACTTAAAGAACAAAAGTGAACTACAAATTGGTATAACTATTTGAAAGGGGTATAATTAAGTCACAAAAATTTAAAAAAAGGTTTTTAAATTATAAATAACATTTGGGTATACCATAATTAATGCCCAAAAATTCGAATAAAAACTTTTAAACTTTTTTGTAGGGATTTTTGTTCAAGATAGTTTTTATGTGAACTCGTCCCTTATATCATTTTATCTTTGATTTCCAAACATTTCAAACCATAATGGTTAACCACGTTATGGTTTCAAATTTATTTTAAGATTGATTTCTATTAAATAATCCATTTATTTGAATAAAATTTGTTGTAGGAGTGTATCATCATTGTGCGTCATTATTATATATGAAAATGTAGTCACTTTGAAATTTGGTACCTTAATATTTGTTTTATATTATTTTCTAAAGCTGTTTACGTTATTCTTTAATTTTAGGGGAGAGAAAATATTATTAGTTTAAACTATGAAGTGTAACAAGGAATATGTTTGATAATGAGTGATGGAGAGTAACGCTGAGTAGTTTTATGTTTATGTCTTCTTGGACTTGAATTGAGGATTGCCATAAAAGTAATTCAGGCCGATTTCACTTTTGGATACTAAGTGGGGTTTGTTTATATTTTCTTCATCTCATAGCTGCTGCTGAGAGCTTACTAAATTAAATGTTATGACAGTTAAGCTGCTCTCTTTCAAATTCCCATTATAGGTGGATAATATTATTTTCATACCTATATGGTGATTATGTACTTTTATTTTTATCCTTTCAATCAAAATATGGGGCTGGCACGAAAAGTATAGCTTACATTTTCATACGACGAACGTGATTTTTTCTGCATTTATTTAGAAATAAAATGTAATGTTAGACGCTTATTTTATATATTAATTCCTATGAATAGCATCATCAATAAAAGTTTAATAAATTAAATTAATACTTATCATGAAGGACCTTTGTCTTATTCAAGGGATATCCTAGATATTACCAAATGAGGCAGCCTTTCAACTAATCAAAACAAAATTGTAAGAATCATTGGTTTTCCTACACTAACAGAACAATTTCATCCAAAGACGACACAAAACATGGTTTGAAAAGTATTGGGCTTAACAAACAAAACATGGGTTTCCCCCTCCCCCTCAAATTAGCCTTTTTTCAGTTAAAATGATTATATTTTTATTTGTTCTAAGAAGCAGAGTTTATATAACACTTTTCAAGCCATTGATTAGCTTAAACAGTATTTTTCCCATCAAGAAGAAGTATAAAATTACAACACACTTATATTTTTTGATTCATTGTTTTGGAATTAAAAGAAGTAGTGTCACACTTCGCACAATAATTCACATACTAATGAGAGATTGTCATATAATTTTGAGAGTTGTCTTTTGAGCGTTGGTTCGAACTTAAAATGAGGCTCATTAAAAAATGTGTAAAGTTTGGGAATATTTTAGGCCATTTTTTATGTCATTAGATTTGTATGTGATAAATCATATTTAACGACAAAAAAAAAAAAAATCAGAAATGTATATTATGAATTTTTAGACAAAGCAATTAGAGCATCATTTTAAGAATTTCAAAGGTGTTTGATGATGATGTCATACAATATTGCAACTTTTGTTTCATCTCAATTTTCAACCTTTAATACTGAAAGTTGAATGAATATCTGTTAACTGGTAACAAAAAATTATTTTGAACCATGGCAAAAGTTATATTTTTCATTAAGTCTATAAAGAGCAATTTATTTCCGATGATAAACACAGCTTGTATAAAAAAAATATATAGGCTAAATTTGTCAGAATTCATAGTATTATCAATTGAAGGGGGTTCCTTGTCCTCCATCTACAGGGTGCACTAGATATATGTGCTGCGATAATGATTTTTTCTAAACGCAATTTTCTCTTCTACCAGTAGTTTGATTGGAAAATAAACTAAATTAAGATGGCTTGATGTATTCTATTTCATTTTACTTCGTAAGATCACCTCCAGACTGAATAAAAAACATCTATAGGAGGCCAAAATCTCAAGCAGGCATTCGGTACATGGTCCTTTGGTAAATCCTGGAATTCTTTTTTGTTCCGACTGATAAGTTTGTTTATAGTATTGCAGGGTGTATGGTTGGTTTGAATGCTCAATTGCACCCAATAAAAAAATCTATCAGATTCAGATCTCGTAAGTTAGAGGTTAAATGTAAGTCCAGATGTTGATGTCAAAATTGTCTTTGAGCAATTTAAAATTTTTTTCGAGGTACAACAGGTCACATAGTCCTCTAGAATCCTCACATTCTTTCCTAACTTTGTAATCGAGCATCTCACGGAGTCCCAGAATTCGAGCAATTGGTATGTTGTCACTCTCGGTACAGATTTCAAGGAAGGCTTTTTCCTACTTGAGTGACCACGTATTTGTCAGTTAATTCCGTTTTTTCAAACTATATAAATACTTCTGGGAGAGAAAAATGTACATATTCTCACTTATTTAACATTGTTCAAATAAGAATATTTTTATCTTCCAGAATGTAATTTTAGTCTTATATTCATGATACTCATTAAAACCCATTCCAGAGGTTCCTATATTACTATTATTACATCTTTATAAAAGCAGTAATTATATTTTTCTAATTAGACTTCACATTCAATTTAAACATTATGGTAATCTACGTTATTTTAGATCCGGGTCGATTCAGATCTTTCGACGTAAATATTTATGTAAATAGAACAGAAACCCAAATTACAGACATACTTACCACGAATTTTATAAACATTTTATATATAGATCGGACCTTAATAAAATATGATTCGGATGCTCCGGACACTTTTGCTTATTATTAATTTCGAGACAATGAATAATCCAATGTTATGAAAAATAGAATATAACTATTTGTTATTATTTTCTCCTAATAACTGTTCTCCACAATTATTAATTAAAATTAAATTAGCTCTTTCAAAGCTGAAAACAACTTTCTACAACTATTTATTAATAACTACAGAGTTGTGAAGAATTGGCGAACTACCAACTGATTTTAGGCCTTTTTTGTGTTTCTTTTCGTAGGAAATAAACTAGGATTAAAAAATATTATAAGGTTTTTAAAGTATGTAAAAAGTTCGAGTACCCGTAGCCGGTTTGGGTCACAGATCTTTTTGGATAATGCAAGTTTTCTTATACCGCACCCGAATACTTCGGGCCCGGGTCCACGACCCATCCTATCTCTAATTCAGAAACTCAATATTAGCAGTAATAGGATAACTGCCCTCGGGAAAATGCTAGTGGAAGATTTCCATGCAGGAAAATTGCCCTGGAGAAAATTATCCGTATAATGTTCAAACTTCATCATGAATTATAAATTATAAAGTTACTTAATATTATTTATGACAAATATCGAGGCATATTTGTTTGTTCCATCTCCCAAGAGAGTACCTTCAAGTGTAAGTAATATTATTGTGACAAAGGAAAAGAAGGGAGGGGGGATAATTTGATTAGGGACTCTTAAAATATGGTTGAATACTCTCAACCCTCGGATTTACCAGTGTCCTGGGTTATTATAGGATTCTTAAAAACTACTGACAATTCATCTAATACATTCAAGGAACTACTCTGACACCACGAACTGGTTCTAAGCTCTCGGGTTGGCCGGGGTCCCGGGGGTAGTGTTGGATAGTAAAAACAACGCCAATTCATCCAATACATCCATAGTACCCTTCAAATACCAAAAATAGTTTAAGCCCTCGTGTTCTTCAGGGTATTTGAGGGTACCTATTATTGATCCTTAGGAAACATTACATACACCCAAAGAACCCCTCTAATACCAAAAAATATTTTCAAGTTCTTGGGTTGGGTGCGGAAGTCTTGGTAGTATTAAAAACCAATTGTCATCGGCCGAATCAACAAGGTGCATGTATCACATATGCTAATTTTTTTTAAACCTTATAGGCTAGTTAGTTCAATGTATAATGTGCTATAAATTCATCATGGCATTGGAAAAAATACGTGCAATTTTCACCCGGGTAATTTTCCTTACTCTAAATTTTCCTCCATAGGAGTTTTCTCTGGGTAATTTTGTACAGGGAATTTTCCCCAGGGCAGTTTTCTGTGTACGAAAATTATCATCTTATGAAGCAAAATAATATATTCTTTTAAAAGTTGGTATTATGGTTTAATAATTTTTGTTCGCGATTTTTCTACGCATGTTCATCGCCCATATATAAGAATTAATAAAATCTTCTATCACTCCTCACAAAGAAAAATTTGAGCCACTTTCTTGTATATGTGGCATGTCAACTCCAAAAAAAGTTACAGAGATTTTATCAAAATTGACACGGTATTAAATTTGTATTTTTAACAAATTATCGTCAATTTTTATCAACAATTGATTATCATACTCCTTTTACAAGCGTTGCAAATTAAATTTAATCTGCAAAAATGTATCATTAAATTAAAAAAAGTAGAAGTAGAAATAAGTTTTTGATAAGCCATATCGGGGTAAATAGAAGAGGGTGCCCATATTTTTTTGTTTTTTTAATTTTCATTTCAGCAAAAAAATGAACTTCAGATGGATATTTTACACCGTCTGGATTCCTAGTTTGTTAACGTATAAAAAATACTTATAAATATATATAAAGTTATATTACGCTGTTTATCATTTTTGGGGCTAAGGTAGTAATGAGAGATGGAATTTGCCCCTGCTTTTATATCTAGCAAGAATGATATGTACAATAATGCAGAGGTATTTAAAGGATAAAGCTATATGTGGAAAAAAAAGACCACGTGATCAATAATTGTACAAGAACGTGGTCGTACTAACACTTTTTTAGTCCACTAGGACCATTACTCAATAACTAACTTCGAAGCCTCTAATATCTCCATTTCAACTGAATGAACTGTGTTAATTCTGAAAAAGGATGAAAAAGTTTCATACAGCATCAGGGTGGCAAAAAATATTTCACTACGATCGTGCATCCTTTCCAGCTAACAGTTATGTTTCGTTACTTTGTTTTAAACATTTAGCTTAGCAGGTTCTTTTACTTTGCACATATTGAGAGAAAAAAAAACAAAAAACAAATCATTAGATTAACTTAAAATTTCCATATTATATACTGAATAAATACACAATTGGTAGAAATAAACTTGTTTTAAAGTGTAAAATTTGTATAGGATAATAATGATATAAATATTCGTAGTTATTTTATGTCGCAGTGTTTATTGAACTAGCAAATAATCATTATTAAAAAAAAAGTATTAATCAATATTGTGCGACATAATCTGAACTTAGGGGTTGGTACATTATTTCTGTCAACTTTGTTGCAAGATATTTAAATTAATTACGTAGAATTTGAACAATAAATAAGTGAATACAAGTTTTAAAAGGGTTTCTAATGTTTGAGTAACTTTACTTATATAAGTGTTACATAATGATACACATGGTAGAATGTTTCCATCCCTAAATAACCTTGTTCAGAAAAATATTAATTATAAAAAAAAACAAAAAAAAAGAGACAACTATGCGTCAAATATATATGGTGGATTACCCGAATTGATTCAATTATAACTGAATGTTAATTGGAGTAACTGCTTCAATATAAACTAATAATTTTATCAAAATGTGGAGAAAAAAAGTGGGAGAGGCAATTGTATCTGGGAATGTCTTTCAATTTGGAAATATTTCAAAGCCCATGGGAAAAAAGGGAGATCGTATTTCATTCATCATCGTCTTCTTCATCATCGGAAAATTCTGAAGATGAAGATCGTCAACAAAGAAAAAGTAAGGAGTACGAAGAAGATATGGAGACGGAAGGAAACAATTTGGTAATTGTAAACAAATTACATCCGTAGATTATTTGCATTAAATAAATAATCATATGTTCTTTTTTAATTTAATATTCCTTTAATTTGTCTAATGAAATTACCTAATTCAAAATAAATAAACAATTTCTTTTGCATCTTGAGGACACCATTGTACTATAAATGGAATATCGGTTACTGCGCTTATTTTTAAACCAACTTTTTTTTATAGAGAAGACAATAACAATTTTTAATATTTCATAATAACTCATCGAAAGTGAGTTTTGAATATTTTGTATGCCACTAAATATCATCAATTTTAGACCAATATACATTTTTTATTTTTGAATAAAACGATTTGTTCCTCAAATATGTTTTTTATATACTGAGATATCTATGTCTAAAATATTGCTAAGGTATCATTTATATGTCAGAAGTTATTAATGTTTGAATTTATTAGTGCATTAGTGTACCTTTGGGTATAAAGAGAATTTATTTGGTCAATTTTTCAACTGCTGTATGTTTTTTTGTTTTTTGATAATCTTTTGTTGTGCTGATTATAGATTAGTATGCATTGTTGAGTTATACAAAGTAAAGCCAATAAAGTAATTTTTTAATTATGGTAGTCATACAACAATTTTACAATTAAGCCTGACGAAATGTTTGTTGTTCAAGAGTAGATAAATACGAAAGCTTTTTTTTTACATGTATAGCTGGTGATGTGTAATACATTTTTCTTTGTTGACGATCTTCATCTTCAGAATTTTTCGATGATGTTTAATACATGATAGGAATTGATTCCAAAAGTATAACCTCTTTAGATATTTGGATGTTTATACAGTCAAGTAAATTTTTTGGAAATACACCGTACATAGAACTCAAAATCTTCCTTTATTACTGACTTTTTAAATATTTTTTATTTTTTATCATTAGATAAGTTTTGAAATGAAAAAGAAAATCGAATTAAAACAATTATGTAACATAATTATGAAAATCAAACATATTGTTTTGATTTATTCAGCCATTCATTATAAGATTATTTTAATTCAATTTTTCCCTATTATTTCATAGCTATTTTATAAAATAAACAAAAACCTTCTTTTGGTCAAAAAAAAACCAAAAGGAAATGAAAAACGAGTGCTCTCACAGTATTCCTTACTCTATTTCATATAAAAATTTCTGCAAAAAAAGTTATGGTTCTTCAGAGAGCTATTCTTGAGTTGGAGTCAAGTGTGGATTCTTTAAAATTGAATTTTAGTCAAATCGCTAGTTCCTTCATTTAAAATACTTGCAGAGCTAGAATTCATATTTACATAAGACATCAGTTAAACTTGAGTCCAAATTTTGCGCATAAGTTTATAAAAATATAGCCATTAAATAAAAAAACAAGAACACTTGTTTTAAAAAAATCTACTTTTATCAACACATTTCAAATATGTCCCACATAAAAAATATTTTAATTTATATTACACGTAGAATCATAATTGAAGTGCGCATATAAATATTTATTTAATACGTCTTGAAGTTAGATAAAACAGTTAAAATATATGTCTGCAAATAGAATTATTGGGTAATTGGGTGGATAAATATGACTGTGTTTGAAGATGTTGTACAAAATAATTCAAAACTTGTTTGTCATTGATTTTTTATGGAATTGTGTGAAACATAATCAAGGTTGTATGAATAAGGGATATTATTCCATATTACAAATTCTGGAATAAACTTCACTATAATATTTTTTCCCTCATTAATCTCATAGCTAGGGAGGTGATTAGTAGCTCAATGTCATTGGAAGCAACAAAAGTGTCATGGCACCATCTTCTTTGACCCAAAGGAGAGGGTGGGCGCTGAAAGGTACTTTTACCTTATGTCTAACCATATGATACCTTGAACTCATGTCTGACAAAGTGATACCTTGTATAAAAGCTGATACAAATGGAATCGAGTTCCTGTTTCAAGAAGACTTGACGCCTTGTCACACGGCCTGGAAGACTCTAAACTTCTTTAAAGAGAAGGTGTCATTTTGACACGCCACACCTTTCTCTCCCTATATGAACTCAATGTATTTCTTTTTTTTAGGAGAAGTTAGAGAGGAAGGCCTCACGCAATTTAAGTACTAGCATCGGCTCCTTGAAGGTCTCCATTATCAAGTACTGGAACAAAGTATCTAACGTGGACGCAGTCAAGTCCTGCATTTCCCAAAGGCCTCGCATCGAGCCAAGGATTGGCGAAGATGGCAAAAACTTTATATGTTTTTTTTTTTTTATATTGTTAGAACTTGTAAATAAAATTTCAATCCTCTACTTGCTTCTCTTATTGATCAAGATGCAGCTAAATGTAGTTCAGATTTACTTGAACGACCATGTATGGTAATTTAAAGTAGATATATCTGGATTTAGTTATTATACCCTGTATTTATTTATTTATATTCTTTGGGATTAAACAATAATATATTTATTATGAAGCTATGATATAGGTTTTTTTTAGTTAATGAAGTGACAGTAGTCTATATTTCCTTTGAATACATTTAAAAAAATATATTTTTCTTACATCCGTAATCTTATATTTAGATAAAAAAAGGAACAGATAAGTCTTTTTCCAAGATTCCAGAGGAATCGGGCTTTTGTTATGCAGTGGAAGGGCAAAAAAAGAAGAAAGTTTTCAATGCAGATGGTAAAAGGAATAACATAGTATTTGGGAATGATTTACTCATGGACAAAAAGGTTGGAGCATACATTGATACCAGTAGGGCCGTAGATAATGCATTGGACATCAAATCAGTGATGAGGAAACAAAGAAAGAATGCTAAATATAAAAAGAGCAAAGGAGGTACCTAAAGATAATTTAAGTCTCAATTATACCTTTGATGTCATAAATACGTATTTAAAATATTTGAATAGGTGTTTTTATTGAAGAAGAGGAGAGTGAATTATGTGGGATAGTTCCATACATTCAACGAGCTAAGAATCAATATAATCGAGGAAATTTTGACTCTGCCATCAGGTAAATTCTCACTTTAAAATACAAATGCTACTCTAATTAAAAAAAAAAAAAAAAAAGCTATTTGAATGCTGCTATCAAATTTGGTACAGAGGAATTGCAGCGTTCACAAATCAAGGCCTTAGAAAATGAAGATATCATACAGGCTCGAATCTTACGAGCAAAGTGTTACATAAAAACAGGAAAAACAAAAGAGTCCTTAAAAGAAGCTGAAAGAATATTAAAAGCTCAAAAGAAAAATCCGGAAGCAGTTTTTATCAAAGCTGAAAGTTACTATTTTCAGTCAAAAGTATAATTTAACAAATAAGATTTGTACACACATTTTTGCTCTTAGATTAAGATAAAGTTCTTCATATGTTTTTACTTCAAAAAGTATGAAAATGACCTTAATAATAGAACCTTTTGTCTTCCTAGGCTACAAATACAAACATCCATTTAATTTTTATTGTTTCTTGAATAGGTAAGATGGAGTTCCGAGGATTAAGTATAAGTAAACTTTATACTGACCTATGAATCTTCTTTGAAAGCCATACCCAAAAAGTATATTTCCTTTTCTTAGAACGACGGAGGTGCAAACCTACACATATTGAGCTAAATCTAATAATTTATCCCAAGTGTGTTTTCCATTGAGCCACGTTCTTCCTGTGGAACATTTCATTTGCTACAAAAAACAAAACAAAAAATCAAGTAACAAATAAAAAAAAACTTTTAAAATTTTGTTTAGGTGCTCTTTTTTTTATGAAGTTGTATGACATAACTTTACATTAAACTACTACTGTCATGATTGTTATCAAATATGGAGTTTTTTGACTTCACAATGAAAAGGCCCATTTATAGTCCTTTTTTTTGTAGCATGATATTTTCTCCTATTCAGAAAAAATTACACAAATAATTTGAATATGTTTTTACTCAAGAGACATGTACCCAAAAGCTATATTTCTATCTTTTCTCTTTCATTTAATCTTTCAAGGCAATAAATTAAACTAAATTAAGTATATGTTGTAAAAATTATTTTTAAAAAAACAACACTCTGTAAGTTAATTTATTATTACTAGGAATTTATTATTATAAAGGTCATTTTCTTGTTAATTTATTGAAAAATCAATCAGAAACACACCACATCTCAATCCAAGTGCAATAAAAGTAAAAAAAAAAAAATGTAAACTGGTCGTATTAAATTTATTGGTATCTACATAATGAATTTGTACATTCACAGTTTGAAAAAGCGCTCTTATACTATCATCAAGGTAACAGACTACGAACTCCACTGTACACCGAAAAGTTTCGATTAGGTATAGCCAAAGCAATCAATGCAATAATGGAGAGTATAAGTATTTTAGATGATCCAGGGACAACCATTCGGAAAAAGGATTTAACTAAATCAACTTTTAAGAGTCGAGTGGAGCTTGTCAAAAAGTTTAATAAATTCAATAGAATGGATTTGGACTACTCCACTTCAAAAAACACCATTGACTTTGCTGGTTCAGTGGTATGTCCTCTTTTTTAATGTTATATTTACAGGGTTGTCCAAATTTAAAGTCCTATAAAAAAGTATTTGTTTACGGAGTGGTCCATTAAAATCTCACCATTTTGAATTTTAAACTCCAACAAGATAATAATGAACAATAGAATTTCAACAAAATAAATATAATAAACATATGTGTGCTTGAGCTCTCTAAGTCATTAATGTAGCCGTCCTTAACTGCTATGTTGTCTTCCAGGCAACAGTGGAAGGCCCAACTCCCAATGGAGATGTAGTTATCTGTCATGGCGTCCAATTGCTGGCTGACGGTGGTTTTGGGAGCCTCGGTGTTTGGATGTGGGACACTGGAGGCCTTCCATCGATATGCACCCAAAAGGGGTAGTCGAAGTGGATGGCATAAGAGCTGTAGGGAGGCAAAATTGTCAAAAAAGAGTTCAAAGAATACAAAAGACTAATTCAAAATAATCTTGCAATGAATGAGATGGGTTTCTTTCATTCTGGTGTCCATAGTGGCTTCTTCATCTTCACAAGGCTATTTCTAACCACTTTTTGATAGCTCTCTGTACAGTTTGCTATGTAACGGTGTACACATATTTAAACGTATTTAAACCAAAAAAACCAACTAATATGATCTCTTGCATTGCCCCCCGTGGACTTGTTGGGATTGTCTGGGCTGTTTTCTTTAGCTCCTCCAGGTCCAGTTTGGCTTTTTTGTCACAACATTTCTTCATTTCCAACGTTTCAGACTTCCTGGTGCTGAAGACGGTAGGCCTAGAGACATCCAATTGCTTGGAGTGCGCAAATGGAAATTTGTCAATCATGTTTAAGTGTCATCTTGTCAAATTGTACGTAAGCTTGAGAGATCAGGTTTGTTTTGTTAAATAAATAATTGTTTATTCATTAATATATCGAAATATTAATTATTTTCAATTACTCAACCTTCATTAGCCAGGTCAAAAATATTGCCACAGCGAGATGAGGCTTCAGCCCAGACAGTAAATGAAGTGCAATAATTGTGCAGAGCAATTTTAGCACTATGGGGTCAATATATTTTTTACAGTTTACTAACTCAGCAAGGACTCTCTGATGACTATGTGTAAGTCATTGGCAATGTGTCTTCTCTCAATTTTTTGGAACAATGTGAAGTACATTGAATAAAAATTAGTCTATTATCTTAAGATAGTTTATAGTCAATAAAAAAGTACTAACGTATATTTTAACACAAACTATAATCTTTGATAAATTTAATTTTTTTGATTGGACTTAAATTTACGACTACCCAGTAATTTTATTATTTAGTAACCTAAAAATTTTTTAAACTTATTTAGTTGGCTGCAAATGAAATTAAACAAAAAGAAAAGAAACCCATGCAACGAAGTAAGTCCGATATGAGGCTTGACTCATTCAAAGATAAAAAAAATATCAATGCCATCGATCGGGATTTAAACAGACTACAGATTGAGCATGATTTCTTAGAAAGTATTTGTCAAGCCATCACGCCAAAGGAAGAAGAAATATCCGAGAAGGATACTCGTAAGAATCGATATTCTAAGAAGAAAGTAAAGGCTCTTCCCAAACCCAAATCTAAGTTATTAGAATATACTCATGAAACCATGGGATTCATTGATAAACGAAAGCGATTTTGGGCTTCCTTATCCGTTAATAAAAATATCACAACGAATGTGTCGAAGGATCATCAACATCAGAATTGATAAGAATCAAGTTAATGTAATTTTTTTGATGAGGACATTATTTAAGAGACTTAACTATGTAGAAGTCCATGAATAAAAATATAAATATTAGACTGTAAATATATGAATTCTACCAAAAAAACTCTTATTATACTAAAATAAGCTCTGGTAGAGAACAAAACCTCTCCCTAAAATAAAATAAATTTAGGTATCTCAATTTGTTCTGAAGTTATGATAGATTATGCACTTTTTACGTTGGGTGTTACGTTGACCTTGGGCTCTCCAAATTTAATTGCTCCTTGTTGTAACCTGTGTCGTCGCTAAGCTCATTTTTGTGAGAGGAACTTCAGACCCCCTATAGACTTATAAAGACCACTCCCAATCTTTTTTATTTATCATATCTTATTAGTAAGTCTGTTTTTTATGTTATCACACATTGAATCCAAAATAGTAAAACATCTAAGTCAGAAATTTAGTAAGTAGACGTTTAAAATAACTAACACTGCTAGAATATTTTTTTGGGCCTTTGAGGTTATTAAGAGCCTGCTTTTGACTTAAATAAAATCTCCTTTTCCATCTTTCTTTCTATATCTACCTCCTTCTACATACTTCTCCTTATCTCTATTCTTCTACATTCATTCTTTGTTTATTTTCCCTTCTATTGATGCCCTGCTAAAACGGCCATCCTCTTCAAATATATATATAAATTAAAACTATTTTTATATGTAAATAAATATACAACAGTTTTGATATTTTTAAGGTTAAGCCCCTAAAGAATTAAAGTTTGCAACGCCCCTGGCTGACAACATATATAAATTGGTTTATAAGCGAATCAAAGTCTTAATGGGACAGATATGCATTGTGCAAAGAGTAAAATATTTATATTCTTGGTTTAATTTTTGAAAAAAACAACTCGAAGATCATTCTCCAAATTAAGCCTGTATTTATTTGTCATGTAAGTTAATTCAGAAAGGGTTTTCTCACTTGTAAAAGTTGTACTCATTTATCACAAAATCCAGAATTCGTCAAGTGTTTCAGAATCAAAGTTTGTTTTTAGTGTTTGGTCACATGAAATTTCAATAAGCAGATCCTCCAAATCAGACAACAGATGATTAGCTTTGACGATAAAAGGGTGTGTATCAAGTTATCTTTTTGTGGAGCACTATCTTCGGGGAAATACTTTTTGAAATGATCCAAAAGAGACTTATAAAAAATATTTTGATTCATCATATTAAATTATATTCATCTTTTTTGGAAATCATCTCGTGACCCCCACTTGGAAACCACTGATCTAAAAGATATCGTTCTCCATAAAACTATGCTCATAAATAAGGTGACCATTTTATTCCACATATATTATAAGATTTATGTTAGAATAAAAGACAACAAGTCTATGTTATCAATAATTTTGTAGTTTGATGTATGTTCTTCAACTTTTGTTAAATAACTCTTTGATTTTTAAAATTTTATAGATATTTATAGACTTATAAAAGTATTTACAAAAGTATATATAATGCCAGCGTGGTATAACCTTGTTCATTTTCAAAACTGAATCCTATTATGACAAATTTTAATGTGGACGACATCAACTCTTTGTTCACTGCACTACAGTACAAATCCATTGTCATAATCTTCATTACACACATTCAACCGACCATATCCCAGCACATATAATTTGTTAAATTTGTTAAAACTGTATATATTAATAAGTAAATAAATTCCCATTAACACTAGAACGGCGGATAGTAACGAACCCCTTAACCGACGGTGGATATCAAAAATGATACCCATTTATTTTTTAATATTTGTAACTGTTAGTGGTTGATAAAATTAAAAGTAATTTGTTAATTTTTATTGTCTCCGAAGATTTATTATTTATTTCAAAAAATAAACATAACTTTTATAATAACACATATAAAGAAATTAGCATTTTTTACAAGTTACGATTGTTTTTTCAGTACCAATACAAGGCTTGCATACGAATCTCTTACATTTACAACAGGTTTTGCTTGCTAAGCGCCGTGATTTTCTTGTACAATTGACTGTACACCAGCTTTTATTTTTAGTCGAACAGTTTGATTGTGATTGAAATAATTGATTATTTTCTTCTATATCATCCTTTGATTCATCATCTTCACGGATAAGTTCGGTAATTAAATTATTCAATAACTGGCGACGAGTTATTTTCTTACCAGTCACTTCTATGTATAAGATAACAGCATTTATACCAGCAAAATCCAAAATATTATAAAAAACCTGTAAAGGCAATCGGCGAGAGGACATTTTGGTGGAATAAAGTCTTGCCATTTGATCTAGAATATCAACTCCATACTTAGTTTCATTATAATACTGGATTGATTCTGGTAACCTTTTTCTTACATCTAAAACTTTAACACTTTTATGAACAAAGCTCAAAATTAAAACATTTTTGTTTTTTTTCCCTTGATAAGAAGTCAATGTTTTGCCACTATTTACAAAGATTAACCTTGAAAATAGTGCTTACTTGGTAGCTTTTAGTTCAGGAGGTATTTCTTTGTGAGCACGATTCATAGTTCCTAAAATAGTATTTTTCTGAAGTTCATTTGCAAGAGACAATGACGTAAATAAATTATCTGTTGTAACATTCCTCCCTTTACTCAAATATGGTTCCATTAGCTTCATTACGACATATTCTGATAAAGATTTATTTGCTGGTCTTTGAGAATCTTTTCTCAAGTAAGGAAATCCATTTACCAAGTATTTGGACGATGCATCAACTGATAACCAAAATTTTATACCAAATTTATCAGGCTTTTTAGCCATATATTGGGTAAATGGATATCTAACTTTTGTTGGGAATAGTTGCTCATCAATGGTAATATTTTCACCTGACCTGTATGATGACTTACAATTTTCGACAAATCGATCTCATACCATTGAAATCAAGGCAAACTTGTTGTTTTGAAGTCTTTGTGATCTTGTGGAACGAATATCAAAGCGGATATATCTCAATAATTCTTTATATCTGTCGCGAGGGATAGTATTCCTAAAGAGATTGATCCCCAATTTTCTTGACCAAATGACTTCTGTCAGCTGCCCTTTGGCAAAGATTCCTCTTGCATACATTATTGCAATCAATTGAAGTATTTATCGTTTGCTGGTTGTCCATACATCATTCTTAAGTTTTGAACGAGCCTCAACTATTGTACATTTTACAATGTGATCAATAATATAATTATCGATCAAGAGTTCAAAAGCTGATAATGTTTTATCTGTAATGATGTTACGTTTTGCAAATGATGATGGACCTGATACTTCATTCAAAATGTTTTCTAGGCTAAAACGGGCTGAAATTTCTCCATTTCCTATTTGTTTGTGCCAGATTGTGTTATCCTTGCCAACATACATTGACTCTTCTAGTAAGTTGGTTGATTTATGTTTCTTAGAAGACGGGAATTGAATCACTTGATTGCATCCTGGCATTTCTTGAAATGTTAAATATGCCAATTAGTTGTTAATAAATACATCTAGTATATAGCAAAGCTAATAATGGTATTTAAGAAAATTACTTACCAACAGGCTTGTCAAAAACATCAGAATAGTCATCAGAATCAGAAGAACTTGATTGAGGTGGTTGGACATATTCTTCATCTTTTTCCAATTCGAAATCCTTACCTTCTGAATCGGAGTACGATGTGCACTCAAGATAATTTCTTCAATGGATAATTTTTTCTTGGACATCCTTGCACAATAAAAGGTGGAAGCAGAATGGATAGTTCAGAAAAATCTACATTTATATTTATACTAGAAATGCACACGATTCCTATCTAGAGAAGTTTATTCATGTATGAACTTGCTTCAGCCTGTTCATACACAATTGTAGAACAAACATATTATTTGAAATGATTGGGTACCTAATATGATACCCACGTCTGTCTAGGTAGTGTTCACTGTACCAACGAAACGAATACTAATTTTAATTTATAATTTAGTTTTTTGTGATTAATAAAATAAATTAAGAGAATTCATGAACTTATAAACAAATACAATCAAGAAATTTCCCACAATATTTCATTGAATCCAAAATGGGTATCAAAAATGATACCCTCGTCGTTCTAGTGTTAAATCCTTAAAAGAGATAATACTATATTATTGATATTACTTTATACAAATATAATTACAAAAAATTTTAATATATAATTATTTCTGAATGAATTGACTGAAAAATTGCATAACAATTCCCTTAAGTAAAAAAAAATCGAAAAATTGTAGCTACAAGTGAATCAAACTCATGACCAAAGCCAGGAGGCCTATAATGAAAATAATTGTTACTACAATCAGAATGTAAAGAATTTTTATAGTACATTAATTTATTTGAGTGTCATTTCTTTTTTAATATCTACAATGACACTTTAGGTTAGGGATTGTCGTTTATTCCGGAATTGAGTAACCGTATAAAGGCCGTACCATATAAATATTTAAATAATAGTTTTTATGAGTACAGGTTATGACTTTAATATATATTTTGGTTCATCTACTAATTTTCTGTAGTCAAAATATCGATATTTACTTATGTATATTTATTATATAACGTTGTTGATTCATACATAGTATAAATCGTAAAAGTGTTAATTGTTTGTCCCATTATATGATCTCCAGGTGGCAATTTCTTTAGATAACAGTATTTCTTGATCTAAATTGGTTTCAGTATAAAAAATGGTATTGAATATATTTACAGGAGGATACGTTTTTGCTAACCACGATATTTAAATTAGTTTATATATTAAAGAAAGACTTCCTGAAGCTGAACAAAGATATTAAGGGATATATAAAGATCTTGTTGTCCATCAATTACAATGAAATCTCCATAGGAGAACAATAAAATTATTTTGTTTTTTAAACTGGTATTTTACTTTCGTTTTATTTTTTACATTACATTTCTTATATCAATGATGTACATATTTTGAATGCCTATATTAATTAATTTATTTTATTATGCAACTCTTAAATTTTATGACTAATACATATAAATAGTCAACCAATTTAGATATTCATAGAGGGGGTAGGCTGCAAAACGTGACTGTTAATTAATGTTTATTTTCTTGTTACTATGAAAAGTTTTTGTGATTATTTTTTGATATTCTGTTTCTGCCGTCCTTTTTACATAAACAAAATATACTGATCATTTAGTCCCTTCATTATCATGAGCTAGCAATAATAAAAAAGGCAGTGCGTCTAATATTTCCTAGATGCTGGAGTTAATTTGAAGGAACATAGATTACATAAATTTTTAAGTGTTCTAGTATCCTGGTTTTTAAGTTGGTCAGATACTTATGGGTCGTTTTGAAATTCCAATCTCTTCCAAAAACCATCAGTTTTGTTCTATGAAAGACCCTCTTTTCCTTTCCAAGTATTCAATAGCTGCCATACTATCAACGTGAAAAATAACAGGGGACTTATTCATTTATATCATTTCGGGTACGTTTGACTTTTTATAAATACCTTCCAACTCAGCCTCAAAAACATTATTAAACCAGCTCAGATTTCCGTATCAATCGAATAAACATTCGTCTCCGATGGAAATGCACCATCCATAACCAACTTTGTCCCGGATCTTCGATCCATCTGTGAAAACATTCAGAAAATGAGGATCCAAAAGTGTTTCATTTTTTATCAATACAATCGTTTAAAAACAAGGTTTATGGGGGACACTAAATTTACTGAAGCATCTTCTTTATTCTATTTGGAGTATTTCTGCTGCTCCTTTAGATCTGGAGTGGGTCATCCACGATAATGGAACATCATACATAGTTCTAAGCCTTGCCCTAAGTGCATTTTTATTTATGCTTAAACGGAGTGGTTCCATTTCAAACATAACTTCCAAGGCTTTTATAGGAGTAGACCTGATTACTAGACACATCAAAAGACATGCAAGCTGATTAATTTTCCTGATCCAATGTACTAAAAATTGTCTATCATGTTGTTATGTAACCAATAATCATTTAAAGAATTATAATTCCCATTTGACAAAAGAACGATAAGTGAATCAGATACAAATTTCGGACTGAGGCCTTCTCAGTTTGTGAATCTAATCTCTTATCTAATGTTAGTTGTATCAATTTCATTTTAATCACATATAACTTTTTTCCACATCTCTGCACTTATGTTATTGTAATGTATATATTACCTGACCGAAATGTCTGTTGCAAATGAAAACAAATTGCAAATCAAAAGAGACTGTTTCTCTTCCTTGTCATTTCAATTGTAATCTAATAGGCAGAGATGTGGTAATTAAAATGGATTTTTGTATTGTGTTATCATGGTTTAATTGATCAAAGTGAACCATCTTAAAACCTATTTTAATAAAGCAAAGTTTGTATGTTTGAATATCTGAGGGGACTCATTTTTAAAAACAAATGTGCGTTGTTATAGCTTCGTGAGTCCTATTAAAATATAATTTTTTTTTGTAGTATACATATATATATAAAATAAAAACAATGAATGGGAGTATAGAATGGACATGATGTTTAGTAACGAGCGGGTATAGCTAAAGGAAAAAATAGTAAACATACTTAGGCTTGTTAATTCTAAACATTTTTTAGCGTGCGAGTTTTTTTGTTGCAGAATCTAAGAATTAAGTAACTAAATGTGAGTGTGCTTATGAAAAACTTAGAGTAATCCCAAGGAATTTTTGTTTTTTGTGGAGTTATGTTCCATATTAATAAGCAAATGGATATTATTATTGGGAAATTTGTTTGTTTGTTGACGGATAATAATTCCGAGCAATGCTAGGTATTACATCCAGCTTATAATTAATATATTTTTGTAAAAATCGACCCCAACTTAATTGTTTGATATTCCACAAGGTTGGTTGCTGGATATTTTTCAGAATTGAAAAATATGTATACGAGGGGGATCTGAAAAGTTTCCAACCTCAAAGTGAAGATGACAGCACTTGTTAATAAAAGATAGTCACCTCAATCTTGCATCTGTTGACAGTTAATCACCAAAGTTTCATCATTTTGGACGTACAGTCGTTTGATTGAGTTGTAGTGAGTGCTTTTGTGAAAATGGAGAAAATCGAGTATGAAGCTGTCATTAAATATTTCTTTTTGAAAGTGTAACTTTTAAATGAATGCATATAATAGCAGAGATGTAAAGACTTGTTCTGATAAAATTTGACGCGTAAAAGTCAATCAAACTCAGATTTATTAAACCAAAAAAAAATATCTCTAACAAAAAATTTTGCAAAGAAAAACACATTGTGCTTTTTAGTTTTATTAGAGAGATGGGCTAAGTGTGTAGAGAACAAGAAGACAAATATGAAAATAAAATAAAAATCATAAAAAAATGTCTTCTATCTTTGTTAAGTTGTAGCTTTTTAGACCACACAAGTATATAAATACTATTATATGGTTTTTATATCTTAGCTCTAAATCTTTTGTATGATTTTGTCTTCATTATTGTGACTAGGAAATCATAATTTTTTTAGGGGTGACAACTTTATCATTTTTTGTCCGGATAAATTTTGAATGAATTCTATTAAAAATATTTTATATGTCTTTTTGAAAAAAAAATGAATTACACTTTTAATTATCAAATTTTTGAACTACTTTGTCTAGTTGAACATATAAAATGATCTTATATTTATTAAAAAAACCTGAAAAGGGGACAAAGTTGTCGGGCGAAATTATACTCTTCATCTATATGTGCGTAGGTTCTTTTTTATCCAGTTTAACATTGCGTTATAAAAAGAATTTTCACTAACAGAGGGTAATGTACAGGTCCGTGGAAAGTTCTGTTAAATGTTTATTTAAGTACTTATGATATAATCAATTACAAAATTTGCATATAATTGTAGATATAGGTCTACAGAAGTTGCAAAGACATGTTCCATAACTTTCAACCGAAATGGTTACCCTTTGCCTTGACCACAACCCAAAGTCTCCATAGAAAGGATTTGCATACTGCACGCACTATGTCCATGGGGATGGAGTCCCTGGAAGGCACCAGTTTGGCATTCAGGTCGTCAGAATTCTTGCTGGGGGTAACATAGGCTCTTTTCTCAAGAATTGACCACGTGGAGTAATTCCATGACAATTAGGTTGGAGCTGAGGGTGGCCAGAATGTCTTGTCCTTGAAACACCTCAAATTTCCCTCACTCCACCTCTGCGACTCCCTGGATGTATGAGAGGGGGTAACATCCTGTTGGAAGGTCTATGGCTCATTCTGGAAGTTTTGTTGGGCCCAGGAAACAATACTTTCCTACAGTATAGTGCTGTTATACTCCGTGTTGTTGATCTTGACCCCAGCCGCCACAAAAACCAATGGGAACTTCCCTGTCTCAGTCACGTCCTCCCAAAAGATTACAGACTATGGCTGTATACTCTGTTGACTCCATGGTTACCCAGCTCACCTTTTTTGTCCGGAATCCGATCATTTTGGGGGTTAAAAGCCTGTTCCACTCTAAAAATCTTATCATCACTAAACACAATTTTTTGAGGTTTGCAAAATTTTCCTTAAAAAAAGACAATGTATATCAATTTTTTGAACGGTTTTAAAAATATTGAGAGGTAATTCAGCGGCTGCAAAGTTTTGAAATTTATGATTTAAAAAAAAGAAAGGCTTTTGACGGGAATATCAACGTAACCCTTTGTGTTAGAACAAATCTTATAACACAACAAATTTGCAATTAATAATATTTTCTAGTTTTTTACTTGCACATGGTTCTATTTTGTCAAAAAGAGCAAAAATTATCATAACTTGAATTTTTTTACGATACGAGTATATCCATTTGTCTACTTGTAAAATAAATTATATCCATATTTAGAATTTATGTTTCTGAAATCATTATCAATGGTCAATTTATTATTTGAAGTATACGGAACAGGTTAAATTACCGTAAATTTGACTTTTTTCTGACCTTTTACTGAACTTTTTTGATAAAAAACCTTTATAACATAAATTCATTTTATATATCCAAAACCTTCGAAGTAGTTCTAATTAAAAATTATTATGGGCTATTTTTGTTGAATATTATTATTTTAGACCATCATTATTATGGTATTACTATAAGAAATATTACAACGTAAAAAAATATGGATATGTTTTTTTTTAATGATAAAACTTTCTTTTATTTTTGTAATTTATTATAAATCTATATTTCAAATATATTATCATAAATTTAAAGAAATTTATATTGCGCATGTGTCTTTAAATTAAAATTTTAAACCAAACTTTTTCCTTAAATTAAGGAAATAAATATAGTCTTCAATGACCTTCAACCACCTGGAAAAGGAATTGGAGACGCAATTGATCTGATGTTTATAGATCACTATATTCTTTCATAAGACAACCTCCACACTAAGGAAGATCATTATATAATTGTAAAGGAATGAAAGCTTAAGGTGCTGGTTTGTAGCCATCTTGATCATTCCATAATTCAGGATCTGTCTCAATAAGTTTATCTTGGAGGTGCAGAGTTTGAAACAATTTTTTGATTTTTTTTTTTGTAGCAAATCTTACAAGTTTTTGATTTTTTTTTTGTAGCAAATCTTACAAGTTTTTGATTTTTTTTTTGTAGCAAATCTTACAAGTTTTTACATTGTAATTCATTAAGAGTATAGAATAGTATTTTTTGAGTTCCACTACTTAAATTTTGTATAGCCAGACAAGAAACGTGTATTTGATGCTGAACTTAATACACTGTCAAATAGAGCTAATCCAACAAGATACTCGGACAAGTACCATAATTGCTTGAACATTTTTTTTTGATGTTATCTTAGATATGCCTTAATTAATGGAAATATATCAGGAGAAATTTTATAAAATTCAGTTCATCTTTAGTCCAACTCAACACATTAGGAACATACATCAAGGCTCGAATACACACTATAAATACATAAATATTGCGCAATCCTGGGTCCTCTATGTCTGTCAATTTGAATTGAGTTCGAAATGTCGAAAATGTTACGGAGGATAATATTTTTGATAGCCATTTGGAGACATAAATTTTATACCTCTTTGATGCACATCACCAATGAATATACTAAATTAAGGAATTTTTACAGTTTTGTGGAGTAAAATTTGTTTCCGTGAATTTCTTTAATCAAGGATTTCATGTCGTACATCTTCTACGAGACTAGCTATTTCCCGATCTTCAATTCCAGTATTATACTAAGTTGTATTAATAGATTTTAATTTTTTGATGAAAATTGTTTAAACATAAGGAAAATACATAAATCCAAAACATGCTAGGAATGCTGTGCTTATGATTAATTACATAATATGGTGTCTACAAGTAAAAGTTTTTACCTAGTTCTTTTATGAAGAAGAATACAGGTTGTAGCTGTCCTAATCGTATTTTAATTTGTTCTTTCAAAGTACATGCTTTGAATTGGATCATACATTTCCCGTCATGAAAGTTTGAACTAAATAAGTATGCACAGAAACTATATCTCAGTTTAAATAAAATGAAGTTTAATATCTTTACTTATTGATTAAAATTTTGCTATTTACACTTCTTGGTTAAGTAAGGTTCAGTAAAAGGTCCACGTCTTTTCAATAAAGTATTTATAATACTAAATTAGAATGTATGAAATAGATTTAGATTATAAAGTATTTTTGATCGAAAGAAGATAATTGCTTTTTTTACCAATTAATACAATTGTTAGTAATAAAACTATAAAACATATTCATAGACAAAAAATTTAAGTTAAATTGCTTGCATTAAAAAGTTTGGTTTAACACCAAATACTTAGGTGATGGTCAGTTAATAACACTTATTTTTGAAAAAATTAAATTTCAAACTTTAGGAGCAATTGAGCAACCTCTGTATACATTATAAATTTTATAAACGATGTTTTCAGCCTAAAAAAATTTACAACCCTTGAAGCTGAACCATTTTTAAATGAAAAAAAAAAGAAACAAAAAACAAGCTCCATCCGAATGAATACGTACTTTATTTATTTATTCGTTAGGACAGGGTCTATTGTAAGTCTACTTTGAAACTAAACAGTCTATCTAAGCTTAAAAAGTAATTGTGTGAAACAAGTTCATTTATGAACATAACACATATGCAGAAAAGTCCCGATTATAATAAAAAAATACTTTTTTTTCGTTTAAAAATTGTTTAAAACTATCATTATTTTTTAATTATTTATGTTATTTACTTTATGGAGCAAAGTACCCATGATACTTTTTAAGCAATAATTTAGCTTGACCGGAGTTTTTTCACATCAAGAAGTAGTGTAAAATTATAACAAAAAATTGTTTGTGACTATTGCTTTAGAAATAAAAAAAGTATCGTCACAAACAGCACAATAACTCACAACTCAAGTATAGATTTGCCAAAAAAAATTGACAGCTGCCGTATGAAGGTTGGTACTCACTGAAAATAAGGAGAATTAAAAAAGCGCCATCCATGTGTGATGCATGGTACTATTCAGTCCATGGATTATGTAGTGGTTGTCTACTAGTTTGTGTGACTTCTGGGTGGGGATTGCAGGGATCTGTATAATACACTTTTATGTTGTGAATTGCACCACGCGGGAAATGAATATAGCCGCATTGTACGGTGACATACTTAAGTCAGGTTAACTTTTGACTATGTTTTGAACAGCTATCCACCAATAATTATAACTACATGTTGATCATTTCTATAATTCCTTAGTGTTTGACTGAATTTTTATCTTTTAATGGAGAATAAAGTGAGGAAAAAGTAATAATTCCATTATGGTTAATCAATCCTTATTATAGCATATATAAGCAACATTGGGAGAGTAATGTATTAAAGTGTGTTATAATTAGATAGGATTGGTATATATTTTCTACCCAGCAATGTTAGAATGTTATTCAATCAATTTTTATTTAAATAAAACATATTTTACCTTGCACATTGTATACCTAGATTTCATATGAATTAATTTAAGTCATTAAAAAAAAAAAAAGTACTTAAATCATTATTTGCTTGAAAATCAATTAGTCAATGAAATAAAATATTTGACTAAATTGCTGACTGTTCCTATTTTGTTGAGTATATATTGTTCAATAAGTTGTAAATAATTTATAATGAGTGACCCTTCATGTATAAATTAAAATACACTGTAATGTTATATCCACTTATATTTTTTAATGATACCCTGGTTATCAAAATACCAACTGAAAAGGAGTAACAGAACGTAGGTTGTCCATTATAAAAGTAAAAATAATCTGTTACTTATGGTTCAAAACTGTTGATCAAAACTATTTTACCCAATAACACATATAGTTGGGGAAAACAGAGCAAATTTGCTCAAGTTTCTTTTTTTTGGTTTATAAATCAGCTTGCAAAATTTAAATAAAATATATATTTTGCATCCATTTGATAACATATATTCCATGCTACTTTACCTGGAATATCAATTATGATGTTGACAATTTTTCGAGCAAAGTTGACCAAGTAATGACCAGTGTTCAATAATGGTAGATAATAATTGGTATAATTGAATATAAGTTTTATTTAACCAAAAATATAGATTTTGAATTATCTAATTAACTCTTTCATAACCTTTTTTGTTACTCAAATTTTTATATTTGTTGTAAGAAATAAGTGATAGCGCCAGACTATTCATTAAATAAAATAAACATTATTAAACTTTGGTAAAGAAAATAAAAAAGCTCAACATTTCTTCCTTTTCTTTCTTAATAATTATTCTTTGAATAGAATAAAATATATTTTCTTAATGTAATATCCTAACATACACAGAAAATAACCATATTTAGAATGTTGCAGTCCCCCCCCTCCCCAAATTATAAATCATCGTGAGAACTAGATGGTCCTGTCTATAGTACTGCAATAACGTAATTTGAAAACACATACAGACAAATATACTAGAACATTCTTCAAATAGAGCGAACGTTTATATTTCTTTGTTAAAAGTTCAATATTTGAGTGTTGCGTTAAATTAGTCTTTAGCCTAAGTCATTATTTTGTTGTGTATTGCATTAGCTACTTAATATTAGTACTCGAGTTTCTGATACTTGATTGGATATTTTACTTGAGACGCCATGCTACGAACATGTCAAAAAAACTGGATCCAGAATACCCACAATGGAATCATGTTCTGCTATCTTATATGGGAAACTTGGAGAAATTAATGAGGAAGAAGAAAGAAAATTTACCAAAATATCACGGATGATTGTTATGGGATTACCATAAGACCAATTAAATAATATAACGTAATCTTATGTAATTAATAGGTATTTATTCTCTAATTTCTCACGTGTACATTTCTTTACTCATAACACAATAATAATACTAATGAATACTGATAGAATGTTCTAGTCATCGTCAGAGATGTTCTCTGACGTCAGAGCGTCGTATAATTAGGGATGAGGCGATAGCTCACGAACTGAGCTCTTAACGTCTATCCTCACAATTGTAAACTTTGTTTTTGAAGATGTGATATTACATTAACAAAAGGTTCACATTATTACAAACATCAAGATGAAGATAGTAGAAAGGGTTGAAGCTCTGTACCAACACTTTGTTTATTTAAACTAATCAAGCAGAAAAAAAACTTCTAACAACAGTGCCATTTTGTCCTACAAACATTTTAAAATGTAAGAAAAAAGCAAAAAAGGAAAGAACAAGATGAGAGATTATAAATTTCGAAAGATTTGTTAATGGTATGAAGACTGATAGGACAGCTACGTACTGTGAAGAAGGAATAATTGCACTAATATTAGAAGGAAAACGTCTTTCGCATGCTGTATTTATCAATCTCTGGACGATAGAATAGATGAGAAGAGAAAAGATGTCCAGTAGCCTTACATAACGTTGTCCACAGAGACTTTTGTAAAAGGGATTATAAGAAACTTGTAGTGCTGGTGATTCTCTACTGAAGTGATAGAAGGGATAAAGGTTTCAGACAGTTTATTAGACAAAGTGCCATAGAAAGAACAAGTTGGATGTCTATGTATGCTTCTTTATGCTATAATTATAGTTGATAATCCTGTAAAGAAAACCATGTGTAAGGAGAAGGAGGGGGGGGGAGAAAGATTTATAGTATCATTGTTTAAAATACTGATGTGATTATCAGCTGCCTATTTTATTATGACTTTTGAGGCTATAGCAAATGTATTTATTAGCAAAATGTTTAATAAGGATTTACTTCCTATAATTGACTCCGACGTTTTTTATCCGTTACGGTAGATTTAAAAGCGTCAAAGTCTATGAAATTGTAATTTATTATGAACCATATTCTCAGAATAATAACTAATGCAGCGACAAAGTAGAGTATTTCGAAATATATTTGAAGTTCCCAGTTTAAAATAAAAGGCTTAAATTAAATATAATCTACATACTAAAAAAAGAAACCATCATACATTTATATTATATATAAAAAATTAGAATCATTTAACTAATAATAAGGGTGCGAAACACAAGCTAAACGTTAAGTGAAATCAAAAAGATCATCACCCCTTTTTCCTCATGTGGAAGTTGATATATACAATTGTGCACATGTTTCTACCTATGAGGTCTAAATAATTATTAATAATAAAGTAAATGTCAAAATCATAAAATTAGACAATAAATATGCTAATAAAAAAATGTTAGATTTAAATCTATCTCTTCTGCCAATCTTAGTACGAACAGCTTTTGAGAATTCTACTTTCATATATTTCATGTTTATCTAAAAATAGAAAAGTTAATCCATGCAGTCAAGTTTTAAATCTTAATTACTTATCTTAGATATAAAAGTAAGAGTCCCTTATAACTGATAAGACAATTCATGCAACCATTCTTGACTTAATGTAGTTTTATAATATGACATCGTAAATATTTAGAGCAAAAGCCAATTATGTAGTAATGTCCGGCGATATTACTCCTTATTAAGAGCAAAAAAAGATTTTTTTCCCTGTTATTTATGCTTGTATAACAACATACTATTATCATGAAAGATACACACAATTGATAATTATAATGCTACACCCAATGCATTTATCCCCGTTGTTGTGGCCATTTAAGACCATTTGTTGTTTTTGCCTTTTATGAGCTTTATGAACACCATTTCTTGGACCTTATGAACCATAGCTAATCCTTAAGTGATAAAAACTAATATTTATTCACCATGTAATATTGGAAAACCTAATGATCATACACAAGTCTTTAAGTGAAGAAACTAGTCTCAGACAAACTAGTTGCGAACCATGCCAGCTACTACCCCAGTTATTGTGACAATTTAAGCAGTTGTTTTTGCCATTTAATGAGTTGTGCATCATAATTATTGATATTTTTAGCTAAAATAGAATCAAGCCATCTGTTTCTCGTCCGGTAAGTATTTCCAAATTCCTGTGCCTCCATTTCCATAAGTACAGACAGACGTTATTTTATGGAATTTTGTTCAGTTCTCTATCGACTATCAGTATCTAATATTAAATTAATATTGAAGAATAAAGGCAGGAAGCGATAACGTTCTTGATAGAGGAAGATGTTTTTTTTAATCAATGATACTATAAGTATTTCTTCCTTTCTCCTCGCACGCTTTTGTATCCTTACCAAAATTATCAACTTTAGCTATAATGATTGATCAGCTCAGTAATGATTATAGTGTATTATTATTTAAGATACTGTATTTGTGACTGGACAGTACCAGAAACTAAATTGCACTGTAGGCTGTTTTTATTTATGGTTACATGTCTTGGTGATTTACAGTTCCACTTTCTTCATCAGCACCTTTGAATGCTGTAATATTAGTCAATAACTGTATCAATTATATAAAAATCGATAAAACTTGTGCAGATGCAGCTATCGAGGCATTTTTGGCACATTTGTGGATAGATATTCTATTCCAAAATAAAGAAAATTTGAACTGGACGAATATACCTGGTACTTAAAAATTGTGGAATGATCTATTTATATGTTACTATATATATAGTTACTGATTTAACTATAATTATAAATATGTATTATTATTTTCTCAAATGAAGTTTAATAATGTTTTCTTTTTTTTTAATAAACGGTCTAGGATCCATCACATATTGTTTGCTACAATCTTCACTAATGAAGGATTATTTGGTATTACTTGAGAAAATTAATGGAGATCTTAACTTCTTTTAAAAAGCGTTCCTCATTTTGCATACTTTGATTCAATATATTCCTTTGAAATTTAATGATTATATTGGCTTGCTCTGGAACGGCTAATTTGTATTCTTCAGGATGGAGTACCACTCATAAAAATTAAATGTAAAACTATCTAACCTCATGTCTTTTTGTTATGAATAAGTTTAATATCTGCTAGCTATGTTGTGATAAGGAAAATAACAACTACTCATTTTTGTAATTTTTTGTGTAAATATTTACTTTTTTACCTTAAAAAAAGTATGTATCTTATTTTGTAGATATACAGCAAAAAATTGGCACTTTACACGATAAAGCAATATTTAAGTTGTCCTTTTTTAACTAAAAAAATAATTTTATGAATAAACTATTTCAAAACTTTTTAAATTGTATATTCTTCTAATTTTGTATCAGTTTATAATTTTTAGACAAGTATTCATCGTAAAATGGAAAAGAATATTAAAATATTTTAAGTTCAAATACGAAATTATACACTGTTATGATTAATTAAATCTTATTTTACGTATTATGTATAAATTATTTCCCAAAAGGGATCATAAAATAAAAATATCTTTACAATCAAAATCTTTTATGTTTGTTCGATACCTTGAATAATATATATTTTATATCTTATCTAATAATTTTGATTAATTATCATAAAAACATATCGGAGGTAAAGGTTAAAAAAAGTTATTAAAAATGGCTAATTATAAAAAATAAGCTTTATTTAATTTCTGCCACCATTTATTTTGCGTAAATGCTGGTACAAGGGGGAGTAACATAATTTTCTTTGTAAAAATGCGTGGCAATCAATCTTTAAAAGTAATACCGGTGTGATAGTAGTTTCATTTTTGAGGCAGAATTCTAACGCTATTGTTTTTTATATACAGTCAGTCCCTATTAGGGCTTGGAGTAGTGAAAAACTTGTGTATGCCGTCAAAAATATATATTGCCAAAAAAATTGTTTGACATAATACTTTATATAATTAAAGTAATTGAAAATATGTTCTTAAGTTTTTATTGGTGCAACTAATTAAAATCTATCACCTACTTTAACAATTTTTTCAATTTATTTTCATTGTTGAAAACTTACAAAATTATTTGAACGCAAAAAAATCGACAAATAATATTGCTGTAAAGCTTAAATTAAAACCACCAGAGACGGTGACATGCAATTATTTTAAATTAATGTGATTTGTTCAAATCAAGTAATTTGAACCAGATTTATTCTAGAAATTCCAATATTTTTAAGGCCTTTTCAGAATTGCCAATTTTTAATTATTTAATTTGAAAATTATCCACAGTTATTAGGTTAGACATTTATTCAACTAAATTTCCCATTTTTCTATGAAAAACTATACCTCTAATAGCACTTAGTAAAATTTATTGAAGTTGAAATAAAAAAATGAAAAAATCACATGTTTTTAAAATTCCAAAGTATGTTTTATTCAGTGTTTGGACAATGAGGAGGTCACCTATTTTATATGTTTTTTTAAACAGTGTAAAACAAAACTTTTAATGCTGCGTACTATCATTATGATGAAACAGAAAACTTTTTGATTTAAAAAAAATGTTTTCTTGCCTTCGGATAAGGAAAAGTTATGAGCCTACCTATCTTTATATTTTTCTGTTCTTCGATAATAATTATTAGATTAATATTACTTTTAATCTTTTGATATAGTAAATTCAAATTGAAAAATGAGTTTCAATCTGGGTGTACCGTTTGGAACCACTAATACAGGGGTCGGCAACCTTTTAGAGAGTAGGTGTCAAACAGCTATGTAGTGTCATGGCAGAGGACCATATCTTAAGGTTTAACTGCTTTACCCTTTTTGTTTCTTTTATTGACTTTCTTAAAGAAAGACGTATAATAGATATTTAAGATATATGGAACCCTACCTCTTAGTAAATATTTGACTTCTCTTATCTGCACTCTCCAATTGCAAAGCAAAAAATTTCTGATAGCTCTCAAATATCATTTTAGATTAGTAAGCCTATATTTAGTTGATTGCTCATGATTAGATGGCCGATATATCCTGCGAACCGGAGGCTGCAAACCTTTGGACTAATAAAATACATAAATAAAATGCTAAATTCTATATTTTGATAGGGATACTTATAAAAAATTCACTTAATGTTTATTTTCCGTTTTTTTATATTCCAAATGATATCGATCCATTTCCATTTTTATACTTAGTTATACATATTTGTAGATCCCAAAAAATATTTACTGTACCATTTATCTATTGGAGCCAAGGTATATCAGCTAAAATCTTTAAGTTAAATAATTTTAAATCTCAAAAGTATTCTTTCTACATCAATACGAAATTGAAACAGAAAGGATAAACTACTTTTTTCATCTATGGTTTATTAAATAATTATTTCTTTGTGTCTCATTTAATATTCAAAACTCCTTATTAGAGTTTTTGAATAAGTAAATGCGTTCTAGTAAATACTGGAAGATTAATGGATAGAGCTTATAAGGATAATACGCTGTATTAAAACAAAATAAAGCATTGTGACCCAAAAACATCTATTAATATATAAAATTGCAATATATTATTAAGCCTAGAATTAAAAAGCAATATATTACTGAGAAGAACTCTTATTTGACTGTTTAACTCTTGACTTAATTACGGAATCATTTCACTTTACTTAGACAATTTGATTAGAACATGTATTTTCTCTTAGAATATTTAATAAATAAACAATCTAATATTGCGTAAAAAAGTTTCAAAATTCTATATAATTAAGTAGATTATTTATTTGATTGTCAGAAGTAATGAATGTTTTAAAGGCATGAAAAGTCAATCATTTAAGTATAAATAAGTTGATTCGAATACTTTCAAATCGATTAATACAAATCAAATAATTCGGATATGAAAAATATTTAAATTTTAAATCTTCCTTCCTCTATAATATAAAATACACTATCCAACAAAATCACCCTTTTTTGTTTGCACAAGAACAGCATATGCTCAACTTAGTACAATATGATTTCCTGATTCCAAATATGATCTTATTTTTTCTCTCATAGCCTCGTGATATTCAGAAAAGAACAAACATTTTTTGTTGTTTTTTGGCTATTTTTAAGGTTCAAAGCTGTTTTAAGCCCTTGGTGTTGAAGATAGAGATAAATTATGTTAATATATTCTAAAACTGAATTTACAGAAATTCTAAAACCGTTTTTAAAATGTCTGGATCATACCTTTACCTTGAGTTATCTTTTTTTAAAGTGGAAAATATATGTTTTTTGTTCAGAGGCTCATAGCTTCAATACGAATAAATTCAAAAAGCTTAAATGTATTGTATTTGATAAGCTGTAGTTATGAACTTTAATTTTTAAAAAAAACCTCTCCAAAAACACTCTATGTCGTTGTCAATTTAAGATAAGACCACGGCAATATTTCAAGGAAAAAACTCATTTTTGAATTGATTTCATCATAAAAGTCAATAAGTATTCGTATGCCCCAGCTAGAAGAGATAGAAGCAAACACAGCGAAGAAGAAAAGAGAGAGAAAAACAACAACATTTGCTCGGAGGACTCCCTTGAATGTCCGTTTTTCGGAATTCCTTAGTAATTTCGGATATGCAACGAGTCTTCTTGTGTCCATTAAGCTTGAATTAATTTATCGTTAGAGTTTCAGACATGAGGCTTACATTACAACAAATTGTATTATATATCTTTTCCTTTTCTCCTTTTTCTTTTTCTCTCTCTTGTAGCTGGGGCCTACGAATACTTATTGACTTTTATTATGAGATTTTGCGTTATTGTAAGAGAACCCTAAAAATTATAGTTGCATCTGAATGGAACCTATTAGTATTTTATGCCTATAATTCGAAAAATTAATATTTGGCGTAATATTAATTTTTTAAATTTTCTTTGATTGATTATTCTTTCAATAAAAAAAGGTGAATTTGTTGACAATTAAGACTTTAGTTGGGTTTGCAATACAACGTAAGAAGAGACGTCGATTTACAAAGTGTTCTGAAACGTCCTGAGGCATCATCAAACTGAGGTCGCGCGTAAAAACTATACTGGCAGAGTGGATCAGACTATTTACAAATGTATATGTAGAAAAAAAAGATTATTCGTTTGTTCACTTAGCTTCAAGATTCAAGTTGCCGTGACAATGGTTTTTATGCATGTCCTGAGTTTCATGACACCTAAGGAGGGTCTGCGCTGTGACGCCTCTTCTTACGTCATACTATTAACCCACCTTTTCTAGAAAATTGCAGCTTTGTAATACAGAAGGCTACTCAAGGTTGTCTTCAGTATTTCGAAAACAGGGGACATTACACCTCAGGGTCATCGAATACAGGTAGCGTAGGAAGAAAATAAATTCGAAAAATAAAAAATTTCTTTATAAATGATAAAAAAAAAAGCCTACTTAGTAAATTTTGATCACTTTTATATGTAAGGTCTTCTTTGAAGTAAATACTCTTAATTATTGCTACTCATGCAGAAAAGTAGAAATGTCACTGTTTTGCGAATTGAATTCCTCGCAATATATTCTGGGTTTGAAAATAACATGTCATCGTTACTAAAGAACATAATATGATATACGCACGGTCATCACCTCAGTCACTAAATCAATTGTAGTAATAATTTTATATTATGTAACACATGAGGTGAAATGTCCCGGGCTTCACACATAGATGACCCTATTTTTGTAAAATTCACTTCATTTTACTTAGTACAAACACTTAAATGACAGCTGTCAAAATTTCACGACAATCTGTTGTTTAGTTGGTGAGTATTGCGCTAAGTGATACGCTACTTTTGTTATTTCCAAAACAATGGATCAAAAACAATTTTCTCGGAAGCAGGAGTGATAAACTTATTTATAAGTTTACTTTACAAATTTCAAACGTGCTCTATAGTCAATTTCCCAACATCTTTAAAGTGTATAGAACATAACCACAAGCCATCATGGTTCATTACTTTGTCATGTGAATAGTCAATGTCATCAGAGTAAATAAAACGTTGTAGTAAGAGGTTGGTTGTATTGTCGTTCCTTGGTTATAAGTGCATACAATATCTTCAAAAACTTATAAAATGTATGTGTATTAGATAGATTTTGATATATTTTGTTGTTTATCTTATTTTGAATTCCAAATATTGTCTTTTTATCTGGTAAAATTATTTACGACAAATAACGAATAACTACCAAGATAAATCTTTAAATCAAATCATTATTAATAGTCGCTATACTCAAATGGCTCAATAGTACATTCATAAACAATAAAATATCTTATACAAAAATTGTGTGTGGGTGTCGGAGTCCGAGTTGGGCATTTTCTGTACCGATGCCGCAGCCCTGCTTTTGGGGACTATTTGAGTTTTTCATTGCAGCCATATACTTTTATAAGTTAAGAAGATTGGTCCATTTCTAATTTATATAGGACTCCTCTCATCATAGACTTAAAATATGCATTTTTGAAAAAAATGATCACTGACAAATTATAGGCAATTTTGAAAAAGTTTTAGTGGCCACTCAACAGTTTTGAATTTTCAAAATGATGTTTTTCCAAAATTTTGTCTTTTTTTCAACTTTCTTTCAAACTAAGACATACATTAATTGTCTTATTTTATAATTTTTTTACATAAGTAAATTATTTTTAAAAATGTTTATATTTTTTTTCTTCTTAAATTAGTATACTTTATTAAAATGGAAAAAGATTGATAGGAAATTTTAAAAAACCTATTACTCAAAGCGCTATTTGAACAATAATAAATTAAAGAAGTTTTGTTTTTGACAAACTTTCTAATATATATTATTTTTTAGACGTAATAAAACATAAAAACTTTTTCTTATTTCAATCAGACATTTTTTTTGACTGTCGAGGACCACTCGTAGTAATTATTATATCGGTTATTCATGATTGGTTCTCAAATAATTTAATTTTTATTTGATAACAACTCCTCATCAGTCCAACTTTAGTCTCTTCTTCATTTTATGTAATTTAAAACGTTACGTTAAAACCAATTATTGAATTACAAGTTTTGAGGATAGTGAGACGTAAGTTATTTGCAATTTTCAATAATGCCAAAGTTAATGTTGTTAGTTTTAACAAACTTTGCTATTATTGTCTTCTTTAATTCTTTAATCTACTTTTGTTCACTTTGGAATATTTGATGAATTGATGGATCTTTCTGAGTTATAATAGTTTGGAACATAGTTTCCTCGTCTTTATTTGGTACTTTTGGGTCAAAATTTCCTTAATTTAAATACGAAAGGTGCCTCGAGTTTATTTTGTTACAGACTCTGAAATTGCTAGGTGTGAGCTTTTTAACTTTGTAGAAATTTAAGATTTTGCGGATAACATCAGTATCTATGGCTGAGCTCTGATCTACATATATTTTCACAAATTTTTGTGTTTTGATTAGTTTGAATTGATCAAGAGGTATGTTTATATATACCTTGAGAGCGTACAATGTTTTTTTCATCGAGAATGGTGCAAAGTTTCGGGTATTATAATATATATAATAAAATCTAATCATAAGTTCAAAGTACTCTCATCTCTTGATTGAAAAACATGTAAGTTTTTTCTTAGCAAATTAATAATATTATTTAAATTTATTTGTAATTTTTTTTCAATAAAACTCCAAAATCATCCCCCCAAAAAAAAAAAAATATATATATACATTACCCTCCAGACGCCCCTGATACATTATATTTTGTAGTCACAGCATTGACTTTTTTACTTTTTAATCCAGGGAAATATTGCAATAACATCAGTTCGTGATAAAGCGACTTCTATAAGTATTCATTTAAAGTTGAGTATATACATCTCATCTCAATAAAGAGAAGTTCCATAAAATGAGCTCCATGAAATCTGTTTTGTAGGTATAGCATCCTTCAATAGTTCAAGCCAGAACTGTATACACAAATCCTGAGTTTGTGTTATCATAAAAGAAACTGGAGGATACACCATAGAGAAGGAAATACATAGTGATTTCGATTGTAGCCTTGTCATAGTAGACTTTATTATGTTAAAATCTTAAGTCTGCAGCAGTAAACAAAATCTTTAAAAAAAATATCAATTTAAAAAAAAAAAGATGAACAACTCTATAACTTTTTCAAAAAAATTTTAAATTTTGAAAGTAAACATATTTTAGAAAAATACATAGGTACATTAAGCCTGTGAGAGTTCAACTCTCCAAAAAATTAAGAAATCGACCAATCTTTTTTTTTTGTATATAATGTTGAAATGTTACTTTTAAAAATACATTTTTTAAATTAAGGCCAAAATATAGTTATAGCCTTATAAATTTAATTAAAAAAAATGTACTAACGACAGAAAAATTATTTTTGTTAATTTAAAAAAAAAAACTTTTCATTTTAAACTCCTTTGTAATCTAAAGTTTTGAAACGAGGGTCAGACTCACCATTTTCTATTATCTTATTTTCATCTTCGACTATTGGTCTTCTTTGTCATCAAAATTACAGGAACGGAATCGACAAAACCAAAATATCGCGTTTTTGATTGTTACAATATCAGAAACATAAATATTATTTATAATTTCAGCCGCCGAACTTGCGTTTTCAACTTTATTCGAGAAAAACAGTAAAATATGGTGTTTATTTGATCTTTGCTGGTTTTCATATTTGACACCCACTCAAACAAATCAAATTCAAACAATCAAAAATTTGTATAAAACGTTTTTTATAAAGATATCTTATCTTCCTTTTGCCCTCCAGAGTAGACCGATTACACTTATGCCAATCGGGATAAACATTACCAACACCACTTTTTGAGAAAATAATGAAGATATTTTTACTTCTTTTACATTTTTCAATGAAATGTCAATGTTAGTCTAAAGATGTCTTTCTCATTAGGGACTAATTGAAAAGCATAATGTTAGTTGATATGTGCTTTTTAATGTCAATCTCTATTTTCTGATGAAGTAAAATCTTGTATAATTTATATTATCAAATAAAGACCACAAACAAAGAAAATGTCAGAAAATACACATCTTATGGAGAATGACTTCTTAATTTGTTTTCGTGCTTAAATAGATTAGAGTAAAGCTATTCTAAGATTAAGGAGCTAACTAATAAAAGCATCTTTATCCCTTACCTTATTGGTTATTATTGAATACTCCAACATAATCAAAAAAACATTTCCCTTAGTTTTTTATTATTATTGGGAGATAACAGTTAATAGATGGGATACTTAAAAATAATATCTAATATTGTTTTTCATGTGACGTTAGCATTGTTTATATTGACCATTTTTGATGTCTAAACTACAAAGTTTTTTTTAATTAGAATCTCCTTTTTTATAAATATATATAACAAATTAGGCACATGAGGCCCAGAAGGGTTTCCATTCGTTTCTTTAGATAATAATAATAATGAGCTTTTGTACGTAGAAAGTAATTGATCAAGGAGAATTCGGCGATCATATTTATATCTCTCTAACACGTTGATACCTTTATTGCACCCTTCAAACTTTCAAACAAAAAAACAAACAAACAGAAGAAATACCCAAAATTGTTTGGTAGTTAGCCAAATACTAACTCTTATTTATTTTTGAAGTACTCTAGACTATATTGTAAAATTATTTATTCACAATTTTTAAAATGAATAACAAATATACTTCATAATTTTACAATTTTACATAATAAATTATTCGATATTGTTTTATAATATTGCTTTGTAATATTTTATTAAAAGCGTAGTTATACATTTGTATCATATACAAATGTGTAACTTGAAGATGGCACCACTCGTAAATAAAATCTACTCACTTCTATATAATATTTGTTGTCCGTTAATGACCAAAGTTTCAGCCATTTTTCTATTAGGGTTTTTTATGTGCCAGGCGTTTAGGTGATTTGATATGAGTGAAAATGGAAAATAAAAGAGAATCGAGCTATCATTAAATATTCATATTCCATTTGTTAGAAAATATATTATGTCGTTGGAAAGACATAGATTATGGTGTTGAAATACCATAATTATAAAATTATTTTTTGAGATTCCAGATTTTATATGTTTATTTGTCATTTTAATTTAAATTGGTAAAGTTCAATATAAGTCTGCTAATTTTTATGAATATTTAAAAAACGTAACATTAGGAAGAAAGCAAATCACAAAACCTCTTATACTATTTTATATTTCCCATATATTTTTTTGGAAATAAGTTTGCTCTATGAGTATTAAAATAATTCTTTGTACCAAATACATTTTGCTAATGAGTGTTCGAGGCTATAGGATAAATTAAAAATGAAGTTTCTAGCAACAGATACTAAACAGACTCAACTTTGTTAGTTCCGCCAATGTGTGTTTTATGATGTCTACGAGCACTGAAACACTGGGTAGACAAAATATGAATTTATTTATATATTTTTATGGATATAAGACAACAACGGGTCTTTTTGATAAGGAAAATAATCCTTGCTTAGCTTAAGGCTAATCCCCAGTTATTCTAAATGTAATACTTTTTGGTCAATCCATGAGTCTTGTTCAATTTGAATAATCTATATTGTCGAATGATATTATACGAGGGTGGTGCTCTGAAAAGTTCCTTACCAAACAAAGATAAAAAAACAAACCTGAGTTTTCATTTTTTAACATAGTCTCCTTGGTACTCTGCAAACGACTCCCAGCGATTCTCCATATCTTTAACCCTTCCAAATAGTACTCGGCGTTTTTCTCTGCAAAATAATTGTTCACAAGAAACTTTTAGTTTTTGGCTCAATTACTTCAAGTTGGATTGACTTAGACTCGTTAAATTATAACACAATAAGCTGTTCTATGTTTGCTATTATTTGTATCTATTTAAAGGTTATACTTTGAACAAAAAAAAAAAAAAATAATGACAGTTCTATACTTGATTTTTTCCATTTTAACAAAAACACTCACATCAAATCGCTTAAACCACTGTTACATAACAACTGTGGGTTCAAAATGGCTGAAACTTTGATGAGTAACTGCCAACAAATGCTATATATATATGTCTAGCTTTTATTTACGAGTGCTACCATCTTCACGTTGAGGTCGGCAACATTTAAGACCATTCTCATATTTGAAAATGGAGTATTAAGTAATTACCACTTCTTCCATTCAAATCACTATCGTGTTTGTTTACCTTTCTTTTATCTTATTTTATGTTATATTGGTGATAGGTATCAGAATAAAATAATTTTCCAATTTCTTCTACTTTGTTACTTTTTTTATTTGTCTTTGACATTTTTTCCTCCGCCATTTTTTCCAGAAACAATGGTAAATAATTTATATACACACCGCAAAGACATAACTTTTTTTGGTTATGCATGACAGTCAGACTGTAGATGCACTGGTGAGGTGGGCGTGGTTCAATTTTACAGGCGTTGTTCCAAAAATTTTATACAAATTCAATCAGTTTCTATCATGATTTCTAACCCTATCATTTTTTCTATTCCAATAATATTCTAAATTAACCCTATAACACATTTAATAACTGTTTTGCACCCAGGAGACACCAGTCTGTCTTGAATTCAATATTGCTTACTTTGCTTGTACTTAAATCAAATTTTCTTCTTAAGTTGGATCCCTAAGATGTCAAACTATATTTCATATTTTATAATAATTCATCAAAAGTGAGTTCTGAATATTGTAAAATTCTGAATATTATCATTTTTTCATATTTAAAAAACACTTTTTTATTTTTGAATGAAATGATTTGTTAATAAAAGTTTTTTCTATAAATAAAGAGACATCCATTTTCAAAGTATTTTTTAGTTCTAATGCATACATCATAATTTATTCATATTGAAATTGATGTCCCTTTGGGTGTGAAGGGAGTTTTTTGTTAATGTATCAAATAGTATACTATATTTTTTTTTCCAGGGTAATATCCTTTGATGTGTTGATGATATTAAAATATACTCAGTTGAATTATTAGGTCGGGTGTTCAGTTCGCAAGCTGAGATATAAATGGCATCATTAAAACTAAATAAAATGTTTTTTAGTTAGTATCAACCTTCAAACAATATATGCACAAGTTCGTCAGCCATTGCACAACTGGTTTGTGAGATATAGCGATTAAGTGAAAAAACTTTTTTTATTATGAAAAAATGAATAAAAAAGTATGTAAAGAAGTAATTGATTTTTGGTGAAATAAAGCACTATTGATCACAAGGTTGGCTTGATAATCATTATTTGGTCCTTTCAGAAGCAAAATAAACCGTTGATATTTGTTTGCCTAATTTAAATCAGGAATATAAGGATCAAAAAGGTGTATACAATGATCGTCCGAAAAAGGTAGTTACCGACAAAAACAAACAAAAAATCACCATTTTTTTAATGATCTTAAAGTAAATTTGTTTGACAAAGCTGAGACTTTATAGATATCATAAGAAAATGTTGGACATATCTTGCATTAACTATAGTGACAATTGAAAGCTGTATGCAATGTAAGTCCTGCATGAGCTCACAATGAATCAACACAACATTAAATCAGACTGTAATAATTTAGACGATATGTGACAATATATAAAATGTGGATTATTACTACACTCCAGAGTTCATTCGACGGTCAACTGAGGGGGATGCACAAGATAAACAGAATCCAGATAGTCGAAAGACGAAAAAGTAGGGTGGCCGGATGATTTTTATTATTTTAAAGTTGTTTTTATAACTTTAAATGTTGATTAGTTTGTTATAAAAAGTAAAAAAAGTAGAAAGATCTAAAATGTTTAAGTTACATTTTAAATAATTTTCTGTTATCATTTAATGTAATATCTTGAAATATATAAATAGCATAAAGAAGTAAAAAAAAAAAATCAATTTTATTGATTACCTCAAAAAGGGATAAATTATCAATAGAGATTATCACATAGAATTGCCGGAGGATTTGAAGGATGAAATAACAGAAAAACTACACAATTTTTCAAAGAATAGACTGTTGTCACACGTCACTGAAAATGATAGCCAAATTGTATGGAAAAGGCTCTGAATTGTTTCCCAAACCAACGTATTCTCCATATCTGCCCCCTCCCCCAAGAATTTTTTTTTGTTTGCAAACCTAAAAAAAACACTCACTGGAAAAAAATTCATAGCAAAGGCCAATTTGGAGACTGAAGAGAAATTGTACCATATAAATGTCTTTGGAAAATTGTATTGCTGCTTTAATCTGTATATTGCTTTCGAAGGTAAGACTTTGAATAAATAAATTGAATTTTGACAAAAATGAGTTTTACTAATTAGCCTTCGAACTTTTGAGCCGACCTGTTACATATAAGTAAAGGAAAAACATAGCCAAAAAGATATATTTTCAAAGTAATGAAAGTCTTATCAGTCACCAAATCTGTGCTTTTGTTGATAATTGGATCTATCAAATCAAAAAAATATTGATCAAATAGTAAATACGAGTTTTATTATTGATTGATATATTCCAACAACACAATACTAATTGCAATTTTTTTTTACTCCTGAGGGAATATTTACTATATTTCGAAAAAATAAAAATAACAGATTGCAAAACAAAGACGATTTTTGATGGTCTAAAATGCTCAAATAAAGCTACAACAGCCTGAAACACTTGTTCAGACTCTTATAAGTGGTACCAATGATTTTTGAACCTCTATTGAAGTCTTCCAAATAGTCGATGAATAAATGAATAAACTTAATGATGGACCAAACTATAATTTACGATCTAAAAATGTGCAAAAATTTACAATATATCCGAATAAAATGTTTTTAGTTTGCAAGAGCAGATTATAAAATAAGATCTGTAAGTTTTTTCAATATTTTATGTAATAAAATATTGAAAATATTTGCTTGTTTTAACTAAATTACTATAAAAAGTATGCAATCTATCATCTATAATTGTTTTCTAAAATAGCATATGCAATATTTTAAGTACTAAACACGGCGTGTTACTTTGCAAACATGAAAATACCTAATGTATTTTGTTTCCGATTTGATACGTCCTGGCTATTTCATAATTTATTATTTTTGCTAAATAAAGGAAGTAATAAGTTATTCTATACTAATGCTCCGTTTCCAAAAGGACATGAATATAATTTATTGTAAATCCTTGGTTCTATATACATATATATTATCCATCATATTATTTCGATGAATAAATTTTGCTTATCATGTAGAAATATAATTTTATAGCTACGTTTGATAAAATATTACAAAGTAATATTATATACAGTATTAAATAAAATACTTTGTTTTATTTTATGATTAATAGGGCTAATGATAGTCTGGGAATACTTAAGATATTAGTAACAGTTAATGTGATTGACTTATTATTAACTGCTAGAGGATTCAAGGTCTTTTTTATTATTAATCTTTTTTGCTGAATGGGTGCGTTATAAAATAAAGGTAATGTCATCTAAAATGCAGATTAAATTTTGAAAAAATGAATACCTAAATTATATATTTTTACGATGATAAATTTAATTTTAATTATTAATTTTTTTGACCCTTTGTTGCATAGGCCCCTGCAAAAATTACAACCAGCTCTATCTCAATCATCACTATGGTCGTGTCATCTAGTGTTCTCCTCAAGAAAATTAGAGAGCGCAACATCGAGAAAGAAATACATAAAAATGTCAAAATGATTTCTACCACAAGTTCAACATAGTAAGGCTGTATTTGGCTAAAATCTTTAGTCTGCAGCAATGAACATCAGCTATGGCAAAAAATAGAATACTTCGTAAACTTTGAGATAAGTTTGTCACAACAAAACGAAATTTTATTAAGGTATGAGGTAGTCGAGAGTTGGCAATGGAACACAAGAGCCACTTAAAGCTGAACCTTTTTTATATATTTATTTTGTCATAAATTGCTTTGACTTACGAAATCATTCAAGGAACGAATTAAACTCACATGTAAAGGTATTACTGTATTTCTTTTTTGTAAAGTATTCAAGTATATTATAATTTCAATGTGAACTACAGGAAATAAGTTGATTTGCTACGTTTTATAATAACAACAGAGTTAAATACCATTTATTTAGTAGGAGTTGCTAATTACACTATGTAAAAAAATATAGCTTTGTTATTTAAGGTATAGAACACGAAAATGACAATTACAATTTTTGAATATAAGAAGGTTTTGTTTGTAAAATCTTCTTTAAAATCCCATTTGTACAAATAATTTAAATTTTGCAACATACTAAAAAAAATATTTTCCTTAATAGAGGTTCTACAAAAAATAAAGAAATGTTACGTTATATTATTCCTTTTTGTCATCCAATACTTTTGCTTAATCCTTCGTGCATCTTGATTGCATTTCAGATGGGCATTATCCTAGTTTATGCTCAATAGTATATATATTATTTTTAAACATTTTGACAAGAGAGAAGGAGCAAAATAACTAAAATTATAGACAACTGTATTACTACATTTTGTAGTTATCATACGTTAAATGGGCCCCTAGAGAAGTGAGTTACTCTTGTTATTATTTTTATATGTTAAACACTACATTAGACTGGTACTCATTTTTTATTTTGTCAAAATATTAGGTGTATATTGTCTTATTATGTTATGTTTCCCAAAAAATGAAGAAATATAATATTAGAGGAATATTATTAATTTTTAAGAATTACACAAAGTATCTGAAGCTGAAAATTTCACGGTTTAAAAAATAGAGTTCTTACCTACAAAATAGTCAATTTTCATAAAAAAACATATTTTAAAAACTACTAACTTGGATATATTTGCAATCTTTAAATATTTAAAATATTGTGCATCTAAATCATTACTTCATGTTTCAAAAAATGAAAAATAACACTGTCATGCGTATAACTCACCCTTTTTTTGTCTTTTATTTAAAAGTAGTTTTGGTTGGTCTTTGTTTAGGACTAAAAACTTTTGTCCCGTCTAATTTAGTCCCAGTCCGGTTCAGTTCAGTCCTGCACATCAATCCCATTTTTTTTTAAAGTTCGTTCCTTGATGATGTTCCTCAACTTTTTTATTTCTGTTTTAAACAATTCTGAGACTGTCAGTCCTAAGGACCGGCGGTTTTTACTATGAAATACTATTTATCGATTGAAAAACGTTTTATAAAAGTAGAAAAATAATAAAAATATTTTTTTTGATTATTTTTTCTTCCTAATTACTAATAATTAATGACTTTATTGGTGTATAGATATTCTAATGCAAAATTGAACGAGTTTAAGTTTTGTTTCTGTTTGTTTGTTCAGATTACAGCAGAAGTTACATATTGATTTAAATCAAACTATGTTCGTAATACTACGAAACCATTAAAATTAAAATTTGAGAGCTAAAGGTCAGGGTAACACAAAACGTAAAAAATGCATAATTGATCCTAATTATGAAACAAATTAAGATTCATAACTCAATTTGATTTTAGTAATTATTTTGAAATATTTTAGATTTATTGTAAAATATTTTTTGATAATAAACCAAAAAAAATTAACTAACGCTGACAATTTTCTGATAAAGATTATCCCCCACCCCCTCTTCCTCGTAGAATTGTGAAATTTATAACTTAAAGGCCCTTCACACCCTCTTAACATTTAGTAATATAAACAAAAAAAATAATTTTTTACGAAAATGAACATTTTTAAACGATGTCCCCTAAAATTTTGAAAAAATCATTTTAAGGACCAGTCTACTGTTCATATATGTATTTACATACATATAAGGATTCCAGTTAGAGGTATGTTCACTATACATGACATATGTATCCACATGTAGGAATTGCTTAACCTCACAAAAGCGAGTAGAATAAACAAGACTTTATATATATTTTTTTTTAAAGTCATAAAATAAATGGTTTATATACATATATATATTTTACTGTCAATAAATTTGTGTAAATAAATCGTAAAGTAAACACACTCAAAATGAGAAAGTTAGCAAAGTATTTACTTTTATTTTAAAGAGGAGGGTCCTTCCTAATGTTATTGTAATATGCTTAGAGCTGTAAATTATAAGCACTGCCGTCCATAAAAATAAAGGTATATGGTAACTCTGACAATTTAAATAAAGAAGGTGAAGAAATCAGCATATTTGCCATGCCCTTTTATTAAAATAACTCCAAACAGCATTGAGAGCAAAGAAAATCAACACAAATCTCAAATTTAATTTATAAGCTTACTATTCCGTACTCAAAAAATCAACACAATTAAAAAATAAAGTAAATTTACAATTTTTGATATTAAGATCGGTAGATTAGGGATAGAGATATTTAAAGCTGTAAATTCTAAGCATTGTCAGTATGTAATGAGGTAATACACCATAATTTTTTTTTTTTTTCCGAAGATAGCAGCTAACTTGTCATGAATTTTTATTAGATTAGCTACTAGTAGATATAAGATGAAGAAAATAAATATCAAATCCTACTCCGTATCGAGCTAGGGATAGGTTGGAATAACTCCAATGAAAATACTTAATTATACTTTGGTCCTAAAATGATTAACACATATAACTCCCCAACAAATTGTCAGCGTTATTCTCCATAATTCAGGAGCTCACGCACATATGAGAGCAATTTGTACTTAGATGTGCGGATGTAAATCGTGAATATTTTAATTTGTAAAAATATTCTGAAAATGAAAACTGTAACACAGACAATTTAAAAAATTGTTAGAGTAGAGAGCATAGTTGTCATCCCGTTATATTTGATTAATTACAAGCAACTATGAGAATGGGAATTATACAGAAATCCTAGTCAATATCTAGTAGGAATTACATTGATGTCGATCCTCAATTTTACTCAAAGTCCTATAACGACTTATATTTACAACTAGAGTTTTATAATATATGACCTAGCAGAACGTAAAAATTAAATAAGCTAAAAAAATGACCTTGTGACCCTCACAATTTAACAAAATGTTTAGAGGAAGAGCAGTTTAGCTGTCATGACGATTTATTATATTAGGTACCGAGTGGTTCATTAAAATATGAATACTTAGAATCTTAAATTTGAACAAGATATAATTTATTAATTAATAATTGAATTTCAAAAAAAAAAATATATTCTTAGTAGATTTTTGTCTGAGCTCTCTTAATCATTGATCCGTCCTTAGTGGCAATTTTACATTCCAGAGGTGATGGAAACCCTGAATTTGAGGGCCTTGGTGTTTGGATGACGGACATTGCAAGCTTTCCCTTTGAGATGCATAAGAAATGTGTAGTAGAGAGGGTCTTATTTTCCATAAAAATATATTGTTTATTAGCTGAAAAAAGAAATCCATTTTTAGTATAAAGGTAAATGATATAAAATGATAAAGTGACGTAATCTGTGAGATTCTACAAGGATATCTTGTGTAGGAAAAAGTATATCTCACCGATAATTTATCTTCTTTAGCTAACCGACACGTTTTACTATTTGGTTTTAATGCTTTCAAACCAGTTTTTTAACCATTTGTCCCCCGCCCCCTTCTCGCTTAAACACAATTTCCCAGGAAACAAAAAAACCCTAGTTACCACCTCTGCATAATATATTAACTCTCTCTTTACAAATATGTTTTTGCAAGGATCCTTTATTCCTAATAATACTAATATAACTAACCAATGACGCCTTTATTAATATAAAATAATACACATATAAAGACCGCATTAAACCAAATGCAGTACTGAAAAACAATAATCAAGCCATTATTCATACCATGAACATACAATTAAAATGAATCATTACAACCCTTCATAGTCATTACCTACATATTTATATACCTTAATCAACCAATCAATGACTAATCTTTTAGCCTACATTTTACCTACTATCATTCCTTATTTCCAAAGAAAAACAAGTGTCACAAAAAACATATTTTCACATTTCGAGCGTTAAAGTGTATCTATGAAATATTGGCAATTAACAAACAAAACTTTATAAGTTTTTACATTTTATAAACAATGTTATTAATAAAGACTAATGCAACCTCTTCCATAAAGAAATACTAATTAAAGAGAAAATGTGTCTGGAAAATACAAATTGAAGCAGATTTATTTTTAACAATCATTATTCCAATTTCTACTAAAACCCCTTGCTTATAAATAAATAATCATTTAAATATAAGGATTGCCCTATTGTAACAAATTTGAAACTTGGACTCTGCGCTAAAAGTCAGCCATATACGTAAAAAATTCTTGTTGTAGTAAAGTTTCATCATTCAAATCATTTTTGAGCTTTGTTGGACATCATTATATATAGATTATTCATTTTTAAATACAGGACTTTAGTTAATTTTACGTAGGTGTAAAAAACCTAAAAATTTGGTAAAAACGGGATACCGGGATCTTGGTTCTACCTAACTATAAGTACATAAAACATTGATGATATGAGTATGTTTTTTTTATTTGTTGTTTTCATGTCCTTTGCCATAATACTTACATTATTCTTTTATTTTGCATTGACACTGTAGTTTCTTCTTTATGACTTAAAATGTTGAATGTTGTATTATTTTCAAATGAGTATATAATTTATTTTTAGTTGTCAATCTTAAGAATGTTTAAGTTTGTAAGTTTTAGTATGTATGACATTATATAAAGGATTTTTTTTTTTCAAATTATTATTCTTAATTTTTTCATTCCTGAAGGAAGAACTACTTAGTATGAAGTGTAACACCAACTATTTGTGTTCATAAATGACGGCAAGTAACTATGTGGAGCTGCTTTAGAGTTATGGGCAGAGATGCATAATATATAGTCATTTGCAAAAGCTTAAGACCACATGGGATATTTTCTTATTTTCAGCAGAAAAGTAACGTATTTTAGAAATAAAACCAAATATGAATGGTTTAGTCAAAAGACGTGAAATTATGTTGACACTTATTTTTCAACTTTTTCAATTCAAATTAGACTGAATTTTTTGCAGGAACTAGTGGGGAATCTTAAACCAGTCAACTTGATAATGGGGTCATCTCTCTAGACGTTTTCCATTGGCTTTATATTCTCTTTTTGTTCGTATAAATCCCAAATTTTGTTAAAATTACTGATAATAGTACAAACAGCTGTCTTGCTATAACATATTTGTACGGAATTTTGTGGTGTTTTCCCCATGTTTGAAGAATATGAATTACAGCTAATATGTGAGCACAACATATTCTTACAAGCGTCATTAACACACTGGAAGATGACATTTACCTTACATATGTAATATCCATTCATACATTTCAACAAAACGATTAGTAGTCAATTTCGGTGAAATATGAAAGATTGTCTTAAGCTTTTACAAATGACTGTATGTCGTAGCGGTATGTTAAAATAAAATAAATTGTAAATTAACCTGGTAACCCTGACAATTCAAATAATTTTTCGGATAAGAGCAGCTTAGCTGTCATGCCTTTTTATTAGATAAGCTGTAAGCTGCTGTATGAGGTAGGATATAAACATCTATCATCTCAGTATATATCAAGGACAAATAGGAAGGAATTAATACGATGTCATTTCCCATTTCTACTCTGATTTCAACAAGAACTTACATTTATACTTTCGAAAAAACCTTTGTTGTTACTCTTCGTCTTTTATGAGCACACGCACTATTTATGACATAGATATTTTGTCTTCAATAGTTAAATAATAATACCTTTGGAAAAAAATAATCTGATCAACTAGGCAAAACCACTCTAGAAATATTATCCTCTTTTACTTATGAGGGCAAATCACTGTTAACTTAGATAAGAATTAAGAATATAATACGGAGAAATTACAATCACATTTTCTTTCTTATTGCAAAGTGAGACTGAGATGCCTATGATTTGAGAAAAGGGGTAAATAATATTAACAATATCCAAAACCGAGATAATTGTATTTGAGTACATTTTTTAAATAAAAAAGAATGATTAAACTTGCCAAAAAAGTATGTGAAAAAAGGAACCAAAATATACTTGTAGAATATATTAGACTCAACCTCTCAATAAGCACGCTTGATGAGTAGTTGAAGAAAATAAATATTTAAAGACAAGAAAAATATACAATATATTTTGGTTTTATTACGTAAAAAAGGAAATTGCGAATTATTTCCTCCAATGGGTTCAAAGATCAATTATAAACGCAAGTAATCCCGTTATTCTTGTACAAAAATTGATTAATTGATTTGGAGGTTTTTAGATGCTAACCAATTTTAATACTTTTTCTTTGTGTACTTTTACGAGAAATCTCATATCTAAATTTAATTAGTATAAACTTCTTGTCGTACAAGTCGGGAACTACTGGTCCCGAGTCAAATTAAATTAATCAGCTGCTGCTTCCCTGAGCATAAAGAAATCCACCTCATATCCCAAAATATTGGTGAAATTCTGTGTCTCGAGGCAGTTTAAACTGTACTGCATTGGCATTTCTTCGCACCAAAGAACCTTTCTAATATTCTATTAATACATTGTAGCCCTGGGTTGTATTGGTGAAGTATCACACCTCAAGGCAGTTAAAACTGCTCCACCATTGCATTTCTAAGCACCAAGAACCCTTTCTAATAAGCTAGAATACACTCCCACCCACGGTTTGTGTATATGAGCAACTGGTCCCTGAGGCTGGTTAAATTCTTCCACCTCCGCTTCCCTGAGCATCAGAAACCCTTTTAATAATCTAAAAACACATCAGCCCAAAGGGTGAGGTAATAAACAATGTTGTTTTAAAGCCGCCATGGCCTTGACGACCAACAAAATTGAAACCAGAACTGTTTCTGGAGCCTTAAGAACCTACACGAAAAGTTTCAAGATAATCCATTCATTCGCGTGGCCGTGATTGAAGAACAAACAAACACAGACATTCACATTTAATATATAGATAGCATAAAAGCAAATATATGATTTTTTTAATACAAAATCTAGGCCATTTATGCATATTTTTATATTATATGTAGTTGGTGCAACCATTTATATCCAATAAAAACCAATGCGACAAAAACAACAAGGTAACAAAAACAAAATGCAGAAAAACTATAATAAAATAGTACAGCAAATAATAGGTGTAGGTAGACTATTGCAGTGTCAATTAACTTTTAGATTGTAATTAATTTTTGATATCAAGAATTTGTAGAGCATAGTTCCAAGTTAATTTATTTGAAAAGTAATTTTTTACTGGTAATTGATATTTACAAAATAAATAATTTATTTTGTATGATTTGTCAAGAAGTATATTTTGACAACTTTGATAGACGTAATATCTTCTAAGAAAGATTCTTTTATACAATATATGGAGCTTTTTCCTCGTTAATACGTTTGAATTTCAAAAATAGGAAAAAAAAACCAACCTTCTGTTAGTGAACAACCTTTATAAAAAGCTGTTAGTAAACTGATTCAAAATATAAACCGTATTAAATCATGGAGTGTATCAAAAAAAATTCCAATCATTTTAAACGCTAAAATCTTGAGGTTGAATGGCATATTTTAAAAATTCCAACTGCAACTGATAGCAAAAAGTCTAAACTTTTGATTTTTTTTGTCCTTTTTTTATGATTTCAAAACTATGGAACAAATAATTAAAGAGTTACTGCTTTGCTCCTTTGCAAGAGTTACATAAAATGGCATTGTTAATAAGACCATTGTAAATCCCAAGTCCGTGTACAACGTAAAGAAACGTCTGGAAGTCGAAAAATTGCTGGAAAGACGCCTGCAGGTAATTGCTCAAATAAAAGTCATCATCTATGATCAAAGAAGGCGTCAGGCTTCCAATAAACCTAAGCTGTAAAAATTACGAAAATAGTAAAAGATGTAACTCATACATTATATAGTTCTTAATTAAGTCTGAGGTTACGAATTGGGAAATAGTATTTGTACATGAACTTTAACAGTTAAAAAATTTAATATTTACGTTATTTAAATTTTGTATCCTTTTTTTCAATTATTCCATTCATTTTTTAGACGTAAATATCAATTAAAATTCTAAAAATACTTGTACAAATATAACATATCGAAAAAAAATAATTACATATTCTAAAATAATCTTAACAACATAAGTTTGTGGTTTAAACAGGAAATAATCTGTTATTCTTATAGGAAGATAAAAAAAATCTATATAATATTCATTACGTTATGCAATTCTCGGAAAGGAAATAAGTAACCCTCATTTTTTGATGAGGTATTGTGTAATGTATAAAAAAATAACTAATATATTATAAAGTTGTAACTATCGATGTACGCCTGAGTCATTTTATTGAAAGATAAAAATCCAAAGAAATCAGACCAAGAAAAAAAAAAACTTTTAAAAAAAAAACAATTTATAAATTAAATAAACTTCTAGTAATAATTGCTAAATTAACGAATAAATCCTGAACAAGGCATCCCCAGGAAGAATAAAGAATTATAAATGATCAGACTAAATGTTATTAGTACACAAAAAGTATTGGCTATAACATGTATTTTCAAAAGATAAATAAGCATTTTTTTAAATCTCGGTGTTTAATATCCCTGTTCAAGAATTCATAAGTGCACTACTATTTAGCAGATTCACAACGTATACTTTTTCTTAAATGTGTGCTCACGAGGATTTCAACCATTTTTACATAATTGTAGAATTAGAGACTAAAGAAAGAGGTCAAATATTCGTTAAAATAATAACATTTACTTTATATGTCCAGCTTATGTATGTTCACTTATACAAACAGCCTCGATCAAAAAATGACTGAAGAGGGAGAATTTGTAGAATGCAAAGGATATTAAACTAATATTTATCTACAAAAGTCTCATTCCTAACAATAACGTGAGTCAAAATGTGTTTATAATGCAAGCAGACAATTTTTCTTATATCAGTATTCAAGGTGATACTTTTTTTTCAACTACTATGTTAGTGCCATCCTTGCTCAAAGTATCTTTAACTGCCCGTTAGTGATCTGGATATTATACACCCCAAGTTTTACAAAAACGTTATTTATTCCTTTGAATCTACTCAAATCGGCTATAATTTGCAGTATACACTAAAAAAGTTAAATGAAACTATCTGTAATTCTTTGTTTATTTGAAAAATTCATTGTTTAGGATTCGTATATTAAGCCTTTTTTAGTTGAGGATTAGTGACTTTAATTAACTGTTTTCTTTAACTGGTCTTTCTTTTCACTGCTTTTGATGCGTTAGACTCTTTTTTTCCCATTCACTTTAAGGACTCAGTGCGTACGTCGTACAACAGTAGCTATACAGTTATTATAATGTTTCTATTACGTAACTAATCAAAAATTATGTGTATTAATTTGATTCCCAAAATTTGCATAAAGTAATCAAATATTTTTATCAATAAAAAATTTATTTTTCTAAAAGAATAACAGATTTTTTTTGTTTAAACCCAAAATGATGTAATTTATACTGTTTAAAGTAAATAAATATATTTACTCACTTTTTTAAAAAAAAAATTCATTGAAGTGTATTTAGTTTTTTATTTGATATTTAGGAGTGTGAATGAGAGGAAAAGAGTTGAGAAATGGATACATAATTTAAATGACGTAATTATTATCATTTTTCAAATGTTTATCATGTTATTTACTAATTTTTATTGTAAAAGGTGTATAAATTTTATACGCACATATAAGTACGTTTGGGAATGAACCTCAGAAATACCATATTCTTCCTACATACTTCTGCAAACGTTTTAATTTTTGAAATTGATTTAAAGAAACCTAAGTATCAATTAATTAACATTGATGTTCAAATCAATTATAAATCATAATTATAGAAACTAAAATTTGAATCTTCAAGAGATTTTTTGGTTTTGGAGAATGATCTTCCAGGTGCGTTTACAAATGTTTATGTAATTCCATTCAAAGAGCCTTATGAGCAAACAAATGATAATAGGGATAACGAAGAATCAATTGAAAAATATCCCAATTGTTTTCAAAAAGGTTTGTTTAACTCCGAAACTGAGTTTTGTACACATCATCAAGATGATTTAAACGAAAATGTAGAGCCAATTTTGATGGAACTCAACCCATGTTTGTAAAAAAGGAAATTACAAGTACATGTAAACATAGATGTATATGAAATGTTTTTTTCTACTTGTAGACAAATAAAACAAGAAAACCATCTTTAAAAAAAAAAGCTAGAACGAATTAAAAATGTTTGGAAAAAATAGTCCCCGTTTAAATATTTCATCCAAAGTAAAATTCCACTTAATAAAAATTCAAAATTGAATAACTTAAAAATTCCTTTGATACCGATTATACCTACAACTTTTTCAAATGATTAATACTGGATTCCTGCGTAAAAAAAGTATAAGTGGAGACAAAACGATATGCCTACCCCTCAAAGAACTCAACCTTTAGTGACATGTGGAACAGTGATAAAATTTCAGCGAGTGATGCCATCATGTATGTAAGTAGCTATCTCAAAGCGACACAAAAAAATAACTATTGGCAAAGACGGGAAGGCTCAATTAATTACTTAATAAAAAAAGAGATGTCTATTAATTGATTTGATGAATTTCTACTGTAACACATTTGCTAAGAACGACTATTCCAATCCGGGGGATCCGTTTTGGAAAGTTTCAATGCTCTTTGAAACTATAAACAAAATTGCAAAAAAATATATGGAGAGGTCTGAATATATTTTTCTGGATGAATCGATGGTCAAGTACTTTTGACCTCACAGTATGAAAAAATACGCCAAATCAAAGGTAATACTATTTGGGTCTAAGATTTATGTTTTAGCTTCATTTTCCGGCGAGCTTTTTCATTGCATTCCTTATTCCTTATGAAGGAGCCAAAACGCAATAACATCTTTATGAATTGGGACAAAGGAGGGATGTTATTCATGGACTATTTTAAAAATAACAAATATCCCAAATTTGCCAGGTGGTTATAGATAACCTTTTTATGACTTTTGACCTCATGGACAACTTAAGAGATAAAGAGAAAGTTGTATAACTAGGTACTGTTAGGTTCAATGGACTCAATTCAATTTCTATCCCATCAAAAAATAAAAAGAGAGGAAATGAAGTGCACTTTTAACAATAATGATAAAGTAATAATTGTTTGAAAGGACGCGCAGACATGAAAAAAAAATACAAAGAAAAAGATCCAATTGGAAAGTGCAATCAATATTCCAGAGATACGAAGAAAAAATCTTGAAGTAAATCATTTTCTGCAAAATTTACAACAACACTATGGAAAACCCTTCTTATTGGAACATATATTTTCAAACTATGCAATAAGTTTATGAAGATAAAAATGGCATTAGTTATTTCATAATTATTCGTTTTGAATGTGAAAATTGTTCAAGCATGGCGTCATTATATAAACAGTAGTGTAATTTTAAACTCAAATGAGAAAAAAATATTTAAAAAAATGATTTTTACACAAGTATGACAAAATCTTCGATAACCTATCATGGTGAAAATATCCAAACCATAACTGTTCCAAACTTTGTTTTTAAAAATACTGTAAATATTATTTAGCAATGTATATCAGAAAATATTTTATATTATATTTATCTTCATAAAATTAACTTGGAAAAAAGGAATATTAGTCGTGACCCTATTTATTATCATACCATCATTTTAATATAGAAGAATAAATATTTTTGAAGGAGATTTTCCCAAGCGTAGATATATGTACGTACCCACCAACGGCACAAGTGACACTTTTAATGAAAAAATGACTTTGAATATTGATATTCATACCAATAAAAGCTACTTTACAAAATGTCATCAAAAAAGTCAAACGACTTCTTCACTAGGGAAGTAATGGGTTAAGTCACATATCTCGATCAAGTTATCAAGAAAGACAAAAAATCTTTACTTAATGGATATAGAAACACAAAAGAAGTTTTAGTTATTTTGCATAATATAATATTGATTAACATATTTTTAACCTAATAGTGCTTAAAAGTTTTTTCTAAATTTGTCTTATGGGATAAAAAAAGAAAAAAAAACTTAGAAAAAATGGAGGATCCATTTTTCTACATTTTGAGAAAAAAGGAATCAAAATTCTTGAATGTTATTCTCTATGTTTGCACCATAGGATAGCTTTAAAAAAACTATTTAAGCATTTTTTTATTTAAGAATAATGTCCATCATAATTAATCAATGTAAATTAATGATCAATGGTATAGTTTAATCCTGATTGACGAAATAAATAACCTTTTATCTTTTTTTAAACTTTGAACTTGATGTGCTACAAAAAGATGACATTATAGAAAAGTAACATTTTTGGATAAAAACTATTTTTTTATCACATAAAAACTTTTCCAAACTAGCAAATTCGAAAAAAGTTGTAAAATAAACCAACATAATTTCCATGCCTTCTGGGAGTTTGTTTATTTGAAATATTGACGATAAATATTAAAAATGAAAAAATGGAATTGCTAAAAATTTATATTCCACCATAAACATGATTTCAAGGGCCAATTGCTATCTTCTTTCCATTTGTATTTCAGTTTGAGTTAAGTATTGTATGATAAATTGTTTATGTGAAATCGTGTTTGGAGACAAATAGGTATTAATAAATAAATAATTAATCAAGACAGAAACACGGAGAGCTGAGATATGGGAGCAATACAAAATAGGTATAAGGATATTTACATGTAAATATACAACGGTGTTAATTATATTTGTTGACTTAGTGCCAAAAAGTGCTATCTGGACAAAAGCTTGAGAAGATGTATATTTCACTTTCCATATATGTCTCACTATATCTTTTTAATAGTACAGAAATAATAATTATCTTAAAAAATGTGATTTTATATGATTTCTATAAGATAAGATTCATTTTATAGATATTTTCGAGTGTGTTAAGGTACATGTGTTAACTTTTTAGAATAAAAATATGTATAATGTCAATATGTTGATAACATTATCTCTAAAGAACTTCACCCATCTTTGACAAAAGGATCGCTCATCATTTCATAAATGACGTTTTGGCTTTTTATAAAAACCCCATGGGTTAGTGGGTATATTTAAAGTATATGGAATATGAAATATATGTCCTTAACCTTACTCTTACAATTTTCAGATTGATCGGACCTCGTATTGTTTAAAATCGGCCTATTTTTTCTCTATTCACCATTGATTCCGCCATGATCTGTATTGTAGGGACAAATTCTTTATCACTAATGTTGCAATTTATAGCCAGCAGAAATGGAAGTTTGAGTGGACTTGCTGACAAAACGGCAAGCCTTATGTATCTATTTTTGTACAAAACACCTTTTTATACTGTTTAAGTCCGCTGAACCGCTTGAAAAGCCCCCACCTGAATTTATTAAATTTTAAAAATTTGGAAGTTAATTTAGAATATTTCACTATGTAGCATGTCTGGGCTGTTCGTAATACCTGAGCTCTACTGTTAACTAGTGTTCTACTGTAGACCCAAAACTCTTTTGTCCCCAACCTCCCATTCGAGACTCTAGCTTTTTAGAATTAATTGAAGGTGTCATGGAACGGCATTAGCTACTCGTTTAAAGTTTTGCAAACAAACAGGTTCACATGTCTTTAAGCCTGCAGTATCTGTAAGTTGGATAGCAGACGAATCTTGGGAGGGGATGGCCTCTTTGTCCTTTATATGTGAAAAATTGTTAATAACTCAGCTGAAGGTTAGATATCCCGTCCTTTAGCCTATCATATATGCTGAAAAAGTTAATACCTAACAGAGTGAAATTGATATCCAAAACTGAAAGGTTCTATAATGAATTATTTATCATCTATGACAAGTTCGAATCTACGTCCACAAAGCATTTATAAGTTTTAGTTTCGTCGACAATGTAGGTTAAGTCGTATTTTTGTTAGTTGACAATCGAACCCATCTCGCAACACTTATCCTGGACCACGTTGTTAGCCATTTAATAGAGTAGAATCGTTATGAAAATAAATTAAAACAATCTTGTAGGTACTGTTTTATTGATATAATTTATTTGTTTTGATTTATTTATTTTTAAATGTCATGGGAATAATAAATAATTTTAATTTCTTAAGACATTTATTACACGACTTTTTAAATAATATTATATATTTAATCTCATAATAATTCCACTTATAGATAATAAAAATAGCCTTTAGTTGTTTATAAAATTAAAAGAAAATAGAGTGCATGTTCCATGTCTAAGAAATTCTTTTGATAGGTTAATGATTTATTTTTACTTGTTAATGCGTGCCATGATACGGATCTCCTTGACAACTATATCAATTGCTTTAAAACACAAAAAAATAAAACCAAGATTTATTTGCAATTAACTTCAAAGTATTAACAATTATTCGCAGGATAATATTAATAATTCATTACATTATTGCTTTGACATGAATGTTCATGGGAATTTGATTGCCTACCTGTACCTTTAGTCAACCATTTGTTATAATTTTTTTTATCAGAAGCTGCTGTAACTATGAATCCATGAAATAGAGTAAATCATGTTTATTTTCGGGGAAAAATACAACCTTATGTTTGCCAATATAATTTTTTACTCCATTTTTTCATAGCTTTCATTATGATAATAAATAAATAAAAGTGTATCAATATTTATAGCTTCACATATATGTATACAACTATGGCATAGGCAAACATAGAAGAAAAAGTAGTTTCAGAGGAGGTATACATTTGGAAACAAACCTTATTTATCGAAAGTATGAGATACTATTGAATATTTCATGGGATTTCCTATGGCCTTCGAAGACAGTCGCTCATCCTTATTTGCAATTTCCCTGGTGGCTTTATCCCATAAAATAAACTTTACCCAATTAAATTTTTATTTGTGCTAGGTGAGAAATGAGAAAAAGACCATATATTTCAAGTCCAAGTCTAGTTTAAAGTCTTTGTTCACAAATCCAAGTCAAAACCTTAAAGGTTTCTGTTATGTTCTCCTAGATTCCTAGGTCAGAGAAGTACAGGGATTAAGCAATCAAATCAAAAATCTATTGCTTTTTCCCTGAACCCGGCACAGGATTCAATGAGAAACTCCTTGTCCATGTTGTCTGCCGCCTTAAGACTCAGAACATAGAAGAAGTCAAAAGTTTTATATTGACGATTTTTTGGAGCCTCTTTCTAAAAAGCCCTACAAATATTCAAGGGGTTAGTTCCAACAAGAATGGGCGCTACATTTTCTGTGCTCAAAACATAAAAGTTTTAAAAACCTTTTTTTCTTGAAAAAATCCTGTTTCAATTACCCGTTTTGTAGAAACGTTTTGTATCAATTTAAAAACTATATCATGACACCAGATCTGTTAACCTTAATTTAAGCTCTCTAGCATGGTTATCTATTGAGTTCTTTGTGTCTTTTGGAGTACTTCCAGGTCGGTTACCCGCATTAATAGCTACACAGGGGTGTTATTCGGAGGTTAACAAAAATATTTTTTAGGTTTTCTTATACGGGGTTTCCATCTGAATCTGAATAGTACACTTTCATAAACTTAGATTTTAGGGTTGCCAAGATATTGAAGTCTCAAATTAGGGATTTGAAATTCCAATCCTATAATTATAATACCATAATGCTTATTTATGCTTAATCTGTGCAATTCCATCTGATCAATTAAAGGAACACGAAAAAATGTAGTCACACTATTCTAAAATATTCAATGTACACTTACAATTTAAGCTTCCACAGAAATGCATACATACTTTCCTTAATTATTATAGTTATTTACTTCAATTTTCTAGCAAATATGCACTAATTGATGTAGCAAAATGTATACCAACATTGGTGCACCTTCATTTTACCAATACAAAAAAAAAAAAAAAAAAATGACTGTGAATTTTATGAATGTTGAATAAGATGGATTTTGACCAAATAAATCATTACAAGTACATAGAATATACTCTATCGAAAGCTCTCTATTAATCTATGTCATGCCACATTTTATATAAAGTTTTTTTGTTTGACTTTTATATTAGAAATCACCAGTTGTTTAATAATTTTGTATCTTTAGAACTTCCAATTTTTTTATTGAAGAATTATTGTCAATTTACATTAAGCATTTGAAGGCGCAGCAACTTGCACTAAAACTTGACAAAATTAACCATCACAATGAAATAATGAGAAATCGACAGATTTTTTTGGAAACACTATATCCAGGCAAATATTTGGGTCTTAAATTAAGTAAAGGTTCTACACTATAGTTAAAATTTTTAGGTATCTTAACTTACAACAAAAAAATGAATCCCAAGGCTATTTGCTAAAAGTATGAAAATGCAATTTTGGGATTTATGAATATGTAAAAGTAAGAAAATAATAGGATTTTCTCTTTTTTTTCTTGATTTTTGCTTAATATAGTTTTTATGTTGATCCACCAAATACATAAAAATAAATATCAAACAAAATGTTAGAATGCCACCTTTTTTTCACTAAAATTATCTCATACTTCTTAATTTTTCAATAAATTACAAACAAATGTAAATAAATGGCTTTAGTTTTGCTTGATTTAGCGGTATCGTGACTAAATAAAAGACAAATATATAATTTAACATTTTTTATATCTAAAAATATAAATAACTAAGTTATTATTTTCTTTCTTATACAGGTTAATCAAATGACGTATAACTAAATGAACATTAGTTAAAAATTCATATTACAATTTGTTTATTGATTTTATATAAATAAAAGTCGAAAAAGAAATTTGAAATATTTTTTGACGAAACTTTTAAGAATATTAAGAATTTTTAAGTACTTGGTAATTGTTCTAGTAAACAACATTTGATTATAAAAACTTTTTTACAAAAAACATAATAAATTAAATTTTTTGAACCTATCTTGTGTCAAATTTGAAAACAGACGCATTTTGGATTTTTAAATTCTAAAGTGTAGGAAAAATAGTACATTCTTAATTTAAAAAAAAACTTATTTGTAATATTTAAATCAAATTATGACAAACAAAAGACCCTGTACAAAGAGTCACAGGAATCAAAATTGCCCTCTTACTCAAGAATGAAAGAATTCAATATTTCATCATGTATACAGGGTTGGATAAAACAAAGTTGACTGTTAATATTTGCTGATTTTCTAATTAATGTAAGATATTTTAGTAATTACTTTTCTCATTCTGGTTCATTTCAGATAATTATGGATATTGTGAACTGCTCCAAGATCCTGATTTTCAAGGTGGTACTGATACAAAGTTCCTGTCTAGGTTGGAGAACAAGATCAAGAAGGACTCCATCAAATCAATTAATTGCTTCCAACAACGTCTCCGTAGCTCCTAGAAAAATTAGAAAGGCATGAAAGGAGACTTGAGATTCTCCTCATACACAAGGATAATCATAATTATCCTTAAAACTCAAAATAAAATATTACAGTTTTTCAAAAGCAACCTTTCGAGTTCACGTTTTGCTACTCAACCCTGTACATTAAGCATTATTTGTATAGCAAAAACATGATTTGCACTCTTTTTTGATCAGGAGGTATACTCATTTTAATACAATGAAAATAATCTGTTTTAAATGCAATTTTGAATTTACCAATGTCGGAAGCTGAGGAGGAAGCGAGGTGGTTGCAAAACAATCATCTAAAAAAATGAAAAACTTATTCGTGAGTTATTGCAGGAAGAGAGGAGTAAAATGCTGAAGCCTTTGAAATGTAACCCTGTCAAAATAATTCAATCTGAGAATATAAAACCCTTTCGCATGAGTGGAGCTAGACAAATAGCTCAAGCTATGAGCGAAGAGACGAAGAAGGAGCTCGATTCACTAGAAAAAAATGATGTAATTGAAAAGGTTATTTAACCAACTGATTGGGTTCATCCCATAATTGTTTAAGGAAACATAATGGAGGATTGCGGTTAAATGTCGACCTAAGACAATTGAATTAGTTTGTTAAACTACCATGTTACCCTATGAAGACACCTTAACAAGCTATTGATGGAATCCCTCCAGATGCCAAATTTTTTAGGGTAGCGGACTAATTTATATTTGAATATGTCATATTATTTTTATCTTGTTTTATTCTAAATATAATTTGAATATATATACATTAGAATTGAGTTTATCTGTCTGTCGTTGTCTGAGGCCTCAAATGGCCCGAAGGTAATATATTTATGAAAGTGGTTCCTACTCAATTTTGCTTGCATATGGTTAGAATAAGGCTCATGAAGGTTAGTATTCAAAATTGGCATTGTTTGGCTATTTTTTACTAACAAACACATTAGGTGGAAAACTACGATTATTTCAACTACAATTACACTATGCACCAGCATTTTCACCTTCAGCCTAAAATTCAAATTTATGATTGTTATTTAAGCCTTAAAACACGAAAATTACTCTTGAAATTTACAAATGTAGTATGTTTGGCCTATACTGCCTTTTTTAAAAATCCCTTTTTGTGTTTAGTTTTTATTCAGAGCCATATTTTAAAATGAAATAACAGTATTGATAAGAGCTATAGGTATTACAAATTTATGAAAAAACTCCAAGTATTTGAAAAATAAAACAATGAATAACTTATCTTCAATTCCTACTAAATGATTCTAATAATTCAAGAGTTCAATAAAATGAGAAGAATAAAATCAATAATGATTTTTATCATAATTAATTTAGTTGCTTTAAATTTATATTTGCTAAAAGTAAAGAGTAAATCTTATTTGACAACTTTAAAAGGTTTACTCTCAAAAGAAGTTCGATTTTGGTTGATTCATTAATATAAATCATAATTTTTTTATTGAGTATTAATTAATAAATAAACATCGTAAGTTTGCGTGAAAATATTTCAAAATATAACACAATAAAGTTAATTATTTGACTAATTGTAATAATAAATTAATATTTTAGAGACAACAAGATTAACATAATTCAAATTATTCTCAATGCTTTTTAATATATTAATACATAATGTTAACAAACTATCCTTAAATTGCAATTGTCCGCTATAAGTAGTATCTAAAGTACAAACCACTTAATTTTCGTCATTTGCCAATTAATTGCACAGTGGCCGATTAGTTGACGATTAATCGGTGCTTCCATAATCATATACATTTTCTTTATTTTATTGTTATGAGTACTCCACTTTAAAATTATACTGCTGCAATTTACAAATGTTGTCTGTATTTGATCTAAAAAAATTTAAAAGCTCTCTATAAATACAAACTAAAATATGAAACCCATAAAATACCCATACTAAGTATGGGTTAGTCCAAAATGGTCGTTTTATTACAATGATATAATTATTGTATATATCAGACATTGAAATCATCCAGTAACTTAGAGGTATGAACATCCAATTTTTATAAGAGTTATGAATATTTTAACCATTTCTAATTAAAAATAATAACAAACTTTTCTCATGCATTTAGTATAACCATTAATAAGGTTTAAAATTTGACGCATTGAATTAAGGTTCGGTACATTCATAAGTAAAACTATAATTTATCAAAGTATAAAAGTAAAAACTAAAGATGTTGCTATAATATGAATCCACAACAAAATACTTGTACAGTTGTATACAATGCATATTCATTGAACGACAAACATGTATAATTAATTATTACATATTGTCTTACAAAAGGCTGTGTGATTTAAAAGAACCTCACCATTGCTTATACTTTCAACTTATTATATCCATGATTTTATAAACTTTTGCCCTTCTCCCTTCAAATTATAATTGTATAGGAAAATGATATTGAACTGGGTTGAATATCCTTGATTTTTTTTTTTGTTCTTTGATTACTTGTATTTTTACTCTAATACTTTTATTCTTATATTTTCATTAATAGTAAATCAATTCTCAATAAATTCATTCTCATATTTTCATTTCCAGTAAAATAATTTTTTTTTTGTAGGAAGGATATTTTGTGAGTTCATATATTGTTAATCTCTAAACTTGTAAGTAGTTTTTGGATGACTGTGCTGTAAATACTCATTCCTAGAGATTAATAGAAATGGAAACCATGGAAGAATAGGTAAATGTCCGAGCAACATTCTTATATTTCTAGTAAAGAAAATTTGAGTATTTTCGAGTATGCAAGTATACAATGAATAAAGTTGGAATTATTGAACAAGCAAATTGTACAACTATATCCTTGCATGCTTCAAATACCCGTATTTTCGCTTTTATACTTTTTTAACCATCTATGAAATAATTATAAATATTGATTTGATTTTTTGGAGAAGATTTGGATAACTTATTTATTTCATTTATAAATAATTTTTTGGAAATGTGTCTAAATCTATGCACAACTAAGTCATGCCATTTTCTGTATATTTATTTGAAAACTTTTTTAAACTTGTAAAAAAAAAAGAAAAAATATACTTTAAAAAGAGAAAATATGATGTACACACTTTTTATAATGATTTTTTTATATTGAAGGATAGTAAGTTAATACCAAATTGACAAGAGTAGGGGACTGGACTAAATACTTGCTAGTGGCATTCTCTCACAATAAAAGACTCATGACTGCCAGACACTCAAAACTAAGATTTGACTTGTACTCAAATGTCCAAGTCTCTCAATTTGACTTGGACTCTGAAGGTTTTATTTTTTCTACGAAGTAATCTTCATAGTACCCTAAGCATACAAATGGATTTTAATACTTTTATCATAGTCATATAAATTTTTTCTCTAGATGAAAGTAATCTGAATATAATCTTTGATAGCGAAAAAACTTTATTTGAGTCACATTTAATAAATTGAAATGAACACAAATGAAGTATGAAGGCTCTATATGAATGTTCAATTACTTGGACTTTTTGTGCAAGGACTTGAGACTCAACTTGGACTAAGAATATATATTTTTTTTTCTGCACCTTGGAAAATTACAAATACAAAAGGGATATTATGGCTAAAGTATAATTCACTTCAATATGTATAAAATTGCGGCTAACAAATAAAAATTGATTATCTTTGGTACTTCATTTTTTTTCCTTTCTTTTTGAACCCTTTACCAAATGTAAATAAAATTAGCCTTTGTGATATCTACACAATTGCACAAACAAATTTAGTTATGATATACTGTTTTAATACTTTTTTTAGAGGAATGATTAACCGGAATAAAAGTTATTATTTATTTATAATTTAACTGTCATAGTTTTAAGTTTACTAATTGAATGTAATTTAATTATATCAATGTATTTTATATATTCCAAATAAAATCCATAACCAGAAGTTAGACATGAGGTGTGACAATGCTAAAGTGTGCAAAACTACTAAGGAATTTAAAGATTCCCGGCTTACAGTAAATTAAAAAAAAATGTTTATAATGTCCATTCCGCTAAAATTATATAAGTAGATATTTTGGAATTAAAATTCTTTATATTGGTCGAATTACTTTTTGACCTGACTTTCTTGATTACAAAACTTGCCCTTTCTATAAAAAAAATCCTTTCGAGAAAAAAAAAACATATGGTAACATGATTTAATATTAATTCCAGGTCTTGCACTAAACACCAAATTTGAAAGCCTTTCAGGAACAAATATAATTGATTTTCTACATCTATCATGCGTATAAAATTAATTTATTTCAAAGAACTTTGCAAATTCTAATCTCCAAACCTCAATAACTCTTCTGGTCAAATTAAAGAGGCTATGCAAAATAAAATATTTGTTGTCCAGGTGAAATAAAATGCAATGTTAGTAATTTTTGTACTGCCAAAATTTAATTTATCTCTTTATTTTCACTCATACAAACAAGGCAAATTTTGATTTATAAAACCTTTTTTTTCATAAAGGAGTGTTGTTGAAGTTTAAAGATTAAAATACTTCAAGTTTTTCGAAATAAATTGTTAATACACGAGTAACATATATACGCATAATAAGTGTCTTGACACACCTTAATTGACAAAAACATGAGCAATCATATAGTACTAAGGTGTGTTTGTCTTTTCGAGGCGGGTAAAACTGCGTTACTGCAGAAGTGCTTCATTTTTAATTACTTTTATATTCTTTGCACGATAGATCAAAACATAAAGTGACTAGTAATCAACTTTGGTATGAGCAAAGTTAATATTTCTAAACTTTTCATTAATCTAAAGTGTGTCAAATGTAATTTACACCCTGTATAAATATAACCATAATAATGTGTCTGGGTAACAAAATGTTAAAATGACCTTCATGTATATAATAAGTACATAATATATAAAAGACTATAAATGTATGCTTATAGGTCTCTACCATGGACCCATTAGTTAATTAACACAATTTGAATATTCTTCCTCAAATGACCATCTACAAAAATACGTAAAATTTATCATTTTCTCTCTTAAAAAATATATATTACATAGTATTGTATCTTATTGACCGGGAAATTGTTTTTGAACGGTATCCCGGGGAAAAATACCGTAATTACTCTGTATTATTTAGAAATACAGTGCTATTTAAGTATTTATTTTTATATATTAAAAAGAAATTTGAAGCTAGTCCTGCAAATATATTCTAAACTCTTATGCTTCTCACTCTCACTAATGTCCTCTAGTTTTTTATGGATATAACCATTAAGCCCCATTTTTTATATTCATTATCAAAACTGAAATATTAATTGATGAACGAGCTAATTTTTTATGGAGCCTTGGGTTCTCTAATTGATGAAATCTATTGGTGAAGTAAAAAGTTCTGAGTGTTTTTTTTTAGTTTTATTTCGACAATAAAATTAACGTAATTAAGATTATCCGATTTATATTGTTCCAAACGGGTTTTTGGCTAATTTTCAGTTCCTTGACTATATTATGAGTGCTCCCCAATGGTCTGTCTATACGATTTCCATCATTTTATTCACAACTTTAACGTCCATATTACAAGAACAGAATTGTTTGAACGACCACTTTACTGTGGCATTCGATACTGTATTGGGTAAAAAAACAAAAACATTTTTTCTTGGCCGCCTGCTCCACCTATCAACTTGGTCGTAATGATACTGAGAAATGTATCAAGCTTCTTTTTTTTTCTTCCATTTTGATACGCTGTAACACACATCTGGTTTCACAAAATATAAAACTATATGTAAATGAACTTTTTTTAGATGTGCCCTTAACTTTGAAGCTTTTTTTGATACAATATGTTAATATTAAGATATAGCTCACTTAAGATATTTAGCATATACCATCAGATCTTTTTATTTAACCCAACACCCCACGCGCTAAAAGTCAATTTGCACTCTGCATAGTAATATAATAGTAAAAATTGTTCATGGAGTTTTATTTTCAAAATGTATCTAATGTTTCATTTATAATTTTAAAAATACCTTTGCCAATGAAATTAAACTATACCAATAGGATGTATTCTCGCCTTAATTTGTTTCTTCATCTGATTGTAAGTAGGATAACAAAAATAGATGGTTATCGGTCTTTGGAAAACTATGTAAGAATATTACGAAAAACAGCCATTGATTTTGACAAGGCATACTCCAAACCTAAAAAAACGTTAACTTGATCAAATCTTTGTAACAAATTGAGATACATAACTCTTTATTATACATTTCATATTTTAAAGAAAAAATAAACGTGATGGGAAGGCAGGAGCATAACATATGGTGTTAAAAATTAAGAACCCTGTTTCTATCAGCTGCCTATTATATGATCTTGGTGAAAGAAAATGAATTATAGCTTAATAGGGTAGAATCTTCTACTTTTAATATATCATTAGTTAATACAAAATGTTATTATTGTATTTAAATACATATATATTTATTTTGTAATACATTGTTAAAATAGTTATGTCCAAAATAGGCGAGAATGCTTATTTCAGAAGAAAAAGTTAACAACGACAGCCATCTTCTTTTTCTAATTTCTAAATTATTTTTTTCATTACAAATATGTCATTCTTATTCAAAGTGCATTATGATTTTTGACGGACGTTTGTGCTGTGCCGTATGCCCCTTTCAGTTCATTACATAGTTATAATACAATTAAATGACGGATTTCCTCTGATTTTCCATTAATTGTAGCATCCGGATAAACCCCGAGATCTGGGGAGAAAAACCTTAGTACATATCTACTACTGAGGCTCAAACAAACAGAATGATTTAATTACTTACACACTCACATAATTAGAAATTTTTTTACTAATTACATTTGCTTTCTCTTTTTGTTTTGAGAGTGTTTGTGTTCTCTTTTTTTCATTCTTGATCTATTAGAATTACCTAATGCAAATGACACTATCATTTTATATATTATCTTTCTTACCTCCTCAAAAAATAGCTAAGAATATTGTTATTCTCATAGAAAACCATCCTTATCTTTATTATTACTACAAGGGCTTCTTAATGGGAGTGGCGCATTTTTGGAGTATATGGGTGAATTGTAACAGCTAAAAAGTATTTGGCATTGCTATAACAATAACTTGATTAACTACATAAATTGAAAGCAAAGAGGATGTAACTAGGACAATTATTTCAAATAGTGGTTAAAAACGAGGCTAAAGAAAGACTTTGCACAACAACGAGCAGAAGTTAAATTCAAGGCCAAGACATAATTTATTATTCTAAAAAACGGATTTTAATTAAGAACTTTGCCTACCCATCATCAATTGAGAACTAACAAGGTATATCTGCACTTTGACTAGTTTTCAGAAAATTGCAATTAAAAATTCAAAAGTTCTTAAAATGAACACTATAAAACCAGTTCCATCCAATTTTGATATGGCATATACTACACACTGGGTGGTAAACGAAAAACTATTTGGGGCATCCTAGCTTGTGTGTATGAAGGGTTGCCGCAAGCCCACTTTTGAAAAATAGACCTTTGTGTTACCGAAATTGTTGAGGAATAAGGATTACAAGGGTCTATTTGACATTTTTTTCAACTAGAAGTTGAAAATTTTACAATTAACTTTATTTTATACAACCTAACCTGCTGCTAAGCTCTTAAAAATAGGTTTAAACAAATTCCTACTACTATTCCAGAATGTTTTGCTCCAGTATATTTAAGAATAAATCTATATTTTTACATCTTGAGGACATGGATATTGAAATACTAATTATCTTAATCTAAAATACAATATTATGTGCTACAGTCCATGTTTGTAAAACAATTGGAATCAAAATGTTTGAATATAATATATTATAGGTATTCGTGTACTGCAACTGATTTTGTAAATTTGATCAATGTTCCAAAATGGTTTGTAAGATATTGCAAGTTCAACATAATATTCATCTCAAAAGTCAATATCCTTTGTTAATGTGTGACAAAGTTTGACATAAAGATTTTGTCTCCATCAGGTATGAATTTCAACATTGAACATATGTTTGCTTTCTCGTTAGACTAAGACCTTCAGTTGGTTTAGCGATGACAGGTTCAACAGCTTCAAAATGTAAATAATTTTGGGTTTGGCGACGAGGTAATTTCCTTCATCATCCGAATGTTCATCGACAATAGCTTCTAGATGACTGATACCAGAACTTGTAAAGTTATTCCCTGCCCGACCATTCTGTCCTTCATTCTGCATTGCTCCATATACTCTCTTATCAGTAGAGAAGTCAGCTGTCATGAAGTATACATTTATTTTTCGTATATAAAAAAAGTTTTTGACGGTTTGTCTGTAGGCAAGGAAATACATTTTGTTAATCGAGACATACAACAAATTTGTCGTCATTCAATTTTAGTTTCAAATGTTTACGGATTACATCCTTAATTTCTTGTGGGACAACATTACACTTGCTCAGACACAATTTTAAAGTCACTGGAGTTCCACACATATTTTGTATGTTTGTGTTGTAAAGTTGCAGGCGTTAGTGATTTATATCCAATGTGTATAGATGGATAACTATGCAAACTCTTACATTGTAAGTGTTCAGAGGAAGACTATAGCTTCTGTTGCTATTTCTATGGCTGGCATTGACTCATTTCCCGTCCTGCTATTGGTTGTCAGCAGATAGAGCTTTGTGATACTAAAATTACGCTTAAAATTTTGTAGATAGATCTACCCCTGATCTCTAAATACTACAATATCTGCATTAACTAATGATCCAGGTATACCGCAGATAATAACGAAGGAGTTTGGGGAAGGCTAACTTTAAAGTTATTTGAGACATAGACCTCAAATTTCAAAAAAAATGTCAGATAGACCATGTTGACTCTCAGTTTACGCCTTGTTGTTATGTGACACCTTCATAAGGTTTGTATTGAAGTATTATTAATACTTTTGAAGCTAGTTTTATTCTCCTTATAGATTAGTAATGATCAACTTGTTTAAGTATTAGACAAAAGGACTCATCGGTCATTCGATTTAGTTAATGGGGTTATTCAAAAATATAACTGATATATATTTTAAAAAAATCAAGTGTATTTATTAGTTCCCCAGTTTTTTGGAGTTGCCAGTACATTTACTTTTTTTACTATTTCACACTTTAAGGGTATGTGGACCACTTCCCCCCAGAAAACCCAATTAAATGTGGCAACCCGTGTAACATATACCCCTAAGACTAGGAAATATTTTCATCACCTAAAATCACATTTTTTACTACAAAAATGCCTAAAACCAAAACAGACTATAAAACTAACAACACCAATTCAAATAGCGTTACTAAAAATGCCAGTCTTATCAACGGCTTCAATGTAGAGTAAAATTTTTTTTTTTTTTTTTTTTACAAGTCTACCATATTTTCCTTTTTATACTCTCCAAGGCATTACACTCTACCCACAAATAAAGTAGAGTTTTAGTTGTATCTCCTCACAATCTGCATTGAAGGATCTTCCAGCATTCTCTTTACTTTAGTTGCTTCCTTAAGAAATATGCCCTGTAATGAAGCCAATGATAATGTTTATAGATGCTTCTCCTGTTTTCAAGAATTTTCCATCCCAAACTAGGCCCCTCCACAAATAGTTTTGCTTGTCTGCACGTTGTGTCTTCTACCCATTCCTGTTTCCATGTTTTCTTTATGTACTTATTTATATGGGACAAAACTGCACTCTTGGAAACTTCCACTTCCAATTATTTCCATATATAGTTCCACCATTCTTGGTAGGCGCATCTGCATATTAATTTCCTATATAATCCCAATGTTCTTTTATTCAGGTTATTGTCACATTCCTTTCAAACTCTTTATTTCTTCTATCGGCCTAACTTGTTGACCCGTGAAGAAATTTTGATAGGCATTTGGGTGCTTCAAAGAAATTTCAACTCTTCTTGCATCCACCAAGCCCTTCCTTTGGTTCCATTTAAAGGGATCTAGTTTATAGAAATGTCTCGTTCTAACCTCCTATGGGTTGATATTTTTCGTTGTTTCATTCTTAGATATAGAGGTTCTGCATTAAGCAAGATTTCCATAGCTCTAGTTGCTATAGGTCTCATCACACTACAAAACAGTAGGCATGCTAATCTGTTTATTCTTCTCAATCTGGAACTCCTTCGTTATTATCCGTGGTAACCATATTCCTGCTCTGTAAGTCAAAATCTATTTGACATAGTCCTTACGTATCCATTTACCGTAAAGGGGTTTTAAACCCCAATGCCTCCCAATCATTTTACGAGCAAAGAGAAGAAGGACATTGTAGCCTTTTTGATAACGTAATCCAAATGAGCTTTTCAATTTAATCTTTTGTCGATAACTATACCACATACTTGTATAGGCTTACCCATTCTATAATTGTTCTGTTCAAATTTAAGTCTGTAGTTGCAGTCTTACTAAACAAAACAGCAATTCTCTCATAATACCCATCTGGTAAATTTTGGAAAACTACAGGGGAAAGTCCATCAGGTCCAACTTTTTTAAGCTATTTAAAAACATCCTAAATCAGAAAAACTATTATACTATTTGTCTATTTTGCGTTCATGTTTTAAGACAATACATTCACACTTACTTCCGCATATGTTTTATCTGACCCATGTGTAATGATTCCCAAAAATGCCCTCTCACTTAATCATTTAAGCCGTCCATTACCGAAATCCCTCACTTCTATTACTTAACATTCCCATACTTGGTCCATTATGCCCATTTTGTCGTTTTATTGCAGCTGATATTGCTGTGTAAGAATCCAACTCTGTTCATCTCTCCCTCCAATGCCTTTATCTTTCCAGTTCAATTACCCTCCTAGATTCTGTTTAACATTTATAGTAGTCAGCTCTATAATTACTCCTTTGTGTTTTTCTTACTCTTTGCTCAGCTTTCTCCGTTTCTTTACTTAATCTTGTCATTTCTTCTGTCCACCATGGCGTAACTCGTTTATATTTTTTTGTACACAGTGGTACCAAATCATTAAGCGCTTTTCAATATGATATCTCTATTTATACTAAGTTTTCTTGGTTTTGGAGGTTTGGAAGGTATTTTTGGGCTAATAACTTCACCAATATTTATACTTTGTTCTTTTTTACACTATTCAATTTCTTTATCTGGTTCCCGATTTGAGTTATCATAAGAGTTACCTGAGACGATATAGTTTTCATCAACCCAAATTTTGTTCATCCTTTCAATTTAATTCTGAGGTACAAGTTTGTTCTTTCACTCCTTGTCATCCACAAAAAGGTTCCCATGAGGTTCTTCACTTTACTTCTCGTCAACCGGATGTTATGTTTAGAAACACCCTTGATTAGGGCCAAATTTAAGATTTGCCCCTGCAATTTCGTGTGCTTTGAAGGAATATTTTAAAGCAATATCATAAGCATCTACATGCTTTAATATTTTTTTCTTTTTCAAGTGGGTTGCCTTCTGTGAATGTTTGTCATGCATAAATGCTTTGAGTCAAACTTTGAAAAATATTCGTATCACCTGGTTTTCCTCTCTTTCCTAGTTTAAGGGCCCCCATATTTTTCATCTGGTGGCTTATCAGGAGGTAGTCCATTCATTTTCCTCCTTTCTTATTTAAAAATCAATAGATAATACAAGGATAAACTCTAGCTTAATGAAGAAGACGGGTCAAGTTCGATAAAGGAGAAAATCAAAGTTCCTTGAGTTGAAGAAGAAGAAAAATTTAATGGAAAGAAGAAAAAAAAATATAAACTAAGAAAAAAGAGGAATCCACATAACAGAAAAGTATGAGTCCTTACTTCTGTTAGAAGGATAACTGGCCAGATCAACATTCTATATTGCACGAATTTTTTTTTTTTCCAAGTGACTATTTTGGACATTTTTCCCGAAAAATGATATTTAATACATTAATAAATAGGAAGTATATTTTAATTTTTCATGTATGATAAATAGGTTTGATATTTATATAACTAGGGGAGACCGGTGAGGGTTGGGACAGTAGGAGAGTTGTACCATGGGCTGTTTACAGTAATTTGTTAATCACATGCCTCTTGTTTACAGTCAATTATGTAAGGTATGATGACACTTCCTTTCCTTCTTGTTAGCCAAGCATGAGAGCCAAAAGTAAGCTGTGCAATCTACAGAATTCTAAAGTCTTGATGAAGAGTAAATTCTGTAGGTGTATCAGAGCAACAAAAATTTATTAACTGTAGATGGTTGAAACAAAACTGGATGTCTTAAGATTAAAATCTAAGCCATGGATTCTTTTTAGTGAACTGTATTTCATTTTATACTTTCAAATAGGAAACAATGAGAGTTGGGCCATTTACAAAAGGAGAATTTGGCCAGTGGCCCAACTCTCACTTGTCACATATAAATAATCTCCTTTATTTCTCTATATATACACTCTATTTCTATACATATATAGGCCTACTATAGTCTGTGAAGGATGTTGTTTTATTAGGAGCTCATGGTATTCTCTAAAAACATTTACATACAAAGCTCTTTATATATCGAATACGTAACACTGTGAAACAGTACTTCACTATAAATAATATAAACTAAAATATTAAGACGGGAAGGGGAATAACATCAAACAAGAATAAACAACAGTTATTTTTACAATTAAAAATGGGTCGAGTGTACAAAAGAAAGACTATTAGGGATATTGTCAAAGAAGGTTTAGCAAAGGCAGCATAACAGGTGAAAGAGGGGAAATATAAGTTAGAGGAGCAGTGACGAACTTTGGTTTGTCAAGGACTATGTTGCAAGTTTACATAAGCATTCCCCCTTAAGAAACGTCTGGCCAGTTGCTATGAACAATGCAGAAATCTAAATCTTACCATTCCTCCCTTCATGGAGAAACTGTTGGCTGACCACATCAAAGATTTGGACAATCGATACCATGGACTAACTCCAGGTAAATGTATGGAGTTAGGCTATGAGTTTGGAAAGGGCAATGATATTAGTAGGCCAGTCTCTTGGATTACCAATTCAGCACCTGGTATAGAAAATCGCATAGTTCCTACAATGAACAACATTTTCAAATGTTATTCTTCCAATTGACTTTGCTTACTACATTCTTTTGTACAATCCCAATATGATGAATGAAACTAAACTGTCCAGAGGAAAGGCTGCATCTACCAAATCTGGTTGGATGAACAGCAAGATATTTTCTGACCAATATTTGCTTTCTTCATTTGTCAGCCAAGATGCTCTAAAGACCGCCAACTCGTCCTCATTATAGACAATCACAAGTTCCATGTGCCATAACCACAGCTAAAGACAATAGCATTGTAATACTAACATTGCGTCCACATACATCTTACCGTCTGCAACCATTAGATAGAGCAGTGTATGGACCTATGAAACTGTGTTACAACAACGCGTGTGATGAAGCCATCCAGGGCTTTAAATCACCATTTATGAAATTGCAGAGATGACAGCGAGAGGGCACACTGTTGTTATTACTCCGTCAAATGTAATTTCTGGGTTTCAGGCGACTGGAATTTCTCCCCTCAACAGAGATATCTTTCCAGATGATGCTTACCTACCTTTGGATGTCACAAACCGCCCTCTCTACTAACCCATAGAAACTCCTGAACAGTTTGAAACAGCTGTTGCAGAAGAACCAGTCACAGCAGCCCAACCAAATCAACCTATTTATCATCCAGAACAATTAAAATCAGTCCCACCAACCACCGATGAACCTAAACTTAAAGTCATAACGCAGAGGTTAATGCCGATTTCAATGGCACCTGCACGGAAGAAAAATATCAGAAGACAACATAGAAAAACGGCTTTCTTGACCGACGCCTCCAAGAAGAGATTGATTGAGATCGAAACAAAACAAAGAGTAGAGAAAAGAAGACCTGATCAAAAAAAGAAAAACACGCATGTTACACACTTATAATATCTATCGCCACCTGTAGGCTGACACTAAGTACATAATTATGTAATATAATTTATTTTTAGTTCAAAAATAAATTAAAAAACCTTTACATTTTACGGGTATTTAACATGGTGGCCCAGTTCTACCGAATGGCCGCCCCCACTCACCACCCTGTGGGAGAGTGGGTCCATTGTTACCAACTTGCAAGATATTGATGATCTCAGAATATGTAACTTTGCTACAAATTTAAGTTATGAAATCATGTGCTGAACATATCAATCTATCATAAGTAAAAATATGAATGATGTAAGATAATTTGTTGACATATTTTTCCCAAAAGACAGTAAGGTATCCCCCCCTCTGACCCGTCTCCCCTATCTATATCATAATGGGTGGTGCATTAAAATCTGAACAAGATATAATATATTAATTGACATATAATTTCAACAAAATTAAAACAATAAAGGGATATGTGTCTGATCTCTTTTGATCATTAATGTAACCGCCCCTAGCCACAATAACGACCTTCAGGTGCCGGCTGAATTCACTGCAGGTATAGTAATCTGCCATGGCATCTGAGTTCTGGCTGACAGTGGTTTCGATAGCCTCGGTGTTTGGATGGCGGACACTGTAGCCCTTCCCTTTGACAAACACCGTAAATATTTAGTGTAAGGGGTTGGTATCAGGCTATAGGGTGACCAAGAGTGTCAAAAAACATGTTTCCTTTATTGGGATGTCAAATATGGCCTCTACACTCTCACAAGACCCTTCTTACACACTTTTTGGATAGCTCTCTGGACAGTTTTGTGTGAAACCTCGAGCTCTCTTGCATGGCCCCTCATGGTTTGAGGGGATTCACCAAGTATGTTTTTTTTTTAAATCCATCGGATCAATTTTTGCCTTTTTCAACGAGTCCTTTTTCTTATCCTAGGTTTGGGAATTATTGATGGCGTAGAAGAGGATCCTGGAGTCGCTTAACAGATTGGAGTGTGCAATGGAAATTCGTCAATCACGTTCATGTGTCATTTTATCGACTTGTACGTATGCGAGAGAGCTCAGTTTTGTTTATAAGTGTTTATGCTTTAATATATCGGAGTATGAACAAATTTTAATCACTCAACCTTAATGAACTTGTAAGTGTTCAGAATTCAATGGACCCCATCAGTATAAGTAAATCAATAGTGATAAACACTACTTCTATCAAAATTGCTGTCATGTTTGATTAGTATTTAAATTTCTTTAAAATACCTCAATGATAAATATTCAAACTGTATTCAAACAATGTATTGCTGTGGTGTGTTTATATAATTAGTATTAATGAATATAATTACTAAAAAAATATATATCTCTAAAATTACACTCATTAATTTACCTTTGTGACATAAATGTATAGTATGTGAGCAATAGCTATTTATCATACCTTAATTAATAAGTGAATGTAACAATGTATACAATCGTATATATATTATTATATTTTAAAAAAATCATCCTAATGGTGCTTGGGCAAAATGTCTGTTCGGCAATTTGTCCTTTGGTAAAAATATTTTCTGAAAAATTTGTTTTGAGCTGTCTTTTCTTTATTCCATAAAAAATTATGTGTTTTGTAATTTAGTAATACTAAACCATATTTTAGGTCTCCACTCTGTCATTGTCCCACTTTACAAGTTAGTTTTACCAGAACTGACTAATCTGATCCAAAATCGTGTAGTTTTCATCATTATTCGGAGCATATAAATTATTATGGCTCAGTTTCCCCACACCCTAATTTGAACTGATAGAAGAACCGTAACTATCGTTGAATCTAAGTTTTGGACAGCCTTGTAATTTTTTGTCTTTACTTCCCTAAGCCTTTTTTCGGCAGAGAATATGCCTGCCTTTATGTATGTATATAGTTACTAAACAAAGCATATAAATTTATTATTCAAACACTATAAAATATATGTATCAACCTTTTTTTTTATATTTTTTAGTAATATGTTGTTATAAATTTATTTTCTCTATGTATTTTACACATACATATAGAGCCTATATACTGTTTAATAAATAATGAATTTATATTAAATAAAAATAAAACAATGTTATATGTACCTGCCATTCAGATCTTCTTTCAAAAGGATGAAGAAACTATTTTATGAGTTAGAAACAGATTAAAAAGGATGAACTTTTGTTACTGAATCAAATGGGTGTATTGATTATAATTGTAGTTCAGTTGAAAAGTTCTCAGGCTAACACAGTAAAACATATTTATTTGACAAGATTTTACTTTTTTATTCAATATTGTTATCTTTAAATGGAATACATCATTTATAGCAAGTTTACAATTTTCTGATGCTTTTATAATAGTACGATTTATATATACTCACAATATAGGTATTAATTTTGGGGATAATCTATTATTAACTTTGAATTTTATACAGCAAGCATTGTTTTAATGTTTGCAAATAGATTCACCCCTTCTAAGAAACATAAATCAACCGACTTATTAGGAGAGTCAATGTATGTCGGCAAAGATAACATAATCTGCCAAAAAAAATAGGAAATCGACAGAGTTCAACCCTTCTTATAAATGGAGGTCATAAACATCCGTCGTTCTAGTGTTAAGGAGCTTAAAGGAATATACTGTACAATTGTACGTTTCACTTTATACCTATAATATTTCAAACACTACAAAATATTGCCTTAGTATATTGATTTAGTGAGACCAACAATAATATTGTTTTGTCATCCATTTGAAAATGAAAGTGACTTCTAATGAAAGTATATTTTTCAATTATTTTTAAACTTTATATCCTTATAAAAGTTAAGCATTAATAACGACGTAATCACTTTTTTATCTCTCAAACTCTCTTTCCAAAATGGCAATGTAAAAAATTACCGAAATTAAATAATAGTTTACCTTTGTCATTAATAGTTGTAACTAAAACAATATCGAATTTTTTTGTGTCCATTATTTAGAAAGCAAATAAAAGATAAGAATTATTTAAAACTTTCTTGTAAAAATATATTTAAGACATGTAATTAAATATTACAATTTAAAAAAAATTACAAATTAAGGCTTAAAACATAAATATTCATAAATCCAAATTAAGAACATAAGCACCTCAACAGTAAAATATGAATAAAAACTAAGATATATTTACTGAATAAAAATTAATGAAATAAAACTATAGGTCATATTTCAATTTTCATATCAATTTTTGTCCACATAGAAATAAATAACTAACAAAGAAGCAACTGAAATTACTACAATTTAAATATGCAATAGTTGATGAAAGTTTTTTTAGAGTAACATTTACCTCAATTCTTAAAGCTCTTTGGCATAAGTTTAAGTATCTTCCACACGGTCCAAAAATGTCTAAATGAGTTTGATGGCTGATATCCAATAATAGCAGAGGCCCAGTTCCAAATATCTTCCATTGTCTTAGGAATCTTTAATTCGAACGATCCGTATCTTCCTTCTATTGAAATTGAAATTACTCGATTATCTCTGCAACAATGGTTCTATGGTTCTCATATAGGTATAATTTTCGCTAGGTGATCCTTTACATTTGACGAAATATTATCTATCAATTTAATTTTTGGAGTAGGATCTTTTTTTTTATGAAACACCGAACATAATAATCACTTTAATTTTATCAACATGATTCTTATTCAGACCTATCATATTTAAATAAATATATACTCTCAGAATATGTAACTGGGGACATTCCAAAAAACTGCGTCTAATAGTGTTAAATAATTTATCACAATCTTTTCAAAGAGTCCTGAAAAACAAAATTCCTTTGGATATTTTAAATTGAGTTGTGAATTTTGTTCCATTAGCTATTCGGGAAGTTGATGACATAATCCTTTGCATTCAATTGGTAGGTAGATTTAATCACCTAATCCATCTATCACATCATAAAAATACAGAGTCTTGGATATATTCAAGTGTTAATTCCATTTGAAGTAACCTACCTTTACCAATTAGGTGTAATAATAACATAATCACTAGGACAAAAAATTGCATAGCAAGTTTTTATGTGAGGTGACATAGAGTTAGTTTAATGACCTCGGTTTCAATATAATCTTGGTAAGCTGACTTTTATGTCTTTCGGAAGAGAGACTGAGTAGAAACATAGTCTGTACAAAAATTGATCATTTGGCTGTTTCTTTACTATTTTCTATTAAAATACAAATTGATGTTCAGACTCAAACGAAAATATCATTTTCTTTCGAGTGCCTAAGAGCTACAAGGTAAATTGTAGTGAATGGGAATTGGCCCATACTTACAATCTTCCAATCCAAAACTCACGACTCGACTTGTAACATAATCTAATTTTTACTCAACTATAAAATATACCTTATTATCTAATGATCCAATTGAAATGAACTCAAAAGAAATCTAAGTACTCCAACAGAATCGATGAATATATTCAGGGACTTAAGATGAAGTTCTTTACCTGGACTTAAAGCTATACATTATTATGCAAAAAAAAAAAAAATCTTATTAAATTTTTTCAAATGGCTAACCCATCAAAGGAAGTGAGGATCATAGTTTGGACTAAACTAGGTTTATGACTAGGGGCTCCATATAAAACGATTTTCTTTTTGTATTTTAACAACATATAACAAGGGAAATAATAATAGACCTGCATTATAAATTTCAAGTCCATCTATTGAAAATGGGAATCTATTCAGTAGTGTGAGTAATATATTCTACACAACCAGGAAAATATTGACTCTTGAGCATGGAGAGGAATTAACTTCTTAAATAATATTAATTTTAAATTATTTAGAAGTAATTATATTCTTAATCATAACGTATATATTGATTTATTTTCTTCTAAATAATAAAAAGTTAAAAGAAGTAAAACATTTAATAGTTCGGTTATGTAATTTCTTTGTACATAATAGTTTGAAATCTGTATCGGAATCGTTCATGAAGATGGTATTGGAATCAGGTTGAAATTTTGGTATCAGTACATCTCTAACTAAAACCTATTGTAATACTTTTTTAATAATCTTTATTAGGGATAAGTAATTTTTGAATGACTTACAATTTGTGAAAGTTACTGCCTGATAAAATTATTAGGCTAAGTCTATTTTTTAACTCATATTTTATTGAAGGCAAATAATTTAAAAATTAATTGGCAAAAGGTAGAAAAAAAGATGATTCAAGGGACCAGAGTGTCAATAAATTAATAATTATTGATTTTTGAATAAATACAGCTAAATAAAATTATATTTAAAGAGAAAACATAAAAAAATATGAGTAAACATTTTAGAAACAATATGTTCAACAATACTTTATTCACTTATTGACATCTCCAAATTCATATAATTATGGTAATAAATTATTATGACTCGAATATCCAATAAATATATTTAAAACACACTCTATGTTTTTAACATACCTAACTATTACAGTTCAAATGTTTTCTTCAAGTATTTCTTTTTGACGGTTTCTACTACATCTACATATTAGCACTCATGTATTTTATTTGTATGGATGTAAACCATCTTTAAAGCTCCACTAGACACAAGAGTTTAATACCTTTTTCTATCTCCTTTTCAATCTGTAGGTTATAATTTTATGGATCTTTTATGATTTTTTTTGAATAAATAAATTATTTCTTGGAACTATTCTTTTTAGAATGTTTTGAACAAAAAATTGCCTAGGATAATCAATTCTACACCTTCAAAGCGATTATTTTTTTACAATAGGAAAATTTGTCAATATACTGACGTAGATATATATGTGGCTTCCAATGTATTTGTTTGTAACAAATATTCAATTTCATGGGTATGTTTAGTTTTATGTTTATTAATACAGATAGATCCTGATAAAGTTTTGCAGTATTTTATGCTTCATTTCGGTTAGAAAATTATGTATTAAAATTGATATATCAATTGATAACTTTTATTAAAAAATAAAACTTCTATCATAAATCAAAATGACCAAACTTTATAACATAGACATACTTAAATTAAGCAAGCAAATAATCGGCATAATTTAATTTTTTTATTCGTTGCTATTAATTATATTGTTTGTAATTACGTAAATACCCTATCATTATCGATATGGAACTTTTTTCATTTATTTTTTACCAATGAATATATAATTAATGGTTTAATTTACTATATAAATTAAATTTAAAAAAATACAATTTATAGTTAAATTTTACACAATTGTGGAGAGTTGTCTATTTAAATATATTATGTTTCATATTACAGGCTTTCTATGATAAAAACACCATGACATTTTATTGATGTCCAGCTCGGGTTTCAACATACTTTATTGTAAATGTACTGGATTGATAATCAAATTAGAAATATAAAATCAACGTTGTACCAAAAAGAAGATAAATGTTATTTAGCCATCTATATAAGCAAAAAACAACAACAACAACATCTAATTAAAAAAATGGCAAAACTACGGGAAAATTCCAAAAGCTATCTACTCTCTTGGATTCTGGGATGTAGCAAAGAGAGATCTCAGTCCTTATTAGTGTATGTTTGATCAAAAAGTAACGTATGACAAGGTTGGGACAGAATACTCCTAAAGAGGAATTTAAAGTTAGGTACGACTTCCTTTGCTCTAATGGACGGCTTTATGGAGAACTGTTTGAAGAGAATCACGGCAGACCCAACAAAGTCAATCAGAACCCATGCACAAAAACTCAAAGTTACTCGAGATACCATCAGCCATTACTACGTTGGGGATCAAGGGTTTTTTTTTTGGAAGGTGCGACAGCTTCTCACAGTAGTAAAAAAAAATGGATACTTAAAAGATACCATAAGCTGTTGACCTGAATAAAACCTCCTCTTCTCCACTTTGTATATGTTTTCTGTCAACAAGATCTTTACGTCTTGAGGATCATAAGTTCTAATTTTTGTTATTGATAAAAGTTTAAATGTATTAATTATTGAAATATAAGTGTTTACTTAATTGAGATAACTTCTTGACGTCCTAGTAATTTGTGGTGGTCACATACTACCAGAAATTTAAGAGTAAAGTAGTATTTTATATATGTTTGATGTTTATGCATTTGAACTAGGCACAAACAATACTTTTATGAGAAAAAATAATAATTTCTATGGAAAATATTAAGCTAGTTTTAAAATGCATAAAGTACATAAGTTTAAATGTGTTAGTTAATTAAGACGTCAAAATGGCGTTCTGGTACTTGTTTGTGGTAGTAGCACATATGCAGTAGTTTTTTTCGTAAATATATGAAAACTTATAGGACCTTATGCACATTTCAACACATTCAAAAACTGTTTGAGGAATATGGTTACAAAACTAACCATATTATTCAAACATTTACTTTATTGCTGTTCAATTAACTTTTTTTTCTATTTAAATTATGATCGAACAAATTACTTGTTTTTTTAAGTTGTTTTATGTTATCATACGTTAATATTCTTTCGAATTAAAACGATTTTTAATACTTTAGATCAAGATGGAATGTACTAACTGATGTTTGTATATCTTATAGTAGGTTGTTAAATTAATTAGAAAGCATATTCTGATTTTTTTCTTTCTTGGTGTAAAAGAAAAAAATCATTGCAGAAAGTTACACTTTTTTATTAAAAAATGACGTTGCCTTGGATTTTAAATGAACTAAAAAAAGAAAGGAAATGAATGGATCTTTTTGTGTGCACTCATGCAATCTCTCAACAAATGCTGCCCTGGGCAGTTGCCCACATTTCCCAAACCAGGAACTGCCACTGAATGATCATCTTAATATAACTAATCTGAGAAGGGGAAATGTGTAAAAATTCACTCTACCTCTTATTTGTACAATTTGCTTGTACAAGTTACAACATGAACAAACAGATTATACAAGTTATTTTACACATAATAAATGGAGACCCAAAACATGCAGTGACATGACTTAATTACAAAGCAATTATTATCATGGAAACAAGAAAAAAAAACTCCAATTAATGTTAAAATATATTTCAAAAATATATATACTTATATTTTTTAATCAATATGACTTCTTTCATAAACAATAGCAGCCTCTGCACGTTAGAGAACATATTGACTGACCTTGACGATGAAGGTTGTATCCATGGCATGGTAGACATTATTTTCCTAAACAATCTAAGACGCAAGCAACACATGGACTAATGTAGTAGACAGTCTGGATGGAGATGCTAACGGTCTCTGCAGGGTTTTGACACTGACATAGGTGCATAGGAGATACCAAACTTGTTGCATTTTTTGTTGTTGTTCCGACATTTTTATACTTAAAGACATGTGACCAAAACAAAACTTGTTTACTTTTGTTTCAGTTGTCGTTTTGTTGAGTAATCAAACCTTGCAACAAAAAATAACTGAACTAACATTTTGATTAAATGCGACTGCAAGTTTTTTTCCTCTTTAAAAGAAACGTTCTCAAATTCTGCTACTCTGCTGGGAGCTGTTTCTTAAAATGTCAGGACATTGGCCTTTCGTGAATGTTAGCCAAAAGTGGGTAGATTGTGTTTTGTTAAAAAACTTTTCTGTTAGGATGGGCGGGCTTAGTAAGATGATTCCTTCAAAAAAATGGTTTCATTTTCGTTTCGTAAGTATGATGCATAATACATTTGTGCATTTTTTGCATTTCATCTAGTCATGCCTCAAGAAATTAAGATACTAATGCCATTGAATGTAATCACAAATACCAGGTGGTCCATTGAAATTGGAGCACTTGCTAATTCAATAATTAACGAAGTTTGAGTAATTAAAATTAATTCATATATCAATTTACTAAAAAATAAACAATTAGTTATAAAACAAAATAAATCTGAGGTCCCTAGCTTACGTACATGTCCAGAAAATGACACTTGAAAGTGATTGACAAATTTATATTCCTGCACTCAAAGCAGTTGGCCGTCTCAAGGACAAATGTCTATGCCGTCAATAAGGCTGAAACGTAACAAAAGAATAAGGGCCTTTCAAAAAGGCCAAACTGGACAAGGAGGAGTTAAAGAAAACAGTCCAGACCAATCTGATCAAGTCCATGTGAACCCATGCAAAAGATCTCAGAATTTTATGCCCAATTTTCCAGAGAGCTATCAAAAAAGTGGGTGCAAAGATAGTAAAGGTGGAGAGGCCATTTTTGACACCAACAATGAAAGAAACCCATCTCCTCCGTTACAAAACTCATTTGAGTTCTTTTAAACTATTTTTTTTGAAGACTTTTGGCCCCCTACAGCCCTGATACCAATCCCCTAAAACTATAACTATTGGGTGAATGTCGAGAGAAGATCTGCAGTATCCGTGAAATAAACACCGAGGGTATCAAAGCCACTCTCAGCCAGCACTGAGACGCCATGATCCTCTGCGGGTGTCAGGCCTTCTGCTGCTGCCTACAAAACATTATTGATGATGTGAGTAGTTACATTAATGATTAAAAGAGCTGAGACATAAATCCATTTAAATACTAAATTTTATAGTAAATTAATTAATAAATTATATCTTGCTGAAGTTTAAAATTTAATGTGTTCAGATTTTTTTGGACCACTCAGTACATTTTTGTATATTATTGGTTGTTTGTACATCCTATTCTTCCATTTAGTATAATAAAATCTTTAGATCATTGATATAGTTTCCTTTATAATATGTTAGATTTTCTAAATTGATAAGGGAATTTCCTTTTCGAAAAAAATGCTGATGAAAGTTGAATAATGTTGTTTGGCCTCAATATATATGAATATTATATAAATAGATATATACCTATAAAAATGATTTTATATGAAGATAAACTTTTTTTAATGTACCCATACAGAATATGTTGGAGAGTTACAAAGGAAATCATACTCTGTATCCACAAAGAGGCATCTTTTTTGGCAAAAGTACACATAAGTTAATGACAAAGGAATCCCACAAAGAAGCAAACCCCTACCTAGCATATTTACTTACAGTTAGTGGTGTGTCGACTTGAACAATTATCGACTCGTTTCGACTTGGCTCAATTAAAGGGTGAATCTATTTTTTAAACTTAAAAAAAACCAAACATATGTATCTATTAATTTGCCAATATTTTTATCATTAAAATAATGGCGTTTCAACTTAAACAATCATTAATTCGGTTCGACTCATTGCAAATGCTGAGTTCATTTTCATATTAAAAAAACTTCATCTCATCGATTTTAAATTTTATAGAGTTGGCTTGATTTGTATTACCAAACCATATTGCATTTTGTGGAACTATGGTTCCTATTGTATTAAAATTATCCAAAAACATCTGTAATATTGTTAAAATATATTTACATTACAGTTTCAAATAATATAACAAAAAATGGATATCCATAAGAATTTTCCAGGAAATTGTCACATTTTGGAAAGAAATCGTGGAGATTTTGTTCCTCTTTATTTTTATTTTTTAATGTATATGGCACTGTTAAATTTTTAGCGAATAAGTATTATCTGTTCTGCCTTCATTCGCTGGAACATAATTTCATTATGATAATATTTTCGTTTATAGTTATTTTCCTATTCCACTCACTGATACAGTTATTGTTAGGTATATTCAGAGCGTAAAATCTGCTCCAAATATTTTGTTTCTTTGGTTCTAAAAATTTCAAGATTAAAATGTAAATAGGTGTAAAAGTCTATCTTTTTTAGAAATATTTAATTATTTTTTTATCTGTACCAGGTGTTGAATCGGTATTATAACCCCTTAAGTATTTTAGTTTATGATTTCAATTTTTTTTTTTAAATTCAACGTTCCTGCGATACGTCAACCTTTTGGTCCTACGTTCCCAACTGTCTTTATAGCTTTTCTTCACTCATAGCTAGGATTGAATAATATAAAAAGGGAGAAAATAATGAATGATAGCTAAAAGTATAATAATAAAGTTCAGGTAAACATTTCCTAATTGCAACTTCAGGTTTTTTGTTTCTTAAAGGAGGCTATCATGATAATTTAAAAAGAAGATGTAACTCAGTTACGTTATTCCAGTTGTTTTAGTTACCATTAAGGACTGGTCATAGATAGGACAGACAATTTTTATAAGGAGAGAACTGATAGGACTACATTATTTTATGTGAATATAAATATATTGATCAATATTATAAAAATCATAATAAATGTAAAGCTACTTTAGCCAGGCTTTGTGCAATATTCATAACATAAATCCGGAGTTCGTCATATATTTTAGGCCGAAAATCTGTTTTTAGTGATTTTGTCACATAGTGTACTTTTTAAAACTATCCATGAGAGAATTATAAGAAATACGTACATTCATTAATAGATTAGTTTTGATGCCACTCAAAATATTGTTAATTTAAATTATATTTTTCTTTTTTGGAAATCATTTCACGACCTCCAATTTGTGTACCACTGATTTTGGCATGTTTAACTATTCAATTTTGTATCATTATTTTTTTATTTTCTAATTTATGGATTCGAGTCAATATTTAACGACTCGACTGCTGTTGCCACATCACTACTTTTAATTGTAATATTTGGAACCAGGTAGAATAAACGCATAATAATCCTTAAATAAATATACATATTCCAAGTTATTTTGTATGTTGTAAAAATGGAAACGAATACAATGTTATATAGTGTACTACTCTCATATTGCGGTAGCTGTATTTTCATTTGTATCATGACAAAGAAAAACATATATATATATATATAAGTGTGCAATATTTTGTAGATAATGCATAAAAGTATGCTTTATGATTGATAAAATTCCTTCCGAAAAATAATATTATTTATGATTTTACAAAGAATCCCATACATGAAAAGATTCCCCCAACCCCCTAATATATGCTTAATAATAACAAAACGATATTTAAATTTATACTGTAAAAATAATTTCAATATAGTGTTAATCGATTTCTAGTGAGCTTGTTTAAACTATTTCTCTATTACTTTCTTTTCTAATCCTAACGTGAATACTCACCACTGAAAATTATACTATAGACAATTTTCTAAAAAAAAAATTTTAAACCCTTGTATGCGCATCGATGACATAATAACCCAATATTTTTTGATTTTGAAATTTATTAGTTCAATGTCTTAATATCTCTAGGCCACCATCTTTATGTAAACAAAAATATAATAACTTAATTTTTTAATAATTTTTAAGAATTTTCATTTATACTGGTTCGTGTAAATGTTTTGAGACATAAATGAAGGAAGAAAAGAATGATGAATGATTTTATAAGCATTTCATTTCCAAAAAAATAAAAACATATTGTAATATGTATAAATTATTAGAACAATAAAATGGAAATATTTATGTGTGCGCGTGTTTTTTTGGATTTAGCTAAAATTTTTCATGTAGGTTTTTCAGGCTCCAAAACCGTTTTTGGTAAAGAAAAGTTTTGCGTTCAAGGCCATGTCGGCCTTAAAATAACATTTTTAGCACTTTACTTGTACAGTATTTAGGGCTGGAGTTTATTTTAGATTGTTAGTTAGTAAGAATTTACTGCTGGTTACGTTAGTACGTACATACATTACATATATTACAAAATAATACATGCATAGGGTAAAGAATACGAACACACAAAGGGGTATATGTGCTACTACAACAGAAATTGATCTGATGTCTTACTTAATTTTATTGTTATTGTTGAGAATTTGTTTCATTTTTGTACATTTTATAAATTAAGAATACGGAGATCTTCATCCTCTTTTTTCATGCTTGTTATTCCTCATATGAGAGCGATGGAAATCAGTTCAATAACAATTGATCGAGATAGACTGCACACATATATGTTAATCAAACCGTGCAAACATCTTTTGTCAGATAATTCTGGAACCAATCATGAATGTTAATGATTAGCAGTTCGAATGCATGCTCTTGGTTTTGACCCATGTTTGAAATGGAAAGTATACCCACTCAGAGTGAGTTTTTTTGTTGAGCCGTTACTTTGGTATGGCTTTGTTATTAAGGCTATTAGAGATTTTCTGTTTTTTAATTTAGAGTAAACTGCTTTTCAGTGCTGATATAAGAGCAGTTAATCTTTTTGGTTTCTTTTGTTTTGGTTTATCCAATAATAGGGTTTCGGCAGCCAAATCGAAGAACATATCTATTTTAGAATGTTTTTTTGCCATCAGCGTCATCATTGACATAGATTATCATTTTTTGTTGGTGAAGCGGTGACCTTCATAGTAATGTTTTTGTTTGGAGGATTCTGTTGTGGGTAAGAGACGTATATAGTCTGTGTCCAGTATTTTTGGTGTTTCCTGTGGCGTCCTTACCAGTTTCTGCATATATAAATCTACAATTAGGCTTCGATTGTACAACTTTTTGTAGCTCAGAAGAATCCTGGTTTGAATTTTGAGGCTCTTTGGATGGAGGAGTTTATCTTGCTGATTATTATTTTTCATGGAGTTACGATTTTTGACATGAAGTATGTTATTTATTTTGTATTTTTTTGAGGTCTTTTAGAACCTTGTTTTCCCATCGTGGGATGGCCTCATACCCTTTTACCCCATTTGTCGTATGTGAAGGTCGCCTATTTCATGTTAATGTCAAAGCCATTTTTATTTTACTCTTCTTTATTACTGTACTTCTATATATTACTATTATACTTTTCACTTTCCCTTTATTCCAACGTAAAAGGTTGAGTGGCAAATTGAAAAAAATGTTCCTCTCAATTAGAGATTGCTTTCTATTATAAGAAACGCTCCCATTATATTACAGAAGAAAAAGAGAAGAGTCCTAACGTTTGATTGAATATCCAGATATTGGTGGAATTAGGATGGCTGAGATCCAATGCTGGTTCAAAATAGAAATGATGTGCACTCAAAACTCTTTTTAACTGTATAAAAATGTGAAAATCAACTTTAAACCCACTCATAAACGAATTAAACTCCCAGACAAAACGAATGACGTGTTGATAGTATACGGGTAGGAAGTAAAGTCAATTTATTTTAGATATAAGAATGGGTCTTTGATTTTCATTGAAGCGGCTTTGGTAGAATTTAACCTCTCTCAGGAACCAACAGCTCATACACAAATTTCGTAGGGGGAGATTTTATTCCAGCAGATCAGAAAGGTTTGTTGGTTTTTAAAAATTCGGTAGGAATGCAGTTTAAAATGCCTTGAAGCCCAGAACTTCACCCGTACAAATTGAGAGACATTTTATGATATAAGGAGGTTTCCTTGATCCTCAAAAAAGTGGCTGCAAACTGCAAGTTCGTGTCTGACACAGAAAAAACTAATTAGTTCCTCGTTGCGTGAACAAAGGGTTCCTATAATGCATAAATATTAAAGTACCCATAATTCGTATAATGCTACAGTTTTATTTTTTGTTTTTAATTCAGCAGAAGAGTTCCTAATTAATTTTAATTTCTTAAAGTCATTTAATTGTTAGCAATTGGGTACCCATTGGACTCTTAAAAAATACCACCCACCTCTTGTGTGGACCTTAACACTACAAAACTTGAGATATAGACGTCTATGGCCATCTCTGTCATGCAGGGATACGGCTGTTCTTTAACGGCATTTACTATAGCTTCTGTAGTTTATTTTCTTGTACGAACACTCCTGGTGGCTTATTATGAGATGATCAACCTTATCAGGGCGCTCCTTAACAAGGAAGAAGGTTGATTGTGAGCTATATTTGTAACCTAAATCTGCTTCCGGGACATTCCATTGGCAAGCAAGGTTCCAATCTTTCGTCTTTGTTGTTTTTACGATAAAATAATAAAATCTTATGTTTTGAATTTAATGTAAATAAAAAGTAGAGACTTCAGGCTCTCAGTAGAAGAAAAAAAGAATCAAATTGTCGTAGGCTGTGTTTTTAAGCCTTAAAAACGGTTTCAAAACTTTTGCACGACCCCGTTACATGTTAAAATATATAGAGATGAATTACTTTTCTAACATTTTACATTTCGGCCTAGTGTTCATTCATATAAGTTTTTTGGCTAGTATTATTTGAGAGTAGGTAGCACATATTTTTTTTTCAAAGGTGCCATACACAAAGTAGCCCAAGGGAATTCAGGTTTGGTTATGAAGGAGAACAAAGTTCATATGACTAAAATACACGTGAAACTCATTTGTTTTTGAAGAGTGAGTAAGTTTTTGATAAGTGGGACAGCACCTTATCTTGAGCCTATACCCTATTCTGAACCCTGTTGTGAATATCAAAACGTTGTTGGATAAAATACTTTAGTATTGCATGACATCTATTTTTTTATTTACCCAGATTAGATATACTCTTCTATTTGCCCAGATTAGATCTATATTTTAATAAAGCAAAGTTTTTATATCTGAGGAAGAATCATTTTTAACAACAAGCGTGTGTAGATATAGCTCAGTATGTCAAATTAAAAAATAAATAAAGGGGGATCACATATAAAAAATAATAAATATTACTTTAGTTGAGGTCTAGTTGTCAGCGTGTGTAACTAAGCTCAGCATATCATATTCAAAGGGGAAAAAGAGTTTTAGGTCTGCAAGACCTTGCCATTTTTCACCGTGAATGTTTCGTTGATTGTTTGCAAGCTGAATAAAGTTGTGAAAAAAAACCAGGTTCAAAAGCAAATAGACGGCAAAAGTTGATGCTTTTTATTTGTCTAATTTACTAAAAAAACAAAAAACAATCCAGGATTAATTGATGTAGCAAATCAAAATTTAAAAGGTGCATTTTTACTCCAAAGCATTTTGTGCTTGCAATGTAATTGTTGTTGTTGGGAACAAGAACAGTGTTTCTTTAGGTTTTCTAAAGCTTTTATCATTATTATCTCTTGCTTGAGTAGATAAAATTTAAGTATTGAGTACCTATGTGTGAATTTGCTCAACAAAAACAAAGAATAACACTTATGAATTATTAGGGACTTAACTTATATTTACGACGCAAAATTTGTCTGTTTTTATACTTCCAAAAATTTAAAAAAACATACAGTATATATTTTTGGAATAATATGATGGTTTTTTTATATCGGATATATTACTAGAGTATTTTAAAATATAAACTAAACACGTATAAAATTGGATTTGGATATCGGAAGTTTTTATATTAATTTTACAAAGCTGATATCATTATTATGAAAGAAAGAACATCCAAGTATAAATTAACCAAAAGTATTTGTGCCCATTAATGACTGAGAGCAACACTGAGTATTTGTTGGGACTAGTTATTTAGTGTAAGTCCTTGTTGAAGTTTGAAGAGAATTGAGGATCGATTTTAGAGTAATTCCTCTAGTTACTCCTTGCAGCTAGTCTAAAGAAACGTCATGATGCTAAGCTGCTTTTCTACCAAACAATCTTTACCTTGTCATTTTTTGATTTATTTTATTCTTATATACGGACAGGTACAACTGTATTATTGAGAAAATATGAGCATTATATCAACAATGATCTTGAATTTATGTTTCTGTATCGTTTTGACGAAATAAATTAGTACTTTTTAATCTCGAGTCTTAAATTTCAATTTAAAAAAATTAAAAACAACAAATTCTATGAATCCAATTTGAATTTAAAATAACGATTTCTAGGTTGACGTGGCTAAACATAACGAGGAAGTACGTATGTTAGGACTTGAAGGGAAGTAACAGAGGCTTAAAACAAAGAAAACAAATTGAAATTTGCTTAAATATACATCGGAAAATAAAAAAATATTATTTGCTTACCATCTATATTTAACCACATATAGCCAAACAAACTCAGCTTTCCTTAACAACAAATCCTTTCTGAAGAGCTTACAATAAAGTATAATCTTGAAATGTGTTAAAAAAATTTAATTTTATTGCTTAGATTTTAGTTAACCAAAATCAGAAGCAAAATAAAAAAACATTATTGAAAACAGTACAAAGTTCTTGAACTACGTAGAAAGTTGAGTCATATTTATACAGAATGTGACGGATACAATTCAACTATGACAAACAAACTAAATACCACAATAACCTTCAAAAAGTAGGCTTTACTACGCGTTGTGCATGCAATAATGCCGCAATAAATTTCTAAAGTTATGTTTGTACAAAAATTACAATAAATTACTCGTAAGGCAAATAAAGTATTTTAGAGAACCTCCAATAGTAAAATATAATAAACATATTACAATTTAATTGTATGTCACACTCCCATTTTAGATGACGTCATCATTTTGGAAGTTATTCGTCCAAAGTAAATTACAAGCAATTTTTTTAAGATTAAAAAACAGTTTTTTTACATTTTTATAGCAATGATATGAAACTTCCACCTGATTTTATAGGAAAATTATTCATTTTAATTTGTGACAATATGTCCAACATGGCACTGCTAGTAATTTTTAATATAATCTGCCAAAATGGGAAAAGGATACCTACCTCCTAGAAGACTACCCCCCCCCCACGTTTATTGCTAAGTGAGCATTCCTCTTATTTTACAGCCTAGCATTTCCCTCCCCTAACCATCTACTCACCCTACCCTTTTTATCATTATCATTGAGGAATACAAATAGTAAACGATAGAGAGCCCAAGTCATAAATGAATGTATGAAGGGTTAAAGACTAGGGGAGCAAAATGAAAGGAAGGAGTAATTTACAGTCACATTGAGTCATTATTGCTCTCCAATCATCATAACTTAACACTGATTAGACAATATCACTCATCCAGGCTCACAGATAAGCAAACAACTACATTATACACAAGGGACAAAAATCCCAATCTTTAGAGCAAACCTATACCGACAAGTTACAGATCCAATTTGCCGCCTTTTGTTACTTACATTATTCTATCGACCAGAGGCCATTCACGTTAGATGATGCTGCAGAAACTACAGCACTCTTTGTTAATTAAAAAAAAACGCTTTTCAAGAGGATTCAAGTTGTCCAGGGGTGAGGGATCGGGGAAAGATCCATATGGTCCATATAAATCGGGGAAATCTTTCAGTCATAGAAAGAATAATATGAACTGGGAAGGCTCATAAATTTGTTATTTGAAAACTATATCAAAATATCTCTTGATATCTTCAGTGACAATGGGCCAGAAGATTTGACAGGCCTAGGCAATCGTGATCAAATACATCATTGCCATTGTAGGGGTAATATACTCCTTCAGGGCAGCTATATACGAATGATATTTAGTAACCCGAGATAGAAATTGTATGGGTTCTGGTTGGGGCTGTTTGCAGGCCAAAAATCCAGGCTTTAAAAGTTATGACATATTGCGGCCAAGACATTCTTAACTTTTTTGGCCTTGAAGGCCAATGCTTTGTTGAAAGGGTAATTTCTTCCTTCGCTACTCCATCCATAAAGGGAATGTAATTTATAAGTACAAAAACCAGATACAGTTCAATGGCAATGCTGGATCTGTATGAACTCCCCTGGGCCTCTCAAAGCATCAGGCGCCATGCGGCTGAGTTTATCAAGAGATGCAGATATCAACATGAATAAGTGTATGCCATTTAATTAGCTTTCAAATAATCAATCTATGTTCTACCCCATCTAATTTGTTGGTTATAAGCCTTTAAACATATTCCCATTTTATATGGACCACCCTGTATGTGGGTTTTTTATACAAGTTGTAACTTGTATAAACAAAGTAACTTGGTCATTCTACTCCAGGAACATCAGTTTCAAGATTGTTGTTGTATTCCTACCTTAAGATGACGAGATAAAATGTACAAACCTTATTGCATAAAATGTCACATGGTTATCAATATTAAGAAATAATTTATACAAGGAATGTCAAGACAAAATAATGGATATTACCTTTCAAGGAGAGCAAAATTTTAGGACATAAGTTGAAAAGGGATTTTGAGATAATGGTAATTCCGGATCAGATTATTAAGATTAACCCTACAAATTCCTGGAATAGCCTCTCCAATATGTTATCTGTGGCGGAAGGGACCATTAGGAGGTCGATGAAGGACGGCTCCTCAAACATGAGGATACATCACCACCTTTAAGTCTAATATATTTGAAAGTCAGGTGGTCTGAGAGGTACAAGAAAATCCTGAAATGGGTAAAGAAAAAAAAGAGTCAGAAGTAAAACTTATCGTAGAAAAAAAGTTTTTCTTAGTAGAGAAGAAAAAAAAGAGAGGCTATGTTGGTTTACAGACCCAAAAATCCATCCAAATTAATGGTCTTTGGGGTTGTGGCAGCCGATGGTAAAAAATATACCACTTCAAGCCCAGGGAGAAAAATCAGTTAAGACGTTTACTACAAGGTTCTCCAAGGCAAATAAGCTCGAGATAAATTATTTATGGCCTAAAGATGGCAAAGCTGTTTCATGAGTTCAAATTATACATAGAAATCTTGTTTTACTTGATAGAACACACACTTAATAAATGATCATTCGTTGTATGGTCGATGTTGTTAGGGTGTATTTTTTTTACTTTTTTGTGATAAAATTAAAAAAACGAATAAGACATATACTGAGACACATTATAAAATTCAAATATCACCAGTTATATTACTTGTAAATAAAGATGTTGTTATTTTAATCAATACAAACCAAAGGAACACATCTATTAAAAATCTTTGGTAATTAAAATGATTGATTTTGTTATTAAATAAGGTGTTAAGTTTAGTTTTATTACGCCAAAGTAAAAATCCTGTTTCTTTTAAGTTTACGAGTATATATAATGTAATTGTAAATTTACATGAATTTTCATATCTACAAACAACTTTCTCCTTATCTATGTACTTGTTTTTATACCCTAAATGTCCACTCAGTGAGTAATATAATTGGGAAAAAGCATTAAGCTTCTTTAATAATGCTATTGATGCCAATATACTCAATAATCAATCTCATTCTTAAACATCCTTTATATAAATATTTCATGCCTTAACAATTTCATATTGCCTTGTATATTTATAACTGATAAATAGTCATAAATAAAATAATTGCCCATAAATATGCAAGAAAATGTGTTTCTCTTAAAAATCCTATAAACAATCATATGATTCCTACGTCAAATGGAGTAAATGTAATACTATAATGTTTACTTATACTTAATCAATGCCATTCCATCTAACCAATTAAGGGAACATAAAAAAAAGAGGTAAAAATTGAAAAGTGATCTTTTTGCTCATCAATACATACAGTTGTGCCATACAAGTCTTTTCTCATCAAAACAAAAACATTAAACGAAAAATAAATTATTGTAAGTCTTTGAAAAATGATATAACACATTTTAAGTTATGTTTTAGATCTTGTAGAAAATAATATTGGATGGATGACGTCAGGGGGTGTCACTATCCTCCTTTTTTGAGTGAGGCCTTAGGTCTCCAAGTTTTTATCAAATATATACATGGGGTCTCTGAAAAGTTTTAAACCTATTTTTTCTGTATTAATTTTGAATGTCAAGGTAATACAAAACGTACGCTAGAATAAATACTTAGTAGAGCAGAAAACCTCAGCCTAACATCGAAATGAATTATGTATTTAAATTTGTTTGAAAGTTAAGGTCGATTATAAATATTTTACGTTTTGTGTTACCTTAACCACTCAAAATTTAATGGCCTCTTACTGTGATCATGTTTAGTCTTTGTACTAAGTTTGACCAAAATCTATTATTAACTTTTGAATTAATCAAATGACCACTCGATACACGATTTTGTCCTTTTTCATAACATCACTCACATTAATTCACTCAAACGACTGTTACATAATAACTGTGTGTCCAAAATGGTTGAAACTTTGTTAAATAACTTCTAATAGATGCTACATAGGTAGAAGGGGCTAGCTTTTATAAAAGATTGTTGACATCTTGACGTTGATGTCTGTAACTTTTGAGATCCCTTTCGTATATATATATATATATAAATGTGTTATGTACAATTTTGATGTCTGTTCAAGTTGCTACTTGTATAAGCAAACTATACAAGTTCCGATTTCTTCGTCTTAAAATACATTGTTTAATTAAAGAATTAATCTTTCTAATTACCAACTTTAGAAAAATACTATAATTAAATTTTTATCTATTAAAATTACATGGCTATTGTGTATTTATGTGTAATATAATTGGTGGTAATTAAACTGTATAATATGTTACAAAATAATTAAATTTTAGTGATTATTTAAATTTTCAAATACATCCATCACCCATGGAATACTCCACGATTGCATGATCCTTATCCCCAGTACTGTAAATCCTTCTTAACATTTTTTGGTTGCAACTTGTACAAACCCAATTATAATAAACTAATTTATATAAGTAATTTAATTACAGTGGCAATAACTTTTAAGGCTAATCACCCCTCTCCATAATGAAAGCTTCAAATGCTCATGTGTGAAATTCCCTATTGTCCATGCAATGAATAGAATAAATTTCGTTATTTTAATAACCAGTAATTTTTTAGCTCTATTTACATGGTACATAATACATAATCTAAAACTTTCTAGTGAAGTTGCATTAGAAGAAATATAATTAAACATGGTTTGAAATTACTTTACCAGTTCAAGGCTAACAAACATAAATATTCACTAATATGATTTAAAAACATTAGCATCTCAACGACAAAATATGAATAACAATATAAACTGAATAAAAATCAATAAAATATAGTAATAGCATATGCATCAATTTTCATATTAATTCTCGTCAACATACATAAATAAATAACAAACAACCCACTAAAATCAATAAAATATAATTATGTAATATAAAGAACAATTATTTAGTTTCATTCTCTTTAAATAGCTTTTATTAAGAGGTTTTGAGAAGGATAGTTAAAAAAACATTTAAAATTACATAATATATATTTTTTTGTCAAAATAATAGAAGATAAAATGAATAAATAATTAGTTATTGGCGATTCTGCAAAGAATTTAATAATATCCAGTACCAACTATTATATTTAGACTAACTACATAGAAGTCTAATATTTTTTCATGGGACCATTATTCTCTCTCTAGCATCACTCTTCGTGAAATTATTTGCATTAAAAGCATTTTGCAAATTTCTAATGCGTCTAAAAAATGTTTTTAAGTAAATTAAAAATTAAAGCAATGACCTGATTTTTATAAATTGCATTAATATAAACTCATGAGCTAAATTGTAATTAGTTTAATAAGCTATTATGTCAAGCCATTAATTGCTTTAATTTAATTCGATGGTAAAGGCAGGTTCCTTACCACTCCAACGATTAGAAAAAATGACTATAATTGTTATATCCTATCTCTAGAAATAAACTACGCCCACCCTGGTACTACATCTACAGCCTAATTGCCTCGCATAATAGTAGAGGATATTATGTTGCCACACCTTGTATAACATTTGGAAAACTTATTAAGATTAATTCCTCAGAAAAAGAAAATAAATTAATATTAAGAGGAAAACAATGCATTATTTCAATATATTATATCAATCTCCAGTCATTTTTGTCTCCATAAAAAATAGAAAATAATTCAATTAACTCATGTATTAGATTTTGTCCTCATGGTCGTTCTGTTAACATTTTTGACTACATCCTGAACAACAAAGAAAACATTTACTGGGTTATTTCCATGTTAAAGTATGTGGCTTAACAATAGCTTAAGTTAGTTGCACAGCATTTAATTCAATACAAGTATTAATGATGGAGGAGACCCGGAGGAACACCATCATTCATTTTGCTTGCCGGGGACACGTCCCAGCGTACCTTGATAATATCCTCGAGTATCGAAGAGTACAATCTACAACGTCTACAACCTTTAGAGGAGGGATAAATAAGAATAAAACCCACAAGTCCTCGTAGGTATGAAACGGTCCATGAAACCATCACTTGGGACTCTTAGTAACGTCCTTGACAAATTGTGCCGAATGTCCTTAATTTTTTTATAAACCTTACCATAATATAAAGTGAAATATAATCTTTTTGTAACAGTTATCTTTTTCAAAAAAATACATTTTTGTCAAAAAATGTATCACCTGTCATTTTGACCTGGTTATTACAAACGATAATTAATGTCATAAAAAATTTAAGAACCACATATAAACCTAATAAAAAATTGATAGTTATTTTTGTGTTTACTAAATATGAATATTTTATGTTATTGTAGATCCTGAACAAGAGCCCTGTAATTTAAGAAATAGTTGATTTAGAGCTACGAAGATATATAAAACTTAAAAATTCTGTACATGAACGTTACTTTGATCCAACAAAGACATGTGAATGTGTTAGTCTAAAACAAGGATGTCCAAACTTTTAAAATACAAGGTCGCATTGCCACTTGAAATATTTTAATGGCCCACAGAATCTTTAATATTAAATTTCACTAAAAATGGCTTGATAAAACAAAACTGTTAAATACATATTTATTTAAAATTTAGGCTAAATCTAATTTTTCCAAAGTCAAGCTGCTTATGAAAAGGCCAGCCTGGCAACCCTATTCAAGGGCATCTAAAGGATTTTAATTTTTTTTTCAATTAAAAAAAAAAGTTCTTCTGTGCATAATTTGATTGAATCATCTTTTTTAAAAAGAAAACCTAACAAAAAAAATGTTTCTTTGTTTTCTCATATTTTTTTTTCCAGAAAGATAATTTAAAAACAAAATACTATTTGAAGTAGGAATTAGTAGTGACCAGAATTTAAACATAATGCAGCCCACAGGCCAGTTGTTGGAAATCCCTGGTTTAAAGGACGATAAGTTATAATTATAATTTTAGACAATGAAATGAAAACATATTTTTGTTATGAGAATATGCCTTATTAAGAAATTATTGCAGTAACAAATTGAATTAAACACTAACTAGATAAAAATGCAAAATATCATGTTTTCGGAGAAGATCTATCTGAACAATACTATATTCAAAATATAACTGAGGACTTTATCTATTTTCAATGGATGCATATATTTTACTTTATGAAAGCTCCTGATTTCTCAAAACCTGTCACATAGCATTGTCTTCATTAACACAAAATGAAAAAAATGAATTGCTGCTCAAAACTAAAAACAATTATTCTTAGTCCCACAAAGTAGTTCATAATCTATTTGATATTCTTTCACAGTTTTGTTTATGAAGAAATAATAAATTTTTTTGAAAGTAATTGTACATATCTTGAACATCCTGTGTTTGACTAAATTTCAAGCTACAACAAGCTGATAAATCTTTTAATGAGGCAATATTCAATCTTTGGATAGCAAATAATAGAAGATCTTTTTCATACTACTCAACAAGTAAGTTATAAAAATTTTATAGAATACATTTTTTTCCATGTGACTTAGATTTATTCGGATATTTTTATAATTATCATACATTTAAAATTAATACGTATTTGAATACATAATTTTATTACAGTTGTAATTTTGTATATATTTTGTAATTGTAATATAAATTTATTGGTTAGTTGACTAATTATGTATTTCATAAGTGTATCGAAAACATAAAATTTAATAGTATTATGATGGAAAATTTTCGAAAGTGGATCATTGACTTTTAAGTCAATGTGTGTGCAAAAAGGTTACATCTATTTTTTCAAAATATTTATTCTTCATAAATCCCAAAATATTATTAGCTTTTACCTTGAATTTTATCTTATGGATTAGATTTTATTTTAGTCCAGTTGAATTTATTTTATGGCTCTGAATATCATAAGCATATTTTTATTAAGAAAGAAAAATTAGTTCTTGGTCTGAGGATTACTCGTTCTTAAATAGGATGACTACTTGATCGAAGGAACATCAATGTAGCAACATTTGTAAAAGCTAATGTATTATGTGTCTTTTAAAAAAACGGGAGTACAAGTTTAAGATAAGAAACACTAAATGTGACTTTAGATGAGGTTTAGCACCAAGTAAGTATGGCTAAATTTCAGCATTTTATATTAAAATAGAAAAGGAAAGGGGAGCGTATGTCTATATTAAATTAAAGTTATGCAGGAGCTAAGAAAGACAATTACTGGGCACATAGACCTTGAAGACAAGATGAAGGGCATTGCTAAACGTTTCTGCGTCTCCATAACCCTGGTGTACAAAGTCAATTACAATTACAATGCCACTAACATCTCTTTCGAATAGCCCATGGAATAGAGTGTCATGTTCTGCATGCATAGAAGCCAACATCAGTGTAGTAAAGGTCAAAATTGAAGCTGCCCCTAGTAGTAACATCCGTCAGATTACAAGTGAGTTAAACATTAGCAAAAATGCTGTGAGCTGCATTGTGAGGTCTTAACTAGATCATAAATCAAGAGAAATTACCAAAGTTCAAGGACTGGAAGCACAACAACGCATGAAAAGACTTGAGAGATACAAGACAATTACTAATAGACTAAGCTTTGACTACCTAATTCATCAAACCTAAATCTTTTTGATAAGTATTATTTGATAAGTATATTAAGATATTATAGTTTTAGAACGATACGCACTTGTATCAAAAACTATTAATTAAATAATTGTCAGCGATGATGCATCATCGCTTCCGTTGGTGTTTTAATTTTTATATTACAATTAAAATACATAGTTTAACAAGTTACACTAATATGTCAATGATATTTCTATTTTTTAATAGTATTTACATGTAAAGAACTTTACTTTAAAGAAAAGAAAGAAAAAAAAAACAAAATGTGCATCAATTTTGTTTTTTGTTACCGTGTAATAGTGAATATTTATTTAATAAAACAAACTATAGCTAAATACTTGTAGATTTAATTAAAAATGTTAATAAATATATTAAATATTTTTTTTTAATGTTTAAACGATAATTATCAAAATATTTTTTTTTTTTGATCCTTCAAACTAATGTTGTTAAGATTAATTTTCAAATAATATTTTACTTTTTCTCCTTTTTTTAAACTCAAATAAGTATTTAGCATTTTAATTGATATTTATTAGTGCCAAGTGGATTAAATAGTTAAAAACAATATGGCAAAACGATGGTTTATTATGTTAAAATTCACTAAATATTTTGAGTAACGTTGAATTTAATTCAACTATGTAAAATAAGGAGGTTCACTACAGTTTTTATTAATAGCCTTTCCAGCAAATTTTATATTTACAAGTTATAATATACACTTTAGTAAGCAAACAGTTATATTTTACCTCTCACTAAACAATTTTTATACTAGAGCAGGATATGTTTATTAATATTTTTTTTATTAGATTTTTTTAAATTGTTCTGAATAGAAACTAAATGGCAAACTGTAGTATATATTTTAATTCACTATACCTATGAATACTGCGACAAAGTTTCCGAAAGCTTTTGAAGGTAGGTACATTCATGTGTTGTTTTCTCAACCCTAATTCTCATATAAAGTAATTGTTCTAAATAAAATAAAAACCAAAACTATACCTACCTTCATGTTTAAGGTAAGTTATTTAGATCTAAACTCTCCGTTAGTGAATTACAGCAAGGAATATTATATATATGGAATGTAAATTCTTTAATTCTCTACCTTGTTTTGCTTAAAGGACTATTGGGAATGAGGGAGTACTCAGAAGAAAAAAAATAACATATTTTTCCTTTCTTGTTGCCGATTGGCTTAAAGTTGGCAGCTGCAATAATAAATATTTGAAAAGTCATACTCCCGCTTAATTTACGATTTTGTTGGCTTCATTTAATTATTTAGAATTGCAATGATCTAATTTAGAATCCATGAGTTAATTTCAAATTAGTTAAACTCAATTTTTTTGATCACTTGTATTAATATTATTATATTAGGAAAAGTTAGTAATAATTTTATTGTCTTTTTTTTGTTATATGGATATAATTTCATAACTTAGAAAGTGCATCAGAAAAATATTAATGAGGATTATCATAGTTATTGAAATAATTGATAAGAAATGGATAGAACTATTTTTAAAATTGAAGATTGAAAGTGACGATAATAATTTTAATGATAACAATCTATTAATATTTATCGATAAAATTTCTTTCATTACAAAAATACAACTTATTGATCGTTTCTTAGGTATAATTCTGAAAATTGTCCTCTGTTCATCCATAGTATAGTGTTCCATGAATGCGTAGTTGATAAAATTATTTCTTCCCTTTTATTTATGCTATTGTAGTTAACTTTTGGACGGTCCGCTTTTTCCCTTTAGTTTTACTAAAAAGTCATCTTTTGACTTTCATGAAAATAATTGTTGGTCACTTTCTTCTAAGATCTTTTAAATTACTGTCATGCAAATAACTCAATTTAAGATAATCATACGTTACTACGTGTCAAGGTGTTATTTTATGAATGGACCATATACATTAATATTATCTTGATAAATCCTGATCTAAAACGAAGTGAGCTCTTTAGTATCTTCGTGAGTCAGTCGGTTGATGGGTGTTCTCTCTATTTATTATTGGTTCATAATTTAATAAGTCGTCAGTGTGTTAACATCTACATCTAAAAGAAGAATTCTTGACAATTTTTCCTGTAAATTGACTTAAAAATGCATCATCAAGTAAATTTTGAAAAGTAAAAGGTTATACTTTATATAGCAGTAATTTATTTTCTCTCCCTAAAATCATACAACAGGCAGCTGATATTTAAAAGGTTCTTAATACAGTAATACCCTATTTCTTACTCCTACCTTTATCCTTTTGCTTTTACAAAAATCACATATATAGTGAGATACGTGACTTTGAAACATGATTCCTATATGATTAAATTAGTCAATGTAGCCACCATTGGCATTGCCCATGGTCTCCAGGTGCTTATAAAAGTTAACTCACACCTTCATCAAATTATCCTTTGTAAATTGCATTGCACTCCTCGAAAACTGCTGCTTTCAGGGCCTTAATGTTTGGGTACTTAACCCGACAAGACTTGGTATTGACGTGGTGCAAGAATTCGTCGTTTTCCATCAATGACTACCTGGAGCAGACTTTATATCATTAGAAAGGGCTCGGCAGCATTGCAGACGTCCAAAACATAACATTTAATCGTCGACAATTACCTTTACTCAAGTGCCAGACTCTAATGTATACTAATATTCTTAAAAGCAATTTGAAGTGTCCAGTCAGACTCACTCATTTGGTTGTATGGGTGTTAATTGATTTTTTTGGCTCTGCTTCAAAGTTTTTTGTTGTCACGCTCCATCAATCTCCTCCAACCCCAGCCAGGATTCGGAAAAATGTCTTTTTTGTTATTCAAACAGCTTGTTCATGTTGTAGACATTGGCCCAGGTGATCCATATCTGCTTTGCAATCTCAGTAGAAGACGATTCCGAAGGGAATTTTTTAGACTTTTTTGTTTTGTAAAACAGTGATTGAAAGATAAAGTATATTTTGATCCATTATTAGCCAGTTTTTTTCATTAAACCACATGACTGATCAATATACAACTACAGGAGATATGCAAAACAATTGTGTAAAATGCACTTTCCCGAACTCAAAACTGATATTCAGTTTCCAAAAGGACAGTAATACAATTTCTAGTAAGAAATACTGGTTATCATATAGAAATGTATTGCTGTACTTCCAAAAAAACGTTACTTTGAAAATTTATAGTACAGTATCGAATAAAATATTAGAAAGTATTCTAATATTACTTTTTTCCGTTTCTTTTTTCAGAAAAAGTTGCAGTATACAATAAAGACAACAACGTGTTGAAAAAGTATTTCCCTTGAGTAATTTGATGCTTCAACCATTAAAGTTTGAATAGTAGATTTTTCTGCATAACTATTTAAAAAAGTTTAAATATTAAATATCTCCAAAATGTTTAATTTATTTTAACTTTTGTTTCTGCTCATGATATTTAAGATAATACCATTTTTTTTTATTTTTCAGATATGAAGTACTTTTGGAATTAGTTTTGTTATTATATTTATAAAAGGAAGTTCAATAATGGTACGTTAAACATTTTTAACGAAGTGGAACAACCTTTTTACTTTATTTTATATACTTTCACTTATGTTATACTATATATTGGATTGAAGATAACATCAGGATATATGTACAAATTGTAAAAGTCTTATTTGTCTTTATTACAAAAAAAACAAACATAATTTATTAAGAGCGAATACTTTTTATTTAAAAAAGTAACATTTCAATTAAAAACTCTGTTCAAATTTGGAAAACATTTCAAATTTTTGGTCTGACTTACAATATTTAAAAATATTTTGTTTATTCTATCAAAATCAATTATATGTAGATACAAAAAACAATTGAAGAACCTTACAAGATCAGTATAAGTCAATGAGGGATGATCCTTCTCGTAAATGGTGCAAACTCATTTACTAGATGGAGAAAAACAAGACATCTTATACATAATATTTTTTTATATTCTGATGAAAAGTTTTTCACTTTGGATGGGACTGTAAATAAGCAGAACAACTGAGTATGCAGATAATGTCTGAGCTTCAGTGAGACATGTCTTCAGAAAATGGTTTCAGGTGTTGTGGAGTCTGCCCTCCCATTTGGGTGAAAAGGAAGGAGCAGCTCAATGCAGATGCTTACATTGAATATTGGAACATAAAGTACTACTTTGGGCTAGATAAAAGTTCACGGATAACTTTAATTTCACACCGGTCCGTGTCATTGCGCTGCTAAAGCCTCATCCTTCCTGATATACAACTTCCTGCACGTTTGGGACCAAAACATGTGGCCACCCTCTTATACAGACACGAATCAAACCGACTACTCTATTTACGTGCGTCCGGAGGAGAGGATGTGTGCTGCTCTCCAGAGGAGTTTGGAGTGTACCAAGCTGGAGTATGATTAAATAGTCATGCTCTGCAAGGGGTTTGGTTCTCATATGGAGTCAATTTCTAGAGCTGAGGGCTCACGTTTTTGTAAACTCGCCTCCTCCCTCTTTTGTTACATTTTCATTATAATCATTCAAAAATTTTCAATCCTTTAAGAACTTTGAACAGCGTAAAATCATTCATAAGATCTAAAATATCAAAATCTAGATTTCTAAGTTGATTAGAAATATTTACAAAGGATAGTGAATTTTAGAGGAATACGAATCATTACTATTTTTAATCAAATTGAATGATGTCATTAAATATTTTCATAATACATTCCGTAATTAAAAGTTCATTAGGACTTTTAATTTTGATTTGGTTCTTTACATCTATTTTGTATGATCTCTTCATTCATTTATTATCCTTTGCTATTTTAGTATACATATTTTTATATGTTATTTATATTTCTTTTGGTTTAATAAATACATAAATCGAGAAAAAATATCAAATGGATAGTAAAGTATTAATGATTAAGCATCCTAAAACGGTGATAATATATGTTCTTCTTAATATTTTTACTATTGGTAATATATCATGTAAATTAATTTCTTGGGCAAAATTGGGATCATTTTCATCATTCTCATTATGACATTTAAGGTGATGCTTCAATACAGTGTGGGAATGTCATAATAAATTACATTTTAGACAATTAATTATTCCAATTTGGACTGCATTCAAGTACAGTAAGCGTCAAAATGTATTGGTCTAGGTACTTCATTTTGGTTTTCCATTCAATGTAATTTTGTTAAAATACGCTTTTGCATAGACACAATTTAAAATTTGAAAAATTCTCAAAATATACTGAAGGTTCCACTAGTTCTAATCCACTAGTGATATACATGTACACTAAAGGAAGTCGCAAAAATATATACGGAAAGACTTGATTACTTTGGGCCTGAAAAGGATGACAGCATTTTTTTCAAAATATTTTACTATTTGTAATGCATTACGTAATTTTAATACTTTCAATGAATGTCACATAGTACTTGGCTCCTCAGGAATAAATTCAGAGTCTTTTTTAAGTGGTATACAGTCAAATAAATAATAATCACTGACAGTTTTTGAACAGACCTCAGAAAGAGCTTCAGATGCAGCGATTTTTTTCCCCTCTAGTTCAAGATTGATTGTTTTAGCAGATCCATTTAGATGAGAACAATAAGTGTCATAGGTTAGAATTATACTGGATATGTCATGACTTAATTATGCCATCCTTGTTATTCTAGGTTAAACACGGAGAGTCCTGCAGCATTGACTCCGGTTATAGTCTTGTCAATTTTATCTTCTATTTTTCATTTTCACTATTTAGCACTTTCATTTGTCTTTTTACTGACCATCCATAATCCTGATTTTCTGAGTCGTTTATGACTAGAATTTTGTTTATTTTTCCGATTTATTTCCCATTTTCATATTCTTCTTTTGAAAATATTATAATTTGTTTTTACATCAAGTGCCTCGTCTGATCGTTGGACATATTTCAATACCATATTTTTATTTTCTTGAAAACTAGGTCTAGACAACATTGACAAATTTGCATGAAATGGTGACAATAAATTTATTTTCTTTGGCTCGATAATAGCACATTCAATTTAAAATACCGTCGTTTTCTGTGCCACAATTTCAGGATTATGATTGACTTTATTCCACAAAGTTTAAACACCCTCAAATTTTGCTTTCCTTCTTTACAAATGAACTGTGTACCTGCATTTTTGTTGAGTAACCTTTTATTATTGTTGTATTAACTATGGCTCTATGAAGAGGTTCGCGTAACCAAGCATGAATTTGTAACTCATTTTCTGAATTCACAACCTCAGAACAATTTATATATGCTCATTTATTTTCTTCTTAAACTCAAAAATTAACTTAAATTATTACACCATTTATGATTAATAAATATATAAAAATTATTTATTAATTTTAAAAGTAAAATAGACGGTTGCGGAAGGGAAAGGGTAAATTAGCTCACACGAGTTGATGCAGAAAATGAACAAAAGATATACAAAGTAAATAAGGCTAAGAAATAATTAAAATTGTCGCGATCTTAAATACTTATTAGTGAAATCACTTTAACTATGGTAAGCTTGAATTTAGTTTATTATTTATATTTATAACACTTTTTTTTTCAATACTAAATAATAATATTAATAAAAAATATATTACACCTTAAGAACACTATTTTTTATGAGCATATTTATTAGTAATGTAGGTTGCATGTTGTTTTGAATTTTGCTAAACGACTCCAATCTACAATTTGAGTAACATAACGATACAGTGGGAAAAATCAAATGCAATTATATTCATTTTTTTATAAGTGTGCGTAAAAAATTTAATGTTGCATGAAATATTATTAATACAAAAAAAGACACAACTTATTGAACACGACGTCCAATTTGACATAATGTTAGTATATGTATAAATATTTTTTATTGTATGGAAAAATATAAATTTAGATCTGAGCTTCTCAATAAATGGAACCCTTAGTTGATCCAGAACAATGAATAACGATGTCGTATAGCAACAAATAATAATTTTAATTTTTTAAATTTAATTTTCTTTTGTTGAAATGCCGTTTTCTGAAGACAGAAAATAAGAAGAAATTAGATTAATAGTAACGTATATTTAACTAGAAGTTTCACATATTTTTCATCTACAAAAAAGTCAAACATGAAACTTTTTTTTTACAGAGCAAATCTACTATAATAACTAAACTTTTTTATAGTTCTAATGGATTTACGCTTAAGTTATTCTACACAAATTTTACTGCACAAAATATATCCTTGAGTTAAATTTAAAAGAAATTATACATGATCATAAAAGTGAACTCTTCTTCTTTTTTTTTTTGGTTGTCCTTTACAATACAAGGTGCTACAGCATAATGGCAATGTTTTCTAGGAATAAACAAACTAAAAGTGGCACATGGTAGAGCACAAACCTCCAACAAAAATCTTTCTTCCTAAAAATTAACACTCATTTGAGTTATGCATCTCAATTTTTTTCAGAAGTTATGGTTAATGTGATGCATTTTGAACGGGTTTTTTTTTTTGCTATTTTGACCTTTCAAAATTTAGTTTGAGATAAGTATCTAAATTTTTTTAAAGGTTATGGTCGATTTTACGATTTAATATTTGTGTTACCTTAACCTTAAACTTCTCAAAAATTAATGGCCTCTTAATGTTAACATATATAACCTTCTAATATGGTTTCAATAAAATTGATCTGTAATTTTTTCTGTAATTCTGTATAGAAAAATAAAATAAAATACGCTTATGGGGTGATCTTGACCAATGAATTTAACCACTTAAAATTTTATGGCCTCCTACTGTTCACATATATAATCCTTCTACAAAAATGGATAAGGATCGATTAGTAACTTTTTCTGTAGATGACGTTATTATTAGTTTTACCTCATGACGTATTAAGTTTTTTCCTTCCTTCTGTTAAATATACTTTTTTATCTCAATTGAGTTTATGGAGGTTTGTATGAGTAATGGTAGCTCTGAGTATATAAACAAATTGTAAAACTAATTTGAATAAATAATAGTCATGTTATTTTCATTTCAAGACTTAATTTATAGCTTTGGGATGACTTTGAATTAAAAGTGGAAACTTTTTGTCACATCAAGTTTGAAGGCGAAAAATAGTATTACATCTTTTTTCAACCATACACCACAAATAATAATCCTTAGGAGATTTAGATCAAGATGAGAGGGATGCTCTAGGTTTATGTTCAAATAAATAAATTCTGAGAATTTTCAGAAATATGAGAAGGGGATTGAAGTAAGATATAGCTGCCAAAAATAATGAATTATGACTATTAGAACAATATTATGAATGATTTGATTTGCAAATGCCTAAAAACTTGCCACCCCTATTTCTAAATAATCTTCAATATCTTTTCATCTGAGATATACAGATCACAAATACAAATCATGTCTAGACTAAGATTCTGATTTACAAACTAGGGCATTTTCGTTATGATAATGATTAATCATTTATATATATTTTTTGTACACTCCTGAGTTGAGTAATTTGACGCTTTTTTATCCTGCATTTCCTCAAAAAATCTTACTAAAAATCTTCTTTTATAGAGCCAATATATTTTATCAGAAATTTAGCATTTTTATTGTTTCCCGTAATTTTAATATTACTGATAGTGATCAAAAAAATAAGTTGCAGTATAACAAACTACTACAATTGGAAATATAATAAAAACTCAACAAAACAAGCCAAGTCATATTTTTTTTATATTATAGTAATTTTATTATCTATATATTATTAATAAATATTACAAATTTAGTTTTAGACTTTATACTGTATAGCTTAACATTAATTTAATATTTACTTTTTTTTTAAAGTTCTACATAGGTAAGTATACTTTTTTTTACAGAATGTACATTATATAGTACCGATATAACAAAAGTTTGGAACTTTATATTGCATCCTATTTTTAAATCTACTTTCACGTTCCGGCCATATGCTGTGTACCCAAAAATTGAAAAAAAAAAAAGAAATATCTTATTAATTATTCTACTCCAATACTTAATATATATTTATGACCAAAACAGATTAAGTTTAATGTTGCTTTCTTTTCGTTCTTTCCATATTTTCCAAAGGTTGGAAAAATTTAATTTCTATTTCTCAACTTGAAAAGTACACTCTCTCACAAAATGAGATATAAGGAAAATCCATGATTTACCCGTGCAAAATTGTTAACCGTATTTTCCTTTTTTATCAACCTTCTAAATATCCTTAATTAAATAATATTCAAATAAATCGGGTGGTCCATTTAAATACACTTTGGATTTTAAAATTCAACAAGATATAATTTTTTAATTAAAACTAGAATTTTAACAGAATGAATACAATAAATATCTTAATCATTAATGTAGCCGCCCTAGCGGTAATAATGGCTTCCAGACGGCTTTTGAAGATATGGCACACGTTACAGATAAATTCTCTGTCATGGCGTCCCATTGCCGTCTAACATTAACTTTTAGGGCCTTGGTGTTTGGATGACGGACACTGCCGGGCTTCCCCTTAACATGAACAATAAAGTAGTAGTCTAGGGGGTCAGTATCAGGGGTCTAGAGTGGACAAAAGTGTCAATAAAGAGTTCAAAGGGTCTTGCAATGGAAGAAAGGGGGTTTCTTTATTGTTGGTGTCTAAAGTGACCTATACACCATTACAACCCTCTTTCTACCCACTTTTTTGATAGCTCTCTGGTCAATCTGGAGTGAAAGTTCGAGGTACCTTGTATTGACCCATATGGACTTGAGAGGATTGACCTGTGATATTTTCTTTAACTCCACCAAATTCAGTTTTCCCTTTTTCAAAGAGCCCTTTTTCCTATTCTACGTTTTGGATAGCATTGAGTGCGCGAGTAGAAATTCGTCAATCATGTTCAAGAGTTATTTTTTCGACTTGTACGAACTCTCAAATTTGTTTTGTTTAGTAAATGATTGTTTATTCATATATATTTCAAAATATAAATAAGTTTCATTCACTTAACCTTCATTAAATATTGAATGAGTAAGTGTTCAGATCTCAATAGACTACCCTATATGGGAAGAGTGAGAACAATGGTTAATTATCAGTTAATTTCAATTCTTTTTCATATCGACTGAATAAAGGTAGAGAGAAAAAAATATTATTGCCCATGGATCTGTATAAGAGCATCCCGTCCGAGTATTTTTTTGAGCTACTCAAAAGCAAAATTTGTGAAATTTTACAAATATAAAAAAATGAAGTTATAGAACACGAGATTCACAAAATACAAAAGCTATCTATTTGATTTTCTTTTACTCTTCATAGTATAATAAGCACACAAGATATAACAATATATATATTATTTTGAATTTATGTTATCAGAAATACTCATTTCTACCTGTAATATGCTATCACAATTTATACACAGCAAATACTTTAAATTGGTTTTGAAGTATATATGTTATTATTTTGTATAAATTTGGTATATCTATATTGATATTTACACTCATGCGTCGAGTCGGATTCATCATTGGACATAATTTCAAAGATTTTTTTTTGGTCTATTTGTGAAGGAGAAAAACCAGAACGACTTCATTTTGATTCATCTTGTAACTTTTAGTGTATTTCATTTTTCCTACTAAATGCACAGTTTTGAAATACAGTTCTTGGATTAATCCAATCTTAATAATGAGTATAACAATGGATTTTTAAATAATTAAGAAGGTCATATTTTTTTAAGTCCTTGTTTAATGTGAAATAAAGAAACGAAAGCCACATGACAACAAAATTATGAACCTTTGACAGATATCAAATTTCAAAATGTAAAAAAATACCTTTTGATAGGAATATAGACATGGAAACAAAACACAATTTGTACTGTGAGTGGATCATTAAAACGAAAAGGACAATTATATTATAAGGAGTAATATTCACATTTAGAGAGGAAAATAAAAAGATATGAATTTTGATAAAAGTGCCAGCATAATTAGTGCTTGTTTTTCATAATATATAATTAAGATTGGTTCAGTTATACCTGGATTCATTTCCAAAGTGTAGGGAGCTCGTAAGCAGAAATATTATTAAAAAATAACTCTGTAGCTTTCGTATAAATGAATACCCCGTCTGTAAAATTTAAAAATTTGCATGGATCTTTATTTATTGGCTGTTACACAAATTGAAAAAGTATGTGCCATATATCTATTACCTTTAGCCGGTATTTTGAATATGTAAAAAGGGGGAAGACTGACTATTTGTCAGCATTGAACAATTCCAAAACAATTATCTATATTAACAAAGCAAATTTAATCTTTATCAATGTATGAAAAAAATCACAGGGTGCACTGTGTCACAGGATCACAGCCGGAGAACTTTTAGCATTGTGTTTTTGTTAGTGAGCGCTCTAGAGACGAAAGTACTCATCACATCCTAATAATCTTTGTCTCTCAAATTTGTATGATTATTCTTTCATTTTGGAGGAAAGAACACAGATGAATTAATATAAGTAATGAGAAGTTAACTGTGTGTCCCTTTTTAAAAGATGGGGAATAACACTGAGGATTATATAGGAACTTATTTTATAAAATATTGTTGGAAATTTGGTATTTTATCCTATGCCTAATTACTCCGGGTTATGCCGTTACTACTGCATGTTCAAAATTAATTCAAAAATAACGAAAGGCTTTATTGTACAATAAAAGAGACAACGTGTAGGCTATTGTGGTGCATATAGTAAATACTCATCAGCTATTTAGTTGCATTAGTGAATTATCCTTTGAAAAAGCTTACTAAATGATATCACAAAATATTAGTAAAATGGTATTTATTATCAATACTTTTAAAAGTTCCATCAAATAAAGCCCATAGAGCTTATAATTACTCGAGGGAACTAAAACACTTACTGTAAATACGCCTTCTACTCATAATCGAATTTCAATTACTCTTGTCTACCTAGTTCCAACCCTAAAGCCATAGTTATCTTATTAAATAATAACTCCATTGATTAGTTAAAAAAATATTTAATTTGGTTGTATGATTTTCAAAAAATTCCTTTACATAATTTTGTTGTAAACGTTTCTTCATAACTTTTTTAGTTATTCCAATTTTTAGAATTTCCTATAAAAGTAAAAACCCTGTCAATTTCTTGAGAACCCGATAGTCAAACCCTTGTTAACATATACACATTTACTAATTTTTCTTTATATATGTATATTTGAAAAAAATCCTTTTTGTCTACAATCGAAATAAAACAATAAGAGAATGAAAGATAAATAATTATATACTTTCAAAAGAAATTGATGAACTTTCAAACACATATACAATACTTTGGCATATTCTATAAATATATTTGAATACAATAATCAATTAGGAAAGGAATGTAGATATACAATTACTCGTGATAAAAAATAAGGCTTGTATATCTAAATAAAATAGAAGGGGTATAAACAACTCTTTAACAAAAAATAAAGGTAAATAAATAATTAAAATTCAGATTGAATTCAATATAAATAGCATTTAGCTCATGGATGTTTTTTTATGTGTGATCACATAATATCAAGACAAAAAAAAAAGAAAAGAGTTTCAGATCATTAAACTTTATGTTCGTACATTCGAAGTACTTTTTATCATTTCCATGCGTAGGGATTTTAAAGCATATGGTAATGAACTACTTAGGGTTTTTGTTATATTAGCATCTTCGTGGATATAAAAACATAGATATAACATTTTTAACTGTTTGAGCTTGCAAAAAAATGTTATAAAATAAGTCTGATTGTCACATGCAAAATGGATTGTAGGGGAATGGGAAGGAGAGGTCTAATAAACGTTTCTAAAATATTCGTAGGACTGTCATCAATATAATTTAAATATATACCTATGTAGATCATTTGTGAGCGCTATTTAAAAAGCTATTAACACTTTATATAAGACATTGAGAAATAACAAACATAGAAGATGTAAGGCGCGCTTCAGTACTTTGGATTCCCCTAAATTAAGAGTTACATGATTATTTTTGAGCTGGTCCAAGGTAAGTTATTTCCTTTGGAGAAGGCAAATAAATCGGACTCAGCATTTTGAACTCTAAGTCTTACATTGCAAAAAAAGTTGAAATTGAATGATGAACCAATGGATATTTTTGAGTTATGAGGCATATTTATTGCGGTGGCTTTGGGATATGTGGCTTTTGATTTCAAAATTCCAAAGGACAATACTTTTGTTTTAGATATAGCGGTAGATATTGTACAATACCTTCCAAAGAACGCTATAAACCCTATGAAAATTTTAAATCATATTATTAGGGTATTCAATAAACTAAAAAATTGGCACATCATTTGTGACTAATTTCTTATTTTTTAGACGTTTTTTGTTTTTCTTTGTTGCTTTTATTTTATTTTATTATTATTATGGACAGATAAAATTAAAGACTTTATTATTCGTTATTGGTTATGATTTACTCTTGAATTACTGTATATATTTTTAGTGTACTTTTAGAACTATAAGGGTACATTTGGATACTAATTTTAACCTACAATGTTTTTTATATTTTGTTATGAATGTAATGATACAATTCTTACGATATATTCTTTTATAATACATCATGTAAAATATATACCTTTAAAAAATTGAATTTACTAATTTAGAGAAGTGAAAATTGCAGTAATTCTAGTGGCCTTAAATAACACTTTTATGATAATGTGACAATGCTCCAAAATACATCTTAAGAAACTTCTTTGCCTATGATACATTTGTTTTAGCCCTAAAAGATGTCACTTTTGAGTTACTATAGTTGACATTACCTTTGTGTCGTATGTCTTGATTTCTGTCTTTTGCATAATATAATTAAAATTGTTAATTGATAAGCGTTTAATAATTTATAAAACTTTAGCTTGTGGACAAAAAAGTATTGTCATATTCAATCTCATTTAGAATAAAGAATGTTTTAATAATCATTGTTTCGTCACTTGATATATATAACTTTGATCTCCTGATGAAATATAGATCATTAAAAATAAAGAAATTCTTATTTAATAACAATTCAAATATTTTTTCGAAAGAATGCCAACTGGCATAACTTTGAGTAATTTATGCTCACCGATATTCAAGAAATTCCAAAGGGAAAGATTTTCTAGACACGCTCAATAGACGACGTCACATTCATTGTTTTTTATTATCAACCATTTGGATTTACACTACTAGTCCGTTTATACATCAATACAGATTTTATCAGCGTACTGTATTTTATTTCGAGATCCTTTTAGCAATAATAATTTTCATTTCTATACGAAAATAATGCAATCATAGTCCATACCACTGACAGTCTCTAAAACTCCGGATTTAAGCCGTTCAATTTTTTGATTCCTTTAAATTGGAATATTTGTTCAATTATAAGAAAAAATTTTGTTGTGAAAATTGATCAAAAATTAAGAACTCTTAATTAATTTTCAAGGTTACTGAGTAGGGCTTAGTAATTTTTTTAAATCCTTAGTACCTGATTAACTGTTTTTGCTGATATTAATAAAAAAAAATTTATGAGTTTCTTCTAATAACACCTCTAAAGTTAGATATCAATTTTTTTCGAAAAACCCGTGTTTTACAATTTTTTCAATGACACTCTACATTTTCAACGGTATGCTTTTAAAATCCATTGTTTAAATATTTGATTATAATTTTTGAGCCAAAAAATTGACAAATTTATTAAATCAAGGATTTGATACTCATGTATACAATATATGAGCATATGAAATTAAAATTATATGCACTGATTAATTTACATCTGGTCAGCCACATTTCCATATAAGAGTTAAAATGGTGCCGATCAATTGATTAACAGCAAATGTTGTTTATAAAGTTTTCCTACAGTCTTTGATTTAAACATACTCTGTCAACATTATATATTAAAATAATAGAAAACATGATAAATAAACTGGTAATTTTTGGCAAAATGAACTTTTTTTGTTGTGTTATTTTTTAACAGCTACAATGTAAGTAAGTAAGATATTGTGCAAAGTTAAGTCAATGCAGGCAGTGAGATTTAGAATGTTATAAGTATTAATATTCTTTATTAGACTTACTTTAAATGTATTTAATCATAACTAAAGCACTAATAAGAAGTTATCCGTCGATGAATTGGGCAAATTGTTTATCAGTACATCCCAAATAAACAATATTACGCTACGCTTACAATTTAAATTTATGGTGTAGATGTGTTAGATTTTAGATTTACTTCTGCCAAATAATACTAAAAGGTCATGGGTTCTTCTATGTTTTTTCTTTCTCAATGGGATATATAATAAGTTTGTAAGAGATAAAAATATGATTCGTTTATTTGAAATAGTGGAATGAAACTTTTTCGAAAAATAAAAATAAGTGAGTGAATAAATTAGAATTACATAAAGGATGTGTATATATTGGGGTACATACGTATAATCTGACAGGCAAAAAGAAAAAGATAGTAATCATGGATCCTTACGGCAATCATTTTGGCACTTACCATCTTGAATAAAGAAAGAAAAGCTATTATTGTGTACTTTATTGGGGGAAAAACAGTGCAATTTAGTTCTATATAAATTTATAATTGTGTCCAGTTTTTCAGAGATCGGATTGCCAAGGATCCATCTTAATATACATATATTATATTTTGTCATAAATAGATAAATAGGAGCAGAAAAGTAACAACGTAAAATATATCATCATAAAATGGGGCATATCAGAGATTTATTTGTTTAATTAAAATTTAAAATATAAAGTATTAAGGTAACAAGAAAAAGTCTCAAATTTTTTTTACAAAAAAGGCCTATAATATACTTATGCATAGGCTGTCTTTTTACAGAGTGGGCGGTTATTTGGTAAATGTACATATGCATGTCCTTATATAAAAAAAATTTTAATTATCAATGTTGGAAAGTATAAATATAAATTAAAATAATGACAACGAAAGAAAATAAACCCATAAATGATACATAAATAAAGATAACTGATATGATCAATCACAATTCCGTACTGCGTCAAATCCTTCCACAGATTCACGTCGATGAATGTGATTCGAATGACGACGTGCATTTTTGAGCTTATTTAAAGGACCACATTGTCCTAAAATTTTACAAAAGTTCTTACAACCTATTCGTTTGAGCAAAGGATGAACTCCTTCAAAGGAGCGTGCAGTATCTTCCTGAGTTTTTCCTTGAGTCTCAGGTAAAAAGATATATATAAATACAAAACCAAAGATGCACACTATTCCATACAAGTAGAAGGGAACATATGGCCCACAATTGTAGTAAATATCCTTAAAAGTCTTTGTTACAACAAACCACCAAAGGTTTGACGTCATGTTAGCAATGGCATGTGTCCATTTTGAGGATTGAACAGGTAGGATTTCAGTGGTAATCACCCAAGTTAAACTTCCTATGCCAATATTAAAGGCTACTGTGAATATAATGATGAGTGGTAGAGGTATCCATCGAATCTCGGGTGCTAAGGGTTGGTTCTTATCGTTGAGAGTATAGTAAAAGTAAGTTCCGAGAGATAGTTGTGAGGCAGCCATGCCAAATTCTGAAATGAGGAGAAGAACTCTTCGACCCACGTGCTTTTTAAGAATTAAGCCCAGAATGGACGAAAGAAAGTAAGTGACCCCAATGATAAGGGCACAATCCTTAGGATCCAATGAACTTTGAGCCTCTCTGAAAATGTGACCAGTGTAGAAAGTCATGACTCCTTGGCCGGAGAATTGATGGAGAAAGTTAAGAATTAAAATGACTAAAAATGGATAAACGACAGACTTATGGAAGACGTCTCGATGACTAAAGGCGCGTACTGGAGGAACTCGATGACCTGTTGTTTCCTCTACCCCTCTATGCTTTTGATAATCATAATTATCATAAAGAAGGGCATGCAAATTATTATTGTGATAGGCAAGGCGCTCCTTCATGCGGGTCATCTCAATGGTGGCATCGTACTCTTCTCCTCGTACGAGGACCAAAGATTTAAAGGCTAAGTCCTCTTCATCATTACAAACCAACCAGGGTGGACTTTCTGGTATGAAATATAACCCAAAGGTGAAGGGAAACAGGAAGACACATGATGCAAGAGAAAGCCAGTTCCATTCCAAATTTCGACCCATGATATAACATATTAAAATCCCAAGGGCACTAAATACTTGAGGAAGACTTCCACATATGTCTCTAAGAACAGGTCGGCATATTTCGTGAATGTATACAGGAGAAATAGTAATTTCCAATCCAGCTCCAAAGCCAAGAAGGAAACGACCAGTATAGATTTGCCAAATTTGACTGGCAGCCATAAGCAAAGTCCATCCAATAAAAAGACTCATGACTGAAAATGCTAACAAGCTCGCTTTTCGGCCCACAGCATCCATTAAGAACACGGCGCTTAATGAACCAAATAAAGCGCCCAGGGCAAGGAGGCTACCTGAAAAATAAAATGAAACACAATAAGGTTCTGATCAACATATATAAAAGTTTTAAATTATTTTGCAAGTCAAATATTTTTTTTAGAGTTTAATAAATTTTTAATCTTTTTGACCAGATTTGTCCTCTGCGACAAATTCGACAGAGGTACGATAAATAATAGAAAACACATCTGATCATGGTGAGTAATGACAGTTTAGTTTTTTTTTTTTAAATATTTAAGAATCTATTTTTTTCACATTTCTAATTTTAAAATAGTATTATAGTTTTAAAGTGTATTCAATCTTCTTTGCAAACTCCACCAATGGCTTAAGTGTAATAGATTTGTAGACATATTACATCAAATATACATTTATGTTTATGGTAAATGATAAAAATATCAAAGAATATTTTTTGACATTAAGTACTATTTAAGGTTTACGTATCTTGTCTTTTTAAATGAAGTTATGATAAAACTCCTTAAATGACATAGAAACTACGTCATTAATATTGCATTCTTTTTAGTGCCACCCATTTATATGTTGATATGGGCAACCGATATCATTCGCTTATTTCATTATCATCAAAGTTTAGCATTGATTCAATGCTATAACCGAAAGATTATTTGTCTCATCTTTAAATTATTTCATGGATTTATCAAAGTTTCAATAGTCATTTGTATTTGTCTATTTTGACTACTCGATATAAATCTTGTCTATGACGTATGCTTGTATCATTAAGCTTTTCATATCTTTGTCAGTACTTAAATATCTCATTTATTCTTATGCCTTCATTAGTAAACTAGGGCAGGGAATATTTTAGATATACGAAAAATGAAGATTTATATATTTTTTTTATGAAGTACTATAACTTATTTTTTATGAGCCTTGTGAGGGTGAAAAGGCAACTTTTGACACTAGCAAAGAAAGAAAACCACTTCACCCGTTGCTAAATTCTTTTAAATAAGTCTTTTAAGTTATTTTAAACTCTTTTTATATACTTTGGGGCCTCTTATGCCCTTGATGCCAACCCCTCAACGACACCTTTTGTGTGCATGCCAATTGGAAGGCCTGCAGTGTCTGTCATCCTAACACATCCAAAGTCACTGTCAGCCAGCACTGGTTCACCATGACGAGAACTACATCTGTAGGAGGTGCCAAGCCTTTTGCTGCTGCTTGGAAGCTATCATTCCCGATAATGGCTGCTTCATTGGTGATTAAAAGAGCTCCAACATACACACTTATTTTGTTGAAAATATATAATTATTTAATTTAATATATCTTGTTGATGTTTTTTTTTTTTCATATTTTAATGGACCACTCGGTGATAAGAACAAAGAAAGTATTATTTTGGTGAAATATGCATTTTAATTTTCGGGTGGGGCACCCAAGGAAGTATTTGTGTCAGGATTTGAAAGGAAATAATGTGAAATAAATTGTGAATGTTCACCTCTAAATATTATTTTTTAATAATGAAACAAACCCAATCTATTAAAAATCATTATCTATGAATATGAATTTAGTAGGTATGTTTAATGTCAGAGCAAATAAGAGTTTTTATTTGTATGTGCAATGCATAGAGGTATATAAAAATATGCATGCAAGTATGCCTTAACAGCAAGGCAGGGATATATGTACCTAATAGTGTTTTCCCCTTGCCCATTATATTATACATTTTTTTATTAGGAATTCATTATTTAAATTATGAGTTATTAAATTCATTCGTTTTTACCCAGTACTACAATCTTCATAGAGTAGTAGGATGACGTCATTACTTTATTAAAAAACATAAATATGTACCAAGTGCAAAAGGTAATTTTTGCATATATATTTAATTTTACCATTAACTGAGGAGTGAAATAAAAAAAAAACATCATTAGCTGATGAACAACGAGTGCACAGCAAGGAAATAAATAATACATTTCTGATACTCTACATTATGCTAGTAATTATATAAATAAAAATGTTATTTGAGGGGTGAAATAAAAACAAAACATCGTTAACTATTGAGTTAACCGTTACTATGGCGGTAATAGAGTACTATCGCATATAAAACAGTTCTATGAAAAAAAAAAACCCTATAAGTAAATATCAATTGCCCTCAGTGGCATTTTTGTTGAATATTTTCAGTCCTAAGAGTTTCAAAAGGTACGAAAATATAAACATTTTTTTGAGTAAGGTGACAACACTATAGGATTTTTTGAATACAATGCATTTCGTTATAAAATTGTACTATGTTTTTATAACTATTAAATTTTGGAAAGAAAAATCTCGCAAACCCTGTGCGCCAGTGAGAGAGATATGTGTCTAAATGCACGGTACTGCCTCTCTTTTAATACAAACAGCTTAAATATATATGTATATATTTCAATATCTGGAAAAAGAGAACCGTTTTAATAAACTTTTCTTCAAGTTAGGAAAAGAAGAAAAAAATCAATTCTCCTCGTATTATTGCAAAAATATAAAGATTTATTTTTTGATCAATTAATGACATATTAAGGAATATTCTAGATAAAATTATTAAACAGTATTATGAACACAAGTTTCTAAACAATTATTGGCTCTGCGATATGAAAATAGCCTTTGTAAAAAAGAAAACAGTTTTTCATATAAATAAATATATCCGGAGCGTCCCATTTACCCATCTGTGTTTGGCTGTAAGGTATATCTATAAATTAAAACTATTTTCATTATTTTAGAACTTAAAACTTATTTATAAATTTTAAGAATTTATCAATTAAAATATATTTATAATTTATTTAAAAATTTAAGGATTTAACTAGAGAGAAAATCTACATGAATTACTTATAAAAACTAGAAAGAAAATACTAATATAGTGTAAGCACCTATAGAATGCAACGTTATTTCTTAATACTAATCAATGAACTCTCACAATGAAATTTGAATAAAAATGTTGGAGAATGCCAACAGATATCATACTATCAAAAAAAAGTGTTCTGTTTGTTTTTTTTTTTTTAAGTAAAGTCTAATATTTTTGTAAGATCTAAACTTTATATTTGTAATGAAAATCAAGTAATAACGTCGTTTGTAAAGTCCGCGCAAAGTCCAAAAGCAGGGGACACCGGTGCTTATCGAGATTATGTTTAATTGGCAGCATCTCTTGGAAGAACACTAACTGACTTTCAGACAGATTGTTCTAATTCTTTATGTTTGACATTTGTTTGAATCGAGGAATTGGCCGTAAAGATTATGGTAGTATTCGTTTGGATTTGCTAGGAATAGTCCTCATGGACTATCTGGAAAAGTGTAAAATTATTACAATTGCACATTATTAATCGTTATTGGACTGTTTGAAAATCGAGCTGCAATAAAAACAGCCATGGTTGGTCCACAAAAAGTTTTCTACCATCACCCAATTATTTTTTGTCATTTTTTTAAATCACTCAATATCTTTGGTTCAAACGAATGGCAAACAGAAAGTAATAGAGCCATCTTGTAAAAAAGTTTGGGTGTTCTTCCAAGAGATGTCACTCACTAAAAATAACCACAATAATGACAATACAGCCATATCTCAGACTTTGCAAATACTTTCCAAACGACTAACGTAAAATAAGATTTACATCAAAAGAAACTTTCCGGGAAACACCAAGGGGTAAGCGGTGGATTCAAGACAAGCATGTGTGTTAGATGCATATTTTTATACTTTATATCTACATTTAAGATCCCTATATCTGTGATTTATCGAAATTATATTTTCATAATATTCCCTAATAATGATAACTCTTGGTTTGAGAAATATCCACAATCAAAAATTATCATTTGAACAAAAGGAGACTAAAATGGATAATTGAAAATATTTTGATGAAGACCTTCAGGTTTTAATATGATTAGCATAAACATATGGTAAAATAATACATAATAGTAGTTTATGGCTTCTTTCTAAAAATGGACATGAAAAATGATTAAAAACCAATTTAACTCAAAAGAAAATGGAATTATTCTCTAAAACCTTGTGATTTAGTTTTAAATCTATTTGTTTTTTAACACTTCTGAATTACTAAAAGATCCGAGAGTAAATTTAAAAACGTATTTTAAAATTGAGATGGTGTGCACTTTATATGGAGAAACCTTATAGCATTTGTAGCCCAAAATTTCAGTTTTTGTGATCAATGAAGAGCAATATCGTTGATACTATCAAAAATCCTTGATAGCTAAATAATAATAAAATAAGCTTTAAAGGTATTATTTTATAAAGTTGTTTATTATTTTGAAACAAAATTTTATATCTTCACTTTACGAAAAACTATGAATTTTGTCATTATGATAAAAAAAAAAAAGAATTAATTCGACTTTCAAAGAAAAAGTCCATTTTCTGTCATATTTGTACCTTCAAAATATCTTTTTGGATTTGTAAAAATATAAACAAAAGTAATTAAAATATTTTTGAAATTTGAAATCTGAGAACAATATGTTTTTATAAATCATTCTGCTTACCCAACCGGTGAGAGGTAAATTTTTTAGCTTTCTAATTTCAAAATGAAAAACAAAATGTAAAAAAGAATGGTAATGATTTAAAAATCAATCCTAAGCAACATCAAAAATCTCAAAATTATATCTTATGAAAATGTTATATGTAGATTTTTTACTTTACAAGATACCTTCCTTTCCCTAGAATTCATAATTTTGAATTGATTTTTACTCTAGATTCGAGCTAAATTATCTAGTAATGCAGCCCCTATTGCATAATTTTTACTTTCATATTAAATGTATAGGATAAGGACTCAAAATTAGAAAATTTTAAAATTGGTTTTTAGTTCTACATATTTTTATTTCCTGTCATTTTTATGGCCAACTTTTGATGCAAAAGATGATAATTCAACAGTTTCTACACTTTCTAATCGATATGTCCCTCTTTATTCTGAATGCTGGCTTCAATTCAGGGACAACCAGAAGCAAAGCTTGCCTTAAAAACTCCGAGGTCAAGTTGTTCAACTCCTCCGTGATCACAGCCTTCAGGGCATCGATATTCGCGTGGGATGTCTTGTTCATCTAGCTTCGAAGATGCACCAAACAACAAAGTCCAGGGGGTTCACGTCTGGTGGGGTGAAGGTAAGAAGTCCGGCCAGAAGGTAGTAATTTTTCCCTGCACCTTCTTGGACGTTTGTGTGCCGGGTAACAGTCTTAGTTAAATACATAGTTCTCCCAGGGCAACGTCTTCTTCAACAACGGCAAGACAAGGTACTGGATAACCTTTTAGTGGACGTCTGTGTTGACTTTCCCGTTGACTTTGAAGAATAGTAAGGTTTCCGGCTGCCTCCGGACGCAATGACGACGACGACCATGAACTGAGCTGGAAGCTTGGTCAAATGTTCCCTCGACCTGATATCTTGATTCAGCCAAGAAGCAATCTTTTTTTTTCTGTTCAGAGCCGCAATCGACTTGCCCCCCTGTTTTGCTAGTTTATCAGACATTTTTGATAGCACAAAAGAAATGTCAAATTATATCTTTTTGGCAGTTCTTTTAAATGACGACAAGTATAAAATTGTCAGATATTTCAAACTAAGGCTAGACGCTCTCAAAGAGGATTCTAATTTTTTAGTCATTACCCTCATTAAACCTAAGTAAAGTACAAGGACGATAGATGAACAACAATGTGGCATGATGATAAAAAAGTGGATACTTGTATGTAGTGGTGAATTAATAAACCTATCGACTGTCATCGGTTAATTTTTTTGCCACTCAAACAATAAACAATATTTGAAAAGTAATGTTTAAAATAGATAAAACAATTTTCATTTTAATGACTTTGATTGCATACAAAAAATTGCATTAGTTTACCGACAACTGCATGATGCTTAGTTTATCTTTTAATGTTGGGAAAAATAAATCCTTTCTTTGGAATGCCCTTCCAAAAGTTATACCTAATTTTGCTACTAATTTATCATATATTGATTTTAGTATTTATAATCGTACAAAATAAACAATTTCTTTTTCCATTTTTTCTGAGCAAAAGTAATAAATTTGTCATTTACAGGGTACCAGTAATCCCACAGTAAGAAAACCATTTTAAAAAAAAAGTTAATATTATATTCTGAGAACACTTTAACTATTGCCTTCACTTAGTTGTATGATTTTCATATTTAAAACATTTGCAATTATCGTAAATGATTATAAACTATATATTGTTAATATTTTATTTTACGTAATTTTAAGACAAATTCTACCAACCGGTCCCAAAAACAAAAATAAAGTTTTTTTTTTTATATTTTTCGAATTTTTTCGTATTTTGAAGTATTATTGCTTGAAAATCCCAATTTTTAGTTTTTCGACTTGTAATATCATTTTCTATATCATGTTGAAATATTGACAAATTTTCCTAAATAACCAGATACAAAACATTGTACACACCAACAAAAAAAAATTTGAAAAATGTTACCAGTTTTCAAAAAATAGAAGTTATATTTTAAATATTTAATCAATAATTGCACTATCTAAATTATATACCTTTATATTAGTTGTTATAAACTAAGTTTTCTCTTTTCCAGAGGAAACTTTCATCTCTGTGAGATTTTAGACACAACAAATATCAAATTTTTGGAATCCGTGCATTAGATAGAAAATAAATAAATAAAGTGAACTTTAAGTAACATATTAAATATTTTAAGAAAATAATATTAATTTTTGTCTATTTACAAAAAACTTTAAAATGAAGTGGTAAAATGCACCAGTTAACTTAAAAGATTCAATTATATAATAAAATAAGTTTCCCTAGCAAGATGTCGCTTTTTTGTTATCATAGATGACGTAACTTAATAATTTTCCTTCCTGATCTATGCAAATTTTCTTTTCATGTGTTTATTACTGAAAACAGTACATTCTTGGAGGTTATTTTGTTATAGAGTCATATTTAAATATACTCAACGCCTCTAATGAGCAAAAAAATATCACATAGCCATCTTTATTTCAACCAATTTTAGTTGCATGATTTTAGTTTACAGGGTGGAACGATAAAATTGTAGCCTTAGTATAAACGATATAATTCCATTTCTGTTTGATGAAACATTTTTTTGTACCAGACCATTTCCTAATTAGCTATTTTTTTACCCCTCCCAAGCGCAATATGAGGATTCTATCATGTCAGATATATACATATGCTCTCTACCGATATAAGTTATGACAACGGAACCATAGTTAGAATAATTGCTGGATTGCCAAGAAATAAAGGGCCGTACCCATCGTGATAAAAGAAAAGGTATCCGCCCTCGGTTATCGTCTTTGTTGTGGTTTCATATAAGGGTCACATTATGCCACTTCACATATTATAAATCGGCTTAATGTTTCAGACCAAAGCAGGTCAGATAACTGTCATCCGCTTAATATTCGCGGAGCACTTGCAGCCTCTTGTGGAAAAGGTACACTTCTAGTTCTGGACATGCATCGAAGCGGTGATTGAGAATAATGGCGTATACATTCAATATATTTCAATTCTACTACAAAGTTAAGTTACCTGAGTTGATTTTCCAATGAAAATATATAAATAAAGTCGTACTGTTGTTTTCTTTAGGGCAATAATTTTATCGTTTCACTCTGTAATTATTTGGTTTCAACTATAAAATTTCTTAGGACAGAGGTACCAGAACAATTAAAATAATAAAAAATCATGTAATTTAATATTACAACTAATAAAAAATACCAATTGACGTAACCAAGATGAAAAAATATATTACCCATGACTAGGGATTGAACTTTAGCAAAGTATAAGGCAAATAAAACTGAATTTGTCCTCACACAAACCAATCCTTTGTCAATGTCTCAGAGTCATAACTAATCAAAGTTTTTGTGAATTATAAGTGTATTTTTCACCAACTTAACTTCAAAATAAAAAAGTTAATCCACTTCTTGTAGTTCTGTTAAATTTTTCATAAAAAGTGACAGATTTCATATATACGAGGAAAATTACAGAACTACTTTTATTTTAATACTAACTTCTCCAAAAACACAAAATACCAAGTGTTCACGGAATCAATCTTAAATGAAACTTAAGATAAACCTCGTCAAGCCTTGACACTTGATGGAAATATTGTTAATATAGCATTTTCCATTTTAGTATCTCTTTTTATTTTTATCACCACCATCCATGAACAGATTCAATTATTTGTTAAAATAGCTGAGTTCATCAAGGTTTCTTTGTCATTGGTTTTTAACTAGTAAAAGTTCATGTATTAGTATTTGACTAATGTTTTGAGTACAAAATGAATCTTTCTTAATTTTAATTTCTACAATATGTTTATCATTTTGCATATTTTATGTTCGATCATAGTAGATACTATTATGAAAATCGAAGGAGCGTGATTTTGGCAAACAAAGGAATTGTACAGCTTTTGTAAAAAAGAAGCTTAGCATAATTTTATGAATTCTATAGAGATTCAAGGAGGAGTATATTTTTATTCTCTTTAAATTTGATTTTAAATTTCGTACCGCAGCTTGTACACATTTTGGGACAATACAAAGTTTCCAAGAACAAGACAGCTGTTTCAAGTCAACGTATTTGACTCTTGTTGTTCGTATATAGAGCCCATATAAAAAATTATAAAGTTATAGTTTTTATACGAAGATAAAATTATGAATAAACCAGCCATTGAATAGTAGTAATATATTTATATTAAATTTTGAAAAAATATTCATTTATTCCTAGAAGTCTGGAAAGTTGTGTCTCAGGAAGGTCTGGGTCTTAACGGTGGGATGACACAGAGAAAAAACGTTATTGCAAATCAGCGAAACTTTGTCTGAATTTCCTACCAACTGGGTTACCTTGTTCTGTTCAGAGATAGTCTTGCTGTCGTTCTCCGTGATTTTGTACCAATGGCTTACTGGATAGAAAACTCTTTTTTTTTTTGTATTTGGAGTATTTTGTTCTATAGGAGTTTAGTCCGAGGGGCTTTTGTACACCAGGGTATTATTTGCCATGTTACCTCAACCCTTCAATGGATAATGTCCCATATATGGAACACACCGAATCTTGGCTAATTATGTAGTAAGTACTGGGGTTTTTCTTCCCAAAATAATAACTACATGTGAGTATATCATAATGAAAGTGCTTGTTTATTTATGTCCTATTTATTATTTTTTATCATTAAAATAGTGGATCAATTATGAAGTTGGAAGATTTTTACAAAATTAATTTTTCAAAAAGGAGTACTTAAAATTCAATTGATCTTTTATTTATCACGATGAAAAAAATTAGCGGGTAATTTGATATCACAAAAAACGTAGGAAAATTTAATATTAAAATTTCGTCAACCCATTAATTGCATTTCGAAAAAATAAAGTTTGGCCATATATGGCACAATACGAGTTAAGAATATTTTGATTAATTTTATTTGTGACATATACAGGCCATGCCAGGTGTTGTCTAGAAATAATAAATGTACTTTTTTTTTTACACAAAATAATATTAATACCTTTGCATCATAATTTTGTAAAGAACAGACGGGTTCATTTTTTTTTGTCGTATAGTGGAAAAGTTATCTGATTATGGAATCTTTGTTGATAGATTTCAATTTTGAAAATAGATTTTAATTTTCTAAATAGGTTTTGATTTTGTAATTAGATTTTAATTTTCTAAATAGGTTTTAATTGTGTATATAGATTATATCATTGTAAATAGAACTTAATTTAAATTTTTCAAATGCTTACTACGAAGAAAAAAATAAAAATAGATTAGTTATTTATTTGATAATTTAAAAATTAAAGCGAAACTGAATGTGATGAAGAATACACCAACTTGTAGAATCAAATTCAAAATTTGTCACCTCCCTCTATAAGATTCAGATGACGAAAAATACGAAACTATTCTGCCTTTTAGAAAATTGTACATTAGATATTGCTGAAATTAGTTCATTTTTCAGTATATCCTTCTTAAAAGCATACCAATGGATCAACTTGTAGTAGTATAGTGTCATTTTTCAAAGTCTGCATTGACATTCCGAATGAGATAATGGAACTCAAGACACCTTATGATTATTTCATATTCCTTTTTTCAGATGAACTTATTGATCTAATTGTCCAAGACAGCCAATATATTAATTGTCATATTAATATAAAGTAGAGAGATTGAAATAGATTCTAGAGACATCCAAAAATTATTTGTTTAATTTTGTAGATCCATTTACCAAAAACTAGAGACAACTGAAGCTAAAGTATTGACAATGTTATAATTCAATAAACTATGTCTTGATTTTATTTGAAAAAATGAGATAATATTTAGATTTGACAATAACGAAAATTTTCACACATACTGTGAATCAAAATTAATAAATTAAGCTCTGTCCTGTGATTAATATTATCAAAATAACTGGTACACAGCTAAAATATTAAGCAAAGTTAAATGGAGTCTAATTACATAGAACATTGCCGATTACTCTTATTATATTTAATGATTTAAAATTTACTCGTTTTTTATCAAGGTTTAGTGAATTTAATTAACTGTTTTGCTTAAAAGGAGTTCCTTTGTTTTTCCTTTTGATTTCTTGGATTCTTCCTTTTTCCATGTGACAACTGAGTATTTAACAATTGCTACAAAATTATGACATCGTAAGAAATCGTTAAGAAAAACATTTTTTTTTTAAATTACAAGCCTATGTTGTTAAAAAGATTTTAAAATAAAGATTAATTCTTTATCGATATACAATGATTCATATACATTTTTATTTATATACTATTTAAGTGTTCAAAATGGGTAGAAAGCTAACTGTGTTATAAAAAGGATGAATACTAACTGAAGGTTAATTTGAATTTCTACATCAACTCTTTGTCACTTCCAGTCAAATCATAACACGAGTACTTCCTAAGATAATTTAGTAAATATAGATTTAAAATGAATATTTAGTCATATGAAACTTTAGAAGTCCTTCGTTGTTGTTTCATATGATAAGTGATGTGCCAGGAGAAAAACTCTTAAATTGATAATGGATTTATATAAAGTAAATAAAAAAAGCAACAAAAAACTCGACTCGTGGGCATACAAAACCGTGATTCACTCGCAACATGTCAAAATCTCATAACCCTTCAAAAATCCGGAACTTGTCAAAATTTGGGATTCTTTGTTTTTCTTTTTGAAGCCCAATAGTACATGTAAATCTTTCTAGTGGGACTTCTTTTCTCTGTTAAATTTAGAATCTATGTTTTTCCAGAAGCATCACTTTGTTGACTTTTGTGTAATATGTAGTCTTAATTCCAGTTCGTTTTATAGTAGTCTTTGTTTGAATATCTAGCAGGAGTACTCGACTATGATTGAAATAATGCATTTCGTTAAGCACACACACTAGAGTCCTCCTCTGACCTATAGTCTCTTTTGATATAGAATAATAAATATTTCTAAATGCATGAGGGACGGGTCGCTATTAAATATAAATTTGAATGCTCAAATCTGGTTTTTACTCCACTAGCAGCAAATTTGTTTATGCTGTTCCCTTGAAATTTAAGGATAAATATCAACCCCATTCCTTTTGAAGCATTTCAGGAATAGGGATTAATTTTGTATTTATCTTTTTTTTAAAGAGTAGTTCCCTCTTAAAATGAATTTATTGGTTAAGTTTTTATTTGTATTCCTAATTGAATAAGTGTAGTAATTGATTGGCCATTAAAAATTTTAATGAAGAGGCATTTAATAGTGAAGTTGATCCGTTATGTGACTCTATCAAAAACAGTTATAATAGGTTTTTAATTTAAATTATGGAAATCAATCATCTCCATCTACCCATACTCTGTTAGAAAAGGAAAAGGAAAAAAATAACATGTTTTAGATTTTTTTACTAAATCTAAGAAATAGGAAATATTGGTATTAACAATTTATATAATCCATTGTTTCAATATATTTTTTAAAAAGTCTCACTTTTTTTAGTTGCGAGTTTTTTAGTGTTTAAAAAGTATTTAGAGCGAGTATTCATACAAATAACAAGTATACTATCGAATAACAAGTATAGCTTGGAATTTTGTTTTTTTAGAAACTCAAAAATACTCATGAAACAAAATTCAGCTCGCGGCACATTACTACATATGATACTATTTTATTTATCAGAGAAACAATAGAGTATTTTTATACCATTCTCTTTGCTACTAATTAATTAATAATATTAAATAGTAGTTGAAGAAAATAGTATTGTACTTTGTAGGCTATTAAAAATATATTATTTTTAGATAATTATTAAACAAGATATGTACTTTATAACACGTAAAAAACATTATTAAACACCATAATAATTAATTACAAAGTTATTTAATAACTCAGAAAAAAATGAAGTATCATTTTTAAAAAGTTGGATAGAGTGAGATAACTAATAATGTACACACAAGATATTACAAGGATATTTAAGTCTGAAAAGTAGATAAACATCCTTAAAAAAATGAGCGTTAATTTTGAGTTTTAAAGTCAACGTGCCTTGGTCATAAAATTAATTGTTAAATAAATAAAATATGTCTGCATGCAAAGAACAGTTATTAAAATATATATATCAATTATGTATAAGTCATTTATGATAAGTAATTCATGTTTAGATACACTTAATTAATTCATGACGACCATGAAAATCGAAAGCTAAATATTCTGTAAAAACTATTAAATGGGAAATTATAAACAAGAATACAGGAAAAGTAGTTAATTTTCACAGGGAAAAACGTGAGAAATGGATTATAATCAATAAATATTGATTATTTGCTTAAATACTAGATATACCCTTGAGCTTTCAATTTTTTCTCAACTTATCTAGTAATTTAGGTTTTTAATCAATATCTTTTTTCAAGTCATATCAAATAGTATATCTAGTCCTCATCTCTTTGTTCATATGTGATTTGTCAATATAAAGTCAAGCTGTAATCCTTCTCGTGAAAATCGATCATTAAAATATAATAATCGATGAAATTATTGTTCTTTAAATAAATTTACAATTCGCTTTTGATTTGTTCGGTCACATTTTTATAATTTATTTTGAAAGAAATATTCAAAATTATTGATTTTTTTTTAAATTTTAGAAGGGAAACATCAAAAAATTAAAATCCGGGAAAAAATTGTTGGATCATTTGTTATAAAGTAAAATATCTTTAAAGAGAAATGTCCTATTTTTCAAAAAAAAAAAATTTTATATAATCGTGTTTTTATGTGTTCAAACACAAATACAATCTTCTAAGAAATGAATTGGAGGATTGGTAAGGAGATAAATAAATAGCTTAGGGCTTCTTAAAATGTGAGACATGTACCTTGTTGATTCAGCCCATGACACTTGGTTTTTTTACACTACAAAGACTTCAACGCCCAACCCAAGGGCTTGAAATTATTTTTTGTATTAGAGAGGTTCCTTGGATATATTGGATGAATTGGCGTTTGTTTTTAGGAATCCCATAATACCCATTGGCCTATTCAATGGTGGATGGTGTTCAATCATATTTTAAGAGGCCCTAAGCTATTTATCCTCCTCCTCCCGCCCCTCCCTACCAATCCTCTCGAAGTGTTATTATTCATTATGACAAAATACAAGCAATTTTCATGGATGACAATTTTCACCAGGGGAATTTTCCACGGACAATTTTCTCAAGGGTGGTTTTTCCAAAACTAATACATTATTCAAATTTATGCAAAAATATCCAACTTATTCCGTTAGCCGAAAAAAATAAAAGGAAACAGGCGTCCCTCTCCGTCTTCAATAAACAAGTTTAATTTTTGAATTTTCCTATTTGATTAATACAGGGTGGGCAAGCTATCTATGCCGTGAAAAATATTTTTTTTCTAAATCTATTTTCTCTTCAACCAGTAAAAAAATTGAAAAAAATCATATTCTGAAAGATTGAAAATTCCCTAATATTTTTTTTAATAAAATTACCTCCAGCCTCAAATATAGTCTATTTACGAGGGCAAAAGCGCAAGCAAGCATTCATCATTTTTTCCTTTGCAAAATCCTGGAATTCCTTCTTAATCCGATGATAACATCGTCTTTTTTTTTTCTTTTTTTGCAGGTGGTTCAGTTGATCTGTCGTTTGATTAGAACAGGAACAACGAATTCGTTAATTTATTGTGGCAGGCTTACAATGCTATCTAACAAAATTAATCAGCTTCCTTAATGCCAGCGTTTCCACATGAGAGTGCACAAATCTGACAGTATAGATAGCTTGCACACCCTGTATATGGGAACTTTTATTTATATTTTATTTGACACAACAATTATAGATGATAATAATGCACAAAATTCGTAGTAATTTAGGATACAAACGAAATGTGTTTACTATTTTCTTTCAATGTTTTATTTTACAAACGTCCGGATGATTTTGAAATCATTTTTTATCATTTATGAGACAAACGGTATATCACAAGCAATATATGCAACAAAAACTCTTTTTTATTTATCTTTTCTTGTGCAATATATGTAGACATTTTATTCAGTTTTATTGTAAAATTGTTCTAAGAACACCTTTAATTTGAAAATCTGTATTATGGGTTTTGTTTTTCATCAACTATTTGGAACTCAACTGAATATATTTAAACACCATCAACATGACATAGGATATTTTGAAGAAAAAAACTATAATATACCAGTTAATACATTGAGAAAAAATATATCTCTGCACATCGAGAGGAATACTAGTTTTCAAAGAATTAAAACAGAATGGTAAACATTATAACTGATAAATATTTCATAAATAAATGTTTCAATGTGTTTGCAAACATGACATAAACCGTTTAAAGTATGAACCATAGTTTAGCGTACAAAAACCGTCTTAATAACAACCACAGTAACCAATATTGAACTACTGGTGTCCCCTGGGTTGAAAAGGGTTAAAGCTTATTTAGCAAGAGCCTGGAATTACTTTTAGATATTTGGTGTCGATGAAAAGACAAAAAACTAACTTTTTTTATATAACATTGACACGTAATTCCCTTTCCTCTATTTTTTTAAATTAAGGCACTAAGCTTTAGCTACACACCCTGAGTGGTACATTAAAAACCTGAAACCTTTGAGTTTTCAACTTCAACAAGATATAATTTATTAATTAACATTGGAATATGTCCAACAAAATTGGAATATAAATACACAAGGCTCTTTTTAGTAACTTTATTGAAGGTTTGAAATCCAAACATCTCTTGCATAGACCCTTATGGACTTGAGAGGATTGCCCAGGTCTGTTTTCTTTAACTCCTCTAGGTCCAGTTTGGCCTTTTTGACCGAGCCATTCTTCCTCTTTAAAATTTCGGAATTGTTGAAGGCGTAGACTGGGGTCCTGAATACGCCTGACTGTTTTCATTGCAAGAATATAAATTTTTCGATCACGTTCGAATGTCATTTTCTCGACGTAAGTCTGAGAAGTCTAGAATGTTTTTTTTGTAAGAAATAGATTATGTTTTCATTTATCGAAATATGGATTAATTTCTTCACTCAAACTTCATTAATTATTAAGTATTCATTTTTCAATGGACCAGCCGGTGGGACAATATTTAATTGATAAAAGGAGAACGAATAAGATATTTTAATTAATATTATTAAAATATTACACAGCTGCTCATAAACATAGAAAAAATATATCAAATTTTGAAATATAACCAGATAGGACATTTTCACAAAAAAACTTTATTGTCACAAGTTTATTAAGAAGGTAATTACTAGTTTAAATGCAATATTCATCATTTAGAATTTAAAAACCCTATAGGATGACTTTCCACGGAACATTTTTCCTTAGTAAGATGTAAAACCTAGGCAAATGTCAAAACTAAATAAATAAATAGAAAAGATTTGCAAGATGATCCCATAATAAACAAATAGCTTCAAAAAAATAATAATAAACAATTCCAAAAGCATGGGCCGACGTCACTCGATAGGCAACGTGCTTAGGAGAAATTCATCTCTTGAACTCAATGTGCGTAGGGCATGTCTTGGTCGTTCCTAATGAAAGAAATATACAAAATGTTTACAGACTTCCAAGAAGATTCCTAGGTCAGACGGTGTAATTGTAATATTGTAATATTTACTTAAACTCAGTCCAACTTCATCTGACTAATTAAAGGAATATTAATAAAAGTGTTACTGCTATTCAAATATAATTTTGCTGGTGCTCAGTTAATGGGTATAATTTACAAAAAGATCAAATGAAAAAATTTAATTGTACAAGATCTAAAGATTCGTTAAATTTTTGTGGCAATCATGATTCAAATTTAGGACTATTAAATGAAATTGTTCGGTTGTGAACTAAACGAGTACCAAGGTATTCATATAACTATTTGTTATAAGAATACTACTTCATAAACAGAGGTATGATTCATGTCAACTATGACGGAAAGCACAAGAAACATGCCTCTTATATAAATATAATAATTTGTGTATATTTCTCCCTTGATATGGCATTCATGATTAATATTAGATTATCTGATAGTGTTGTTCTGTATACTAGTACTTCAGTAGTATAGTTGTACTGACGTATTGAAAGTGGTATAATAGTGAATTTTTATTAAAATTACTCAATTACGTATCAAATAAATTGCTCTGTCAATGACACAAACCTCAAAAATTTTAAACTAGAATTCATCGGAAGAAATAAGAAAACAACTTGCATTTTTTAACCCTGTATTAGTGAACATCTTTTTAGAACCCTGTTAGAAAACTAGCTAAAAATAAACCATACCTAAAACTTTTTTAATTGAATGATAAATAGTTAAATAAATATGTCATTTTTTTCACTGTTCCAAAATCTTATGCATTTTTTAGCTCATCCGTGTATTTGTTAGTTTGCAAACTGAAGAATGGATTTCCTTTTCCTAAGATGCTGTCGATATTATGTACTATATTACTGCCTTTCTACAATATACAAACCTGATTAAATATTTGTGTTTGCACTTAAAAGACGTAAAGTAACCTTAAGGATTGATTGCAGAGTTATAATTGTTTGTCCGTGTTGGACAAAGAGTACATTAAAGATCGAAATCGGATTTTATTCTAGCCAATGTCTATTAATATTTCCTTATCGCCCAACTTCCTGGCCAAAGCTGCTTGCAGCTTATATAATGAAACATCATTACAGCTACGCTCTTTTTCTCCTAAGAATTCGTTAAATTATCATAATTACCTCAATGATTTTCGGTTCCTAATTTTTTAACATGCCCAAAATTATTTCAATTAGCATCACTGCTTATAATTATAATTATTTTATTTATTCTAAAGTACCTACTAAAAGATACACACATAATATTACACAGATATTCAAGTCTATGGAGAAAATACACATCTCAGAAAAGTAACAGAGGTTTAAATTTGAGTTCTATTTTTTTCTAATGTGGAAGTATACTACTTTCATGGAATTGATTTTCAATTCCATAAATATATATTTGTGGAAACTACGAACAATTCTTGAAATGTATTTTTAAATTTTGTATAATTAATTTATGATAAGTAATTCATGTTTGTATACCTTTAATTAATTCATGACGACCATGAAAATCCAAATGTATAAATAACAATATTTTTTCTTCAATACATTTTGTCATGGGAAATTTTAAAAAGGAATCAGAGAAAAATACTTAGTTTTCTTAGAGAAATCGGAAGAATTGTAATCAATAAAAATTAATTGGATAATAAATTAAATAATATACGAATGTTGTATGAAATGTTGTATTTTTAACAATGATATACGATAGTTTTCCTGAATTTATATTTTATTTTACATCCTAGTCTCCTTGTCTCTACGTAATTCTCCCAGCGATACTTCCATCTCTGTAACCTGTCAAAATGTTACTAACTGTTCATGAGAATTTCTTTGTGTGTTCATTTGCTCCATATTGGATTGTGTTGGACGTGTCAATTTTAAACACAACAAGTCTTTATATTTCGACCATTGTTTGAATTTATTAAAAGGTTACACGTTCAAAAATAAATATTTAATGATATATCCATACTGGAACTTAACACTCACACCAACTAAAAAAACGACTGTTACATAACAAATTCACGCCCACATTGCTTGAAATTTTGGGGAAAAGCAACATTTCGAAACTCACAGCCTAAAAAAAATCATATAATCTTTTTTTTTTTAATATAATAGCAAAAAATAGGAATGTCTTTCTTCTCTTTTTTTTTCATATCACTCTGCTTTTATGTAGAGATGCCACATATTTACTTAAGTTTTTGGTTCTAGGTCTTTATTTGTTGGATTCATTTGGTTTTAATATACATCATGACAATAATTTAAAAAAAAAAGACTTGTTTCAATTCGTTACACATATAAACTCTAATAATATACAGCTAAATATACAATAAACCACGAAAATAATTTTTTGCGATATTTACTAAACCAAAACTGTCATTTTTCTATATAAAACACACTGGGTTTTTGTTATAATTGCATAATAGTTTTCAATCCTCCTGCCATTCAAAGAGGTTAAGAAATTATCCTTGTTGAATTTACCTCCATAAATATTATCCAGTAAAATATTATTTTTTTCTAAGCATAATTTAATATCGAATAAAACCAGAAAAAATGGTCTGTCGTTTTTAATTTTCCGAACACATGACATACACCTCTCTTGTCTTTATAAAAAAATTTCTCCCCTTCAACAGCTCCGTAAATTTTGTATCTATGAACCATTTCTCTGTAGATATATATATTTATAAAATTTCTTAAAAGTATTTATTCACATATGAATGTCCCTTTTCATTATTCGCCATTTTAAATAGTCCTTAAAAAGCTCCAAAGTGGGAATTTGGTAGAATTTTATAAATATGGGCACCACTACAAATGAAATCCTCATTCTGTAGGGAAGAATGGGGTGGTACACCCTATTTTTTGAGAAGAGAATTGGGGATAATGGCATAATTCAATGTTGGACTTAAGTAAAATTTTCGAGTTGGTTGTGTTCGAGATTTCAATTATTGAAGTAAAGTCAACTTCAAGTGAGGTGATTACATTCATATTTTATTTACTGATTCTGAAAACTAATTTGATATCAAGAAAATACATACATAGGGGAATTTAGATTGTTTACTAATAGGATAAATATTTATATTTACTTTAATACGAAGTTGACTCACGTTTAGTCACTCATAAAGGAAGTTTTTTCAAAAAGTAGATGCATCAGTTCTGATAATCATTGAATTATCTACGCTTTAATACTAAATTAATCGAAATATTTGTAATTGGCATTGTAATTAATGATGTTTCTTTTCTTTGGAACTATTTTCCCATAAGATGGGAAGATGTTTCATTAAAACATAAGTTGCAGATATTGATAAATAACTAATGTATATTTTAACCTTTTTTTAATAATTTTTAATTTATTTTCTTACAATCAATATCTTAATTTATAAAAGAACCGTTGGATATTCTACACAGCTCTAACTTTTGAAATAATTGCATTTATATAAGTTAAATATACATTTGGATAACATATTTCGTTCCAGAATAAAAAATAAACTAAAGGAAAATATGTTCAGATACTAACTAGCAATAGTTAATATAAAATAGAATTAAAAGAAAGTTTTTAAACGGACTTTTAATAAAATAATTTTTAATCGATTGGTTTATGACTAAGAATGAAAAAAAAAGTAAGAAACAGTTTTATAAATTAATAAACATGAGGTTAAAGATAATAATATTTTTACAAAAAAAGGATAAAATCTTATTTCGATTATATTTATAAAAAAAAATCTACAAAAGGATATTATGCTACATTGTAACTATTGTTATAATACACGCAACCTCACCAAACCTGAGGGGTACTTAATTGATTCTTAAAATTTGAATAATGTAATGAATATTTCTTAAAAAATTCAACTCCTAATTGGACCTTAGCTAATGATTCTATTGTATTTATTACTTTATATAGTACAAGCAACCTCAATCATGGGGTACTTAATTAATTCTTAAAATTCGAACAATATAATGAATGTTTCATGAAAAAAAAGATATTCTATTTTGAAGTTTTCATTTTTTATTATTGACTAAAGAAGAAGAAGATTGAACTTCAAAAAGTCCTCGATAGTTCAAAGTTACATAATTTTTTTTTTTCAATTGAAAATTCGTTAAATCCTTATAACTGACATACTGTAAGGTTTCAATAAAAATTATTTGGAAATATCTATGCAGATTTGGAAAAGGGATCTATTGATTCGACAAAAGTTTTTTGTTCATTGAAAATATCGGGAAACTCTTGAAAATGGACTTTACTTACATTACATTTAAAGAAAACGTGACTTTATTGGTCCCTAAAAGAGTTTCTGTAACGGAATTGCATGTAATTTTTGTTGGAAAATCTTCTTTTAAATATTATTAAGTTACTCTTAGTGATGCAGAAAAAGTTATTTTCGTTATGTTCATCCGGAGGGAAAAATGCAGTAATTGATATATTTTTATTCATTCTACATTTCAGGGAAGTTTTTAAATCGGTAACATAGAGAAAACGAGACCCAAGGGACGGTGATTGTCTTTTCAGCAACTTAAATATTTACCATGAAGTCTCGCGTTGTTTTAGAAAGTGTATTTTTATAGAAATTGACATTTCTATCATTCAAGTAGGTTTACAGGAAATTAATTAAAAACTTTTTGTCATTTAATATATTTTAAAGAGCGTTTGTAGAATTTCATGAAGTGGCTACGTTTACAAGATAATATTTCTGAAATAATTTACTGTGGCTTGTGCATAATTCTCTGACAGTGTTCATGAACTTTTAAGCTGGATATCCTCTTCTGAAGATAGTTCCCTTGTTCACACATTATACATTAATTGAATTGAGTCTTTTATATTATTTATTAATTTTTCCATTTTAGATGTAGAACTTTCTTTATGTTCTCTAGGTCATTGGTGCATACTGAGGTCTCCTTTTTATCTAGCAAGAATAGACAATTTCCGATATTTCTCGTTACGGTCACCTTATTATCATGATATGATTTTTTTTTGGACTGGAGGTTTTATAGAGTTTAATTAAAGGAATATAATCGAACTGAATGGAAAAAAATTGAAAAGAAGTTAAAAAACTATGGAATATGTGGAAGTTTTAATAAAAGTGAACCGCCGACTGCGCCACTTAAAGTAATCTATAGGACTTTGTTTTTGTAACTGAATATATACAATATACAGGTAAGAAAGTATAAAAGGGTATTGTAATAATGATAACCATACCAGTTTACAAGAAAGACTATAATACATACTTTCTAATACTAATACCATAAAAATAACAAATAATATTTACTGGAAACGACAACTTAATGTTGTTAGGATTATTTCAAAATAAATATTAATTTTGACCCGTGGAATTATATTCTTACGAGTATTTTTTTTCATTTCAATTGATATTTATAAATGAAAATAGATAGAATAGTCCAAAAAAGATGAAAACATAATATAGCATAATTATTATTATTGATCAACTCCATAAAATATAATAAAATAACCTTTTTTATCACTTTTTAATTGAGTTTGCTAAGTGCATTATAAATAGGATGTTTACGAACGGAAGGCTACTAAAATAATTTGTGTTACACTTGAGCTTGAGAGAGTGGGGTTCAGAAGTTTTTCAATACAGGTACCCTCTAAACTACATACTTAATAATACAATTTATTTATTTTGTGAGGACTTATTCAATCTTAAAGACAAGGATCTGTACAACATTGTTAACTCTCATTTCATTCAACTTATTTTTATGATGATTAACCATTGATCTATATATTGATAATTATATTATTATTTTGTTCTTGATGTATAAAGAAGAAAATAACACAATATTTATTGAATAATTGATTCATTTCGTACTTTCTTTTTACAATTTTTATAATCAAATAATTTATTTATGTTTAGTCGGCTCTCATGTTTTTATCAAAATGCTTCAAATTGCAATTTGAATCAAGATTGAGCAACCTAAAGCAAAAAAATATAGTTTTCGGTCGTTCTTTAACAATAAATTTGGAGTACCAGCGACAGCTACGCATGCGCAGATCGGGCATTGGTTGATGTTTTGGTGGATAGCTAGAAGTGTTTGGTGTCGAATAAATAAATTGCATCGTTCAACGAAGTGTTAATTCCATATTCGTGAAAAAACAGAGTCTCCTTGTAAAGATCTTTACTACACAAGACAATGTTGAGACTGCAAACTCCTTAAAACTAGATATGTCCTTTGTCTGCAGGGTCAAGTTGTACAGCGAAGCTCATCTTGTTTTGCTTTATGTCACGCTGCCTAAAAGCAAATAAAAAAAACGTTGACCTGGCTGTGTGATTTTTTTATTTTCTTGGACCCAGTGTTTGACCTCCAAGCTCACCAGAACTCAAACCCCATGGACTTTTTTTATATTTATGCACGCAAAAAAGGTTTTTTGAATAAATGTATAATTTTCCGGTCATCCAGTTACTCAAATTATATATGTCCAATTCACTTCAACATATTAAGCACATCCTAAGATCTTATGAGTAGTAGTAGTATGTCCATACCAATGAGTATCAGGAGTCCTTACTTCTTGCTGCATTAATAATACGTAGGACTTTAGTAATTAAATACTATATTTTTAGTAAAAATCTTTGTTTAGGCAATGACATAACTTGACAAATTCTTGTTTTTATTGTCGATTTGTAATATTATCTGAGATACTCAGAGCTTAAGTGAACCACTTTAATGAAATCATAGAACAGAAGTTTTAAAGTCTCTTGACTGGGTTTACAGAATGTGCAGTCTCTATCTGCATCTTCAATTCTCGATTTATCCATAAAAAGTGTTGACATAGCGATTCGGAAGCGGATCCCTCTGGAGTTTATTGTGTGGTGCACAGTTAGACGACACAACAACAGATCCTACTGTAAAACAAAATCCAAGCTGATGACCACAATCCAGGAGGATCTGTGGAATCTGCAAAAAGGAGACTGTCCTTTTGACCAGTTTCCGTTCCTAAGGTCGGGTAAATGCCGTTATTGAAGCCAAGTTCATTCATTTGGTATTATCTTTTATTTAAAACGGATGATTCATTTAGTAGAAAAAAAAATTAAAAAAATTTGTGTTGGTTGCTATATAAAAGTCGCACCCTGTTTGTACATGGATTTAAGTCCATAATTGAAAGTTGAAAAATGCCTTAGTTCCTTTAAATGTTTACAAAGTATTTCACAAATGATTATAGTCGTTAGAAACAAACTAGAAAAACAAAAGTATAATATATAATTGAATGTTTAAAAAAAGTTTATAAAAAAACAAATAAAACAAATGGGTTGAACTTTTAATCTACTATAGAAACTTTTTAAAGTGTAAAAAGAAAAGAAACCAAAAAATATTGAAAAGCCCGGAGTGATTATTTTGTTCAAACTACATATTTGAAGTGTCATCATAAATGTAGGCTTGAATTATTTTCTTGAAATCAGATATGTTACGTAAAAAAATCGATTTAGTTCATAAAATTACGAATAATTGTATTATAAATATATCGTCATTTACGATATATTTTTGTACATTTATTGTGTTTTCATATAAAATGGTCTGATCGATGGAACCTTTTTGTTTATTTTATAAATAAATTTATAATTTTTATAATTAACAAAATTATTCCCTATTTTATGAATTTTCTACTTTTTTTTTTTTTTTAAAGTTATCAGGTTTATTTTTATAGGCTTATAAAATTATAAATCCTATACTATATACTTTGAACAATTTAAGGTCAATGCTTCTTGTTTTTGTTAAACTTATCGATAGCTTAACAATAATGTATTATACTTGTCTATAATTGGTTTGGTTTATGATATAACAAGTGTTTCTTTAAAATCGGATAGCTTTAAATATTAAACTTTAACAAGATATAATTTATAATTTAACACTACATATAAATAGATGTGTGTCAGTGTTTCTTAAAATTCAGAAATCTCTTGCAGGTACCCTCATAGATTTGTGTGGATTAACCTGGGCTGTTCACTATGAATCATTCGGGACAAGTTTGGCCTTTTAGAATGAGCTCGTCTTCCTTTCCAATGGTTGTTACCTGCTTATGGCGTAGATAGTTGTCCAGGAGACTCCCAACTGTATCAAGTGTCATTTTTTCGACCTGTATGTAAGCTAAAGAGCTTAGAAATAATTTGTTTTGTAACTAATTGTTAATGCTTGAATATATTGCAATATAAATTAATATCAATAACTCAACCATAATTAAATATTGAATTAGGTAGAGCTCAGATTAAAATGGACCTCCCGAGTAGACTGAGCCAAGAAAAAAGTTCGATCTGGAAATTTCATTGAAATCATCTCATTTGAAATTGTGATTTATTAACAAATCGACTAAGCTAAACTCTGAATATTTGATGGAGTTTAAGAATAATAATCAAATTTCAAATAAAAACCAGTCAACTTTACTTTATATTTAATTAAATAAGGTTAATTTTTTGTCATCAAACCTTATTAAATGTTTTGAGTTTCCAGGTGCTTTATGTAATATATTTTTTGTCAATCAAAATTTCGTTATCTTTTGAAAAAAATATATTTATTTAAGGAAAAGTAATGACTTTCAATGACAACAATAATAGCAAAACGACTCGGAATAAAATAAATACATATAAAAATAGATCATTATTCTTAAAATCTCGGACTGTTGCTAGAGGCTCTTGTCCCCTAATATAAAAATAAAATATGAAAAATACAGAAACTAGACTACCCTACTTATGTTTTTCTCTCTCTCAACAACCTTATTTCATATAAACCTGTTTAGAGCAGCTTGAGCAAAACTTATCTTAGTAGTGTTGTGTCAGTCCTAGTTTCTTCGGTTCAGTCAATTTGAAGACAGGCCTTTCAATACAATCAAAATAATAGTAATTATCAAGGAAGAACATCCTAAAATCACGTCAGAAAGTGTCAATTTTCCTTTATTTTTAAGGACTATCAAATGGAACAGGACTAGATTGGACTTTACTTAACTAGGCCAGATTCCTTAGTTCTATAGAAGGACTGAAACAGCTCTATTTGTTAGATAAACATGTTATATCGTGCACTTTTTAATAGGTATAGTAGAAATAAATCAATAAGAAGTCCAATATTATTTATGGATTTTTCTTCCATTTATCGATTTTTTTCTATATATGTTTATCTCTTGCCAAATATAGCAGTCTGTTTAGGACGGTTTGACTCGACACTTTCCATTATTTTTTTGGCTCTCCAGAGCGTGGTCCATCTATGTCTACAAAATCACCAGAAAGGATTCGACAAAACCAATATTGAGCTAGATCATCTTTCTTTTATATCAGGATTTTAAAAACCTTTCTCATTTGCACCCACATTAATGGCGTTTACCCCTTTATCAACACTGATTGCTCTTATACAACACGGCATACACATTAATAAAGCCATATATTGGATAACTTATGGATTTACTTTTACTGCACACATTATAAACTTTGGAGTTTACAAATAACCTTCGCAACCACTCATTCGACATTTATATCTCTTCAAAACCATATAAAAATGTGTTATTGGGTTACAGGTTTTTTTTTTAAAATGATGGATTTTTGCTAAATCGACATCAATGGGTCTAAATGAGATACGCATCAGAGAGGGAGGACTACCCTAGGGGCCTACGATAAGGTGGATGGGACACTAAAATAGTATTAGTGGAATGGATGGTTATGGGGAGGATTGGTAAATATTTCAAGAATCGTGAGGTCTCTATTAATAGAGTTGGCTTAGAGCCTGTAGAAGTTTCTCGTTTCTAGGGGTAAGAGAAGGGCTAATAGGTTAAAGCTTTGGTTAGAGTTTCCTTACGTTACTCATTAGTAAAGGTTACGGATTTTTTTGTTAGCTATGAATAAAATTAACTTTATATAAACTTAATCAATTTTTCAAAACTCCCTATAATTGATTTATGTTACAGGGGCAGTTCCATTTTATGCGGGGTTAAATAATAATAAGGTGGCGTTAGTAGTGGGAACTGAAGTTGAGAGTACCTAAGGGCTCATGGGTGTAGAAGCTCTATTCTATAACACAATTTCGGTACAGAATTGCAGGATCTTATAATCAAAGAAAAGTAAGTATTTCACTGAATATAAATTAATAAATGGGTAGTGGGGAACCCAGGGTACTTAATTATGTATTATTCTATTTTGATATATGTACTCCTATTTAATTAAGGATGCAGTATATCTTCGACTCAATTTGATTACATTATTTTTCTTAAATCAAACTCCACTCAGTACCATTTGAGTGAAGTTGACAAATCACTAAATTATATATTAAAAATGAATATACTACATACAATATTAATTATAATATGATTGAGAGTTACAAATTCAATATTTACCTTGGTTTGTTGAGTAACATATTGTTAAAAAATTATTCTTTTCTTAACAGTTTTGATTTATAAAGTATGTATGCGTTGGTTGAGTCATATAATTTCACGATAATTTTTTTAGCAAACGATTAAATGATTGAAAGGGGGAGTTAATATTTTTTTATTCATGTAGTTCAGGATACCTGGAATAAAAACGACATTTTTTTCTTTTTCTTATTTTATAAGCAATAATATATCAAAATAAAATAAGAACCAATTATTTTGTGTTTTAATTTTTTAATATGCAAAACTACAAATTTCAGATATAATTGATCTTCCTTTTTGACTTACAGATTTTAATCTTTACTAATTATTAATGTAAAATTTTACTTTAAAACTCATTACTTAACATGGATATAATTTAAAAAGGTTAATTCCACAATAATAAAAATGAACTCTGTATCTAAAAGTACAAATTATATCATACAAACTGTAAGTGATTAAATTATATATCAGAAAAAAATGATCTATGATTCAAGTGGTATGAAAAAAAACACAAGCACCAAGACTTCCATCGTTTGTTTGTCAAATAACATGAACACTAGGGCTGAAAGTGGGGCTGGTATTGTAGGGATTGTACAGCGGTTGGTTCGGTGCGGGTTTACCTTCGGTGTAGTATGTAAATACATATTAAAAATTAAAATATAAGATTTTGGGCATTTTTTTATCATTATTTATTTGGATTATATATATTTTACACATTTAAATAAATACTTTTTCGACCCGATTAAATTTGTTTGCATGCCCTGCATTAAGTGGGCCACAAATGTGCCCCTTTAACAAGGTAAGTTGGTCATAAAATGCCAATTTTTAAATAACAATACCAATGAAAAAGGGCCAAAAGGCTTTTGAAATTTGTAAAACAACACTATGGTTGCAATAACAACAGACATCAGGGCTGACAACATATCTTGCTTTTCTTTAATTACGTTTTAATTTGAGAAATACATTTCACAGCAACAACGATTCTCAAGAAATATATTTTTATATGTTTTTCATCCAAATTGACAACAAAATATGTATTATTACATTTCACCGATTGTTATAAACCTATTTAAATTGACTTGGGCATGTTTTAGGGGCATATTGAAAACATAAGTATAAACATAAATAAACTAATTATTAGATATTTAGAAATATTTACATCTTTAAAATAATGCTGGGTTAAATGATTAAAAGACTACTTCTTTAACTTATGACTGTATGAAATAAAAATATTTAATTCAACTTTTCATAAATAACTTTCTATGCTTAGTAAAAATAGCAAAGTGCAGCTTTCATCAATAATATTTATTTATATTAAATAACTATTTGCACAATACGTATGAGTTTTGTAAGATATAATAAATAAAGTTTTCCTTGCCAATTTTTCTTCTTATATAACGTAAAAGTATGTGCATAAAAACAATGCCATTTTAACCAAGATTTTTTTTTTTCCTTTTTAAAGAGAAAAAAGTCACTTTATATCATTTTTATATAATTTTAACTCATTGCATACATTTGATATACAAAAAAAGATATATTTGAGCCAAACATTACCAAAATAATATTATTGTGTTTGTTTAAAAAGTATATTTTAAAAATGACCGAATTTGCTTGATAATATTAATAAATATGTTCAAAATCCGTTTATATATGTACAGGTTGTTGCAGATTTATTCACACAAACTTTAAAACATTACAGATTCCTAATACCAGTACATGTATGTTCTATATATCTGGATTATTAGTTCTCGAAATGTTGCTCAGTGACAATTTAAATTATTCTGTCCAATGTAAATAAAAATAAATAACAAGGATTGAGTGACATAAATTAATGAATAATTGAACTTAGTCTAATGAACATAGCAAAAAGTTCTAAAACTCGTTTGCCATTTATTTGAGGAGGATTAATAGAAAGACAAAATTCGTTTGTGACTGCCCTTTAAAAGCCCTAACTAAGCGTATTTAAACTCCTTTGCCATTTATTTGAGGAGAAAGTTTGAGAAATTGGCTCGTACTACCTTCATGGCAATATCAAGTTATTCACGTCTGCAATTGGGAAAAACATTGCTAATTTCGATTTCGATGAGATCACCAAGGTCTTCCAATCATTTAATCGCCTTGTCAGATTGTTAAATAAGCAGATGGGAAAATGGTTAAACATCATTGTAATATATGATATATCATAAAAGTATCAAAAAAAAGTTTGTCTGTTGAGGTCTCATTTTTTATTACGTGCATAATATCTATTACTTCGGTGTGACTACTTAAAACTAAAGCTCAAAGAGTCATTAAAAAAGAAAATAATAAGAGAGTACTTTTCTTTACGGTTTTAATAAGTTTTGTGTGTTTTTTGATACCGAATAACTATACAAAATATCGGACACTGTCGCAATTTGCAAAAAAAAAAAATATTATTGTTGTACTTCTTGTTTTTTTTTTATGAAAGGATTTAATGTGTGTAGTCTGTTCATTAGAGTGTTTCCTTTTTTGTAAAGTTGACATAATTCAAAGAATTATCAAGGATTTCAAAATGTGGTTATGTGTTAGTAACCTCTTCCTAAATTATTTTTTCCGTACCATCAAAAAACGTTGCCCCCCATCCGGTCAAAATTCCTTTTTACGGGAAGTACTTCGGAATGAGGTAAAAAAATATTTTTCCTATATAAAAAAAAACTATTTGATATTTCTTTTCATGAACCAAGATTGACTTGCCATGTCTCAAAGTTTTTTAAAGTTATAGGTTTTCGATTAAGAGTCCAAAAACGAATTATTGTCCTAATAGAAAAAGGGAAAGCGTATATTGAATGTAAATTAAAAAAGGAAATTAGCTATGAAAATGAAAGAAGAAGATGATTTACGTGTTAGTCTAAGATTGTATCTCCATTATGGTTAATGAAGGAATATATATATAATTATAATGGGCAAAAGGAATGAAAGACCTTCAAATTTTGTCTATTGACACGTTTAACTAAATTCAGAGTTATTTAAACCATTAATAGACTGTATACATAGTATTATATTTTAAAAAAAATACTTATTTCTTCCTTTTTTTCTTATTACAACAAATTTTATTCAATAAACTTTTTTTTTATTTAAAATATAAATGGACATTTACAAACATAGTTTTAAAATCTTTGAATACTCAGAAAATAATTCCTGAAATCAACTTTTTGAAAGTTTTTTTTTTCAAATTTGATCTTGAGTATACAAAGACTTATATTAGCTTTCATTAATTTCCCCTGCTATTAAAAAATCTTATCACAATCACTTCAAAGAAATAATTCTTAATATATATTCATACTTTAATATTTTTTATGATGTGATGTATAGTATATATATATGTGCATAAACAAAGCATGGATCGGTCAGGGCAAACAAACTAAATTATGTATGGTTTATTTAAATATGTAGTATTTAAAGGAATTGAATAATTAGTTAGTCATGAATAAAAAAGTTTTCTTTTAGGAGTTTACTCTTATGTAGGTTAATAAAATGTTTTACATAAATTTATTAAAAGAAAAGGGATATTGAAATATGATGTATATAAGTCATCGCAGAAGTAAGTTTGAATTAAGTTTCTCGTATAAAAAGATTACAGATCATATTTCTTTTATTATACTAGTCGACAAAATGCCCACATTGTTTTGCACCTGATTACATTTATCTGGAGAAAAAAGACACTAACCTTTAAAATCCAGGATTTCTACATTAGGGACCTACAAGATGCTTCTTTCCAAATTATTGATTTACATAATTAAGATGATTTAGTTTTTTGAAGAAACTAAATAATAACCAAATACATGTTTCTTATTTTTCAAAAATATAACAATATTTTTTTATCTTTTTCTAAATCGCAAAAAGTATATTGAATACATATACTTTAATACTTGCAAGATATATAAGTTTCAAATATGATCATAAATAAACCCTTTCTTTAGAAGTGTAATACATCACAATTCTAAAAAGTCATAGTTTTTTGTGTAAAGTAAAAACTTTCAGTTTTATACTATTGAAAAAGCATTAAAAATATAATATTTTAAAAACTTCTTCATATTTTTTGCTTGAAAAAGCATTAAAAATATAATATTTTAAAAACTTTTTCATATTTTTTGCTTGAAAAATACTTTTTACAAATAATAACCCAACGGGATTTATTGACAGTGCATGAAATGATCCCTTTTTAAGCCACAAAAACTGACAATTCTAGTTATCAAAGGCATTATTATGTATTTCGGGGTATCAACATTTAGAAAAAAGTATCTTAGTCCAAGAACCTAAAATTTGTATACTAGTGTAGTTTTCAACTTATAATAATACATTTTTGTGATGAGTTATTTTATAAAACTTTGGAAATTTACTTTAAATGTTCCATTGCCACCACAGCTATAAAAAAATAAGATAATATATTAGACCCATTTGAAAAATTATATCCAACCCATATAAAGTATCACAAATCAAATATTATCATCAAGCGGAGTTCAGGTACAGCCTGCTCTGCGAATACAGTTTTTATGGAATAGTATTTGCCAATAAGAAAAAAAAATCTATTAAAGATAACAATAAACATACAAAAACTAATTAAATAATTTTTGGTTATTGAGGGATAATCCTTTTATTTTATAACATTCCTAGTTCAGTTTTACTATAGAAATAATTTTTTTCACTGTTTTATAATTGTGACACTTAACACTGTGTTCATGGTACAGTACCTAAAATTGTTTTACATAAATGAATTTGAACATTGCACAATTAATATATTTGTACATATACCAATCAAACATTTGTATAGTAAATTATGAGAATCTGAAATTTAATCAGAAATCAGAAATAGTTACTGAGAAAATAAAAAGTTGATAGAATGTTTCTCCAATTAATTAAACCTGATGGCCGATAGAAGAAAATTATATAATAGATTTCATTTTAATTGAAACACCATATTGGAGAATATTAAGGAAATATAAATGAGAAAATTATGTTAACAATGAGTTTTATATCCATAAAATAATTTGGGCAGTTTACATTTTTTATCAATTAAATATTTCATATTTTTGTTACAGATTATATTTCTATTGAAAGGTTTGTCATTTAAATTTAGCGATTGATAAACAAGAACGAATTACATTTGTAACAGTTTGATTTGGAGTATAAGAATATATTTCCAAATTGTCTTTAGAGTTGATATACAGGAAATACCTATGGCAATTCTCCTTTGTGTAAATTCAAGTCTTTAATCATGAGAAGAATTGTAAAAAAAGAGTTTTTTTTGTAAAAAATCTATATTTTAGTTATCTAATTAATCTATTATTGTCGTCGTCAATTCTAAATTAAATTATTTATGATAAAATACAAAGGTACCACTTAATTCTGTTGATTATTTAGTAATAATTGTTTAATAATAACAATAAGTTTTTTTTATTTTATTGTTTATTTTTTTAATGCAAAACTAACGTACTGTAAAGAAGAATGTATCTCATTAAACTGGATTAAAGACAAAATGTTTCATTGAAAACGTTTAAATACTATTTATGACGATAAATTAGCTACATGATAAATTGTAAAAACCTAATTACGTATACAATTTATTAGAATATTAATTTAATTGAATGATTGTATTACTCTAGATACAAGATAATCACCATCAACAATACAGTTTTATCTTCTGCTGTAAAACTACAAGGATTATGCTATTTATGTACAACTTTTGTTGTATCAACACAGACACATGATGTAACATGTTGACACAGGACGAAAATATTAAGGGAAATTTTCTTGTTTGAACTTGCTAAAATTCAATACACTTTTCAAATTGTGTCAGTCTTTGTCAAATTTACAACATGTTTGCCTGATGATAAGTTAGGCAAAGACAACTGTGATAAACGATTCTCAAATAAAATGATGTATCAAATAACAGAGGACATGATCGAGACAAGTGTTATCACGATTCAACTATTTTTGTACTGTTTCTGATATCATTAATGTATCAGTTTTTTTATACCTTTCTGATTAAAAAGATAGAACATCAGTGTTGCCAAGCGCAATTAACTTGAATTGATAGGGAATAATCCATAACGTTTGTTTGGGGTAGATTCAAGCTCGGAAATTAGATAATCTAAAAAAACATTTTTATATTGTTTTGTTGTTTGACTACAGATTTATTTAAGAGGTAGGTCAGAGGGAGAGAGGCAAAAGTTTGAAAGTTTATGACGTAGAGAACTAGAAAGTACTGGTTCTATTATAAATTTTGTATAGTACCGTTTTAAATGCATCAGTGCCCTGGTAACATTATAATACCGGCTTACCGAACAACACAAATCGAGGCTGTATCCCCCTTTGATAAGGGCAAATGTGTAGGAAATTGTTATAAGTGATTAATTGAAAAAATACAATCAGAAAAGTAGAAAATATATAGGATGGTTATTCCAGGGAGGGCTTTTTATATACACTACGATCGGGCAATAAACGTTAATTAATTATACTAATAAAAATGCATTTATTAACTTTCTATGTACTAGACAGAGAAAAACTAATTTATTATAGTGATATGTAAATTACTTTTACAACAGATCACGGAGTGAAACTAATACACATAGAGTTTTTGTTATGTGGAAGATCTTGGATTAGTAATTGAGAATTTTTTTTCTTATTAAATATATTTTAGGGTATATTTGCATAAACATTAAATACAGAGATACCTTTGTATTGGGTGGTCCATTGAAATCTGAGCACATATTAATTCAAAGACTAAAGAAGGTCAAATAATTGAAATTAATTGATATTTCGATATATTAAAGCATAAACAATATATAACAAAACAAACTTGAGGTCTTTAGTTTATGTATGAGTCGAGAACATGATTGACAAATTTATATTATAGCACTCCAAGTAGATGGGCATCTCCAGGACAAACGTCTCCGCCGCCAGCAAGTCCAAAACGTGGGACATGAAGAAGGGTTCTGTCAAAAAGGACAAAATAGACCTGGAGGTGTTAAAGAAAACAGCCGAGGCCAATCCCTCAATCCCTGATGGGCTATGCAAGATATTTCGGTGTTTCACACCAGACAGTGCAGAGAGCTATCACAAAAGTTTATTGAAAGTGCTTTCTATTACTGTAGAGATCACTTTTGACACCACCAATGAAAGAAACCCATCTCTTTCGGTGCAAGACTTTTTTGCACTATTTTTTTACACTTTTGTCACCCTATTGCCCTGATACCAAACCCCTCAACTACAACTTTTGTGTGCATGTTGAGGGGAAGTCCTTCAGTATCATTCATCCAAACACCGAAGTCCTCAAGCCACTTTCAGTCAGCACTGGGGCGCCATGTGAGAGGACCACATTTTCAGACCAGGCCTTCAGCCGCCCCCTGGAATCCATCATTTCCCCTACGAACGGCTATATGATTAAGATTAAGAAAGGTCATATACACATTTAATTATAGAGTTACCTTTGTTTAAATTATATTCTGTTGAACTTTAAAATTCGAAGTGTTCAAATTTTAATGGACACTTGATTTGTTGCAAACTTTCATATGAAAAAAGCACATAAAAAAAGCAAAAATCAGTTTTTAGTACTACGAAAATTATACACACCAATGTAAATTTTATTTCATAATCATTTATTAGAATTGTATACAACTTAGAAAGATTTAATTTTAATTCATCAAATCAACTTTCTAAGTTCTGATTAAAGGAAGGGGAAAGCACAAAAAATAGACAGTTGACAACAAAATAAAGTGTAAATATAAAAGTAAGTTATCGTATTCTTCTTTTTTTGTAAAAGTTCAAACTTTAATAAATTCAACTAAACATTAATTAAGCGAGCAATTTTTATGTCGTTTTTTTATAGCTTTTAATCTAAAAAGTTTGACTTTCAACTCAATTCAGCTTAAAATTAAATACTGTTTTTTATGTACATTAAAAGAATAATTAAATTAAACAAACCTACTATACTCAATAAAATAATATTTTTTGAATTAAAGGATAACGTGAATTTAGGAAAATATATTGGATTTAACTGTTTAGGTTTTCAGAGTATTTTAGTTTGGTTTACAACCAAACTAAATGTGATTATTTTAGGTATTTAGCTGCCATAAAAAATAATTAAAACTACAAAGGCAGCCAAGCAAGTCCTTACTGATTGAAATGGATACATTAAATGCTGTAAAGTATATGTAAAAATACTATTTGTAATTGTTGTACAAAATCCCTCAAAACCTTTATCGATGCAGATATATAAATATCCTCAACTTCCATTGTATTTGAAAACTAAAAAAAAACAACAACTTAGAAGTGTAAATTATGATATCCAAATATTGTTTATAAAAAGATATTTCAATACAGAGGTACATATATAAATTAATTAATGATGGGATGTGTATGTGACGTTAATGTTTAAAATTTATTGTATGGATATTTGTTTCTAGAAAACTAAATGAATTTATTTCTCCCTACAATATAACCTACAGAATTTAAACAATTTATTATCATTTGCTACATATTATATATATAAATAAATTTTTTTATCAAATATAACTTTTCTTAAAGATACCTTCAAATGTGATAACACATTAAAACCAATCAGTTTAAGATAATAAAAGCTTACATTTTCTATAAAAAAGCATGAGGGTACCACATCTTCAATGTTTGAAGATAAATAATGTTGTGGATAAAGGGGGAAAAATTATATATTTACCCCATATAACAATAAACTAATTTGGTGGAATGTTCAAAGTTTTGGATAAATCCTACAGTATGTTATAAAAAGAGGATGCAGTAACATAACTTCCTTTTCCCAAAAAGCGGTAAAACAAGTTTTATAAATGAGATAAGTTAGATATATTTTTTCTTAACAATAGTATATATTTAAAGTTTTTGCTATACAGAGTTTTGAAAATTACATCAGATAGGTAACGGTCCACCATTGTCTAAACACTATTCTTTGTTATTTTAATACTTAATAATTGGTTTTTCTTTAAATAATTTTTCATATAATTGTTATTAAGGGACAGCTACTCTTTACAAAAAGATATATAGTTCAAAAACAGCATATTTAATTTGTAAGGAAGGATAATTATTCTGTTAAATAAATATTTTTTTCCAGTTTTGCGAAGTTTTTAAAAATAAGATGTTTTCCTATATAAATACAATTTAAACAAGCCGATTTAAACAAAAAGTAATTTACAATTCTAGGATGACACCAAATCTGATAGAACCTATTTTACTTCTCTAGTATTGTTATCCGTAAACTGATTTGCTTTAAAAAAAATAATACTGAATTTCAAATGATGAAAATGAATTGAAAAATGTTTTTTTGTGAATGATAAATGGAAGCAATTATTTGATTTTCATAAAAAGCAGTAATAAAAACAGTTAAAAAATAAATTTCAGTTAGCTTTTTTATTTAAAAATTATGTAATACGCAAGGTTAATATAAAAAAAAGTTATACCATAAGGCTTTTTCGACTGATAATTGACTTCCATAACACTTTTTAATAATGACGTCAACAAGTACTCTAACCATTAATTATATAATTTCTAGTATTATATACTATTGTTATAGTCTATGACACCTTTCTTCCCCAGAAGTTGGTACGGTAAATCAATGTAAAATTCTGGCACGCCCGACTAATTGAAGGAAAAATCTCTTATTTTTATCATCCTTAGTCAATCAATCTACGTCATCTAAGTAATTTTTTGACAAAATTTGAAAATAAACTATTAAAATAATATAAATGTAATTCAAGCTCTTTTAGTTCATATAACTATCTCAAACTTTATTTAATTTGACAGACTGCCATTTGCATAATCACTCATTAGTGTATTGTTAATTTCTAGTAATATATTATAGCTCCATGATCCTACATTAAATATAATTTAAAAAGCTATTACAAATATGAGAAACTTAGAAATCCCACAATTTTTTTAAAATGTTCATATTAAAAAAAAACACACATACCCATCCAAGTTGCTTCATAGTCCCCAATAGCAATATTAAGTGGAGACGTTTCGTTAGGTTTTAACATGGAAGGAATCGCGGATGATGTATACGCCATACATATTCCATAGGTTATACACCCCGTCGAAACAGAAATTGCAGCAAATAGCTAAAATGAAAAGATTATTAAATGTAAATAGTTGTTAATAAATAATGAGCATTTTAGATGTCTTTGTTACGTATGAGAAAATGCTTGAATACTTTTTCAAACGACCACATATTAGATTTAAAATGAATAAAATTTGAATAAATTGATTGACAAGGTTAAGTAAAAATTTTGAAGATTTTAGTTTTCAAAAAAAAGAAAAAAGCAAGGCGAAATTAAATGGTAAAAACGACATTGGTCAATGGCTTTGTCACCAGTTTGCATGTTACTCAGATAGTTTTTTGCTGACTTATTTCGGACCGTGAGATTATCTCAGGATATTTCATTGACTTTACTCTCAATCACTTGTAAGATTAAACACACTAGGGAAATTTATCTAGTAACAAAAGTGGCATTTTATTCTGTTTTAAAAGTGTTTCGATTCATTTTGACACAAGAATTGTATTTTAAAAAGATGTAAGCATGTGGTCCTTCTATTAGAAGCAAATATGTTTGTTTGAGAAGGCTTAACGAAGCCGTGGTAGTGCACTTGCCTTCAAAAACTCCTAGTAAGCTTAATAGTTGATTTTCACAGCGTATAAAACTCGGATATTTGTGGAGCAATGGATTAAAATAAGTTTAAGAACATAAAAAAAAGTTTGTTGATAACAAAATAATAAGTTTTTGTTATGATGTCAACTGAAGTGTGAGTCTAGTGGTAAAACGTACCATTAAAAATCAAGGAACCATTTAAAGAAGCTACCCTGTGCATTTACATCTACATAGATCTCCCATAGATGTACAAAGAATAATTACTTTCGTTAGATTAAGCCTAATGCAGATTGTTCATGCTTTTAAGTACAAAAGAGTTTCGTTCATTTCTATGCATGACTGATTCTTCATAGTTCTATGTACTGTAAACGTATAGTTTTTTATTATTAAGCAAAAAAAAAGTTGGATATACGTTAGAAAGAAGGTCAGCCCTTATTAATTTGTTGTAATAAGGTTTTTTTATATGCCAAATGTTCATATCATACATAATATTTTAACCTTTTGTTGAAAAAGTGGGTATAAAAAGACCTTGGGGAAATGGTTTTTTTTATAGAACGTTTTCACTGATATCACAAATTGCATCATTAATTATGTTGAACCCATATTGGGAGGCTAATATGTGTGAACTTTATTTGTACCATAGAAAATAAGCTAGGTACATTTGCCTTAGAGCCACTTTGTCCCAAGGATATTTTGCCTTAAAGTATCAATAAATGAGATTTATTCGTCCATATTGTTTTGTTTTGTTTTTGATTAAAATTAATGTTGATTTTGATTTTTTTTTTATCAAAATTTGTTTTGCCACAAAAAAACAATAAAAGAATGTTGTTTGTTGTAAAAATAATGGAATTGTACCGAAAATTTCAATCCATACACCAATAAAATCTCAGAATAGAAACAAATACGTCAATGATACAAATAGAAGAAGTGTTAATCCCTTCTCCATATATAGTTATCATTATATATGGTGGATTACACAGAGGAACAATTAGAAAGGGGTGGGGGGAGGATTATGTACGTAAAAATAGATTGAAGACAATAATCAGATTTATCAATGAGCGTAAAATCCAAAACTGATCTCTATTTTCTCTCAGTTACCTGAATTTTGAAATATCTGAGATTATAGTAATCTGGAACTATTATTATCCAGTTCATTTTTTACCATTAAAAAATATCCAAGTTAAAAGTAAGATTAATTAAACTTATGTAAAAGGGTTTTTGATGAGTATATAATGTTATTATTGTCATTATCATGACGTCAAGAAAGAAATATGCAGTCTATCAATGGAAGATATGTACTTCTAACTTGATCATCCATTTGAAGAGATGTTCAAATTCGGATTCCGAATTCCACAAGGGACAACTGGAGTATAATTCATTCGAAGAAACCTACCAGACCTTAAACGGGAGAATAAGAATGAAATACCTGAATCGAAACAATAAAGCAATCAAATTCACAATAAGTAGATAATTTAAATATTTTAAAATTGAATCACTTCCAAAATACAAAAATGCTCAGTGGGAAAAGTTTTTAAGGCAAAAGTACCCAACACCGTTACTAGAAATTAATTATATATCAATGGTAGTATAGTATCTCATTTTACAGACTGTTAGTATCAAAAATTATCTAAACTATTACTAAGCAACATAAATAAGCCCTTTTCTAACTAGGGGCCACAAGTTTTTAATAAATTTTATATTGATAATTGCAAGTAGTTTTAACCCTTTTTTTTTTGTTTCAAATCTAAGATATCAAACTATACTTCATAATTTTTACTGATTCATCTAAAATGAGTTGGGCATAATTTGTAATCTACTAAATTTGCATTTTCCTAGACTTGAAAATAACAACTTTATACCAAATAATATATTAATCAGAAATATTTTTGTTTACATATTCAGACATTTATATTTAGAGTATTTTTACTTATATCGTTTACATCAGAAGTTATTAATGTTTTAATTCTTTGGGACACTATAATCTTTTGAGTGTGTATATTTTTTTTCACACTATATAAACGAGTATATTCTAGTTTTTTTCTGGGTTATAGCCTTTTTTGTACGGATATATATTATTTTGAATTAAAAATAGGTGATGAAAGCAAAGCCTATAAAATATACGATGGGCCAACGTAGCCTATTGGACAAAGTGATACGCAGAAATTATTTGAACTTTATGAGCGTGGGTCGCGCCCCGGTTGTTCCTAGAGGAGGAAATATACTTTATGTATATTTCAACATAAAAAAAGATTCCTAGGTTCGATGGAAAAAATACTATAATGTTTACTGACGCTTAATCAGTTTAACTCCATTCGACCAATTAAAACAACATAAAATATATAATTTCCAAAAAAAAAAAAAATGCTGGTATACAACAATTTTATAATAAAACTCGACAAAATTTGTTATTTTGCAAGAGAAAATAAATAAGTAATAATTTTTGTTATTTGTATAGTTTTTGATCAACCTTTATGTAAAATAAATTATATAAATTGTTTTAAAAAATATGACCTATCCAATTTTTTCAATAGTTTATTAGAAAAAATATTTGTTTGTTTATGCCAAATTACAACAAATGTCATATCACTTATTTGTGTTTTCTCCAATAAAATATAAGTTCTGTAATATTTATATATATAAAAAAATAATATAACACATTTTTTAAAGAATGAATAAGTCTTATAACACCCAGAGGGACAACAATTTCCTATAGTTTTCTCGTCTAACATGATAAAATATCATTTTTATATTAATTTTAACTCTTAATGGATCATATGTTTTCCATTTTAAAAAAATGTGGAAAAAGATGAAAGAATTTGTAGTTGCCTACTATTCCATATGTTATCGCTCACACAATCATTTTTGAAAACCTGGCATACATAGCGTCTTGCATCATTGTTTAGATTGTAAGGAATGTCAGCTCAAGTGCATCCTACTCCACTAATTTGTTTACTTACTATTTTTTTTTGCTATGGATAATAAATTTTTTTGACGAATTTAATTAACTAAACTGTTAATAGATTTAAACAAATATAAACTACTAAATGTGCTACAAGTTGCAAGATCAAGACAAATAAATATATTTAAATTGTCTGATTCTTAATTTAATTATTACTTTGCCAAGGGTGTTTAGCCACTCCGATATAAAAATGGATATTTAACATAATAATATTTTTTTTTGTGTGTAACAGTTGTTACAAATGGTATTATAAGCATAAGTGATCTAGCTGAAACTGTTTTACCGTTCAGAAGTATGTGCATATTTATAGATTCCTTTTCTAAAAAGGTCATTTTATCAAATTATGTAGCAGAGCTAAAAATGAGGAAATATGAAAAAAAAAATCCTATTATAAATATAATGTTGCAAAATATCCTGGTGTTGAATTATAAAGTGGTCAGTTCATACTCTAAAATAGTTTTAAGAGATTAATGTGAAGATTTTATAGAGTGTAAAAGATAGATTATCTCACAATTAATAAATTTGTTAATAACTTATTTACTAATGAAACTGCACCCCTGAATATAAGATACAGGAAGTATGATATAAAATAAGAATGAAAGTAAGCTGTGATACAAAAATAGGATACACACAAGATATTATTAGGATATTTCAGTCTCTGGGGTGAATAAACAATGTTACCAAAATATTTTTTTAAATTCATAAACAAAGTGTTAAATGCTACTTTGTCAAACAGTTAATAAAAAGAATAAGCTATTTTTTTTTATGGAAGGCGTTTATTAACAAAACAATCAATCACATTTTGATGTTGTAAAAACAAAGTAACAAATCATAATCGGTTTCCAATTTGCGTTAAAATAATTATTATAAATCGAATTTTTGATTAGTCATTTATGGTGTTTTTAAATTTCTTTAAAAATATATAATACATATATTTAGTAATAAAAATAACTTCTTTGGAAGAAAATAATTTCATTTTCTGGAGTGAATAACCCTTTTATCCTTCTCTAGGATTAAGCTTTTAAATAATATATTTGATGAATAATCTCTCAGGAAATTAATAGATGATAAGTTTTGGAGGTTATGTTATACATATAAAAAATGCTTTTTTGATAAGGGTCAAATATAATAATAAATTACCAGATTAATCTGTATCTGATATACATACCTATATTCAATGAATTATGAAATATGCTTACATATCAATCAGCATTTTAATAAAAGGCTATGAGTAAAGTCAATCAAAGACTATTTTTTATTAAATTACTTTCATAGTAGATATTTTTACTTTCGATAGTATCTGTAGAACTAGAGTAGACTCTAGGGGTTAAACGGCTCGTAAATCAAACAAATTACTTTTGTTTTGTTGTTAAAGGCTTATATAAGACAATATAGCAAGGGTTGTTAATCAAATTCAAAGTCTCATTAGTTCTAGAACATGGCTATAATAATTTATATGTTTATTTGCATTTTTAATAATCAATAATTTCTCTATTTTATCGACGATAAAAATCTAATTGCTCAACTAGAATGGGCACTCGGGGAGCCGAAAGGTCCAACTAAAATTGTTTTCCAACAAAAATTAACATTCATTTTGCTGTATGTTATTTTTCAAAAGTGTGTAATGCTAAACATTTGTTCATCTTTTTTGTGACCTTGACCTTAGCATTTATTGTACCTAAAAAATGACAAAAGTTTGATTTATCCATTATAATTTTTTTGTTATGGTAGATTATGCATTTTCAACAGTGATTTTGACTTCTTCAAATTTAATGGCCTTTTATTAGTATATAATCTTCCTGCCAAATTTTACTAAAATCGCTTTGTAATATTTTTCATAATATTAAGTAACAAACAGTCAAATAAAACGGAGGCAACTACATAAGTGCTATAAGTTTCAATGGCGGGGGTAATTTCCGATAAAGGATGGAAAATATAACCCTGAAATACAAGTGCCTTAGCATACAATTTTTTTGAGATATAAGCAGGAAATCTGACTAAATTTTTATTGACTTATAATTTCTAATACAATTGGTTCGAGAACAAGATACTTAGAGACAAGGGCATCAAGTTATAATTTTTTCTGCAGTAGCAGCAGCCAGACTTGACGTAATAAACATAAATCGATGTATCTTCATCCATGGGTTTTTTAATGTCTTTATTTTATTGTATATAATAAAAATGAATACAAATAAGAAATCAGGCAATTGCATTTTGTAAGAAAAAATATAAACATAGTCTATATTTATAAAATGTAAACTTATTATGTCACCAAATTGCGCATGTTTTTTTACAAAAGCAGTATCTTTCAAATAGTTGGTCTTTAGTGAGCTTGCGCCAGAGTTGGTACGATTGTTTTAGTTATTGATTATGACTCACGAGCTCAGATATTTACAACTAAATAGATACTAAATATATCTAGATAATTTGACACTTTTCAATATTCTGGCAAGTTTCTATAACTTGTTCTCTAGAACTTTTGTAGAATAACCAAGAAATAGTGCTTTATCCATAAAGACACTTTAATCGATATGAGTGTATTTAATTGTGATCTATGATATATTTTCTAAACTTACAACCTTATAGCAAATTTTTTCATGTTTATTAATTTCATTCAGAAACTCAAGTATTTGTCTACAATGCTAAACATTCTGTAATTATAAATTAATTTTAATTATATGTGTTACATTTAAGAATTTAAAGTTGTTAATTGGTTAGGCAATATTGTTTGATGTTAAACAATATCTTAAGGGCAAATTGACACAAGTTATATGGGGCATGTTGACACAGTATAGTTTGAGACAGATGAGATATAGACAAATGAACTCAATGAACAACGTGCTAGGGATAATTATTTTCTTGATACTCAATGTATGTGGATTCGCGTCTCGGTCATTCCTATTTATACCTTAAATGAACTTCAAAGACAATTCCTAGGTCAGCTGAAGTAATTAATATTAAAACTATAATGTTAAATTATACTTTATTTAGCAAATCCATCTTAACAATTTAACAAAAATTAAACGAAAACTATGTAAATATTATAATTTGTTGAATAAACTGAAAATATTTTTTTTTTTTATGAGAACATAACAATTAAAGTCGCAATATTGCTTTTATATGCTGATGTGTAATATGAAAAAAAAGCATTAAGTTTCTCTTTTAGCAATTTACTCCCACCCTTAACACTAGTACTCTCAACAAAAAAAAATTACAATAAATTATGTATTATTTAATCAATTTTAAATTTTATTTATTTATTCATGATTGCCTTACTAAATTTGAAAAGAAAGCTATATTTCAAATGAACTATGTATATCTTTAAGAGGCAAATAACTTTGATAAATAAAACCCAAATTATTTAAACTGCCAATCATTTTTTTTTTTTTATAAAACAATTGAAAATCTAAAAAGTCATCAATTTTTAAACAAAACCTTTGAAAAATTGTTGTTTCTTAATCTTGAAATTGATCAGTAATGGAGAGTCTCATATAATAAAAAAATACAAATTTTAAATTCCCATCAAATTTAGCGAATTCAAAATTATTTTCTATTTAAACTATTGATATTTAAAAAAAAAAAAATGTAGGCTTAAATCTACAAAAGTGTAAAAATACTCAAAAATTCTATGAAAACAGATGTGATACAAAAAATAACAAATTCATGATTAGCTTTGCATGTACTGAATATTTAATATTATTGACTTGTTTTATTTTTTTAATACTCAATTATCATCTAAAAACAGTGCTTTCTAAAAAATCCCATTATGACATAACAATATTACATAGCCAAAGATTAATCAATGGCTTTGAAAACAATGCACTGTCCGTCCAACATTTGTTTAATACCCTTTCTGTTCTACATACTATGACAATAACATGGTGTCTTTTGTCATACCTATCTCAAGGTCACTACAATTACTTCTCCAATAATAATACCTGTTAATGTTGTTATTTGACAATATTGGTAAGCAATTTACGTACCTAATACTCCATAAACGTAATTGCTTATTTTTAGGTATCATAGAACAGTACTATTGAACACTTATGTGTGGATCTACATAGATGATTATTTATTAATATTCACAAAAAGTGTATAGAAAAATAGAAAAAAATATCATATATTCCTGTTTCTTATAAATTCTATATCACAATAAAGCAATATTCACATATATATCCACCATTCAACACATAAGCAACTTAGCAAAAAAAATTAAAAGTTGAGTGGGGATTACATCAATATTATAAGACAAATTTTAATAAATTTATATCTACATATTATTAATATTAATCCTTTGTAGGTGGCACTTAGTTGTTACACTAAAATAATCAGAAGTTTCTTAAATGAAATAAAGCAAATTGAGGACAAAAACCTTGAATAGCATGAATTTACAATTTTATCCCTATTTTATTTAATAATTTAAGATTTTTTTTACAACAGAACGACAGCTAAAACTAAAATATATAAATTTTCCCTTTTATACCATATTTTTAAGTTGAAAAATGTTTTAACAATAACAAAATAGACAACATGTGTGCAATTTCCTACGTGTTGGATTACCGAGCTAGAAAAACCTTTGACATCTCCTTCTGGAATGGCTAACAACTCAAGAAGTCCATTACAAATGGAAATAATGTTAAATTGTGTATTCCGAACCTAACTATTTATTTTATAAGGAACCATATGGTAAACTTCTGTCTTGCCTCGATGTATCCATCCTCCATCCCTGATTGGAAGAAATTCTAATAATTGCATAAAACCACCAATAAAACAAATTTAAGCTATCCTGTACTATCATTGAGAGAAGTTATTCGTTTTTAAAATTTTTTGGAAATTTTAAATCATGTAAATGAATTGAAAAGAACGGTATATAATATTAAAATATTGAAGGATTTTCTTAAATAGCACCAATAAAAACTCCATCAATAAATTTTAAATCGTAAAATTTTATAAAATACTCTGTCAATGCATTTTTTCGCCAATATTTACCCTCGACCACATACACATGTTCCTCACTACCCCAATATATTATAACAAATTACGCCCGCAATACTACTACTTTTAAAGCTTCATAGTGATGCATTATAAAACTGAATTTATGTTGCAGCACCTTCTAATATATCTATGATTTTTAACATCTCAAAAAAAAAATGACATGCCTCTTAAGTTCCAGTCTTTTGTCTTATACAATACAATATGCATATTAAAAATACTTTGTGAAAAGAAAGTCGATATATAAATAATTTAGTGTTTTATGTATGACAATCAATAAAAAAATATATACGTGTCAAGTATACAGAATAAAAGTCTTGAACAAAAATTAAGAAAAAGAAAATGTTCCATTTTTTCCATTATAAATACAAAAGCACATACATTCCAATATATTTTAAAGAACATTTTGGTAATCTATATTCGTTGATATTCAAATATCTGGGACTAATTGAAATATTCAAGAATATAAGCAATAGTTAATATTTTGTATAGCCGACTTAATCTGACCTTTCGAATAACATATTCCGATTCCTAATTTTTGATAAGGTGTTTTCGCTATTTTAAGTGCAATTTGCAGCACATTCTAAGGATTTAGTAGAATAATTGGTTTTTAAAAATCAATTTTTATAAAAGCAGTTGTAGCTCACTTTTATGTTTACTGGCCATATATATAGGTAAATAGTAACCATATTGAGTAAAAGTTATTTTTTGGATTTAATATTTACATAGAATTTAAATAGATGGGTAAGAAATATGTATGGCAATATGTAGGAAATGAATTGTAACATACATGTATATTTGATACTAAACTGTAGAATAAATTTTCATGACTTTTTATTTATTAAAGTTGGTTAAATCTTTTTCTACTAATTTGTAAATGCTCAAATATATATTTAGCTAAATAATTGAGAACAATTTACATATATAAATATGAGAAGGAAATTTTGCTAAAAAATAAATTTTCCAATAAAAACTATGGATTATAGAATTTAAGTATATTTTCCTACATTTTTTTTTTTTTAGATCAATAGATTATTATAGAACACTCCAGATGACGATTGATAGATATATTATTATTTATGTCTAGCATAAAGTAAATTTTTTAGAGAAAAAAAACCTAGAGCTTTAAAAAACATAGGCGACTCGTCACCACAAAAACATACTCTAATGATTTTTACAAAATTAACTATAGATTACATTTGCAAACTTTACATTTTTCGATTACTTTGGTAAAGAATTATTATATTAATCTTTTGCCAATTACACTAAGATTTGGATAAATTATTTGTTACAATTATAAAATTTAAAATGACATAATTTATTGGAAAAGTATTGAAAAATTAGACTATTGGGGCGGAATTAAGTTTTATAAATCAAATAAAGTTTCGAAACTATAGTTATCATTTGTGATTCTAATCAGATGCATTTTAAAGCTCACCTGGTTTTTTTGAATTATTACTTAATTTCTAAGGAGATTCATTTTCTATTACTTATAAAATATCATTAATGTATACAAAACAGTATTTAATATTTGTGTCTGCTCAAAAAAGACGAGGATTTAACTAGATGTCAATTTTGGAGTTATACTGAGTGCAACAGAGAAATTTTCAGATATAAAGAAGCAAAACCAAAATCATCATTACTTTGTTTTAGGAAAGTATAATGAAAAATTTTATTGAAAAACATTTTATAAATCAATCTTGGTAAGAATTATTCAATATGACCTCCACCAGCCTCTATTAAAACCTCTGCGCCAGGTCAGAATTTAGCAAAGGTAGCCACAATATAATGGGTAGCCATATTGGCCCATTGTTTTTATGCTGGTCTTAAGCTCTTGCACATTTGCGTGTGAAGTCTTTCCAACCATACTCTCTTAGACAATCCACACACTGAAGTCCAGGGGATTAAGATCAGTGCTGGAAGAGGGCCAGAAGGTCTTGTCCCAGAAGTCAGCAAAGTGATCCTTGTAGAAGTTATGTGTCTTCTAGGCCATATAGGGGTCACATTCTTGTGGATAACAAATAGTTGTTCTCAGGAGAATTAGCCTTCAGCCAAACCAATATTTTCCAACTAAGGACGTTATAGTTGGTCGCAGCCCCGATTTTCTCATTGGGCTTGAAGAAGAGATCAATTTTCTTCTCATTAGAGGCCACGACTCTCAAGCACATTTTTTGGCTGGACTTTTTGTCCTAAATGTTCACTGTCCTTCTTAAGGTGAGGCTGCTATAAATCTGGCGTTTCTGCAGGTCAAAACTTAGACGAATGCGAAGATCTTCTTGTCTTATAAAAGGTTGATGGTCTACATATGATTCTTCTAGTAATGAAAGAATTTTGCATATCTCAATCCTTAAGGCCTTCATCCTGTGAGAGAAAAAATGTTTTGGAGTTTTTTACCGAGATCTAAAGGCTGAGGGTATCATGAATTGCCCTCCTGATGGTGATCTCGTCTGCGTTGAACTCCTCAGCTAAGTGATGTATTAATGCTGTTGGATTTTCCTTGTTTTTAAACTCATTGCCTTTTTTATTCCTTTTTACTAATTTTATGTCCGATGTTGATCAAATCAAATCAATGCACAAGAAAAAGAAGGCAATTATTGGATCATTTCTTGAGATGTAATCTGAAATGTTAACTTGTGTCTCAACCTATCCCCAAAATTTGAATATAAGTCTATAATTCAGTAAACTTTGTAAAATTTTGTATACGAGTATTTAATGAATAAAACTATATTTTTCAATTCCTTATGTCTTGGGTTTGTATAAGGTTGTCTAAAATATTAAAAGAAACACATATATTGTAGGAATCTACAAAAAGTTTTTAGTTCAAAGTGTGTTTTACACATACAATACAAATTTGAAATGAGAAAAAAATGTTTAGTCAATACATTTTATGTAGTTAAAAATCTTTTGACCATTGTCATTTTATTCATTTATTTGTTTAAATGTACTTCTTAGATGTGCCTTACGTAATTTTATGATGGTAGTACATTTTGACTGTTGATTGGATTGGTATATACATACAAAATTTTGTTTTCAGGGAATACCACTAATAATGATACCACACACCAAATTTAAATGAAGTCCGGACCATCGTTAGAATTTTTATTGCAATATATTAAAATACAATACGTTACAATAAATATTCTAAATTTAATCTTAACAAATAAGAATTAGGAATATTTATTTTACTTTAAAAGTAACTTGGTCATGAAAACTTCTACTGATTCTTAATAAAATAAAACAAAGCAAAACGCATTTCTATAATACTGTATAAAATATGTGTAGTTTTATTTTTATGTGTATTTTTTTTTCTTGACTTCAATTCCTGTGTGTTGGCAATCTTGTTACAAAAATAATATATAGTAATAATAAAACATTACGTCTTCTTACTGAAAGTTAATGTCTGTAAAAAGGAATAAAACACTAACACGCACAGCATACAAATGTATTAGAGTGGATCGAAAATCATGAATTTGAGGCATTTGAAATACTTTAAAATGCTATACACTGTCAAATGTAAAAACAATTAAACATAATGTTGAGCATTCTAAAACTTAGTTAAACCTTTATTTTAAATTTTTTGTGTTTTTTTTTTAATATTCTTTGTATTATTACTAATTTGTTGATATATAATTTCATTGATAAATAATCAATAAGAGGTTAATAAAATATTCAATAAAAAAAACATTGTTTACCTACCTAATTACGTTAAAATAAGTTTATTAAATTTTGAATACTTTAAAAATTTTTATAACAATATTTAAAAATTGTAAAACTATAACTCAATAAATTCCTGCTCCAAAAAAATACATTGTAATCAATATTGCAGCTGTTGAAGACCTCTAAAAACAAATATTTTTTTTTTTTTTTTTTTAAAGAAAACATTCATTATTTACGCTTCTTCAATTTAAATAGCAAGATATTATTCCTTTTTGAACAAATCTCATACAATATGTTTTTTTAACTTTTATATGACATTATCAAGATTCGATGATTGCATTTAAAATATTGGAATAAGCACTCGGCAAAAGTACAAAATTGATTTTTTTTTTTTAATTTTTATCAAATTTATGTTCCATAATACATTTAGTAACGTTTTGTGTTACCTTGACCTTGATCCCTAAAAAATTAATGGTCTCTTAATATAACCTCAGTTTAATTTCATTGTGGAGGTAATGAGCGCATATTTATATTAGCATAAAATTTTGAAAGTTATAAAATAATTTTCAATTGTTGAAAAAATTTATATCTCAGACAAAAGTTGTCTCAAATCTATAATAAGAATAGAAATACTCCAAAAATTAAGCTAGAAAATTCTCGAAAACTAGATATGGTAAATAAAAACCAAGTACATTTTTGTAATCAGCAATTCAAATGTTATTAAAGTTTAAGAAGTATTTTTTTTTCAGACTCGTGTAATCAATACTAGATTTGGAATAGTCACTCTTCATTTAAGGTACTGGGGTGATCTGGCTTATTTGAGGGAGTAAATTAAATTCTAGTCATCCCCACATACACAAAACAATCAGTTCAAGATACCTTAATTTGGAAATTTGAAAAAGTTAATAAAACTCCCTGCATCCACCCACCCTAATATGTATGTATATGACTAAAACACAAAATATTTATATGAGATTTAAAAGCCAAGAAAAGAATAAAAATATGATAACATTTTTTGACCTTGTTATTATGTAAATATATGAATAATAAGTGTTTGCATGTAAAATATTGAATAATATAATGTTACTTGTTAAATATTTCACCCTTGCATCATCAAAAAATTAGTAAGAAAAATTGTGAATCCCTGTTAATATTACAAATTGAATGTTTAAACAAAATTTATTAATATTTTACCATACTTACATTATTTATGTACAAATATTAGTGATCATTTTTGGTCTGGTAATTCTAGACCCATCTCCGAATTGTGTAATTTCGTACAAACCGAACTAATTCAGTTAAAAATTCCGTGTTGTTTCTAATACTAGTACGGACGTGTTATCGGGGTACTCACATATTAAAAATGGTATCATACTTAATTGATATTTTTACTTGATCTTGTTGCGACACCACGTACTAACCAAATTGTTGTGTTGATGACTTAATTTAGAAAATTGAATTTTGTTAACAAAGAAAACAAGGAAAAAAGAGGTTTTTAATTTTATATAATGTTTCATATTCTATCTCTCTTTGGTTTATACCTACGCATATTTAAATATAAATTAACTTTACTTTGATTTAATACTAGAAGTTTTAATGGCGGACATAAGTTTCAACAATACTAATGGTTATTCAGCTTTTTCTGTAAAGATTCTTTTCCACGCGGCTCTTTTTAGCAAGATAAAAATTCTTCTTATTTCTGTTAATTTTATTTGAAAAGTGAACTCTCTGATGCAATATTGATATTCTAAAACTAAAGCTTTATCTATTTTAAGTTACGTAAATTTCTAAATCTAGTCAAACTATTTCATAATTTGATCAAATTATAGATTTTTGTCAATTTAATTCATTTTAATTTACTAAAGTTTCTTTTTATTCCTTATTTAATAAATAAAATTTAACCAAGATAGAGTCAGTAAGCACATTTGTCTTAAATAAAGCACTGTTACGATACTAAGATTTGACCACAATAAATTGAATTTAAAATTTAAATGACGCCGAAGTAATTATTCGAACAAAAAGAAACCATCTGATACTATTTTCGCCCAAACAAGCCTTTCTAAAAAGATACTCTTTAAAAAAGTTTGATGGTAACAATCGGATATTTTAAGGATTAATATACTTCTTGATGTGCAATTTAGCTATATAAGTCTAAATTCATAAATTTCTCAGCTTTTAGTGATTTAGATATTTTCATAACTAATAACTCCTCAATTACACAAGTTTAAATTGGATTAATTAAAAAAGTATATAAAACAAAAATAAAATAACATTGAATGATAAAATTTCGTCAGACAATCCATGCTGATTGAGTTAGCGGTGGTATTATGGCTTTGAAATTGGGGGTTTGATTTTTTTATGGGTAACTGGGTAAAGTGACTATGGATAAGTCACTTATAATCGACATAAAATTATTATTATTGGAAAATATTGTGTCCCAGATCCCCGTAGCTGCACACTGACTACGGGCCTTGAAACTAGGTGTGTTTTTAACAAATGTAAACAACCCTATATATAATATATATTTTTTAATCAAATATGGGATTTATGTTTAAATTTCTGACATGGACTAAGCCACCTAAACGTGTTGATCTTTCTTTATCGGTGTATAAATCATGCTTTATTTGGTTTTTCAATATGACCTTTCAAATATAATATTTTCTTTTCTTTAAACCAGTAATTTAATTAGAGCTTACATTTTTGTTGACCTATGTCATCTGTATAATTATCTTACGAGAAACAATTGAAATATAATTTCAATTATCATGAGTATAACTAAATGTCAAATTTTGTTTGTTTTTCATATATGTAATCAATGCTTCTCAATTCGTTTTTGACTTCTGTCAAACAATTTTTTAGCATTTACGTACCATTCCCGACATTCTTGCTTAAAATAAGATTTTTTTTTTTTTTTTTTTGATAAAAATACTTTTTTTAATATGTTTTATTAATGTTCCACTCAGATGGGATTACACCTATTAGAAAAAAAATGACATTGTAGCATTACGAACAATTAGTCTTACCTAGAAAATATTTCGCAGACAATCTACATATTCAATATATAACTTTATTTTTTGACAAAGTACCAGGATTGAACTCACGTACACATATTTTAGGAGAATGACTTTTATGGAGCAAATTGTATACTATACCATAAAACGAGTTGCAGAAAATATTACCCGTTGTTTTGCTAAAAATCATATAATTGACACGGGGATCGATAAAGTGGGGTGGAGATCGGTCATGATAAATCTATTCACCGATTCCAGAGAGAGATGGATACGATATCGCCTCGCTACTTCAATATTCTTCACCAACAAGTCGAAAATATGAAACTAGAAGGTTTGGCTCTTTTTGCCAAGATGGCACGGAGTCCTCTTTCCATATTTAAAAAAAAATGTAGTAGGGAAATCGTGTAAAGGAATCGTGGAATAGAAAATTAGGGATACGCTCAGAATAGAGCTAAAAAAAAGAATTTTTGTTGTCGGCTATACCAATGACGACTTTGATTAATATAAAAGCCGACGCAATCTTAACAAAAGATTTTTGTATTTTATATCTCATTGGGACTATGGACAAAATAATAAAGACGCCAGGAATCGATGATTTTGTTAACAGACAATTGAGGGTGCTTGAACCGTTTTAAACTAATATGTTCATAAACCATTCATTTTGAGAACTAGGTCGATATATTCTCTTCTCTTGTGTTCAGTCGCATGGTAGCTTGCCTATCAGATCTTTAGCCAGATCTACCTGGTTTTATTTCCCCGTTCCCTTATCTTTCGTTTCTTTCTGGTAGTGTCGTTATTAATGTAGTTCTTCATTATTAGTTGGATAAAATGACGTATAAGTTCTTCTTAAATTAATATATAGTATGTATATTCAAAAATGGAAAGAAAATAATTATTTATTTTAAGTTTTCTATTTAAGTTTTTTTAAACCTATTACAAAAATTTATCAACCCTTATGTTTCGAATATTATGTTTAAAAAATAAATTGCTTGATATTAAAAAAATTTACAATAATTGACATGGAAGATCATTTAGGAAAAAACAAAAACAGCTAAACTGTTTGTGAAAATCTATTATAGGAGAGGAAAGCTCAGATCTCACTCGTTATCAATGTCCATATTTAATTATACTCTGTGTCCAACAAGGATTTACACTTGTAATTCCCCATTATATTTTCAGTTCTATGCTGTGTCATTCACGAGCCCACAAACACAGTTATTAACTAAATACTGAAATGTTTTCTCTTAAAAATTAAGGAAATAATGATAACAGCTTTCGAAAAGAAAAAAAAATAATTGCTCCAATTGGTATTTACAAATGGTCTTGCAAGCATTTTACTTCATATTTTTTTCAACTATAGATAGCCTTGTAAATTCAAAGCAATTTTTAGCGTGTGAGTTTTGTTATTGTTGGCAAACTGCAATGTTTTTTTATTGTAAAGCAGTTATAATTATATTTATAATTCTAGAAGAGATAACATCTAAGTAAAAAATCTAATCACGTGTGTGTGTGTTGTGAATGACACAAATTAACGGTTATGACTTATAAGTTTAAGTTCTGTTTATACTCATAGCAGAATGGAGGATCGATAACGAATTTGTGGTTTTCTCTTATTTTTGTGGCTCCTGGCAGCGTGTCTATTAAAACAGTATGACAAATAAGCGGCTCTCTTCCAAAATTTAATTAATGTTTTCAGGGGTATCACCTTTCTTTTTACTTTCTTCCATAAACATAACAAAAATACTTACGACTTACACCCCTCACTTTAGCTTTGGTTTGTTATAATTTGGTACTTTTTGTATTGTGTACAACTCATAGTATGAGAAGAACTAGAGAAATTAAACTCAGTTTTAAATAAATTTAATACACATTAGTGATATCTTCTTTTTTAATATAGCACTTACATGTTTGTATATATATAAAGGTAAGTATAAAAATAGTTCAATAAATAGGTAATTATTTAACAAAAATTAAACATAATAACAACAACTGAGCAATGGGTTAGAAACTACTTATTCAATTTATTTTTTTCTCTATTTTTTTCTTTTAAATATTAGAGTAACATTAAATTTTTTCAAATCATTTCTGTAAAATATAATAAAAATATTTTCTAAATATTAAATGATTTAACATACTTAGATGCAAAAAAAAACATTAAGCCAAACATATGTTCCTACTTTATGTATGGGATAACCGGATTACTTTGGACTGCGAGTGTAAACAAAGCTTTTATTTTTTAAGGAAAATTCACTATTAAATTTGTTAAATCATGTCAAGATCATACTTTGTCTGTAACAATATAGTAGCAAGTGAGAAAAATTGTTTGTATTTAGGGAATGTAAAAAAAAGAACCTGGAAATCAACTTGGCAGTCCCAACAATTTAAAAAATAATTTTGAGTAGAGCAGTTTAGTTGTCATGATATTTCAATAGATCTGCTACCATTAGCTGTGATGAGGGAGAAGAGAGATAATTAATATAGCAAGGACATTAACTAGAATTACTCCGTGTTGATCCTCAATTCTACTAAAAGTATAATATCGACTTATAATTATAACTCGTAACACATATTCAACCTTACTCTCCGTCTTTTAAGTGAACACACGAAAGGCTAATAATGTTTTGAATATAATTGACTGTATTAGGAAGGAAGTTCACTACATAGGAGTTAAATAATTTTGACAAAAGAAAATTCACTCCTGAGATTATGAAGTCCAATAAAACGGCCCAGCTAAAAAATACATCCTATTTTTACCACTATTGAAAGCTTTCGTGTGGGATGCGCGCGAATAATTACCAATGAACTATTTTTATCCCACAGTAGATGTTATTTCTAGTTAGATTACAAAAGTGTTTGGCAATTAATTATATATTTTTTCATATCTTATTTTTAAGTTCAGTGTTACCAAAACTATCAAAATTACTTTTTAGCAAAAAAATTATTACCATTTATAGTAAAATTTTAAAGTATAGACATGTTTTGAACCTAAGGATATGAGGGATACTGTTGTACATAAGTGGCAGAGCTGATACTCACTTGTTATAGCTCATTATCTTTCCAGTAGAAACTTTAATAGAATGACACTATTTAAAAATATATCCAAATAAGCCAAATATTATTTCATAATTTTGCTAAAGAAAAAATAATATGAGGTTTTTAAATTCAAGAAATATTCTATGTATATACTGTTTTGATTTAATGTTTAGATTTAAAAAAAATATTTTTCAAGTGTTCAAACTCATCACGTTATCTACTAAGTATGTAAAAGTCAATCTAAACATACTTATTGACAAGGCATATCAGTCATCATTTTTTCAAATCCAACAAAGTTGGAAAGTCGGTTTTCTAGAAAAAAATTCAATCCTTACTAACAAAATAGGAATACATCGACAAAAACTGATTCTATGCAATGGTAAAGCCACCAAACATGTTAAAAACAGTAACCAACACTTCAGAAAACATCTAAGCCCCTTACCAATACTTCAAAATGACCCTTTGGCCCAGTGGGGAATAAATAGCCCTGCAAAGGCACCAATCAGGTTAAAACGGTACCAGTTTTCATTTGAAGTGTTTGAAAGGCCCTAATACTTTGTGAAGTTGCAACGGTGGTTGTTAACCTGCATGTTGGCGTTGCCGTTTACAAAACAAGTTTTGGGGCGAGATATTTTGATTTTGTAAGTAAATGACTGGAAATTTTGCAGAAACAATTTTCCACACTGATAATCCTCTCCAGTGCAATTTTCACCAATTGAAATTTTCTAAATAATAATTTTCCCAATGACAATTTTTCATTCTAACATTTTTCTCCAGGGCAACTTTCCCCAGTGGAAAATTTCCGAATGGTCATTTTTAGTGGTTCTTTACACAAGATTATACAGTTATTATTTTCTTATATTTGCAATATTTGTGACGTATATTAATACGGTATTATTTGTATGTCTGTCCCTCGTAAAAATAATTTTGAATATACGCTTAATATCAAAAGGTAAAGTGATTGTATTTATTGCACACGCATAACTTCTAATTTCTTGTTTCTATAATTAGAATTCATATCATATAAATCTTTGATACATTTTCAAATAACTACATTAGACTAATAATAATAATAAACTGGGAGTAGATATGAGGTTGACATGCTTGAGTAAAGACATAATTAATCCCACCTTTACAACTGATCACTAAATGATTGAAGAAATAACATTGTAGCAACGAGAGTGCGTAGTTAGAGTTCAGCGCACAAAACTCAAAAAAAGAAAAGGAAATGTAACATAATTAATGACACTGTAAATGAAGTTTAGCAGCTTAGCACGTCATATTAAAAAAGAAAAAAAGCGAGTGCATTTATTCCAGGTTGAACAAATATATCCTGAGCATATTTTAGCATGAAGCAAAAAAATAACAACACTATTCAAGATTTTTGTTGTTGTTGGAAACTTAAACATTGTTTTTTTATTCTTTCATTATGATTTCATTCCTGAGGAGAGAACATTATGAAGTATTAAGAAACTACGAAGAACGTTTCTCATAACAAAAGAAGATCAACACTGATCATTTGTTGAGGAGTTATCTTTTCATATAAATAAAGCTAATATATAATATCAAAGCAAAGGGTACCTATTCCTCAACGCCTAATAACTTTTGGCAATGCAATGTACTGTCGATAGTACTTAACACGTCACAAAATTATGCATGCTTATTATTTTTTTCCATAGAAACTGTGTCTCTGATATATTATGTATTTAGGTATCTGAAGGCATTCATAGATACATCCAAAGGTGGGGCCTTGAACTCGTGATTATACTTTGGCCTATATTTAAAAAAAAATGTGACTTAACTTGATCTCACAATCAAAGAAAATATTGGACTCAATTATGGTCTTAACTCTAATTAAGGAAGTACCCACGATATAATTTGATGGAAAGTAATAGATGGTTAATAGGTTAGATTAAAAATCAGTTTTCTTCAACAACAAAAAAAATATTTATATGTATATAAAAGTGGAACATATCTTATATCCATTTATTCAAAAGAAGTGTTTTTATTATTGAGTAATAAGAGGATGATTAATTAAGAATCTTTTTTTTTGAATAAGAATCATTTATATATATATTTTTGTATAAGTTATCAGAAAAAAATCAATTTATTTTGCTTCATAGATGTATTGATTATTCCATTAATTATACTCGTAAATCTAGAAAAATACTAATAAAAAAAAAGTAACGAAGAACAAATTTTGCAGTGACGCAATGAATTAATCATATTTTTTTTTAAATTATGTTAAGGAATGAAGGGGCAAATCCATCATCAGAGATATTATAAATTTAGTTTTAATGAAACATATTTGAGTAAATACTTAAACAGAATAAATAAATTATTATATAGCACTATGCATCAACAATTTTGCCTGCCGAAAAAAATTCACTTTTATTATTGTTATTGTAAACGTAGAAAACGAAAAATGAGCTTCATAATTTTCAAAATGGCAGATGTTTTTGTGTATAAAGCCTTTTTTTTTACATTTCATGGATAATTTCGATATAAACCCATAGCAAAAAATTAAATTTTAAGAGGCAGGAAAAAAAACTTTTATTAAGTATCATACAAATCATAAGCAGTCTAATTGAATTGTATAAATTTAATTTATGAACTTTTTATGCTTCTGAAATATTAATTATTTCTTACAATTAGTCAAATGATCAGAAAACTGAAAAAAATCAATCAAAATATTTTTAATATGTAATATTGAATTATTATTATATTTAATATTCGTTATTTTACTTATAAAATAGAGCAATTGAAAAATATATTCAACAATATTAAATTTGATCAATATTATACTTGATTTTTTATTTTCAACACATAGTTATAGGAACTGTAAATTACATAATAAATATTTTACCTTTGGAATGCTGGAATTTTTATGATTAATTATAATTTTTATTTATAATGTTATTTTCTTTCAAAATGTGGCTCTGAATCAAATTGTAAACTGAAAACGTAATTTAGAAAAAAATAGCATTAAAGGCCAAACCAACTGTAATTGAAAATGATAAAATCATTTTAACGTTGAATGATTTAATATCAATTATTAATATGAGACCAGCCGGCGGGTGTTCAAAATACATAAATTTTGTTTCAAGGTGTAATTATTAATACAAAATCTTAATTAAAAGTACATGGCTATGTAGTTTTTTTTTGTTACATATAATTTCATTAAAATACTTGATTTTACTTTCTTTCATAAACAACTGGATTCCATATAACTAATTGTATTAATATTTTTTTGAAGAGACCGTTATTTTGACAGTTTCCTTATAATAATAATTTTTTTCTGATTTTCAAATCGTAACACCTTGTAATATTTTAGGTTGTTCAGCCATCCAAGCATTAAATTGATATTTTAGTAATATAATACTTTTATTTGACTTGTGTAGTTGTTGTATTTTATACCTTTGAATTATTAATCGAAAACAGTAGTTGGATATAATAGCATTATATTTTTTTATACGCTAAAGGAATGGTTATTTCTAAATATAAAAAATATATCACACTTCCCTTTTAATATTTGTCGTTGGATAGATTAATGACAAAAACTCAAAAAAAAAAAAATATATGAAACCGTAATAACAAATTATAGAATTTGTGAGTAACTCAGATACTAAGGACGTAACATATCACAAAATTTATTACACGATGCAAATTTGGATAAATTAATAATTTACATAGAAAATGAAGCAAAAATATGATACATATAATATATTTCTAGTCTTCAGAGATAAACATCCCAGCAAAGTAACATACATATATTTGCATTGATAATTCGATATTGGACTGTTGACCGAATAAGCTGAGTGTCAAACTTTACTCAGTCTCCTTCAGCCATGAATCCCCACAATACTTACGTTGATGCCACTCAAATAATATTTATTCATGTGAAATCCCAATTGACAACAATAGCTGATCATGAGGACAGGCAATAGATAAGTCAAATAAAAGTCAAAGGAATTTTCATTGGTTAGTTCGACATTGTTGAGTAACCATATATCGAAAGGTTATGAATGCTCCATAAGTTCAACTGTAGATATAGTCATGTTTAGTCCAAAGTTTATCAGTCACCGTTTCAAGACTATATAGGGCAATAAACCAATTTATGAGTTTGGTGAGTTTTATTTTTTAGAGAATTTCCACATATTTTATCTTGTTTCTATTTTATAACACATAGAATCTTATTTAAAGTAGAAAGGGGTTTTTACAGTCTGTATAAGTGGTAAAATAAATTTGACTGATCTTTACTTGAATGCATTGAGCTTTAATTATTTGAGCTTTAGTAAACTCAGTTTTTCAAAAAAAATATTTTGGTTGGGTTAACAAAATTTTCAGAAAGTTGTCGACATTAGTAAAATACATTTTTCTTCGAACTCAAGTAATAATCGAATCCAAAACTAATTTATAAGGTGTAACAACTTTATTCAGCCCTTCACATTCGGATTGTTCTAATAAATATAATAACGAAATTACATTTTGATAGGTAGAATGCAGGTGTTTGTTTTGATGATTTTGGTGACTGGGATCGGCAGTAGATAACAGAATTGAGGACCTCCAAAACGACTTTGGATTGTCTGAAGGAGTAATTCTAAAACTAGGTATCTATGAAATTTGTCCTCCAACCGGAATCTGTTGGGTTATTTTGTTTGGAAACCTTAACTCAAATGTCAATAGACGTTAGAACATCACCTGATGTCTCTGATCGACTCCATACTCATGGAACACAAGAATTTCGATAGGCCTATGAGTGGTTCAAGACCTGAATTGAGACTGATATTGAGGCAAATGGAGGCTCCGTTGAATGATATATATTTACAATGATTGTATTTACTACTGAGATACAAGAATTAAGATGGGGTGCATGTTACCAGTGCCCTTGTGCTGTTCAGGACCAAATTAAAGTCAGTTATTTATGCCATTTGATTTTAATTTAAAGTAAACAGATCAACAGCACTGAATTCATGTTATATCCTTTATATTATATAACATTATAATTGCCAAAGTGTCATATTTGACAGCATCTTAATTTGAAAGTTCATATTTTCTTTGTTCTAATCAGAAAATATTTTTTTTTACTTTGAGACAACTATATATTTTTTGGCAAAAATATTTAAGTTTAAAATAAACAGTTGAAAACTTTTTGGAAAATAGGAAGTATATAAAAGTTATAATTATGTAAATATGATATATGATTATGGTGGGTGTTTTTTTCTTTTTTTGATTAATATCTAGAATAATATATCTTGTAAAAATCTAGAGTTTTCCTAGTTTGTTGCTATTTTTGACACACTGGGCATTACAGGTATAACAAAATTACGGCAATCATAGTGTTAAAAATAATTGTGACATCATCTCTTGAACATACCCATTTGTCAGGTTTTCTGAGAATTGTTAAACAAAATTTATAAGAATACCGGATCAACCAAGAATTTATTGATTTAGTCATAATACTAATACGTAAAAACTATAAAGAATGAATGTATTATCAAAAAAAAATTCATACTGTCTTTTTGTATTGATGGTACATATTTTGGAAAGCAACGAAAAGTGGAGATATCTATCTATCGTAATAAAAGTATAAATATTGTCAGGCATACACAAAATAAAAAGGACAAAAAGTATAGTTATACCATCAAATACCCACATAACCTTAATTAAACTATGTTACTTCTATGCAGGCTTGTGAGCAATCAGCAAACAAATCTAATTAGATCTAAAATTGTGCTCAAAAGTTCCTGCAATATAGTGATACAACGATTAAGGCCATTTGCAATTAGCAGTCCCATCACTTTAATTGCTATCATATTCAAATATACAGGTGTGCGCGTCTAAAACTGAACACTCCTTTAAATTTTCCGCCATGTACATATTCGTGATCTTATTGAGTTGAAACCGATTTATACTTTGAGGGGAAGGATCTTGACTAGTTATAAACAAAATCTAAATAGCAACAGTGAAACAACAGCCGATAATATGGAGATAAGTCGAGTCGGAATTTTGGAACATTCCACGCGAGGAAAACTCCCATTGAAATTGCCAATGTTCTGAACTGCAGCCGCACCACCGTTTACAACATGGTAGCCAAAGGAACTCCTGAGGCGACCACAAGATCTAAGTCAAGGCCTCCAAAAGTCGGACGAAATGGACGAATTGACGTTTCACCTTGTCTACAGGCTTGAGGGCATGACCAGGGGTTCTCTTGTAGACCTTAGGCCCAAGATCTTTCTTAACTTGCCTGTACATGGTCCTTCTGATGACGTTGAACTCCCTGGAGAGGACGCTGACGGTGACCTTGCCTCTCTTGTCCTCAACATACTTTTTCACGGCACCAACTATTTCGTTCCACCTTTGAGGCCTTGACTTAGATCTTGTGGTCGCTTCAGGAGTCCCTATGCAAAAGTTTGATAACTATTTGCTAATGAAGGTAATTATTCATGATATTACGAAAATAATATATAAACCTATTTATTCAAAAAACAACACAATTAGCTTATCATAGTGTTGTAATGATTTAAAATAACTGCAATCCTATTAGTTTGATAATTATTAAGTTTGTCAGTCCTAGGACCGGTCCTTTTCGGTCTGGAGAAATCCACCAATATAACTTTGAGTAGATGATAAAGTGGTAGTATTGGATTAAGTATTACAGAATCCAGAGTTGCTTGCATATTTATAAACGTTAATGGGGGTAAGGACTGACTTGTTAGAAGTGTTCTTAACGGAGCTTCTAATGGTCGAACATTTACACGGTCAGTATTTAAAATCACATTAGTAATGCCTTATGAATGGATATTGATTTAACGGATTTTTTATTAACAAGTATATTATAATTACTGTAGTTATAGAAAGGAGTGTCAATTATTATAATTCTCTCTCCAGTGTACCCTTCAAAGCATTTGTATTTTCCTGCATAAATATATATCTATTATTTGTTTGTATTATATATGTAAAATAAATCATTTTTATCATGATATAGATGCAATAAAGACACGCGTTGTCGAGTATAATAAAAAATAATAGTTATTAATTACTTTGTCCCATATTGTTGAGTGGTGTTTTATGTGAAAATAACATTGTCTATTATGGTAACTACAAAATCTGAAATGACGTATTACTAACTACGTCATTTCAGCTGTTAAAGATTTCCTCCTAACTATATTTAAAAAGACAATAGACCTGTAGTTAAAAGTAGGAGATGTGTAGACAGAACGTTTTATTACAGTTCAACCTATCCTTCATGCTTTTCTTTGTTGATATTTTCTTTTATTCTATCTAGGAGTGAAAAAAATATTAATAATAATTTAGGACCTGAAGACTGAAAGATCAACTAGTTGTTCTTTAGAAATTATGAATGAGCAAAATACTTGTCCGATTATTAAAAAAAAGACTGAAAGAGGAAGAAAAAATAATGATTAGGAATTTAGATCTATGACTGATCCAACATTAGCTCAATTTTCAATAAAGGTACTTGTATTTTTTTTTATCACCAACTCTCTTATAATACCTACCAAACAATTTGAAAACCTCTGACCTAATGAAACAACATTGAAAGTTCTGCACATAATTACGCCATAAGGAATTTTAAACACGTATTGTTTTCCTTAATGATCCAATGGAACAATCATGCTCTGATTATGCTTCATTAATCCTTATCTCCTTAAAATTCAGAGTAAATAATGTATACTGAATAAAGTTTTTAATGAGAGCTCATCTAGAAAATAACTTGTTTTAAGCTTTTATTTTTGGTAAGTATGAAAATGTTTTAGAGAACTAATTTTATCCAAACGTAAAAAAAAATATTAACTTGAGATAATTTTGAGATGTGTCAAATAATGAAATCAAAGGAAAATTAATAAATGTTTTAACAATATTATTGATAATAATTTATATTTATTTTTTGAAAACAATGGGATGTAGAAGGAGGATTTGTGTTCCTTTATATTCAACTAGACTATTTCATATTGTCGTATGGAATAATAACTAGCCGTCACAAATAAGGGATTTTTGACAAAGCGTGTTATTTTCATGTTTTCATTATTTCAATTACTTTGATAAGTTTGAAAAAATCAGTACAACTTTTACTTATCCAACACCAAATATAATTTAAAATACCACAAAATACTAGTACGTCAATTGTAAATAGCATAATCAGTGATAGGAAGTTTTATTTTCTTGTTTAAAGATTATTACTCACGAAACTTATTTAGTGAAAAAATTTAGATAACTAAATTTAATTATTACTTAACATAGAAGCCCCATTATAATGTAATCAAAATAAAGTACTTCATTTTTATTCATGGAGATATCTTTATAAACAAACTTTTGCTTGTACTTATAGAAATTATTAATTCGTTCAATACCTAGATAAATATATTTTTCTTGTGAAACCTTTTTTAGAGTCAGTACAAGAAATATATGTTTTGTTTAAATTTATATTAGTGACAATTGTTTTGAACATAGCGAATGGTAAAAAGTAAGCTTTAGTTTATTTATATTATCATTTATGTTGCAAAATGGATTATGTTTTCTTAAATAAACGTTTTTCAATTAATTTAATTTTTAAACCTTTATAATACAAATTTAAATTATTTTAGTCGGATTGTTATGTTTATCAAGTATATAAATAAATATTCAGAGGTAGTTATGAAATAAAACATATATATTTGATGTAAAGTTTGATTAATGCTCTTCCACAGCCCTTGATCAATTATATTCAATTGAAGTTAATCACTTTCATTAATCCAGGTAAACTGTATTCTATCAAAATTTGAAGGTCCAATTAGATAAATTATATAAATAATTTTAGTATAAAAAGTTGTAATAAACCTTGAAGACAACTTGTATTGCAAATAACGCATTTGTATCCATTTAGCCGTAGTAAAAATATTAATAAAATATGATATGTATATGTTTTAATATAAATGAATATTGAAACAGACTTAATGTGAAAGTTCTAAGCCATTGTAAATTTAATGAAGTGTCAACTTAGATATAGACATAATATATTGAAGAAAAAAAAATGTATTGTGTAGTAGAAGTTATTGGGGCTTGAACAAAAATATACTTGGTTTTTTTTATTTCTTCTTCTACATGTTTATTTATAGATTGGTATTTGTAAAAAATGTGGGATTGCAACTAATACAAGAAGTGAATTATTTTTCATTATGTTGCGAAAAGTTCTTCATTTTTTTAGGAACAGTCCCTCAATGCAGAATAAATGAGTAATGACTAGAGGTTCAAAAAAAGACATCATACTCTAAGTCCAAGTAGAGTTTCAAGTTTTTGCTCACAAGCCCAAGTCAAATCTTTGAAAATTTTCAATGATTCCTTAAATAATTTCATATATTACAGTTCTTGTTCAAAGAAATTAAATATGTTTTAAAGATTGTATTATATCTAGTGAAAAAAAAATGGTTTTTTAGTCCCAGTCGATCAGCGAGTCTTTCATTCTGTAATCAATTCAAGTTTCAATCAGAGTCGCAATTTTCGAGTTCAAATCACGACATTTAATAACTAAAAATTAAATTAAGAGATTCTAGGAGAAAAATCCAAAGATTGATATAATATACACTGATAGACAAATGAAAAAACAACCACATCATTGATTTATTTCGTCATAATGACTCAATTTTTTAAAGGTCTTCAAACGTATACACAAAACAAAAACAAACTCGAGTAAGTCCTATGCAGAACATATCTGCAGAAAAAATTATTCCTATTATATCAAAATAGCTAATTTTACGCTATAAATTTTAAATTTTGTATATAAAGATTTAATTAAAAAGTAAACCATAGATCGTATCTTAGTAGTAATGCGGTTCTATGTTCTATTTAATAAATTTTATTGTAATTTATAGTAATTAATTATCATAAAAAAACAAAATGAAGCCTTATTTTGAAAAACGAAACAAAAATCACAGAATTGAGACTTTGGATTAAATAATTTTAACTTATCAACTGAATTTGTTTGTATCTTTTTTTTTTTTGTCTTTCAGAGGATTTTTTCTGGGAGAAGTTTCGTCTAGGCTGCCTTGACTGCAGAAAATTTTATTCTTCCAGGACGATGTCCAACCAAAGTTTTTGTATTGTTCAAATTATGGGCCATTTTATATTCCTGTTTTTGAGGAAAATGTTGCCGGGTATAATTAAAAATAATCGTATTATAGTGCAGTTTTGTTAAACTACAAAAAGAGTCTAATAAAGACAATATGGTTGAAGAAAGTATTAATTTTTGATGAGTAAGAAGTTGATATGCACGAATATCAGAAAAATTCCATTGTTATTACTCATCTCATTGTATGTTCTTGTTTTTTATCCAAAATATACAATATAAGAGGGTATTTTTGTGATGCATTTAATAATTATATCTGCTTTTTCAAACTTTACTATTTAAAGTCAACGTAAATAAACGACAAATAATTCCTATGCTAAAACCCAGGATAAATATAATTAGTCTTTAATTTTATAAAAAAAAATATTTCTATTCATTCTTCTTAACTAAGACAATTATTAATATAAATTAAATAGATTATTCATTATATAAGTCAAATTCTTTGGACCTTGCATGTATTAAAAATATATCTTTATTAGTAATGGAATTTGTCCTCACTATCCGTATTTTTTACTTTATATGTAGATATAAATATATATATTAAGTGAAACAAATCGTCAAATATTATGTTATATATACTTACAAGCGTAAAACATTGTATATAACAACAAATGTTCCAATGGACCCATTAAAAGCTATTATACTTATTTAAAGATATTATAAACTTTTTTATAAAATAAGAAGAGTAATAAAAGGTCCCATATTTACAAATAATAAAGGTTAAATTTTGGGTATGAATAAGCTAAAATACTTTTAATGTTGTAATATTAAATAACATTTCAGTTTATACTCGTATTTTCTTTCGAAAATGAATTAGTTAATCAATCGGAAAGTAATCGGTTTTAAAATAAATTATACTTTTATAAAGAAATCCAATATTTTGCAAGAATGCATAAAAATATACCTATGATTAAATATGGTTTCAATAACCTAGGCAGTATTATACGTGCGTCATGCAGTGATTTGTCTGATATTATAAGGGTTAAATAAATGTAGTATAAGATTTGTCAACACAGAAATGCAATTCAATATGCATTATTATAATATAGCATTTTTTCTTGTTTTTGATAAATTTATAAACATGAAATTATTACATAACATTTATCTGAAGTATTGACAGTTTCTTGTATAGTATTTAAAACAACTATATTTACATTATCATTAATTATTATGAAATACCTTTGTTGGCTTTTTAACTTATGTAGAGTATTCCGGATGCATAATTATAAACCAAATATTTTGAATTTGAAATTTTCAGAAGTTTAATTGCAAAAAAAGGAAAACTTCATTTAAAAAACTTTGCTCGATAATGACAAAATATTTTCCATTTCTAATCTTCAAAGTATGCTTCCATCGACTTTGATAATTGCATTGATCCTGTGTTGGAAGCTCTGGCACTTTTGAGTATATTCCTTAAATGTTTACTCAGTAACAATATAACTTCCTCAAAATTAATAAGAACTTATTTTGTATTTAATATTAGTTAAATTAATAAATATGTGGTATAAATTTATTTGAAAATAAAATTCTGATATATTTACTGTAATAAAGACAAATTAAAAAACACGAAACTGTTACAGTTAAGATTAGCTTTTTAAACAAAATATACATTTATCATCAATGCATTCAGCCAATACAAGTATTTGTGGTATTTTCATTGATTTTACCAAATAAAAAAAAAAGAAGTAAATAACTTATGTTAAAAAGTGTCATTTTGAGTCTTTTTCGAGTGTGTAAAAACAATTTAAAATATGTTTGAGTTAGAGTTAACCTTTTATTCAATTCAGTAACTATGTTTAAAAAGGATGTTCACTAATATCGGCTTATTTTTTAGAAGGGATGTCAATACACACAGTTTGTCATCGAGAGGGAAGAATTATCTACTCCTCTCATGTGTTTTTCTTATTTCTCTCTCTTATAAGTTTCCATATTTCAACTAACCACCCAATTAGTATATTTATTCCACTTTTAACCCCCAAAAATAATTTAAGGAAAGTTGTAGAGAAAAGATTGTATTTGATATCACCTTTTTTGGACAAAAAATCATATTGGAGACATTTCACTCCAAAAACAATCAATAGAGCTAATTATATAAATCAATTGTTAACTAATTTTTTGTTAAAAGGTATATATATATATAACTTATTTATCAAAAATATTGAATATTTCAGCTCTTTATGTTAATTATTTTTAGAGATATGAGCTTCTAAAGTTAGGAAAATAAAATATATATTCCTCTATAGGAGGTCCAGTATTTCTTTATGTACGCTTTCACTTTCAAATATATTACTTTATGAATTTTTGAAAAATTAAAGTAAATAAAACTAATAAAAAATTTTATGTACAAATTAATTCATTGTTATTTGATATCAAATCAAAAATAATTTGTTTTTATGTAAATATAAAATATTATAAATATGATTTTACTTGTGATAATAATTATTTTATCTACATAAAAAATAAATTATATACAAATAAATTTATCAAATTAAATCTTTGAATTAATTAAATGAAATTCAAATATTTCTTTAAGAAAGTGGGGTTAATTGACACAAAAGTAAATATTGAATTTACAAGAAGGTGTTTGGGAATTTTGGAAGAATCAACTATCATTGCTGTATTATTTATATAATTATACAAATTAATACTGAATACTGCAATTAATACACCTCTCCATGGGTGAAGACCCACTCTTGAGCTTTAACGTACTTTCTGAATTCAAACCCTTGGATAAACTTATTTCGTGTTAATTCTTTTTTTTTCAAACAAATTTCAAGTATTATCTGACATTTAAAATTCTTCTTACTTTATAAAAATAAAATTATTTTTGTTAATTAAGGAGCTAAATTATGCTTATTAGATAATTTGTCATTGAGATATTTGTATTAAAAGTGAAAGATTTCATAAGGAGCTAGTTGACATCGGCTAGTTGTTGCAAACATAAGATTATTTTTATTTTTGGCCTTGAGTTGAGAATTTCATCTGAATCAGAAATGTTGAAATGATTCAAAATTACTTGGGAATCACGAATCAGATTATATAAATTTTAATTATATACTTTTTTTTTAAATTATAGTTATAACCACTACTATTTTCTATTATTATTTTTCGATAATCGTTACTGCATCAACTTATCCAGGGCTGTCAATTTATCATTACTCAAATATCTATATTTTGATTTCATATTTGCTAGTGAGTTTTTTTCTTTTTTTTTTGCAAAAACTTAATATACTATATATATATACTAATTCTCAAAAAATGATTTTTGGTCAACTAATTCAACTATAACATTTATCAATTTTTGACAAATACTCTAAGGAAATATTTAATACCTTTTGTAAAATCTTAATTTTTATGATCAAACCTTGAACGAGTCTCGATTGCTGGACGAAAATACGTGTATACGGCCTTCAATTTATCATAAAATTAATATAAATATAGGTAGTCGTAACTAACGTATGTCAACTTGCCTCACATCTTTTCTTTAATAAAACTATTTTTTTACTAATAAGCCAAGGCAACAAAAAAATATTTTTAATTTGTTATTCATATTTAATAGTACTTGATGCAAGGATTATACATATGTAATTAGTTTTTTTGAATCAAATATGGTTTTTCAATAACTTCCCTTTTTTTATATAAATATATAATCATATTATGATTAAGAAATCAATCACAAATCCACGTGAAAATTAGTTTAATTACGAATTTGTTTTGTTTAATTTTAAATATTTGCTTATTTTTATATGCAATCGTCCAATTTTAAGAACATGTAAATTATAGATTACAAATAACTCATTTTTTTCCTTGCTTTTATGGCAAAAGAGTATGTTTCAAAAATAAATAGATTAGGTTAAATTACCTAAAAGTATTTGTTTTCAAACAGTCTATATCAGTAGTACAATCGATTGAAATTAATTTTTTTGAATAATAAATTTCTCAGAAGTTAATGCTACAATTTTTAAAGTTTTGAGATAATTAAATATTTAATAAATTATAGGAAAAATACATAAAAATGAAAATAAGTAAATACTAGAGTTATATATCATCACAAGTCAACAAATTGGATTCAAAGGGTGTGTTCTTAAATATTTTTACATCGAGAAATATGAAAATGAACTTTATAATCAAAAGTTTTTGGTTATGTGACCAGTATAAAATAAAATTGAATATACTTTTGTCCAATCTTATTAGCTTAAAAATGTAAATATAAACAAAATTATTACAAACAACAAGTTTACACATTTGAAATATTTTTTTTAAAGTTTTTTTGATTATGAAGTTGTATGTCTTCACTTTACGACAAACTATTATTTTTACCATTGTGATAAAAAATGAGACTAATTTATTAAACTAAAAATTTTTTTTATCAATCTTGTAGTTATTTTTTCCCTAAATTAAATTGAAAGCAAACTTAAGTAGACTCTGAGAGTCCTACACTTTTTCCAATTATTAAGCAATATCACTGCCTTGCATTAAAATATAATTTTCAATACTAATAAAAGTATTGGTTTTTTATGACATAAACATTCTTAAAAATATATTCATACATAATTTAGTTATCGATAAAGTTGATCTTAAACTTACAAATGTACATTCATTCATATATTTAAGTAATGTTGAGAAATGAGAATCTAGTTCATGTTATTGGTTTTTCTTTTCAATATATGAGAAAAAGATTATTTTTTTATTTTTTTTAATCCTTAATGATTCTTCATATATAAGTACTGTGTGTGCATTAAATATGTATGTGAACAATTACACAGGTGATATATATATCATTCTAACTGAAGTAAATATATAAAGTTAAATGTTTTCTTTTTACAATTTTAACCCTTTGCTTATCTAAACCAAAATTACTGCAATATCTTTGTCATATCTTCTGTGTATCAAATGGTTTATTTACCTTTGACATGGCTTGAAGATGATATCTACGCTCTCATTGCGTTGCTCTGGCACCAAATGTCGTCATAATATAATTTTATGTAAATAAACAGAAAATTTTTTTACTTTATTTTTATTTTGGTGTACAATTGATGAACTATACTTAGAGCTGCAGGAGATTCAGCTTACAGAAGAGGAACGGAGATGCGTTGTATCTATGTGTCTAATTAATAATCAATCAGCAAGTGTGTCTTTTGTAACAATAAATCCAGGAAACTATGAAGAAACTCAAGGATTAAACCCCTCATAACTATTTAAAAGTTGTTGAGGTCTCAGGAGGACTCCAAGAAGGTTAGTAGCGTTGAGTTCTTAAAGAAGATATAAACCATAATTGGCCTATGTCTGATAAAGTACTATGTCTCAATTGAAAAGAAAATTAATGTCAGTGACAGGAAATTGTAAAAGAGGATCTCAAATGCCAGCCTTACAAGATGCAAACCAGTCAGATATTGCCCTTCTGGTAGCCGCCTTCTTAACCCGATGCATAATTTCGTCTCAGGCTACCTTGACACCCACACTAAAAGATGTAAAGATGTCCCCACACAACTAACGCAAGTCTGGTGGCTGCCAATAAGGATCATTTTGCGTCCATTCGCAGGGTCTTCATCTTTAAGGGTTACTCCCATTTCAGAGGCGGCATCGAGGCTAAGGACTATTATATTGAGTAAGCCTCTAGACTCACAGGCTACAATTATTTTATTTTTATTTGAAATAAAAATAGTCAAAAATACGGATTTTATGTATTTTTTTGTAAATAAAAGAGAACCCTGAAAATACATTTTGAATTTATTATATACATTCTATATCCATTTTTTTTTTAGAAATGGTAATTCGTTTGTTTCAGAGTCATTTATATTTATGAAAATTAATTATTAAGGCTTCAAATAATGTTTTTAGACGTTCTTATTATTTTTATTTTTCCAATCAATGAATATGAATTGAAAGATAGAAGTGGATTTAATGATGTCATGTTTTGGATATAATAGTTTGTTTGATAATCATTAATTTAATTAGAAATTATATTATATTTCCCTTTATCTTCAAAATTTGAAATTATTTCCACAAACTACTATTTTAGATAATGAATTCATAGGTATCAAATATAGTTATAAATAACTATTTAATTTATCAGCTGAGGATATGCAACAAGAAGTTTAACATTCATTTTAATGTTTGGATGGATAAATATCCTAAGGAAGTCCTTGTGTTTGGAGTTGAAATGAGGTAGTGGAGGTTGATTAATAAATATTTCTAAATAAAATCAGATTAATTATGAATGATTTTATTTTTAAAATTTAAACTTATCATTACATGACTTTATTAATTTGTACTTTCTGTTATTTAAATATATTCCAAAATGTAACAATTGCATTTGTATTTATTGCTTAACCTTGGATTTAGAAGGGAATCAATCTATTTTATAAGAAAAACTTTATTTTTCTTAGATTAACATTTATTAACATGATTGAAAGTCTTTGTAATAAAGCATAATTTACTTAAAAAGACTCAATTTTTTAATTTCTAAAGTTTGATTGAGGTTAGACATGTTTATTGGGGTGTCAAATATATATCATTGTGTACATGTTGCAGGCTGAAAAATAAGAATAATAATTTTAAATGAAGGTTTTACAGAACTTGGGATAAAGATAATGCAATAATTGAATATTCCATAGATGATCGATATATAAATTATATAATTCTTTACTATTGTAATAAAAATACTAACATATGATTACTCTGTGGGATAAAATACCAACAGTTATATTAATCCTAAATACAAATTAACAGCGTAATTTTGTTCGATTAATATAAGATGATAATATTAATTAAAAGTTTGTAATAATTATGACCAATAAGGCAACTAAATTAACAACTTTAAGAAAAAAAAATTGTATCTTGTACAATATATTTCTATAAGTTAAAATTCGTCGGAATTGGATGGAAACTCAAGACTTACAAAAAAATGGAGAAAAAAGGAAATAACCTGCTATTTTGTAATTTTACATTTTAACAATCTTTATTAACTTTTTTCCTCTAAATTGCCTATGTTAAATTAATACATTCTATTCGGTCCCTTTTGGCCTTACCAATGGCGACCAGCCTATTGAAATAAAAGATACAAGTATTGCGAAATAAAAATCTGGGAACATTTTAAGCCAACTCCTCGCCCATAGGGCGTCCATGTCTTCAAAACTTTGGGTGACAGATGTTACAGTGCCACTTCCTGATATACGGCCATAAATAAAAATTGATGGATTGACATCTGTAAGTATGGTGGCCACATTATTTTGTGCCAGCTAAGCCATGTTGTTAGTTTGGAAAGTCTGAGATATTTCGGCAGTGTGAGAAGGGCCCCATCCAGCTGGAAGACAATGTTGCCTTCAGGGAAATTTTCCTGGACAGAGGAGAGTAAGTTGATCCTAAAAAAGTCGACGTATGTTAGTCTGTGTCCCACTAAGAACCAGATCAGGGGCGTCATAATGCTGTTGGAGGCAATAATGGACTTTTCTCCAGAGATCTACTTCCTCTCTATGTTTTTGATCTAGCCACTTCTTTTCATTTAAGATGGTATTACGAGTAATTCCTGTAAGTCTGGCCACCTCTGTTGGAGCGTAAAAAGAAGAAAGAGTTGATGCCCTAAGCCTTGAATCTCACTGCAATGACATTTCTCGTCCGATTTAAAAATTTCAAAAACAGCAGGTGCTTGAGATACATGGCTATCTATGTAATTACAGACAATTCAAATTTCCTCATACAAGACCTTACATTTAGGAAATTACTATTTCAATCATAAAAATTTCAATATTAAAATTGGACGTTCGATAAAAGTAAAGGACTTGATTATTTAGAAAATATCTTAACGTGCCTTACATTAATTTTTATTTTTTTGTCACGTACTTACATTTGATATAAGAGCTTGGTGGAACATTTAAATAATATTATTATGACAGACATAAATTAATCATTCTAATACTCATAAATAATATTCAATAGAAAGTCTTCAACAATAGCCTGAACAGTCCTAATAGTATATATTTGGTAATATAACATAATATTTAATCTTTTTTTTCAAAACTACTGGTCCTGCGAATTGACGTAATTTTTAATGGTTTATCGTCAATTATAAATACACATGTCACTTAAGGGTTTTAGAAGTATCTCAAAGATAATAGGTCTCTAGACCCTGGATAAAATTACATGCTGTAAATTAATATCGAGTGGTTTGGAGTATATATCAACCAAATAAAATGCAGGGTCATTCCAAATAACAATAATTTACCAATTGATAAGTTGTTATGAAAGCTGTCAAAAGTAAAAAAAACAACAACATCAAGCAATATATTAACTAAAGTGTGGAGGGGAGGAAAGTTTTAGTTTATTGTGGCTTATGAAAGTTGAAAATAAAAATAAGACCATTGGTAACAAATGATCTTTAGGAATTTCAAAGTTTATAGTTGGTATGTCTGCTTTGGAGGTGTTACGATACAGTTTATAATTTTTTTTTAAATATAAAATAAATAAAATGTGGACAATGTGATTTTGCATAAGTGGTTTTGTCACTGCAGTACTCAAAAATAGTTGAATTGGGTAGGTGGGAGATAAAAGATCATACCAAAATACAGTTTTCTTGAAATAGGTCATCAAATATGTCAGTTGTTAAAAAATAAGTTTTCATAAAAAGATTGTCAAACATTGTCCTATTTTCAAAAGTTTTAAATAATGGTAGTATTTGAAAATATTACTATTTTCTTAAGTGGTAAACTTTGTAAAAAGCTTGATAATTATTGATCTATATTATGTTTGTGTATGACCAATACAGTGGTAACTTGGTGATCGACCATAATTAGTTTAATTTAAAGAAATGTCGTTAAATATCAAAAATACTGGATCTGTTTTATTTTATTTTCTAATATTTTAAGTTCCAATTAGACGTTAGAATAAATATGAACGAAAACTTTTTAGAGATTGTAAATTTTTTCCGCTTCAGGGATTCAATTTGTTTGTCAAATATCGAATATGGAATCATTCAATAACTCTGTATGTACAATATACATACAATGTATATTGTAGACATCTTTTAACATGGATATTATGGATTCATAAACTTACTTGAGGTGCCTTTTTTGAATCTGGAATGATTAAATTCAACTCTGCGGAAGATATTTCCTTTCTTCGATTAGAATTATTATTTTTTGGCTGAACACGTGAATGATTGGAAGTGAGAGGCACTTCCTCAAAAATATCATCTTCGTTTAACGTCTGTATATGAGATTTAAATCGAACTCCGCTTGTTCGGAGTTCTTCTTCTTCTGGCGATGTCTCCCGTCCAGACTCTTCATCATCCATAATCATCTCCAAAACTTGCCCATGGGCTTGAGATTATTTCCGATCCTTACTTTTTAAATGTATGGTATGTGTGTTTACTATTGTTTTAGATAAAATACAATAACTTCAACTTGTATAAATATATCGATATTCTTATAAGTAATGCACAAAACTCAACGAAACATTGAAGCACATTATTTTAAAACATGTTTTTCCCCTACACATATGAACCGACGGAATTGATTTTCAAATTAAAGCACTAAGGACGGAAATTTGTAAAAAAAAATATATAAAAACTTCTTTTATTTAAATTATAAAGTTTTTTTTAAATTATAGTTAATAACAATGAGAGAAAGAAAAGAAACCACTTGATTTAAGGAAATTTTTGGACAACTGACGAAGCTTTTTTTGTGTGTGTGGTCGAAAAAAAAATGATACGACGATCGTTCCACGCTTTTCCTTCTTCGTTTGGGCTTGCTAGAGAGCTGTGAACACCACACGCTTTTTATGTTTTGTCCCTTTCCTTCCTCTATTGAGCTTCTGGTTTTTTTTTATTCCTTAGTCTCTCTAGTTGTATAAGTATAAAGTAACATAATATTAATTTCAACAAAGAAATTCACAAAAAAAGAAGTGAAATAATTTACTTTGACCCTGATAGTGAGGAAAGGAATGAAATCAAAGAGATATGATCAAATAACTATATCTATAGTACGCAAAAGGAATAAAACGAGTTAATAAGTCGATTTTTGGAGTAGCAACGAGCAAAGTAAAACTTTGCCTCCTCGATATATTCAACTTTCCGAATAGTAGGAATCGTTTGTCGTAGGTCTTTAGATAGATTTATTGTGGAGTATCAGGGAAAGACGTAAAGTTGAACTATGAAAGCGTACCCAATATATCATTTTTCGTGGCTTTTATAGCGTGTCCATTGGTAATTAGGGCAATAAAGCATAGTTTTACTTTGCTCACCAAAAGTCAACCTTATATATCTGTATATAAGACTTCACCTAAAAAAAATGTCGCGCCACACACCCTTTTCTCAAGTTATTTTATTAATATGCTGTAAAAAAATCAGGAATAAAAAGTTAACAAAATAAACATACAACAAAAATCAAAAATCTATAAAATTTTAATAGTTCTTATTCATCCGTTACTCACATTAATCAGCTAAAAAGTTTCCTAACACATGGGCTGAAAAGTCCAATGTTTAACAAAGAAAACACGTTTTTTCGTTTGAAATGGGCTATAATCATCAATTCAAATCTTTAATAAGAAGAAAACAATCATTCTATTGCAACTCTAACATTTCAACACCTTTTTTTAAAAATATTTTTTTTTTTTTGGCCTCGAAATAGTCCTCAATTTCAGCAAAAACCTTTTCATTAGAGTAAAATTTATTTCGTGTTATCCTTTTTTTTAAGGTCTGAGTGTCCCTATAAAACTTTTCATGCCAATGCTTACATTAAATAATTTTTTCCCATAAAAAAGTAGTGTAAGCTTAAAACACGTCAAAGTTTTTGATTCACTGTTTTTGAAATTATAAAGTAGCCAACACTTATCACAATAAACCGTCAATGAAAGAACAGATTGTCATAAAATTTAGACAGCTGTCTTTTGACGCTTGGTACTGACTGAAAATGAGGAGATTTTTTCAAAAAAAATTATGTATCAAGGTCAGGACTCTTCAGCACATGTGCTACTCTCAGTATTACCAATATATTTAGGCCTGCAAATTTCTGAACACGGCCTAAAATTTTAAGAATAGGGAAAATCTATATATTGATAAAATATTATTTATCTTTGTACTATTATTACTTTTAACCCTCATCTTGTAAAGGATAATTTTAATAGATGGCTGAAAACTAGGTTTGAAATTCGGGACAATGGCCACCACTAAGACTTATAAGATTGAGGGTGTCAGAAATTTATTAACGATAAAAAATTATTTTATGAAGTTTGGAAGCTTGAAACCATCATTGCCTGCTACATGGGACCATTAAAAAGCTGCCCCAAGATTATTAGTTTCTATTTTATGTGGTATTTTTTTACTGGTTTACAAGGCTTACATTTTGATTACATGGTACTACAAAGAACAGAGTTGGGGCCCCAAATTGCATCAGCATTTAAATACGAGGTTCCATTTTGCAACCAAACACAACAAAAAAAAAAAACTGGTTTTGTGTTTATCCCATGTCTCTAAATGTAAAAACCTCCATGCAACAATAAAATACGCAAATGCTTCTGTGATCTTCTCTGAACGCTGTAGATACCGTTGGAATCTTCATTCCGACAGCCTACAATGATTGAAAAGATGGACAGATAGATTCAAGGTATGTGAAAGGTGGAACCCCTACCTATCAGTACAATCTCAGAATGTACCAAAAAGTCATTAACAAGTACCCCTTCCTATACGGCAAAGAATAGCTAAAACTTATGGAGCAATATTATACCCTATTCCAACTCTTACCTCAATCCCCCAGACATTGCAGTTTAGAGGGTCTTGGAAAATAATGCCTTGCACAGGCACATCCAAATTTGGATTTGCCATAAGCTGCAATTATGAAATTGTAGTAAGCCAACATAAAATCTAATTTTAGGAGCCAGCAATCTGTTTGCCGGTGTGGCAATGCATATTTTGCTTGTGAAGGAGTACCTATTGAATTTAATTACTTATTGAAAGCATATGTTACACACCAGTTTTTGAGTTGTCTTTTCTTGATTCCATAAAAATGACGTTTATGTAATTACGCCATTTTAAATGAAATTTGGTCCCTATTCTGTAGTCTTATAGGGATATCAAAATTTTTGTGGCAATTCTGGTGCTTAAAAAGGTATTTTGGTCATTTTTGGATAGCTTTTTTTTTAATCAGTTAATTTAAAGCAATACATATCAATTTGCAAAATCATTTCCTGAATTTCCTTTAAGTAGGAGATAGTTTATAAATTGGATTAATTTCTAACTCTTTAAAAATAACATTTTAACATATTCCGATAACCCAATGTTTGAACATAAAAATATTATTATAGATTTCGCAATGTTATGACCTGAATGTACTCTAATTAAATTATATTCAGTCTGTAGATTTGATATACATAATTTAGACATTTATTAATTAAAATCAACATTGACCCTAATCCTCCATCATTATTTTTTTTCTAGAAATCGAATGCTTTATTACAAAGATATAGTAAATTATGGCTTTGCAACATCAGTGTCCCTATAAGGCATAATGGTGCAAGTAGATATGTTAATATATGTGTCAAAACACGTATAATATTACTGTCAATTTGTTGATTAGAAATATTTATTTACATTTCTGTTGACTAACTTGTTTGGAAAGTCCTGCTCATCTTACTAACATCCTTACAATAAGTGCAAGATGTACAAAATTGTCTACAAAATTGATAAAAAAATTGAGCTTTTTTATTTTGTACAATATTTAATACTCATTTATGTCTTGTCATAGATATAAACTGTTTTGTGTCCCATCAAATGTCGTAAAAGTATGTTTTTATTGTTATGTATACTATTTTGAAGAAAAAAAGGAAGGAAAATTAACTATTTCTTGTGGCCGTTAGGAACACTGGGTTCCAGAAAAAAAAATATTAATATTTTTAGCTTGGTAAAACTTGATAACATAAAGACCTTCTAAAATCACTATTTTCCTTGTGTGTTTTTAAGGGTTAAAAAACATTTTTTTTTCATGGTTGTTACATAAAGCAATGGTTTTACAACTTTTTTGAGTTCAACACTAAAAAATATGTAGCTAGACATTGTTTGCCCTGTACATCTTTCATTTAGAGATGAATTTAGATTTTGGAGTGTACTTTATGCCAAAGGATGACTTAAAGACCATATCAACCCTGTAAAGTTCAACCCAGTGGCAAACAATTTATGTTTTTGAGTATATTGATCAAAAATAAAGATTTTAATTCTACTTATATTATAAAATATAATAAAAAATACGACAACTCAATAATCGAATATAATGTAAATATATAATCAGCAATATATGTATTGCTTCGAATTATTTATTGCGATCCTCCTTTGTGTTCCATGACTCCACCTTTGAGAACCACTGATATAAAGGACATTTTTCTTTATGTGAGCAATTGGCTCAAAAATATGAAGGGTAAAGTTATCTGTGGTTCAAAGTTTTTAAGACGTAATGGAGTTGTAAGTGTAAGTTAAAGTCTTAAACGTATAAATTTTTTCCGATCAAGAAAGATTAAGATAAAAACAAAAATTGTTTTTGATCTTCTGTTTTGAAAATAACACAATTAGTTCTTCAGATAGCACAGTAACTCAAAAACTGTAGAACATGTCGTCATGATATTTTGGCAGTTGTCTTTTGTATTGGGCTACTAAAAGAAAATGAGGTGAATTAAAAAAATAGCACCATCTATGTTTGGCCTATGTGTAATAAGAAAAATACAAATGTGTCATATCACATCATATTTGTCCAAAGGTTGTTTTTTTATTGTTTCCTTGATATATCAATTAGAACTAGAAATGAAATAAAGTCTGATTTTATAAATAACCAATAACATAAATTTCATCATATCCTTATTGAAAAATCAATGAAAATCAATATTTACCTTGTTCAACAAAGTATGTAATTGTCTTCATTTGTTTCTCTGTTTGTAGATTGACAAATGTTACAAAGCAATTTTGGTAAGACATAACTTTGAAGGAAGTTGAGATGCATAACATAAACTATATTCCTTTTGTAGGTATATTACATACTCTTTTTTTACGGAATAAGATCAAAGGCCAAGGTGACCAAAAAAGTCAAACAATTTATATATTGCAAACGTTTGATTTATATCATATACCAGAAATAAAAGTTGTATTTTGTATGGCAGTTCGGCATGGTGAGACTTTTTTAGTCTACAATAACAAATGTCCTTTAAATGCACTTACTCTTGGTCTAAACTTACTTGACCGGCACCACTTCTTGGAAACTTGAAGTTACTACGCACAGCATCTTCAATAAACTTTTATTCTACCATTAGGGTGTCCTTAAAGATCTTGAAAACTGATTTGACCTTCTCACAGCCATATTCTAAATTGCAAAGTCAAGGGGGTTATGTTAGTTGAAAAGGGAAGGCAAAAGGTTCAAAATTGTCTTTGCACCATTCTAGTATCTGTATGCTTACACTGCAAATTTTTATCTAACAAAATGTATTAACAATATTATTAGCTAAATGTTTACACACATTATACATAATTTTATTTCATGGAAATTATTTGAGCTTAACATATCTTATGTATGAAACATTTATTCAGCCTTGAGGTATAATACTTCGATGCTTGTTTATTTGAAAAGTTAATAACTATAAATTTGGTTATTATAATTTTTTCCACAAACTTAATTAAAAACTAGAATAAACTCTCAGTATTGCGACATCTTTCCGCTTATGATCATTTTTCCTTAATGAAAAGTAATTTTTTTTCTATGTTAAAGCCAAAAGTGTGTAACGTTTAATAAATTGAATTTAATTTAATATTACTCTCATTCATCAATATTCGTTGTATATAGATATGTAAAATGTGATACAAAATGATCATTTCAGCTGTGTATCTCAATTTGTTTAAAAGTGATAGTCGATTATGCATTTTTGACCTTTTGGATGGTTTTGACCTTTAATCTTGACCTGGTATTTCTTGTTAAATAAAGCACTTTTTTAACCTAAACATGGACACAAATTGGAGCTCTGAACCTAAAATGTTCCACAGTATATGTTAATTAAGTATTTTAAATGTTTCATGCTACATTGGTCTGAACCACTCAAAATTTAATCCCCTCTTTGTGTGATCATTTTAAATCCTCGTACCAGGTTAGATCAAAATAGATTTGTAACTATTGCTGTAATTCTGGTGACAACAAAGAAAAAAAAAAAAACAGAAGACAAGGCATAACCACCATTCAACTTTGTTGGTGCAGGAAAAAATCATAAATAACCAAAAAATAATTAGATTTTACCCCTCATATGTAGGTGTACAAAACTTATCATATGTATAATAAAGTAAAGTCGTCCTGTCCTTTTCTTGAGGTTATTCTTTTATGATTGAGTGTATTCCTTGACAACTGAATGATTGATAATTGACGGACATTTGTAGAAATAACGCTTTTTTTTATAGTGTTTGGTTAATTAATGTTCGTGTAAACTAGGATTATCTACATACAAAATACTCAGATCATATAATATGTACTTCATATTTCCTTCTTTTAATATTAAAGTCTTGTTTTTAGGTAATAGTATTGTTTATTAAGAAATATCCTATAACATTATTTAAGTATTTAATCAAAAAGTTCTGAGATTATTTCAGTAGTAAATTAAAAACTCTTCCTCATCGAGATGGAAATTTGAATTATAATCAGTGAGTTAACTTAAAAATTATAACCAGGCAAATGATTTAATTAACGTCTTGTTAATCTTTGTGATTTTTTGGACCAATTTGGACTTCAAGATTGCCGATTATTCAGCCGAAGTCAGTCTATACCGCACAACAACGGAAATCAAGATTAAATTTGTGAAATATAATATGTAAAAATATAAATTAGAAAGCTGATAGAATCATTGTCTATTTATATAGACATTTGATTACAATTTCTTTAAAAAAATATGTATTTAATTATTTTATGGCTTTTGGTCTAGCTTTTATTTAATAAAAAAATTAATTTGGATATTTTCTTTTCCTAAAAGGGTTATTTTGTTTAAGTAATTTATAAACGTATTTAGTATAATTTGATCCTTAAAAATGTGTTTCACTGCTTCGATCCTTAGCTTAATCGACCTTACGTTTCAAGGATAATTTTTGTGGCTAAACACATCTTCCAAACATTTGCAAATGAGTAAATTGTGTGGAAATTGACCCCGAGCTACTTGGCAATGTTTGAGGTCTAAATTGCAATCTGTAACCTTTTTGTGTCCATCTTTTCCCAATTAATTATTTATCTTATTGTTTAATATTGTTTGAACAGTAACAACAATATATTTTTTGTGTGCTATTTTAGGTTTGAAACTCTCAAGATATCTTAAAAATTTAGCTTAAAAAAGTGGTGTTAGACTTAGTCACTACTCAGTCAATGTTAGACTCAGAGTAGATTTGGGGATCAACTTTGGGGTAAGTTTTGTTCATGCTTAATACAGAGTGAGATTTGTAGTTATTTTCTTCCACTCATAGCTGACTACAGCTAATCTAATGAAATGCCATGACAGCTAAAACTTTCTTCAAACGATAAGAGTTACCATGTCATTTTTTGTATTTTACAAACCGCCAGGTGGTTATAAATTACTATTTATACAATGATTTTTTATGAGGAAAAGTTTGAAAAGTACACATCAGAGAAACTGATTTTTTTTTGAAATGGCAAATAAACTAAAAAATACCCAAGGCATATCTTTTGAAATCTATAAATACTGCATAAAAAAAAAAAATCTTAGAAGAAATGTGTTTATATGCCAATAATAAATACAACTTTAAATAAAAGGTCAATCATATTTTCAGTAATTTTTAGATATTAAATTAAATGAGTAGGATATTTTTATTGATTATTTTTTTAAAGTAGGAACCTGTTTGATAATGTCTTTATCATGTAAATAATTGAAGTAATATTCGTTTTAGTAATAAAATTAAGGTTTTTTTTTAAAAATTTAGAAGCTAATAGTACTATTTAATTAAAAGGCCATTCCCAGTAAATTATATTCTTTAAACACACAGTTATAAATAGGAGTTGTCCTTTTTGATTTATTAGTGTTAAGAAACACATTTCCTTTAACAACAGGGCAAATTATACTTTAATTTGTAAAATTTGATGAAGGCTAGGCCTAAGCTTTTTATTTTAATACTATTTTGCTTCAGGGGATAATTTCGTGGAATGCTAATAATGTTTATTATTTTATAAATTTAATAGTGACGAGAGTTGTTAAAAATGAAAATTTTTTGTCGTGTACGGAAATTGTCATTTTAATCATACAAAAACAAAAATGCTCATTACGGTAATATAACGTATAAAAGACAATAACTTATTTTATAGTGAAAAAAGGAAAATATTTTGAATGCCAAAATATGAAAAATAGTGTTTTTTATCTCCTTACATTCATCAGATGTGTCCTCTGACGATAACATATATAAAAAATGAAAACAATGTTCTTTAAATAAAAACTCTGTTCACTTTCAATATGTTAAAAAAAATGGTTTATTGTTGTCTTCACAATTTTAAAAATATTTTGGCGGAGACCAGCGTAGCTGTATCGAAGCGTCATTAGAGTTGATGCAATCAACTATGAGTGAAAGGAAGTATTGACAAACTAGAATTGACATATCTGTCGGTCTTTTGAAACCTGAGCACTTACTTATTCAATAATTAATGAAAGTTGAGTTATTGAAACTGATTCATATATTGATATATTAAAAGATAAACAATGTGTTACAAAACAAACAAATCAAACTTGAACTCTCTAGCTTACATATAGGACGAGAAAATGACAAATAAACGTGATGAACGATTTTACATTAGTGAACTCCATGTAGTTGGGCGTCTTTGAAAAACATCATCTACATCGTGAGCATGTTCAAAACGCTGTAGAGTAGGAAGGGTTCTGTCAAGAAGCCCAAATTAGACCAGAAATTAAAGAAAACAGCTGAGCCAATCCTCTCACGTCCAAGAGGGCGAATGCAAGAAATTTTGGGTTTCACAAAAGACTGACAAGAGACCTATCAAAAAATGAATAAAAAACTCTTTGTGATGGAAGAGATGCCATTTTTGACACCAAAAATGAAAAAAAAAATCCATCTCCTCAGTTGAAAGAATTTTTCAAATTAGTTTTCCATGAGTCTATACAGTTTTTTAACCCTTCCTATAACCCTAATGCAAACCTCCTCGAGTAAACCATTTAGGTACATGTCAAGGGGTAGGCTTGCAGTGTCTTTCATCCAAACACCGATCCCCGTAAAGCCACTGTAAGCCAGCAGTGAGACCCCATGATGGAGGATTACATCTGCAGCATGTGCCAGACCTTCCATCGCCTGGAAGCCATCATTGCCGCTAAAGGGTAGCTTCATTCATGATTAAGAGAACTCAGACCCACATCTTTTCATTGTATAAATGTTATTGAAATTATTTTTTTAATTAATAAACTTTCTTTTGTTATTGTTAAAAAATCAATGTGTTCATATTTTAATGGATCCCTTGGTAGTTTGGAATTACTCCGTTTTCGATCCCCAATTCTAAGAAACAATATAATGGATGAACAAATCCTCAATTTGACTATCTTACATTCATGATCACACACAAACAAACTATTGGTTACTTTATAACAAGATGTTTTCTCCTTAAGTATTCAAAAACAATGTTAGAAATTTTGGCAAATAAAATAATGTTAGAGCCTAAGATCCCCAGTATACTGCAGCCCCCCAAAAAAATTGATGTACCACCGCCCAACTTCTGTGATTTTGCCATTTTCAATGCGTCCCTAATTATTTTTGATGTAATTGTCCCAAGTAAAAAGAAGAAGATGTGTTTGTGTAGATGACTGCTTCAAGATTCTTCCATTTGTTTTGCCTTACCATGAAATAGCAAATAAAATTTTAAACAAGTAATATTCTACACTTGTTGTCGATCCCGTCTCCACAAACAATTAATCTTGGAATTTGAGACGGGGGTTAAATGTCTCATATAAATGTTTTTTCTTTAATAATTCATTTATCCTTACTATGAAATTTAAATATGAATAAGGCAAGAAAAAAATAATAATATTACAGTTACTCCATCCGACATAGGAATGTTCATTAAAGTCAACTTACCTAATTGAAATTTATTTCTCAATGAGTGACTGTGAATCAAATCTACGCATATTGAGTTGAAGAAAATAATTCAATCGAGCTCGTTGTTTAATGAACTATGTTACTCCATAATTTTCTGTAACTAAGGAACAAAATAACATTATGGGTTGCAATGTTATTCACTATAAGTATAAACATATATAGAGAACAAAATCACAAGGCCCTTTATATTTATTGGCACTTCGAGGATAATCTTTCTTTTTCAACAGCTCTAAATTAATTAAATATATGCAATGCACTACATGTTTATATGAGGCCTCAAAGAAACGTCTAGAATATCGTTAATTTGATCAGTAGTTTTTATGGGTTAGACTATAATCTAGATACTTATGCAAATATTGCGTTAAATATATTTGTTTTGTAATTTTTTATTGCTTCTAAAATATAAAAACAAATTATTTCATTTATTTGTAGGAAACAATCCCATGTTATTTTTTTAAATCTTTGTAAGCTTAGAAATTAATCAATGTTAAAACTTGGTAAAAAGGAGAAAGTGTAGCTAAAAATGCATTATTCGTACAATATCTTTTTATTATCATCTTAATATGTTATGCACTTAATAAGACATATATTTATTAAATGTATAGCACTTGAAAATATTAATATTGTGTCGCCTAGAATAATTATCTTAAAGAACCAAATGTTTTGTTTAATTTACCTTTGTTTAAAATAGTGTGTTTCTAATTGCTTTTACCCCTATAAAAATCATAATGACTTTTATAACTCAAAATTTCTGGTGTTGTGGCCTTTAGACTATTTTTTTGAAAATATTTTGTCAATCATCTTCATGATTTACGGTTATTTTTGCCTTGAAATATTTGTATTCCATAGATTTGTAGGTACATGTTTTAAGATTTAAAAAAATATATGAATGATTTCTTAATCAGAAATAATGTTTTGTTAATATAAAAAATTACGAAAAAGTGACCCTTTCTTAAAAAATTCAATATAATTTTTATTTATTAGGATATGACATCGACTAGAGATGATAAAAAATATAAACAGCTAACTTCATCATAAAATTATTTTCAACTAGTAGAATAACTCAGTGTTGGCTCTGAGTTATTAGGTGTCGTTTATTTAAGAAATATAAAAAATAGTCTGAAAAGTACCGGACTTAAAAAAGAAAACAAATTTTCTTCGTTCAAAATTGGCTTTTTTTATTAGTTTAACTTTATCCAGAGCAACACAATAATTCCAGCGCAACTTTAATATTTAAAAGCAACTTTTAAAAAATGTTTTATCTTTTGCTTAAAATAGTTTTCAGTTTCAAAGATAACTTCTTATTCAGAGCAAAATATCTTGGGAGAAAGTATTTTTTTTTTTAGGTCTATAAACAACAAGTAGTCACTTAGAGCCAAATTTAGAGAGTAAATTGGATGCAGAAGCAATTTGAAATTCAATTAAGGGAGTTTTGCCATTGTTTTGAGTCAGTTGTGACAAAGTACGTTATCATGTACAACAGCACTTTCTTCTTCTTTAAATGGGACCGTTATCCCGTGATGTTCTCTTTCAAAAACTTCATAGCTTTCACCATTGATGGATAAAATCAAAGGGTATCATCTGTTCTTATTAGCTTAATATTTGTTGCTTAGACCATGTGTCCTTCTTGATATTAAACTTATTTCTGTTAAGGGGGGGGGGGATTTGCAGCATTTATGCTGTCTCCATCAGATGTTATTTCCCTTTTTAAGGTTATATATGAATATTATGCTATTTTATCCCCAAAAACTCAGCCAAAACTCTTTCCAGCTGATTGTTGTCCTTTTGAGTACATTGGCGGAAATATATATGTTGCTGTGCCCTCAGACGATGATTGTTTTGATTCTGGAGTGAAGTGATGGATGCATGTTTCAACCATTGTCAAATAACAACGTATGAATATCCGTTTGTTACGTTTCAACATGGCCAAACGCTTTTTAGAATCATGAGCCTGTTTACGTTTTTAGTTATCAGTGAGCAAACGTGGTACCCACTTTTGAAAAAGATTTGGCATGGACAAATAGACATACAATATAAAGAAACACACGTTCTTTTGATATGGGTGCGTAGACTATTCAAATTCCTTAAATACAAACAAGTCAAATTCATATTTTCCTTCAGTCGTTTAATTGACTTGTATCACTTAACCTCTTTAAATATTGTGAGATTCGTGCCGCAGTATCTCTTAGTGATAATCTCTTATTTTATTAGCAATAACAATTTATTTCTAAAGGTTCCTTTAATGATTGAGATAGAGTTGCACCGTTTAAGGAAAAGTAAACATTATAGTATTACATTTAATCTTTCTGACCTCATAAAGTAGGTTTAATTCTCTAGGAACGACAGGGGCACAAACCTACGCACATTGAGTTCAAGTGAATAAATTCTCCCAAACGTGTTGTCATCTGAGCTGCGCTGCTCAATTATTTTACATTTGAGCAGAAGGACATGACATGGCTAATTACGGTTTTGTAACGAATTTCACAATCTTAGAGTTACTTAAAATTTTTAGCTTATTTGGGTTCATATTTAAAAAAAATATATATACCATAAGCAAATAAAAAATAGATAAGTAATACGCCAAGTTAAAAATATAGATAAATAAATATATAAAAACGACAATGGGATTTCTATTGGCTGTACAGAATAGTAAGGCTGCAGTATATTGATTTCTTTAATATCCAGTAATGAAGATCAGCCAGGGCATAGGGTAAAACCAAATATACAGCAATATTTTGAGACGCCTATGTCACCACATAAACATTTTTATAAATATACGAGTTGGTTCAGAGCTGACAACAGAACGTGAGAGTCATTCAAATCTCAATTCAGATAAAAGTAGAATGTTCATTAGTTAACTTCAAATTGCAGCATCAGAGTTCTTACCATATTTCCAGTTGGATTTGTTGATTATTATACCTCTTAATTGAACATTATTTTTATAAGACGATTAGTTAATTGGATAAAAAACAACCCCAAAATAAAACGAACTTTGGTACATGATAAACAGTTGAACAATAATAATAATTAATGGTAAATTTAAATTTTGTATCTTTTGATTGAATTATAATTTGTAAAGCTAATATTGTATGCCTCAGTCTTTCGATTGAAAAAAAAGAAGAAGAGTCCAAGAAATCAAAAGTAAAAACAAAGCAACGACTTTAATGCAAAATGGTTTATTAAATTCACTATACCTTTATTCTAATTGTTAAATATTCGAATAAATCCTGAACAAGACATTATTAAGATAAATAAACCAATCAATATTACATATATTTTCTTAAATGTTCCTTTAATTTGGGTTGCACTGATTAAGTATTAGTAAACATTCATGTATTAGATTTACTCCATCTAACATAGGAATCCTGTTTAAAGTCCATATACATAAAGTTTATTTCTTTATCCCAAAATGATCGGGGCGTGAAATTACTTACATAGAGTTTATGAGAATAATTTATCCTGAGCTACTACAATTCCAAATAAAATTTAATGTCTAAGGAGCATGCTCAAATTATTGTCAGTATAATGAAAATTCAACAGTATTTCAAACATTTTTATTAATCTAGAGGTATACAACATTCCAGTTAATTAACCGAGGGTTATTGAATGAAAAATACATATGAAAGGGTAATAATAATTTTCCTTTCTTTTTTAATTTATTTGCTGAATCATTCACGCATGGCGTTGCCTTTATGTATTCATATTTCTATGGTACACATTGAAAGTATTTCCTTGAATAATAAACAATTAATGGGCTACAAGAATTACAGAAATTGTTCAACTCAACTTTAACAAACTCAAACCTTAGTTTAGGGAATTCAGTAGTCTGTTATAACTTTTTATTTCTTCCAAATTATAAATATATTTTGATTTCACAGAAAAAAATCAATATATAAATTACATATTTAAACATAATGTGCACATATATTTCGTAAATAATTTATCAAAACATGATTGGAGCAAGGAAAAAGGAAATAAAAAGTTTGATGCATTGTTTTGTTTTCAGGTAAAAGTAAAACAAAGTTAATTGGAAAATACTTTTTGCAAAATATTTATGATTATGGTCTCAGCTTTTTCTGTTGAGCAAAAAAACAACTTGTTTAATATATTTCACTTTGAATTACTTACCTATAAAGGTTTAAAAGACACTATTTGAAAGTGAAAATTGTTTACAAAGTTAGGGTATTTGGTTATTTACAATATTGTATAATTTATTGGATGTGTCATAAGCCGTTGAACACTTTTTAAATCCTAAGTAATGACTTTGTAAGAGGTAAAAAAGCTATGGGTCAATAATAATAATAGTTCTAATTATTACATATTCCGTTTGTACATCAGCCTTATTTGATCTATGAGGATTTTGTCCTAAAATCACTACTAAAGAGTTATGTAAACTTATTATTTTTGTAAAATAGTTCAACGATTTATTATCATAGCAAATACTTATAGCATTCTAAAAGGGAGTTATCATGTAACTGTATAAAAACAAATTATTCGTATTTGTGAAGTATTTTCGATAAAAACCAACTTGTCTGACTATGCATTTTAGAATATAAAAAAACTTTGTTTATAAGCTATAAATGCAAATATAAAAACGTACTATATTAAATTGTAATTAGATTGCTACTTATTTGCACTTACTTCCTGAAAATATTTGTCCGTTAACGATGTATCCTTCTTTTTCTGTTTCTTTCTAAATTATTTTTATTAAAAAAATTGTTCTTTTATAAAAAACAAGTCATCAAATTTCTGAGCTCTCTTCTTCACAAACGAAATAATGCGTTTGTAACTGTTTTTCCTTCATATTTTGAGGCAAAAAGGTAATTAAATGTATCAAAATACCGATTTCATTTTTCGGTACCACAACCGGTAGGAAAATAAGTGTTTTTAATGAAAACACTAGTATATACTAGCTTTCAAGTCCAAGTCGAGTCGCAAGTCTTAGCTATCGATTATATGTCAAGTGATGAGTATTTGACTATTTATCAAGTTGAGTCAGAAGTTTTGAATTCATGATTCCACCTATAATGATTCTTTATATTTTAGTTTCTCATTTCCATGGACACATATTTTTAAATTACAGGTCTTACGTGAAATTATATTAAGGAAGAGGCGACAGATAGATTGGGTTTTCCAATAATAGATGTTATTTTTAATAACCCGCTATTTCGGTAAATGTCACTTTTGAAGCTCTAATATATTTACATTTGACAAGTACAAAGTACGCCATTTATAAAAATGGGACGTTACACGCTTCAACAACGCATTGAAATTATTAAAATTCACTATAAAATGGGCAAACCATGGCAAAGACAATTCGTAGCACAAAAACATTTTTCTGTCACCGTTAATCACCTTGTTGGACCGCAATACATAACTTGGTGGAAATATTCGACCTGTTGGGACAGGTTACTGATGTGAAGAAAAAAAATGTGTATACGTCGCTCAAGACCAACTGAGAATATTGCTGCTGTAGCTAAACGTGTTGAAGAAACCCCTGGTTTGTCCAGTCCTCGTCGTTCTAAGGATTTTTATGGTCAGAATTGGATGTTATTGATCTGGACAACGTTTACTTTCAACAAGATGGCGCTATGTACCACAGAAGCAACGAAACCTGGTTTTTTTACGGGAAAAGTTACTGGACCATGCTATGTCTCAACGAGGTGATCGCAATTGGCCGCCAATATCCCATGATTTAACAACTGACAACTTCATCCTTTGGGGCTACGTGAAAGATAAGGTATACACCAACATCCGAGTGTCGATTCAAGACCTCAAAGATAGAATTCGTCAAGTTATTGAGTGCATATTATAGCCGCTCACTTAAAAAGGATACGGTTCGGTAAGTGTAGCTGTGGAGGCCGTTTGGTCTATATTATTTTCTATTATCTAATGGCAATCCCTTCTCTTGACATTGAAATAAACATTCAGTCATTAATGAAAAAAAAGCTATTTTCCTGTTTCTATCAAAATAACATTTCTTACTGAAAAAACCCTTTATTAATAGAAAAGTAATTTTCAATTTGTTATTGATTTATTTACTTATGGCATGGACATCTTTAGACTCACGTTACTCTTTGGTATATGATATTTGTAGATGTGTAAACATATTATCAGAACATATTTTTTTATTTAATCCAGCATGACCCCTTTTTCCTAAGACTCTTTTTAAAAAGTGATGCTTAAACTATGATCTGCAGTTTCATAAAAAAGTAAAAAAATAAATGAAGTAATCCCGACAATTTAAAGAATAATGTGGAGGGAGAGTAGATTAGTTGTAATGATGTTGTATTATAGCAGCTGCAAGCAGCTGTGAGAGGAAGGAAATAATAATAAAAAAACACTTCTTATATTTCAAGGACAAATAGATTGGTGCTAATCCAATTCAAATCCTCAATTCTACTCTGATCCAACAAGGAAACTACAAATCAAAACTTTTGATCAAATGCTTATGGTTACCTCCATCCATTCTAATCCTTGAATTTAATGAATTTTGGAAGGACAGCAGCTTAGCTGTCATAACATTTCATAAGAGAAGCTGCAAGCAGTTATGAGATGACGGAAATTAAAATACATTTAACTCCTTATCTAAAAATTATATAGACAGAAATAACTAAAAATTCAATCCTCAATTCTGCTTTGTGTCCCAAAAGGACACACACTTTATAATTCCTGAGCAAGCTGTCATTTTTACTCCACGATTTTACGATTATCTGCGCTAGTTATTACTTAAGAATGAATTAGATAATTCATTTTTCAAGAATGAAATAATAATGATAACAAATTTAGAAGAACAAAAATCAAGTTTCTAGTTGCCATTACGAAAAGTATTTTCTGCTCAGCAGATCACTTTATCCTTACATTTTCAATTATCATTTTCTTCATTTTTATCATTGTTACTTATAAAACGCAGTTTGTTCTTCTTCAGTATGTGAGTCTAACTTTTTTAATTCCGTCATCCGATGCAACTCACAAAAAAGAAGCTAAACTAGTAAATAATGAAGGTAGGTGTTGTATAATTTTAAAGTACACAATTTGACACGCCCACTAAAAGTTAATTCCTGTATCACTACATTTATTAAATGCAGAATTTTATTTGAAAACCGGATCCGAAGGGATAAGTCCTTCGATATATAAGTTAGGCCCATACTGTTCTTAAAATTTTCTAGGCAATGCGTCATTATTAAATTTATCATTTTATTTTTTGGTGATATTTAAACTGTCATAAAATTTGCAAAATATATTTATTCATGAAAATATTTGTCAACTAATTCAGAAAGACTTTTAAAGTAATTCGTCTGTAACTTCCAAATGTACAGACCGTATAATTTAAAAAAATAAGTATGTGCATACTGTTTCTTAGCAAATACCACGACATATTGAATCCATACAGTGTAAATAACTTTTATTTCATATCACATAAGAGCTTTCAATGGATAAAGCAAGACTTCCTTATAGTTTGATACGGCTTCCACCACTATATTCTATTGCATCACAATTGAAAATATAAACGAATATTTTTCAATTAGTGTTGGATCAGTCCTATATTTCATTGCCTCATTAATGTATTTTTTATCAGTTCCATCCTTTTTTAATATTCAACCGTCCTAAGGACTGAAACGTTGGTTATAAAGACATTTTGTCCTAGCTATGTTTATAGTTATTGTTCACCCATAGTTAGTATTAAATAATATGAAAACGAAGAAAATAATAATTAATAGCTATAACGTATAATAACATGTTCTGACCACATATATTGTACGTCAAACTTTATCTATCTTGTATTTTGAATGTATCTTCTGTTATATTGAAAAAATAAAAGAACAGATTTAGTAACTACGTCATTTCAGCGGTTGTTATTACAATAAAATACCGGTAAGGACCGGTTCTAAGACTGAGACATTTTATTTGGCTGGGACTGATGGGACTCCAGTCTTTTCAGTTTTTTAGACCTATCCAACACTAATGATAATAATTGTAATTGCCTATTACTCTTGTTTGTAAGTATGCTAAGTTTGACTTTGTCTACTGTTTAGTATTAGGCTATATATGAATTAGTAAAGAAAATTAAGAAAAATGGAACATATGGAAAATATTTGTAAATGATTTCTTTTTAAAACATTAGGATTTGAACTCGAGACATACACCTCGAATTGATCGAATAATGAAAGACTTGCAATTTGACTTAGACTTGAAATTTAAGACTCGTGACTCGATATGCACATTAAAGTTCTTTAAATTTTTCATGGAATATAAAGTTTACTTTAAATTTCTAAGGCTTTGTACTATACTAAATAAAAATATATTGAAGGATTTGAACTTCTGAACGATCACGTAAGACTTGACTTGGATTTGTCGTATTAATACTTTTATACATATCCGGCTTAATTTCATCAGTACAGCACAATTTACTAAATTTTATTGACATTATTGACAAGGTATTGCCACTATACAGATGGAAAAAAAAATGTTATTTCTTGTTTTAAAATTTACCGTTTTCAGGCTTATGGTTCAAATATTATAAATGTATCTAAATGAAATATTACAATTATATTTTGCAGATGTCAGAGAATGATTCAAGATTGATACATGTTAAATAAAATGATGCTAAATCTATGACTGTCAACATTTTTTCTCTCTATTCCCCCCCAAAAAAAAAAATGTAGTTTGAACCAATAAAATAAAAACTATAAAATAACATAATAAAATTATAATTGAATCTTATATACATTAACTTATGAACACCAATCGGTTGTAGTTTTTTAGTAGATAAATATATGTTTAAGCATAGGATCACAACATTAGGCATAGAGTTTAAAAAATAAGATGCTCCAAATCGTCTGTCTAGAGTACTTTTTGAGACAAAAATGTTGTTCTTTTTTTCTGTTTGAAATGTACCAGTACACTTCCAAAAATAACATGAGAGATTCGAAATTTGGAAGGAAAAAATATCAATGCATTCTATCAGAAAATAACATTATGTATTAAAAAAGTAACAAAACATTTACCCGCATGATAGGGTGACACTAGAAATTTTTTTTTTTTTTTTAAATTAAATGACCTAGGTTAAAAAATGGTTCCTAATCGTACAAAACAACATTTAAGCAAAGTTTCAACAGTTGGAAAAGTATTTCAAGGTAGCTCAATGGCCCTAAAGTTTTGAACATTTACATTAAAAAAAATAACTAAATAGTTTCTTAAATACTACCTATACACTTTTCTTTTTTCCTTTCTGTAAGAATAGTTAATTGAGCTTACTAAATTTACAATAAAAAAAATTATAATTATTTTAATAAAAAAATATTTATATGGTCAAAATAATGTCAATTGAAGTTGTTTGAAATTTATTTCATGACCTTTTCTTAAAATTAATTAGCCTATTGCAACCCAACTGTTGAACTAATAAACATGGGATTTGTAATTACGTTTAACTCACATTAAATTTAGCTATTAAAAATAATTTTTTTTATACCCATGGTCATAGTGTTCTTTTAATGACCTTTTCACGGAAATTGATTATTTTAATTCGATTTTAACACATAAAACTTCTAATAAAAATCTATGTCACCCCAGTCAAAAATGGTACCCCAAAAAAAAAAATCATAAGGATAATTTTTTATTCTTTTTGCCTGATGATATATCAAATAAATGATCAATCAATTACTTTATTTATATTTAAACACAAGATTTATTCAGTTCAAATTATTAAATTTTTTAAGTAAACTTATTTTCACACAGAATATAAATATATTTTCAAACCAGAATATAAATCAATTTTTTTATAATATCCTAGATAAAAATAATTTATATTTTCTACTGTAAGTTTTAGACAAATTCTAATGACCTTTGGTAAGTATTTTCTTATTGGTGTTGGTCTTCCACGACTTGTAGAATATATTGAAGTTGTCACTCGTCATTTGTTATTAACCCACTATATTCTGTATTGAGCGACACTTCTCATTAGCAAGATCATTACATACATCGAGCAAAGCAACTTTTTATGATGCCTCCATGTCGTATTCTCTACCATTCCAATGTGTTGGGTCAACTTCTAAAAAACTATCTATTAACTAAAAAAAAAAATGTACTTCTTTGTGACAAAGTCTTTAATACTTTCATCTAAAAAATCATTGGCTAAGTTTTTTGTCCTGCTGTGGTTTAACTTCCAGAGAGATAAACATTTTTCTTTTGGTAGTTAAAACTTACTCCATCATCGAAGAAAGTGAGTAGACATGGTTCCTCCGATAAATTACATATTTATTTTTGGAAAATTTGCATGAGAAGGATTTGTAAATATGTATATTTATTGAAAAATATTCAATCAACAACTTCATTAGACTAACATTGTACATAGGAGAATTGGAGGCCTGAATTGCATTGACTCATGTTTTGATACATCCTTTTACAATGAAAACACAAAAATCCTCGTTCTTCCTTTGAATTCAATTTGAATTATAATCTAAATATCCTAACCCTGAGACTATATATTACTTTTGAAAGCCAACAGACATAGTGTATTGCACCAAGCGGAATAAACTTAACTCCACACTCAGGGGCATTGCCAAGAAATATAATTAATAGTTTTGATAGTTTTCTATTTTCGTCTATTTAATATCTTTTTGAAATGACTTTTTGCAAATTCAATTGTTCAATCTATTATGTCTACCAATTTTCATATTTATTAGTCCATTATTTGGGTTACAAATGCTAAAGAAATAAAAAAAGTTATTAGTTCAATCAACTTCAATTGACGTTATTTTGACCATATAAATATTATTTTCATTGAAATAATTATAAAATATATTTTATTGTAAGTTAAGTAAGCTCAATTTATTGTCCTTACAAAAATACTTTAATTTGATGTATATGTACAGTACTTAAGAAAATACTTAGTTTAATCGTTAAAAAACTTAATTTTCAAAACTTAAGGGGCGTTGAACCACCTGTCAATATTTTTCAAAACTGTTCAATTTTTTTTTGTACAATTAGGAAAAATAATTAAACTTTACTTTTACAAAAAATGGTTTTAATGACACCCTACTGTATAATATCAATAGCTTTCTAACATTTATTAATGTTTTACGTCTTCGAACTATTAAATAAAATTGTAAAATTTGATATAATTGAAGTCTTTGTTCAAACATTACAATGTTTTTAATTTATCTTCAATAATTGATTTGTGAATTTTTATCAAATTATATCAACTGATAGAAAGTTAATTTATATGAAAGAAGTTACACCCAACACCAGTAAAAATTGATTTTTTTTTAAATATATAAAGTTCCTTTAAGCAAATATTTTACTCTTCAAAATCAATTTTTATAAAATATCTCAAAGATTAGCTTATAAAATAATTTGATTTTTTTTACAGTAACGGTACTTATAAGGCACAGTTTAATAACTTTTCGCAGCTATATCTTTTATATTTAAGACATAGTTTTGCTACTAATATCCCAAGTATCCGCTACGGTATAAAACTTTTATCACTACCCTAACAAATTATAAAGCCTTGATACAATGTTTGCAATGATTATTACTGTATTTCAAAGAAAATAAAAAGGATGGAAGTTGGTTTGCAATGTCACCGCCAAAACAAAGATTTCACTTTAGAATAGTACATTTAATTACTAAATCCTATTTATTCACTAGACAGCAAAAAGAAACAACTCTTGCATACTTATTGGTCTGAAGATTTTCCTCATAACATCTCATGTAGTGCTGGATATGTTAAATGTGAACGGAATGCATATTGTGTCAGTAAATGTGCAAATTGAAAAGGACACATCTAATATAAAAGCTATTTTACATGTGTATATTAGATTTCAAAATATATGGCTACTCGTTTCTTTTTTTTTTTAATTAGTGATAATATAAATGATTAAAAAAATAACAACGATTATATGAAATTTTAAGCTTGGAATTTTATAGTCTTGTATTGTTAAATAATAACAATATTGTAAGAAAAAAAATGAAAATTAACCCTTATCATGACTCATCATTGAGCAGATCTATTTTACAAAAGGCAAAAAAAAAACTAAGTATAAAAAATCCATATTTGAGATATTTAAACTTCAAATATGGAGGTATAAGATATAAAATGCTAAATATAGTAATTTCCTATGAAATATATTTACATCTATTTTTCTTAAAATAGATTTCAAGGTCATTTTTGATCAATATTTTGCATTTTTAGTCGTATTTATGTAGATTTTTACTTTTACTTCTCTTAATGTAAAGCCATCAAAAACTTTTATTCAGAAATTCTTCGCTATTAAAGCCAAAAGTCAAATATAATCTTATATAAATGAGCATTGTATAATATTATTCAATATTAAAAATATTAACACTAGAACAACTATGCTATTATTTGTGATAACATTTTGACTTTGTCATTATATACCTTAGAGGTTATCATTCAATGCGAAAATTTAGATAGCAAATGTTTAACCCTCGCGAAAGTTGCGTCTTGACAATAGAAATATTTCCAATAATTAGATTTTGAGTGGACCTCCCCACCCCCCCTCAACAAAACAGGTTTTGGAATAAGGATGTAAATACGTCGAGTTTATCCAAACATTATTTTTATGTATGTGTGATTTTACTATATTTAAAATACATAAAAATAGTATTTTCTTTTCAAAAAGGTGAAGGTATCTTTTTTTTTTGCTTTTACTATCAAGTTATAGAAATTCTACTTTCTTTATCAAATGGTGCACGTGCAAGCAGTTATTGTTCTTTGCGCCCTTGGAAATTCCTTTGACATTTTTTATAATGGAATAAATATTCATTATATGCTAATTCAAACTATTAATAATAATTTTTTTTATATTTGACGCAAAACAAAAAGATATAATTACTTCATATGGAAACCTTTCAGCGCAAAATGGTGGGGGAGGGTCCACCTAAAACATATTTATCTTCAAAAATGTGTCAAATTTATGTCAAAAAACAAATTTCACGAGGGTTAAACTTTTGCCATCCTAATTTTCGTTTTCGACGATACCCTCTTTTCCAAAAACTGTAATTTTTTCTTTTCTTATAAAGGGTTTTTCAAAAGAGACGTTCACGTTTTACGTTGATAGGTTTTCGAAAACGATTTCATATTTGTTATTGTTTCTTTGACAGCTGTACTCAGAAATAATTGTAGTTTCATCATGGAGCAGTACACACTCGAGCAACGCTTGCAAATTATTAAAATTTATTACAAAAGTGGTGAGTCTTTGATCCAAACTTTAAGAGCGTTAACGCCAATTTATGGTCAACGTAATCGACCTGCAAAATCAACAATTCAACGTTTGGTGAAAAAATTTGAGTCCACATACACGCTACATAATGTTCTTGTTCCAGTGAGACAAAGAAATGCACGAAGTATAAAAAATATTGCTGCCGCAAGCGCATCAATTCAAGATGACCCAAATTTGTCTCTTACGCGCCGTAATCAATCGTTGTGCATCTCTGTGACAGCGTTGTGGCGAGTTTTGCGAAAAGATTTTGGCCTACACCCGTTAAGATCAAGTCGACACAAGAACTGAAGCCGCTTGACCACTTCAAACGTCGGGAATTCGTAAAATGGGTTAAAGGAAAATTAGAAGATGATCCTGATTTTCAACGTAAAATCATCTTCAGCGATGAGGCACATTTTTGGCTCAATGGCTTTGTTAACAAGCAAAATATGCTCTATTCGGCGGAAAAACCCACACGTGATTCATGAGGTGCCATTACATCCCCAAAAAATTACTGTTTGGTGTGGGTTGCATGCTGGCGGGGTCATTGGGCCGTAATTTTTTGTCGACGATGACAATCGTCCCGTTACTGTGAATGGAAATCGTTACCGGGGCATGATAACCGATTTTGTTTGGCCCTGAATTGGAAGATATTGACTTGCACTTCACACACAGCAAATGTTACAATCGATTTATTGAAGAGTAAGTTTGGTGAGCGTCTTATCTCCAGAAATGGACCAGTCAATTAACCGCCTTGCTCGTGCAATTTAACGCCTCTAGACTATTTTCTTTGGGTTCACGTGAAAGCCCTAGTCTACACCAATAATCCGTCGACGTTAGAAGAGCTCAAAACAAATATTTAACGCGAAATTGCTGCAGTTTCAGCCAATTTATGCGGAAAAGTAGTCGAAAATTGGGTTCAACGATTGTACTTCGTAAAACGTGCACGTGGTTGTCATTCAAACGACATCGAATTTCATTCATAAATTAGCTTGAATATATTTTAACGGCAAATAAAGAAATTGTCGATATCTCAAACCGTTTTCGTTTTATTTGAAAAAAAAAATGTGTGCGCTATTAATGAAAAACTCTTTATATAATAATAAATCTTAGTTAAATGAGGCTTAAATAAACTGTATTTTAACATTTCTTTAAGTATCAGACTGCAAATTTCTGCAAAAATAGATTGGTTTTCCTCACATTTATTTATTACAAATTATATTTTAACTATTTTTTTTTACAAAAATGTTAAAAAAAAATGTTAAAAAAAAACTCAAATCTTGGCAAAGATATCCGTTGATTTGTTTATTTCTAAGGAATTATCTGACAAAAATGTATTTAAATTCAAATAACGAATGGGTAAAAATATATATATATCGTATTTTTGTATACAAAAAGATGCTGAATTGCATTAGCAAAATATCCTATATTATAATGATGGATGATTCGGTAATTAGCTATTAGCCTTTCTGCAAAGGAAATTAATATGAAGTTGTTTTTTTTGTAATAAATCTGGTCCCAATTTAAACAAACGGTAATAATTTCTAACTCTTGTATGACACACTAATTGATGGCACTAATTTTTTTGTCTTGTATAAGTAATCATTTAGTTATTCGTCTTCACAAAATGTTTTAATTTCAAATTAATAAAAATAAATTGGAAAAATTGTTATTTGTACAGTAAAAAATTGAAGCAATAATTTAATTTTTACAATTGGTACGAATAAAACCTCAAGAAAAAACTGAAGAATTTTGCCTCTAGGGTGAAACCCAATACCACATGTACAGCTTGATTACCACCTATTACATAAAAATGAAGCTACCTTGCTGCACCCTGGATTTATAAATACATATTCCAAAAATTATTATTTGATTTGTCAGCATAGTTTTAAAATTTTGGAAGGATCATTTTGTTGATTGCAAACGTTTGCAAAGGGAGGTCATACATGATGTGTTAACGTTTTAAACAAAATATGTAAAAACAAATATTCAACAAGAAGAAGAATTAAGAGTTTTGAAAGAGGGGTTATAAATATACAATATATTCGCAATAAAAAAGCAATGAAATGGCTTTAATATTAAATAAATATGTACATTAGACTGTACCATAATGACAAGAATTCATAATTTGGGAGTGAATGATGTTTTTTATTTTCCATTTTATTAGTCCAAACAGGGAAATAACCTTCAATCATTTGAAAAAAAGTTCCTTTATGGGCCGTGTTTTTAATTGAAAATTATCGAAGAAATCAATTTTATTTTATTGTTTCCTTAAAATATTCGAGCAGAATCGAGATACAGGATTTTTATAAAATTAAATACAATAGATTATAAATATACATTGTAGAAAAATTACTCTAATCGGTCTTACCTTATGAGTACTAAAGTTCTAAATATATCGCACGTCAATATATATACTCTTATGGTACCGGGTATTACCCAATATATTTTGATTTATGTCTTCCTTTTTACTTCTCATATCTCGTTTTTTGATAGTTTTTGCAGAACAAAATGATATATAAGAAAAATAATGCTGTGTTTTGGCCATAAATGAACTATAAAATATATTTGGTAATAAAATATCATTTACTATGCATTAAAAAACTAGATTTGGTTTGTAAAATGAAAATATATAATTAATGAATAAAATGTAAGATTAAAAAAATCTGCAATACCAAATTCTGAACTGTTATCAGTTCGGTACAGTCTAATGTACATATTATCACACAAATATTTAAAAAAAAAAAACCTATTTACAAAATTCTTATAATATACAAAGAATTTGTAATATCTATTTATAAAGTCAAAAGTCTAGATATTTGAACTTTAAATACTTTACATATAGTATTTATATTTAGAGAGTTTGAATTATATAAGTTAATATGTATTTTTTATTTGTAATATACAAATAAATAATTATTTTATTGCTAAAAATCTCATTGACATAGAGTTGTTGAGAAAATAACCCATCCCGATTCAGGCAAAAAAACACCTGAAATTTTAATTCTGATTGAAATAGTATGAGTTTATATACGGAAATCCCTTAAATAAAAAGAGAATGAAGAAACTGTTTTGATACTAAAAATAGATGTTTGCCTGAGCTCTCTTAATAATTAATGTAGCCGTGTTTGTAGCAATGATTGCTTCCCGGGGTGGCAGAATACCTGGTACCCGCTGCAGATGTAGTCTTCTGCCATGACATCCCATTGCTGGATTAAAGTGCCTTGAGGGCCTTTGTGTTTTGATGAAAGACATTGCAGCTCTTCCTCTCGACATAAACCAAAATGTATAGTCAAGGGGATCGGCAAAAGGGCTGTATGGGGTCAAAAGTGTCAAAAAATAGTTTAGAATAATTTTGCATGGAGGGAGAGGGGTTTCTTTCTTTAAAGGTGTCAAAAGTGGCTATTCCATCCTCACAAGGTTCTTTCCACCCAATTTTTTAATAGCTGTCTAACATTTTGCATTAAAAACCCTTAGATTTTTTCGATGGGCCTACATGGACTTGAAGGGATTGGATTGGTCTGTTTCCTTCTACTCCTCCAGATCCAGTTTGGCCTATTTGACAGTTATATTGTTCCTATCCAACGTTTCGGACTTGCTTACAGCGGAGACGGCGGTCCTGAAAGGCCCAACTGCTTGAAGTGTGCCATTGGAAATTCATTGATCTCGTTCAAATATCATTTACTCGACTTGTGCGTAAGTTAGAAAGCTCAGATTTGTTTTTAGTTGTTATAAATTGTTTCAAGTTTATGCTTTATTATATCGAAATATGAATTAATTTATATCACTCAACCTTAATTATTAATTGTGATAGAAATTTTTCAGATTTCAATGGACACTCGGTAGCTTCCATATACAGAGCCAATTCGATTATTTTTTATTTTTGGCAAATAATTTTTCTAATAAAAATAAATAAATAAATGTTCAAAAATGATTATTTTTTCCTTTAATTTCTCGAAAAATTTGAATACAAGATTTAAGTGAGGTGGATTTAACTTCTCCCAATTTGCCTAACCTCCTGTAGTCATATGATTGATGACTTTTTTGTCTTCCTATGTGTCTATATTTTCACCTATAATAACTCCATAAGATAAGTTTTTGGTGCTAAATTTTCTTTAAGAGCGAAACGAGAGATGAGTTTTTTAAACTAATTTGTAGAATTAAAACATATTTTTTAAGGCTACCACAATTAATGTATTATGATATATCCATATATCACTAAGTATCACATAACTATAAACAATTATACTACTTGCTTGTACAATTTACATCTGCAGTAAAATAACTTAAATAAGTAATTTGTATAATTATATACGAGGACGTTTTAAAAGGCTTGGGGTTTCAAAATCACATTTTTATACTGTATAGGTTTTTAATCAGAAAATAGACTATTGGGGCATTCATTTTGTGAAATTAACTCCTCCTTTTAACTTGAACAAAAAAATTGCTTAATTGTATTTTCGTACTTTTAAAATATTGAGGTTTATCATTTCGAAGAATCCTTGTCAGTATCATTTTTAATTCCTATTTATATTTTCTATTGGTGTCATTACAAATATGTATTTTGATATTGTATAGAAAAACCATAAAATATCGATTATTTATGATGCAAAAATATTGTGAGAGTCATGAATGAGCTGCTAAATTAATTGGTATAATTAAACATCTAGAATATTGAAAGGTTAAATTTATTTCAGTTTGTACTCAGTTTTTGTTCTGTCTTTTTCATATAAACCCTCGTCTTTATTTCATCAAGACAATACAAAATTATTTTTGTCACTCAATAAGTTAAACAATTGTTTTCTCTTGTCGCGCCATCGTTATGCAAAAAAAAAAAAAAAAAAAAAAAAAAAAAAAAAAAAAAAAAAAAATCTTGTTGAATACATTTTTGTATAGTCATAGCTGACGTTATTAAAAATGTAAAAAATAAAAGAACTTCTGGGAAAAATAAACAACTAACTTTAGTCTTTGGTCCATCAGGTGTACCTTTGAGTTTAAAAAGAATATATATCTCGTAGTTTACTCCGTTTTTCCCCTTTTTTTATGTTACAGTTCTCAATTTTGGTTTTTTCCCTGACTTTGCTTCAAATGTACAAATACTCAAATTATAGTTACAAAAATCAAAAGATCATGGAGAGTATCCCTTACGTGTTACCGACACGTGTCAAATCTAAAAGTGGGTTAACTTTGATGGCAGTTGATTTTGCAAAAACTCATGATACTCTGCTAGAAAATTTATCATAAAAACTCTCTACCAATTAAAATAGGAAATTTTATTATTGGCATGGCTGTAATTATCTTATAGCAAGAATATTAAATTGAAAAAATAAAGAAACCAATACGAATATTGTTCTAAAAATAGGGATAATTGTCATGATTATCCTCTGTCTCAAATAACATTCATAAAATGTATTGATCGGCTAATACAAATAAATAACATATATAAAATAATTTGCTTTAATTTGCCACACAACAATTAAAAAGAAATATATTTTTCAGACTAAAAACATTGACATTTAGCTGGAGTTTGTACAAAAATACAATCAATCCCATTAGGAGTCTTATTTCATATTTTAAATTATTTGTTCTGTTTTCAAATGAAGAGAGAGCTGAGATTATTAGTTCATATAACAGATTATAGAAAAGGTTGTCCACATTCGTAATATAGATAAATATAAACTCTTAGAATCCTGGATAGGCCAAAAGAGTTGCAAAATCATAAAAAAAATATTTTAAGGGGATAAGATATCTTTTGACTTTTGCTTAAGCAAATTACCAGTATGGTATAAAATCAGAGTATAAAATATATTTTCTATTAGAAACGTGATTCAAAAAATGTTTTTCATTGTCGTTTACGGAAGTCAATTTTCTCAAAATCGATTTAAGCAGTGACATACAACGTAACACGTTTACTTATTTTATTTTTTTACATTTACCAAGGTTAAAAAATGATTAATAATATAATTTATTTATTAGTATTTAAATGAAGGAAAGTTATTTTGATTCATAAACAATTAATCTTAGAGATAATCTACCCAGTGTTTTCATTACTTCAAATCATATTGTAAAATTCCTTGTCTTTGCTTTTCTCCAACAAACTGAGCCATTCTATAGACAAAGGGAAAATATCTATTGACGATACTTTCTATAAGAAGATCTAAATGTAATAAATGACTTCTTAGGCAAAGCAATTGAATAGTTATTAAATATAAACTTCAAAGGTCCTTGACGACGATTTAATTCAAATTGGACACTATTTCTAAATGACAACTTTTTATGATATTATCTTTATCCTAGACATTAAAAGTTGAATATTTATCAACTGAAAACAAGAAAATAAGAAAGAAAAGGAATTGAATTATGCTTTAAATATTTTTTAAATGTCTATTATTGAGCGATTTACATCAAATTTTTAATCTTATTTCTGTAAAGAGAGAATTATAGGCTAAATCTGTCAAAAGTAATGGTATTATACTATGAAAAGGGGTTTCTGAACGCCTATCTATGTAAATATTCACCTTCGCACAAAATTAATTTTAGTATCATCTGGGAAATTAATTTAGACTTAGCTATGTATATATATTACAATTTGTAATTTAACACATCGGGCAATAAGTCCCGTGCTTAACTACCAGATGGTGCCAATAACAAAATATTTTTCGGAAGTACAAACATTCAAAAGGTTACTGTCAAAATTTCATGACGTTTGGTTTATTATTTATCGAGTTACAGTGGTTAAAGTGACGCTACTTTTGTGATTCTTAAAAATGATGGATTGAAAGCAATTTCGTGTTTTGATTTATCATTGCTTTTGACGAGAAAAAACACCGTTTAAGCACAAGCTTGGCTTAAAAAATATTATCCGGACTCTGCCTCATCGAAAACAACCATCCAACGATGCTTTGCCCATTTCGAACGTTGTCGTACGGACACCGATGATGCTGAACGCACCAGTCGGCCAAATGAGCCGGTTATTCAGGAAAATATTAAAAAAAAACCTTAAAAATCATCATCCAGGATCGCAAAGTGAAGTTGCACAGATAGCAGACACTTTGAAGTCATCAAAACGTAGTGTTTACAACATCATACACAACATTTGGGTATGAAAAAGCTGTTTTCCAAATGGTTGCCGCATTTGCTCACACCAGAGCAAAAGTAACAACGAGAACATTATTGAAATAGGGTTTGTAGATGTTCACACGAAATAAGAAGGAGTTTTGGCGTTGGTACTTCATAATGGATGAAATATGGATTCACTACATCACTCCAGAATCAAAACGGTAGTCTGCAGAGTGTTGTGCAGACGGAGAAAGCCGTCCAGAGACTCAAACATCGACTGGGAAGGTCATGCCATCTGTATTTCGGGTGTTCAGATGGAATTCTATTCATTGACTACTTGAAACAAGGAAAAACAATCAACAGCAACAATTTTATCGAGTTCCTGGATCATTAGAATGCCGAAATTACCCAAAAATTCCTTATTTAAAGAAGAAAAAAGTGCTCTTTCACTAAGGCAATGCACTGTGTCACAAGTCAATAAAAACAACCCCTAAATCGGTTGAATTGCTACCGTACCCACCGTATTCTCCAGATCTGTACCCCCCCAGCGACTATTGGCTTTTTGCAAAACTCAAAAAAATGCTCTGTGGAAAGAGATTTGGCTCAGATGAGGAAGTGTATGTGGAAACTGAAGCATATTTTGAAGGTTTAGATAAATCGTTTTACACCTGTGGTATCGAAAGGCTAGAGAAACGTTGGAATGATTGTATCGTTCTAAAAGGAGATTATATTGATGAATGAAAATATGCCAGGACTTATTGACCGAGGTGTTATAATCATTTTTATACGAAGTGCATTTTCAAATTTTTCCACATATTGTAATATCGGTTATCCAACTATGGTTTTATTTGATTTTTTACGGTCGAATAACATTTATATATATTTTCAAGCTATTTTAATAACATTTAAAACTGAGCCCTAATACTAATTTGATTTGATTTTGGGCGATAGTACAGTATAATTCAACGCTTGAGTGTCAGATATAATTCATTGGGCTTATATTTGTTGTTCTTAAAAATGAAAAATGATTATTATATTCTTCTGTATTTCCTCAAAAAAAGGAACCTCTTTTTTTTCAAAAATTACTTTATTTGTTAAGAAAAGTTATATTGCTTCATTTTAGTTCATAAATAAATCCCTAAACAAAAACCAATACAATAGTTAAATAGCAGGGAGAGTCAAAAGTTATTTGGCTACTTTGTAATAGTTTATCACATTTCATAAAAATCTTTAATAAAATAAGTAAAATGACCTGAAAGAAAACAAATGAAAATAATTATTAAAATACAAATAAAAGAAACATAGCTCCACACGACTAAAAAAGTAGGATGTGGACAAAAGGAACAACTTTGGATGCACAACACTTTTTATATTGTCTATGTATGTGTATTATACAGCGATGAAACGTCATATTATTCTTCTAACATGATGGGCGAAAGTGTATCTTATCACTCCTGTACTTTCACATTAGATTAGAAGAATCCCTTATTTTGATGGTAAAGAGCTCTAAATTCTCATTTTGGACAAGTCTTCTGTCAGCTTATCCACTATCTTACTTCTCCAGATCAGGAGAAAAAACTCTATGGGCCAGAGATTTTTGTAGGAGCGATTGAAATATTTGAAGTGAACCCAAATAAAAATATAGGAGTTACTGATTCATCACTTTTTCCTGCTATATGTAGTGATGAACAGTTCTACACAGCATTTGTTCAATAGTTTTGTGCAGGCCTTGCAAGATTTGATTTGTACGATCAAGTTAAATTATTTGTAATTAGACAGTTTTTTCTAATTTAGATGTTATATTACATTTTTGAGATTACATTATGTTTATTTAATCTACTGAAAAATTTCAAGTTAATATGTTATTTTTTTATATTTTTACCCTTATATTTTAAACAAAGGGACTTGAGTGTCTTATTATCCTGAAAGGTAAAATTTGTTAGGGGTAACATTATTTATTAATCATGTTATAATAGTAGAAAGTTAAAAACAAAGAGGATAAAGAGAAAGAAGATAAATTAAATCGAGTTGTAAGAATAGATGTTTTAGTACACGAAAATTTTAAAGAAAACTAATAAATATCTTTTTTGTAGTATTCTATTATTATGGTAGTCAGACAATTATATATTTCATTTTTTGTGAGTACCTTTATTGTATTCTGTGTTAAATATTTCCCTTACATAAATTTTCAATTATCTTTATAAAACGTTGTAAATTTAAATAAATATGCCAATAAATGCCAAAAAAATAACATATTTTGTGTTTTCAGAAAATGATTCTGTCTATTCCTCCATTCTTTTCTTTTTAATGAAGGAATGTATAGCTGTTTACCATATGCATAAAACAATACAAACATAAGGCAATGCACACGAAAAAACTAAGAAAGATATGTGTTACTACAGCAGTTCCTTAAACCTATTTGATGCAAAAATAATTTTCAATAATTTCTTTCATCATTGTACATATAATAAATGTTAAAATACAAAGTTCTTCGCCTTCTTTTTGCATTAATTGGTGTGACTCAAATGAGAGAGCAAGACACTTATTTATGAGGTGGTCTGCACTTTGCAGCTCTTTGTATCACACATTGAACATACACAATTGTTCTTCCATTTGCTGAGTTGTACTAAAGAAGGTTACCAGTGTAACGTTGAATCTTTCATCTTATGTTTTCACCTCCAAGTCTGATAGTCTTTGAGTTCTTTTAGCATGGCATGTGTATGTTTCATTCCTTGATCTTTTTGTATTTATTCCAACCAATTTAAAAGCAGAAGTCATCATGTATTTTCTTCTTTGAGAAGCTTTGTGGCACTTCTACACACATACAATTTTTACTTTAAGTATCACTCCAGCAAGGTAATCTACAAATTCATTCTCTATAATATCAGAATGACCTTTGCACCAAAAAAGATTTAAATTCCTCTCAATCTTTCCTTTGTTCTAGATTTTTGTACACTTTCTGACTTCTTTGTTAGTAGTAAGCGGATTAGGGATAGCTTTGATTGTGGATTAATACTTATTTTCTTGCTTTATGAGAGCCTCCAGTAATTTTGCGATTGCAAAAACCTCTGCTTGGAATACCGATGCCTCATTGTTCAATGACACCGATGATTACAAGAACGATATATCACCTCGAGTGATAGCCCATCCGGTACTAATGTTGCAGTCTTCATTATAGGATTTATTGGTATAGATGAGTGTGTCTCCATCGCAAAAGGGGTGTTATCGGTCCTAACACGAATATTTCAAATGAAGTCACTTTATTGGTTAATTTTGGACAGACTGAATATATTTTCGCTGGAAAAATTGTGACCACGACGCCTTTGGAGACTACGAATGGCATACCAGGTTTCCCTTAGAAAATTCATCTTGCCCTCGCAGCAATTAAAATATATACCTAATATTACGGTTGGTGATAGACTTTAAGCCACATTTTTTTAGTACCCATATACCAGGCTTTGAGGACTTCGGTAACTCTTGTCCTGAGCTTAAAAGAATAAATAGGGAGGTTCTCAATCTCATAACCTTATAATACTTATAGGTGTCCACTGCCTTCCACAATGTTTATCTTAGCCATATGTCGTCCATGAAAATTACCTCCAATAAATGAAAAAAAGATTAGTATTCTCGAAAACAAACAATAAAAAAGTTATATGCCAAACTTTTTCCCTGTTCATAAATTTGTAAATCTGTATTGAAGTAATTGAAGTATAACTGGTTATTGTCTCACCTAAATATTATTTTCCTATCCTTACTGATTTTATAAACTGCGAATACCTGTATTTTTCGAAGAATAGTATATGAATATATAAAAATAGATCTTTATCTGTTTGTTGTGTTTCTTTAAAGATAAAGATATTGGAAATTGTACTTTACAAAACACACATATATAAAAAAAATAGATAGAATATTGTTTTTTTAATAAAAAAAATGAAATGGGTTTCTTATCTACCCCAAACATAATAAAAGTTATACGGTCACATCACAAAAATAAGTTGCTGACGTACAAAACATAGAAGCAAAAATATTAAGTATTTTATAAACAGGCTAAAAATAATTTTAAATGTGCTGACACAGAAATTCAATGGGTTGCCAAAAAAGATAAATAAGTTATCTTATTTTGTAAAGTAAGGGGAGAGGGTGGCTTGTAGTTTGTTGACATAGAATTAACTTTTTGGGATGTTACCCAGCATGTAGATGGGATATTGAGGCGTGATTTGTATATTCAGCATTTTTTTTATTTAAAAATTAGCATGAATGATAATATTTGGAAGTTTTAATATCAATTTACTTTCGGCCATATTTTGTTTTAACTCGTCCCATCTTTCAAGGACTTACTCCAATAAACAAATCTTTAGTTTTAATCTTTGTACAAATATACATTTTCGATTATGTTATACTTAGATGTTATTTTCTCAAGAACAAACAAAAAGCGACAATAGCTTAGGATATTAAAAACAATTCTTATCAAGGAATTGTGTAGTACTATAAAAAACGGATTGCACAGGGCTCAAACCCCTATTTGAGTAAGAAAAAGTATAAAAATCAACAATTAAGATTATTTAAGGGTCATTTCTTGTCTTCCGAATTGAAAATGTCAAACTTTTAAAAGTAAGTAATTTCTTACAATTTTAGAAAAGAATGGTTTTTTTCAATCAAGTGTAGGCCTAATGAAAGTGCAAAGCCCCATACAATTGCAGTATTGTAAGGTTAGCCATTTGATCAGACTTTTAATCACAAAAAACTCACAACCTAAATAACAATCTGAGTACAAGTGCTTAATTAATAAACAGACTTAATAGAAATACAAGTTTATACTATCATATAAGGGCGTGCCAAAATTTTCAATTTGATGTACCGTACCGATTGCTGAGCGAGACAGATAGATTTTGACGTTTTACAGTATAACAAGGGTAAATTAAAAGGAACAGCAAGGTTAATAGAAATAGTAAAAGTATGTACTGATTGACTTCACTATTACGTGCGTGGTGGAAGTCAAACTTTAGTCAAAAAAGCTATAATTTTATATTTATATTTACTTTGTTACTACACCTGACTAAAGCCGTAGAAAACATGAAGAGAGTAGTTAAGCTGTTCTGGCGCTTCATTAAATTAGTTTTTAGCTCTCATGAGAAGAAGAAAATAATCACAAATCCCACTTCGTATCAAGCAAAGTCATTGGTAGGGAATTACTCCGTTGCCAATCCTCAATTTTAATGTGAGTCCTACAAGAATTTACATTTATAACATCCCAGCAAATCCTCAGTGCTAAATTCTGTAATTACACCAACTCATGATAACCTTATAATTAAATGTTATCTTCTCAAGAATCAAGAAATACCCTAGAGCATTAAAAAAACAGTTTAGCATGGCTAGCCTTTGCATATATCTTTACAAAACTAAAACAAATATAATATTTTATAACTAAGATCTTTGTTTCTTTATTTGCTATGAATAAAATATTATTAAATACATGTAAATATTATTTATATGAATATTTAAAAAATAAAAAATAACTAATTTTTTTAGAACTAAAAAAATGAATATATTTTTTACATTCATGTGCAATTCTAATATAGGTATCCCTTTCATTGCAATGGCTTAAGTTTGATCAGACAGTAATCACAAAAAGAAAAACTTACTCTCTAAAAAATGCTTAGAATTTACACCTTTGGGTATAAGTGTTACTACTACAAATGACTAAAGCTGTAGAAAATATGAATAGCTGTTCAGCTAAAAAGAAGACTCCAAAATATTATATCGTAAACTTAACAGATTTAATAATGTTAGGAAAGAGAGCAGCTCAACGTTTATGACGCTTAATCAAATTTATTTTTACCACCCATGAAAGAAAAAACAAAAATTCCACTGTTTATCAAACAAAGAGATTTACAAGAATTGATTCGTTGTCAATCCTCAATTCTACTTGGAGCCCTACAAGAACTTTCTCATATTACAAGCAAATATTTCCTGAATGGTAATCTCTGTACTTAGACAAATTCGTGATTACTTTACATTTATATGTTTTTAACTCAATTATTAAGTATTAATGATAATAGCTAATTAAAAACACTGTTCAGCTGGGCTGGCCTCAGCTCTTGTGTGGTCTTATACAAAAATAATTGCACAGGGTACAAATCTTAATCTGAGTAGGACAAAGTTTAACAATTCAACAATTAAAACAGGGCTTGTTTTAGTGTGGATGGGCCCCAGAGCAAAAATAAATATATGATATACTTATCTGTTTTTCCCTTAAAAATTATTTTTCTTATTATAAAAAAATAATCGTTTTTGTATAGCAAAATGATAATTTTTTGTGTGTAGAGCCCCACATGGCTGCGATGGCCTAAGGAAGGCTCTGATGTTTAGACTGTTATCTAGATACAAAACTCACACACTAATAATGCTAAGAATTGACAACTTTATATGTCAATTATGCTATATACAAGACGGACTAACATAGTTTTTTCATTTTGGAAATATTTTTATTAAATTTTTAATCTTTCCTTATTTATTGCTTGGTGTAGACAGCATTTGACCCACACATGTAAAAAGAAGATATATCGTGTACACATAATATATCATTATCTCACTTGTTTATCACCACAATACTTTTAAGTTTGTGGTTTTATTTTGCTTTTAATGATTCAATTTAAATTTTACTTTCTTTTCCTTTTTATGAAGGAGACGAAACACAAAACCATATACATATATTTTTTGAAATATGTATGAAATTTAAAGAAATGCATTAATTATCTTAGAAAAAAAGAGGGGGGAGAACCCTTAAGCTGGAAAATAATTTAATGAAAACTCTTACAATTTTTTTTCCTTCATCACAAGCAAAATATTTACTTCACTAAGTTTAATTTTTTTAAAGATACACATATTTGTAATGATGTAGTAACAGAGTTTTTAAAATATTATATATTGTAGATTATATGTACAACTAACACACATATATATGAAAACAAGTAAGCTCTGTTACAAATAAATTCTAAATAAAATGTTGATCTCTTGCTACTGCAGAATTGTGTTATCTTTAGTTGTAAATCATAAGCATTTTCGGTATGTAAAAAAACACAAGCATTCGATATTACTTTAATCATTTTCTTAGGAACTTAGGACTTAGGTGCAAGTCGAGGAAATTACACTTGAACATGATGGACGAGTTTACATTGGCGCACTCCATGCAATTGCGTATCTACAGGACTATTATCTACTCCATCATCAAGTTCGAAGCGTTGGAGAAGAAGAAGGGCTCTGTCAATAAGGCCAAACTGGACCTAAAGGAGTTATATAAAATCGCTAAGGTCTTTTCAATTACATGATTGCTCATGCAAGAGATATAGGGATTTATCAATAATTTTTTAGAGAGGTATCAAAAAAATATAGGAAAGCTCCTTGTGAGGGTAGAAAAGCCACTTTTGACACCAACGATGAAATAAACCCATCTCTTCCATTGCAAAACTCTCTAGAATGAGTATTTTTTGTCCTTTTATACTCTTTTTGACACTTCCCCCCCCCCTGTACAGCTTATCCCCCTTGACTACACCTTTTGGGTTCATGTCCAGGGAAAGACCTCCACTGTCCTTCATTCAAACACCAAGACCCTCAAAGCCACTCACAGCCAGTAATGGGACACCATGACAAAGGACTACATCTGCAGCGTGTGCCAGGCCTTTATCACCGCTTTGAAGCCATTGTTGCTGCTAAGGCGGCTGCATTAATGATTAAGAGAGCTCAGAAACACATTTATTTCAGTGTTCAGATTTGTATGGACCACACTATACATTGGTCTAGAGCTGTAAAAAATATAACTATCCGGTATACTGAAATAAAGAAACTGAAAGTTTGTATTATAACCTTGATATCTTGAATTTTTTTGGAGAGAGAGCAGCTTAGGCGCTGTCATGCTAAATTATTAGACTACCATTAAACAGACAATGGCATAGGCAAGAACTATTTTGTTGTCTATCCTCAAATAAACTAGGAGTTAAACATGGACTTACAATAATTAACACCAAACAATTAATCACGGTTACTCTTCGTCTTTTCTGGAAATACCACATTATACAAAGATTTTCCGTTATCAGGATTTAAATAATAATGATAACAGCTTTGGAAATATAACATGGTGTTCAGGTTGAAACTGCAAACATTGTTGCACTTATCTAATATCATTTACTAAAAAAACTTGAGTCATTCTCATATTTGGGGATTTAAATTTTTAGTATTTTTTATTTTGCTATTGTTTTGTTTTAAGTCATATCAAGAGCGTCTTTTTATTTTCAAAACTGTTATGAGTAATCTTTAATTTTGTTTTTTAATGCTCCTTTAATTGGCAAGATGAAGTTACATTGATTAAGTATAAGTTAACTTAATATTATTACAATTACTCCATCTAACATAAGAATTGTCTTGGAAGTACATTAAAATAACTTGATGTACAAATTTACTATAACATTATATGTTGAAGGAACGTTTAATCCATGTTAATGAGGAAAATTTACTTATGGGGTTAAATAAGAAGATCAAATACTTAAGATGTTTGTTTTTTCTTTCAAAATATTAAAAAAATTATTAGTAAAGTACTATTGATGGACAAGATGAATGGGACTCCATATGGTCATATCATATTTTAAGTCATGATACATTTAGCTACTTTCTAAATATAGATATGTCCCTTTTTTTTATTATTCTGCGGTCGTTGAAAAAGTTAAACAGAAAAGTAAGTACGATTAATATAATCAATAGAAGCCACAACAATTGTGTACATTTATATACAAATTGGACATGAAAAAAGTAATATGCTTTCTTTCACCTTTAAATAAATTTAAATTTACGGTACGTATAATATACTCTATGGGTCTATTCAGCCATTACTACTCCCTATGCATCTTATTAAACCTTTATAAAAAATATGGATTATATAACAGGATGTCCTTAATTTCATGTTATTCGCTAATTATGGAAATAAGGTTGAAATTACCTTCTCGTACCTGGGATAAAATAATTATAGGATCTTTGAAAGGTAGTTTAAGATATCTTTTGCCATAATAAAATTGATATTACTTTACAAAAACTGTGGTCAAACATTTAAAAACGTTATGCATACTTTTTTTTTTTTTACTTAAATAAACTTGTCTGATTTTTCAGTTTTTATATTAATGAACGATAACTTCATAAGAGATTTTGAGCCAAATCTTGCGTTTAGGCTCTTTTTTTTTTTTTTTTTTTTTTTGGATTGGTGTTCTTGGTGATTGATGGAATGGATTTAAGAGCTGATTTGATATACAGATTTTTCTTTAAAGGTTCTTTATCTGCACAGTAGATCCTGGAATTACGCATTGGATATTATTAAATACAACGAATCTTCTTTGACAAGACATGCAAAGGCTTTAGGAAACATCATTATATTGTACAAAATACATTTTATGGATAATGCAATTTGAGAAGTGGGGAATTTTTTATATATTGTCCCACTATGATACCTTTCAAGTACCATTTTATTATTGTTTATGTCATGTTACATTTTTCCCCCTCGGTTGAAGTGTTTTATGATCTTATGTCTGTAATATTTTAGAGGTCCTAAAAAGAGAGTTAATTTTAAAATATAATGTTTATTTATGTTTTTTCCTACAAACTTTTTTTATTTTATAAGTTTTATTTTTGTGTACATGCATTTATAAATAAACACCCAGTTTGAAGGAGATTTTTTGGACAAAAGATTAAATTAGCCATCCTTTATTCTAGGTAAATATGAGATCTTCTGTTATTCTACTTATTTAATAAAAGGTTTTAATTTTTGTAAATGATTGTAAAAACTTTTACTGGGTTTATTGAACCCCTTTCAATTGTTAATAAGTTATTTTGTGTTTGTTTGTATGTACAATATAGTATTAGACTGAGTACATAACATACAAAAAAATGATTTCATAACTATTTTGAGTAAATTTCCTTTACAAAAATTCAATAATACCCTACGTTTAGCCAAAACTATATAATAAATAAATATTTTTTATCTAAAGCTTATAGAAAGACATTTGTAGAATATTTAAATATGAATAGTTATGGCATGTTCCTATTTAAAAAAAAAAATGCATTTTTATCCTAATACTATTCCAATTACTATCATTCAATCATTACTATTTAAAAGTTTGTTTAAGAAATTGACTAAGGAAATATTTGTTGAAAGTTATAAAAACTAATTATTGTTCCAAAGTATCAAATTTAAATTAATATGTATCATTAACATATTTTTCTGTGCGTCCAAAGTTTTTATAAATAAATTCCTATTTTGATATATACTGAATTTTTTTACAAATTAATTATGCCACAAATGAGTAATGGTATAAGTAATATACTTTTAGAATTTATATACATATAATAAATTTACTGTTAATCTGTTGTTATGTAACAGTCGTTTGGGTGCGTTGACATGAGTGTTTTTCTCTTTGTCTCTGTAACCTTTCCCGTCTGTAACTTTACGGAGAGATGTGTATAGAGTCATGAGGAGACCATGTTGAAAAAAAAAAATTATAAATAGCTTACACAAGAACTCACTCAAACGATTTTTAAATAAAAACTACGCCTCCAAAATGGCTGAAACTTTGTTAAGTAACTGTTAACATATACTAAATGGATGTTACAATTTTTTATTCAAGATTTTTGCTACCTTCACTTTGAGGTTGGAAACTTTTAAACCCCCTCGTGTTTTGATTAACCGATTCTTATTCCTTGATTTTCCGTTAATTCCTAATTCCTCATTGGAAATGTATTAGTGAAATAATGTTATTGGAGGAAATTTAGATAAAAGATAAAAATTTTTATCCTTTATTAATTTTAAGTATGAGAAATTCTAATATAAGCTCATTTTGAGTCCATTGGAACCACTGATAGTATATGCTATGACTTGATGTACATATGTATCAAGAATATAATATTAGATTGTGATAATAACAAACGTTGTAACAAAATGATGGCTGGCTTGAACTAATAATAAAAGTTAAACTTAAATCAATTTTTTAACTTGGCCAAATAGACCCAGTTGGTACTTTAAGCGACAAATATTCATATTATCACTACTCATTGATAAATCTAGAGGGTGAGGACCCAATATAAGAATCCTTTTTGTGGCCCTCAAGCCTCATTTCTAAAAGACTGACGACTTTGTAAATTCAAAAAAGCTGACATAAAGCTTCAATTTGATGTTTGGTTTGATTGCGTGCGATCAGAAATGTCCGAATAACAAGCAAAAGGGACAAGTCACAAGTAGACCTTATTCTTAACAAGAGAAATGATGGCTTCTTTGCTGAATCAAGAGTTCAGGTCGAGGGAAAGCTTCAGTACCAAATATCCAGCTCTGGTTATGGTTCACGACCTTGTGGCGTCTTACGGCAAAAAGATGCTTCCCTTCTTCAAAGCCAACGAGAAAGTCAATACAGACGTCTACTAAAATGTCGTCGGATACAATGTATTGCCTTGATTATAGAACACGTTCACTAGAGACAACAATGTGATTACCCAAGACAGCGTCCAGGCACAAAACTCCAAGAAGAGAAAAAAATATATGCTTTCTGAATATAGCTTCTGTCCTCACCTAATGTGAGCCCCCAGAACTTCACTGTCTGGTGTGTCTTGGAGGGCAAGACGAACAAGACTTCATATCCGAATTTCGATTCCCTGAAGTCTGTGATCATGAAAGAGTAGAACAATTTGCCCTCAGATTTTATCAAGGCCAGGAGTGCTTCCGTTTGTCCCTGTATTTAGGCCATATATATGATTTGAGGGGTACATAATGAATAAACAATGTAGAAATTTGTTGAATTACCAACTTTTTCTTCAAAAGTTTGGCAAAAAAATGGAACAAAATGAAAAGATGGAGAAGTAAAAACGGCATTGAAAATTATCTAATTTTTTAGTCATTATATGTTAGTCACTTGTGAATAAAAGTAACTGTTACTTTCCACATTAACTCAAATCCAGAACTGCATCCTTCGTCTATTCTTCTTCCTTATTTTTCCAGGGTATTCAGAAACCCCAAATTTTGTAATGTGTTTATTCCCAAGCTTTTTTCCTCCTCGCATTCATTAAATGCTATATTTAAATTATTATTTAATGTAGTTGTTCCTCAATTTTTACAATTATTTTAGGAATTATAATCAATTATTTATTGATTGTTGAAATTTAAATAAACCAAAAAGAAAAGAAAAAAGTATAAAAAAATGCTAAGGAGGTATTGACAAGAGTTGTAGAAAATATGACCTTTGACAAGCGTGATACTTTATGTTTTCACCAGATGAACGGTGTTTATTTTTATCTTCCAATGCTCTTATCTTATTATATTACGATTTAGGAAAGATCAACAAGGTTAACAGCTAAATTCCCGTTTCACTATTTATGGAACTTTAGATATAATCTGGAATCATGATGGCATTTTTCCTTTTCCGCATATGAGACTATTTTTATTATATGTATACAAAAGTTGCAAAGTAAAATCTAAACACTTTGAATTTTAAAATTCAGCAAGATATAATTTATTGATAAACAATAGAATTTCAACAAAATTAATCATTTGAATAAATGCGTGTCTGAGCTAATTTTATCATTAATGTATCTGCCTTTAACGGCAATGATGGTTTCCAGGTGGAGTTTGAAAGTCTGGAGCCCATTGCAAAGGTATTCTTCTGTCATGATGTCTCAGTGCTGGCTGAGAGTCTCTTTTTGGGGCTTTGATGATTTGATAACAAACACTGCAGGCCGTCCCCTCAACATTCACCCATAAGGTGTTGTCAAGGGTTGTAGAGGAGCCAAAAGTGACTAAAACGAGATCAAAAGAATGAATCAGCTCATTTAACAAAGTTTTATACAGGTGGAAAAGGTTTTTTTTTCATTGGTGGTGCAAAAGTGGAATCTACACTGTCATAAGGTTCTTTCCACTTAATTTTCTGAATGCATTCTAGACAATCTCATGCCAATACCCGTCAGCTCTTGCATGGGCCCTCGTGGACTTAATGTGATTGGCCTGGGCTGTTTTATTTAACTTCTAAATGTCCATTGTGGCCTTTTTGACAGAACCCTTCCTCATCTCCAAGGTTTCGGACTTGCTTACAGGTTAGACAGTGGTCTTTGAAACGCCAAATTGCTTGCAATGCGTGCATGGATATGTGCTACTTCGGTAGATTTGATTAATTAAGCACAATTTTTTTTAAATTGCAAATTATGATCTTTTTTGTAAGATATTTAAAAAAAAATTCAACTTCTCCATTTGACATGGTACTACGATTTTTTCTTTATATTATCCACACAATTATTTCATATATTTCATACATATTTCAACAAATTTTTGTTTATATACTGGGTCGTGCAAAATTGATGTACCACAACTATAGATTCCTTTTTCGAGTTATATTAATTGTTATTCGTAAATTTCCGATATTTCATGCGACAGTTAACTTTTTAAGCTTTAGAATGAGCTATTGCAATCACATCTATCCTTTCTGTAAACAAAAATGAAAGCAAAAATAAATCAGATTGTTTTGTTGATTTGCACCGGCCACAGCCCACCTGAAATTATCATGTTTGTTGGGAGATGCACACCGTCAACAGGGTCAGAAAGCTCATGAAAGAGGGAAACAGCTTTCAAATCGAGCCAAATTGTGGAAGAATGGCCAAACTGATCCCAGAAGTGGCCAAGAAAGCGTATGAGGTCAAACCCCCCATGTATCTGGCATTACGTGCTTAATAAATGTATTTAAGTAATCTATCACGTCTGATTTAAGTGAACCTCAGGAGGCACAAAAGTTTGCTTACGTTGATTAGTGTTACATCCATTTTGTACGATCCAGTCAAACTAATTGAAAAACATTACATAGAATATATATATATATATCGGAATACCTATGGCGTGTTCCATGTTTAAAAAGTGCATTATCATTATAATATTACAATTACATTTCGTGTTTCAATTATTACAACTGCAGTTTTTATATTTTTAATTAAGGATATATTTGTTGAATGCTTCATAAACTAATTATTGTGTAAAAGAATTGCAAAAAAAAATTTGTTTGAATAATGTATTTTTGAACATCCAAAGTGTTCATAGATAAATATCAATTATTTTTTTGTATATAAAAGTTCATAAATATAACATTCAAAAGCCGAAAAAAGAAGAAAAATACTGGTGTGACTTTATTTCATAATCAATTTATTTTAAGTTAGAATAAAAATCAGCAATATAATATAAATTTGACATTAAATCAATAAAAGCACAGTTATCTTGGACCCCACGTTAACAACGTCCCAGGAAAAGTCCCACAGCATTCATGACCGTCTCACTGAGTACAGTCTTTAATGCCCTCATGTACCCCAGCTTTCAAAAATCTTGTTGTGATGTGGAGAGCATTATTGTAAACCTGCTCAACATCGGCCGAGAAATAGTCTAAACAGTTGAAATCTGGGGAATCAAGAGCCCAAAAACTCAGTTGGACGTGCATTTCATTCTCTTAAATAAAAATAAATGGTGTGTTCTATTGCTAGTGTGACAGGGTGCTATGTCCTGAAAATCATGCATTTAATAAAAAAAAGTACTACAAATAATTTTTCATTCAAATTCCTCTTTTGGCAAAAATAGAAGCCTTAATACAGGACCTGAACTAGTCAAGTACGTTTTTCACAGTGCCTTGTTCAATAGCTGAGCAAATTAGCGTGTCGGTAAGGTCGTTCAATATATTATTTCCACAGTCATGAATAATTATTTTATGTTTTCAATCACGTTCTGAAAAAAGTAAAAATGATTTTGCTTTTTCTACTTTTCAGTCATTTTTTCTTTTCGAATGCCAAATTTTCTTGAAAGTGGGGTTTTAACTGACGTTTATTTTTTAAGTAAGACATGCCACTATTATGTTAGTATGATTTAGGATGAAAAAACTCAATTTTATCAGTAAAATTAATATAATGCCCTCCAGCTTGTTTTCAAATGATTTAAAACCTGGATTCATATTTCCCAAGGACGTTAAGCTGCGATCCATTCCAATTGCCTTTCAAACCAAAAGCAATAATCATTTAGTTGATCAATATACTTTGAGTCGGCTCCAGCACGGAGCTGTAATTTTTTTTTTTTTTGACTTGCTTTAAAGTTTCATTTCTTTTTGAATAAAAATGAATTAATATTTTATGAATGTCATAAATAAATTAATACCATAAAATAATTGCAGAGAAAATATTTACTTGCATTGGAACAGTAAGTACACTCCAGATCTATATATTTGAATTTTCTTACCGAAATATTGATCTAAATCAGAGGTCGGCAACCCCCGGCCCGTAGTGTATTTTAACCAGCCTGCCATCTTATCATAGACAATAATCTAAATATAGGACTGAATTATGTTTTATTCCTGTCATTGTCAAATATTTCACCTGAAAAAATATCACAAAATAAGAAGAAACAAGTGTCCCATTAAATAGTTTGTATTTTTCCTACTTTATTTTTTACAGTAAAATATATTTCTTTCGTTGAAATTGTGTTTAAATTTGATTTCTTTTATATATTTCATATATAAAAAATCAGAATATTGTTTAAATAAAGTTTAATTGAATCCTTATTTTCTCTAAACATATAAAAATCAATTGTATATTCAATTACATGATTTTACAATATGATTTTACAGTGATAGCTCTTTGGCGTTCCATCATGATACTACATGGCTGTTTGGTCCCTACTCTTCAAAAGGTTGCCGATCCTTGATCTAAATCATCGATAAACAATATTTATCAAGCTAATCAAATAAAACTAGTATTTATAGGTTAAAAATGATTTGAATAATGAACAATACTTGTATTAGATAATATAACAGTTACATCAACCATTGGATATATTTGATTAAAAGATATAAGGATGATATATAATATGGCTCTTGATATAATTTATAAATCATGTAAGTTGTTCTTCAATTGTTGTATAAAAGTAAAACAAAGATATCAAAAAATATCAAGATTATGAAAAAGTCATTTTTGTTCATTGTCAGATAAATTTATAGAGATTGTAAAATTAATAGCATTTGAGAAATCAAACTTTACATGATACCATTTTTAACTATAAGTTAATACACATACATACTTTTAACCTTGATATTTGGAGACAACTTCAACAGCAAAGATAGTACAAAAATATTATATTCTTGAAACATCTATTTAAACCATTGCAATCAGCAGTGGTCGAGACTGATGTAAGCCAGCTCCACGTTGAAAATCTTCTCGTCAGTCCATTCTATTGATACAGGCATAATAGAATTGAAGAATTCTAGAATCACTTTCACCCGGGTTCTTGTAGACGATACCCCTTTATCCTCAGGTACTCCCTGACCACACTATACACCGCCCTCATGAACCATCTGTCTCATAGAGTGTTTCTTTTTACAATTTATTTTCAACCTCCTTGTCTCGATCAACCTGGGTGTCCTAATTTACCTCAGGCTATCACTCTTGGGCCTGTCATCGACACTTTTGGTCTCCTTGTACAATTGACTGTGTATTGGAACAATGAGTTGGATATATTCAGGTGTTTTATAGCCCTTGTAATGTCCATACAGCTTTTACTTTCCAAAGGATACGAAATGATGAGCGCATAGGCTTTCTGATTCCATCGCAAGAAATTAAAGAACACATTTAAAAAAAAGTTTGTTGAACAACAAGGAAAGGTAGAGGATATGTATTAAATAGAGTTAAAAAATATTCAGCTGTTTAGTACTAGTATTTTGTGGAATTTGATGTATTATGTGTCACCCCATGCGACCTTAAGTACGTACTGCATATCGTTTAATAAAATTGAAAGTGAACAGTATATTTGACTTTAATGATATTTAAAAACGATTGTTGTAGCTAAATTGGTGGACAGAAAAGAAAGAAACTTCTTTTAATTTAAAAATTATTCTCTTTAAACTGTATTAATGAATCTGAAAATCTGTACATAGTATATAATTATAATTTAATACATAATGTCATTGAAATAATTTATAAAACTAATATAACACATGAGTAACTTTTTTTTTTCCCGTGATAAAGTATTATCACTTTAAATCAACTTTTACCGAGTGGTCCATTGAAATCTGAACACTAACTAATTCAATGATTAATAAAAATTTAGTTATTGAAATTAATGCATAATTCGAAATATTAAAGCATTAGTTACATAACAAAACAAACCTAAGCTCTATAAGTTGTTTACAAGTCGAAAAAATTATATTTGAACGTGATCGACGAATTTCCATTGTTAACTCCAAGCAGTTTCGCGTCTCCAGGATCACTTTCTAGGCTATCACCAATTCCAAAACATTGGAGGGGAAGCAGGGTTCTGTCAAAAAATGCAAAACATGAGTTAAAGAAAACAGCTGAGATCAATTCCCTCAAGTCCATGGAGGCCCGCAAGAGATATCAAGGCTTCAAACAATATTGTTAAGAGAGATTAAAAAAAAAGTGGCTTAAATGAGCCTTGTGAATATTGGAATTTTGAAGAAATGTTAACTATAATTGTAAGATTTTAAACATGAAATAGACTTCCATTGTTTTATCATTCTTAATTTGATTCTAGTTTGGAGACTAGAAAGGCAACTCAATACATTAATATTTGTATGTTGCATCCACTCCTTTGTTATTTTGTATCAAGATTATGTAAAAATTAGAAAACCGTCAGGACCCTCTGAATTGAACTTATTTAACTAACAAAATACTACAGTTCCTCATATATTTTTACTCAATTTTACTTTTTATATTATCTGCATGGTGTCTTCTTTTGAAGAAAATATATGACAGGAGTAGTTTTAAAAAATTTGTTAATAATTTCAAGAAATTTTTCAATTAAATAATCACTTGTTTAGGATAATGATTTATTTTCCAAAATAATAAATAAATATGTAACTTTAGGTTCTTGATTATTTTGCATTGCTTCTTTACGTTAATATAGGACCTAGTTGAGGTATAATAACAGAGGTTAATGTTTGACTCTATTTGGTATATAAAAATAATACAACTACGCTGAATGTGTCATTGATGCAAATTTAACTATGATTTTAAGGAGGAAAAATGATTTACTCTTATACTGAGTGATACATTAAAATCAGAACACTTTGAATTTTGAACTTTAACAAGATAATATTTATTAATTAAAAATAGAATTATAACTAAATTAATATAATAACACACAGTGTCTGAGCTCGCTTAATCATTAATGGAGACACTCTTAGTAGAAATAATGGGGTCAAGGTGGGGGCAGAAAGCCTGGTACTCACTGCATGCGCGGTCTTCTGTCGTTATACCCAATTGCTCGCTGAGAGTAGTTTTGAAAGCCCCTGTTTTTGAGTGATGGACACTACAGGCCTTACCCTCGAGAAATAAACTAAAGATGTAGTCAAGAAGGTCTGACTCAGGGCTTTATGAGCTCAAATAAGACAAAAAAGACTTCGGAAAAACTCAAAACTCATTCAAAATTTCCCTACACAAAATTGTCTAAAGGGTTTAATTCACATGACATTCTCAGAATTAAGAAATTCAAGTGTTCTCTGCTTGTGTGACAGAATACATTGTCTTTCTGCTAGATCCAAGGTTGGTCTTTCATAGTGCAGCGTATCCCAAAAAATAGTTCGGTGGGCAGAATATATATATAGACCTTTACGTTGACCTTCAGCCCCTCCTTGAATATGAGGGGCGGATAACGTGACACCTGCTGCTAACAACACATCGTTAGCAAGAACAATAACTTGTAGTGGGAACTTGCCTTTCATGATTATTAAGACGTAATGAGGACTTCTTTTAATGATATATTTTGTTTCTGTGTTTGATATAAATTTTTCTCAACTGAGAATAAACAGTTAAGAAAGATCTTTCTGGAGGGTTCTGTTTTAGCTTTATCAGAACCATTTCTAGGGTAATCTTTTTCTTGCTGTTTGAAAGAGTCCTTTCTGATGTGAAAAGCTGTGGTTCTGTAGGGTCTCATTGATGACACGATGGATGGTTGAAAAGGAATCTACGAGGATACTACCAGCGATTGCATTCATCGTTTGGCCGTTATTCTTCTATTTTATTTTTGTTTGTATATTTTCCTCAACGAAGCAGGAATTTATCAATTTGGCCCACTTAAAGGTCACAAAGTTTCCAAGAAAACATAATCAGTTGGTTTTTATCATCCTCCCCGACACGTTTTTCGAACTTTTTGAACGAATGGAGCAGTGCTATTTTACCATTTAAAATACTCAAATGTTATATAAGTACACAATATTTTTGTTCCTAATTAAAAGAAGACAGGATGTTTTCGTACGGAAGCATAATGAAGTTAGAGTGGCATTTGTACCGGACTTACTATTAATTAGAATTTGTTTGTATTAAAACCGGTTTATTTGGGGATGGGGTGATACCAGAGAAAATTGCAAACGTTGAAAAGAACAACCCTTTATCTGAATTGAGGTTGATACTATTTTTACAAAGATGTGTTTGTCACTTCTTTCCTTCTATTCTTTGTACATCTAAATTATATCAAAATGTATTCTTTTACTTCCAGTTTATTCTTAGAAAAAAATACCAAAAACTATTTTAAGCAAAATTTCTATGTACAAACATTTTCCTCAAGTATAAAAATACAAACTTTGATTCTTATTTCTCATTTCCTGTAAAAAAAAAATTCATTAACACGTAGAAGAAAAAAAAGTACTATTTTAAGGTGTATTACTTCTTATAATAATAATAATCTCATTGCGTGTGAACTCATAGAAAATAAACTTTTTGATAATATTATATATATGTAGTAACAATAAAAAATAAGTTTTATTCTAACTACCTCAGTTAAAAGATGAAGTATAAATAAAGCAAAAGCTTTCTTTCAAAAATAATGTGTTACAAATACAAACGTATTTTAAATTCATAAATTCATAAAAATGTGGATAAAGTTTTTTTTTATAAAGAAAGAAGTTATAGAAATACAGTGGAAACCCCTTATAGAGACGGTATTTGGCCAACACAAAATTATTAGATCCTCCGGTTTTATAGTTTTGCACTTCAGGTGTCCATTACAATAAATATATTAATATGAAACGATACTTCTACATCAGCCAGTGGCATATAACATTAAACAAAAAAAGATGGGCTTCCAGCTATAAAAAAAGATAGGGTAGATAACATTATATCAAATCTTTTTCCAATAAAGTACAAAAATTATATTTTAAATTATGAAAATGGAACATCGTAGCTCAAGTGAAACACGCTCTGGAGAAATTATTCTCTTAAACTTAAAGTATACTTTGGTAACATATATTATATATATGGACTTCCAAAAAGATTCCTAGGTAAGACGAAGTGAATGTAATAATATAATGTTTACTTCTACTTAATCAGTGTAACTTCATAGGACCAATTGAAGGAACATTAAAAAAAGTATGAAAGACAGAACATTAAAAAAAATCAATTAAAATAAACTCAAGGTACAACAACATATATTTTTTACCTATAAATTGTGACTATAAGGCTGTTGAATTAGTGACGGAGTGGACGTAATTTCATTATAGAGGAAAGAATTTAAAGATTTCATGGAAATATTCAGTTTATATAATGCGCTGTGGGAAACCTGGTTTTGTTGACGAAAATTATGTTGTCAAAATATGATTTGATGCTAATTATATTTTAATTAATTGCAATTTTACTTTTGTGTTTTTTGGCACAATATAAAAAAATGAATTAATTTCTTCGATTTCTAATATACAAAGAACATTACTTTCAATTAGTTCTGAAATTTGCAAAATTATTGATACGCAAATAACACCACAGATGATAATATTGATGAGCTACAATATATGGTACCGTCTCTCGTAACATTTAAGCACTCTAAGTTAGTATAACTTGTCTAAATACAGTAATTAAAACCAGATTGATTACAGAAACCCAATATTCTACGTCTTTTGCGGAATCACCAATAAGTAGTTTTCTAAACAATTGATCATCTTTAACTTAAAAAAATATGTTGCAAATTCAATATTCCATATTTTTTTAAGACAAACTTTTCCATGTAAAACTTCTTAAAAGAAAGTTTTTTAAAGATCAACAAAAAATGAAAAAATCAACGTTTATTTAAATAGCAAATTTAAGAAACATTAATAATACTCTCATAATATAATAATTGTTTTTATTACCTTTCAGAAAAAAATAGTTATCTTTCCTTATTCTATATTTTCAAACAATTATTCTAAAAACATAAAATTGATTATGAGAATTTTGTAAAATTCACCGTATAAAAAAATGTTTCAAAATATGGAATTTTGACCACTGTATTTAGGTAAATTTTTTATTTAAAAACTGACAAAATTACTTTGAGTCCCAATTTCTGGATTGTGACATTTGCAGTGAAATTTAAGGGGATTCTACTATTTGGCATCAACAGGACACTGGTGTCCCATATTTTCACTCCTCCTTCCTTGCATTATTTTATTTTATTTAAGATATTTTTAAATTATTAGAAAGAGTAATAGTAGATCTCTAAAATTAATAGAAAAAACATCTTACCATAGAACATTAGATTTGTTTTATATAAATCTTCAAATTATGTCATTTTTTGGAATTCAATAAAATAACATTTTACCTATCAAATAATATCCATGTATGAAAAATTAAATTTTTTTATTGATTGTTTAATGTTTTAATAGTAAAGGAGTAATTGTTGAAAATTTTGCCATGTTTTGATGAAAAATGCAAGTTTTATTACGGTTTAAAATTATTGGGACACTGATGCCCCTCTGGGTTTGAAAAGTATTTTTTTTCTCTTTTTAGGTTAAAAAATTGGTTTAAGATGATACATGTATCTTTGGTTTTTGTCCTTTTAAAGTATTCATATTAAAGTAATCTTTATTTGTAGACAAATTAGCAAGTAATAGAAGTACATACTAATATTTTTATAAATACCTTATTATTGAATGTAAAATTGTTCATAAATGGAAAAAATAAGAAAGAATAAGATTTTCCACCTTTTTAGCAGCACTGTTAGTTACCAAATTTATAGGATTTTAGACCAAGCAGACAGTGCTGATGAAAAATACATTGAGAATTCATAATATAATTCTAATACTTGAGCTGATGAAGAGATTCTCAGAGAAATAAAAGCATAAGATCCATCTTTGACTCCTGAAGCCAACGTTCCCGTCATTATTATAATATTTCGAAATTTTAAGTTCGATGATAATCTCAAAGATGATTAGAGTGATAAAACATATAAATTAAGACCACTGATATTTTATCTAAACGGAAGTTTCACAATTGTTAAACTCTACAACAAAGGCATGGGGGAGTCGATCTCATAGTTAAAAAAACTGCTTCATACTCCTAAATTTCAGTCATCAACACCCTTTTATCTATGAATCTTTTTCGATTTTCTACAGAAAGCATGCTAAATCGATTATAGCATTATAAATCCAAATAAATTATCGCTTCTTTACTTCAAAGTTGTAATTGAAAAGATTCTGATTAAATATTATGAAGGGCATTAGAGGAACACCCAGTCGTTCAGACCAAAAGAAAAAAAATGTATCTCTTATAATGAACAATCGTAGTGGACATTTTCCGGAGTTTGAACGAAAAGAAAAAGATGTGCTTATTGTGTAAGCAAAAATATAGAAAATCGAACTTTGGTCATTTGTATGGCTTGTAACCTTGCTTTATATTTTGTAAGAGATAGAAACTGCGTTTTTATGTGTCACATGTAAAACAGTAATTATATTAATATTAATCAATTTTTCATGGTAGATTTATGACTTAATTGAATTATAAATTAAAAATATATCAAAATAATTTTAAAAATTTCAAGAATTAAACTCCATAACTTAACTTTAGTATTTTTATCTTACATAATAAAAAATTACCGTTCACACCCAGAGGGACACCGGTGTCCCATCAAATTCTGGTGAACCTATTGAAGTTATTAAATAAATTAATTCAAATTAGTTATAATCTGATCAAACAAATCAAGAATTGACTATAATTATCATTGATTTTCTTTTCAATTCCTAGTGGGGTTGAAAGGGTTAAATTAAATATGATAATTTTTTTTTTTCTATCATTTCAACTTAGAAAAAAATGTATTTAAAGTATTTTTGATAATTTAGAAAACTCTGTATATAAGTATATATTTTTTTTTTTGGAATAATATATAACAACCTTTTATCTTAACATTTTTATATAAATTTACAATGTTTTGTGTTCAAAATTGATTGATATGTGCGAACTAACATAACAGTTGCAGTAGACAGAGTGTCATTACTTTTCCAATATATTGCTTTAATAATGTGTATCTTGCGTTATAAAAGCACGATAAGTTTGCGCTATATTGCATTAACAAGATCAGAATTCGTACAAAAATATTGTTTGACAGTTTTTTTATTGTTTGAGCGGTCGTCAAAGATAGACAACAGACAAAATAAAATAGGACAGACTTGACAGTTTTTCATCAAACAAAGAAAACATAAGCTAGATGGCTGAAGATGTGAATTGTACATATTTATTGTCCTGATATTGTATCAGGCAGTTATGCGCAATTTTCTTTTTGTCGACTCCAATTCAGTAATTTTGATGTCAAAGATGGACCAAAGTCTCGAAGGCCAATTGTAAAAAAAATGTGGATAACATAAAGGAAGTTGTCAAGTCCGAAGGTCATGTAAGCACTGTTTGGATTTCCATTGAGATAAATATTTATAGAAAAGAATAGAAGTTATTAAAAGCCATTCAAAAAAATACTTTCGTTTTACTTGATGAAATATTGTAAATGACATCACAGAACTATAAAATTTTGAATAGGATATATTTTACCAGTTAACAAATTTTTTGAAAAAAGTTAAAAAAAAGCCGCTAAAATGAAATTACATGTAATATTTACTAACAAGCATTATATTTTAATTTAAGTACATGAAGATATTCCGATTGGAAGGGTTGTACAATTTACATAAAAATATATATTTGATGACATTATGATAAAATTATCATGAATTTTTTAATTAATATATTATGGAAAAAGATAAATACTTATTCAATGACTTTTCAGAAAAACTAAGGAACGTAAAAAGGGTAAGAGTTGTAAATTATAAAAACTTTTTGTGAAGAAAAAAAGAAACGGAAAAAATTAATAATAAATTTAACAATTTGAAAATGTTTTAAAGAATATCAATTTAGCTATCATAACATTTCATTACATTTGCAGCATTATTGGAGTTGGAAATAATCCAATTGCAATTTTATATCTTACAAGGACATCTGCAGATCCTGAATTCAACTCTTATGTGGAGAGCAGTTAAGCTGTTGGGACGCTTTATTCGATCAGCTACAAGTATCTATTAAGCAGAGGAAATAAACGCAAATGCAACTCTGTAACTTACATAGATATAGTTAAGAATCAGTTCGATGTGGTTTCTCAATAATACACTTATGTCACATCCACGTGGCAATGTTTTCCTAACGAGTTATATTGATTTATTGGATTAAAAAAGTTTCGTGTTTACACGCGGAACAAACATGATTATTCTTCACGTGTTACGAATGTGGATATATATAATACAAAACTAATAATTACTATAGATTGAATATTTTTGAAAGCCTGAGGAGAAGGCGGGAGCAAGAGATACCATTTTTAATATGAGCTGCCTGTTTCATTTTGGGTTGAGAAAAAGAAATACTCGTATAAAGAGAAGAATGTTCTAAATTTAAAATAACATTAGTGCAGTCAAAGTTTTATAAATATATATTTATTTATTTGATTAGGTATTTTTTAAACAATTTAGACTAAAAATAGGCAATAATTCTTACTTCGGGGGAGAAGCTAACACTACGATGACCATTCAAATAATGACCAAAAAAGAAGAAACGACACACTTAAACACATTTTGTTTCTCTTATAGTTACTAAACACACTTTTCCATTACACTGAATGCTCACATTTTCCCTTCTTTAAAGAATAATGATTAAAGAAGGTAAAGTGAATGCATTCAGTCAGTAAAAAGAAACTCCTCCTCTTCATTTGTATAGTTTGATAATACAATTTCCACTTGTTTATTTTAATAATGCGTAAACAGCGTTACCAGATTCTTTAATTCTAGAAGTAGTGTTCATGAAAAATCGTTTATAGTGAAAGGGAACTCCAAACTCATATGGACGAAAGGCCAAACCGGATAAATACCTTGTGTTTTCCTTAGAAACATTTCCATATGTAATGGCCCAAAAATATCAGCCACATACAATTATAACTCCCAAATGAATGCTGATTGTTACTCTCGATCAATCGTGAGTAGATGCACTTAAAACTTCCATTGATGTTTTCTATTCAAGAATTAAAAAATAATGATAACACTTTCCAAACATAAACAATTTTTAGATTGCCAATAATTTAAAAAACGTACACGAGAAAATACTGAGAGTTTACTACTCAATAATATTTTGTATATTAAACTATAAGGGCTGAAGTCAGATATATTTATCAATTCATTAGTCAAAGAAAAATGATTAAATATAATTTATTTTATTCATAATCTCTTATGAAAGTATATTTTGTAAAATATAATAGATATTATATCAACTAAAACAGCAACTTTTGTAATAAAATTAAAAAAAAAAAATTATTATTATTACTACCACTTACTTACTGTACCTTCAAATTCTATTATTTGCTTTTGTTCAAATCATATAGCCAAAAAAAAAATATAAATAAATATATAGATATATGTAAATCCAAAAAAATACTCGCTACTTGTAGACGTGTGTTGTGGGACCTGTGATATTAATTATATATAAGTGGTCTTTTTTGCTCAAAGTGCATTAATTTTGATATATCGAATAGGAAATCTTCTGTTGACTATGAGTTATTCTATCACTTGATCTTCCAAGTGCCTATTCAAATCCAGTTCGGCTTTTCTATATTTCATCGTTTACTTCATAGACATCTTGGAATCTTATCACTTTTTATTACTCTCCTTCTTTACTTCTTTTGCTTTGCTGTGTACCTACTTCCAACCTAACTTGTTGGTTAATTCATTTTGTAATACATTGATTCACCTGCGACGGAGAACCAAGATCTATCAAAAACAAACATAATCTCCTCTGTGCACTCACCGGGCGTGCAATCCTTCAAATCTCACATACAACTAACTTTAAGAACTGTCAAAAGTATTTCTTCTATATTCTTGCTACTATATATCGCTTATACCTCTATTAAATCATATTCTTATCATCATGGTGAATGGCAAGAATAAAAGAAACAGGGAGACCTCTGATTTTCTTCAGTCTATGTATACTATCGATGATCATTGTTAAAATTAACGTCTATTGACAAGAAGTTTGAGTCTCTGAGTAACAAATTAGAAGCACTCCCTCATGAAATACTATCAACCAACAAGAGCGTCGATTATGTGGAAAAGGAGCTGGATAGTGGAAACAATGGACTGATTAGGACCTATGGGAGAGAGAGGACACTTGAAGAAAACTGATCAATTATGGTATTTCCTCAGAAATGGAGTCGAAAGAGATAATTGGAAAAAAGTTTGGAAAAAAGTTCGGAATTGAAAAATGGAAAATCAAATACGCTATTTCTATAAGGAGTAAACAGAATGACCCATGCCCAATAATAGTGTGGTTAGTTGATTACCTGACCAAATAACTTATTATAAGTAAAAATAAAAAATGTGAGTGACATGCATGCCTTACAAAATACCAAAGAGACGCTGAGAAGAACGTTCATAAAGATTTTGAAGAAAAAAACGCGGGAAACCCAGACATCTGTAAGCTTTTAAGGACGTCTGGGCAGCTAAGAATCATCAAAAGGAAAAACGAAAGATATTTTTCATAAACATTAGGAGCTTATTCCACAAAATTAATATGCTTCAAATGATTATTGACGACCACCAGCCTACATTGATCTGTATCACCAAAACTTGGCTAAATGATCATATAAACTCTGAAATCATTATGAACAACTATTTTTAATTTCTGAAGCAGATTTCAACTCATCCACCAAATCCAAAGGGGATGGGGTCGCTATCTACTGCCGTAGATACAAGAGCTTTTAATCTTCAAGAACACTCTAGTGAATTTTTTGAATTGTGTACGATTCAAGTTCAAAATTTGAAATTTGGTGTGAATACAGATCCCACGACTCCAATAACAAAAGAGACTTTGCGCTCTTGTCTTTCATAAAGAAAATTAATAACTTAACCTTAATGTGCAGGACTTCAAATTTCTGCAGTTGACTGGAATACTCTGACACCTTATTCCTACTCAGCAAATCTACTTATCCAGGCTTTCCTTGACTCCTTTCTCCGCCAATACATCACTGAATCTACACAGATCAAAGGAAACATATTAGATCTCGTCCTCTCTAATTCATCATGTAATATTAAGACCGAGGTTATGAAGGAGGTGTCCCTCTCAGATCACTATCCCCATTGTTATTGATGATGATTTTATTGTCAATTTGGATGAATAAGCCTTGCAGTCACCCACCTACATTCTAGATTTTAAAACGCCAATTACATAGCAATCCAAACAAGCTTGTTATTCATCGACTGGGTTTCACTCTTCCCCCGCCCCGAATATCTCCACGGACATGGTATCAGGTGTCAAGGATATATGGTATATATTTTGTGATAAGTACGTTCCCAACAATAAATCTCATAATAATAAAGGCTCTCCATGGACTAATCGGAGCGTCATCTTATTAGCCCCGAAGAAAAGAAAAGCCTGCCGTCAATACCAAAAAAATCCCATGTCCTCAAAACTTAGAAAAGTATAAAGCTCTCCAAAATGCTGTTAAACTTCTAGTGTCTTCGAGTAGACGTAAATTACAAGATACATTGTTAGCATTGTGACGCTCAATATGATTTTTAACGAATTGGAATTGGATGACGATACTTGAATGACCGATGACAGCCTCCCCTAAGAGGTGAGAAGAACCTCTTCTCCCTTCTCCGGTTTTAAGATACTTTTAAAAAATAATCCACATCTACTTTAATTCCACACCACATTATATCATTTCATTTTACCATATTATTTCATCAGATTTTATCATAATGCTTTATTATACTCTATCATAATGTTTTATTATATTTTATCATGAGTCAAAAATATTGGACTAATTTTTTCAGCCAGTAGTCGAAACCAACCAAAAAAATTAAAAACGTAGTTAAAAAAAACAAAATTTAAGCCACAAAATAAAATAAAAATAATGTTATAATTGTCATTTTGTTGTTTATCGAGATAAAACAGTCAGGAGCACAGTCACTCATTCCAAGGGTAAATAAAACTTTATATACAAGTGCATGTGGCCATCAGTCATTTTGACAAAAATTACTCATTAAATACAAATATATGTCAACATTTGTTAATGACTATACGATAAAGGGTGAAGATATGTTTAAATTTATCCATTATTATATATTTTTGGGAATTTGATATTGTAATATAATTATTTTTTTTCCTCGATATAGCCACACTTTTCCTAGTTTACATGGCGGAGACAAAGAGGCACTATGATAAAAGCAGTATAGAGAGTTTCTTCGGAGATATTGAGCCATTCCTGGATGACTGAAAGCTTCAGGGTATCCTCGGTGTTCTGCTTGGTACAAGCCCTGGTTGGAATGATTGATCGTATTGAAAAGTGTTTTGGACTCGGGTCAGAGCTGCTAGGAGGCCACATATTGTTTTCCCCAAAAGCCCTTAATATTTGCTTTTCGCCGATTTTACAAACCTGGCTTAAGATGATTGAGGCATTATCACATTTTATTTGTTGGTTGGTATACACAGCCTCCTCAATAAAAATGATGGCATCTTCTTACCGTATGACACAATAACGGCCAGACCTGACATACGGCGGCTTTTAGTACGTAGTGGTTATGTGGTGCTTCTACGGGATGCTGTCAATGGTAATGCCAAAAATATAGTCATTTAGACTGTTGTGAATGTGAATAACAGGGAAAAACAAAATGTTAATAATTCGATATACTAAATTTATCTTCCTGCATTTATTCCTCACCCTGTATTTTCTTAGGTCATATTAAAACATCTGTTCTTATTTTTTAATAAAATAATGGAAGTAAAAAAAAATGGAGAAAAACAAACCAACATAAAACGTGACTTAAATGATATCATTTAGTATGTTGGTTGACTGTTGTAACTGATATTAACGTCTGTTTTTTTTTTTTTTTTTTGCATAAAAATAATATTTTAATATTGCAATTGGTTTGAATACATTTATTTATACGCAAAACTAGCACTTTATGTCAAATTTTGCTTATTTTATATTTATATACAGGAGACCATTTTTTGTACTTGATACATACAAAATTTTAAAAACATATGTTTCGACTACCCCAATGATATTACGTTTATACAAAAAATACTTGAATAAAAAAGGATTTTCAGCTAACGTTTGAGTTAAGTATTTGATCAGCTTCAAAATAAAAATATATCCCAGTATTTCAACTACTTTTTAATGTTGTAAAATTAAATGATGAGAGAGAGGAGAGTTTTATAGCCACCTTCCTGAAACTCAATGAAGTGGGAATTCTCTGGTGTAGCCATCGTCATGCTGCTTGAGTACACCAAGAGTACAGTATACGTTGTCATAAAGAGGTGTATAATAACTGGAAGGGTTCTAATGTCGTCCCTGGCCGAGGCAGTAAGACACTATACATAAAAAGATGGTCTGCCAAGTTTCCTACCTCAACGTGAAGAGGCAGGATTCTTAAATAAAAGCGAGTCACATCTGTTTAATATCAATTAATAATAACTCACCAAAAACTCAGCTACTTTGGAACAAAAGTTGGTATGTAACAGTCGTTTGAGTGAGTTAAAGTGATTTTTTTTGTGAAAAGTGACAAATTTGAATATTTAATATAGTTCAAATTGTCTGAAACTTTGGTGAGTAATTGTCAACAGATGCTTCATAGGTATCACTAGCTGTTTCAACCATAGTTTTTAACAAATATTTAATGATACCGCCTAATTCGATTTTGTAAATTTTCACAAAAACACTTTTATCAACTCACACAAACGTCTGTTACATAACTATTATGCGCCAAAATTGTTGAAACTTATGTGAGTACTTTTTTAATAAATGCTAATATTTGCTTTAATTTACATGTGTTACTATCTTTAAGTTTAGTTTGGATACTTTTGTGACCACCCTCGTATATATATTTATTTATTGCGATTACCTTTTTCCCTGCAGGAAGACTGGGATATTGTATTATGTTTGAGCTGATGTACCATCTTACATGATGACCATGTTGTTATTAAGAAAATTTGTGTTATATCATATAAAATGGTTAGTGGTTAATACAACAATGTAGTGAGTCATACTCAGTCGAATAATCAGATGAAAAGACTTTTTACAATTTCCACAATTACGTTTGATGATTTCCTTCATTAACATAATGTAAAAATTAAAAATGGATCCCCCTCCCTGAATTTTTTGTCTATTAACCCTTCCAAAATCTCTCAGATTTGAGTTTGAAGGCTATATTTTCTTATAATATATGAATAAAGTTTTTTACTCTGATTATTTTTCTATTTAGAGTATCTATGGTTTTTTCTACGTTTTGCCCATACTCTATATAGAGTATTTTTTGATTTAGTTTATCGAACTATAAGAAATATGTATTTGCTTGTAAACATTGTACCTAATGCATGGTTTGGTAAGTGTTAAAAAACTTTGGTCACCCGATACACATTCAGCTAGTAATGTCAATCCAGTCTTAGTACAAATATTTAATACTGTCAGTTCTTGATTCTTCCTTCATAAAATGTCATTGGTTTATTCTGCCTAATATGATATATGGGATACTAGGCTAGTACAGTACGCTCAGCCCACAGTTCGGTACGAACTGCAGGCTTTATTCATGGCAATCCTGTGTTGTTTAAGTGCGATCCGCATTAAGATTTCGTACTAAAACAAAACTCTTTGACAATTTTGTGATGGTTTGACTCAGTATCATTTTAGTGCACGTCAAATATGAATATTAGTAATGAGAAAATACGCCATATTTTACTGTTTTTCTTCGATAACAGAGAAAATACATACCCGGCGGCTGAAAATGTGAAAAGTGTATAAGATTTTAATACTATAACAGGGGTCATATGGTTGTTCTGGTTTTGTCGATTCAGTGTCGTCAATTTTTAATAAAACGATGGAACACGCTCTAAAATCCCAATTGTCGAAAATGTGGATAGAATAATGGAAATAGTGGTGTTCAACCGTCATGGAACATTTACGGGAAAAAAATATTAATTATAAAAGTCCAATAAAACTATTTTATTTTTTAACTCCTGTTAGTATATTTTACTTTGTTTTATAATCTTGTTCTATTGTGTAACGTAATAATTAAATAAAGAAGGAATACACCCTTGAATACCTCACGCTATGTCGTTTTTACTTCTTTAAGGACCAGCAAGTAGGTCTCAACTACATGAGTCCAGAAAGCACGTGCCCACGATCTACATCCATAAATAAGGGCTGTAACAACACAAAAATCTCTTATATAAGTAAAATGATAATAAGTTACATGATTTTGCCTCAATAAAACTATTGAAAAATGTCTTTCTTGTTCTCCCTGTTTTGGATTCATTATTCCTCATTAACTTTGATACGTAATCAATAACAGTTACACAGCTATATGTATGTATCTAATTTTATTGAGATAATTTATCTCCATTAATAATCGAATATCCATGTACATATACTTTCAAATTTCTCAGGAAAAATAATCTCACCATTCCGTTCTTGTGAGTAAATCTCAATAATACGAATTGTAATTAAAGAAATGTATTGTTATTGTATTTTATAATATTATGTGGTACTATTAGATAAAGATAATATAGGGAATACTTTAGCTGTACATGACTTTCAAATGGCTTATAATGTTTTTGGAGGTAAGCGAGCACAAATGGAAATCAAATTTTTAGGCCTTAACTGACTATGTCAATTTAAGTGGACTGCCATGTCAGAGGACTACATCAAAACAACCTGGAGCAATTATTGTTGCCACCTGGTAGTTGTTATTACTGCATACAGTAGTGATTTTGATGGAAAAACTTTTACACTACCCGGTAAATATATATAAGTGTACAGTACGTCTCTGTATGCTAGTTGATTGGTGTCATCTTACAAGTTTTTATCAATTTTGCAACGTTTAAGAGGGGAAAGACTTAACCATAAATTGTAATGTATGGTTATTTTTTTATCAGATATGAAACCAATTGGGAAATACTATCTCTTTTTATTTTATCTTACATGCAAATAATAAAAACATAATTTAATTTAAGATATAATAATTATAAGATTATTTTATGACAATTTACTCTTCGTTTCAATGTAACTTTGAAACTACATTGAAGATACCAGGGTGTCCATTGAAATCTTAGCGCTTATTAATTCAATAATTAATCCGTGATTGAAGTTAATTCCTATTTCAAAATATTATGCATAAACAATTACTTACAATACAAAACGAGCCTCAGCTCTCAACCTACGTACAAGTCGAGAAAATTGCACTTTTACGTGATTGACCAATTCCCATTCGCACGCACCAAGTAGTTGGGGGTTTCCAGGACCACCATCTACACCTTCAGCAAGTACAAATCGTTGGAACAGAAGATTGGTTCTCTCAAAAAGGTCATACTGAACCTTGAGGAGTTAAAGAAAACAGCCCCAGCCAGTGCCCCCAAAGCCAAGAAGGTCTGTGTATGAGATCTAGGGGTTTCACACCATACTGTTCAGTGAGCTAATAAAAAAGTGGGGGGAAAGTACACATTGAAAAGCATCAATGAAAGAAACCCATCTCCTGCATTAGAAGACTCTTTTGAAAGTGTCTTTTGAGTTCTTTTGAACTCTTATTTGACATTTTTGGTCCCTTACAGCCCTGATGCCAATCCTCTCAACTACACCTTTTGGGTGCATGGGAAGGAAAAAGCCTGGAGTGTTTGTAATCCAAACACCGGTGCCCTCATTGATACTAAGATTGCTTACATTTATGATTAAGAGAACTGAGACCCACATTAATAGCATTAATTTTCTTGAAATTCTATTGTAATTAAATATATTTTATCTTGTTGAAGTTTAAAACTCAATGCGTTCATATTTTCATAGACCACTTGGTATATATAGAAGCACAAATATGCTTTTTTGATGTATGAAATTATGTCGTGAGCTCCATCCAAGTGGATGATTGCTTCAAATAAAAGAAGAAAAATATTTATATATACAAAGTTACCGCTAGATTGAGCACTTGTACAATGATATACACAAAGTATTAATAATTTTTTGTCAGCTGCAAATGTTCTCTTTCTCTTGTATCTTTTTGTTGTTATGAACTTTAATTTTTTTAACTCGAAATTAACTGCTTAAAACAATTCCCTTCTGTCTAATGAAGAAAATTTCCATAGTTTGGAGTAAATTCAATTATGTCAACTACAATTGGAAACATAAAATCTATATTTTTCATTTTTAATGATTTTGCTCTTTGTAATAAACCCAGTGTCAGAAACAATATCAACGTTAATATATTTTCTCTAAATTTAGTTGGTAATGATACTTTTTATCCGTTGGGCACTGAAGAAGATTTATAGCTTTATAAATAGTAGTGCAACGTTTATGAATTTCCTCTTTTTATTGAATTAACAATGGGAATTTTTGGGGAAAAAAGAAAAAAAATTCGATACGTCATTTGGGAAAATGATATTTTTACATCATCTGTGAAATATCAAAAGTGACATTTTGAAGCAAAAAGTTTTCTTCCTATGTAAACTTCCTCAAGTTTCATATTCGATTTGTAATATTGTTTTATATCTTTGGTTTTTCAGAAAATTTTACGTAATCGAAATTTCTTGAACATGACGTAAATTGATAAATTAGACATAAAAAATTAGTGAAGAAATTCACTAACGAGCAATATAAAACAAACAAAAAATTATATTCATTCAATAATCTTAAGGTTTTTATGGCTCATATTCAATAACATATCACTGATGTTAAAGTCCACAACTCTGATTTTAATTATTATTACTTTATAATTTAATGTAATTGTAAAGAGGAGAACATGACACACAAAACCGGTTTTATAGATAAACAAATAAAAATTTGGCTACAAGCAGTAATTCTATTACACAAGTCTACTACAAAATATTTTATTAATGCGTTGGTTAAGAATCTGTAGTTACATTTTTCGTATGAAATCTGGTCTTCAAGAATTTTTTATTTGAACTTTATAAATATTTTTATACTTATAAGAGGTTTGAGCCAAGTTTTGATGAAAAAAAGTAAATAATCTACATAACCAATAATTAATTTTTTCAATTTATTTTGTATATATGTGATTTATAAATATAAGAGAGGATAAAAAGAATAAATAAAAAATTAAACAAAAGTTATTCAAAAACAGATTTCTTAAAAAAAATTTGTTACAGACTAGTGATCAGCGCATCAAATACTAATTCAAAAAATTTGATAAAAAAAATTTTGTTGGCTTGTGTTTGATTTCATTTTGTAGGGTTTTAACGATAAGAGTCAAGATGTGAGGGATAGATCAGAGTTAATATTTTAGGAAAAAAAAATATGGATTTAAAAAACCCAAAGCTCATTCAAAATTGATAGTGTTTATAACAAAACGTAGGAAAAGCGCCACATAACTCAAAATTTTATTCAGCCTAGTGATGAAAATTCAGTTTTTATGACAAACTCACCTTCATTTTTTAAATAAAAAGACAATTTGACTAAAATGCTATATTTGATATTTAATTCCCGATAATCTAACCTTATAAGGTTTAAATAAACATTCTGAAATAGGATATTGATTTTACTTACAATAAAAAAAAAGAAACTAAATCTTCATCAAATATAAAATACATATAAAAATAATTTTTGTGATATTTTATGTCATTGTAAATATTATTCATAAATTTTTGCAATATAAATTTTTTTTTTGTTTGTGAAAACCACAAATTAGATTATAAAGTCTTACAGGAAAAAAAAAAAAAACTTTTTAATTTTTGATATATTTTGATACATATAGGTAATACAAGTATGTGATCGATTTTAATATTAACCCATTAAATCTATAAATAAATAGAATTAATAGAAAAAATCTAAAAATACTCCAGGGACACCAATAAGAACTGGTTAATAATTAATCTATCACCAATGGCATTTATATTTAAGAAAATATATATTTTGGAGACATATTTGTTATAAATAATTGGATTAACAACTGAATTTTTTTATTAATATTTAAAATAACTTTATTTTGTATTGATAAAATCAAAACTTTAAAAAAAATATCATAATAACTTATATAATTGCAATATGCATGTTGCCCAAGATTGCTTCTGGAAGACTCAAATTTTACATTTCACTATCATATTGGACATTTGCAATGTCTTATTGTCGCCTCTCAAGCTTTTGCTAGCTGATCCTCTCAAAAACAGTCGAGGACTGGGCTTTTGATTCTATGACCCAAGATTAATTTGTATTTATTTTATAATTGGAAATAAGTTTTACAAATAAATGAGTAACAAAATTGTTTTAGCTTTGATTAGTTGCTAAGCTTAAAAAGAAGAAAAACTATTAAACATCTAATAATAAGCCACATTCGTTTCCTTCGTATTATTGTCCCTCCATATACAGCTGTTATTATACACAAGAGATCAACTCTTCCCACACTCTTATTAGATTTAGCAAAAACTGTAAGGTTCACACACTTTTTCAAATTCTATTCTACCCTCTAGCCTTAAACATGAAATATCTTTGAAACTGTCGATGGCTAAGTGATTGGATTTACTATTTTTTATTATTATTAAGGTTCATGAATACTTATATTATAATATAAAATATGTAGGTAGAGGAATTGATCTATAGATAATATAAATAAACAATTTAGTTCTAAATTATTCCTCTACCGAAGAACCTTTCCGTACGTGCTGATACACGGTAATAAAAAATTGGGGAAATTAATAAAACATGATTGGATTTAGTTAAACAAATAAAATAGAATGTGAAAAGTAAAATGAGCATATATAATAAAGCACTTTAAAAAAAAAACTTAAAACCGAGTCAAGAGTCTCAAATTCACATTCTAAACAATTACTTCCAAAAAAATTTATAACACCTAATAATTATTTTCAATGTGTTTAAATATATTACTGATATTTTTGTGTACTTTCATTCCAAATCTGTTCCATATTGGCGTCCATAACACAAAAATTTTAGAATCTTCAATGATAAGGCTGAGTATCGCGCTGCAGCAGATATTAAAAGTATTCGAAATTGTTCAGCTTCCAGTGGTTGAGAGGTAGATAACTTGTTCGCAGAAATGGCTTTAGCATTAGACAAAGCAAAATGCAATTCCTTAATATTATCAGAGGACGTCCTACTATTTGATACACTAAGGTTTCGTTAAAATAGATTCTAAGATTTCTGGCCACTTGAGATTCAATGATATGGCTCCCTTTAAAATCCAAACATTAAGACAATCAAGAAAGGCATGAATGATAGAATTAAATGTTCTCCCACAGTATGAACATGGAGAGTCTTAAAAAATAAGATTTGCCAATATTTGAAAATGTGATGTGAACCCTTTGTCATCGTTAGTGTGGAGCAGCGATTCTTGAAAACTCTTTTCCTAGAGTTTAAGTAAGTCTATAAAATTTGTGTGATAGTCGCATCGCTTATCAATAATACTTGTTAACTGTTGATTATAACTTATTTTCAAATGAAAAGGCGACGGAGGAATGTGGTATTTTCAAAATCTTTTCCGAGGAAAACTAAATTAACCACATATAAAGATTGAAGAAGTTTGTTTATCAAGATCTTGAACTGTTATAATATCATTGTGTAAGGCTACATCCTTTAGGAAACAGGGTCTCTCTGTATTTTGAAAGAATTTTTTTAAATTTTTTTTGGTTAATGATGTTAATCGTTGGACTAATATATAGGTATTCCAGATCAAAAGACACGATGAGCAACGCCCCATGATATGGACATTTTTCCAATAGGTTCAATGGATAGAATAGTTTCCAGCATAAAAAATGTGTAGTGAGCTGTATTTGAGACAATTCTTCTCCATTTAATATACAGTTTATGAGCTATACTAAAAAAAAAAGTTCGATACATTTTATGGATTATGGTGGTTAAGAAAGTTATTTCACCGCAAATGTATTTCCTTGGTCTTATGAGATTGGAGAGATATTTACTATGGAAGAGGGTTTTTTGCCGCACATTTTCTTCCCTAATTGATTTTTCAGGCAAGAGGGGTAACGAATGAGCTTTGTATAATACCAAGGGAACAATGTGAATATTATAAAAATCAATCCGTCTGAAAATATAAAAACTTTTCCATTCTTTTACTTTTTTTGTAGGTAATAGAGTTTAGTGACATCCAATTAACTTGTTATTTGCAATCCCTCTGTCCTTCTCTCAGGCATTCAATTCCCAATACTTTAATTTTGTCAGAAATGGGACCACTTTGAATTTCAATTGATCTATCCGGACACTCGAACCAATTAAGAAAATAACAGTCTTATCTTTATTAATTTTTAGGCCAAATCTGTCTCAGTATTTCCTCAACGCATTCAGAAGAACTTCAATTCTCCTGATTAGTTGTCTATCCAAGTTTGTTTCGAAAAAATAGGGTAATATCATCGGCATACTCATCCAGTAAATTAAGGTCTACTATTTTTCCACGCAACTTTTTGACAGCATACTAATTGCATGGAAGATATAAAATAATTAGTTCTCTCAATTTTCCTTTTTTGACATATTTTTTATCGAGTTGGTATATGATTTTATTTACATTCAAATCTTTATGATAAAAACAATATCTACTTACAAAAACCCTAGTGGCAAGAGGTTAAATTTTTATACATCAAAAAACAAAAGGAAAAAATAGTAAAAAAAATATATATGAAAATTATTAAAAATTAAACCTGAACAACATCAAAGATTACAAAAACTTTTCCAATTAAAATTTAATATGTAGAATTAATACTTCACAATATACGCACCTTTTCTTGAAAGTCATTATTTTAAAATTAAACAACAATGCGGTGACTCCGTAAATAATTAATACTTCTTTTTTTTTAAATAATATTATGTAAAGTATTCAAAAAAAAAAAAAAAAAAAATATTTGATGTAGACTGAATAAATCATACTTATTTCTTGTAGTTTTTATGCGTGATTATAGAAGAACAGTCGTAGAACCAGAAATAACTTTTTATTTGTTCCTTTTTTATTCATGGACTTTATGGAAGAAATTATATATAAAGAGGCAATTATATATTTTTGTACGTACATATAAGAAATAATAATATTTTATATTATATATACAGTGTGTGAGGTAAAGTAATGGACATTTTGATAACGAACAAATAGGCTTAACTTTTGTAAGAATGAAAAGGAAAACAACATTGAGGCCTTTTCAGACACTTAATATTAATATATACCTTTCTGATTATCAAAATTATTTCCTTTTACTACGACTTTGCCCTCAATTTGGGGCGTAAAGGCACAGGAGAACTTATTAATGAATGCCAGGGGGGGGGGCGGGGTAACTGCCTACTGCTGCTCGATGGGGGCTTATAAGTCATGCTTATTTAGGTAAAGGTAGCACCAGCTTTCTTCTCAACTACGTCCAATGACCTAATCGACATTGGAAACAGTCCTGTGAGGGTGAGTTGCCAAATCAACCCATTTTACATTTACATTTTTACAGAGTCCACAATTTCTGCCTTCTCTAGACCACTGTTGAACGTAGTTACTGATGTCGTCGTACATAAGAGGTCTTCTCCAAATCCTTTACATACGTTCTCACAGTCCCATCCCTAACATTGAGAGCCTTAAAATGCGGTCTCAATGACTTGGACGGACTTCTGAGGATCGTAGTGTCCACGTCCGCAATGATTACCATTAACAGGTGTCGAACTTTGCCTGGTAATCTCTAAAGGCGCTAAAATAGAAATTCTCAGAGTATCCTAAGACCTTCATGATCTCTTCGATACTCACCTTGGCGTGGAGCATATCTGACACCCTTTGCCTTTCCGACTGTATGCAAACAAGCTTAGATTTTTTAAAGTTTTTTGTTGTTCTTGTTAATTTATCTAAATAGTCTTTACTTTTAATAACAAAACCCTAAAGTAGTCCAGAATGATTAGAAGTGAAGCCCCACAGTTATCTCCAGTAAAGGGGCTGGAGGGTCTTTAGCCCCTTCCACCATATCGAGTAATTTATACAAAAAATTATTAATTTAGAATAAAAATAATCCTTTGGACGCCCCTGAGGCCACGATTTTTCCTTGCACACTATATGTTGACTTCAATTTCCTATGTAAAATGGATAAATAGATTTATTAAACTGTCTTATTATACCTGATCGGTACAACTTCATCTGACTGCTTAAGGTTTTATAATTGTAAATAAAGCGACACATTTCTATATTAATTGTGTAAATTCATATGTAAATAATAATAATGATTATTCATATAATATATATTACATCACATGTCGCAGTCGAAAAGAAAGAACATTATTAATTAAAATTAATAGAGTTTGTGTTATTATTTAATTATAAATTAAATTAAAAAATAATGGTTGGAGAAGAAGAGAAGAAGTCCAGGATGGACATCCAAAGGTCCAAATCAATCAAAAATCTTTATCGGAAGATTCGACAAGGATGTCATCAGATCGCAATGTCCATTGCGAGTCTTGAAGATATTAGTAGTGAGGTTACAAGAATGCCAATTACAGATCAGGGTATTCAAGCTGAATTAGCTTTTCATGACCATAGACTTAGTGAGGCTGACTCTAAATTGAATAAATGTTAGGAGCTCATTAAGGATTGTTCAGAATGGGAGGATATGTCAATAGATGATCTTTTAGAATCTCAAAATTACAAGAAGTGTGTTGAATGACAAAAATGTAGTCAAATTCATCGTGAAATATGTTTGAATTAAATCATTATGATAAAAAAAACGAATAATTTTCAACATATTACTACAGAGTTGAGTAGAAGAATCCGAATAGATGTTTCATTAAAACTAGAACCTCTAGAAGTCAACGATAGTCTAATAGAATTCAAGAACTAGGTGAAGGCTTTCCATAGATTTTATTTTTCGAATGTAATGTCAAAATAACCATAGGATGAGCAGCAAGGATATCTAGATAACTGTCTTTCTTTGTCTTTGATATGGGTGACATTCAAAGTATTGATACTTGTTTAAATGCATTGAATGGGTATTACCAAGAAAAATACTCCGTCCTGAATCGGAGAGTTGACTTCAATAAATGATCCAGTCAAGGGAGGAAAATTTTGTTTCATTTTTTAACCGAGCACTATCACAGGAAGCATAGTTCTAAAATTACCCTATGGAAGACCATGACAATGACATGAATCTCCAAAAAGAAATACTTAAATTGTAGATACCTACTCTACAAGATATCTGTGAGAAGTGTGTATCATGGGAAAGTGCATATATCAAGCAAGAGCTACTAAAAACTCAAAGCCATATCAACACAGGAAAGGTGAATAATTGCAAAAAATATATTTCAACGTCAGTGCAAAAATGTCAAAGATGTGGAGGTCAGAGACATAGACAAAATGAGTGCCAAGCAAAAAATAAAGTATGTTTTTCATGCAATAAAATAGGACATTTTGGATCAGAATGTAAAATAAAAAGAATTTAAAGTATGTAAAAAATCAGATTTAAAAAAAAAAGGACTGAGATTGTTAAAATACAGGCAATTGGAATTAAGCAAACAAAATTCAGGAATCCGACTCCAATGTTTAAATTATAAATTTATCTAGCCCAAAACACTGTGTGTGAAGAATTTTAAGTAAATAAAATACCTTATTATGGAGCAACTGAGACGTTATTTCCATTTAGTACTATAAAAGCAGCCATGCTGAAAATAGATAAAAGTCAAATGGTCAAGATTATAGCAGCAGAAGATCAAAGCCTTGAATTTCTATGGGCTGTGAGTATGATGCTTAATTTCCAAGGTCACAAGGTATACACTATTGGATTAGTCTCTCCTAATATAACGAAGTGTTACTGTCAAGGCATGTATTGAGGGACGTATTTGTGATACTAAAGATTTTACAAATAGAATTAAACAAATTCATAATCGTGTTTTTTCAAAACAATCAATGTATACAAGCTCTTTTGAAAATCATATTGTAGAGATCAAAAAGAAGTATCCACTTGTATTTAATAGAAAAGATGATTTAAAACCAATGATGGCTAAGAAAACGCATATTTATTGCAGTTCTCCCTGAAAATTTACTAGCATAACCGATGATGTCATTCCCAGTGACGTCACCAGAAAGAAAAAGAGATTTACTTTAAAAATATGTTATGTATTCCTTACAATTTTCTTGTTGCCATACCTTTTTAAATAAGATTGGTTATGATTTAGTTACAAGGTCACACATACAGTGAAATTCATCTGCAGACGATTATGTTTATTCATTCATCGGAATAGGAACATAATTTCCATCAATAATGTCACTAAAGTATGAAAGTTGTAAAATTTGATTCTATGAAAAATATTGGGCATTATTGTAAAAGTAAAAAAATACTTTTAGTCCTGACCCAACTTGAATAATAAAGAAAATATATGGTCTTGTGAGTAATATGAAAGCGTTTGATTCACTGAACTAATATCTAAAAGATAAAAGAGACTTAAAAATAAGAAAGGTCAATTTTGATTTTTTAAATTTAATATGAATAAAAGTCACGAAATTTTGCCAATAAAGATAATTATTTAAGATAAAGACATGATATCAAGCTACAAATATATCTTTATAAATACCTACAATAAAATAAATAATGGCTTAAATGTCGAAGAAAATAAAGTGTAATTGGCTAACTATTAAAAAACTCGAGCTTTACTTCTTTAATCTTTTAGGAAGATACAATAAAGATCAGATTAAAAGTTTGATGTTGATCCTACTGGGCCAAAAAAAAAAATCATTTATTCACCATATTGTGATATTAAGCTAAATAAGATGTGAATAACAGGGGTTGATAGACATGAAAGCTAGGAGATAAATCGTTTGATATTTTATGTTAAATGCCAATTTTTCACATAATTTATTAATGATTAAGATATTGACTTTTCACGTGCTAAAAAGAAAAAGGATGAAAATATAGAGACGCATTCGTGTTTAACAATTATTCTTTGATTGAAGCTCATAATTAAAGTTGCAAAATACATAGTGTTAAGTCTTAGAAAAGAAACAAAAAATTGGCAAAACTACCTAAATAACCAGATTGAAATCAGTCAGTCCTCTTTGGATTGTTGAAGGAATAACGTGTTACAATTATCCTTCCATATCCCTAATAATATTTTCTTAGACAATTTCAAGCGTTTTGGAATGAACTGTTCTTCCAGGGAGTTGTTTATTATATTCGTTTCAATTCTTTCTGATGTCTATAACAAGTAGCTAACATTTAAAAAAAAAATTGCAACTTTGGACTTAATAATAAATAATGAAAAAATAGGAATCCTGATATAATCATAAATTGGACAAAAATAATAATCACTCTTTGAGGGAAAATTAAAATTGTTATTTCTATATTTATTCTATCAATAAATTAAAATTTTTTACGTATTCCAAAGAATAGATCACAAATAAAAAGTGATATAATTGATGGTTTCTAAAGTACACCTTCTATGATAAACACTGATCCCATATTCGGGATTCTATTTTAAAGATAAATTTACTTTGACAATGTGGCCTGAATGGCTCCCTTTTTTGGGAGGGGGAGGGCTGCTGCCCTCTATTACTTTTTGATGCCTCCAAAACTTATATCATATCTTATATATACTTCTAAGTCTACATTTAGTGTTATCACACATGGAATCCAAACTGGTCGAACTGATCAGTCTGAAATTTAGCAAGTAGACCTATAAAATAATCAAGGATGTTTGTATGATTTGTTTTTTTGGAGGGGGGTGGGCGCCTCCAAAGTCCTTCAGAGGCTCCTTTTGCCCAAAAAACTACTTTTCCTCTTCTCTTTTCCTCTGTATCTTTGTACATCTTCTACCCTCTGCTAGTTTATATCACTGCTGTTGATCATTATTGGTGCTAAGTTCCCACCAATGATGAAAGATAGCAACGGCCCTTTGCAGATTTTTTTAAATTTTACCAACTCCTCGGTCTCTTTTGTCTTTCTCTCTCTCTCTCTATTCAATTTTTTCTTATGTCCTGCTATTTTATTGACTTTTAAGTAAATTTAAGAAGGGGATTAATCAAAAAATAAGACATTTTCAAAACTGTTTTGGATCCTTTTAAAATTAGGCTTTAAAATATATTTATTTCATTATTTCCTATCTTAAACTCCGAGTGCTTAAAAAAAGCTTTGAATCTTAAAAATACCAAAAACTTAGTTGTATTTTTTTGTAGGACATGGGGCTATTAAAGTTAAATTAGTACAAAAAATGAGGAACAATTCAACGTCATCAAGAATAACAGGGATGATAAGGACTATGTTTGTATATGTTTGAGTGAAAAATAAAATATGTATATTGACTTTGATGTTTATTAAATGTGATCGCACTGGCTTTCAGTTACAAGATCTAGATCATGCCTAAAGGGGTTGCATGTAGAATCAAGTTTCTTTGTGGATATCATGGCATAATACTTCTTAATTTTGGCCTTAAAAGTTGTACATGAATTGTGAAGACGTTTAAAAGCTTTAAAAAATAAAAATAAACCGTAGGTCGTATGAATTATAAAGACACAAAAAATGAGGAATTTTTACCTTCAATCAGCAAGTTTTTTTTGTTTCTATGAACTTTAATGGAATCTTGTTCGAACAAATGACCTTTAATAACCTCCATTGTCCACCATAACTTTTCCTTGTTCTTTCTGACGAATCTAAAAACATCAATATGCTAGCATTATGATGTTTCAGTATGTTGAATTTCTTGTTATATCTTTTCGACCTGACATCATTAATCTTCTCAGTAAAAATATTTCTCTTTTTCAACATGTATGACTTTAATTCAAGGTATTTATGACTTCCTTGTGGATAAATAAGATCAAAACTTTTTTTTAATATATTAATTTTTTTTTGGGAACAGTGAGTAAACATCCAAGATGGACATTAATTGAGCATTGCAGGAAAGAAAGTAATCCTGAGTTTTGGACTTTGTCTGTTCTTAGTTGTGGATTTTCCTTGAAATGCTTCCTAACTCATCATAGGTCTTTTAAAAGTATTCATATTGTATTCCGATATCATAATTTGATAACTGTTTCCTTTTTCTTTGGTCCATGTTCAAAAATTATAGTTCACAATTATCATTATTATAAAAGGTGAAACTAAGAATATATACAACCACTCACCAAAAAAATTGGATAATTTATTTTAAAATTGTTATACATTTTGCTTCCTATCTTAAGTTATCGCCATAATAATATAACACATTCTATACCTTTATTGCAGTGTTATTAACATTTTATCACGCACATAAATAATACTTAGAACGTGCAAACAAATGACTTAGTCATATACAATTTACTTTTCTGTTGAATTCCTGCATGTTTGGCCTTAGATTTAGTTGTGTATAAAAATTACAAACTTAAAGATTCATCGTACTATTTCCGATAAAATTTCATAATTATTCAAAGTTATGTCATCTTCCTCAGCAATATATAGGTAAAAAAATGTTCCATTTGTCAAAAAGTAAGAGACAAAATTTATGCCTAATGTATAAAAGAAATATATTTGTTAGGAAAATAGAATAGTATTTTTAAATGTTTAGACCATAACAAAGATTCCATCGAAAAAATCCTTTATTATAATTAGAAAGGTAATAAAAAGCTTTGTATACTTATGGTATAATCATACAAAGATTTTTACAATGTTCAAAGAGTGATTATTATGAAGCACAATCTCACTATTTGTCCATTTGGCACGAATTTCATATATTTCAATTCACCAACAAAATATAACTTGAAAAATGACTACAAATATTTAACCAACGCAGTGATTTATTTATCATTTTCTAATACTACTAATTCTAGAATTCTTCGTTTTCAATGTGAGGACTGTGGCATACAAGAGTTATTACAAAAGTATACTATTGAAACTATTATTTTATATAAAATACATAACTTCATCAAAATGATTTTTGCTAATTTGATTGCCAAAAGTTGTATAAATCAATGAATATTTCATAGAAATTTTTATAAAAAAAAATCATATATATTTAATAAAAGAATAACAAATTATATATACTTGAAACTCCACACACATCTTGTTAAGAGTATTTTAAAATAAAGATAAGTTTTTTCTCGATGAATAGTTTTGATACAATTATTTGTAGCATTTTAATTGAAATTTACGAGTACAAAATGGTTGAAATAGTTAAAATAATAAGACCAATTGAAATTTTGTAATTACTAGTAATGATAAACTACTTATCATGTAATACAATAGATTTTATTTTTGACGTTTTGAAGTTACTTAGTTAATAAACGTGATATAATTTTTTTTTTTTCACTAATTGAGAATTAAACTGAAATCCAATTTTGTATAACAAAATTGGATTTATTCTGAATACTTTATTATTAGGAATAACAAATAATTATATATAAAAATATTTAATATAAAGTTTCATATTTAAAGCTAAAAAAATTATTTAAAAATTGTCGATAAAATGGTGAACTTTCATCATTTATTTCCATTTAAGAAAGTATAAATAATTAAAAAAATTCAATGAAATTACTCATCATATTGCCTTACTTGATGGAAGCTATTGTTAAGTTATTTTCTAGGTTTATCAAAAAATTGAAAATTAAATATAAAGCGTGAACATTTAAAAACTACAAGGGCTTACGATCAATGACTTGAGTTTTTTTTTAAAAGTGATACTGGAGTACTCTGTGTTGATCAAAGTTATAACACGTTGATTAATTTTTTTTTAATAATTTATCTTTGATATAATTTTTTTTTTAATGTAAGTCTAAAATTTGCATATCATTTTTTGTTCTGTTATGTTTTTTTTATAAAAATGACACGTTGAGCATTTCTTACACACATTTTAGTTCTTAGATTCAAAAATAACATTACAAGAAACATTCAGTCATCTAAACATCTGATTTAATTTTACTTAATTATTATTGAAGATATAAAGAATTCCATAAAAAAAAGGTTTAATTTAAAATGTCACTGTAATTGTTTAAATAATTTATTTTGATCGAGTGGTGTCTTCATCTACATTAGAGAAAATAAGTGTTTAATCCCTCACTGAAAGAAAAGAACTGTGTTTAATTTTAATGGTTGGTTTATTTTAACAGTGTTTTTGAAAGAGATAAAATGCGTACAGCTAACCTAAGAACAACATACCCACCATCAAACACGAGGGTGAAAACAACGTTAACATTTATATTAATTTAATAAAAAATGAAAAAGATAATCGGTTATCTTTAAGTAAATCTTTGTGCAATAACCTCCTTCCTTCAGAGAAGGGTACTGAAAATGGTTTGTGTAACAGATTTTTCAGCCCGTTTCTGGACAAATATCGGCAAGGGATCAAATAATTATTTTCTCCACTTTTTATAAAAATGCAATTGATGCATATTATAACATTACAAAAAAAAATTAGTGAAGATAAAGCTTTTATATCTGTGTGGTGATAACATAAAAGCAAGCTAATAAACTTTTTTTTAAATATTGTGACAGTAGGATAATCCTATGTGTTGATATGAGTACTATAATTTATATTAATTCAAAAAAGTGATTAAGTTCTAAGGAGCCTCTGGTTTTAAGGTTCACTGAACCTGATAAAAATATGTTATTTGATAACACGGATCATAAAAGATAATGAGACGTCATCACGTGAAAATTAACATGCCTCACCCACTGAAATTAATTGTATTCTATTAAAATTCGATTTAAAGATCAATACCACACGATCAAATTAAATGAACTTGTATATAATATGTTCATATAAAAATGTAAACAAATATCAATCATATTAATAATTTGTTAGACAGTTTTTGAGTGGTTTAATATTGCTTTTGACTCTTTAAAAAAATCCTCTTCAGTTTTTCATTGAAATAAAAAACTTATAATGCGTTATTCTCTCTTTCATCAAAAACATCCTACCTTGCTTTAATTATAACGCCACACATCTATGAAAGAAATCGAATACATTTAAATTTTATTATTATATTTGATTTAGTTTGACTAAAAATATGGATCCCCCGATATTTATAAACTAGCTTTTTAAGTTTCGGTATTATTAGTCATTGAAATCATAGAACTTTGCTAATATGACTATATTCTATGTATGTTTAAAAGGTTATATGACTTTAGCACGTTTATTTCTTCTTTTAAATGGTTTTCAGTAGTGATGTGACAATTCCAAAATAATCCTGAAGCAGATTCTGATGCGATTATAAAATTCCTTATCCGATTATAGTAAAAATTACTTAAGCGAATTCAGAGCCTTTCTTGAAAAAATTCCCCATGCACATTCTTATGCAATTATAGTAAAAAGTTCCTAACCGATTCCAATGCAATTCTTGTAAAATTCCCTATGCTGAATCTTTAATATTTCAAACAATAGTTACAAAATACAATTTTGCTGTAAATTTCTAAGAATTACAATTGATAAATAAATGGCCTTCCTTATTAAACGTAAATAATATTTACATTCAATAAACGGAGGGGATTCCTTTGCCTGGCAAGGTTTTTCCAAGAAAAAAATTCCCACAGCGAGTAATCCCACAACAAACTATCACAGTCCAAATTTTCCAAATGAAAGCTTTACTCAATCTTATGATAACATGAATTAAATTTACAAAACTTATTCCCTAAAATAACAACTGTTGCACTGACTGTATGCTTTCAGAAAGTGTTTTTTTCACGTTCAGTGTGTGCTTAATTTCTTTGTTATTAGTTTTGGTACATAAAAAGCATAAATTATTTTATCACGATATTTTATTGAATGATAAGAATGGAGATATAGATTCAAATTGTCGTTTTTTGTACCTTGACGGATATATTTCATAACTTAGAAAAGTAATAAATATTTAAATACCCGTAATAATTAACAAAATATAAGAATTGGAATCGGAAATCGAACATTATTTTCCAGAAGCCGATTTTTAAAAAAAACATTTTGATTCTCCGATTCCGAATAATCGTCCCAACAGAAGTTTTTAGTGTTAAAATAATTATGAGGGGTTGATATTGACAAATGGAATTGAATAAAAAAATATATAGTAAGGATATAATACACTTTTTTACAAAAGTGTATGATTACCAGTTAATCTGTCATGAGTTGGAAAAAATTGTTTTACTACTTTTAATTCATATAACAATGAAAAGATGAGTATTCAAAAAAATTAATTTTTTAAATTTTTTTGTGAGGATTTGTCAAGTCTATTGGAAATAATAGCAGCAACTTCAACAATTAGTAGAAACTTATACAAAATTAATGTTAATAATCAGGAGATAAAAAATAAATTTATGATAATTTGACAAATTAATATAAAATATAAGAGTTGAATTGATTTAAAAATCGTGTAGATATATTATAACTTTTAAACTTGATGAAGCACTAAAGCAATTTGTTGTAGTCAACTCATAAAAACGTTTGAATTTAAAAATGTGTATTTTTATATATTTTTTTTTTAATGGTGTAAAATTGATAGTTTTAGACTTTTAAAAGAAACTTATGTAAACCCAGTGTAAATTTTATCGGGAAAAAGACTCGAATAATGCTAAAATTAATGCATTCAATTACAAACTGATTATTTTCTCAAAAGTGTATTAACAAAGAACTATTCAACTCTTTGATGGTCGGTTGTCGTCACTTTCCTAATGATTTTTATATTTTTTAATTTACAAGGTATACATTTATATTAAAATAGAGATGATATCAGTCATTTATCTTTGAATTTCTACCTGTTATTAACAAAACTTTATTCATACAACTTTTTAATTTTGACTATTTTTTAAAAATTTGTATGTATTATATTAAATTTAATCTCATTCAAATAAATCCAAATAATACAACATTAATAATATCTAATTTTCATTATTGAACTGTTTATTTTTTTTAAATAGAAGTTTGGTGTTTTTTAAAGATAAATGCAACAATACTAATTATATGGATCAGTTTTTATTATAGTCTATAAAATTGATATTTCTATATAATTAAAGCCCTTCTAATTGTCAATCATTTTTTCTAAGAAATTAAAAATCATTGTGTTTTGAGTCAAACTTTCAAAATAAGCTACAAGATTAAAAATAAATATTATTCTCTTGTAATAGTTATTAGTATATTTCATATTATGTGGTTAAAATGGGCGTTTCTTTCATCCTAACGTACAATATTTTGTTATGCTCTGAAAAGAGAGTGCATATTCAAAAATAATACAATATACTGGTTGTTAAGATCAAATCGGTGCACTTTTAAATAAAATCTTAAATAGTCACCGTGGCCACATTTTCTGGCAGATTTACTTGAAAATTAGCTTGAATTGTAGATATAAATATTGAAAAACTGGTAATGGGATGTATTTTGCTACAGCACCAATTACAGCCTGGAGCCTGGCCTCCAAGTAGAAACAAACGTTGATGAAATAGTTCCTTACATGTTACTTATTGTCTCCTTGATGGAGGCAATCAAAGATTCCTTGATGGCATTATATTTTCGATATGTTTTAGATTCAACGTTGCCCCAGACAATATAATTCATCGGATTTACATCCGAAGTGCCTGCAAGAAGGCCAAATTTCCTTACAAATAAAGTCATAACAGTGATCATTAACAGCCTCTCCTAGATATAATAAGGTTCCATTTGAGGACTTTACAGGATTGATTATATTTTCTAAATTAACAAATTAAGTATTGTAAATAAAGACACTTTCTGTACAAATTAAGACATCTCTTATTCCTGATTAATTTCATGTTTTTCATATTAATCGTTAGGTTTGATAAATAGTAAGAATACTTCAATAATATAATTGGTTTTTTTTCGATTACTCTGCTATTTTTTCCTTACTCTTAATCAGTCATTTTCAATTATCGAAAATAAGGTATTTTTTTCAATCCGCACTGTGCGTATTAAGAAGAAAGCCTAAATAATATATAGGAAAAAACATTAATCAAACTTTTCACCTGTTTTTTCAACATCAACATATATTTATATACTTGCAGTTATATTTTAGAAGATAAGACTATCTGATAAAAAACAGTTGGTTTTTACAATATTATAGAAAATTCATGTTATTTTGGTTTTTTATCATAGTTTTGTCACAATAACAAGATTTTTGTACCAATTCATACAAGCACTTCGGATATTTGATTTTTTTTTAAAGACCATTTTCATTGTGATGTTTTTAAGGATGATAATTTAAAAAAAAGAGATACTCAGACATTTTGAGGGTAATGTTATTAGGAGGTACATTTAACATTACCATTAGTATTGTGCTATTTTAAACTCACCAGTACTTCGTAAAATTATAGTACCAGTATACTAAACAATATTAATATATATGCCATTGTTAATATTGGTCTACCATTTTTTATTTAAAAAGGCAGCATCAGATAAAAAACCAATAGATTTTTCTAAAAAACTGTGTGTAGATCATATCAACACATTAAGTAAATATCATGTTTCGTTGACAACATTTCAGTATTATTTTTCATACAAATTCATTTGCTTGCATTATTTTCTATAAAACCTATTTTCCCATATCTATGCTGTATCTAAACCCCTGATTCAATTTATCACTTATATGATATATTATACGCGTATTTTGTCGTTGTCAAATATGATACTTTTTTTTCTCTCGTTTTCACAGTAAATGTGTATATTTTATTATCCATTGCAATGGTCGTAAAATATGTCAGAACCTATGCTTTTGTAGATTGCCCTTCTCCAAGCATTCTACAATAAATTCTAAAATTAAGCGTGTAAGGTTTTTATGGCTGGGGATTATATATTTTATAAATCAATTGATTTTTTCTTGTCGTGATAGTCTTAGGTAATATTTTTTACAATAATATCTATTTACACATGTAACAAAGCTTTTTAAAAGCCTGTAATAAATTTAAAAAATATATAATATTAATAATCCTATTAACAAAATTTACCAATAAATCTTTAAATTTTAAGTAGCAACATTATTTACTCCTCATCTCTATTATACAAATTTTGAAATGTTAAGAGTCTTATTTTTCTTTACAATTTATCTATGATAAATGTTGTAGAACACATAAACAGCTGTACATTGCTGAGACAAATATTGTACTTGTAGCCAAGATGAGCTTTTGAGCTCATATTACGAGGAAAGGATTGGGATACCAGCGCTCCTCCGCACCAGATTGTCCCAAAAGGCCATTGGGGAGCCGACACGAGCAATGTTTCCTATGCATTGACATAATGTAAATCCCTACTATCTCAATTTTCTTCTTGTATTCTATACTCATGGTGGCAACTGAGAAAGGAAATATACCCAAGTCACACTCCTTATTATAAAGGTCATGAGAAGGATTTACGTCTAATCATCCGCTTACACTCCGTCATTCATCAGCACCCACACTTGTAATTACACTTTATACTAATGTGTTGCTTCCAAAAAAATGAAAATAGAACTCCACTTCCCATATACTTTGATTTATCAAACCCATACAAGGTGCATATAAATTAAATGTTTACCAAAAATATATTATACAAGCAAAGAAGAATACTCGTACAGTCGGTAGCTTTAGTAATGTGTATCTTGCATTTTATAAGTACGATCGGTCTTCGACAGATGGTGTGAGAAACACAAAATTATGTTATAAATATATTTTCATTAAATTAGAATGATTGTATGACTCAATATTGATAGAACATTTGTCGAAGGTGGACACCAGTAACGACAAAATGCGCCATATTTTACAGTTTTCTTCGATATAAAGGCTAAAGCCAAGCTGGTCTACTGCAAATATGAATAGTGCTTATGTTCAGGATTCTTGTAATTTAGAACTCTAGCTTTCCGTGTCTGTAAAATATTACAAGAGAAGGGAAAATAAAATTTATTTGGTTGAAGTAAATAAAACGACGTTATACAGTTTACTTTTGTACTTAGTATTTTCGAAGTTACTCCAAGAATGACACCAAACTTACATAATAAAAAAATCTTATAATAATATATTTTTAGTTTTATTTATTTCTCTAAAAAAAGGTAAAGTAGGATATTTATTTTAATGGTAGCAAAAAAAACAAGGAATTTTCAAAACTTAATAATGGCATTAAGCGACCTATAAATTTAAAAAAATTTTCTTTGCCATTTATACATTGATTTTCATACAAAATAGGAAAAAAATATGTTTTAAGACCTAAAAAACATTGAAAATTTCATGTTCATTATATAGGTATTAGGAGTGGGACGTACTTTAAACCCACGGTTCGGAAGAACCGCAGTACAATCTTCACAGTACGCGATTTGGTACAATATACTTGTAAAACGCTTTTAAAAAAAATTAAAGTAGATTTTGAAGAATTCTCGATACTTTATTTTTTAATTTCTTTTTTTCAGTGTAGATAATTTTTTTTCTAAATAAACTTAAATACTCTCAAAAACCAAGGTTAATATAAAATATACACACTTTCTATTATTGACTTAATAAAAAAATTTAAAAACAAAAAAAGAATGTCTACAAAATAAACAATACAAATTAGCCATCAGAATATTGTCAGCTGTTAAAAAATTATTTGCATGATACAGATATACTTGTAGATCCGAAGTATTGTAAAGCAAACTGGGAAATATTGGAAATTTATTTACATCATCTCTGCACATTACCACTGGATTTTTTGTCTAAATTATTCAATTAGTCATTATTTTTTTTTTTTCTAAACTAATAAATACAAAAATCATTTAAAAAATACTTATAGAATATTCTCTTATCTCACATTCTAAATCTATTAATTTAAAAAAAAAAAATGTAAAATTAACAAAATTTAATCATATCGAAATATTTAATATGTATACGAAACGGACCGAGGGTCAAAACATTCTAAACTGAACAATGTTACACCCCAGTACCGGACCATCCGTAAATAGTTAATATTATCATCCTAATATAAATTCAGTTATACTTCGGGGTATGTACACAATCCTTATCAAAAAAGGGCTTGCAATATAAAAATAATGTATAATGAGAGATAACTTACTTTTTCTAAAACATATATTTGATAATCTGGATTTAGATTTGAGTGATCCTCAAGACTATAAAAGAAAAATTCATGTTATTTTGAATATACCAAGTGATCCATTGAAATCTTAACAATTTGAATTTTAAAGTAAAAGAAAATATAATTGATTAATTAATAATATAATTTCAACAAAATAAATACATAATGTATCTTTTAATGTTATTAATGCAGTCGCCCTTAGCAGCAATAATGGGTACAAGGTAGTGACAGAAGGCCAGGCACCTGGTCTGGATGTAGTCTTTTGTCATTGTATCACAATTCTAGTTTATTAAGACTTTGAAGACCTCGGTGTTTGGAGGACAGCCACTACAGGCCTTCCCTTCGACATGTAGTCGATGAGGTTTGCATCGGGTCTGTAGGGCGCCAAGAGTGTCAAAAAAGAGTTCACAAGTACTTAAAAGAGTTTTTCAACGGAGAAGATGGGTTTCTTTCATTCCCGGTGTCAACAATGGCCTTTCAACCCTCACATCGCTATTTCCACCCAACTTATTAAAATTATTCTGGACAGTTTGGTGTAACACCCGGAGATTTCTTGATTTGGCCCTCATAGACTTGAGGGGATTGACTGGTTTTTTTTCAATTTTTTGGATCAATTTTTGCCTTTTTGACAGAACACTTATTCTTCTCCAAAGTTTTGGACTTACTGACGGCCTAGACGGTAGTCCTGGAGATGTTCAACTGCTTGGAGTGTGCGAAAAGAAATTTGTCTATCATGTTCAAGTGTCATTTTCTCGACTTGAACGTATATTAAAGAGATCATGATTCTTTTGTTTAGTAATTAGTTATTGATGATTGAATGTATCAAAATATGATTCCATTTCAATCACTAAACTTTATTAGTTATTGAATTAGTAAGTGTTTCAATGGATTATTCGGTACATTCGAGCCCTATTATTACTCAGATACATTATTGTCTAAAAGAAAATTTAAAAATAACTTATTTTGGAAAAGAAAAACGTTGTCTTTATTCTAGGTATCTAGAGTTTTATGTCAAGTGTTTGAACATTATGTATGCTATGTCAAAGTCAAAATGGAATAACTAATGATAGTGTTGTCATTCTTGTATTATTTTAGAAAAATATTATAGGATGTTTGTTTATAAAAAACTATATTTGACTTTTGCCTATAATGGAAATGAATTTTTTTAAAAAGTTTTTTGATGCCTCTACTATTAGTGAAAGTTGAAGCAAAATTTGTTGGAAATCTACATAAATACGGCAATAATTGCAAAAAATTCTTCTAAAGAGAGCTTGAAATCTATTTTAAGATAAATAAAGGTTATTAAATTTGATTGGAAATGACTTAATTTAATTTAAAATATCTTATGCATCCATATTTGAAGTTTAAATAGGTTGATATGGCTTTCTTTTTGATACATATTTTTTTTGTTTTTTTTGCACCTCTGCTCAATATTTGCTCATTATAATTGAGTTATTTTTTTCATGTTCTTATTATTAGACTACACGAGACATTAAAATTCCTCCTTAAATTTTACGTATTATTTTAACAAATTAGGCATTTTATAAAGTCCTGGTACCACTACGGATGCAGTGTTCTGTCATGGCGTCCTAGTACTCCCTGACTGTGGCTTTTAGGGCCTCAGTTTTTAGAGGAATGGCACTTCATGCATTTCCCTTGACATGCAACCAAAAGTTGTAGTCGAGGGCTTTGGTATCGGGGCTTTAAGGGGGCCAAACGTGTCAAAAGAGTAAAAAAACGTAGAAGATGAATGTTTTATTGCTGGTGTCATAAGGTTCTATCCACCCACTTTTTGATAGATCTCTAGACAGTCTGGTGTGAAACTCCGAAATCTCTTGATCCGGCCCTCATAGACTTGATTGGTCTAGGCTCTTTTCTTTCATTCCTTTGGGTTCAGTTTGGCCTTTTTGAATTAGCCTTTCTTTCTCTTTAACGTCACAGACTTGCTGACAGTGTAGAGGGGAGGGAGGCCCTAGAGACGCCCAACTGCTAGGAGTGCACGTATGGACATTCGTTTATGACGTTCAAGTGTCATTTTGTCGACTTGTACCCAACCTAGAGAGCTAATATTTGTTTGTTTGTTTTGTATCTAATTGTGTACGTTTTACATATGGAAATATGTATTAACTTCAAGTACTCAACCTTCATTAATATTTGAATAAGTAAGTGTTCAGGTTTCAATGAACCACCCTGTAGTAGAGAAATGATGGAATTCATAAAAAAAAAAGATACGATTATTAATTGTTTACAATCCCCATATAACTCTTATTTTATATGTAATATATGAGCCGTATATAACAGATACTGAACAATTTTCCCTCTTTCTCTATGTTATCAAATTGTAATGCTTATTATTTCCAAAGAAATTAATATCATATTTCCTTGAAGCATTCAACCGCAATAAAAAGCGTGACTTAAAGTCATACCCAAAATACCCCCTACTCCCTCAAAAAAGCAAACGATAAAAAGTTAATACCATATTTAATAGGTTTTAAAGGATACTGTAAACATTTCGCCAGAAAATATTATAATTATCTTCGAAAAAAAGTAAATTAAGCTTTTAATAGACATTGCACATGTTTTATGTTCATATAACAGAGTCGTAATAACTCAAAAGCAAATGTTTGACTTGAAACTCGATATGGATTTAAGTTAATATTTTTAAAAGCTGCGACTCAATTTGATATCACAATAAAAACTCACGACTTGCTTTCTACTCGAAACATAGTTTATACTGAGATGAAAAAAGCTTTAAAACAATGGATCTTACGTTATAATTTTCGACTTTTAATGAGCCCAAATTAAATTTTTATATTCAAACAGTCTCAATAAAAAAATCAAAGATTGACACTTGTGATCATATAATTAAGACTTGATTTAATATTTTGATTACTTTTGGTAGAAAGTGGCTCCTGTTGTTAAAATTGTGGATTTTATTATTTGTAAAAAGTATGGGCAGAAACTCAGCGCTTTGGATTTGCTTGTAGCAACCTAATCGGCATACGAAGAAAAAAAGAAAATTTAATAAATATAATTTCAAAAGTACAAGAGTGTTAAAAATAAACTTTTGTCTATTTCAACAAGGCTCGAAAAGTATGTTTATCATTGAATGTATATCCTAGAAGCGGTCAATTCCAAGTCGGAGATTTACAAAGAATTAAGATGTTATTGCTTAGAAACTTGCTTATGTTCTTGTTTGCCTCTTTTTCCTTTTAATAACAATGACACCATAAATAATGTACGATTAATTTTAAATTAATCCCTCTGATCAATATTATAAATCTACGAAACCTCGAGTAAATTTGACACGTTTCAGTTTTTGTATAGACCAAAGTATCATTATGTCTGTTTAATTCTATATTTTTTTCTTCATTCACATTCAAGTAGAACTGCACAAAGTTTTGACAATTTGCAGGACATGGACAGCCTATCCAGGGTTAGTATAAAAATATTTTTAGAACACTTCATTTCGACCCGAAGATTTCATATGGATTTTTCGATCCCAAATATATTTTTTGTGCTCATTTTTTAACTGGGAATACATTTTTTAAAGTATTAGTCTGCCAGTCAAGCCCAGATATCAAAATATGTGTTGATCAGGATTTTATTTTCAATAACTTAGATACATATCATTTAATCTTTTTGTAATACACACCAAGAATAAGCTGTAATAGTTTTCATTTGACGAAACTGTAATACATGTTCGCAAGAGTAATAGCGATGCAGAGAGAAAAGATCTTTAAAAGCCTGAAGTCAAAGTCAATGATAACCGATATATTTTATTGGTTTATTTTATATTGTTAATACATCACATAACACATAATCATTATGATTTTTAATTAAAAATTTAACACAAGGGTTAGAGAAAAAGTAACCAAAGGTTACTTATTTTTTTATTCTATTTTGATAATAGTTCTCTTTCATGGGATATTTTTGAAACATAAAGAAAGGTTTGGTACTTTTAGGAACAAAATATTTCCGTTTTATCTTATTATGACATATAAATTTCAAAATACAAAAATATGAAATATAAATTCATCCTGTTTATTTAACACTGGAACGACAATGGCATTGATTATTTTTGATACCATTTTGATCTGTCGTAAAATATTATCTAATCCTCAATACAAACATAACGCATAATTAAAGTTTTGGAGTTATAGTTTTCTTTATTATTCTAAAAAACCTATTCTTCCTCTTCAGAAGGTGGAATGATTTTTTTATGGATTTTAACTTGTTTAATTATGTAATCAATCATTTGAGAATTTCCTTTTTTCGATGTTATCCATTAAGGCATCACTTAAATTGAAAAAAAAAAATATAACTGATCAAAGATTATTCTTCTAGTTTAATTTTGAATCTTTGGTACGTTTCATTTTTGATAGCATTGTTATTCTTGGCTGTGTATAACGATATTTACATTTTTTTTTTCATAGCATGTTTTAAAATAAAATGAATTATTTTTGAAAATTTACAAGCTATTTTGTTTAAAAGCAGGTGGAATTTTTTTGAATATCTACAATGATCGAAGGGAAGTACAATACTAGCGTTAATTCAGAGTAAAATGTATTTTATTTAATACATTAATCGTCTTTAAAATCTTAATTTATGATAACAATAAAAATATCTTTTATTAAAAAGGTAGCATTAGTTAGTCAATAATTATTTTTTTGTTATATAACTGATTAATTCCACTTGACATCATCCTTATCACAATGTAAATAATAAACTCACATTTCTTAGCTTGAAAAAATCAAACTCTTGAAATCTATAGTCATACAAAAATACGTTTCTTATAACGGTTGAATGTATAATGTATATTGTACAAATCCTATAATATGCGAGGTTGAGTTAGAATAAATAACCAAAAGTAACGTGAAGTTAATTTGTGAGGACTCTCCTATTTATACATGAACTTTTTATAAGCTGATACTAAGGGATGTAAATCCTACGCACTTTTTAGATTGCGACTTTTTTATTGTTTTCTACCCGAAGAGTGTTTCATATGTATATTCTTATGAAGTTATCTTTAGTCTTTCATTATTGGGAAGATAAAATCTAGGCATATTTTGTAACCATAAGTGTTGCGTTCATGAATTATGGGGAGTAACACTGACAATTTTGGGGGAGGTATTAACTGAAGTCTCTGTTGGACTCAGAGTATAATTGAAGATAGAAAACAGAGTAATTCCTGCCTATATCCTGGATTGATATGAAGTGTATTTCCTAAATCTTAGAGAAACTAGTAGCTAGTTCAATAAAACGTCATGCCAGCTAAAAACTCTTCTCTAAAACATTCTTCAGATTACGATATGAATTTTTTTAGATACCATAAGTACTTACAATTTACAATCTCACAGATACTAATTATATATCTGAAGGAGACAAAAACTTATTTCAGATTATAAGTATATATTTTTTTTCAAAATAAGGCTTGATTTGACAATATTGAATGTATAATTAACATTTACCTCATTACTGTAAACATCACTGAAACTTTTGTGATATCTTTTGTTTGTGAAATTAAAATGTAGATCGGATGAGTAAAGATGGGTTACTACATCTATCATGCAGTTACACGTGTCAAAGGCGTCCACAGGATTATATTTTGGGGGAGCTTGATTTTTCGATAGTTTAGAAAAAAATCCATAAATTATATTTTTTTTGAACATAATTTATGGATGTGTGTCTGAGCTTTCTTTATGATAAATGTAGCCACCCTTAGAAGCAATGATAGTTTCCAGGTGGGAGCTGGAGGCCTAACACCCTCTGCGGATGTAGTGCTATGGCATGGTGCCCAGTGCTGGCTGACGGAGACTGCAGGGCTTCTCCTCGAGATGGAACCAAAAGGTGTAGTCGAGGGAGTTATCATAAAGGTTATTGAAGGGGAAAAGTCTCAAAAAAAGTTCAAAGGAGTTTTGAAACAGAAGACATACATTTCCTTCATTTTTGGTGCCACAAGGCTCTTTCCACCTACTTTTTGTTAGCTATTTGGACAGTCTGGTGTGAACCCCGAAATATCTTACATGGGGCCTGATGGAGTTGAGGGAATTGGTTTTTTTAACTCTTCCGGATGAAGTTTGTCCTTTTTGACAAAGGTTTTCTTTCTCTCCAAATTTTTTGACTTTCTGTTGGGGTAGACGGTAGTCCTAGAGACACCCAACTAGTTTGCAAATAGAAATGTGTGTCCATCTCGTACAATTGTAATTTTCTTGACTTGTACATCAGCTTAAGAGCTGACGTAATTACGTATGCTTTAATATATTTAACTTTCGTTAAATTTTCATCACTCAACCTTCATTCAAAATTGAATTGGTAAGTTTTCTCGGATTTCATAGCACCACCAGTTAAAAATTACAAGGATTAAATCATAATTTTATGGCACTGTTATTTTTGGCTCTCGATACTATATGTACATGTCAATGAACAATATTATTGCATTTTTCAACTTTTCCATCAAGAAAGGAAAATAACTCAAAATTTATAAATAGTTATTTTTGGTGTTTAGCTTACCGGTACTATAATAGTAAGAGGGTAAAAACACGTACAAAACGGTTCCGTGTTTCATGAATGGACATTCTCCCAGACAATAATCTTTTAATTAGCAGACTAAGAAAAAAGTGGGGGATTTATGATTTTCGCATACCACAATATAAGAAAGATTTTGGTGTGATATAGGTCTGTGAGCCTCAAGCAGGGGATAAATTATTACTATGAGCTTAATGTCCAGGGATAAGCATCACGGTCACTCCTAGATAAAGAAATATATATTATGTATATTGACTTTAACCCATTAAAGATGACTAAACTTTGGGCGGAATAAATTTGTATTAGTTGTTTCTGGATATTTGTAAATAAATTTTTGGTAAAAAATATCAATTACCAAGGTTTTTTTTATTACAGGCGGATTTCCTGCGACTCATTCATAAAATTTTATTTTTGTACTCTTAAAATATAACGTATTTTGTTATAATAAACCAAACGCAACATAATATAAAATTTATTATTTTTCTGAATAACTAACAAATATAGATCTTTAAATATTAATTTCTGTATTCTCTATGTTTTTTCTAGCTTTACTTATTTTGTGTAGAAAGGTTCCATACATTGTGCATGTAAAAGTACATCACACATTTTACAAAAATATATTGTTTTAGAGCTTATTTCCTTTAGACGTCCAATGCTGGCCTCCATTGCAGCGAACAGTCAATGTAGCAGGCCCACTTGGCTGTATAGTTCTTTGAAATTCCAAAAGCAATATATATTTTTCTCTTTAATACATTCTCCATGCATAAACGGTTTGAGAATTTACACTCCATCCAAAAATTAGCCATTTTTGGGATTGAATTCTCACTCCATAAGACGACAAGTTTTGGTCAAAAAGATCTACAGCACCTATGAATTTATTATAAATACTTATTGAGTTTGGCATTTCGACATCTATGTTCTTTTTTTTGACCTTATTCCATCTGATGACTTTTTGCAAAGGATGTTTATGATATTTATTTGACGCTACCGTGACAAGCCTGTTGTCTTTCCATTTAAAAAGGATTAATACGGAAGCTTTATGTTGCCTATCTTCTTTTAAAGTGCCTATATCACCAATTCCCTCTTTGAGAATGGAAATACTTATAAAGAGGTTATCAAAGACTACCTGTTGCCCAGGCTTTATTTCCTACTGTTTCACCATTTCGATCACAACATTAGGACTACGACCAACGTTCCTATCAACAATTTTTTTATGGATACCGCAATATGGTTCAGCGTGTAAAGAGATCTGTCAGATGAACAAACAGCCCATACTTTAAATCCAAAACGTATTGGGTTCCCACGAATAAATTGCTTGTCGTCATGCTTTCCATAATAATGTATCATCATTTTATCAATACTGCAATGATTGGGAACTTTTTTTTGGCTTACAGACCTTGTTTAAATGTTGAAATAGAGGACGGATCTTCACTTAGTTTCTTATTGTGTTCAAAATACAAGAGGTACAAATTTTCTTCAAAAGTGTCGGGCCTCATCGATTGAGCGAATAGACTATTCACACAATCGTCTGATGTTTCCCAGTATATGCATCCATATGGAAGTTTGTTATATTCTGAGAGCAGAAATAAAGCGTGATTTTTTTATAGTTTCTGGTGAAATGCATTCAGCTGAGAAACCCTTTTGAGCTGCATATATTTTTCTCTGTTAGTGAAGAAGTTATTGCTGTTTACCATAGTACATACATACATTATAAAATAATACAGATATGCATACAAAACTATATTTATATATGGCAAAGAACACGACCACACAAAGGGGTATATGTACTACTACAGCAGAAGTTTGTCTTAAGTCCTACATCGTTTTATGGTTATTATCAATAATTTGTTTAATATTTTTGTACATTTCATAAATTCAAGAATACGAAGATCTTCATCCTCTTGATATAAGATCAGCTAATTATTTTTTTTCTTTCATTTGGGTTTGGCAACTAAATCAAAGAACAACGTATATTTGGGCTGACTTTTGCCGTCACGACTTTTTGAATATACATTTCAATTTTTTCCAGTCTTTTACACCTGCTGCTTGATTTAGAAGGTCTTCTCTTGGGTCATCTGGCATTCCATGGTCCTCAGTAGCAGTTTCTCTGACACTACCAGTTTCCTTGGCCTTTAGAGAATCTTTACAATTATTTTTATCAGTTCCAGTATCAACACAGACATTTACATTTTCCTCCGTTGTATTACTTACATAATGATAAACATTGGTGGTTGTTTTGTGTTGATTGGACTTAACACAGGGATTACAATTTTCTTCTTGGTCTATCACTTTTTCCACGGTTTCCTCACTTTCTTGAGTTACGGGCGCCTTCCGAGGGCCCTGAAAGCGCGCCTTTCTTGCCGTAGCCACTTTTAGGGCGAATTCAATAACTTGTAGATCGTCAAATGCTGTTTGATCCACCTCAAGCTGTAGGACTTTTCCAAACTGTGTTATTTCAGATTTGGTCAGTTCGACCTTACCTCTAACACGAAGGGAGTTACATTGATAAGCAATGATCGGAGCAAGTATCTCAACGCAAATGTTTCCTGTGACCCCTCTAATGAATCAGGTTAGCCTTTTCTTGGCATTTTTTCCTCTCTCATTTTCTCCGCCTATTCCCATGAGGCTGGCAAGAGGGATGTATCGTTTAAGATAACCCTTCGGATGTATTGTTCCATAGTGTAATTACTGACATAGATCACTGCTCTTTTGTTAGTGGAGTTGTGACCTTCATAGTCAGGTAACAGTTTTGTGGAGGACTCTGTGGGGGATATGATACGTATATAGTATGTGTCCAGTATTTTTATTACTTTGTTACACTCAACAAGGGAGATGTGACCTTCATTTTTCCTTATAATGGTGATTTCTGTGGCCTCCTTGGCAATTTCTGCCTGCTTATAGAAATTTACGTTTAGGCTTCAATTGTTGAAATTTTGTTGCTCAGTAGACACCTGCTTTGAGTTTTAAGGCCTTTTGGATGGAGGACTTTCGTCTGAATGACCCTCCATCTCTCGTTTCTTGCTTCGAGGGTCTTAATTTTTAGTTTTTTCATGTGCAGAGAGTTGCACTTTCTGATCATTATTTTTTATGGAGATAGGCTTTTTGACTCCAAGTTTGCTATTTTTGTTTTGAAGTTCTCTGGAACCTTCTTCTCCCATCATGGGATGGGCTTTTATTCTGTTACCCCACTTGTTGTATTTATGTGACAGTCTCCCATTTCAGGTTGATGGCATTACTATTTATATTTAGATATGTTTTATCAATATTTTCCTCTTCACTTTGGCTTTCAGCCATAGTCAAAGGTTGAGTGACAGATGGCAATTTTTTTCCTCTCAATTAGAGTTGGAAACACCATCTTAGCTTTCGATTGATCCATTTATTGGTAAAATGAAGATGCCTGAGATTCAATGCTGGTTCAGAAGAGAAAAGATGTGCATAACATATTTTAACTTAATAAAAATTTGAAAATTAACTTTAAACCCCTCTAAACGAACTAAACTCCAAGACAAAACGAGTGACGTGTTGATAGTTTAAAGTTAAGAAGTCAACCTATATTTTACTTTAATAAAAAAATACTTTTTATACAATCATCAGTCAAAAATAGTGAAATGCATTTAACAAGGTCTGTAATCACTGGAAGCTCAATGTTTCTTTGTGTATAATTAGGAATTTTGAAAGTACATTTTTTTATTCCTTAATTGATGTTGGTGTTTTTCCTCCATTTCTTATGGCGCAGCTCATTATCTTTGCTTCTCTATTGAGATTGTTATTTTCAAGGTTTTATTCCCCCTCGGTGAGTTCATTTGTTAATAAAATTTGTCGAGGTCGATGGTCGGGATTACATGTAATTTCATTACGTGTCTCATCAGAGTCATAGTGTGTCAAAACATTGGGTTGTTCTTTTGGAGGTACAATTCCTAACATGTTGTGGTTTTCTGTGTGCACATCTTCTTCATTATAATTTTCAAATAAAAGGTGTAAAATTTGCTCATTAATACACCTTTAGGGAAAAATAAAGAACACGTGCTACTATATTTAATAACTTTACCGGTTTCGCGAGGGAAACTTATCTAAATAACTAAAGCTTATGATTTAAAATTGAAATTTCATTCAGTGTATTTAAAAACGATTGGCAGGATATTCTGCCAAAAAAAAATAAAAAATTAAGCAATTTATTGATGTAGTCTCATTTTTAAGGTATTTGAGAAAAAAATAGCTATGCTTTAAGATTTTTTTCCCTAAACAAATAAAATACATACCTATATTTACGACTCATGTCAAATCAAAAAATTAAAACTGAACTATCTAGTGTTCATAACTGTACTGACAAAATAAAGCTATGCCAATTAAACTTAGTACGTAGTTAACCAAATGTATTTGATCATGTTAACACTTAATCAAGGAATTTTATTTGGATGGAACTTCTTCTATATCAATGCAAAGTCACTGGCAGAAAATCCTGCCACTCGTCTTTAATGGGTTACAGACAATTTAAAGATCAGATAGAGTAATTGTAATATAATACATATAGTTTACTGATACTTTATGAATGCAACTCTATCTTACCAATTAAACGACCTTTTAAAAGAATGATAAGAGAACACTTTCGTCCTTTTCAACTCTCAGTGCTTCCAGGTAGTTATATCCAAATAAAAAATACTGTTTATATAAAAAAAAAAAATTTTTCTTTTTTACCTTACCAATAGTTGATGCTTATAAACTATAATTTGTTAATTACTTAATCATTCTTAAAATGTTTATATTAACCCTGACGGGTCTAAATGAATCGGTTGCTACTTAATCTAAATAAATACTTTTTATTGACCTTTTTCAGACTTGAAATTTATTGACTTTTCCAAAATAGACCTTAATATTGGAAATAGTAAAACAAATTTTTTTATAATGTCATTTTTTCTGAAAATTACTTGTTCACAAAGATCGACTTACGGGTCATTTCGACCCGGTAAATATAAAGACTTAAAAATAATCATATTAAATTTTTTTTTAAACTCATACGGAGCATTTATAAAAATTATTTTTTTTATGTTTGGACAGAAGGAAAGAGTACTCTTATTGTAGAAACAGTAAATTTGGAGGATATTTGAAACGCAATATGTTTCTGATCCAACTTTTTGATATTTTTTACTCAATGGGATATACAAAACTATTTTTTTTAAATTTTGCAAACATTATATATCTTGGTTTCGAGATATTTTAGGGGACACCGGTGTGGTCTACACTTTTAGTTGTTTGTTTTTTTCATATTGCTTTTTAATAAATTAATGAGATATAAATAGGTAAGTTGATTAAGTATTTAATAATTAGCGATTTTGCAAAGGTCTTAACAATACTCCATGGAGACAAACTGCACTAATTTTGATTCTTTCAATGAATCCTAACTTGATGACAATAAAGTAATTACGTTTAAATTATGAAAATGAAACAAATAAATTGTTTTTGTAAGTTAAAAGTTGGAACATTTAAATGTCAAACAAACACTTTATCACTTGTTTAACGAAAAATAATAACTCATTGTGTCTTAAATAAAACATTAGTTTCATGTTTGAAGACTGAAAACACGTCCACCCTACTACTAATTTCACAACCTAACTTTCAAGTATTTATGAAATATTTTAGGTGGTGTATATAGCATCGAACGTCTATAAGTTTTGTTTTAAGAAATAATCATTATGGTGCATCAGACCCCCAAATAAAAAAGATTTTTTTTTAAATTCGAATAAATACACCTAGGTCCACATTGAGTATTTTGAAATAACAATATTATAATATTATTATGGAAAGCAACAATAAACATTCAATTTTGCTATTTTCATGAATTATGTGTTTAATATTATTATTGTTAACTTTTCCTTCCTCAAAAATATTCAACTTTACTTTTAATTAGTAAGAAATACATGGTTACTAATCTAGAAAATATTGAATTATACGTTAAAGAGAGTTAAGAGAAAGAGTTGAGATGATATTGAGTTCTAAGATATTATCCTTGCTTTGCTTAATTAAAAGCTAATGATTATTAAAAACCACAGTTAAAAAAAATCCTCTAGGGTAAGTTACTCATCATCGGAAGTTTCAAAATGTCGGACACTTAACGGTTAAGTCGCAACAATTATTTAGTACTTCAAACAAGGATATCAAAAGGGACTGTTATGTTATCATCACACATCTCTAAACAATCCTGTAAAATTTGGAATGGATTGATTGTATAGTTTTTGAGAAACAAAAGTTTAAAGTTCGAGGTTCTAATTGTTATTAGTTATAATTAAACACTTCTATATTTTATGGTGAGTGATAATATGAAATATTCCCTTTCCATTTGGTCATATTAAAACAAAATTCGCATGTTTGAGTTCAACAGAAGTTTTGACAATAGCATTTTATTTATTAACTGGATTTGTGTCCTATTATTTGCGAAATAATCATTGTCTGATAATATGAATCAAATAATTGACAAATTCATAGTATTGGACATTTTTTTAAATTTAACAAAAAAAAACAAATAGCTCACTAAATAGCAAAAAAATAGCTATATACCGAAGAGAAAATTATTGAAATAGCTGTTGATCAGAAAGAAGAAAAGGAGGAAGAGAGGCACGGTACATTCAACTCCCTCACGCCTCACATCAATCATATTATTGATTGATAAAAGGGATCACGTTTAGATCCGTGCATCCAACTCCGTCTCGGGAAGGAATATCACAGATTCACTTCGGCAAGATAATGTCATTTATCCCATGGATACCTCCAATACATACTTAATTGCGGGTTAAATCTCTCTCCGAATCAGAACTGTCCAAGTATCGTATGGAGTCTTTTAGAGTTCGAGTCACTTCACACCAACTCATCACTTTGGGAAACTATCAACATTACGTTTTCTAACATAAGTAATTGTTATGTATCCCTAACAGGTGATTATACCAACTTTAATATTAATCTGTATTAACAAAACCATTCCACTTTAGGTTTGTCAATTTGAGGAGTTGAATCTTGAAGTCATTTGGAAGAATATCTCTTATTGAAGGAAAAATTAAGAAGAAAATATTTAGACAATATTATACTTCACCTTTCCCAATTGAGTTTGTTACGCAATTAAGGCGAATTATTCTTACTAATTAATCAATTAAGAACTCAAATTCATTGATATATAATTTGTATATTATAATATTAAACTAATTGATTATTAAAACTATAAATTAGACAATGTAAAAACAAGCTTTAATCATTAAATAAATGAGAAACTGAATTGAGCAATAACAAGATGTCAAATTATAATATATTTGTTCCTTAATTCTTTAGGAGCTCAGCGTCATAGATACATGGCAAGAGTTAGAATCCGAGTAGAGATTTAACAGTATATAGGATATTGGAGGTATCTATGGAATACAAGGTGTCATATCGCAGACTGGGTCCATTATATTCTTTCCCGAGACGGAATTGGATACACAGACATGATTAATTATTAATACTTCTTCTAATTTTTGTACCGTGTGCCTGTTCCTCCCTCTATTTGTTCTCATAAAATAAAATTATATCTGTATGGCAAGGATTGCCAATTAATCAAGGATTCCCCTGCTTGCAAGGGTGGGTACGTAGCATTTTGAATTTTATCTACCTAAGAAATAAATATTTAAAAAGTATTTGCACTCCTATCTACATTTTTCTCCAATATTTTTGTTATTTCATGGTTTAAGTAACATGATTCGAAAAAAGTCCAAAATTAAAGCTTTTGATTTAAAAATTTCTTAAGTTATGAATTTTGGCATTTTTTGATAGTGTTTTTAAATCTTTAATGCCCTTGTTATTCCATCTTTTAACGAAAATATTTTATGTAAATAATTAAGTCGAAAATAGCAATAGCAGTTAAAAGGAAAGGGATACTCGTGAATTTTGTGCTATCTTTTGTGGTGTTGCAGCCGATATGACAGCAATAGATGAAGAAAATTCAGGTTGCAAGCTGCTAACCAATGAACGGGTGATCAGAAGTTATGTCTTCCACCAACGTGAAGAATAAAAATAAAGAAAATCATAGAACTCAAAATGACAATGCTAAGATTGTTCAGGACAAATTAATTCCTTTTTTTCTGAATTGAAACATTCCAATAATTTCAGAGGAAAGTATTTTAAGAAAATTATCAAACTTGTTGAGAACAATTTCAGAATTCGATTATAACCCATTCATTGTCGTTCATCTCCAAAAGTACTTTTCGAAACTAAACGACGTTCAAATGGATATGAAGATGATTTTTTCTCTTTGGACAAGCTATTCATAACATGTTATTAGAAATAAAGAATCTTTGAAATTTCTTCAGTTCATGAAATTCCTCCAATATAATGCAATCATTCTAACCATTTCTAACCATTCCAGATTTGCTCTATCTGTGGTATTTAACCGCAGAAACTGTACCACTTGCACTCTTTCAACTCTTTCTCTCATTTAAGAGAGCGAAACAACTTGACTAAGAGGCTCATACATATCATATATGATGACATTGATAGAAAGGACAGATCTACATATCGTTTTGGTACAGGTTTAGGGAAACCACATTTTCCAATTGACATAAGACAGTGTTCCAGACTTGCAGGTTTATTTCCATACGACTCCTGGCTCATCTATAGACTGCTGGGCTTAGAGACTGATTTCCTTGCCACAAAATTCAGTGTGGATAAATTTGTTGTCTTATATGCCTTCCAGTTCAAAGATCGATATCATTAATGTCAATAATGACCTTGCAGAAAGAGGTGTAAAACTAAGCTCGGACTTTCGCGGTGTTTCTAAAATAGAAGATCATTTTCACAATGTTTTACAAGTAGTAGATACTGATAGGAAAAAGAGACCAAGCTTATGCATAAGAAAGCCGATATTATAGCAAGTAAACATGAGAAGCTGAAAAGATTATCACTTTGTAGATTTCTAAATTACCTTTTATTTGTTTATTTCGGACTTTGACCATTAAAAACAAAATTTTAGTATTTTTTTATAAAATCTGGAAAACAAATAATACAATTTAATGTCTTATTTATTTTTCAAAAAAAGTATAAACAAGAAATATATTACTATAATTAAAACTACTTTTGTCTCGTTTGTTTAGTTTATGGACAGAAATCTAGTAATATTTCCATTTTTACCACTGATGTGGACCTGGTAAATGTTAAATAAAATATATGCAGTTTCTTTAAAAATCATTTTTTAGGAGGTAAAAACCATGTGCTCTACCTCTATAACTAAAACAAACATTTTTTAAATCACGGAGTGTTTGATGCACCCTAATTTTTTTATATTATTGAAGTATGTTTATAAATAAAAAGCTCAGTTTTTGTTGGTTTGTTTTAATTATTAGTCTCTTATGTATATCATTCATAATTAATGTACATTTTCATTATATTTTATTATTTGAATCAATGATAAACGTAGTTATGTTCAAATGAATTTTGTTTGTTAATATTAGTGAGACTCATCAGTAATCCACATACCTTTTTTTTCTCAAACTCTTACTATTATTTTTTATTCTTGAGGATAGAACTCATATGAATTGATATTAGTATTAAATAGTATGGTGTGAGGGCGATCATAAAAACGCAAAGTAACACTGATAATTTCTTGGGGAGGTATCTTCTATGTTAATCTAGCGAAATTTATCTTTTTGCCGATGCATAATTACTTCGGGTAAAATCGGGTGCTATTCACTGATAATATAAAAATTAGATACATTTTTATATTTCATGAATTGTCTTACTTCTCTATTGGTCCCACAAATTATCATTTGATATTTATTTAATAAAGCACATTATTCGTTCATTCAAACACAAAAAGTAGTATAAAAATTCAATTTTTTCCAAGAGCCCCATTAAATGCTAATATACATATTTAAAAAGTTTTAATCCTATTAAAGAAAAAAAAGGTATTGAAAACTCCTGTATTTACAGAGATTATAATATAACTTATTTAAATTTTTTGATTAAACAAACACAAAAGCTCATTTCAGAGTTGTTTCTTCAATAACAAATGATTAGCTTCTAATTTAATAGTTTTAGCTTACTTGTTAACCCATTAGAGGCAATGAGTTAATTAATTTACCACTTCATATAAATATTCATATAAACATATGTACAAAACTATTTAAATAATTTTGTTCATCTGTCTCTGGAATACTTAACTGAATATTATATAAATAAGAAAAGAATAAATTATTTCCTGGAGCGCCACATTACTCAAGAGCTGACGGGAAAAGCCAAATATCGTGTTCAGTATAAAATCTACCTAATGAATTTATGTAGGAAATGTTTTTATGAGTATTGATGTTGCAACAAATTAATTTTAAATCATTTCCATATATTTTTTTACAGATTTATTTCTTTTTTAACTTTGATAGTTAAAAATTTAACCTTTCACCAATGGTCAGTAGGTGATCTAAGATAATATATTATTTTGTAAAAAAATCTTATCTTTACTAAAATTTTACATACAGTTTCAAAGATATTCAATTTTCTAAAGCAAGAGAGTAGAATAGTTTTTCAAAAAAGTATATGAACCTGACCTTTCCTAAATAGAGTTCCTGTTTCTAAATATAACAAGGGTAGAGGAATTGCTTTAATACAATAACAACTGCTTATGGAGAGAGAATTTGACGAAGGAAGGAGATTTGGCCTATATTTAACAAGTCAGTAGTGCTTCTGCTGGTCAAGCCTGGCGACTCATAGTAGCTAACACAAATGCAAATCTGTTTTGCTAATAATTTATCTGTCATGTTAACTCGATTTTGTTCTATTTTTGAGAGGAATAGCAAGCAATGGCTTAAGAGACAACAATGGCCTTACTCTTATTTGGTCTACCACTTAGTTAAGAATGTGCAAAGGTTTAATTTGGAAGGAAAGTGTAAAATTTTGATAATTCAGATGAGATATGGGCAATAGCCACATTGCTTCTCTAATTATAGCAATTATAATAGTAACTTTTATATTTTTGGTTGAAATTTTGTTCATATAAGTACAAAATAAGGTAAATCTATTTTTCAAGATTTTATCGAATCACTTTATAAAAATTACGTTTCCAATTCACGTATATATTCTTACATCTGAATGCTTCTGATACTGGCAATATGTTTGTCAACAAACCAGATTCAATCAGGATCCCAGAAATCTTTTGAGATTTTTTTATAAGTATAATTCATTTTTATAATCAAATATATAAACTTTATACAAGAATTATTTCCAATTCTTTTAAATAATTATTGACTGTAATGGGTAAATTGATTACAAAATTTAAACCATTTAATGATTCAAAAAGTACTCTTAATAATGGAAAATGTCCTTAAATCCCAAATTTTTCATTAATATATCTCCATATATAAAATATGATATTAATTGTATAAATAAGGATTGGTTATGAGACTAAAAAAATATTTTTTCGGATATTTTGGATTCATTTTGTCTGTTATTTCCATTGAAATCACACTAAAAAAAAAATCCTTATCTATAAAACAAATATAATTCAATAATTTTGTATATGTGGCTGACGTTGTATCTTTTTCAAAGATAATATCACAAATAGAACCTCAAAGAAATGGTGCTTCATCATAACATTAGTTTGTAGTTTGAAAAAGTAATATTTTTGGAATCAGTTGATATCAAACTTTTTGACAATTGAATCAGAAGGAGAGGAGAAACAGTATATACAAGTTTTGAAGGGATATAACTTTTTCACAAATCCCAGTTATCCAAATGATCTGAAACATGACTATTCTTATTTTCAAAGTAAACTTATAAATCAAGTTTAAGTTAACTTACATTGAAAAATGAGTAGAAGATTGATTTTACAGTTCATAAGGAATAGGCCAAATGGCATTTCCTGCATCAAGTTTTTGAACCATTGCCAGAGTTTATTTTTTACTAAAAAACTTTTTTCTTGTAATTGTTTTTTTTCCCTACATATAATTCAATTAGAGATCCAATCATCCAGTGTCTTTTTTTTGTCAAACTGATGTTTTCACCTAGTTACTTTCAACTACAGAAACATTAATCCTATGTTTTATGTTCTATTTACTTATATAGAACTAAATTGAATATACTAAGTATGAGGTACCATTTATCTTCAAGATAATTAGAGATTCTAAGGTTACAATTGTATTGACTTTATCTAAAGCTTATATCAAATTCATGATCCAATTTTGTCAAAAATTGTTTGAAAATTATTTAATATCATTAACAGTTTTTTTTTTTCAAGATGTAAAAGAAAGAATAAGTTTTTCAATTATTTGAAAAATATATTGCTAAATATTGAATAAAGACACAGTAAACAAAAAAATCACTAAAGACAAACTAGAAATAAAATAATCAAACCAAAGCATGGAACAACAAAATGTTGCAAATCTATTTGATCTGTAATTGCTCTACTGTACACCGGGCTACCACAACAGGCTCACTAAAAGCTTCCACATGGTAAAAATTGAGGCAAAAAGAATTGTTTGAAGTAGTTAAAGACACCTTAGAAGGACGAAGAGGCAAGGTGATCGTAAATGCTTTATTTCTGAATTTGACAGCAGCAAGATATATTGTTTGTTGAATCAAAACTTAAACCTTTATCACTACAAGAGACTTCCTTGTCAGGGTTGGAACCCTAAAAAGCGTAAAGCGTGTCACCCAGTGCAAAATCCTAATAAATAAGCTGGAAAAACACGGTTCTTGGGCTCCCTTCAGCCCCAACTATTACCCCATAGACAAGGGTATTTTTGGGTACCTATAAGGGAAGCTTTTGGGAGTCCGATACACAAAAAAGGACCAAATGAAGTCTGCCATCATCATTGGTTGAGTCAACTTAAAACTGAGCACTAAAAAATGCGTAAACTTCTGCACCAGGCTGGAACTAGCCATTAAGGCAAAAAGGGGGCTATATTGATTAAGATTGTAAATAATAATTGTATTTATTTATTAAATTTTCCAAATTTGATGATTTTTTGTTAAATAAAACAACTTTTAATTTTCAAAAAATGTTGGATTTTAGATAGAAGACCGTGTATTAGTCCGGATAAAATTCGTCTACGAATACAACTCTAATTCACTCTCAATCTTAGGAAAAACATAGTGTCCTCCTTTTTAAACTCTACTTAAATTTATCAATAATCGATCAAATACAATAATGTTAAAAGAATATCCTAAAATATAAATAAATAAAACAAGAGAAATATGTAATTTTAAATAAAATATTAAGTTACATTTAACTTGAAGGAAAATATATTTCAATTTTGTATTCATTTGAAAGTAATTACTTTGTTGATATATATTTATGTATTTTTAAATCTAAGATTCTTATTAAAAAAATACAATTTGTATTTGATTACCCCATTCGCATTGACAGGACAGTGGTGTCCCATGTTTCGATTTATTTTTCGCTGTATCATTTTTCATTATATTTTTAAATTATTGGAAAGAATAATAGGAGATCTCTAAAATTTATGAAAAACATTTTATCATAGTACTTAATATTTGTCCTATATAAGTCTTCAAATTATGTTATTTTTTGAAATTCATAAAATAATATTTTACATATCCTAAGCATTTCATGTATGGAGATTTAAAGTTTGTATTTCCTGTTTAAGATTTATCTAGTATAAGGAGTATTTGTTGAAAATTTTGCTGTGTTTTGAAGAAAAATGCAAATGTTATGGCAGTTTAATGTTATTAGGGCACTGGCGTCCCTCTTGGGTTGAAGGTTTTTTTTCTTCTTTTTATTACATTTTAAGTTTGTTAAGGATGAAACATGTATCTTTGGTTTTTATTCTTTTAGAATCATCATATTTTTGATATAATTAAAACTTAGAGTAGCTCATAAATGGAAAGTAAACAAAGAACTAGATATTTTAAACTTTTTAGCAGGACTAATAATGACCATACTTATAGCATTTTAAACGAAGAAGACAGTGCTTATGAGGAGGACATGGACAATTTATTATATGACTATGATACTTAAGTTATAGCTGATGAAGAGGATACTACAGAAGCAATTGCATAATATGCTTCATTGACTCCAAAACCCAACATTGACAATGTTATTATAATACTTTGATAAAGCATATTAAGTGAAACCACTAAAAGTCTATATGAACCACAGGGTCAAAAAATATTTGACCTAAAATTGTAAAGCTCTACAACAAAGGTATGGAAAAGTTGATCTCTTGGATCAAAGAACTGCTACTAAGACTCAGTTATTAACACGATATTGAATAAGAATCTTCTTTGATCTTCTAAATATAGTATGTGTAAATATCTATATCCCTTATAACATTAAATATCCAAATAAATAGTGTAGTGTGATTAGGTTATGTAGTCAAGGAGTATTTTATTTATGTGGAGGGTGAGAAAAGGAGGTTTTCAACTTTTTACTTGCATGTATGGGCCAAAAAAATAGTTATAAAAGAAGAGCGCTACTATAAAATTTAGGTAACATAAACTGCAAATTGCAACGTTTTTCTATCTTTTAAGTTTTAAAGAAAATTCTTTGGTGGAGCTAGCGAAAATGCCATGTAGGTGCTCAGTTCCTGGATGTCGGTCTGGGTATTGCCTTAAAAAAGTATATTCCAAAGTCCTGGATGAAACAGAGTGCAAAATAACGTACCATCAATATCTTAAAGATACGAATAGACTCCAAGTGTGGAAAAGGGTCATTCCAAGATATTAAACAAATTTCTCCAAATCATTTCATACAATTAAAATTTGCTCCTTACATTTTCGAGATCAATATTTCTTTACAGAATGTATAAATTCTGATAGTTTCCGAATGAAGAAGCGAAAAGGTTCAAAATTGACGAATAGAAGATTAAAATTTGACGCCATTCCTTGTTGTTTCTAAAACTGTCCTTCTTATTTATCAATACATCAACCAGATCGAAGGAGCAGTAGAACAACTAATGAAGCACGTTTTCATGAAGAGTATTGGTAATATTTCAAATATTTTTTTGTGTTTTTTTCAAAATTCATATACCCAATTGAGGTTGATAATTTTTAGATATATATTATTTATTAATAGTTATGTACTTTATCTCCTATTTGAACGGAAATGATGGGCCATCAGTTTCTTAAAGTAGATAACGTTACTTCCATCGAAGAAATTAAGGATCAATATTGCTCTTTAGATAATCGTCCTGCTAATATATCAATCGCAGATATTGAAAATGGACTCCTATTTGCCAGACTTCATTTTGATTCTGTTCATGGAAGAACAGTTATAAAGCATCAATTAGAAATATTTTACGACATGACATTCATCATGTCCCATGGGAGTTTTCGATTACCTCGCAGTAAGTTGTATCATATAATGAGCAAGAAATGGAATATTCAATCCATGTTTCAAGTACTAAATATCTTAGCTTTTTTGAACAGCTACATAGTTGAGGAAGAAAAGTTTACACTTTTCAAATTCATATTAGATGCACTCAAAAGTAAGGCAGAATTTATTAAGACGGTCAACATTTTTCGAGGCAAAATTCAATTTTTTGTTTGAACAATTAAGCCTTGCGATGAAATGCCTTAGATATTCTTTTGAAATGTTAGCCAACTGTTTAATGCGGAAACAAACAAGCCCACTCTTGACAAGCAACTTCTAATGCAAGGAATTCTTGCAATGTCACATGTGTTCCATTTGATGAGAGTTTTTGGAGCGGTCACTGTCAGTACTGGCATTAATGATGCCACCATTAAATACCCTAAATGTAGAAGTGAAAATTTAAATCCAATACAGAAAAATGTATATATATTGATTGACGAAATTCACACAGAAAAGCAAGTGTATAAATAATAGGGATTGAATTAAGATTTTGTTCTGTCAAAAACCATCTTAACATTTATGATAAAAAATCGGTGGGGGAAGTATGAGTACGTTGTGAGCTTAAATCCTCTGACCAAACTCAATTTCAAAAAGTTAAAATAATATTAAGATCCTGTTCTGCAAGCTGTACATAAAGCTGGATTCCGAGTAATTGGTAGACTTGTCGACAACTACAGTGCAAACCGCAAATTTTTATTTGATGAATTACTTTCCAATTTACCATTGAGCTATTAAATTAACTCTCTAGAAGAAGAATCTTCGAAAAAATTATCTATTTTTGATTAAACTCATTATTTAACAACGTATTCAATAATTTTGTCAATAGAAAATTTTTGGAATGTCCTAAATTCTGTGGGTTTGAAATTGTATCTCCAAAGTTTGACAATCTTGAGTCTCTATACAACGTCGGAAAGTCAATTAAATAAGCCTACAAATGGACTGATAAAGTGAGCCTTCCAAATGCAATCGAAAAAAACGTATGTCAAGTTATGTGATTCTCTATTTCATCACATCACTTTTGATGCCCTGGAGATGTACTCTAAAATCCATACCCTTTTTCTTGAAACAACCCCTTTTCAAAAGTTGATTCGTAACTATTGGAACATATTGAATGTAAGAGCATCCGTCACTGGCTATAAGAAAAGGGATAACCTTCAAAATCCCATGCAAAGTATGGACGATCAACAAATCAAATTTTTGAAAGATTTTGATGATTGAGTAAAAAACAGGACTGTCGAGGGGAACTTTCATTGCTGCGAAACATTCAACTTTTGCTTATATAGAACCTTCTCAGGCACTTCTTCAAACCTATGGTTTTCCCTTTGTCATTTTAGATGTTATTCAAAGTGACTTCATTGAAGCAAGATTTAGAAGATATACACAGTTTTCTGATGCAAAATTACTTTTTTTCTGAGAGAGCTGCTTAGAAGGGGAACTTTTTTTCGAGTGAAGTCACTTATCAAATTGTCTATAATAGAAATAAGTGATATTTAAGAAGTGTTGGTTAAAGAGGATCCAACCCATAATAAGAAAAAATTCGGTAAAGCTTCTGTCAATATTAGATGCGGATAGTTTAATGGAATGTGATTGTGATGAACTTGATTCAAATTTATTATTCTTTTGAAGTGGGTATGTAGCTCAAAACCTCGAGAAATATGTGTCATGCAATTGTGGTCAATCCTAATTTTGTTCAATTAAAGAATTTTCTAATATTAATTTTGAAGAATGATTTTTGGATGATGAGTCTCAAACAGTCAAAGATTATATCATCAATATGATAAATTGAGGAGGCCTTGTATATCTTTCTGATTCCGTTTATTTAATTTGTATCGTTTCCTGGAATCTAAATGATGTAATTACATACAAAATAGACGCTAGAGTAATAGTTTCAAACACTGCTAATCAAAAAGATATAATTGTATCTATGATAGTAATTATTTATAATAAAAACTGTGAGTTATTTTATTATATTAAATTGATATATAATATTAGCAACAATAATTTAGATTGTTATATGTCCATAATTTCAGGCACTATATTCAATATTTTAATGAAAAACTATAAGAATGAAAATAATAGCGTAATTCATAAAACTAAAAGAAGAAAACCGTATGTGTTGAACAAAAATAATTCAACACAAAAAATTTTCTCGACATCAATGAAACATTCATATTAAAATTATTAGTGTAATAGAAAATTATGTTTTTATAAATTTTTTCTGAATAATTTTTCATTTATTTTGACCATTGTCAATATGGCGTCCCGCTCCCTCCTTGGCCGAGCAACGCCGGGAACCTCTTGGCTAATGCAATGTGAACCGTACATATTATATTTTTACTCAATTATATAATTTTTTCTATTATATACGGAGTATATAATAAACCCTCAATGACGTCAACGATCAATTTTTTCCATGTTTATGACCGAAATGCGGACTTGTGAAATCATAAAAAGCAATAACTTTCTATTTTAAGTTTCCTTTCTCATTCAACTCTAATTAAATGAAGTGGAAATTTTATATAGCGGATTGAAATTATAGAATACATGAAGAAAAAACTGGAATTCGGAAGTTGCTTTGATTAGTGAAAGACTTATCTATTCTTTTTATACCTTTATGTCTCATTTTTCAAATGACACTTGTATTGGACAAAGGAAAAAAATCAATGTATTCCAATTAGATCATGTTGTTTTCTTAGGAAAATTGATGATTTGTTAACTGCGTAAATAAGCAATCAAGCCTTATTTTCATGTAGAAACACACCTATTTATGTTTTTTTCAAAATGATAAATAAAGCATTATATAAGTTTTTTTATTAATCATAAATAATTTATCATCCATGAAATCTATTAAATCATATGATTTATATAACATTACTTTCCTTTGGTGTACCTATAAAAGATATTCATAACATTATGGAAATAATTTAACGTTATGTCATTAATTCAAAGAATTGTAAAAAGTATTATCACAGTAAGGATTATAATTACACTTTCATTTTGAAGGAGAGATGATACAAGTCAATTTAAACCTTAAAAACTCATAATCAATTAAAATTTAGTATAAATTTAGAAAGTGGGGATCTAAACATTGATATAAATTACCAATATAAAAAAACATTATATTTAGGACTCAAAAAATTGTATAATATCATAAATATATAAAATATGATCTTAGTCCACACCATTTTTTTTTTATTTTGTTTTATGTGATTTTTTCTAACATATTGGAACTAATATTTAGGTCCAGATAACAATCTCAACCCGAAATTTTAGCATTAACAAGTCATTGGCAACATTTTTGGGCACATTATATACATGACCAACCGTAATTATTTATTCATTTTATCAAGCAAATTATTGAAGCCCATGGAAGGATCCTAGATGAATCAGGAAACAAGTTTATTTACTATAAATTATTAATTAAAATCCAAATAAGATTGTTTAGTCAAATTTTCCTCCCTCAAAATTGATGGTGAGCTCCAGGGGGTGGCGGAAGATACTGCAAATATTTTGGGTATATTCAGTGCTCATGGTAGCAATATTCTTTTTGAGGGAGACATTCAAGTTGAAGATGATGTAGTGGCGTCACGTGTATGCCTTGAACTACCCGTGTATGTAGATGGAATAGTCTAGGAGAGGTCTGATCTCTGTGGTGTCCATTAGTCATTTGGCCAGAAGTTCATGCTAAACTGGAGCCACTCTTTGGGTTTCTTTAAAAGTGTGTGTCGGTTCTTCATCTTGTTGGAACACTCTGGCAGAATTGTCAACGATGGATTTGATCCTTGGAAGAACTTTAGTGTCCCGAATTATGACGTACTCATCAGCTTTCAGTCTGTATCATGAAGGAAACCAAACAGGATTCATTGTCTTCCTGTTTGATGCAATCAGTTATAATGTATAAGGTAAATGTTTTCTCATCAGCAAAGATCATAATGAGTACACAAGTTCCCTTGAGGTTACCCAAGATCTTTTTTACATGCTCCACATAGATTTTTCCCTGGTGTAATGTCAACAGAGGGTGCAGAATGGTCACCATATAGACTTTCCTTCTGCTTCGTTTAGAGCCTTGGACACCTCTGATGAGACTTGTTCATCATCATAGCCATGTCAACAAGTGATAAATTCGGTTTTTTTTTTTTAAAGACGAACTTAATGCAGTCGACAGACACGGAGATTTTTCCGCTTGCTACTGCAGAGTGTATGAGGTCTTCCCTAACCTTCAACCGTATAGATACATTGTAAATTGTTTTTCTTCGAAGCCACAGTCTGCTCCCAGGTAGTTTTCTGGGACAACAAGAACAACCATCTCAATCCTCTTCTCGTAAAGTTTGCTCATGGTGGCGACAAGGACAATGTTTTTCCTATCAATTTAAAGTTAATTATGTTGTCTACAACATTACTCATCCGAACATTAAAAAGCTTTAGAGATAAGTAAATAATAACAGTATGTCCGGAAAATCGATTTTTTCGGTATCAATCAATGGAAAAACTTTTTCTCCTATATTCATTTGTGAGCTGTAGAAATATAAATGATGCTAAATAATTAATATCATATGACGATATTGTTCCGATGTTAATAATTTTGAAAAACACATGATGTTATTAAAATTTCATCAATAAAATAGGTCTAGACCGAATTGCAAACTATACCAATACATATTTATTTTTGTGTAACACACATCCAGACCAGGTATTTATGGGGGAAATAATATAGAATTAATTTTCCTTGGAAAACAGTATCATACACTACTTCTTTAAAGGACTAAATGAGATCGGTCTTGTAAAAACCAAAACAGTCTAAGACGGGTCTAGGACTTTCAGACTCTTTCAAAAACTAATTAATATTTGTTTATTAATTTATAACCCATTACAGCGGATAATTTTTATAAAAAAATGTATATTTCACTTACTCGTTTTCAAATCTATTTTATTGTCTTGTCTTAGAGAATGAAATATTTTTGAAATGGCCTTTCAAATTTTGTTAACAGCGGGATATTTCCCCAGAAAACAATATATTCCTTTAATGCACTATGCTTACCTAAATAGCAAGAGAATACTTTTGTTTAGCAACTTATTTCAAAATAAAATCAAAATGTATAGTCATGATTAAAAATAAATCTTGAGCAACATCAAGGAAAAACAAAAAAAATTAAAATGAAATTTTCTAGGAATCATAATTTTAAATTGAATAACAATCTTGGTTATAGTTTGACTCTTGAGTAATACAGTGCCCAATAAATATAAATATTTTTTTTTTTCAAATATATGATATTAAGTAAGGTACTCTTGACAACGTATAAAGAGATATTTATTCATAAATATCGTATGTAGATTGAAATATTAATTATTTTATTTGGTAATAAATAAGTTTCCCTTTTTCTGTAATTGTTTTATTGTAGTGATCTCTGTAAGCTGATATATTTTGCTTCAAATTTACCATAATATTCTTTAAAGTTTTTCCAATTTCATGGGGGAAGGGGGGGAGGCCACATTCTTTTCAATCCTAATCCTTTATTATTAATAATTTGCGTTTCCTTTAATAAAAAGAGGATCTGAAGGATATTTTCGAAAAAAAAGATGCTTGAAATTTAAAGAAAAGAGAGAAAAACATCAGATTCTGATTTATTTTGTCAGTTGATCTTTAATTCTTACCATAAAAACATGTATACAAGATGTGATGTTAACCTCACAATATTACAGATTGAAATCTTACCCGAAAAGGGCATCTTACAAAAATTACAGAGATGTATTCTTACTTTTAAGATACTTTCATACTTAATGAGAAGTTCAACAACATGGAAAATATATGTTATATTTGCAGCTATTCAATTAGTTTTTTCTCAACAAAGTTATGTAAAATAAACGCAATTTTTGACCTATGCTCTAATGACTCCTAATTATTTAGTTTTGTTTAAACAAAATATATTAGAAGAGCAAATATTTCTGTTGAGAAGCTCTATAAACAGAAGAAAATATAAGCAAAATGTATTACCTAAAACCGTAAGGAGTAATTGCTAATTGCTCAGTAGAAAAGACTGGGGACAGGTGTGCAAAAGAACCATTTTCTCGAATCTGAAAAGAGCTATGCCCACTAAATTTTCACATGAACATTGTATAATATACTATAGATCAGCGGTATTACTAACCTTCATCATATGGGAGGAGGGGGAGGGGGTCCCAAAATTATCCACAGCGTTATACAATCACTTCTGTTAGTCAGTTTATTATATAACAATGGTAGTACCTGCCATTGCCTGAGTTATTAGGCATCGACAAACATACGACTTTTGCTTTTAAATATATAAGATATCTAGTGTTGAAACTCCTGTATGTAAAGGTTTAAAAAAAAATGCAAAATCAAATTCGTAACCCTGACAATTTGTGGAATGTTATGAAGGAAATCATCTATAGTCAGGTGCGACTATAGATGAGAAGGAGAAAGAAATACACATGGGCATAGGCAGGAATTACTCTGATGTTAATCCCCAATTCTACTCTGAGTCCAACAAGGACTTACAATTATAATTCTGCAAGAAATCCCCAGGGTTACGCTCCGAACTTTATTAGAACATATGAGTGTTCAGTCAGGGTTTGAATTAATATCATCTATTTAGGGTAAGAAGTTCACTACTCTGGAATTAAATAATAATGACAGCTGCTAAAGAAAAGAAAATTCACTCTTCAGATACCAAATTTCAAAGAAAGGCTAGCCAAAAAATTTGAACGATTTTCATCACCAACGATAACCCTGTTTTTTATGTATACACTCACTCATACTTACTCACTGAATACATTCTATCCTAGAAACAATAAAAGTTTCAGAAAAAAATATATATACTATAGTACAGCTTGATAAGCCAGAAAGTATTTTAGCTCATTGTGAAATCTCATCAAAAGTCACTTTTTTTATTTAAATTTTATACAAAGTACTTCACACGTCTTTTTTTTTCATATGAGTTGAACTATAAAAGTGCAAAATGTTTCTGTAAAACAACTTGTTTTTTACTAAATTCAGTCAAATTGTAGCATTTTACTGAATATTTAAATTGTATGCCATGAGCATATATTGAAATTGCCTAATTTTGTAAATGGAATGTCGTTTTAGATTAAAGGCAGCAAGAGGTGATGTTAATATAAGTATCCAGAACTGCAAATTTGTTATACTGACAAGGATATATAAGACAAATGTATTGTGGATAAACTTTTAGGGAAGGTTTGAGTCCCCCCCCCACCCAAAAAAAAAAAAAAAAAAAAAAAAGTGGCGGCTAGCAAAACAGGTTTTGGGAGGTATTAGTGATTGTTAATGAACTAATATTTTTCAAATAATCAAATAACTTTTTTTTGTTTTTTCCTAGAACTTAAATCATTTACAATATATTTTGTTTTTCTTAAAACTTATATCAAATTAATCTTTTTTCGTTTTTCTATCAGTTGATAAAATTTAATCAAATTTCAAAACTCACTTATAAGGACAAACATTTGAATCGTGTAACACATGTTGCAACTTAAGACAGTTGCAACAAGTAATGATGGAACCCCGTTGCTCAATGGAAAGAACAATCGATGAAATCTATTCTCTTCATATTAATTTCTGTAGATTCTAAACCCAGTTGTTCCTAGAGAAAGAAATATAAAAAGTGTTGATGTATATGAAAATAAAGCAAAAAAAACGGTCAGAATTTTTCCTTCACCTAGTTATACAAAAATATAGTTTTGGTTTTGGAGAACGTGTGATTGATTATTTTTAACTTATTCTTGAGATATATACATATAAACAAACAAAAGTTTTTTTAGGACACTTTGCCATAAGAAACTTGCAGGAAAAATATTAATTTAAGTATGAGTCATGGAGACTTACTATGCGTCCATTATTCAAATTCATGTTATTTCATATTGAAATATCAAATGTTTGGATTTGCGACTAACTTAAATTACAAAGGTTTTATTATTTTTTTGATTTTACATTATATTATTTAATCGGCAGAATGCATCTAATTCTACAGTCGTTTCAAATTATAACAAACAAATTAAAACGCATGAAAGATTTAAAAGTTGTTTAAAGATTTAGAATAGGTCTCCTTTATAGAATAAAAATATGAAATGTAATTTATTTAAAAATTCCATTGAGTCCATAAATCTACCCATTGATTTGTTTATACCTACAAGAAGTGGTGTCCTTTTTTGATCTGCATGCATAAATTATCGTAAGTGCCTTTGATATTATTACCTTCACTTTAGGTTTTTCTTATCCTCTGATTGTAAGAGCAATGAGCAAATCTGAGGCCTTGATACTTATGAAAAACCTATTGGTAATGATACACTCCACCATATATATAAAAGATCTCACTCGATTACAAAAATAAAGTAAATGGAACAAAGATTCTACAGTTTCTTTTCATAAAAACTATTTACAGTCCGATTTATTCGACTTGCTAGTATTTATCAAGATTGTTACCAAGCTGTACTGAAACCACTTCTGTGACCATGTAGTAATGGGGTTAAGGTGAATTATTTTGGGATGATTGCTTCATCTTCCATATTAAAGTTCGTCCAACGCATTGCCACCAACAAACTTGGCATTGATTTTTTTTTCAGTGATGAACCAACTCTTATAATGAAGGAGATTAGCGGGTCTAGATGCAGAAAATTAGCGGCATGAGTCAAGGAAGTGAAAAATGTATGAAAAATCAAATCACCAGTGTTTCTTGTAAATCTTTTCAGCTCGCCTGTTGATATTAGGATATGATCTTTATAATACTGATGGACAGTTTCTAAGGCAAGGGTATCAGTTGAGTGGTGCATCAGGACCTAAGAAAATGAGAGTAGCTTAGATTAAATTTTCCCGAGAAACTTCTTATCTATACCAATCAATACCCAAGGTCTTATTACCTTAAAAATGCCATTGAGTGAGGAAAATATTCTTTCTGGATATCAATATCCAGTTGATTTATTTACAAGTATTTTATTATTTTTGGACAAGTGTCTATGTTATTGAGCCTTTTTAACCAACTAAGGTTCAACCTCTGACAAATACTTATGTGTCGACTTAACCAAGTTTCCAGCTAAAAGTTCAGGTCATAAAGTGGTTGTTGGAGATAGATTGTCGTATTTCTTGTTACAGTCTATTTTCTTGCCTGTGTTTTTAGAAAATGGTGTGTATCTCAAAAGATGGACAATTTTTGGAACGATCAGTTGGTCCAGAGTTTTTTATTTTGTAATAATCAATAAAGTATATCGATTGATTTTCTTTGTCACTTTCTCGGTAAATGGAAGAAACCACAACGCCCAGGAGAGTGCTTGAGGATGCGTACTAATAGATTGGAAATGAAGTTTGATGTTGTTTTTACAGAGGTGACGACTCATTCTTCTTTAGTTATGTTTATTTTCAAGCCTGATGTTCCTTAAAAAAAGTACAAAAATAAATTTATCCAGTGATAATTTCAATTTAAAATTACTAAGGATAAGAAAGTTTATCCTCATTAAATATTAAAGTTAATAGTAAAACCAAACTAATAAGTGTGTTTGTATATAAATAGACTATAGATCGACCTTTTTCTTATTGAAAAGAATTTTAATGATACCATTGTTATTAATTTAACTCTCTCTTACTTGCTTTTTCTGTTTTACTATTATATAGACTAAAAAAATTAGATTGATGGATTTTGTGTTTTTGATGATTTGAATATCGGCACATAGAAAATACATTTTAGTTTTATCTATAGAATGTAGTGATGACATTTTTTGTTGCAGTAAAATTGTTTAAGATGTATTCCTAAGACTTAATAAAGTTTCACTAATCTACTCATCACGTTGAGATCCTCTCATGGCTCTAATATCCAAGATTCTGCTGACAGAAATTCCTTCATCCTCATATTTACTGTAAAGCATTAGCCAAATAACAATGTAGACTAAGAACATACCATGAAGATCTTTTGAGGAAGTTTTTTATAGGCTTCAATGTATACAAAAACAATAGTTTTTTATTTTATGGATTCTTTCAACGGAAATATTAAATGAATAACTTAGTTGTGTCATATTTTTTACAATACTTTCTACTTTCTGCATCCATTTTTTATATCAAAATTAATTAGTTACTATGTTATAACCAAATTATTGATTTTTTTTGAGGTTTTAAAGAATGCTTTTAAGCATTCTGATTATTTATCTACTCCAATTATTAGTACTAAAATGAATGGGAGTGTGATATGTCTTTTTCTTTTTAGAACAATTCAGGTTTGATAAAAAACTTATATATTGAGATAGAATAAATCTATATTTTATTACCTACAATATTTATATAATATGCTCTAAATACTATTTCAGGTTTTGGTCTCACAGGGACTACTGCTATAAATTAAATTGTTATTACTAAATTACAGCGAATTCTTATGTAGTCTTTATATTTTTTTTCTTAACAAACTGCTATATATAGTTTGAAAATTTATAAAAACTTTTTAACATTTTCAATTTATTAGTAAAGGTCTCACAAAACTTTACAGTGTAAAAAATTATCCTATTTCGATAAAAAATGCATATAGGTGAATTTTTTTTATATCATTTAAGGAATATTTATTTAAATTATTCTAATAATGTAGTTTTTGTATGTGTAATTTCTAATATTTGTCCAATATTAATTTAAAAAATAAAGTCTTGTTGTATGACTGTGATACATTCATCATTCAGAAAAAATATATTAGAAGGGATTTTTATGTTAGGTTGATATATGTAGAGTTAAAAAACAAAAATTATACTAACAATTTATAAGTTTTATACTGAGTTTATAAAAAGAATAATCGTTTATATTTACCTTTTATAAATTTTTACTAATTTATACATCTATGAAAATAACTTTATGTATTATAGAATAAAAAATTGAAAACGACATGTTTTTATTTTTACAAAAAGGTAGGCCTTTTTTTCACCACTCATCATATGAAGGAAAAGTGAAGCAAGCCAATTAATTATTCACTTTATTTCCACCAAAGTGCATAAATTTATTGAGATAATCAGGTATTCTTAAATATTTGGACGATCATAAAGTACAGTACTGTGTACGGTGTGTCCGAGTGAGTCTTGAATTAATCGTAGTAAAAATTTAATTGCCTTGCTAAATAGTTTACCAATTTTTCCGTAATATCATCTGTTAGAGAGAAAAAAACCCAATGAAACAAATTTTTTCATCTGACCAAGGATAACTTAAAGGAAAGTCAAAATAAATCGTGTGTCAGCAGAATGAATTATGACAAGATCTCCTGCATCTTCCCCAGTCCAACGGTTTAATGAACAAAAATAGTGGTAGGACAACAACAAGGGTCCTGAAAAAAAGCCTTGGATCCATATAATCTTTAAAATATCATAAGTGGTGTGATGATTTCTGGTGCTGGTAATTGTGGCCACGTTCTTACCAGACCGTCACCCTGTTATCTACCGAATAAAGAGAGCCATGGAGAGAAACAGTTATATTCCACATCCTATGTTGACTTAAATTTCCCTAAAGAAGCAGTTCTCAACCTGTGCGTCGCAACCCCAACGGTGGTTTCTTAAGGCCTACTTAAAAGTAGTGGATTGAAACCGACTGTAGTTATGTTGTATTGTCCTTTTAATAGTAATATTATTTAATTATAATAGTAACCTAAATCTAAATTTATTTTATCAAATCAATCGAAAGAAAAGTATTGGAAAAAAATAAAGGTAGACAGGAATTTTAAAAGTATGGATTTACTTATCATAATTGAAGCGGAAATTATGAAGCCACAATCTGTCACTTGCACGGAAATTATGTAGTACAAATTTGTGAACCCAAACAAAATCAGACACCTTTTTGACTCTAAAAATCCTTACTATGCAGCCAAGGATATACAGTATTTTAAAAAAAACGCATATGGTTTCAAAAATTGTGCTAAATACGAAAAATGGCAACCATAAAAGTTAATATTTGGTATCCAAGGGCATTGCTTAAGATATGCTTGGAGCTGAATATGTTCACAAAGTCAATACGTTATTCTTGTTTCAGTAGAAAAATAAACGTAATGTTTACTTATATTACGGAGAAAGTAATTCAGGAAAAAAATTAGCTCCTTTTTGAATATTTAGTATCAAGCTTGATGAGTCATCAAATGTGGCAAACTATTCTTAGTACTGGTTTCCGTAAAGTATATTTATGAAGTTGATTTCAAAGATGAGATTCTTATTTGCTAACTACTTGTAACGACACCTATTACATGCCTTTAACAAAGTTGATTCCTTTCTGCAAAAGCACTACATTCCTTAAGGTAAATGTTTATTGTGTTTGCACAGATAATTCTAGGGTAAAGATATGGATTTTAACGTTTGGTCATAAATGCATGACTGAAATCTATTGTAACTCACTTCATGATTCATTAACAAGTGAATCATGTAGAATGAGGATTATTCCGCTAGATAAAATGAAAAGTGTCGTGAATTTTGTAAACTATAGCGCTATAAACATACAGCAATTAAAAAAATATTTGCAATCTTACATGAGTTATGCATGTATGTATATCAAAGGAAAATGCAACATGTATAGATGTGTCATAAAAGATCTGATCATTCCAGTAGAAATATCAAATTCGATAAATAAAGTTGAATGGATACAAAATTTACAATGTTGTCGAACTTATTTTCTTTTTACTGGGAAAATTATATTGTACAAAAAAAAAAGGATTTTTCTTTCAATGACAGTTCCCAAATTTTGTTATCCAGAGTTTGCAATCATATCTTGTTCTATCTAAGATTGCATTGCACCAGGTTCTTTCTTTTCCAACATCATACCTTAGTGAAACTGGCTTCTCAAGCTTGTTTGTTATCAAATCTAAATACAGGAGCAGACTTGTTCCATTTGATGATCGGAGTGTACTATTACAAAGAATGGTCTGGGGATTTGTTTCAGATCTGGCAGAAAGGAAGCAAGCACAGAGTTATTACAGATACTTTTTTGGTTTTGCAAATTGTACTTTTTCAAAATTAGAAATATAATAAATTGTTGATTTAAATAATTGAATATTTTTAGAGACAAAACACTATGATTAAAATCTTGTCAAAAATTTAAAAGTCAAATTTATTACCTAGTCAAATACCAGTTAGATCCAAAAATTCTTGGGATCTCTACAAGGTGGCAAGTGTTAGAAAGGAGTCACGTCACCAGAATGGTTGGGGACTGCTGCCCTAGAAACTTCTATGGAGATACAGTGGGCTGACATGTCGGATGAATAATACCCAAAATTTCTTCAGGCCTACGAAGGTTTGTTTAAAATTCGCTGGTGACACACTAAACTAATTTTTGAAAGAAGAAAGCTAATTCATTGATTTATAAGATGTGTAATTTCAATCTCTGAAGTAATGATCATTTTCTGTGTAATAGAATAAAATTTAACATTCTAACGCAAACCCTACGAACTAAATGTTTTTCTGCATGATTGCTTCATCTCTATACTACACGGTAGTGGTTTTTTACCAGAAATAGTTATAAGTGAGTTTGAATACTGGTCGTCTCTAGATAAGGACATTTAATTATTGTTTTGTAAATTGACTTCAGGATATTTCCTAGATCAATTGGCGTAATTGTAAAATGACTGTCATTAATATCTAATCAGTGCTACTCCATCTGACTAACATAGAATAAAATAAAATTGACCACCTGCACTTGTTATTTTAAATTTAACCTTAATCTTTTTAGATTCTAAATAATAGCAAGGAGATCATTTTAAATTTGCAAACTTTAAAAATAATATACAGGGTATATCAAGTAACTTTGGCACGCTATCTTGGGTAAACATGGCCACTTAGTCATTTTCTAATATTGTGTTAGATAGTTTGTTTAAACAGCATAGTTGGTAAAAAGTCAAATCAATTGACAAATTTGTTGTCCCAAATTTTTGTAAAAAACTCGGAGCCTCCTTGAAATCTACGATGGGAGAGAAAACATATCAATTGCTTCTTAAGGACTCGGATCCATGCCACACCTCAAAAAAAAAAATATCAAATGGCTCAAAGACAATTTTGATCTCATCGGACATATGTTCTCCAAACTCGCAGGATATGAATCTGATGGATTTTTTTGTGGGGTGCACGATAGAACAAAAATCTACCTCACACCCTACAACATCAAAACAAAATTATTTGTCAGATCTTTCGAGAATTCCAGGATTTGAGAAAGAACACAGTAGTAAAAAGCATTTATTTGCTTTAGGCCTCGTTAATAGAATGTAATTAAGGCTTGAGGTGATTTTATTCAATAATGTTGATCACAATTCATTAAGCTTTTAGTATATGTTTTTTTTGTTTTTTGACAATTGGTTGGAAAGATAATTGTGTTTAAAAAAAATCCCTTATCCGGTAGAGATAAATTTTATACCCTGTATATTTTAATTTTTTTGCCAAATTTAACTCAGTAAATCATTGATATTTTTCTCTTGGTCTATGGATGGAGAGTATTTTGCCATAGTTTGGAATCAAGGACTTGTGGAAATTAATCAACTCTGACAAGATTCTCCCATCGGAAGAGGGGGAAATAGGATCAAATTTAAGTATTCGAGATGTATCCAAAGTCCTGGGAGGTAGAGGAGATTGTATTAAAGAAAGACTTTATATTGAATCTCTCGGAAAAATCCATGGATCATCTCTTATTTCTGTGCAGGCTCTCAAAATAGTAGATCTAATTGAACATTTTCTCCTTTGATCCATTTGGCCTCTTGAGAGGGTTTAACTCTGTAAATTTCGCGAAGGGGAAACCAAATTATCAGCTTCCTAAAATAGTGATGTATTCTTCAGTATTGTCTATTTCTTCGTAATCAGACACTCGATAAGGCCCAAGAATAGTTTTGAAGCATTGCTTAGCCATCTTGTCTATAAGGAGGCTCGAAAAATTGACGTCCGCAGAAATTTCATCTGAAAGAGTTTTTACTTCTGGGAAGCTAAGTCGCTCATGAATTGGCATTTCCCATCTGAGTTAAAATTCATCATGCATTGATGCATGTCTGATTGCTCTAGATAAATTTTCCATTCGGTTGGAGTAGCATTCCAGAGTTTTGTAATACCTTTTGGTAACCTGCACAAGGAGTATCCATAAAGTAGCCTTGCCCTTCTTTCAGAAAATTATCAATGATATAGAACCAGGGTTCCTTGCATTTCCACATCTTTCTGACACAATGAAAGTTTAAAACCTTCCACATTTTGCCTAGGTGCTTCAAGGATATTCCTCCGCTCCTCAATGGAGCATGGAATCTGTCATAGGAAATATTAGTTTTCTTGCCCATTTTGATTACTAAATCTTTACTAAGAGGTATTTTGGAAAGGTTATCTCAGTGAATGGTATTACTTTTAAAAGATGTATCACTCTAGGAACAACATAGGTGTTCCATCTGATGATGTTGTCTCAAATGTTCGGATTCAAGTTCTGGAAGAGGGTACATAATTGCTCAATATTCTTAAGAATATCTGTGTTGTTTTTCTGCCATCCTTTTGTCCCGAACCAAGCCCCTAAGAGGTTGATTTCTGTAGAGATTTGGAAATATGGCCAGCCTTTTCGTATTAGATGTTGATAAGAACTCAAAATATTCGTTTTCTCTGAACCCATTTTTAATCCTGAGGAAAGGGCAAATCCTTTGAGAAGAGTTGAGGTTTTTTTAATTGACTTAATAGTGTCGGGTGGACTCCCATGCACATTTAAAGTAAAGTCATCAGCGTAACATAGACACCGAGGTTTGTTAGGAATCGATGAGATACCAAGAATTTGACTATCTCGAATACTTTCTTGCAGAATTCCATCAATGCTGATATCGAAGAGAATTGTAAATATGGGGTCACCCTGTCAGACTCCCTTTTTGTTCTTAACGAATGTATCTTGGTTTCCATATCTGACAATAGAACGGGAACCTGCTAGAATTGCTCCAACCATCCATATCATAATGTCACACAATCCTTTCAGACATCCAGAACGAACAATGTGTTCGTGTGATAAAGAGTCAAAAGCTTGCCAAAATCAATGGCCATCAGTTTCGTGTCATCCGTGGTTCAAGTATTGGTTGTACTGAGAAGGGGACGTTGGCCATCAGTTAACCCTTTAGAAAACCATATTGAGAAGGATGGATGTAGGTGTAAGTGATATTATTAAATCTGTTTGGAATTACATATCAATAGATTTTACAAAGACTGTCTTGCATAGTTAATGGTCTACTGTTTTGAATATATCTGAGATCCTTATTAGCTTTTGGGATCAAGACTATTCTGCCTTCATAAAACAAAATCAGGAAAGAAACCAACAGCTCAAACTTTTTCATAAAAAGTGAGAAGAACTGGGACTAAGTATTTCACATATTAATTATAAAACTCAAAGTTGAAACCTGAAGGCCCTGGAGATTTATTTCGTTTAGCTTTTTTAAGATTAGCGTCTTCAATTCCCAAATATGATAAATGCGTTTTGGTTTTACCTTTGTCTACTTCTGATATCTTGAACTCATCAGTTTTAAAAACGAAACCCTATTTGTTTTGCATCTCGAGCACTTTTTATCATTTTGGCAATCGTAACAAGAGCATAGCTTAGAGTAAAATTTGTGGACCTCTTCACATATGTATTTTGGGTCGTCCGGTATCATACTGTTACCTTCAATTAATTCTAAATTTTTTCTTTTGTTTTCCAATCTGTATTGTCCCATACACTGCAATCTAGAGTGTGATAAATCGTCTATTTGACTAATTTTAAATTTGGTTCTGTATTTCAGATCATCCTTTCTGTAAATCTTTTTTAATTTAGCTTTATTTTCTTTTTCTGACAATATGCTACTTGAGATCGAATACAATTGGTTAAATACTCGTGCTTCTTAATTGCCATCATAGCTCCTTTTTGCCTACACACTCCTTTGATTTTTCGAAACATTGATTCAACCAGTAGAAAATGGTCTCTTCTATTTTTAACAATTATTGTGTTTCTAGAATTGTGCATATTATCGCTTCATTAACTTCTAGGTAGTCTAATATACTTGTATTAAGAATTCACGGACTTTACTTCTTAACTATTTCAACTGAGGATTTAATATCAGCTGGATAGATTTATGGTCTGATAATTTAGTATCCAAAACGTCATATGAGATAATTGAACCCTTCGAAAATCCTTTTATCAAAAACACGTCGATTCGTGATGCCACTTGAACCGAGTTTTTGTCTATTGAGAAGAAGGTATGACTATGATTCTTCATTTCTTGGCAAACGTCCGTGAAACTAATGGAAGATATTATCGAGGACAAAATCTTTGTACACCGAGAATGGGATTTTGAGAACTTGCTAGGTGTGTCTCTATTCATTTTAAGCTTCATATTCAAATCACCTCCTATTACTGTAGGTCTGTGGGAAATAAGTAGAAAAAATTTGCTCTGGTAAAAATTTGGATTATCAGTATTCGGTTCGTATACACCAATTACATCCAAAGATGAGTCTCTGTAGAAACAATTTGCTTTTATTATGTTACCTTCAGCACACCGGAAGTAGACTTTGGGGTGTAGGTCTGATTTTATAAACAATCTTACTTCATGCTTTGGGTGAGAATTTTTATTGTTAAATGACGAAAAGCCCTTATATTCATTGGGGATAGAGCAGTGATTCTCCAAGTTACATCTGGTATCACATAGAATTGCAATGTCTGGTAATTGAACATACTCTACTAGTATTTCTTAGTCGTATTTTCGATTCAGACTTTGTAATGAATTGACGTTGAGTGATAAACAGAATAAATTCATTTTGTCTTGTGTTGTTTTGTACGTGACGTACTGGGTGACGGATGGGAACATGACAATGTTATTTTTGAGTTTGATCCAGATCTAAATTGGGACGGTAGTATATTTCTTTTTGAAATAATGCTAAGAGAGTTTTTGGGAGTTCTAATGTCTGGCGATTTTGTTACATGTCCTCTACATTTATTTTTATTTATTCATTTTTTTTCAACTGAATCTAATAAGTACATTTTTTTTAAACATAGAAGTCATGATTGCAAAAGATTTTGAGGTCTAAACTTATTGCATATTTAAAATCGTCACCCTGTATAAATTCTCATTAAAACACTTAGATGATCTAGAAATGCTTAATAATGAGGTAATTACATAAAAATCCTTCAAGCAAATAAACCTCAAGGCAAGTTTTCTTAGAATTAAATTTATGTTTATTGCTTAATTTAGACAAAGGTCAATGTATTATTATGTAAGATAATTCAATAATTGTAGAGCAGTTTCTCTACAATATTTAATTTGTTATAATAATAAATACCGGGCTAACTCTTAATATTTACTCATCTCCATTTTGCAAATTTCGGAGGGTTAAGAGGAATTTTTACAATTTTTCTACAATTGCCGAGAGCTACAAAAACATTGTCGTAGTACCCACCTTGAGCACACAATACAAGAAGAGGATCAAGATAGCAACACTCCTGCGCACAGGATTGTCCCAGCAGGCAATCAGAGAGTAGAATGGGCCATGCATAGTACGATTCACAATGTTTCCATGCAAGAATGACATTGTAAATCGTCTTCCCACATGCCCCTTCTCTCTCCAATGGTCTTCCGGGATAATCTAGCCCAGAGCAGTGCATAAAACTGAATCCTCTTCTTGATTATTTTATATCTACAGAGATGCTCTATATTTAAGTATACGGGAATGATGATAATAGCTTTGGAACATAAAATAAAATAATATGTCACTTTCAGTTTTTTAGCATGTATGCAGGTCTTACTTTTTACAACTCCAAGAATGACTTTCATTTTGTAATGCTAAATGTATTCATGGCAAAAGGGATTTTTTTTTGTGATTAAATCTTTTGCGAGCGAAAAAATGCGAAATCTACTAAATGTAAGTAGGAAATTAGATTATTTTATAAGATAATCTAATAAATCATAAAAACAATACAACGTAAAATGAAAACAATAATATCTTCTTAAAATTTTGTTTTGGGAAGTAAAATGTTTTTGTTTTTTATTTGTTCAGAATGGATGTATAAACCTATATTTGATCTATTTATTTAAAAAAAGAAAAGACTATATCAAAACAAATAATAATTTAACCCTTTACCGCCAGGATGTACTTCAAAGCCTCTTTTTTAATAAACAGGTGTAGCATTAATTTCCAATTCTATATCTTCTACCTAGTTTTGAAAAAAGCTAGTTTATAATTAATATAAGGAATAGGTTCATATGTTCGTATAAAGAATATGCATTTGAAAGAATTTATTTATATTTTTCTATATTTATAATATGTTTATTAGTTTTAATGAATTTCTAGGGTTTTTATTAATAGGAATCCGCCCAATTATACTTTCCATGCCATGACACATAGATATATATATTTTTTTTTATATAATGTGGCCATGTGAATCTCAGAGTCTTCCTAAAATATTTTCCTTAAAAGTATTTTTGATGTTTTTTCATTTATGTTATATAGTAATGTCTATAAAAGTTTATACAAAGGATTTTTTTTTCTTTTTAAGTCATTAAACAAAATTCAGGGTTTACAGTAATTTTGTTAAGGCATAAATCGTTTCATGTTCTTGAAATTTTATAAAATCCGTGATAATAATTAATTTTATTTGACTAAAACTGTACACAGATAAAAACAGTAACAAAAAGATACTAACTGTGATTGTTACTTATGCTAACAACATTTTAAACTTTTAAAATATTGCAGTATAACATATTTGTCACCTTTTTATGATATAGGTTCGAATTTTTGCTTTAATATTTACTATCTTTCGTATCTCAGCCATAAAAATAAATATGTAAATAAAGAAAAATAGTTGAGAAATAAAGAAGAAATAGGTTTTATTGGGACAAAGGTTTAAAAAGTCAATGATAAAATATAAAAGGTCAAATGGAATGGATTAATAAACTAATGATAACTTTAAGAATCAAAGTTCTGTCTTATTTGAGATTAAAACAATGGTATGAAACTCCATAGATAAAAAAGAAGGTTTATTTTAGCATTAAAAACTATTGCTCAAGTTTCAACCAATAACATCAAAACTTAAAAGGTGATAAATATTATTTTTTATCAAAATCTTTAAACATATCAAATGTATGTTCTAAAATTATCTATAATTGAATTGAATAAATATATAATGAGTACAAAATAATACTCATCAACAATGGGTTTTTGATTTTTGTCTACAAATAAACTTAAATGTTTTTGAAAAATCTCTAAAAAATGATTGATGTCCTACAAACTAATTTTATTTTAACAATTTTGTTTAAAAAATCGATAAAGAAAGCACAAATAATGAAAAGGCCTTCACAAAAATATTGTAATTTCAATATTAAGAATAATTATATTGGTAACATAATCATTTTTTTTTAATTTCATAATCTATTCTGATTTAGTTTTATTAATTTAAAAAAAAAATGCATTTTTTTCTTTTTCTTTTGGTAATTTTATTGTATTTTAGTTGGATGTAGTGCAATAAATCCCTTATTTCGATGTTATTTTTTTACTGTAGTGAACTGGAGGTTAGTTTTTAAGGATTGAAATTAAATTTGCTCAAGTTCCCTAGGATAAAGTAAGGTTGTATTTTCGTTTATGCTTCTCCTTTAAAAAAGGGTGATTTTTTTGACGTTATTTATCTAAAAAGAAACAATACAAACTTATAGCCAGAATGTACGTATAAACTTCCACACAAACCTCCTGTTGATAATATTTTGAAGTCGTCCAGGATTAATGGAAAAGGTTACATAATTATCCTTTTATTGAAATAAGAGAATTCATAGATTTGCAGCGGTTCGAAAAAACTTCATAAAATCACTTTAACAAATAAAAACTTGGAATAACCAAAGTCAAATAATGTAAAGTTCTGGAAATTTTAAGAAACTTACTTCAGGAGTTCGGAGAAAATTTATTGTCCCCTTGAAATATAGCTGCATTAAAATGGCATTAGAGCAATAAACATGACTTAATATCTCAATTTGTGGTTCAAACAAATTTCAAGGCATATTTGAGTCTCAAGAAAGACTGTTTACGATGTAAAAATAGTTTGGAATATTACGGGAAGTTTGAAAGGCAGGATAATCTTGGTATGAAACCTATTATTCATGAAAAAATGCTCGAAAACCGTGTCAAGTTAATGAAAAAATGCTTTAGATTTTTGTGTCTTTCCCACTAGAAAAAAATGTTGAAAAGGCCTGTTCTTAATAAGGACAGAAAACAAACCTATCTTTAATGTAGCAAATGACTTTTAAATTACCTTAAATTTGCTTCCGATGGAAGATTAATAATCTTTTTGTATGAAAAAGCATTTTGTGTATGCTTAACTTATAACCGTCGTTATGTCTATTTAATTACTTTTTGGGAGATAAATAAAGATCAGAGAATCATCATTTGGGTTCCTTGAAGATACAGATGAATGATTAAGACCATCGTTATTTATTTTTTCCAAATTTGATAAAAATTAAGAAAATTATGTTTTTGAACTAATACGGACCAATGAAGAGATGGTTCAAAATAAAGATGGAAATATAACATGCACTAAGATGACAAGATCTGAAATGACGATAAATTTTCATTTATATACAGATGTCAAACAAAATAATAAGACTATTAGAAGTAAACGAAGTTAGAAAGCCACATCAACATATCAACTTTATCGGGACTACCATACAATTATAAGCTGTCGTACTCGTATTTCATATGCCAGAAAAAAAGAAACAAACCAGATACAAATATTTCTTGTTAAAAAAGAAAAAGTCAAAAAAGCTTTTAGTACAGTGCTCATATATTTTTGGTAGACCACAACTTTTATTTTTTCCTATATTTTATATTGAATGTTATACATTAAAAAATACAAAGCAAAGATCTGAAATTCTTTCATAACAGAATTACTTATGAGCTAAAATTGAACATAGCATTATTATAATAATTTCTCCAAATTCCAGAAGATTTGTATATTCTCTTTTGAATTGCTTCCTGTCAATGTATCTAGGAAAAGAGAAATTTTGTTGAAATAACTTTCTTTTTATTAACCAAAAAGGTTTCAATATTTTTTTTTTGTTGTTGAAAGTAGTTTTAACAAAGGAGTCTTAACTCAAATTTCAAATAAAATAAATAAAAATATCTATTTAAATATATTGTCCTATAAAAACAATAAAAATAATATTTAAATTATTTTATTTAGAATAACTTTAATTTTAAGAAATACTGAAAACTCCAAAAACAATAATGACTAAATATATTTTTTGAGTCTGTTCCTGCTTATTGGATGCTTGAATGTTGATGTACATTGATTTTATTTACAGTATCCAAAATTTTACTTTCCTTAGTAATATATTTTTTAAGCTTAATTTTCTTGACTTAACATAATATTTCAGTGAATATTTTTAAAAGAAGAGAGAACCAGACTTCTATAATTGACTTTGCTTTTATTTCGCTTACATTGACTTATATGATAACAGAAGCACATTACAACCAGAACATTCTCTGATTATATATTTATTTGCTTGAAATTAAAAATACGGTATATAAATATTAAATTAAGCATACCATAATTTTTATTGGAAGACGAAAGAAACATTATAAAAAAATCAAAAATTATTTATATGCCTCTTTTTTGTTCAATCAAGCTACAACATGGATCATATACCGGGCCGTGCGAAATTATTTACCGATGATGTAAATATACTTTTTAAGAGGTTTTGTGGCAACCAAATTGTTTCGTATTTTTACTGTTAAAATAAACAAAAATCCTTCCTGTGAGAGCGTAACAACTTCCACACGTGAGACCATGTCCAATCAGGAAACAAAGAGGATCGAAATTGCAGCCCTCCTCCGAGCGGGAGTGCCTCATAACAACATTAAGGAACAGGTTGGGGCCTCGTTGAAGGCAATTTACAATGTTTCCAAGCGCTTGGAGGCTGGAGGTGATCTCAAGCATTCCCCTGGGGCTGGCAGGAAGCCTACTGTCTCAACAAGGCAAGTAAAGGCAGTGTTCAAGAGGACTCCCAACAGGTCCATTGCCGACATGGCAAGAAAGATGGGAACGTCGAGATCAACTGTTTCAAGGGCATTGAAAAGGGTTGGAGGAAAGTCCCTGAGGCGTACTGAACGCCCTTTGCTAACTGAACGTCAGCGAGAAGTCAGACTTGAGCGAGCGAAGAAAATCTTGAATGATATCAAGAGCTCATCGGGACACATCATCATTTTTTCAGATGAGAAAACTTTTACGGTCGATCCTGTTTTCAACAGGCAAAATGACTGTGTTTTGAGCTTTGGAGATGTTTGGAGATCCAACGGGAAGGCCATGAAGCAGGTATGGTTCCCCACTGGCTCAGATTAACAGCGAAGGATTATGTGAAGATTCTGGTGTCCAAGGTCCTTCCGTGGATCAAATCCATAGTCGGCAAGTCTCCTTGGGTTTTTCAACAAGATGGAGCACCGCCCACGCTTCCAAGAAAGCTCAGGAGTGGCTCAAGGACAACATGAACTTTTGGACTACTGGCCCCCTCAGAGCCCAGATCTGAACCCACTAGACTTCCCTGTCTAAGCGCTCGTGGAGACCAAGGCCTGCAAAAAACGACACCAGAACATAAATGTCTTAAAGACTGCTTTCAACAAGGCCTGGGCCTCCATGGGCGCCGATTACATCCAGCAAGTCTGTGGCAGCTTCAGACGTCGCCTGACCAGTGTCATTGAGTCAAATGGTGGCTACATTGATTAAATTTGATCATAAACTATTTTATCATTCTAAAAATGTATGAATAAATTGTTTCTCAAGTCATTCAAATGTCATTATTGTCTGCGATATGTTCTGAACAAAAATCGTTAAATAATTCTGCACGGCCTGGTAATTTATTTTTTCAAAGACTTTAGCGTTAATTTTGAAAATATAATAGAAGACAACGTCACACATCAATCAAATAGATCATATTTTAAATAATTCAACGATTTTTGCACACACATATTTTCAAGATTTTCTTAGTTTTCTTAAGATAGTAAAAATTACAGAGGCAGAAATGAAGGAAAAAGGTTAAGTAAGAAGATTTTGTATGAAGAAGGCTTATAAAAAAGTTGTACAAAATACATCGTTTTTGTTTTTGGAGTAATGAAAATTATTTATGAAAGAAAAGTTAATTATACTAGTAAATATGTTAGACTATTTTCATTGACGTTCCATAAGGGAGCCACTTCCAAAAAAGGGGAATAATTTTTACTTATAAAGGGAATTATATTTTCTTTTACAAATACTATTTTTAACTACATGGGATAATAAAGCCTGTGGTCTAGATGGAGTCTTATAAAAAAGGTATACACGAAATTTATAGATAAAGTCATTATGTATTAAGGAAAATTTAGACCGACCATAAAAAAGTTTGTACGGCTACCCAAATCACAGAAAAAATGAAGAATTATATTGATTCCCAAGAAAGTAGATGGGGCATATTAAAATTATTGAATACTAACTTCCGTTTTCTATTAATCCAATACAATTAATTCTGGCGTATTGGGAAAACAAATGGAGAAAATTTTGTAACCAAAAAATATTTTTTGACCAGTTAAAATTTTCCGGTTACCTGGACCATATTAATGATGCTTACAGATTTGTTAACATTAGAATTGATAACTTAGTCAAAGTAGTATTGCCTTTTTTATGAAGCTTTGATCAAAAGTTAAAAATTCTTTAAACTTTGCAAAAAAAAACAAAAAACTTTTCTTAATATTCCTTCTACAAGATAAGCTGGGATATATGAAATGAAAAAAAAGAAGATCAACTAGCTCAACTTTCACCTTTGCAATTATTTCGTTGATTAATCAAGTTTAGAGTATTTTTACCCTGTTTGATATGTAGCCTTTAGCAAACTTTTGATTAGTAAAAAAACATCAATAATCCCTCATAAATATATGAAGTTATTATCTACAAAAGGTTATGCTAATTATAAAATATGGGTTTATTTTCCATTGAGATCAACAAGTTTGAAAAAGCAGTTAATATACAGAAAATAAGGAGAGATGTTGCGTCATTTCTAAGAGCGTAAACCACGAATTGAGGAGGAATGAGGAGAGAAATGGGGAAAGGAAAACAAAATGATTCTATAAGTTTTGATTTTAGTCTTTTTTGAAAAGTAATTTGTCGTTATTGGTGCGTTGAAGAGGACTACATTTATTCACAGAACTATATTTTTTTTAGTACATAGAATTGTAAGTTTATCATATTTAAATAATAAAGTAATCGATGGATCATTACTAAATATATTTTTTTTTATATAGCAGATACAATGAATAAATAAAATGAATAACTTTAACACCTCTATGAATCTGTACAATTACACCTCATTCCAAAAAAAGGAACTCACCAAAAAGTATTCTTATCTTATTTGTACTGTACTCATATCTCCTATCATTGTCATCGGCAACGTTTTCGTAATTTTGTCTTTCATTCAAAGCCGTCGAGTCCGAAGTCCAAGCAATCAATTAATTCTCTTTCTTGCAATATTAGACCTTCAATTGGGATGTGTGATGATACTTCCCTTTGTCACCCATGATGAGCAAATGTCATATGGATTTGAATTAGGACTGTCTCTACTTACCTTGTTCTTTATGGTCTCAATAGCACTTGACAAAGCATTGAGCTTGGCGAAATCCTTTATTTATAGCAATTTGATGACTTGGACAAACGTTCACATCTATTCCACATTCCTTATGCTTGGAACTTTTTTTATTACTATTATTATGATGGGTCATGTTCCGAGAGTTGACCGGGACTTTCAAATTATGATTTTTGGATTATTACTCCTTCCCTCTCTAGTTCTCATTTTATCCGCCTACGTCTACATTTATGCTGTAGCAAGTAAGCACATAGAAGCCATAAGAAGCGTGCAATTTACAGTCCATTCCAAGGCACAAAGGGAAAAATTTGCTTGTAAAAACGACAACCAAGCCTTTCTAAATAGTACTCATTCAGGCAGAGATAAAATTACTTTTGATGGCCCATTTAAAAATCGTCAATTTCCTAAATACGGAGTCACATTGCTAATCACTGTTGTTGCCATATTAGCAAGCCGTTTACCTGCATCCCTCTCAGTTCTCATTTACGGGCAATCTTCAGAATGGTCCTCGCATCTATTAAATCTACCACTGTATCTCTGTAGTGCTTTCAATCCCTGGATCTATGCATATCACAACTTAGAGATCAAAATCATGATAAAAAAACTCATTCAAAGAGCTTGGAAGTTATACAACTCAATAATATTTTGTACAGTCCCACCTATTCCAAGGTCGTCCCATGCAAACAATCCAAGAACAATGTTAATATTCACTCGAAAGCAGGGGATTATTAATCATTCTAAAAATCCTCATAACTCAACTCTTGGACTTACTCAGCCCAAAAGAGCCGTGTATCATTCTAATAGAATGGCTGTTAAACTTATTCACAAGTCCTTTCATTCTGTATGTTTTTATGAAAACAATCCAAGAGCTTCAGTCTAAAAAAACCATTTGTTGAGAATAATATTTATGTATTAACTTCCTCAAAAAAATTTGAATGTCATTCAGTAAATGTCAAATTGCAGTTATTTTTTATGTGTTAATCTTATTTTTTTATCTGTTGTCACAGTAAGGACAAAACTTTCATTTAATCTGAAGTTTTGCAAAATAGCTTATAAGATAAACAAAGTAGAAACAAGACCAAAACAAAGTAAAGTGTATTTAATGAATTATTTGTTATGCTTGAAGACTTATCCTGAAAAAAAAACCAACAATTCTTAATTTTTATTAAGTTAATTTTTATGTGTACGTTGGAGGCGTTTATTTAAATACAAAACTATCTGAATATATGTATGGATTTTTATTAATTTTCCAAGACAATAAGTGTCTTTCATTTCTACCTTATTATAATTTTCTATAGATAAGGTAATTTTCCAATATATAGTAAACATGTAGTTCGTCACCATGAAATCAATTTTCAATCAAACTTTTCGTATTGAAAGGTCTTGATTAGTTACATGATGATGTTTTTCTCATAATCTCAACTATCATCTTATTTTTTGCTTAAAAGTAATTAATTTGGTAGAAGGGTAAATTAATACTCACAAATTTGAAAGAATACGTTATTATAAGTAAGTATGACTTAATGAAAAGACTATTATTGCGAAAGATTGGATGCAGAATTGAATTCAATCGCTCATTTTTTCCCTCCATTGGATTAAGTGTGACATAAGGATTGAAGTAAAATTTCTACAGTGAATAATTGATTCAACTCCGTCTCCTATCCTTCTATCTAGTAGTTCTTGCTTAAAAAAACTCAAGTAGTGGTTAAAATACTTTTATATCATCTACAATGCATTATTACTCTGGTAGCATTATATCTACTATATAATGAAACAACATTTAAAAAAAATCAATTTTAGATTACAGCTTTTCTAAAAAAAAATTATATATTATTTTTCAACGTCATCGGTAGGTGACACATCTTGATCAAATTTAGAAAAAAAGGCCAAGCCATCTATTAAGTGAATATAGATCAAAATAATGTTTAGTTCATCACAAGTAATTAAACAATTTCATCATTTATTTTACGATTTTATTTCAAACATCCATATCCAAAACTGATTTCTTAATGATGTCAACCCTTTCCTTTAAAAGTTTCAAGAAAATCATACTAATTATCAAAAAGTTATACTTGTCCTCTATTCTGCACCTTCAAATAAATACAGGATTTTAACAGAATAAGTTGTTCAAGAAAGAATTTAATCATTTGAAGAAGTTTAGAAAAAAATGAGTTGTTGTTTCTTCAATGGATAGATTCAATGATTAACTTGCTATATATCCCTAGATTCTGCTTAAGGTCTAAAATTTTAGGTAGTTTTTATGTGTTATCTACAACTTAGACAGTTCTTATTTATATAGTTTTATTATCCTTTAAAGTAACGATTAATGGATCAGTCGTTCCCTATATTCAAAAGTATAACAGATTAGTAGTATTGAAATAAATAATTATTGTATTAAGAAAAAATAAGCAACCCCGTTGCCCTTCTACTTCTATTAAAATATTTAATCAATTTTCTTTAATAATTAAAAATGTCCATTGTTAATATTTCTCTCTTGATTTTTTTCTACATCCCAAGAACTGTTGTTTGTATGAGTTCTTTCCGCTTACATGACCCTCATTATTTTTGCAATCAAGCCTTCTATTTTAAAACTTGACACTGTTGACACTAACCAATCACCTGGTGTGATTCTGCAGTTTAATTGTTTCTGTACCATGTCATTCACTACGTTAATTTATTACAACACGGACAAACATAGGAAGAAGATTTGCTCTGAATTTTAAAACACCAAGGTACAGAATGTGCCGGGTTTTTTTTTCAACAACTGATTTGTTAGTGTAGAGTGAGGAAGTAGCTATTCGATATCTGAACCACTTTTGTTCATTAAAAGTCCGAGGGTTTCCCAATATTTTTAAAGATTCCCCTTTAAAACCTAAGATTTCTAGTGTACTGCAGAGCCTTTTAATAATTTATTTTAATACGTTCTTTCTTGTTTTTGAGGTAATTGTCCCAAGTAGAAAAAAGAATAGAGACGCTTGTTTGATGAATGCCTTGCTATCCTAACAATAGAAATCATGAACAAAATTTTTGTACATATATAAGTTTTGAATATATATTTTCTGAATACGTCTAAAAAATAAAAATGTGTATAGAACATAATTATCAGAACATCCTTTTGATATATTCTCTTTTTGCTCTAAAAGTTGACATTGAAATATAGTTTTCTATTATTTTTATTAGTCAAATTTTATTATTGAAATTTTTTTTCTTTTTTAAAATAACGGTAATGCTTAATTTTAAGTGCAACGAATAAATAAAGCATTGCTTTCATTTTTTTTTAATTTATGGTCTTTTTTATATTGCTTATAATGTACAGACATAATTAAAACAATAAAAAAGGTAACCAAGAATTGCATTACTAAAAAAAAAAAATAAGCATTATAGCATCAAATTAGACTATCTAACCAAGATGGAGCAACTATTGACTAACTAATTAATGTAAAACTAGTAAAAATTCTTCAATTTAAAACGTTGATCCCTCCATTCCGTCGGGCAATCCTCTTCAACGTCGAATGGTATTGGAGGGAATCAGAACAATGATGCTGAACCATCTCAAGGGCATAGACCAAGGAGCTACCACCAAGTTTAGTATTTTGTGATAAAAAGCAGAATATCTCAAGGATGCAGACATAGTTATTAACCTTAAATCTTGCCTGCAAATATTTTTACACTTAGTTAGCTGTGATGCAATAGAAGCATAGGCAATTAACAATCCGTGACTTGACTTTCCTGTAATGCTTTTCTGTAGGAAAGACTGAATAAACAAAAAACTTTAATTTCCCAATGTTATGGGGTTCTCTGTTCAATATTAATGAATCCTCAAAAGGACAATCAAGAAAAGAAGGCTGAATACTATTAAAGAGCTTCACGCAGTCCTTACAAGTACAATTGAAAATGAGGCAATTTGTGGATATCTGGAATTGTGAAGTAAATTTATTTCCTTCCACTATTCCAGGCAGGGATTCTCTCATTTTTGTCAGGAAAGTGTCTGATAGTTTTAACATTCTACCAATTTTTTTTGTACACTTCAGATGCCTCCTCACTATGTGATGGTGAACCCTTCATTTTTAGGTGTCAATACTATATACTGTTTTCATACATACAACTATTTATTTTTTTAATTAATAAAATATATTTTTTTCAAAATAAAGCTTATTTACTACATTTTGAAGAGTGTAAAATTTTCTAAATTGAATCTATTAATGGTTATTTGGTGTTAAAATATTCAACTTGTACTTTTGTCGAATTTAAATAAGTAATTTTAGTTTTAATTTATGCTTTTCTTTCGATGTCTCAATATAAATTAGTTATAGAATATACCAAATTATTAAACATAACCATTCGAAGGAAAAAAACATAACAGAATAATAAATTATTCAACTCTTTCTCTTTATCTTTTATGATATTTTATCAATGTCAACACAAATGATTTTATATTAACATTGAACGACTTAAATAAATGATGACAATATGGTAGATTCATTTTTGCACTTATTTTTTTATTTGTATACCAAAATTTATGATTTGACTAATTAATCTAAAAATATTTTTTTTTTGTGACGAGGTTATGGAGTTTGCTGACATTTGTTACCCTCATACTCAAGGTGGGGTCAAAAAACTGGTTATATGGGTTCATATTCATTTGATACCGCTTTTCTACTACTCAAAACTTTTTATACACATAACAAATCACTGAATAAGTTACCGGTATACGTACAACTAAATATTGCAAAATTGTTTTTAATATCCAATTAGTTTTATGTTAATTTTTAACTTTTAAACAGAACGTGTTAAAATTTAAAAGCATTTTGAATTTTACTGTAGAAGTTACAATCTTTTAAGTGACCCCAGTTTTTTAACAACTATCACCAGCTCCTATCCATTCAGCAGACGATATTCCTAGTGGCATCCATTGTAACATAAAATTACAAAAAGTCATTTTTTATTTCGCTTAAAAGATTATTTTTTGCCCAGTCTGAGCAAACGCTGCACCCACTTCAAAGTTACTGCTGTAATGTACATGCCAAAATTTAAAAACATGGTCTTACCAAACTTTTCAGTGGACATATTTTATGTTATCTAATACTACTGCTGATTTTTGGCAATCAGAGCATTTAATATTACTGGTGCATATGCGACCGCGTTTTAATTTAGGATACCAGTCAGCAAACTTTGACTTCCCTAGTGCAGAGTCCCTACATTTCTTGTTCAGCTGCCCCTAATTACTCAGACTTTCTCCATGCTTTTTAACTTTTGCTCATATTGAACGTTGTCCCCCAATTCAAAGGAGTGTATTTGTAGTTTTTTCTATCTTTCTTGGCCTTTTTTAACAAAGTTTATGCAAATTCATTAGTAGACCTAATGACTTTTCTTCTACAATTTAATTCCTAAGATAAGTTTTTTGCTCTTTTGCGAGTTTCATATAATTTTTTTAATAAATATTAACGTTTTCCATAGGTATATCCGGGGCTGTCGATTCATATGATTAAGAAGTCCAAATATCAAAAATGTTTTGCATCTCTCTTTTACAAGTTATTTCAAATTTCCATGTTTACAGATTTCATATTGATCGTACATAGGTTGAACGTTCATCTTAGCATTAATTTTGATTAATAATATTATTATAATTTGATTGATACATAATATACAAATATTAATAAAATTAATTTTAATTGTTAAAATCCTAAATGTTATAAGAATGTTCCTACGCTTTGTGGATATCTTTAAAAATTAAAGAAGTACATTGAGTAATTAAAATATTAAGAAATTTCTAAAATTGTCTTTTTCTTTCCAAACTAGACATACTTGAGAGATATTGGATTTATAAAATATTCCATGGCTCATTAAAATATACATTTATAATATCCTTCGCCAACACATTTCAGAAATGAATGGAAACAAATTGTTAGACATTATCTTTGGCTGGACATGTGACTACAGAGAGAAAGTTACGGTTACATCTCAACTACAATCTTGTTGTTATATTTGCCGAATATATGTTGTTAAAATTAAAAATTTGTATCGTTGTATGTATTTTTTTTAAAATTTGTATTTTGTCAAAAGAAAGTGGGAAAAATTGGAAAACGAAACTCACATGTTGTAATTCATTTATCATGTAAACCTTTATTAACTTTTTCATATCGCCAAAAACGTTCTGTATTTTAACTTTAATATGTCTTTTTGAGTAAGTTTAAGAGGTTACATTTTAGATGTGTCATGTTATTATATAAAAGATACATGGATAACATAACAAACTAAAACATATGATTTTTAGCCTCCATGTTGTCTATTTTACAATTATTAAACACCGAGTTTCACCAAAAATAACCTGTTCCAATAGTTAGAACTATAATTGAAATAACGTGACTTGTACATTTTCAAAATTTAACTCGTATTTATTAGTGATAATAAAAAAATGATATTTCTAGATTAACTCTACGTAATGTATACTTATTTTTAAGAAAATAGCACATTTGTGATGAATTCAAATGTTTCATCAGAGTTTATTATAAAGTTTTTTTAAAAGTACAAAAAAAAAAAAAAAAAAAAAGAACAATTGTACTTCTTTTTAAAAAATAAATGTAATTCAAATGACATTTATATAGTTTACAACTGCAATAATGATAACTAAGAGCATAATATAGAAAAAATATCTATCCTCAAAAAACTTATTTTACGTAAGAAAACATTTTTTATCCAATATATCAATAAGCTCTTTTGAAACATATTTTTAATTTTAATATTATAATAAATCGTATGTGTATGTATATAAATACTAAAGTTAAGTACATACAATGACTTATCTCTGAGGATCTTAAAATCCTATTTTTCTTGGGGTTTTACACCTGTGGGAATTCCTGCATTTACTTATTTAATAGTATATACGTAATTTACTTATTAATGTATCCATCAATAATTATTCAAAACATAAGTTATTATTATTTTTATTTTTTCAGGTAAGATAGGGTTACGAAACTTCTGAAGCTTTCAAAAAAAGTTATATGCAGGATAAGTGATCATGATAAAAATGTAAGAACATTAAAACTGATTTTTAGAAAGTGGGGAATTGAAATCGAAAATTTTTAAGGATAATGTCTTTTACATTTTATTACACAAAATTATTTCTTCAATTAACAAATCTTTTGCATTTACATGAAAGTGTCCATAAGATAGTCAATCACTAAAACTAGCCACACCCACCCTCAACCACAACTATGAACCTGGCACAGTTTCCATGTGGAACTCCTTTGACCATGTTGGCCACTGTCTAAAGAATGGAAGCCTACAAGGAGTCAACAATGTTATTTGCAGGTTTATTTGACTTTCTCACCCTTGATATAGTAGTTCAAAGGATGCAGCTTCGGCGAACAAGTAGGCCTTATTTGTTTTGCTGAAAACAGAAAGGGGTTAAAAATATTGTTTTTCAAGAATAAATATGGTTCCGATTACCCGATTTCAAAAATGCACTAATTTAAAACTTTAAAATGAAACAATATCTATTTTTGTTAATTGGAGGTGTATAGTATAATTGTCTATTTTGCTAAATATATAATTGGGTTTGTGCCCGGCATATAGACATATAATATTTGCCGCCCGGCGAATAAATTCGGAAGACATGTCAAGGATTTTGTATTTTTTCTTATACTATTTTGTATGTTATATCTGATGTGTAAACTTTCATAAATTTAGATTCAAGGGTTGCCGAGATATAAAGTTTTATATTTGCTTAGGATTTAAAATATCAACGCTGTATGTTTAGTACTTGCATTAAATTGATTGTTTCTTTTTAGAGCATAACAAGAACCATTTTAAAGTCACCGTATTTTTATTTAATAAAAAGATGTTCAGAAACAAAAAATCCTTGGAATCCGACAAAAAGAAAATTCCCTGTGAAATGAGAAAGTCTAGTAAAAATTTAGAAATGAAAATCTAGATTTTGTGAATCATTAAATCTATATACATGTTTGTCTATACAATATTTTTAACTAAAGAAAACATTATTTGATATCTTATTAATAAGAAATAATAACTTATTATCTATTTTTTCACTATATAATTGATAATTAACACTTGATACCTAAAAAAATACAGTGAACTATACCCTTACATAATTTGGTAACATAGAAACGAAAATAAAGATAGGATATAAATTAAGTAAACAATATAGAAACAATGATAGATATAAAGGTCCTTAAAAAATCATGGATAAGAAGAGTTATACTGAAAAAAGTTAAAGATTTAAGATTTTTTTCATAGATATGAAAATTTTCTTTCGCTAGTGAATGATGTCTCTTATAACATTTTGAAAAATAAATAAACCAAAATCCATCTTTTTCTATCATTCATCTTTGTCGAAATAAGGTACTTAATTTATATACATAAACTGATCTAAGGAACTGGAAATAAAATAGAGAAAACAAGGATGAAGTTACTGGTTCAACAACATGAGCAATATCTACAAAAAAAAACAGTCTCCAAAGATGTTGTACTAACTTAATTATTACTCCCTAGGACAATTGTCAGAAATTATCTCAACTTTTATTAAATATTTTAAAAATACATTTTGAACTGGCAAATGCAAATTCTATAAAGTACTAATTTTTTTCTTCAAATATTAAAAAAATAGATGAACTTTTTTCAAGATCTTGATGATCATTATGAATTTTGATTTTGCTATTTGTTGAAATGTAGGACTGCTTTCTCAAAAGGTTATATTCAGTTTGTGAAAACAGCAATATATATTTATATTTGCAGCCACCAAGGAAAATGATTGAATGCTTGAATACATTAATGAATTAATAACAAAACATGAAAAGAAACAAACTAAACATGTCACATGGTAAAACTTCAGTCCAATCATGAACACAACCAACCAGTTGTTGTTTTAAAACGTCTAACAGTAAAAAAAAATGATTTAAAACCATTAATGATATTCAAACGTCCGGAAATAATATTTTACTTCTCTTGCAGCATGTGCAAGTGTTGGAAAAAAGAAAGAAAAATAAGATATATAATAATATTAGGGGTTTGAATGGACTCTACATCTGATGGTTCTCAACACTTCTGAAAGTGGCAAACTTTATGAATAATAGAAAATTGAAATTATTTGGAAAAAATGAACAAAGTTTTGATATTGAAATAATAGCTCTTTTAAGGAATCTGAGACCTATCAATAAGTTGATAGAAACTAAAAGTTTTGTATTGATGGTATAGTATAGAGTCCGTGTCAACAAACAATAATGTTGACAAGATCTTAGTTATACGCATACACATTGGTCAAAATGTACATTTTCTGTTGCATACTGTAAGAGTAAAAAAAGAATCGTTGGAGGATAAAGCTGCTCAGTGCAAGTTGATGTTTAAAACGTAAGGCACTGTTACAGGTAAAGATACAAAGGACGTATTTAAAAATGTATGGTGATCCACTGTTGGCTACAACTTTGAATGCGTAATCTGAATAACTTTTAGATTATTGCATGTTTAATCGAACAAGATATCCTTGAAGTTGAATAAACTAGCCATGATAATAGGTATTTCCTCTTATAATGCATCTTTTTATAATAAAATAAAATAAAACCCTTCAGACTTGAGTGTATACAATTGAACTGGTGAAGGAAGATTATTGAGAATTTAAAGAAAACCTTAGTTATAGCCAACCCTTATATTTTTTGTAAATCATTTCAGCATATTATCAGACATTTAAGGTTTTAAAGTTATAAAATCTAGATTTTTTAAAAATCAGGTAAAGTTGCTTTCAGTAAACAAATGTTTCCAGACGAAAATCTTTATTAAATTCCTGAACAATTTAATCAACCCTATTAATGTACTTATTTCTTTTACATATTAAATCTTTAATTACTCTTTTAAAATAAAAGACTATTTTTGAGATATAAAATTCCTGAAAAAGCAAGTTTTTTCAATTTTAAAACTATTTTGCAAGCTATCATCATGGAAAATTTACAAAAATATAATATATGATATCAATAAACAACAAAAGGGAATTTATGACTGAAAAGGCTTTTGTTAGGGAAGTATTGCATGCCATAAAGTGTAAAAGACTAAACCTTTCCATCCATTTTTTCAATTAAAGAACAATTAACAAATACTTTATTCTTTGGAAACATAAATGAAAAAGCACCGGAGAAGTGACAGTAATTTTTATTAAAATTAAAAAAGAGACTTCAAAATTTTTTCTCAAAATATAGTCATACGAAAGGGATAAAAAGTCGAGTGTCAGAGATATTCTATGAGTGCTAGAGAGTCACAAAAAAAAAAGCAAATCATTTTCGTATTAACTATATTTGCCCCCATAAAGATGATATTAATTTTATCAAAATAAAAATAGCGTGCTTGCTATATTTTTAGACGTACAAAAACTCACTTACCAGGTGACGTTTTATATTTCTTATATAAGATAAGTGATATGTTTTAAACTTACAGTTTATTTGTTAAAATATCTCTACATATATATATTTATTGTAGTATAAAAAGGAAGTATTTTATTGTATAATTAAGAAAAGTTGAAACATAACAAAATTGTTTACACATACAAAAAAAACTAAAAAAGAAGTCAAATGATGTTGGTAAAAATGCCCACTTTTTTGAAACTCTCGATCCAATTTTAACAAAAATCATATATATTTTTATTTTTTTCAAATATTGAAATATTTTACAATGAATTTTACTTTTATGTGTTTATTCTACTCGCATTTAATAACTAAGAAGTACAAAACAACAGTGAAGGATACTTATATCGTATTCCAAATTACAAATCAGAAAACTAATTATCTGATTGATTAACCAGAATATCAAAGCCCAATTGAACATTTTTGAGTACAATTATGAATCGTAAATAATTTTTTAAACCAATTGGGGTGTAAAAGTTATAATTTGTTGAAAAATTTTTATATTTATAAGGAGGTAGAAACAAATTATAAATAACATTATCTACAACTTTTTTTTACAATTTGTCACAGTTTCCTTTTATTTGTACTTTACAGTGGAAAAAGAAATAATTATGATGGAAGTTAATTTTATTGTTTTCCGTAATATTATCTAGTATGTTGGTGTGTCTCTATTGATTGATTACAAAATAAATATGTTTTCTCTTCTGACGTTCTGCCGGTTTAAAGTACCTTAAGTTAGTAGGTTGATAACCACACTGTACTTTATCTAAAATAAGGAATAGTCATTATACCATTAAGCCCTCTGATTATATCCCTAACTTAGACTTAGAAGATAACCCTAAGTTTATTTTTTTATCTGATCTAAAAATGGATTTTTTTGATTTAAATACTAAAAGCAATCTCAGTCTACTGTTTCCTATCAGCTACATACAAAAACAAAAAACTATCCCTAGGGCCGATTTCTCTTCTACTAATAACAAAAAAAATCTCAATATTTTCAAATAATGCACTAACAATTTTTTAGTGGGGCCTTTCTCTGTCAAGCTCTTTCTGGCCATGGGAAGAATAAAATGTAAACTTAACTCAATAGAAGAGAATTTAATCATTGGTTTTCATAGGTTTTTTCTAAAATACAAAGTAAAGAACATATCGGAACGTGCAAAATGGATGTTTCCCCACTACTTTAGATTCATTTTTCGAGATTAAGTGATTTCAATTATCAAACTTCTGATGTTTCAAGCGACAGCTGACAATGAGCTATTGCAATCGCCTATATCATTTGTGTAAACAAAAAAATCCGATTGCTGCTTTAATTTGTGCCTGCAACAGCACATCTAAACTATCAAGGGTAAAAGGTAACTTTGAACAATATCCTGAGCAAAAATTACCTGCTGGCGGGACTAAAAGATGTGAGTCCCAATAAATGTATTAAATAGCAAGTGGTAAATTACTTAATAAGCTAAAGCACCTTATTAATAGACAAATACATACATTTTTCAACCTAAGCCTACCCCCTGCATTAAAAACATCGCATTTCATATCAGCTTCAAAATAAATTTTAAAATTTTTTTAACGGAATTGTGTCATTTTTAAAAAAAATTTGTGACGATATGGCAAAAAAAAAATATAAATATTTTTATTTAACACCTTGACATTTTCAAAAAGTGTTATGGATAGAGTGTGTAGAAGTTTACAAACTCATATTAACAGCAAGTATTTACACTGCAAATTATTTTACCAGTAAAATTGTTGGAAGAAAAGTTATGCTCGTTTAAAAGTGGAAAACTGGACGAAAAGTTCTATATTTTTACGTAATTTTTCAAATACGTAAGTGATGATATTAGTTATTACCCCTCGATGTCCACAAAATATTTGGACTCTTTAAAGTGGATTGTAAGATCTTACAAAGCTTATAAAAAGAAATAGTGTTACTATGGAGACTGTTTGTACTTTAAATGGTGAATTGCTTCTTATATAATTCTTATTTGCTCCTATTTTGGTTTCAGTTATAAGTTTGTATGTTTGTAACAAATTATGTATGATAAAGGATTTTATTTAGTTGTTTTTGATAAGTAATACATGTAGAGTAATTAAGGTTTTTTTTTGGAAAGGGATAATTATAAACTAAAATGTTCATTTTTGTGATCTTTTTACGAGATCCTCCTCCCTTAATTTATTTCTTATGTAATGAATGTATATAAAATGAGACCTTCAATAAAAAAAATGAAAAAAAATTAAAAAATCCTTTCTTTTTCATGGTGAAATATTTTATTTTTGTTTGCTCTATTGTACCCCACATAACCTTTTTTTACTTTTCTTGTTCGAGTTAGATATATATATTCGTATTTAATTATTGTGACGACTGTTGTGAGTCATGATATTATATGTAATAAAGTCACGTATTGCTCACATTTTCAATTTGGAAATCTTTACATCTTATGAGCAACTGATATGATTATTACAAATAGAAGGGAATTAATCCAACAACCAGCCGGTCAGCATGGTTAACTGAAATAATTTATATCCAAATACATCGATATAATAGGTGTAGTTAGAAATATAATTATTTTTTCCTACCTATAGTACTATAGCCGTCTATTTCTTAATATGTATCTCACGTTATGTATGTGCGATGGGTTAACGCTAAATGGTGACAAAAACATTTTATACAAAAACTTAATAAAGATTTTTCTGATTGTTTGACTCAGTTTTGTTAAATTGGACGTCAAAAATGGACAACAGCACAGAAAAATATCCCACATTTTACAGTTTTTCTTGGATAAAGATAAAAACGCAAGCCAGCTGCCTAAAATTGTGACTAGTTTTTATGGTTTTGACATTGTAATAGCCCATTACGTGCAATTTTGGTTTATCGATTTTGTTCCGCTCTGGAAGACCAAATGTTGAAAATGCAGATAATATAATGCAATTATTATGGAGTCCAACCGTAATGTAAGCATTGTTTTTATTGCCAAAGAGAAAATTATTACCAAAAAATATATAAAATAAAATGTATTGCTTGTAACTAGTTATAATATAACATTTCTCACACTAAATCATCATTAAAACATTCAAAAATACACTCTACAAAAATAAAATAAAACCAACAACACATACAGCTTGGGTACTTTAAAACTGAAAGCTTAAAAATAATGTATATTACAATTTATTTCCCAAAATTAATCCAGCAATTAACAAATTTTTTGCTGTAATATAAAGGGTTCATTGTAAAGTAAATCACACAAACTAACCACTTCTACCTTCAACCTGTTACTGAACCTGACACAAATCTTGATGATAAAATCCTTCTCAAATTTAGCAACTGCCTCAAGAATGGAATTCCACAAGGAGTTAACTTTGAAAAGTGCAGGGTTTTCGGACTATCTCTCTAGGACAAACCAATAGACAGATTCTTGGATTTTTTTTTTTTTCAATGTATAGAATCAGGCGTTAACGATGTGATTCCGAAATCCTACCTAAATGAATATTTGTTTGATAGACATTTTAATCAAAAATATAAATATAATACTTTTACTGTATAAATAACAAATTATAAATTGAATTGGTAAGCCCAAAAAAATAATGTTGTTATGATCATTTAAAAAAAAAAAAGATTTATTTCTTGTTAATGTCTAAAATCTTTCATGTTTTTGACGTAATTATCATAATCATTTAACCGTTTGATGGGTATGAAATTAAATACGTTTTATTTTTTAAATTCTGGTAAATGTTATTCTAATTAATCATATTTTTATAGATGAAATATTAAAATTCTTCTAGCATTACATAATTAATCCTTAAATTTATCTCCTAGGATTCCTATTAAAGCTCTAACCAAAAAGCGCCGAGTAAGCCGTACAATAAACTGCAGGGCCATAAATATTGGGATGAAGTCATACTCCTTTTACACAAAACATTTCCTTAAAGACATAATGAAGGACACTCAGGCTGCCCACAGAAGAAAACTGTTTTACGATTTGAAGTCCCATTGTAACCGAATATTTTTTTATTTGGATGAGAAACAATGGCTCCCACAGCATCTACAACGACAAATGTTTGGCCATAGAGAGATCTAATATTCCCACATTTTTTAAAAACCAAATTTGCAGCTAGCATAATGGCCCTTGGGTTTATTAGGAACAATAGCAGTATCATGTTCCCCATCTTCTTTAAGCCAAAGGAGAGGATGTGTGCCAACAGGTACTGTGAATTCTTATCTAACTGAATTATATCTTGAATGAAAGATGAGGGCAATGGTTTCGAGTTCCTGTTTGAAAAAGACTCGGTCCCTTCTCACAAGACTCACAAGACCAAAACTTGTTTAAAGAAGAGGAGGTGTCATTATGGCACTCCAACACTTGAGCATATAACTCCTTCTATATTAATCCCATTCATTACTTTTTAGAAGAAGTTAGAGAGAAAGGTCTCTGCCAATTCACACAAAAGCATCGAGTCCTTGAATCATCCATCATACAGGATTGGCACAAAGTATACCCTCTGATGTAGTCAAGACCTGCAAACCGCTTAGGTCTCGTATCAAGCAAATTATTGACAAAAATGGAAAAAAAATTAAATAAATATTTTCTTTTATATTATTAGAACTTGTATTTAAAATTTCAAGCATCTAGATGCTTTCCTTATTTATCGGGATACAGTTAAAGGTAGGTCAGTCTTAACTGAACGACCCAGTAAGTTTGAACCCCTGTACTTTTAAGCCAACACGAAAATAATTTGCCTTTCATCAATTACTGCCCATGGTATTTTGAGAAGAGTACAAAAAATAAATTTTTATCTAGCTTTTTTTTTACTAAATCATTTACAATGTTTCAGTCTGTAAAACGTTTTTTGATAGACATCTTTGGTGAGCTATATTTCATGATTAATACATTGCATAAAAAACTCTGAATATGCATAAAGGTTAAGCGTACAATGTGAAAAAAGTTTTTTGTATGGTGAAGCCTGTTGTTATTTACAGCGTTCCAATGTAAGTAAAATAATAGAAATTCGATACATTATCTAGTATCATTACGATAAAGGTGAAATGGCTAAGCTGGTAGCAAAAAAAAAAAAATCTGGCTCTTTATGGCTTAATACAGTATCGAATGCAAAAGCAAAGTGGTTCTTCAAATCTTTTTGTTCTTGTAATATGGACGTCGAAAATATATGTGAAATTATGTACATTGTCTAGGTCGACCGGCATGTGATCACTTATTCCATTATATTAATAAGTCATAATATCCTTAATATACCCTTGCATTCCTTTATATACGTGCTCATATTAAAGAGCAAAAATTGATAAAAAGTTTTGAATGATCTTATTCAATTTAAAAAAAAATCATATTGAAATATTTAAAAGTTTAAATAATTTATAGGGGGGTTGGGTAGTAATGGTTTAAAGTAACTCTGTATATCTTAAACAATATATTTACACTCGATTCCTTATCCTTTCAGTACCTTTCTATTTAAAAAAAAATATTCTGAAGTCTCTCTTTTAATGTACCAGAAAAAAATATAATATTTTTTTCAGAGTTTTTCCATATATGTTTCCAAAGGCTACAATATTTGTTATGGTTTTGTTAATAACCAATGCTTGAAAAAATCAGTTTTTGAACCATTTATACCATGCATTATTCTCTAGCATAGGTATTTTTTCAAAGAAATTGCTGCTTTGTGTTTATTGATATTATATGTTTTGTTTTTGTCGATTGAAAGACCTGTAATCTCCCAACCTGACAATTTCCCAATCTTTTTATGAAATTAAAAAAACTAATCAATTTCCTTTCCACGTGTTGTCATATTTAAAAGAACTCTTGTTATATTCAATTCTTCAAGTAGGGGAAATTAAAGTTTTCATTGAGATTACCTAGTTTATTTTTTATTAACAGCTCTGACACGAAGTCCAGTCAATATTTTTCAATGAAAGGTTTCTGCCAGATATTTTTTAATTATTTTCAAAGGGATCTCCCTAATTATTGTGCCTGATACTTCTAAAAATTATTTTTTGCTTAATGGTTCTTAATAATTTGACAAGACATTGACTCTTTTTTTATCTAACAAAATACTCTCAACTATAGCTCTTCCATTAAGAAATCATTCAGTTTGTATCATCTCTCAAAATAATTTTATGTAAAAAAAAGGGTTATCTTTCAAAAATTTCCAACACAAAGAAATCAAGGATTACCATATTCATTCAGAAATATTATTTGTTTTGATGTATCTTAGTTTTTCGAAGAGATACTTCAATCTGATATTTTCCTAAAGACTTGGAGTATTTTTAAGGTTCTACTTGTTCTGTAGTCCTACAAAATCAAGTATTTTACTAAACTTGCACTCTACCTCAAAATCCCCCACTTTAATTTTACTTTGGATGAGTTTATTTCCCGGATTAATGTATTTATTAAATACAAGAATAAACAAGTTTCGGAGCATTTGAATCACCTTGCTGACATCTTCTTTGTATATCAAACCCGTTTTTCTGATCAATATACACCGTTTGCAGAATAGACAAACTTACTACCACCAATTGTATGAACTTATTACCAAAGGCATACTCTTGAACTTAGGTATTATATTAATTTTTTTTCTAATCTCGACCTATCTTCATTAGTTATTTTAACTTCACTCATATAACTTTATTATTGTTAATGAAAAGATGGGTTATCTGAATTACGTGAAGGTGCAGACATATCTTTTAAAAAAGGAAAAATTAGTAGATAAAACACTTAACCTATTTCTTTATCTTTCCTTCAAAATAGTTTTGACGTCCGAAGCTACGTAAATTGCTTGATAAAACAAATGAAAAAGAAGAAAATCAGATTTTTGTCTTTTTTGTAAAATGTATTGCACCGGCTTGAGATAAATAGAGGGGGATAAGATTTTTAAATTTCAAAAAAGTTGGCGATGGAGTGTGTAGAAATTCACAAATTCTCTTTAACTCCAAGTTGTTATTGTGCAATTATTTTATCGAAAAATCACCGGACGAAAATTTATGCTCCTATAAATGTAGAAAACAGGACCCAAACATACTTACTTTTACAGATTGAGTGAAAACGATAAATTTGAGAAGGCTTTGGACAAAGATTTATTGTGATTTTTGATTTGCAGGAAAAGTCGTGAAAGTTTATATTCCTACCTGTTGAAAAAAGAGGAAGGGTGGGAAGTCGGAAGAAATTTTTGAGCGAAGTTTAAAAAAATAATATGGTTTATAAAATGGATGGACGAATAAAGGCCTTAATATACTACAGAGCTTTCCGGTAAATTATCTATGGCCAATCAATTAATTTAGCAAAATACTTTGCTTAATAGACACAAGAATGTATCATCCCTTTTTGATTTACTAGTAAGACCTGGAAAAAAATTTAATTTTCTTTTATATCTACATTAAGATAAAAAATATATTTAAAAAAAAAACGTTAAAAATTATTTTTGTCACTTGGGAACTAAAAAATTATCAACAATTGTATGTCTATAGGAAACCCCCTATACCAAAAGAGCTCCAAATTTCAATGACACAACGCAAACATTACTATCAAAATCTACTACTGCCATTAATTAATATAGCTCTAACACAGAGATAAAACACAACTGCATTCAGCAGATATACATAAACATCGAACAATACATTTAAGTGTTGGGATTTATTTCAGTTCAGTTTCAGGGATATTACAATTTTTTAGGCGATTGAGTAGATCAGACTTAAAAAGAAGTAAATGAAACTGACATTTTCTGAAAGAGTTTTTAGGTTTGAGATGATCTCTTCAATTCAATAACAGCTGTTTATTGAGAGAGACTTAAAATAAAGAAAAGGTGGTTTCCTATATTTCACAAGTGAATAGTGATACTACTTTTCAAGGCTAGCGACTTCTGTAAACTAGAACAAATAATATTTTTTTTTAATTTATCTCACATATTGACCCAGTTTCCATCTATTTTTAATAGAAGCAGTAAACAAAAGCTTGAGAGACGAGAATGGACATCCCGTTTTTATCTTTCCCTATCATTTAAGATGTTAGAAAGTTCTAATGTGTAAAGGAATAGCAAATTTTGGTAAATTAAGGAGTAATATTTGTAAACATCCCGATTGATTCTATACTTGTAACAAATTATAGCAATTATAGTAATTATTAAATAATTTTTCTTGAAATTTTTTGTTCATATATGAACAAAACAAACTTGTCTAAAATTGTATATTAAATTTTTCAAGATTTAAGCCAATAATTTAATAACAAATATGTCTTCAGATTATAAACATATTCTTACTTCAAACTGCTACTGATAGTGGCGATTAGTTAGGTAATTTATTAGATTCTATAAAGATGAAAGGCATCTTTTGACATTTAAAAACAATATGTATTAATTTTATTTGATTCATATATCTAAGAAATACATCACATAATTTTTTTCAACTAACTTATATAATTATCGTCTGTGATAGGTTAAGTACTAAAAAGTAGGACACTGGACATATTACTAAATATATTAATTTTATTCTGATAATTATTACAAATATCTGCAATGATACTAATAATTACGATACTTTTTGTTTTTTGAATTTCGTTTATTTAAATATAAAATGAACATATTTGAATATGTTTACATACTTTTACATGTTTCAATCTAATAATTTAATATAAAGTGTGTTTCTAAACATGTATTTCTTCTAACAACTAAATAGTAATTACACTTACAACATGTATATTTAGTTATACGGCTTTAATCGGGGTCCTACTATTCAAAATTGATACGAAATTCTATAATGTTCTTTCAAAAAAATATTCAAAAAGATTGCAAAAAAATGGTGATAAACATTAAAATGTAAAAAATTCTAATAAAATGAAGCTATCATAGTATGAATAATTTTTATGGGTTCCAATTTCATGTGTGAAAGATTGATTTAGGGTCATTAACTGGATGTGATTTGATTCTTGAAAAAATGATCATAATTGGACAGAGGTTGGAAAAGTTTTTAATTTTTTTTACTTCAAGAATAAGTTATGTCTAATAGGGTTGCATTCAAGTTCTTGAAAATTTTTATCGATTCCAGTTCAAGTCTTAATAAAAAAATATTTTTATGAGTACTTTATATCCAGTGAATAGTTAAAATCACTTTCGAGTATAATAAATTGTTATTTTATCCAAAATTAGTTGGAGACCTCGATTCAACTTTTCTGTGTATGTGAAAAAAATTACTTGATCATGAAGACAATAGAGAAGGAAGAGATCTTGATGAAATTTGTGGGAGACTGTGTCCTTCGGATTGGCTCATTGCAACATTCTCACGATATAAGGATATATGGAAAGTTGAGTGGTTCATTTACAAAGTAAAAAACATAATATAAACAGTCAAGCGTATGATCAAGGGGTCCCTTCGTGGGTCCATAATTACATCCTTTAGCCATTTATAATCCTCAGCTTCCTCTCCATCAATGGTGAAAACTTATGACAAAATATAATTTAAACTAATACTTTATCAACTACCGCAAGATCTCTTTTTCATGGGGCCAAGAACTCAAAGAGAATTACATGAATTTCTCAAAATCAAGAAAATCGATCTTTCTTTTGCTTTTCTGAAAGGGTGCTTCATCATGCTGACAGATCCAAATTTGATCTTCCATGATACTGCAGATCCAGTAAAATACTTTGGTGTGCATAATACTGATAAAGACCTTGACGTTGTCCTGAAGGCCCTGCTTAAAGGTGAAGGGCAGCATAACGTCTCTCTGAATTTATTGACAACCATATTCTGTTGTTCGAGTTATGATTCTGGGTCAGACATAAACTTTTATCATTTGAAAAGGATAAGACAAGATTTTCCATGAGAGGATTCCGTTTTAGCTTGATCAACCCCTTTTTTGGATGATCCTTTTCTCCCTCTCTGACAGGGTTAAAAGCTGCCCATTGCAACCTACATAAAGGTTGTTTTGTTAATGTATTTTTTTTTTAGCTATGGAAACACAAGAGGTATCAAAATTTGCGTAATTTGGCAAATATTACGAAAACAGAAAAAAAAATAGTCATCCTTTGGAGGCTCAACCGTATGTCTAAAATCATACAAAAATGAATTTTGAATTTTATAATGGAAAAGACCCAGCTAATTCATGTATTTAAGCAATTCTCAATAAATAGATTATAAATATTTGGACCAAAGGTTTGATTCCAATAATAACTAAGGATTTACATATTCAACAATTTAAAAAAAATTCTGGTCATTGATAAAAACAAGATTTATGAAGCTGTATCTAAAGCTCACGTAGAAGCTTCAAAAGCTTTTGAAGTATTTAATTTGGCGGACAAAAAGACAAACCTCAGATAAATAAGAAAAATGGGACCGTTACTATCGGAAAGAAGTTATAGAAGATTATATCTCAGTTTTATCAGAACTTTGAATAAATAAAGTGATCCAACTTTATTCGGGACAAACAATGCCAAGTCTTGCCTCAAGTAGAGCCATTTTTACTTCCATCACAAATTTATTAGAGGGACAAGATTGGAATTTAAATTGCATAATTTCCGTTGGATGTGACAGAACTGCAACTGACGCCGGTTGGAAAGGTGGCGTGATTTAATATTTAGATAAAGATTTAGAGGGACCCTTACATTTGCATATGTATGCTTCATGCCAATTGAGTTACCCTTCAGCATTTATTTTTGAGTTTAGATGGTGGCACTTAGGGCCTAAAGAATATTCCAGGACCAATTGGAAAACAATTGGCTGACAGTGACTGGAGATTTGCCTAACTTGCCAAAGATAAGGTCAATCAACTAAGTACAGATAAAAAATATCTGTATAAAATATGTAAAGCCGGTTCAACTGGTTACAGAACTCCTGAGCTGGCATTGAGTAAACCTGGAAAATGGAGCACTCAATATGAGTACGGCCAATAGTTTACTCAAACTTTTCACAAGTATTCATAATCCATCAAAAAAGTTACTAGTCTTGTCAACTAAGTGCTTAAAGTTTACATTCCAATGTGGTTCCTAATCTAGCAAAAAACGTATTTTAAGGACGGACCTCATAATTTTTTGAACTGACTGTTTGCTTTAGGTTTTAACAGAAATCTTATGTCGGTACTACATTCGGAAGTTGGCATTGGGAAGTATAATTAAAGCCAGGAGAACTGAAATTAGCATAAAAGCAGAATATTTCAAACACAAAAGAAATGTATGCAAGATAAACTATCTAAATTATTGTGTGAAACGAATGTCAAATTAAAGCACCACCGGTTCTTCAAAATATTTCTAATGATTACCTTCAAATCATGGACAGAAATGAGAGATTATAAATTGTTGTTTTTCTTTGTCACACGGAATCAGTGGAAAGATGTGTTAAACTGGTACAACATACTTAACAAAGTGTGACAAACTTTAGCTCTAGAAATGCCTTTATAAGAAATAAATTGCAATCTCTAGCAGAAGTGCCTAATTTTGGACACACAAAAAAGTTTAAATTCTGAGTTTTGTCGTGGATCATAATTTCAAACTTTGTTGTGTTATTTTTCTATATTTTTGATCTTTGATTTTAATAATATAGTCCCTTTTCATATTCATTTTTTAGGCAATAACTTTAATTATTGAAAAAGTTTAATTTTTAGAAGAAATCAAAGACCGGTAAAGCCCTCCAAATGATGTAAATGATAAAAGTTAAGGATTGATTTTGATAAAACTTGTTACTAGGAATATTTATAGTTAGAGTAAGAGTAAGAGTCATAATATTTTGAAAGGTAAAGATCAAAGTCCAAAATTATGGTCACACCAAAAAAATGACCTATAGCAGAGGTTCTGCACTCTGCCGATTACTTATTCTCTTCAATTTGTTTGTTTTATGTTACTCCACAAAACAAGGCTTCGGAAGAACTTCCGGGTAACAAAGCTTTTGGAAAATCATAGTCAGTGGGTTTTTACCATTCTTCTTGACACATTTTCTGAATTTTTGGACAGTTTGAGTATTTTACTTGACCGCTTTAGCATAAACACATTATCTTTTTAACATTTCAATTGCACAAAAGCGCATAAATGTTGTAGTCCTGATTAAAAGAAGATGGGAATATGTTGACGTAACGAAATATAATAAGCAACTGACGTGGTAGAGTAAAATTCGTACCAGACTTACTTTCCATTAGTGTTTGTTTTATTACAGGTTTATAGGGGATGGGACGATGACAGAGAAGAATGTGAACATTTAAAAGAGCTACCCTTTAGATATGAGAAAATGTATCCATACTTACCTTGCAATTACAAAGTCGCTCAACCATCAAAAGAATAATTGTTTTATTGCCCATATTAACATTTGATATGATGTAAGATAAATTTAGTTCTAAAAATTGGCATAAATATGATATTTTAATGGACTGATATACAAAGGTATATTTCTGAATATGATATAAACCCATTAAATAATTGATGTCGATACTTGTTATAATAATAAGATTTCTTATGTTATCAATAACATCACTGTGATATTTATAGCATTTAATTATCTCTAATTAACTCAGCAATTAGAATATAATATTTCAAAAAACACTTTTTTATAACAAAAGAACTGATTGTTAATCTATTTTTTTCACATTTTCGTGTATTTGTGTATTTTGATCAGTTTTTTAATGATATTTTTTTGTGTAAAATTATTTTAGAATATATTTAGTAATATTCATTAAAAAAAGCTTGTTTGAGGGAAAAAATTACTTTCATTTGCATTCTCGCACTTTGTAGGATATAAAATCTTCCCAAAGCTTAGATAACCACCAATATTATTTATATTTATCCATACAAGATATTCCAAAAATATTTCAATGAAGAGTTCGATCATTTCTCAGCTTTTATTACTATTACTTTTTCAAGTCACTACTTAAGTAATAAATTATGAGAATATTTTTGTAGTGTGACAAAAGAATAATATGGTGAAAATCTATTTAATCTATTTTGCCTTGTTAGAATCCATAGATTAAAAAAGACTGAGGTCTTCAAATAAAAAAACTTTTCCTTTTAATGTTGAACAAAGTTTATGTTTCCGCAATAATTTGTTTGTTTGTAAGCAAAATAATGAATAAAATTTACAAAATGATTTTGGTACTATAATTTTGTAAGGAGAGTATAAAAGTTGATAATGGGAAGCCATTTTTTTTGTAGAGTTCATGGTAGAAAACACATAATCGAACATAACAGTCTCTACTAAATGTACATAGTGTGAAATAGGGGGATCGCTCTCACAGGATGTGATCAGTCTTTGTTCTAGGTTTGAGACTTAACCTTTAGAACAACTCTTCCAAATTTGGTGATCATTGGACAATATCTTACGTTGTTAACTGTGTATTAAACATTTTTTCCCCTGCAAAGTTTTTATTTCAAGAGTATTTGCGTCCAGTTAAAAAAATAATTAAACGTTATAGTTTAAAATTATTATATTTAAATAGAACCTCATTATTCATAACAAAAAATATAGAAAATGCACATTGAAAAAATCAAAACAAAATGAAAACTTCAATAATAAAACATAAATAACATAAAATAATACATAATTAGCATAAAACACCCTCTACAATAGCGTTTCCTAAAGTGGGCGATACCACCCCTTGGGGGCGGTGCTTTGATCTAAGGGGGCAGTAATGGGGAAAGGGTTGATTGGGGGGCGGTAGAGCAAAAAAACAACAACAGTGATTACATATTATTACATAAAACAAACAAATTGATCTACAAAAATAAAGAAATATGACTACAAAATAGCAGGAATGAATATCTTGAATATTATCCGTTTAATACGATGAAAATACGTTATATCGAGATTGTACAAATGTACTTCATTATTGGCGCCTATATATTTTGCTCTTTACTCAGTTTACTCTTACTCTCAAATGCAAACAGACTACTTAGAATAAATACTTATAATTTTGTTAAAAACGTGAAACTACGAAAAAGTAAGATCCAAAAACTACAACCCAAATTCCACATTCTAAAACTTCAAGCAAGGACTTCAAGGACGTCAAGTAATTATAAAACTGTATTAAGAATTTTTTTTTACATCTATTAGCTTTTATTACTATAACTATTTGGACCATAGACAAATCTTGATCTACATTTCTGCTGTTAAACACATGGTTGTAGTTGAGAATAGTTACACAAGAAAATACAGTTACAGTATTAACCAGTTAACCAACCCAGTAGGGAGTTATTTTTTTTCTTCCTTTTTGGATATTGTTTTGCTCAATACTAAACTGCCATCAAAAATAACTTGTCTCTATATATTTATTTCTCAATTATTTGGACCATAAGACCTTGAGATTTATCCATCTTCTTACTGCAGCAACATTTCAAACTCACATAACTTACTCATTTGAAAATTCCCGAAGCGATGTTTCCGTAAAAACTTTCTAAATTTTTTCACCCATTTCCAACCCTAAATGACAATAGTTATAGTTGTATCTTATATATTTTTCCAGAATAATGAATGGCAACCCATCAACAAGCAAAAAAGAAGTGTAGGCAATATAGTGTAGAATATTTGAAATATGGATTTGTATCAGCAACACTGAATCAACATCAACCTATGTGTCTGCTGTGTGAGAAAGTGTTATCAAACGAAACCATAAAACTCTCCAGACTTTTGGAACATTTGAGAACAATGGACTCTGATAAAACAGAAAAAAATATAGCATATTTCCAGTCGCTTCGAGAACAATTCAAGGCACAAAAACTATTAAAAATATGTTTTCGAGACTTCAGAACAATCCACTGACGGGTTGTGTGCTTCATACAACATATATTTGATGATTGCTAGATCTGGTAAGCCTCACACAATTGGGGAGGAGCTTATTCTGCCTGCAGTAAGCGAGGTTCTGCACACTGTTGTACATAAGTCACCGGACCAAATTATGAAATCTATATATCTCAGTAATAATTCAGTTCAAAGAAGAATAGATGAAATGGCTGAAAACGTAGAAGATAAATTGTGCAACATTCTTGCCGCAACCGAATTTAGTTTGCAATTAGATGAGTCCACTTTACCAGGAAATAAATCCTTGCTTCTTGCTTATATTCGTTTCGTCAAAGATGAAAAATTGGTACAAGAACTTCTATTTGCTAGACAACTTATAACAAACACTAAAGGAGAGTCGGTATTCGATATCGTTGATAATTTTTTCAAAGAGAAAAAAATCCCACTTACTTATATTCTGGCGTGTGCAACAGTGCACCATCCATGATAGGTTGTTATCGTGACTTCATCAGTTTGTTGAAGAAAGCCGTACCTGGTGTACTTACAGTGCACTGTGTAATTCACAGGCAGCATCTGGTAGTAAAACACCTTAGTGGTCTACTTCACAAATCAATTAATACTGTTATCAGATCAGTAAATAAGATCAAGGCACATTCCCTCAATTCCAGACTGTTTCGACAGCTTTGCATTGATAATGATGAAGAGTTTGATCGTTTATTGCTACACACAGAAGTTAGATGGCTATCAAAGGGAAACTGCCTCAAACGATTCTATTCTTTGTTTGATACAGTTGTTGAATTTTTCCAAGAATCCAATATTGGGCTATGTCATGATTTAAAAAAATCAAGAATGATATTGCCTATTTGTCAGATATATTCATAAAATTCAATGAAATTAATTTGCAATTGCAAGGATATGATGCCAATCTTATAAAAGTCAAATCTGTTATCTCCACTTTCCTGTCTAAGTGTAAATTATTCAAACGAAATTTAGCAAGTCATGAACTTTACCAATTTCCAAGCCTTTGTGAATTGGATAAAGAAAACAAAATAACTGATGATGACCTTCAAGTGTATTGTGCTCATATAGAAGAGTTGCAAAGAGACTTGACTGAAAGATATCAGGATATATTAGGGCTAAAAATACCAAACTGGGTGATCAATCCATTACTAGAAGTCAGTAGTAAGGAAACAGGAGAGGTAGAAGAAGAATTAGTTTCAATCAAAAACGACATTGAGCTAAGTCCAAAGTTCAAGATATCCTATCAAGATTTTTGGCTACAAAAAAAAATATCTGACCTCTATCCAGTATTATGGAACAAGGTCAAGATATATTTGATGTCTTTTCCAACGTCATATCTGGTAGAACGGGCCTTCAGTGTAGTTAGTATGCTTCTTTCCAAACAAAGGAACAAACTTAGAATTACCAAACGTGGAAATCTACGTCTTCTTCTTAGTGAGTTTCAACCTGATGTGGATAAACTAATATCCTTACACCTAGTACACCCCTCCCATTAGAAGGAATTGTGAAAAACTAAAGTTAATTTTTTTTTTTTAAATATATTTGGTGTTTAATTCATAAATTTGTTGTTTTAATTTTTGAAGAAAAGGTTATATATGCAGGGGCGTCCGCAGAGGGGTAGCTGAAGCAGAAAATCGGGGGGAAAAATCAGTAATAAGAAATGAAAATTCAAATGGATTTAAAAAAAAAGAATAATATGGAATTAAGAGAAATTTTTATAGTAAAAAAAAAAATAGTAATAGTAAAGTAAAGAAAAAAACTGTATATGGGAGGGGGGCAAGTTCATTTGGGAAACCCTGCTCTACATGATAAGATCATCACTAATGTGCTTTTTATAATGAAACCCTGCTCTATATGTATTGGTTTGAAAGATTGCATTGATATTCCTCTCTATGGTGCCTTACTAGAAATAGTCGGAGGGGTGGAGTTCCGGGGAATTGGCAGATATCTTGTACCTCTATACAAGGAGCGGAGATCAAATTTTCGCCTACTTTAAACCCTGATAACTTGAAGACGACATAATCAAATAAAAAACCGGTTACCAATTAGGAAAGCTATTCTCGTCAACTGGCGATATGTAGTTCAGTTAGCATCATGCCGTCATCATATGAGGAGATAAAGAGCTATAAGTGGAACGAGGAGCTTTCGAGGTCCGCCGTAGTCATGGCATTGGTTAATAATGGAGGTGAAATCTCCAATTCAACGATTGCTTCAACCTTAATAGTGAATTTACGGACTGTTCAGCGTATCTGTAAGAAGCTAAAGCACACCAGCACAAGCTATGTAAGGAAGGTAATGAAGACCAAGTTCCCTACAACGGTCATGGTGTTCGGGGTGGTCAGCAGTGAAGGTCATGTTATGCCTCCCCATATGTTTGAAACGGGTGTAAAGGTCAATACAGAGGTCTACCTGGATGTTATGGAGAAGGTGGTTCTGCCCTGGATCCAAGGGGTGGCCGGAGACAGGCCCTGGGTGTGGCAACAGGACTCAGCACCCTGCCATGTGTCCAAAATCTCCATGCAATGGTTAACCGAGAACTGTTATGACATCGTAACCAAGGATTTGTGGCCTCCTAACTCTCCCGACCTTTATCCTTTGGACTATTTTGTCTAGGGTTATGTCGAGAGATGGACTTCATGAAGGAGGTATTCGGCAACATGGACAATGAGATGGTCAGAAGAGCCTGTGGCCGGTTCAGAGGCCGTATTGAGGCCGTTATTGATGCCAACGGTGATTATATCGAATGAATGGCTACTCTATACCTATATGCTCGTCATAGTTTCAATTTTCAATAAAAAAGTTAAAAAATGTATATTTTGTGTTGTTTTTTGTAGAAAAATATTTTGGCGACAATTTGATCCCCGCTCCCTGTAGTTTCTTCATAAATAGTCACCCTGATGGTCTTTGGGTCAACATTGCGATCTTTAACTTGCCTCGACATGCTGAGGGTTAGCTCAGCATCTACTTGAACTTTTTGTATGTTGATAAAGGCCTCATCTCTGTTCTTGTTGTAGTCACTACTTCCAGGAGACCGGCGGTGGCCAAACCGGCATTTCCAGCATTTTAGATACGACGGTCTGTGCTGATATTGACGCCGGCAAAATTAAGTTTGTTCTTTTATCTTACTTGGATATCAAGGAGATCGTGTACCCTTAGGCATTTGGCCTGAGGCTTGTTTATTTTCTGTAGTAGTAAGATGTATAATTCACGAAATGAAAGTTTTATTTGAACGGAGATAATTTTTTAAACAAAGCTCTTAGCCAGAAAAGTTGTTTGCGCAAAAGATTTAAAAAAAAATAAACCTCTAATTTTTGACTTTCCACTCTATGGTGATGACTTGGTGCTCAGTCAAGAGAACTTTTTTTTGTTTAGGATGTACCATACTAATACATGCAATAAATTAATCTAATTTATTTTTAGTAATGTTAGTATTCCAAAGACAACAACAAATATATTTATGTAGTGGAAAAAATTGAAAACATTCTCAAACATGTAAAACCTCATCTTTGAATCCATGTTCTATAAATTTTATATGATGTGAATTAATCATAAAAGTTTACTCTATTTATTCAAAAAGAAATATATATATCTTATGTTATTATTTTGAAGTTTTTTTTTCTTATTCCACTTTTCATTTACCTAAATTATATCTCGTATTTTCATAATTTAAATAAAGCTTTTTATAATGTTTTCTAAAATTAAGAGTTACTTTCGGTTATTCATTGTTTAGGCTTTTTTTGATCAAGGTTATATAACACTAAAATTCAAAATTGATCTAGAGAGATGAATTTATTTTAAAATGCACAAAAGAGAAAATATTAAGAACAGGTTTGATCATATCTAATATTACATATTTTATTTATTTTTCATGAGTAAAATTTAATTAAGAGGTTTTATTATTAAAAAAATTATTTCAAAATAGTACTTGGAACAACTATTATTCAATTTTTTGAGCACTTGACACTAATAATTACCTCAATAAGAGGCCAAAATCTTTGGCAAACCTTGACTATGTAGTAGAACTAATGCTTGGTCCCCTCCTTCTTGATGGAAGCTCTAAAAACTGAACACTCTTGTGAGGAGTAGTACACACCCTCTTCTCAAGACACACCTCGATGGAGAGTCGTACAGAGGTTTCGCGACAAAATGATGAGGTACCAAAAGTCTGGAAGTAAGGAAAAGTCAGGAAGGCCTGGGTCTTAGCGGTGCAATAATACGGAGCTCTGTCTTTGTAAAAGTAAAGTTGTTCCCAAACTTTTCTCTAAGCAAAGGTAGTGCTCACTTATCCAGAAATACCATCTAAGCACTTGGATACATCTCTACTATATGAAAGTTAAACTTTGATTTACTTATTCTAAGGCTATGATGTTGATATGTTATTCCAGATCTTTTAAGGGGAGAAAAAAGTTTTTCCTCTATTTAATAAATAGTTAGAGTTTTGATGGAGACTCTAAGCCCTGACTTTTTTTTCCAAAGCTGTTATTGTTATTCTGTTATTCTTGAAAATAAAATATATAAATATTTAAAAATTTCTCGTGTGATAGACAATAGTATTATTCAAGCTTAGTTACCGAGTTATAGTGTAAAGCATTTTTCTCAAATAGGAGTATTTAGGATCGAAATCAAAGAATTGAATGTTGACATATTGAAAACAGATACTTTTGTTTACTACTCAATGATAATTGGAAATTCTAAACCATTTACAGGGGCATTTCCTCCCCCCGCTCCCTCCAACTTCCACCTTATGATACACAAGCCCTGCATAATGCATATTTTATCAGTAATAATATTTTTTTAGTCTTACTTATTATGATAAACGACTAATTTACTAATTAACATACAAAATATAATCAAGTTACAACTTTTACCAATAAAATATTAGAACTGTTGAAATATAAAAATACTGATCCAAAGTATATACGTTGCATTTTTGATAAAATAAATCATATAATAACAGCGCAAACAAAATCAAAATTTTGCAACTGAAGAACTATTTTAAAAATCCCATTTCTTGACTATTTTTAATGAAATAAAAATTTTGATAGTATTTTATTACCCTTTTTTGTTAATCTAAAAGTAAATATATTATCTATAAAATTTCCATTCACAAATTACATTATCTAACAGGAATTCAGGTCTTGGAACATCTGCGAGATGAAACTATATTGATTATTTGTATTTAATCCATATAATACAAAATAAGCATTAAAACCTTTAACAAAAAAAAAAGCAGGGTAGATACAGAAACAAATATATTGAGAAGACAAAATAATTTTGATTGACACTTCAGGTTGTAAAACTGTTGGAGATTAAAGTATTTATTCTGCCATTAAGAACTTCAGCCATGGCAAAGGATAGAAACCAAGATACAGTTATACCTAGAGAAAGGAGTTCCACAAAAAACAAACTTTTATTAAGATGTGAGCTGTTCCAGAGTTCACTTCAAGCTATATTTGTTATTAGTTATTACAAACTCTGTCAAGGAACAAATAAAACTTATATGTCAGGGTGAAACTCTATAACTTTATCTCTACCATATTATAGTTTTAACGTCAGCCAAAAGGAAAAAGTTGATTGGTAAACTTTTATAATTTTATATTTTTTTTTTACTCCTTCTTAGCAGAGTTATCAAAATCAGGACAAGTTATATAAATATTAAAAACTTAATCCAATGCTGAAAACTTTTTGTTATTATTTATTCTATATTTTTGTTCATTGACTTAAATTTTTCGTTTAAAAAAATTAATATGAATTAATTTAGGTAACAAAAGAAATAAAGACAAATCTGTATTAAGAAGTCGGGAAAGGGATATAGGAAAAACAAACACTTACTATATGGGGTCTTTTAAAAAGAAGTATCTTATTTTGTAACAATTATATATTCAAAAATAGGATATGACAGCTTAGGATCTAAAACAAGTGGCTGTTTGACAAAGTTTGATTCTATTTTTAATTACATATCTAATTTCGATGGTATATCATACAATATATACGAATCAGTTACTAGTTTTTCAGAATAAGATTTGATAATTTAGATTTTTTTGTTTCAATGATTTTTTTTAAATAAGGAAAAATTGTTGACTTATTTTAATGCCAACAAGACATGAAATTTTTTTTTTGTATGAGACGTACTTTGAGACACATGAATCTAAAATAAAATTGAATCATTTTTATATTTTATCAACTCAACAATTTTTTTTTCTAGGTTTAAATTAAAACTTTTTTTAGGTAATCTAAAATTACATCAGTAACAAAGTATGTATTGTGCAATAATATTCCATTTTTGTCAAAATGAATTATAATATTTTCAATACGTGCAGTGTAAAAATAAAAACAATCTTTATCAAAAATCAAGAAAGTTATAAAATACCGATATATTTTGTAACTTCATACATACATCCAACATAATATTTTAAAGAAAAAATTGAGGGAATTGTAGTTTTTGTATAAAAATTGGTGGGATAAATTAAGATATCTTAGAATTTATAACTGGTTTAGAATCTTCATTTAATTTAAGAGGCTTTTAGTACCCCATAAATGGACTTTTACATATAATCTATCGATTTATTATTATTTTATAGCAACAATCCATTTTGATTACTTTAATTGTAATTTGGCTTAATGAAAATAATTTGTCAAAAAATACTATTCCACGCTCAATTTTGAAAAAGATAATTCTATATTGATTTTGTTTTGACAGTCAAGTTAGGTATGTAAAATATTTAAGTAGTTACATGAACAAATTAAGAATAATCGAATAGCAGCAACACTAAAGTAAGAATACTACAAAACTGAGCAAAAAAGATTGTTCCTTAATAACAATAAATATACTTTAATTATTTTTCCCCCAATTTTAAATGCGATATGGTATTAAACTATCAAACATCTCCTGAAAATATATATTATTGCACAATTTCTGATAAATTTTTATACCCAAATAGATAACATGTACCATTCATTAAAAGGGCACAAATTTGGAAGCCCAATATGGTGGATTAACCAACATTTTATATAGTTATATTTGTCATCAATTACTTGAAAATGCCTTACGGCTTTTTATTGGCTTATTTTGGCATATAACTTATGGCAGAAAGTGATGCATTTTTTCTTAATTCGTCTCATTTTCAGTTAGTACCAACGTTGAATAGACAGCTGTCAAAACTTTATGACAATATGATCTATAGCTTGTGAGTTATTTTGGTAAGTGTGACGCTGTTTTTGTTATTTTTAAAACAATGGATCAAAAACAATTTTACACTGCTTCATGATTGACAAAAATAAAATTCCAGCTAAGTAATAGCTTGAAAAGTGTTCTGTAGGACATATTTAAAGCTGTAGTAAATTATATATTTTTAACGTTTTGCATGACAATATACTCTCAAAATCAAATGAACTCTTAGTGTTAACATACATATATGTATATACATTTTTTTACTTAGTTATACTTAAATCGGTCTCTTACTTTTATGTTATCCTGCTTACAGAGGCAATTATATAACAAGGCAATAAAAGGAGTTTTACTTTGTTCTTATATTTTACTGAGTATATGCTAATGTATTTTGTATAACCAGAAAGTTAAAATAGTGTAAGAGAAGGTAAGGACTTTAAATTAAACTATAAGTTATTTACAACGCAAATAAATTTATGATAAGGACATTTCACAAACGACTAATTTTTATATTTTATTTTTAGCTTGAGTTGGGCCTTCTTTACTAGCAATAATTAAATTAAGTAATGGTATGGTGACAAGTTACTTGATATGGAACCAGGTTTATAATCATAGATATATTGTGTACATTTTTTATCTTTTTAGCCATAAATAAAAACGTTGCATTGTGAGATTATTTTATCAACATCAGTTATCCTTTAGTAGGGATAGTTTGGCGTCAATATATTATCTTTCTAACGTTTAAATATGTTTTACAGGATTATTTTTTGGGAGAATCATACTATTTTAATCATCTTTGTAATTTACTATTAAAAACAACTAAAATTAACTTTTACTGCACTTACTCAGCTAGATCTCAGAATAAAGTCTTTGTAAGATAAAACAGAGATAATAAAAGAGACTAAAATTGAGCTTTTTAATTCTTTACTTTTTTCCTTTCTAAAACCAGAGATACATAAGCAAAATTAAAGCCGACAACATTCCTCTTTAAAATATCGCAGAAAATTTCCAAAACATATACTGTTTTCTGATAGCATATATCTGTTTAAACCTTTCTTTATGACATGAGATTTTCTGTACCTCTGTTTGACTAAAATTAATATGCTATTGCAAAATCTTTCAAAATAAATACAAATTTTTGTTGTTACAATAATATATATCTTGTAACTATTCACACTTTTTGAATTTTTAATCAAGGTTTTGTGATTATGATTAACTTGTTCACTTTTAAGTCATTTTTGTCTATATATATTTTTTTTTCAATTTAAGGTATATGCATTACTACAAATGTAATATCAGCTGTTAATATAATATACCACACACGATCATCGAAATTAATGAGTAATTTTTTTTTTTGTAAAAATACTTACTATTTAACATAAGTTTTAAACGATAACAAAATATTTCAACTACAATAATCAATAATTATATATAATTGATGCCTCAATTTAATGTTGTTGTGACTTATTAGTGTAATTTTGAGTCTATATTAACTACTTTTCGGAAAGTTAAAAAAATTGTTTTGGTATTTTTTCTTTGTTAATTTTTTACCATTTTTTTCAATAAATATTATTCAGGAGGTACATTTCAATATTTTAAGCCCAAATAAAGGCCAATAATGCAATCAGATATATTTTGCTTAGGTAATCCATCATTATTATTTGTAGTCTCAGGCAAACCAATGAAGATAAATTCCTGCCATTTTCTATTCAATTACTTCTAGAGATACGTACTTATCAATCTTGTTAACTAATCTATCTTAACTTTGAATAAATTGTATAGTTATATATGCACCTATTAATTTCTTCATATTTAATGTAATACCAAATATGCATCTCCATGAGAAGTTTGTTTTGTTAAGCCATATATGAGCAATAACCAATGCAAAAGTATAAACAGTAATTTATAATCTAATCTCTAGTTCTTAGGTATTTTAATGTTAAGTATATTATTTGATAGATAATGACTATTTAAAAAATAGATTGACTTAATTAAATATCCGTATCAACTATTTAAATTATCTTAAAAACTTTTAGAAAATAATTTATCACCTTTGAAGCAATAATTGGATAGATTTAGTGAATATTGAGGAACTAAAAATTTTTATTATTAAGAAATCCATTCTCCAGAATTTAAGTAAAAGGTATTGAGATATATTCCTTTCTCAATATAATACTAATATATAAAGTCAAAGAAATAAAAATTTCGAGGCAAAATCAACAATTGGAAATTCATTTTAATCTGAAGTACAGTTTTAATTAAAACTTTTTGTTATGGTATAATATATTCTCATGAATACAAATGAATTATATTGTAATATTTAAAACAGTAATACTCAAAAAATCATGAAATTAGTAATTAAAGACTACTTTTTTTGATAATAATTAATTATTCTATTTGTTCTTATCTGACAAACCTAACTTATAATAAATTTCATATTAAACAACTACTAAGGAAATTTAAAAAAAAAACATGTATTTTCATTGTTGTAGTGGCAAAACACTACAATGAAGTACTTCATTAGAATTTGAAGAAAGGATATAAAAGATTTAGTTATGGTTATATAGATAAAGTTGAGGTGAAATGGACATATGTTTTGCGTCTTATATAACAACAAAAAGAAAAAGGAAAAAAACAAAATTGTTTTTGGTTTCATAGATACATTTTTTAAAATACTTTAAGGACATGATTGAATTAATTGTAGGCTCTGTGATTGGAACAAATTTTATTCAATTTGTAAGCCCTCAGCTCTAATAATTGCCTCAATAAGAGGCCAAATCCCTTGCAGACCTTGACTATGTAGTCAGACTCATGATTGTTCCCCGTCTTTCTTGATAGAAGCCTCTAAAGACGGGACACTCTTGTTAGGAGTAGCACGCATCCTCTCCTCTAGACACGCATAGATAGAGTTGTACAAGGGGATTGCATCTAGAGATGAAAAAAACCACATGATGAGATCCTAAAAGTTCAGAAAGTTGTCTCTCAGGAAGGGCTGGGTCTTAGTTGTGCAATAATACGGAGCTCCATCTTAAGTTAAAACTAATTGTCCCATAACTTTTTTCTAAACCAAGGTAGCATTGTCTTATCCAGAAATTCCATATAAGCCCTTTGGAAACTTTCCTTCGATATATAGGTGAAACTTTTATTTACATATTCTAAGGACTAGGATGTTGATATTTATTTCCAGATCTTATCAAAGGGAAAAATGGTTTTCCTCTATTTAATAAATAGCAAGAGTTTTGATAGAGATCATGCACAGTAAGAATGCTCTGCTTCATTGCTTCAATCTCTAAGTCCTGGTTTTTTTTTCCCAAATCTGTAATTGTTATTCTATTGTTCTTGAAAAAAAATAGATAAGTATTTAAAAATTGATTGCGTAATAGACGATCGTATTATTCAATATTAGTTACAAAGTTATAAGTATAAATCATTTTTTTAATTCGGACTATTTACGTTCGAAATCAGAGAATTGACTATTGACATATTTAAAACAGATACTTATAATGAAAAAAAAAATATATATATAGTTATTTTTTCCCTTTTCAAAAATTAATCTGAATTAATCAAGATAAAAAAAGAAATAAAGTACAATCTTTGTTTAGCGATCAGGCAAGAGACACTGAAAAAATAATCAAATTACTACAGTCAACCTTTGAAAACGAAGTCTCTTTTTTTTTTAATAATTATACATTCGAAAACTGGATATGGCTGCATAGGACAAAACATAGGAGGCTGTTGAACTAAGTTTGTTTGTCTTTTCAATTCCATACACAATTTTGGTGAAACTTGATACGACAATTACGAATCTGTTATAAGTTTTTATTATTAAATTTGGGGTAATTTAGATCTGTTGAGTTAAATTTTGTTTTGTTTTTTAAATTAGGAAAAATTGTAACATTCCTTCAATGCTTAAAAAGTACTATTTTTTTATATGACGTACATTGTAAAACGTGAATCTAAAATAAAGTTAAACATTTTTCAATTCTATTAACTTAAAAAAATGTTTTTTTTAGATTTACATACAAACTTTTTTAAACTAATAAAAAGTAACTTTAGCAAATTAATATACATAATGCAAGAATATTTAATGAAGTCAAAAAAGAGATATAACACTTGCCATATGTGTTGCGTCATTAATAAAAACAATATTGCACAAAAATCCAGAAAAAATGATAATTTAAAGAATATGAGTGCTCTGTTTCAAATTTGTGTGTTGAGTAAAGATACTTAATAATTGTAGCTTTAATATGAAAAACTATATACTTGATTTAAGAGACTGTTATAGGCTCTGTATGGCCTTTCATATAAAACCTATGAATTTCTCATTCTATTGCTGTCACAATCAATTTTGGCAACATTAAGTGCAATATTAAAATATCATTCTTAATAATTTAAAAAAAAAAAAATTCTAGCTTGTTTTTGTGTTCACAACCCTCATATCTGTAAGAATATGCATATTTTTTGACAGAACGACTAAAACCCATTGTTATCCATCCTTAATGCCTGTGGGATCATGGAAAAAAAATATGGATTAATTTGTCTCGATAATTACCTTCGTTTATTGAACATATACATGTCATTAATTTTTAAGAAAAGTGTTATTCAAAAAGGCGTATCAATTAGTGTATTATATAAGAAATAATTAGTATTTTGCTACCTATGATAAAAACACAATTAATTTTCGTTTTATTCAAGAAGGGAAAAAGTGGTTTACACTAAATCTTGAATAAATCAACGAATATTATATAAAAAGCAAACACGTGAGTGAAAGAAAAAAATAGTTTCATTTCAAGTATTTTATTCAATATTAGAAATGAATGTCTGAAGAATATTCCAAAGGAGATTTGGCCATATTTATAATAACTGAATCAAATATTTATTTATAAGGGATCATATAAAGGTATTTCTTTATTATATTGTAGTAGAAAATTTGCTCCTGCTGTTAACTAAAAATTCTTAGTTTATATTAAGTAGTAAGGAATGCTTGGATACATTTTTTTTTGCCAATTAGTTTATAAAAAATGCAGTTTAGATTCGAAACTTGCAATGCTCTTATTTTTTTTTAAATAACTTACAGATAATGTAACCCAATCTAACAAAAAATTTCTACATATAAAAATGCAGGGATGAAAATTGTTTAAATCATTAACAAATATAATAAATTCTAATTGCAAAAAAAATATTGAGGACCCCCTTATAAAGGTTGGTCCAGAATGAGAATCTCATTAACTTTAAGGTAATCAAATTTAGAGGGGAGTTTAGTGTAATGTTTTTTTTTACCCAATTCAGAAATACTATGACAGCAATTTTATCCAAAAAATGACAAAAAAGCGCAATTCTGTTGAAAATACAATTTTTAAGTACGTTTAACCTCCATACCTATCAGTTTATCAGTTTTTAATCTGGAATATTATAAATCCCGAAATCTATAAAAATACTTTTTATTCCTTTGAATCTACATTTTATCGCTATTTTACTGAAACATGAATTCTGATTATATTTATTTTTCTAACTCTTTGTTTAAGATTAATTTTTACAGTTAATCGAAGTTTAGTGAATTAAACTAAAAGTTATGCTTTGTTCCTTTGGTTTTCCTTTTCATTTCTGGGGATTTTTTTTATCAAAATCAAGACTGAGGCTTAAAACTAAAAAAATGTTATTTTATAGCTATTATATTAGATAAGACAAATAACTTCATTACAGACTCTCAGACACTAATTTGATTCCCAAAATTCCCATTAAATAATTAATATATCATAGAAATATTTTTTTAAATTATAATATTTTACCATAAGAAAACATTTTGTTAAAAAATATTTAAAATAAAGAGGGCATTTTTCTCGATTTCTTTTATTCATCGAAAAATTCTAAGCTCTTTTAATTGATAGTAACGAGTTTACTATATATAAAATAGTAAAAAAAAATATGTGATTAAATATGTTAATTATTTTAAATATCTTTTATGTAATAAAATTTGTTTAACTTTTGGAGATTATTTTTAACCAGTTCACGAACTGTGTTATACCTACAAAAGATGTTTACTAGGAGAAGGATAATTTCCTTGGATTTTCAATATCAAGTATGGTAGAATGAGAGCCTATTACAGTTTCTACTTTTACAAGGACTTCCTGATGGAAGCTGTTTACACAAAAATTACGAAAGACATTGTACGTAGCAGCTACAAGACAATGAGAAAGCTTATCTGCAACGTTATTTAAAACAAAAGCAGGCCTAGTCAATACAATATTGATTAAATACATTATTAAAGCATGTCAAAACTGTTATCACATATTCTAATACAATCCATAATTAATAAGTAATTTTTTTAATACACGTTTTCCATTTAGCTACGTTGTCCCCTGAGTAATTTAATTATTTTTATTGGATTCAAATAATTATGCCCATTTAATTGGTCCACCAGAGTTGCACTGATTAAATACAATGATGTAATTTGATTAGGTTTGTATAATTACTTCATTATAGGTATATATGTATATATTTCCAATAATGTGATTACTTTTCATTATATATTATGACTGAGACAATCTTCACCTTTTTAATATAAAGAATTTTAGATCTTGATACCAAAAGTTTGATATCTTTTTACATTTCAGGCCAAAAGTATAACTGACGAACTTTCATAATTGTATTCGTGATTGCCTTGCGTTGCAGGTGATTTTTTGCTAGGATTTTTTTTTTTTTTGCGGTTTTTGGGATTATAATTCGACCATGGTAGAATAAAAAACTGTAGGTTTCTTCAATTGACGTAGCATTCCATTGACCTTGTGCCTATTGATCTTTTGATAAGACATTTAGAACTTTGTTTTCTTGTAGAGAATCTTAAATTTTTTTGCACTCAATATCGTTTATAAACATGAGTAGTGATCTCCGTCAAAGCTGGATCCAACTTATGTTGAAAAATGTTTAATGTATTTATTGGTCCGTCCTTGAGATGTATATGCATTAAGGTGATGCCCTTCCCCTAAAATTAGAAATCCTCCTCAGTGGAACATAATTTTGGTTTGCAAATGGGTAAGTAGAACACAAATACAAAATTTTAGCAAATTTGGGTAACGTTTACCTGTATCACAATTGCAATTTCTTAAACATATGAAGCAAGTTTTTTGTTTGTGGGTCATTTTAAAAACATATTTTAAGATAAAATATTTAAATGAACAAAAATTAAAATTTTTATAATTCTTAATTTTACTTGTGGCTTTAACTTCCTTGATTGTAGATGGCAACAAGTGATCTCGTCTAGACCGTTAATTAAATATAAGACATTATTATACTTCAGTACAAAAAAAAAGGAGAAAAAGTGTGAAAAATTGACAATAATATAGTCTTTTACAAAAAATATACTCTAATTTTTCCACATGATTTATTTTAATGAAGTATAATTTGATATTTTGTTATCTAATAACTGACATGTTTTGCCTTTATAAATTGCATTCCCCTTTTTCCTCTGCAAAAATCAAATGTCAATTACAGAAGGCAACCGTGAAAAAATCATTTAAATTACAAATTTAATTATATAACTACTTGGCGAATAGATTAAAAATCTACAAATAGTTTGTTGCATCAGTGTATGATAAGTGATGGTAAGTGATGATCAGTTTTCCCTTTTTTTATATGTTTGAGCCAACTTTTGTAAAAAAAAAAGAAGTAATAATTCACATAAAACTTAAATAATTCATTGCTTAGATTCGTTTTTATTTTACATATGTGCTTATATTCTATTCCCAAACATACAATATAAAGAAAAAACTACTTCAAAAATAAATTTTTAAAATAAAAGAACTGTAAAATTTTAATTTACACTAAAATTGAGGTTTAATGTGAGTTTAAACCAAGATTGAGTTAACAAGTCATTAAAGACACACAAAAAAAAAAAAAAATGGTGAGATTTACAACATATGCGGCCATTTAATGATGTTTGTTCGTGACTTGTGTAATATATGTTTTCCTTCGTAAAATTTCTCTAGTAAACTCATGTAGATTGTGAAGTGAGTTATAGAGTAATTCATAATAACTGCTTAGGCCCTATCTGGAAAAAAATATTACTTAGCAAATTATATTTTGTCAAACTTTCATCACGTACATATTGTTTTATCATGTGGTTATAGAATTTTATTCTGAAGTAAATCATTTCGTTGGACAAAATTAAAAATGAGTTCATACGTTGAAGTCATATGTCGATCCAATTACAGCTAGAATCAAAACTGCTTCTTTTGTTGATATATATTATTAAGTATCAGTACTTGAACATCAAATTAAGTAAAAACACTTAGGAACTGTGAACGTAATGTTAATTTTTCAAAGTAATTGTATCGGACGTAAATTGTATCTTTAACAAATTGTTTATAAATGCTGATTTTGTAGACATAAGCAATTTCAATACGTCCTTTTTTAAATCTCAAAATATTATTAAAATCTGGTTTCGATTTTTGTTTTGTTTTGATGTTTTGAAAAATAATAACTAAAAAAATTACTCTGTTATAATTTTATAGAAAAATATTTTTATAAGGTTTTGTCAAATTCGGAATTCTGACGGATATTGAAATAATAAATTGTGTTCGATAATGGTTATTTTATTCTAAATAAAATCTTGTTTATATAAAAAATTTAAAAATACATACATATATTCATCTACTATTACTATTTATTTATCAATAGGTTATTTTAAGCCCTTTAACCCCCTGCTCGACTGTTTGGTAGAGTACATTTTGAATCACCATATATTCGACATATGCATAGAAATATATTTTCTTTCATTTCAATTCAGAAAAAATCATGCATGTTCTTTAGAATACACTTATACCATGAATCAACATCTAACCCGTTTAGTAAAGGCCTATAAAAAACCTGTGGGGTGTTAAAAAAACAACATTGATGGATTTTTTTGTTAGGACGTTAAAGGGAACACAAAATAAAGCTTGAATAATTTTTTGCAAAATTGAATGTGGTTATCTTTTGTATTCTTTAACCAATATTGTCAATTTCGATCAACAAATAATTCATATAAAACCCTTGGAGGCAGCGCAAATTGTACTGAATTAGCTTAAATTGATCGTCATACTTTTATTTGAAGTACTTTACCGGGCCAATATAAGTTTGTTAAATAAAACAAAAGTTCAAACTATTGCTAAATTCTTTAGTAAATTAACACATTCGAACAATTTGTAATAAAACCAATTATTAACTCAAATATGTCTATTAAAGATGAGTTGTATAAAATAAAATAAATTGGAATTTTCTTTATTTCTTGATTTTTATTCAAAATTGGTTTGATGTTGATGTACCACATCAAAATTGCAATAAATAATGATAGATTTTAAAAATAATCAATATCTTACAAAAAATCGAACTTTTTACATAAAAAACAATTGTTTATCTTAGAGAATCATCAAAATTACTCGTTCATTTATATTTTGCAAATTTTAATTTTAATTTGATGGAAGTCTAAAACCAACAATTTTGCCGTTATATATAAAAGCCTATTTTATAAGTAATAAAATATAATCAAAATAGTTTAATTGTGCCGAATGAGAAAATTTAAGATAATAATAAATATGTCTTAAGAAATAATTTCTCAATTTGTTAAAAAGAAAACAATAAAGTTTATTCAATACGATTTTAAAAACTATTTAATGATAATTCACAGAAGAAAATATACCTAATAAATAAATTCAATAAAAAGAAAATAATATTTTTTTTGCAAATTTAGATTTTTAAATTTTGAATCAAATTTAAATCATAATAGTAAAATTAACTACATTTTTGTTATGTAAAAAGGTAAAGTTGTGTAAATTATATTATTAAGAAATTAAATAAATCTAAATGGAATTGAATATGGACAATATTTATATCTGGAATACTGTGCCATGTGACCCACGCGAATGAAATAATTTACAATTAAAACTTTGTTATATAAGTCAAAATTGGGACGTAGATGTAACAGAAGACGCCATTTTGCGTAAACAATATTTAGTTTTATTTGAAATCAAATATTTTTGACATAATTTATTTTATATAATTATTTTCTATATTTAGGCTTCTAAATGCATTAAGCACATTTAAAAAATCATCATAAATAATATTTTTTATTCCACAGTTCAATTTGTATGTTAACGTCATAATATTTAATTTAGAATTGTTAGTCATCATACTTTCTCATCTAATAAAACTTCCTCAATGATTTTTTTAGTTACAAAATAATGGAAAAGTAAAAATGAATCATAAGAAACTGGAATATTGGACCAAAAAATAAAAACGGAAGTAAAGTAGTAGGGAACCCACTCAACCTCTCTTCCAGATTTTTCTAAATTTGTAACTTTAGTTTAACAACTTGAATTTGAGTTCTTGGACGATACATCAAACATGAAAGTGTATGCAAGAAAGGCATATTTACAATTACAATTTGGTAGATGTAAATTCAGAATTTTCTTTTTGTTATAGTCACATCTATTGGAAGTATAATATTAATATATTTTACATACCTTTGTAAATAAATTAATAGAGAATTTAGGTCCATGTTATAGGTACATACATGTAATTTGGAGCAGGACCCGAGGTAACAAACTTTTAGATGGCAGGTTTTCCAGAAATTTCCGTTAACAGATATTACTGTGAATATTAAGTGGCATGTCTTGTTATGTTTTAAAAGGAAAAATAAAATTTAACTTTGTTTTTCCAATGTAATGTGAATAATCCAAATCAGGACACATAAAAAAATATCAATACAAATACATTTAAAAAAAAGAGAACTATTCCCATCAATTGACAATATGTGTGTATTGACTAATATAATGTACCGGGACAGAAGGAAATGGTTAAACAGTAGTCCTTTTTTGAGACCAACATTTGTTCTGTCCGAGACAATGTAGACACAATACTCACTAGAAACACATATGAACGACAGTTCCTCTGTCTGCATGTCAAGAGCAGGTCCTGCTGGTCAAATACACATAATCTCGAAGCAGTCAAGGATTCTGTTAATAAGAATCGGAGCCCCAATTACATTATTACAACCTTTAATACGTAGTGCATCAAACCAATTATCAAAGTCTATGGAGGCTACACTGAAGATTAGAAATGGCAACAAATGAATCATATCAGCTGGAAGTTTATTTAATGAAGCATTCTATGTTATGTTTTCTAAATTAAACTTTTTCCATTTCCATATTTAAAATATTTAGTTTTCAATTATGCAGCTGGGAAGGTACGGGTCTAGTTTTTTCGAATTTTGTAAACCAATTTAATCCACAAAAAATATCATAAAATACATGTTAATTTTAGTTAGATTATTTTTAAAAATATGAAACTCATGTTATAATATAATTAATTTCTTATTTTCCAGCGAATTTCCCTTAGTTTAAAATGCCGAGGAATCATGGAAACGAGATCCTGGGATATTCAGAGAGAAAAACTTTTTGTGGTACTTCTAGTGATATGTATTGTAGTATTAGTTCTTATTTAGGACTGCAGTCCCGTCCAGTTTAGTCCTGCATATCCGTATTAAACTGATTAAGTTATTTCCTTGATGACCTCAATCAACGTTATTCCTTCTAGTTTTGAGTTGCGGCTCAGTTTCTCATTTATTTATAAACAATAATAGTTTATTTCAAGCGAGAGTAAGATTTATTTTCATGTGAGTTTTTCTTTTATTCTTAGTTGAAAATGCTCAAATCAAAAATATAATATCAACAAACAATTTATAACTTAGTGGTTGTAGCGTCAATTACTACTGTAATAAAATATGAAACCGCTCTTGTTTCTGTATTTGACATCTGTAATTTACATCAATGTTTTACCAACATTTTGATTTTGATATCCTTTCCTATTCAAATAGTTTTATGAAACAATTTTTGAAAAATACTGCGAGTTTTTTTTAAATTTGCACAAACCGTTTTTCACTTACTTTTTTGATAGCTTACTGGATAGTTTAGTGTAAAAGCCCGAGATCTCCAGCATGGCCCTCATTGACCTGAGAAGTTATCTTTCACTCCTTCGGATCCAGTTTGATCTTTTTGACATATACCTTCTTCCTCTCAATGTTTCGAGTTGTTATTGGCATAGACAGTGGTCCTGGAGACACCCAACTACTTGGAGTGCCCCAATGGAATTGTGTCGCTCACGATAAGTGTCATTTTCTGGACTTATACGTAAGTTAGAAGGATAAAGTCTCTTTTGTTTTCTAACTAATTATTTATGCTTTGATAGGAGTATCATAATGCAAATTAGTTTTAATCACTCAACCTTTATTTATTATTGAATTGGTAAGAGTTCAGATTTAAATGGAACACCCAGTATTTCTCTTAATGATGTCTTGTTTAGTTTTGATTTCTTGGATACTTATTTTTTTTTCAAGGTGAAGACTGATAAACAGAGTTCAGAAGCAAACGTGGACTGAATGACTGATTCTTTAACAATGTCAATTATTTTATTTTTTGCTTAATAATTTGGAAACTCTGCCAACAAAACATTGGAATGCGATCTTTTTAAACATTATCACTCACAATGGCCGCCCTCGGCAGCAACCACAGCCTCCACACGATGGCGGAAACCCTTACAGGAGATTATGATGAACTTCTCGGACAAGCTGTTCCACTCCTTCATAATGGTGGCCTTCAGGAGTCCACGTTCTGGTTAAATATCCGGTTAGTCTCCCTCTCCACAGTCCAACGAGCTCAAATCCGGCAAAGATAATGGCCACATGTCCTTGTGCCAAAAATTAGCATATTGTCGGCGCAAAATTCCTGTTATTTGGCCGATGTGTGTGAGAGTGCACCCTCTTGGAGCCACAAATAGTTGTCCTTTGGGTAGGTGGCCTTTATTCATGGCAATATGGTGAACCTCAGCAACTTGTAGTAGGCCTCCTGGCCGATTTTCTCCCAGGCTTAAAAAAGAAGAGAAGTATCTATGCCGTCGTACACCACGAACCCCAAGAAATTGTTTAGGCCGGATGTTTTGTACAGAACACCCATTTTACCTCTTCTGGTGATCCACCATGCCAACAGTCGTTCCAACGGTTGTAGACCTGGTCACCATTGAAAATCTTATTGTGCGAGAAAATTTTTACGGTGGATACATTTGCCTTGCTCCACGCACGAATTTTCTTGCACCTCTGCAGTCTCCTTTCCTTCAGAGTGTCCGTCAACAGGTGGTGCGGGATCCTTGTGTAAGAGGAAACCCCAAGTCCTCCTTCACAAGCCTCCTGATTGTCCCCTAAAACTCGTTAGAGAGGCGATTCATGGATTTTGTGGGGTCTTCCTTAATCTTCTTCTTCAGGTCCCCCAGAAAACTGAGAACCCCTTTTCAAGTTTTGTCCCCAACATCCTTCTTTCCTTGAGAAGTATTTTCCATTCTTTTAAATCTTGGCCACCTTGAAAATTAGGCTCCTGGAGCATTTCATAATGTACATAATCTCTGCCACCTCAATTTTGGTATCCAGAAGGTCTAAGATCCTCTCTGCCTATTTGCTTCTTGATCACTCATAATGAAAGATATAAGAAATGTTTATTTTTGTTTTCTTATGCAGAAAGGACAGGAGATTCGGAATATGCAGGTGGAAATTACAAAACCTCTCTTTTCTAATTACATAATTTATATTTATTAACAGTCCACGTTTAGCTTCCGAACCCTGTGCACAACGGTACATACAAAGTTATAATTTTATATAACAACATTAAAATTTTAATCTTACGAGGAGTTTTGCTCGTACTACTCTGAAAGGTTTTTTTAGATATATTATATTCTATTGTATTAAATTGACTGCGTTTAGGATTTTTTTTACTAAGACAGTAAATTTATTAATTTCCATATTTAAAAGTTTCAGTTTAAAGAATGAGTTTCAACAAATATTTTGTAGCTATTTTTTATAGAATACACGCAACCTTATCCTAATGTGATTGCTAAAATTTGTATAAAAAGGCAACTATAAGAATAAAAAATTATCTCTTCCTTTAAAAGTGTACGCCACCATTTAAAAAAAAAACTATATATGATATCATTTAAGTACATTTCTTTTTCAATTTGCATAAAAATGTCAATAGTTATACAAACGATATGAATATTTAAATACACATACTACTTATTCTCAAGGGCCCAAAATGTTACATAATTAATAACTTTGCAAGTAAACTAATTTGCATATAAATTTTATTTGTTGTAAGATAATATTTAAAGAAATACTTAAAAAGACTTTTGGCAGTTTATCAATAAATAAGTTTAAAAAATGGCAATCGAATGTTTATTAAAAGTCATTATTTATGTAAGATACAAAAAGTTTAACTGCAATAAAAAAACAAGTTTTTTATAACAATAAAAAAATATAACGAGATGATTAATTTGAGCCCTTGATTATGTTATCAAACGATTTTTATATGAAAACAAATATTTATTTTAATGTAATTATTACACTCTTTGCAATGTTATTTATGACAGTTCTTTTTGAATTCCAACTAAATTTAAACAAAAAAGAAAAAAAGTTTACAAAATTTTTTTTTCAACATTTACGAATATTTGATATTCTCATACTTGATTTCCCATGTAACAAAAAAATTAATAATAAAGCATATTCAGTTGATATAAAAGTAACTAATTTTCGATAAGTACAGGTGGATGAAACTCTATCACTTATCATCTTCATTTAATATTAGTTAATTTCAATGATACAAAATGATATTTTAATGAAATATATATAAAAAATCCTTTTGAATAGACAAATTTTTTACAAATAATTATATTTTAAGAGAAAAACAGTATAATTATACAAAATAACGTATTTCTTCCATTCTGATTGCTAATTAGTTGTTTAAACTATGAAAAATTATAAAACGATGTATTAATATATTAGAATCTAGTATAAGTAAAACTATTTTTTAAAGGGATAAATTTCTTAGAAATGATACTTTTAAGTAATTTTAGTTTTGAGTACTATTTTGTCATCAATGATGACGTCACTTAAAATTCATTTTGGCATAAAATTAAATAAAAATCCATTGCCAAAATTTCAAAATGTTAAAAAGCTTAGTAAGAATAATTTTCAATGTATATCAAATGTAAATGCAGATTTAAAAAAATAAAAATAGTATGTAAAATTAAGAAACCATTAATATCGAAAAAATGAAACTATTACAAGTTATTGGGGAAATACTTTGATAGAAGCAAGATGATAGTTCATCTACTTCTTATTTTAGTTTGTGAAAGGATTCTTCATAACCCATTTCCATCCTAATATTTCTATACCTGAATCTTCCTGACCTAGCAAAAAAGCCGTTTGGAACTAGAAGTACAAATGATTAGCTTCTATTTTACATTTTTCTTATTAATAAGTTGAGCTTCTGCGGCCTCTAGAGCAAAATAGAAGAGACTGTGTGGACCCCAGCCAGTTTTTTTTATTATTCACAAAGCTGTTATTCTTTTGGCTATTAGAAAATTTAATGAATGAAGGTTTTGAAGTTCCATATCTGTCCTTTTGGGATAATTATAAACTTGTTTAAAATTTAACATCTGCTCTTGACGTGGAAATTTAAATTCACAGATTCATCATATTCTAAAATCAAATAATTAGTGCTACTCACATAGTACTAGAAACATGAAAGCAAAGACACACGCTACAAATAGGGTAAAATAATTGAGAAATTATTTCAACGACAAAAAATATATTAAATAGTTAATTTGTCACATTTTTATGAAGAAAAAGTATTTATAAGATTTAAATAGTCAAAACCAAGGCTGTGAAATTCATAAATCAAAGTTTTTATGAAATTAATTAATTGCAAGTCTTTTTTTTTTAAGTTTATGTATACATTCGAATATTTGAATCTCATAAATGAGTAGGTTTAAAAAAAAAAAAAATATCATTTATGTTTGACATCGGCCCTTATGAACTTCTGTTATATGATTGTTCTAACTTCTCAATTAGTCTACCCAATTTATAGAGGGAACGGTTGAGTCTTCGATAACAGGATTTTATATTATATGTGCCATTTTAAATTCTTATGAGTGATCCTATTTTTTATCCTTCGGTGTTAGTACGCTCTGGCTCTTTTTTTATGAACTGAAAAAAAAATCCTTTTTAATTTTACTTAGCTAAAGAGGAATTAAAAAATTTCAACAGACATGATACCCCGAGCGTACTCCCCCTTATGAGCCATGACTGCAACTCCAAGGGTTTCTGGATTGACTGCTACTTACAAAATACTTTGCCCAACAGTGCAAGGAAGGAACGATCTCCAAACGGAAGACTCCTCTTATCGTTAAGTCAATAAATGTTATATATATATATCAAATGGTAATTGTTATGAAAAATAAAATCCCAAGATTAAATTAACACTCTGTTATTAATTAAACTAAATAATAGCTACAATATTTAATTTTTGTAGCTAGTGTTGTAATCCAAGGGGTGTCTGAAGGGGGGTTGTATGGGCAGAATATCCCCCCCCATACAATCCTGCGTACGCCCCTAACTCATCAGTCCTTACATTGATTAAAATAATCTACGAAATTAAAAGGAAAAACAAATAAACAACTTCTAAGAAAAAAAGTTTTTTTGTACCTATGCACAATTATATTTAAACTAATTATTTCATAAAAAAATTAGTTTTAATTTTTTAACCTATTGAATACAATATTTTTCCATATTACGTTTAAACCCTTGGGCAATAGTGTTTTGGTGCATCTAAATTTATATCACATAACTTATACTTTAGCAGTTTTGTAATTCATTTCCCCTTGATATGGGCCAGTTTAAAAATAACAAAAATCTCTATGCACAAGACTCAACTAAAAATTGAAAAAAAAAAAATCAATCAATTTGTTCATGATACTAATTATATGAGTACACTCGAATCAAATTTTTTTAGAAGTCTGAAGTGACAGTTTAGCGAAGAAATATGTTCTCCCTTCCGATGTTCTACTATATAAACTACCCAAAGCTACTAAGTTGGTAACAACTATGTACTTTATCCAAAATTATGACTAGTTTGTCATCCTATTCAGCCCTCTAATTATCTCCCCAACCGAGGCATTAAATCCATCCCTATCTTTATTCTTCTTTTTTTATAATAAAAATTGATTTTGATTTGATTTGCCTACTAAAAGTATTCTCAGCTTATTGTTTCCGATTATTTTCATACAATTAAAAATACTATTCTTAGAGCCTATTACTTTTAAGTAAAACGGTTAATTAAACTAACCAAACTTCGATTAAAAATGTTTAATAAACAAGGCATTTCCATGAAATAAAAAGAATTATATATATTCAGATGTTATGTTTTATTTGGATACAGACAAAAATTGGGGAATAAATATAGATTCAACGGAATTTGAAGTGTTGTTATAAATATTTTGGTTTTTAATATCCCAGTTCACTAAAAGAAGTTTTATTTTTTATCCTTCAAGCCGAATAGTCTTCCTTTTCTTTACTCATATATTTGTACTATTTATTCAAAGTTTTAATGTTGTTCAACACTTTAAAACTTTCAAATTGAAAGGTGAGTAGTTATGAAATGAAAAAGACATTAAAAAATGACTATAATTTCCTTTATAACTCTCGAAAAAAAAGGAGTCATATAATTTGTAGCAGAGTTTATATTTTAAAGTATCTCATATTTTACTTTATAATCTTTCTTTACACCTTTTTCATATTTATTTTTAGAGAAAAAAAATCTTATTTTTATCTCTTCCTCTATTTTTAGTGCTTAAATTGGCTGTTAATGAACTTTTAATGTCATAACTTTATAAAATGAAGTAGAGTGTGTTTTTTTTTTTTTGCATATTATATTAATAAAAAAATATTCCAAATGGGTAATACATAAAATGATATAGAAAGTTTAGTTATAAAGTTAACTGGTAAAATTATCTACATCTTTCATGCCCAGAAGACTCAACAACTAAAATGGGTTTTTATTGATTATTCAAATATATAGTATATTATAGTAAAATGGAACAAAAAATTAATTTGGAAATTCAAATAATCTAAAAAGTAATATACAGACATAAAAAAAGGGTTTCAGCTGTAAAATGTATGTAAAAACAATTTTGAAGTCAATATACAAATATGGTTCAATGTTAAATAATTTGATAGATTATACCATGCAACAGCATTCTTGCATGCAGGTTGAACCCACATTTATTAGTGTCATTAAAGCTGTAGAACAAAAAAGTGACCATTAAAACTTACAACCTCTATAGGTTTGGCTTTTAAAGCCTTTTTGAAAAAATCAAGTTTTTAAGGTATAGCTACGATTCAGTGGCATATTTTGACATGTAAGAACTATATAGATGAAAATCACAGTAAATAACAAATAAATACAAGCATTCAGCATATGAAAAACGATTTATTCATTACCTTATCATGATTACAATTTATAAAAAGAGTTTTTAACACTAGAAAATCGTCTAAGTATGAAGGATCTTACTTAGAAGCGTATATCTTTTTTTATTTTTTCTTCAAGTGCTTGTCATCCTAGCTGAAGTTATAGAATAGACCTTAAATTTCAGCTTACAAAAATGCCTTTGAAAAAAGTCGATTTTGATTGAATTTTGGTCGATTTCGTTTTTAATATTTGTTTAAGGAATTTTTATAAAATAAGCTGGTTTTGGTGCGTTCAATAAAGTTTACCATAATATTCCACGAAAAAAAAAAAAACTTTTCCTGTGTTTTTAAGTTATAATATATACTAATAGGAAAAAATAATTTAAATTTAATGGACTTAAAACATATTTATAGATGCTTAATATTCAAAATAATGGATTAATTGATAGATATAAACACTTTAAAAAGTGTGTTCATGGTGCTTACCCAAAAATTATTGCAACTTCTTCACGGAAGATGTTTCAAGTAGAGACAAGCTATCGTTGGTGTCTAAGAAACTGGGTGTATCTACTTGTAAAAAAGAATTCATGTCTGTCAGCGATTGGCATATTATCAATATCTCTAAGGGGGCACTTCATTTAGTTTATTTAATGCGTACGGCCCAAATGCCATGATACACATACTAAAGTTAGAATCTACTCTTTTATTAATAATAGGAAATCTGAATGTAGTTTCGGAAAATTTAGAGAACCCAAGTCCTAACCTTAAAGTTCTTCAAAAAATGATTGTAGAGAAAAATCTAATGGGCGGTTTTATATTGAGAAGACTAGATATCAATATATCCCAGAGATCAGGACACAAGAAATCAAGCATAGGTCTGGGACTACTTTCTCTGGGTGTGTTCTTTATGATATCGTGCGTGGAGTATCGTCCCAAACCCTCCTCAGATCACAAGTTAATGTTGATAGATTTCCAACACCCAAAAAACAAAAATAAATTTAAAGTCCCTCTATGGGTTCTAAACGACATGATATTTCTTCAATTACTATACCGACAGCTGAAAGACCATTTCACATTGTATGACTCACCGTATACTGTATCGGTGAGTATCACTTGAATAATGAGATGAACTACAAGTAAATTCAGTAGAAAAAAAAGAGCTTTTACGGGGATCTTCTTTTATAAGAACGTTAACATCGGAATTAATAAGTCTGTAAGGAGTCTTTGAAATTGCAGAGACAGAGACAAGTGATAAAATCGAAGTTGAGAACAATCATAGCAAGTGGTTTAAGTAGCTGAACTCTTTACCTTTAGTGGAAATAATTATATCGAGCGGAAAAGTTCGGAAGTGGACTGAAGATATTTTAGGACACTTTCATTATAATTTTGAGAGAATACTTGGCGGGGAGGTCTGATGACTTTCCAAGAAGTAGAGTAATTCGGAATTTTAGCTTGTTTTCGGAAGACAACATAATAGAATATATAAGCCAACATTTCAAGGTAGATAGGGGTAATGGACCAGATGGTATTAGCAAAGATATATTTGTTTCTGCAAAAAAGAAATAGCTCCCTTTCTCCTCCTTTTGGGAAAATACATGGAAAAATCGGGACGGCTACTAAAGCTTCTTACTAGAGGAAGAATAGTCCCATTACCGGAAAAGGGCAACAACACCGATTTCAACTATTAACAATAACAATATTAAATGTTACATATAGGATTCTAGCAGGTATACTATCAAAACAGATTGAGCCTATATTGAACGCGAAGCTTGGTATTAAACAAAATGGTTTTTTAAAAGGAAGGAGAATACCAGATATTTCATGGAATATCCAATTTGCAATAGAAGCAGTGTCTGAAAGAGGATCATATGGAGCCTTGATCGCCGTTGGCTTTTCCAAAACTTTGAGCTCTATAACATATAGACATGTCATAAGAGCTGTAAAATAACTTTTTCTAAATAAATATTTTAATTCAAGAACAACCATATTGTACCTATAATGAAACATTTAATGTCACGTTATGCAATCAATAAGGAAAGGAGATCAAACTAAAGATAAGTTGTGGTCAGGGCTACCCTTTGTCACCTCTACTCTTCATTGCTGCGCATAACAAACTTACGGGAACAATTCAACGTAAATACAGGGGTTTTTGATTAAGTTTTGGACTAAAGAAGAATGTCAGAAAAACAACAAGAATAAAATTGAAATTATATAGGAGTGTTTAAATATTTTAGAGGTCCGGACTGGTCTCACAATATAAAAAATACAGGACTTCAATCTTCTGTTGGGTCCATGGAGTCCATCAGAAAAGTCTCCGGTGGGGGAGCTGTTTTTCTAATGAAAGAACTTTAATACTTGGATAAGAATGGAACAAAAATAGAGTTTCCGAGGAATATTGGTCGAAATTGTATAGACACACTTTGATGAAAATGCATGATTGGAGACATTTGAGCCCTCAAAAACGTAATGACCTTTACAATACCCAGGTAGTTCGTTTAGTTTTATATATGGTGACATCAAATCCAAAATTGGCGGAAATAATTTTAGATGAAGAAAATTATTGGTTAGAAATTTTTTTTTCACCGTAAATATATCCCTGCTCTCAAACGACTGAAGAAGTATCTAGGTGGAGGCACAGTTTTGTTGGAAAAAGTTGTGCCAAAAATATATCAAAATATATTCATTATTGATCTTACAAAAAGTCCAGATGCTGAATGGAAAGCATATATCTCTTCAAAAAGAGGTCTTAAGTGGATTTTGTTTGCTACAAATTTATCAAACAATCATATTAGTAATATATCAAAATCATTGTCTATAGCAGGTAATTTTTTTGGAGAGGAGAGCATTCCTGTCATGTTTTTGACCAAAGTCTTCTCCTGATGATTAAATTTTCAAACGATTTCAAGAAAGATGGTCATCCTTTAATACAGCAATGTAACAGTCTTTGTTATGCAAAATGGATCGAGACACTTCATGGAAATTTTGATCTACATAGCAATGCTCAAAAATATTATCTCAGTCTAAAATAAAATATGGTTCCATTATTTTATTTATTGATTAAAATTTGAATGTGAAGACTTTTAGTATCAAGTAAAGGCCAAAAAAAGGTCAATGGCTTTACAATGAGTATTTATTCATACCTCAAATACGATTGATTAAATGGGCTTAGCTTATAAATTATCATTATTCGAAAAAGGGTGCGTAAAAATGTCAAATTAATCTAAAGTATAAACTTTCTATTTGCTTCAAGTAATAAATTCACCAATTTTATTAATTTGGGACCCATAAATTGTAAATAAAGATATCATTTCTTTTACCATCAGTCAGATGGACATAAAGCAAAAAATGTAATTTATGGCAGCCTTTGCTCTTTTTGTCCAATTAGCTCCAACCGCTAATAAAAAAATATTTTTGATTGCAAACTATTAAAACTAAATTTCTTGTTTTTCAAGATTTGTTGTAACACCAAGGCTTTTTTAACAAAAAATTTAAAATTTCAAAACTGTAGAGACGTTGAGCTACCTCTAAATAATTTTCAAAAACGTTCGAAATTTAATTACGATATCTTGAGCCTACAAGAAAAAATTTACGACCCTCAGAGCTCAACAAACGATTTTTTTGGGATTTATCTGTTAAATTATTAAAGCAAAAGTTGTTATTTTTGTCGACGCCATATAACTCCTGGAATTGCTGATAATGTTACTAGTATCTTATATAGAACTATTTCATTTCAGTTGAAAAAAAATATGGAATTTTTTTTTACATTCCAATTACATTGTTCGATTTATTCATTTTTTATTATTTGAGACATGTTTTAGAAATTGTAATCAAGATAATGAAATAAATAAAAATTTTATATATGCTGCAATATTTTGATTAACTGATTTTAACTTTTATTTTCATCTGTATATATTTAGTTCAGTCAAGTCTAAATCTGTCTTTATCGTAATTGTTCTCTTTAAAAATATTTAAAAAAAAATGTTTTTAAGGCAAAACTTATAGCTGATAAATGGTACTTGAAGGCTTAAACTTTTCAAACAAAATGTTTTCATTAATTAACATCATACTATCGTTTGGTGCAAAACAAAAAAAGAGTTTGCCTATATACTGGAAAATTCAATTGTACGAATATTTGTCGGAATACAATTTACTCTAAGACATTTGGCCCAGTGCCAATTTTCGTAAAATAAATTGTGATTCTTAACCAAAAAATTAAAAGTAAATTTATTGATATATGTAATGGAATAATTTTGTTCAATTTAAAATGATATCATCATACATAGATATTGTTCTGAAACTCTTATGTTGATAAATGTTCTATAAAAAGTTAATATGTTTTATATCACATAGATAAATTAATAGTGTTTTTGTTTGTTTGTTTTTTTGCCGAATGCCATTATTTTATTCAGTAATGATCATAAAATAAATAAAACACATCAGCCTGTGGTTTGAATGTAGCTTGAATTATTTACATTTATAGTATTTTAAATACATTTAGTAAAATGATACTTTATTTCCATGGTCAGCCATATTTTTCTCTTCTAAATACTAACTTCTACATTTTATTAACAGTGCACGTCCTCTGATACTTAACATAAGCAGAGCCAGAACTAGAAGAGCCATTGTTCAACCAGTTTCGAAGACTAAATATAATTGTAATAATTTTTTTAAGGATGCGTGACTATACTGTTACTATTACATAATTATCCCGTGCAACTGAATCCTCATCAAAATTAAAGGCTATTATAGTCTATTTAACTAAAAAAATATATTTTTTGGAATTTCTCATTCACCCAAAACCTTATGAAAAATAAATACTGTTGTACATAGATACAAGAGTTTAGCTTCTTAAAAGCTTTATCATATAGTAAAAATCTTTTACAGACTTGCTTGGATCGAATATATGTAACATCTATTTTTCTTTTTCCAAATTTCAGCTTTTGCACATTGATTATATCTATTTACATAGTTGTATATGTTACAAATATATAGAAGAAGTAATCCTAAAGTGGAAAAGTAAATTAACTTTATTTGTTACTAAGGAAAACCATATAGCATAATATATATAAATAGAACTAGAATCATCATATTCTAAAAACCGATAGAATAATTTTAGAACTGCTTACATAAACTTGACAATTCCTTAAAATATACATAAATTTGTTGTAACAACAAAAAGTATTTACATTTTATAAAATAATTATTTAAGATAGACAGATAAGGGATATATATTATGTATCTATGACTGTAATAAGGTAATTATTTTCATAAGTAAAATATCAAAAGATGTAATGAACTCCAATAGGAGCTGGTTAATTAATGAAACTTTTGCCAGTATTTGTAGCATTAAGATGTTAGAAGATATGTATAGTTTAGAGACATATTTGTTATTAAATATTGGACTATATATTGAAAAAATATATCAAAAATATCATATTTACTAGTATTATTGCTATTATTTGTGATTACTATATTATCAATATGGATGTTGCACAATATTATATCTGAAACAACCAAATTTCGCCTTTAGGCCATTGCAACGTCTTACTTGATAGATAGCGGCCAAGTCAGTATGACGGATAATTTATAAACAAGGCAGATATACATTTGTTTTAGCTTGTATGAATTAACTAGATTGAACAGCAGTGTCACTACTGACCAGGTTCCTATAGGCCACCACCCTTATCTTTTTGCTAAGTGTACCTCAATAGACAGCTGTTACTATACAATATATTTCCTTATTCCTGAAAACAATATTATTATATTGAATAAGACACTTGATTTGAGTTAGACTCTGTAGTAATGCGGCCTACCAGTATATACATATGCATACTTTTTTTTTATACTAAAGTAAAGTACTCAGGACGATAGATAAAAATTTAGATTTAAAAATTCAAAGTTATATTTAGGGATAAATGAATTAACTTATTTTCTGCATGTGTTAGTGTTGTACATAAGTAGGGTTACTGGGAACATTTGCAACGCGTCTCTTTTCTCGAACATCAAAAAGCTATAGCCGTATTGGAAAAACCATTAACTTTCTGTGAACAAAAGTGGTTGTTCCGATTTTGAATAACTATCTTCTCAATTTAATCCAACAAATCAGCACTAGAAAATAAATAGTACACTTTCTCTGCCTTGGTGATTGAAAATTCTGAGGACATATGTCTGTCCGTACGGCAAAGATAATAGAATGCAAGAGATTGTACAGCAACAAAGGAAACGCAGAATTAGGCAGGTTGACTGTCAACAGAGTCAAGTTACTCAGAAAAGTTTAAAATAGAAGCCTCTATAGGAATAACTAATAAAGAGGCTCAACTTTAAAGTTTAGGGAAGATGAACCAGAAATCATTATCAATGATAGAGATTTTTAAAGAGAATTGAATACAGAATAAATATATTATATAAGACCTAGAAAGAAAAAACATCTGCTGAATGAAAGGGTGAAGTAAAAGAAAATAATTGAATGTAAAGTGTTGAAATTAGTCTATTACTCTTTTTTTTCTTATTTTGCTATTAAATTTAAATAGGTAGCCTAAAAATATTATTCTTAGTTAAAATGTTTATCATTATTTATCTGTATGTGACATTATTGTTAGATGATTATTTAATACGTATTGTTTTTAATTTACAATTTTTATTTTACGTATATAAATTACAGTTTGTAATGTAAAAAAAGGTATACTCAAAAATTTAATGATAATTATATATTATACATAATTTAGATTATTATAAAAAATAGTTGGTAACCTTATAAACTTTTCTCTATATTTTGGATATAAACTTATGATTAAATTTGTTATTGTTATTGTAAAAACTTTAATTTTCTTTTCGATAAAATTGTTTATGAAATATTTATTACTATAAACGAACTTCGAAATTCAAATAGACACCCAAAAGTGTTCTCTTTTAGAATTGGGTAGCTACTGTTGTATGCCTTAGTTCTCAAATTAAAAAAGATATAATCGCAATTCCAAAAACAAATAAACAATTTTTAAGAACAAAAATAGTTCCAAAAAACAAATAAACCATTTTTAAGAAAAAAATGTAATTTACCCCTTCAGTCATGAGATAAAAGTACAATGAGTTCCCTTTCGAAACTTAATTTCCTCTAATAAACAAACCATATTGCTTAAATATAACCCAAAAAAATATAAAATTGAATAATTTATCCAAAAATGGATGTCCAATATTTTGGACATTATGCCTCAAAATGAAAGGTTTGACCAATATACGGTAGTTTACAAAGCAGCTGCTTCCTCTCTTCAAACATGGTGGTGTCTAGCATTTGATACATACTACCATTGATTTTAAATTCTTGTTGGCACATCGAGAAGCATTTTTCTGTCACAAGAAATATGCGAAATATTGCACAAAGGGTGCATTTACACGATCAAATAAATATTCCGTATGTGGAAATAAACTGTCCGAACAGATCCACACCGCCCATCTTATAGTTATACTCTTTTTTTACTATTTGGGATCTTGGAAAATCAAAATACATTTTTGAAACTTTATCCCATCGTCTAATAGTGGTCGTTTTATAAACATCCACAAATGAGCTTGTTAACGTCACAGCTTTGTTATCATACCAACGAAGAACAATAACACCACCCTTGTTATCTGACCTGTAATCATAACTTCCTTGGCTTATCTTGCTCAATTCTTTTTCGATCAACAATGGTCACTTTTCAATTCTGTTACTTCTCATGGTTCAAACGTAGAAAATTTATCAGCTTTTTAAATGGCGAATAAGTGAGAGATGTGAAATAATTATCGATTGTTAATTTGAAATTACAGTCTGGTAGGAGTACTTTGCTGTGCTGTAGGACAATACCTGCACCCAACCCAAAACTCTTCAAATCTTCATCTATAGGTGTTGTTTTACCTTGGTAAGCAATGAAATAAGTACAAAGACCATCTGAAGCACAGAAAACAAATAACTTTATTGCCCAAGGATTAAGTTTACCTTTTATATATTGTTTGATATTGAGCTGCCCAGTGGATGGAATCATCATTTCACATATAGAGTAATATTCTTCTTTTGACATTTTTTTACATCGTTCAGGTACACAATCCAATATTGACCTTACTTTCCACATTCTATCATTGGTTTCGTTAGTTTTATTAAAATCTACTAACTGCAGGTATGCACACAGGTTGAAAAACCTATTAACAGGGATGACATCAGCAATTGCTGATATCCTTGCTCCATTTTTTGCTAACCAATACATTTTTATTCGGGGGAAACCCAGGGTACCAATTTTTAAATGAATTCTCAGAAAAGCTTCACCTCTACTGGACATTCAATTTTTTGTTCTTATGAATGCCTCACTGAATGTTTTGTTCGTAGACATATCTCACTGAATGTTTAGTTCTTATAATGTCTTTTTGAAGCTGAGACATTGTCTGGATATCAACTCCTCTGCGTATTCATAGTAACATCAAGGGTTAAAAAAAATTTTCCTCCGAAAAGAGCAAAACTTTCCAATAAATTTTGTTGGCCTTGAGAAAACATAAAATCTTCTTTATCTTTACAACCGTCTCAGTTTGCTCTGTTCATAGATAATATGCCTTGTGTCCGCCACCGTAATTTTGCAACAATATAACTTTGGATTGATAATAATATAATACCACTACTAAGGATATTATAGTACCACTATATGATATGTATATGATTCAAGATAACCATATGAAGTTGTAACAATATATACAGTTTTATTCTTTTATATAATTATATATGTACAATTTTTAAATAAATTTAAAAAAGTTACCACAATTTTCATACATATACATAATTTATTAAAAAGACCTTTCTATATAATAATCTTCAAACCTCAATAGGAAAAAAAAAAAGTTTTTTATCATGGTTTCGGTTAAATCTCTTTATATTGAAAGGGAAAGTTGTTGAGATTTGAAAATTTTTATTTGCAAAGTTCTATGAAATAAATTGTCTACATATCTATTACCTGTAAGCTGAAGATAAATCTACTGACATATCTGACAATGCTGTGTTTAATTACAACATGTCTTAGTCAAACCATCTCAGAATAATTGAGCCTAAAACTAAGGTGTTTCAACTGTACTTGGTCTTCCCTACATATAAATGCATTTTCATTTTAATAGAAATAGTTATTATTACACGTAATTCGTTCATTTAGAAATATTAGAACACGTTTTTCTTTTTTTAAATAATTTAATTTGTAAAGTATATTATTTCAACTCCATTGAGCATTACTTTCGATGTAGATGCATAAAAGGTAGAAAATAAAAGATAATAGATTATGTACATACATATGTTGTATCTAACACATTTCAATTAAACAAAGAACCCCAGGAAATTATATTGAGTGGGACAACGGAAAATTTCTTTTTCAAATTACAAAATGTTGTAGTTTAATTATAATATCTGTTAAATTAAATTAATAATGAATTTTGCTCTTGGTTTAGATCCAAAACTATGAAGCAAGTAGTAAAACAAAGATTACGTCATCAATATTGTTATAAAATAGGGGTGTAGCTTTACTTATTTTTTTATCTGCTAGGAACATTGAATAATATTCCAAAATTATATTTTACCCTACTAACTGAATTAACAAAGTAAGTTTTGTGGATTGAAGAAAAATATATAGACGGTACAGTGTAAGGAAAATGTCGAACAATGAAAAGGTGACGCCCTCTGTGGTATAATAAAAAGATACATCTTGCGTGAAAAAAAATAAAAATATGTAGGCCCATAAACTAACATTTTGCTACTTTGTTATAAAGCTTTAGTCATACGCATATATTTTCAATTATCATCTTCTTCATTTTTATCGTTTTAACTAATGTTCTGCTAGATTTTTGTTGCAGGGTCAGCTTTTTCGAAAAGTGTAACACGATCCAACTTGCAACAAAAAACAACATAAATAGTATTGATAGAGATGCGGGTTGTATAATTGTGGTTTAAAGTTAACTCACAGTCTTCATTAGAATTAATTCAGCATAACTCTTAGTATATAATTATAATATTTCTCAATTATAGAAATTCCATACTCCTGCTCAACAGATATAAACCATATTATTAAAAAATATACATCTAAGTGACACGTAGATAATAAAATACGATATTTAAAAAAAAATACATTCTCACGATTTTCCTTATAAGTGTTAACCCCAAAAAGTTCTGGGAAAAGGTATCCCAAATCTTACTATCTCATATGTACTTTTTCAATTAATATTTAGTCGTTAATTCATGCTATAAATTTAAAAAATAGCAACTAACATATACAAAAATATCAGACCTCCTTCATGCAGGAGTGGCAAAAAAAGCATTTTTAGTATTGTAAACACCCTTTTAAAGACTGTTTACAATGTAAATATGGATGTTTACACTTTGGGCTGTCTTCAGAGTCAAGTTGAGTTGTTAGGCAGAACAAAGGTCATACCAAATAAAAAGGTTGTAAAATAAAAATAAATTTACCATAATGTAATACATTTTTTTATGAAGTAAAATATTTCAGACAGCTTATTTATTTGTATACATAAAGATTTTAAAACGAACGCCGACAAAATTTGTAGACAATGTAATACTTAAAAAACTACCAACACCTGAAAATTTAGATGGTATCCTTGACAATTTAAAGAATGTTTGGGAAAAGAGCAAGATAGCTGTCATGACATTATACTATACTATTACAAAGAGCTATAAGAAATTAATAAAAACGCCACGACGTATGTAGCAAGAAAATGTACTGTTAAATTGTTGTTCACCAAAATCATTTCAACAGCATCTGATAATGTAATAGGCTTGTAATTTACTGTTGTCGACTCAATAACTGTACTTTAACGAATAAGTATATATGTTGAAGTTTGATATGGTCAAGTTGATCACTTCTCTTGTTCTTATTATTATAAATATAGAATATCATCATTTAATATTTGAACTTTAAATACATTACATTTGTGACCCCTACGTTATTTGAAAAATGCCCCAAAAGCAAACTTCACTTCATGAGTCTCCCAAAACCAGCATGGTAGATTAAAACGGAAGAGGCGAATTTAGCAATGGTTCTTGCGGAACTCCACCTTCCTAGGGCCTATTCTTCAGATGTTGAGAACTGGTTCTGGAGAATTGAACTTGATTTTGTGTTCAGGGGTATTTGTTATTCCAAAGTTAAATACAATCTTATGGTAAGGTTTTCAATATTATTCCTATTAGTGAGGAGAATCTCACTCATGAGGGAGCAAAGAAATTCATATAGTCCGATATGGGCCATCATCTACCGTATGGCATGGAGAAAAAGAGTAGTCGACATGATGGTTGATACTTCCGGGCTCTCGAGCATGGAGGTAAAAGATGAGGTTGAATGTATTCTGGATGAGAAATACCTATAGGATTTACATGAAAGTTTGATAAAAGAGACACAAATAAGGAATGCTCCAAAGCAACTGTGTGCTCTGGTCCTGATTGTCATTTTAATTCATTGATTCAAAAAAACTAAATTGTGCTCAGTTGCATGGGACCGAGGTATTAAATAATCCTTCAAATTTCTTATTAATTAAAGACAATATAAATTTAATTAATTTTCCTGTAGATACGGGTTCCCGGGTATCCGTTATATCCCCAACGAGCTGTAAAGATTTCATTCGTGTTTAAATGCTACTTATCTTTGGTTATGGAAGGAATCCAGTAGAAGTTCTCGGTACTAAACCTCTAAGGGTTGAAAACCTAGGAAATTTACCATGGAAATTAATTGTTGTATCTAGAGGCCACCCTATTTTAGAGGCTGATTTTCTTCATTTACTAAAAATTAATATTGACCTATTCAACAAGAAAATGTTTTTTAATGATCCATGCGTCATTTCAGAATTATCAGAAGCCCAATGGGTTAAATCTCAATACCCTGAAGTTTTCGATGATAAAAAGTTCGCTGAATCTTACTCAACTAATGGAGTTGAACATCACATCGGAACTAAGGGTCCTCCCCTGCTTTTCAAAATCCCGCCAGCTGGATAGTGTTAATCACAATTTTGTTAAAAACGAAGTCAGGGACTTGTAGAGAAGGGAATAATTCGTCCATCTTCTTCAAATTTTTCATCATCGATTCATGTAGTACCTAATGCCAAAGCAGGCTGGCGAATGTGTGGTGTTTATCGTCAATTAAATAACATGACGGATCTAGATCGATATCTTTTTCCAAATTTAAGGGATTTCGTAGCCAACCTAAGAGGGATGATATTTTTTACTAAAATGGACTTGCACAGAGCTTACAATCAAATACGAATGAGTAAAGATTCCATTAGTAAAACAGCTATCATTACGCCATTTGGGTTGTATGAGTACTTGAGAATGCCGTTTGGGCTTAAAAATACTGCCCAGACATTCCAACGACTCATCGATTCCGTTTTGAGGGTAATTTAAAATTTCTTCGTGTATCTTGATGATATATTTATCGCTTGTTGGACAGGGGATGAACATTGGCAGTCCGTAAATGCAGTTTTGTTGTAACTTAAAACTTCCGGGTTGGTACTTTCTCTTGAAAAATGCAAGTTTTTGAGGGACTCTGCTCAGTTCCTTGGACATTCTATTTCACCGGAGGTTTTAAACCTCTTAAATCAAAAGTTGAAGCTATTGCAAGAATTTCATCTCCAAAATCGAGAGATGCTTTACGGAGATTCTTAGGCATGGCTAAATTCTATTTGCAATTCGTCAAAAATTTGTCAAAATAGACAGTGATGTTATATCCAGTTTTAAATGGAATGATACATGTGAAAGAGCATTTCAAGGTATAAAACACAGTTTATCCTCAAGTACTCAACTTTCATTCCGGGATAACTCGTTACCTTTAGCCTTTACAACAAATGCGACTGATACTGGAATGGGAGCCGTTCTGGAACAGAAAGTGAATGGGCGCTGGCAACCACTAGCATTTTGGTCTAAAGCCCTATCTGAAACGCAACAGAAATATTCCGCTTTTGATAGGGAATTGACTTGCTATTAAGGAAAGCATTAAATATTTTCTGTGGGCATTAGATGGATAAAATTGCAGAGTATTCACAGATCATAAACCCATAGTGTCTGCAATAGACATCCACAATCCCTCCTGGACTACAAGACAATTCTGTATATTTGCATATGTAGCAAAGTTTAATTGCAAGATTGAGAATGTTTTAGAAAAATTAAACCACACAACAGATATTCTTTCGAGATATGTCAACAACATCAAATTTAGTCCAAATTTTCTTCAAGATGTCATTGAAGATCAAAGACTCCGTGACCCTAAATTGTTAAATTTTAAAGTGAAACCTTGTCTCAGGTGTGTTTCAGGAACTTTACTTGCAGGCTTCGGCAACAGAGACTTCTTTCGTGTCGTAGTGTCCTCTCCAGAACTTCACCGACGAATTATTCATTCAAGCCACAAAGATAATCATCTGCGATTCGAAGAGACTTTAAGAAGGGTATCCCTTTTCTACGCTTGGCCTAAATTACGTTCTGTTAACAAAAAATTTACTGAAGAATGCATCGCATATCAACAAATGAAGCCTTTTAGAACCTCCAAGCCCACCTCCTCTTTCGATCCGCCGTCAACGAGACTTGCCTTCATCCACATTGATATAATTGGCCTGTTAACACTCGTCAAAGGAAGGCGCTATGCCCTGACTATAACTGAGGTATACGAGGTGGCCGGAAGTGATCTGTATTCCTAATATCACCTCTAGTACAATGGATGGATCTTTCTTGGATAGTTGGATATCAAGATTTGAAGTACCTGACATCATTGTGTCAGACAGGGGGACGCAATTCACAAGTGCTATTTGGACGTGTGTTTGCAGGGCACATGGAATCGCAAATAGGACCACCACATCATATCATCCTGAATAAAACTGGCTTATTGAACAATTCCACAGATCCCTAAAAACTGTGCTAGTTGCAAAGATACTAGAAGAGAAAGAAAATTGGATGAATGCTCTGCCTGTTGTTTTGCAGGGATTGAGGAATTGTACTAATGGATCAAGGACCTAAATATTCGCCCTTCCAGTTACTTACTGGTTGCTCTGGATCTTTGGCTTCAGGCTTATTTGATTCGTTTCCTATTCCTAAGGCAGATGCCGATGTGTGGTGCTTCTTAAAGATGATGAAGAAGGTGACTCACGTTCCCCACGAGTAACCCAGCGAAAAATGTTCGACAATCGTCTGAGTAAGGCTGACTACGTTTGTTTTAAAAATAAGCCAATCAGAGAATATCTCTCTCCAAACTTCTTGGATCCTTTTAAAATCTTTGGAAAATACGATCATTATTTTAAGTTGGACTTGGGCGTCAAAGTCGACAATGTCTCCAAAGATAGACTTCGTCCTCCTTTTGGAATCGCCAGGATCCTACCAGCATCTCCTACTGTCCGCGTTACAAGATCCATTTTCTAAATTAATTACTCTTGTTTTTATGTTTATATTGTTTGCGTGATCTATTGTTTTTCTTTCTTTTGTAATAGACGGCAAGAAAAACAAAAAAAAAACGGGTTTTTTTTCTTTATCTTTCATCTAATGGGGGGAGATTACTATTGAATTTTGATTTGATCAAGTTGATCACTTCTTCTTTTTCTTCTTGTTATTATTACTATTTATCTAGAATATAATCAGTAGATATTTGAACTTTAAATACTTTACATATATACAGTTATATTGCCATAATCGTTTACACAATGAAGCCGTCTCTTGTAGCACAATATATAGATAAAATTTATTTATTTTGTTTTATTTTTTGAAAACAAGTTTACATTGTTAAAGTATAATTTTTTGTATTCTTCTTCATTTAGATCTGCATCCTTCAATTGTCATTTTAATGGTTTCTAGGAATCACGAATCATGCTTTTCAGAATTTGGTTCTACTCTTAGGTAACTTCTGTCTTTAGAGCATCAGTCTTTTCGTTGCTGGATGGCTTTACTTTCCCAACAAAATAATAATTAATAAGTTTTCTTCAAATCTGGAGAGAAATAAAGCCATATTTCATAGGACCAAAATCTGATATTGGAAGGTCACTAACTTGAGTTTCTATTGAATTATCATTGGATGTTGAATCTTAATGGAATAAAAAATTTTTTTGTTGGTAGTAGTATTTTTCATGAATCAACGCTTTACCACCAATTAAAAATGATACAAATGAACTAAATAAATATTTAATCTTTTGTAGGATTTTGCACCTCAGATCAGTAGAAAAGGAGTTTATTTAAGATGGTGTGTTACCTCATTGATGTCTAGTCAAAATTCCTCAATTGAAGATTGTTTCAGACAACTTTGACGGTGTAAAATTTAAATCAAAGTGATTAGAAAACGACCTATCTACGTGCATCATATTTTTATGAAACCATTCACGGTTTTTATTTCACAAATTTTTACCAAATTTGGATTTCTTAGCAGCCAAATTTACTTTTTTTTGTCTGTGGTAAGGGACTTCCAGTTACTTGATTTCATGTGACAATATTATTACTTGTTATTTTATGATAGATCTCCTTAAACGCCATGCAATTTATTTACGTATACTTCTCAGGTTACAAAGTTCAAAAACTGCATGTTGTTTTGAATAATTTATGTACCCAATATTCATGTTTCCACACAGGATGGAATCCAGTTTTGATTCTAGTTATTAGTTGACGGGAAAAAAGTTATTTATTGGTTTTAAAATACCGTACATTCTATTTTTGTTAACACTTATAGTAATTGAATGGTATAAATGACCCATGAAATTATTGATTAACCAAGGACCAATCCGATTTTATCATTACATTTTTCGCATGTCTTGTCTAAAGATCCTTGGCAAACCTTGTTGGTTTCTATGATTTGTAGATGAATTTATTGTAACGTAAGATCAATTTGTGGACTTTAAAGATTCTGTAAGGCAACGCCACATTTTACTTTCCGATAAAAAGACCCAGTACATCGTTGAAGTAGTGCCTCTATTGTAATTGATATCTGGACTGTATTATTCTATCAATTGCGCCCACATTTTGTTGGAGAGATTAATGCATTTGGGACAATTTGGTCAAAATATTTTCTTAGATGTTATCCACACATAAAAAGTTTGAGAACTAAATATTCCTTTACGTTTTGAATAGAATAGGTAGAAAAAAATATCAATGATGCCTTGAATGATTTATTTTGTTTAATACCCAACAAGTGGGACTGGATTATACTAGACTTCAGTCCTCAGGTTCATGATTCGAATTTATACAATACTTTGACGAATGAAACTATGTAATTGGTTATTTAAAACACCCATTAAATTTTACTGAATTAAGGAACCTAAACTCTTTTTTTTCCTTACGTTTCCAACTAAGGAATACTTTTTCTTTTTTCTATAAGTTGTGCTATTTTTCAACATACTTTGCCAATCTTTATCAACTTCCTCATAATTAAAAAAAAAACATATATATACGGGAAATGACAATTTTTATTTATGTGAAAGCACTCACAAACGGGGTTCTTTTATGTGTAATTAATGAATGTTTTTAATAATTGTGAAAGAAAATCCCCTTTTCAGTGATGTAACGTTTTGTATAAATCTGTAATTTTTATATATGTACTTAAATACACTATCTAGCTTTATTTTATAATTTAAATTTTTTAAATAAATTATTTTGACAAAAAAAAATTATTATATTATTAACTTTATTATTTCCTATAAAGTTCAAATTTAAACATGATTATATATTTGAACTTCAATATATCTTCTATATAAATTTCACAGTCTTTCTGCATTTTGATTTAATCTGGTAGTATAATTCTTTCTTTTTTTTAATGTTCTTTTAATTGTTTAGATGGAGTTACACTGATTAAGTATAAGTAAATATTATAATATTAAAATATTGTATATTTATATGTCTAGGATTCACCTGGGATCGAACGCCCATGGGTTAAAGAGAATAATATATCTCAAGCGCGTTGCGGGACTGTCATTCTTCTATTCATAACATTTACAACAGGGTTTAAGTCTCTTTATAGCTATATCACATAGAATCTGGACAAATAAGGTCAAAAATTCAATAAAAGTGATAATAGAATATCAATTCTAAAACTAATCATCTGCCCAATAATTTTTAGAAATTAATCATATCCTGTAACTAAGACAGTACAACTATCTAGCAAAATAGGAAACCAATAAATCTTTATATTGGATGTAAATTCCATCGTGATTGATGTTTGGAAGGATTTTCCACTTGATTTGAGGTCATTGAGAAGGTATTTTATCATGACGATAGGCTTAGCATAATTCATATAAGTACTTGAAATCATCTTGCCATCCAGCGGTTTCACTTCGGTTAGCATCATTTATTGCAATTGGGATATAATCTTTTCAAAAAGCCAGGTAGTTCATTTGAATATTTTCAAAAAATGAATAACTCAATTCTGATCTGGTGGATGTCTCCATTTTTTCAATTATTCCATGTCACCAACGTAAATGAAAATGCTCAAAAAACTAGAAATTCCACTAGACGCAGATTAAACAAACAATCATTGATAGCAATTTTATTGTATGTAGAACTGTTCCTGGATCTAATTTTGCTTTATTTTACGATTTTTTATGTATTGAACAATCTTATAGCAAGTCTATCGTTGTTTCGAAAATTTAATCACAGAAAAACTTTAAATTCTTTCAGTATGGACTTGTTTTTGAATAAGAACAAAGTTGATAATCGATGTGGAAAACATGTATTGACAAAAGGGTTTCACATTATAGTTTCAGATCTACATACATCATCAGGAGATCCTAATGTAGCGTCAAGTGTGCTCTAATGGGTGAGCGACATGTGGCTTTATTTACATGTCCCACCTAGGTAAGTACTTCTGACTAAGAAATTTTAAAATTGAAGGTTAATTCACATTAATGAATGCATAACTGAAGAATTGGTTTTTGACCACGATTTGCCCATCTACGAACATTTTTTTTATGTATATAAAATAACATCCATAACTTCAGTAAGAGCTATGAAGATCCATTCCCGGAATTTAACTAAAATTTAGGAATGACTAGGAATTAAAATTGCTTATTTCTTTAATCTTTTCTTTCTCAAAACATGAAATAAAGAGTTGAACAAAAAAAAAAGAAAATTTTAATTCCTTACAAAAATGAATTTTCATCAATTGTTTTAATTCAATCGCTAAAACTTTACGAAACTTTTGTCTTACAAAGTTGAATAAAAAAATAATACTTATTTTATGTACCAAATATACCTTGCTAAAATATATTAATGTTATTTTATTGTGTTTATCAACTATTTACCCTTTATTTCACATCAAACCAAAAAAAAAAGTTCAAAGCTAACTGTCAAATTATTTAGTATAACATTTTGTCAATAAAGTATTTCAGATTAAACCCTTTTAAATACCCAATATACTGCTTATACATTTTGTTGTTTAGCCCATTCTTTAAAGAATAAAATTCTTTATTAAATCACTATTCATATTACATTTAGATAATGATAAAAAAATATGAAAAAGTAAGTGATTGTCTATGATGAAAAGAATGATCGACTTAATATAATATTATGAAATAAAAGATTTCAAAATATGATTTTATTTTCCACTTACACTATACAACAATGATAGTTAATGTAAAAATAATAAGAACAAGAAAAAAACAATGAAGCTCCCCTCTATTTTTGCAAAAAAATAAAATTTTTGAAAGGCTCAAATGAGAATAATAATAAAAATAAATTGCTATGCATTTAATCATTTAGAGAAGAATTCATAATTTTTCTTATATTGTTTTCAGTTTTTCATTAAATACATCAAAGAACATATATGAAACGCATACTCTCATTAATTCTTTATTTTTTTGACCAACTAAGGGATATATTTTTTATCACTTTTATTTGTAGAATACAAGAGGTCCCAGAATAAAACGGTTTTAAACTCAGTAGATTTCATATAACCAGGTATTTAGAGTTATTTTGACTCCCGGTATAGTGCAATATATTTTACTTATGTCTTAATTCTTTTTTATTATAATAATAAATTATAAAAAGGTATTTATTCAGGTAAACAATAATTTTTGTAGATGTTGATGAGTTTGCTCAAATTATGCCTATATATTCCTATAATAGAAATGAATGTATAATTTTGCATAGGGACGAGGAGGGAGTGTCCTTTAAGTATTTGATTTGATACCTCGACTTAAAACTTTAGGTTAATACTTATTACCCAAACTTGAAATTAAAAAAATTGATGAAAGAATATGAGTTATGCTCTGATTACTTAAATTTGACAGTATTCAAATGAACGGATTATAAATCAAATAAAAATCAGCTTAAGATCAATTTTTACAAGTAGCTTTTCTGGTCAAAATGAGTAAAATAACTTAAAATGAATATAATATGTTAATTGTCCTCACTATATTATAAAACAAAGAAGAAATAGGAAATAGTGGACATTGGAAAAAAGTTATCTCATTTATGGAATTTAGTAGTAACAAAATCCCTGTACTTTCTTGTTCCCAAAAACTTCCATAAGCAAGGACCCCCTGTAATTATTAAATGTAAGAGATGATTGAAGTAAAACAACCATGTAATGAGTGCCCTCATCCATTTAAGCCCAACCTGAAAATTAATTTTATAAGTAAGAACTTCAATTATGGACTTAAGTCTTTATTTATTTTTGATAATTATTATTGTATTTAACCAGATAAGTCGTGAGTTATCGTGTGTTGAGTTTGGACGTCCCAAATGGAAATTTTTGTCGTATTTTACGTTTTTACTACATGAAAAAGAAAAACACGTCAACAGCGACCAAGAAAATTTGTGATGTTTACCTAGCCGATATATTGGTTCGTATTGCACAACAGTGGTGTATGCGATTTTTTTCCACTCTAAATTCAGCCCACTACTTTGAAGAACTCGACCATTTGAAGCTGGCGATCGAACTGAAGCGGCGAGTATTCATAAATAGGATACAGCAAAACATCATCAGGACAACGCCATGCCCCACAAATCTTTGATGACGTAAGAATAGACTTATATATTTTTTTTAAATAATCGAAAGAAAAATACACTATTTTTTTTCTTAATTTAAAAAAGCTAGCTATTCTTAGTCCTCTCATTAAAAAAAAGAAGAATTAAAGGAATCAAATGAGAAAAACATAGGAATCACTTTCAAACAAAACAATTTATCAAATTCACAAAACATCGATTAAAAATGGTAATTATAAGAATATATCCAAACAGAGCATCATCAAGCTAAATGAATAATTAAATATAATGAGATTTAATGACTCAGGAACATACTCAAAATTTTTGGGGTTAAAATAAAGATTCACAGGAGTTGTTTTTTGCATGTTATACGAATTTCCATAAGCTGCTTTAACATAATTACAAAAACTTTTTGTTCCGTGACTTTTTCTAAATTTAGTATTCACATGCTTCACAATTTTTGTTTGAAACAATAATGTTAAAACATGGGATATTATTTTACTAAATAGTCAAAATGGTATTAATATTGAAACCATGGACGTTTAAAAGTTTAAAAAACTGTTTTACAAATGTCAAAATATTAAAAGTATAATGATTATTAACATAAATTATAATATTTATGACGATGCAGGTTTGGTTTCATATTTTATAATGAGGCATAAAATAATGTTGCTATTTTTTTATACAATGAGTATATTTTTATAATGCATGAATTAGTGCATACTTTTATATTTTGAAAACATAACAAATTGAATTTATAAATGAAAAGGAAAAAAAGCAAGTGCTGATAAGTGCAAAATTTCGAATATCTAAATTTTATTTGATAATTATTACACCTTTTTTATTTTATGCATACAATTTTCAGAAAAAGTACCAAATATAAGGAACAGTACTTTCCATCAGATTCAAAAATTTACTACTAAAAAAGAAAACAACTTTAGCCAGATATTTTCCAATTTATCATAAATAAAGCATTTGTTATATAATAGTGAAATATGTGACAATTTTTTTTTCTCCAACTTTCATTTGATAAAAAAAATAAAACCAAATTTTGTAAGCTTTATATACTTTTTTTTTATAAAAATCACGTCCCGTCCGTTAATTTTGACATTTAGAACCCATAAAGGCACTTTAAATTTATTTCTGGTTTTGGGATGTCGAAATTCTATCAACATTAACTTGTGATGTGAGGACGGTTCAGGTTGATACTCTGTGGACGATATCTTAAAGAACATGTAGAGGGAACGTATTGCCAAATCGTTTCTTATTGTCTTCTGTCCTGATCTCCACACTATACAGTAATATTGTTTCTTTACTTTAAAAACGTTAATAAAATTAAGCTATATAATCATATTTTGAGAAAATTTAAAGTGAGGGCTTGTGTTCAAAAACTTATCCAAATTTATGTTGAGAATCCTATTTATAACCAAAGAGTAAATTCCAACTTTTTAAAGTTTATTTTAGCCTAGAAGAAGGGTTAACATTTTAAATTCGTTCAGTACGCATTAAAAAATCACTCCCTTGCGAGATATTAATCATATGTCAATTGATAAAAGGCGTGAATTATTTTTTACAAGTCGATACGCACAATTTTTTAAGCACCAACAATTGCACACCCCTACATGAACACGAATTGCGTAGTTTTTCGAGATTTTTTTTTGCAGATATATTTATATGTTTTAAATATTATTTCTGTAAAATTTTCAAAATAACATTTTTTAAAAGGATTATACCTTTTTCAAAAATTTTAAAGCCTTTAAAAGTATTTTTTCCAAATGTGGCCATAAACATTTTGAATCCCTATCACTTTGGCACGGATCAGAATTAAATACATTATTTATTTTTTCAGCAACATATATATTTTGCGAAATGGATTTCTAAAAATTGGCCAAGTTTATATTTTATTAAATTATAACATGTCCATTTTTTTAACACAATACAATATTCTAACGTTTTAGCAAAAAATGCATATATTTAAATATTATGTACAGTTATAATATGCAAAGAGTCTCTTCTTGTCACTTATTGCAGAATTGCAGAGATAAACTGTTGTCATTTGTTTGAGTTTAAATACTTGTTATCACAAGACATTAAACATACAAAAGAACAAACTATTTACATATGTATATATATAGGGTATGTATATAGGGGTTACATGCAATTTTTGATATTAGGGGCGGTTGTTTTGGGCCCTTATCTTAGACATCAAAAGTTATGCTGCAACAAAAATTAAATAACAATTATATTATTTAAATAGGTATATATTTTTTAAACATAATCAATAAAGTGTTTGAACTTTTTTTCGAGTTTTTCGGGTATAATTACGATTCAGTACTTTATTTTGACATACAAAACTATATAGATGAAAAACAAAAAAATAACCAATTGATACAAACATTTCGGCATATGAAAAGTAAATTATTTATTAATTTATCTTCATTACAATTAATAAAAAATGTATTATAACCACCAATGAAATAGAGTAAAATGGCACTTAATCAAAGTTTTACCCAAAAACTTGATTAAAAAAACAACAGCTTTAAAGCCTAAATCTGTAGAGGTTAACATTTAGTGGGTTTCAGCTTGTGGGCTCTTCGAGGTTGTCATTTTGTTAGATAATGTAATTGGCCTTTATAAAAAGTCCTAAAAAATTTCATTTTCCCAGAATATACCCGGTTAGAAAAAAATATAATTTGATCAAATAACAATAATTTAGAATTTTTGCATTACACCAAATCTGATAACACCAATTTTAGCTTACTAGCATAACTATTTGTGGAGTTATTTGTTTTCAAATTATTCTAAATGAAAATGAATTAAATTTTTTTTTTCTTGTATATTCAAAATTTAAGCTATAAACTGATTTTAATAAGTAGTTCAATTAAAAGTTTGGTAGCTAAATTTAAACTTTATAAAATACCCTCCCAAATCATTTTTTAATACTATTTATTTTCGACAGCAAAGACATATTCCAAACTACTACAACGTATGATAGTAAGAAATTGTATTTCTCAAAAATAAAAATAAACTTTATAATCTTGACAATAGAATGAAACCATGCCCATGTCGTTACTACGTCTGCAGTCTCACTGCCACCCTTTTAAAAAAAGTTTTTAAATTTGTTGCAGCCTTAATAAAATTAATTAAGAATCTAACATATAAATCAAATTCTATTTTAATTTTATATGATACATTGGAAATTAATAATTCATTACTTCTTAAATACTAGTTATGTATTGCGATTTTTTTAAACTGAGTTTTTTTAACCATCCAAGTCCTTTTCAAGTACGATAAGTGAAAAAACTAATACTGTTATTATTTATAAGTATATTTAAAAAATGGAAGACATATATGATGTATTATTTTTTGATGTATCACAGTCTAAACTTCTACAATTATTTAAGCCAAAGCTAAAATGATTTACAACTCCACCCAGTCTTCCCTACCCTAAATGTACATAATTACATTTTCTTTTTTACCGACAATTAAGCTTTCAAGTAGTACTTAAGTTTATATCCAGAGAAAGAGTCAAATGTGGTCGCATAAAAAGTTATTATGACTTAGAAGGATATTATTATTCATATTCCGCATGATTTGAAAAATCTTTGCAGTTTTTCGTTTTATGATTTTAAACTGTAAATATTATGAATAAAAGTTGATCTCAAAAAAAACTTAAAAAATAATACTATTTTTATATATTAGGTTGGGGAAAAAGTATTGTTGTAATTAACTCGTCCTTCTTTTTGTGATATGTTTACATACTACATTTATCTAGAAAAATATAAAAATTTTAATTTCACATCTCTATTCCACGTAATAAATCGTATCTACAAGTAAATAGTTATAATTTGTTTCATCAAATCAATATTCACTATTACATGGTAACAAATACAAAAAAAAAAAAAAAAAAAAAAAAAGAACAACACTAAGTCCATATTTTGTTTCTTTTCTTAAAAAGTAAAGTCTACTTTAAAAATAAATAGAAATATCCTCAACACATTAATGAAGCATGTAAAAATCGGAAACAATAACAATATATCTCAATAATAATATATATATTTAAAAAAAATCATAACCCCAACAAAAAGCTGTCTGCATCATCAGTGACAATTATTTAATAAATAAGTTTTATACACGTGAATATTATATAAAAACGAAAGATTCTCGTTCAATATTATTAATTACTGCCTCCTTTTTTTATTTATTTATATTTTGTTGATAATTGGTCACAATAGACAACTAAACAGAAGTATTTATACATATTAAAACACAAATCAGAAACAGTTGTTATAATGTGGCTCAAATCAAAAATACCTTGAATGTACCTTATTGTACATTCGTTATTTTTATGATCCAAATGAGATAAAATCAATGAGAAATACAACTTTTAAAATGAGAGTTTAGGTTATTTCCTTTCCTTCTTACACTCAATCAATTATTTATATGGATTTTTATTACTTTATTCAACAAACTACTCGCATTAAAATGGGGTTTAAGTGTAATATGATGTTTTAAATGAAGTTATAACTTTTTTAATACTTAAAATATTAACTTTATTTTTTTAACAATTATTTAAATTTGTTTGATTGCCTTATGGTCCCAGCCAATCATTATTTTTGTGACTTTGTTTCTACCTTTAGATAGTTATTAAATGGAGCAAAGATTTTTTCCCTTCAGTATCATATTATACCTAATATACATAGAAATTAAGTGTATCAAATTGAAATTCATAATTTTAATAGATTTTTTTGCAATAATGTTGTCATTTAAAACAGACCTGATATGATGGTCTTACTCGACGATTTTAACTATTATATCCATTTTTTTATAATTGGCCTTTCAGAGCTTATTACACCATTGACATGAAAATTACAAGAACGGAATCAAAATTGTTTGTATTACAATATGGTATGAGTACCATAAACACTATTTAGACTTTCATCCTCATGGAAAATCTTTTTCGCCTTGTTTGAAGAGAAATGATTCAACATCTCGTATTTTCTCTTTACTAATGCCATATTCGACATGCGATGAAAAAATACTAAGTCAAACAATCACAAAACTGTACAAATTTTTTTTCTAAGAAATTTTATCTTTCTAACACTATTGAGTATATACATTGTAATATACACATCCATAAATCCATCTATTGGAAAATAATGGATTCCCTTTTACTATTTTAATTGTTACACAAAGTTATTGCAAAAATACCAAAAAGTTCAATAGACCTAAAAAAAGCTTATACATATTAATCAAACTTAAAACCCTTTTGAGAATAAGTAAAGAAATCAAAGTGTATATATTAACTAAAAATAAAAGTAATAATAATTTAAACTCTTGTACCAATAAGCTCCCTCATTAATTTAAATATTGATTCCGCTAAAAGAAAAGTATTATAAAAAAATAGAATATTCTAATTAACGCAATTTTTATTATGTTTTTATATATTTCGAAAATTTCCAATTCTATTGATTTTTTAGATAATTACTGTAAAAATAAAAAATATGTATGACATTCTACTATACCATTGATTTTAATAAAAAAAAAAAACAATATACAATAAATAAAAGCTACCATACTAAAAATTAAACAATTTATGCATGCTCTTTATAAGAGCTTAAGATGCTTTTGTGAGAGGTTTTGTTTGTTTCTATGAATAAAATTTCACATTTAATCTGTTCTTCTAGAATAATGTTTATATAGTATCGTCAATCTTCAAATTATACAGCGCCATGTTTAGTTTTTTTATAGGACTTTGTCAATATTTTTGTGTATAAAAATATATAATAATAATGAAAACTACAAAGTAAAATCTGCTGTACAATGTACTGATAACAATACAGTTGGTAACCCGAAGAACATTTATACTCTTTCAGATGCTTTCATCGAACAATTGGATAAGTAAGTGCTTCGTTGAGTCAAATAAAAGTTTGGGGGCAACTGCCTTTTTACTCAAGACGGAGTTCCGTGTCATCAGACCCGAAGACTCCAGCCATCCTCATTGACAACTTTCTGAACTTTTGAAAAAATCAATATTTGCCCCCCCCCCATCCTCTCCAGACACGAACTCCTTGAACTACTTTATCTAGGCGTGTCTGGAGGAGAAGGTGTTTGCAACCCCTCACAAGAGTGTCCAGTCTTTATAGGCTTCAATCAAAAAGGAGTGGAACTAGCTCGAGTGTGACTACATAGTCCAGGTATGCAAAGGATTTAGGCTTCGTATTGAAGTAATTATTAGAGTTGAGGGCTCACATATTGAATAAATGTTGTGCAATCCCTATTTTCTAATGATTTTTTAATATAAATGTCCTCAAAAAACCTCTTTGTTAGTTTTTTCTTATGAAAAAGTGAAAAACTAATAGGTTTAACACTAGATAAGATCAACCCTGTAATTAATATGTATCTAAAGTAAGTATAAATATCAGTAAGCAAGGAATGGTGTTGTGATTTTTGTGAGTCGATATATCCTATCTTGTTAATTCATATTTTTTATGACATTATCTCAGATCTATTTCTCCAAGGATTCAAGTTCATATCAAATCATGAAAACTATAATAAATGAATTTATTGTCTACTTTAGCGACGGACATTGCAAAAAAACATGTTTTTGTAAATACATTTTTCTCAATTTAATGTAGAACAAGTTATTTTTTGTTTGTTTTATGTTTTTGTTAAAATATATAAAGCAACCTCTATATATTTACAAACAAAGTATTATTTAATTATTCTGATCATATAATTTTTTATCCATTATTAAGAATCCTTCTTTATTAACAAATAGTTTAATTTATCAAAAATTATTTATGTTTTTGATAAATCATTTTTAGGAGCTTCACTATGTAACAATAAATGTTCAACATATTCTTTTAATCAATTTATGTAAATCTAAGCACTTTACATATAATAAGCATATATTTTATCGATAATATACTTGGTAAAAACAAAACCACAGAGAGACATAAATGTCTTTAATTATTCAATTGCAGAGCCCTCATTTTGTCGATAACTACTTAAATGTGAAGATTTTACATGTATTTAAAAAATATAAGAATTATCAACCTTAGGTTGATGAAAATATTGTATAGAAAGAAGGAATAAGGATATCAAGAAAAACATTGAAGAAACATGTAAATCATGTTTTGAGGTATCCCTGTAAATATTTATATATTTATTATACATATGTAAATTGTTCGTAGGGTATATTTAGTTAATTAATTGAGTAATTGTACTTTATATTTGTTGCTTTTATATGAGCAATTATCATTTTGAAATATACGTGTTGAAGAAGATTTTAAATTTCGTTGAAGTCAAGTGGGCCGTCAACATGCCTAAAAAAGGAGCCATAGTCTTAAGTGCCTTTTCTTAGAGTGCCAAGAAGTTATTTGACATGAGTCAGAGCCGGTAGCATTCGCTATGTTTAATAGACACAGTTTTTGTCATCGGTCTACTCGATATACGGATCACATTTGAATTAAAAAGAACATAATTCCTCCATGTGAAAGACCTCAAATTCATTTTGGAATCTCAGATGAAGATTGGAATAGTTTTTTAACCCGCTGGAAATGTTTTAAAAGGTTTGCCAGTGTCAGCGAGGATGACACTGTCGATCAGCTTTTCCAAACTTGCACAGTCTTGCTGGCTAACGATATTCTAGAGGCTAACCTCTTTGTTGGAGGAAGACAAAGAGTAAGCAAATCTCGGCCATTGAATCTCTTGCTGTTGTTCCAGAAATACGATGTGTGAAGGAGACTGAGTTATTTTCCATTAATCAATCTCATGGTTAGACAATAAAAGCATTTGCAACTAACGTAGTAAAGCAATCACTTGTGATTTCCTCATGAAATGTGAAAAACATAAAGACTTCACAGATGAAATAATTAGGATTGTTCTTTTGACGGGAATCTCGGACAAGAACATTTTTAGGGTGATCATAACTATTCCTCATATTGATACGAAGGGGAGTAATGGCTTTATTCAGACCATAAATTCAAGGAAAGCGGCTAGAGAAGCTTCAGATATATATCTGTTGAATTGACTACTGTGCCCTGCTTCAAAAAACAGAATTCATATCAAAGTCAAGAACAAGTTCCACATTCAGGAAAATGCATACGGTGTGGGAATGTTTACAAATTATTCATGGAGGGTAACAAAGGACTTAACGAAAAAGCTCATAAGAATGCTTAGAATGGTAACAAAAATCAACAGAAACTAGAGATATCTGGAATATCACAGGATAAAGAATGGAACTCAGAAGGCCTGGCTGTCTATGTTTCTGCTTCAAATCTGTCAAAAACGTATGTAACATATAAAAATAATTCATGGATGAGGCCTGCAATGACCAACACAGGCACCCAGTTATGTCTTTGGGGTCGTTAGGAGTTCTTGAATGCCGGATTAGGGCTCAAAGAACTTATAAAAATCAAGATCGTGCCACAGCCGTTAATGGTAAGCCAATTGAAATTGAGGGTGCCATATTATGGCGTATATAGACAACTGGACCGAATTATTAAGAAGGAGGTGCAATGGTTTATGTTACAGCTCAAGCAAATTATTTGTTGGAACAATGAAATATTATGGGTGATTCATTTTCTACACCTTTGAATGCATCAGTATTAATGTCAGTAAGTGATACCATATTTTGGCAGATTATGGGCGCAAGAAGCGCTCAGAGCCCCTGAAGAAGCCAACACATCTTCTGTCAAATGTAACCAAAATATTCCTCTCATGAGAAAATGGTTGGTAAATAGGTAAGATGACCTCTTTCAAAATTATTTTAGAACAAGAATATGTTCCTAACCGGTTAATACACCTTCACCTGTACCGATACATTGGAAGGATAAGGTAGAAGATAATCTGATTGATTATCTGAGTCTGGGAATTATTGAACGACTACCCATGGGAGAACATAATGAATGGTACCACAGAATGGTTATAACCAGGAAAAGCAATGGAAATCCGAGACAGACAGTTGATTTGTCTACGATGAATAAGTATTGCAACAGGGAGACATACACAATGAGGTTTTATTTAAAATGGCTGTATCTATTCCTGCCAATACATTTTAGACTGTGACAGATGCATGGAATGACTTCCACATTGTTTATTCTTGGGGGGAAGATCAACATATGACTACATTTGTAACGCCAATCAGTAGCTTTAGATATAGGAACGCTCCTCAAGAATTTGTATAGAGTGGGGATGGATACAACAGACGCTTCGGTGAGATTATGGTTGATTTCCAAAGAAGAGTTCGCTGTATTAATGATACTCTTCTACATGATTGGTGGATACTTATAATTACTTCCTATTCGAACAGCATTAATAGAGTCTTGTGATTCTACTTCTCTTTTATATATTTCTTTTTCTTCGTAAGATTTAGTAATTTTCTTCAATGTCTCTTTTGTTCCATTTCTACCTGCCTTGAGATATTTTTGTCTCAATTCGTTGTTATTCATGGCAACAATGCATTTAAAAATTTAAAACTTTTACATAGAAATATTCTTTACGTCACCTTCATCATCTAATATATCTAAATTCTTTCGAATTCAGACATATTCTCATCTTCATATCTTTCATCAGTATTTTTATCTTTTAGAAAACAATGGATATATTTCAAGAAATTCTTTCAATATTAATTGCTCACCACTATTATTATCTTCGTAAAATATATGCATGTGCGACAAAATCTTTGAGCCAACAGTTTTTTCCAAATTATTTTACAGACAACAACAGAAGTAGGCTTGCTGTTCTTGAATGGAAATAACTTTCATATTACTCGTGGAATAGTAAGATTTGAATCTACTTAACCAATTCTTCATTTGCTTTACTGTGTCACATTTTTGTAAGAGTTTGGGCTTGAGAGAATCTTTTGGTCTGAAAATCATGGACCCATCAACAGCAGGAGAATATAGAGAAGTAGACTGATAAGAATCTGAACTAATAGCTTTAATCAGAATCACGCTTCCCTCGAAAACAACTTTGTGATACCTTTGAAATTGTTCCTCAAGATATAATTGAATAATTGTATCGTTTTCTTTGTTTTTTCCTCCATTACAGTCCATCCAGGCATTAGGACCATCTTTAACATATTTATATCTATAATCACAGTATTAATAGCATACCGTAATTCTTGGACACTGAATCAATCAGGTGAATTATCTTTGTGCAGATTTATATGAGTTTTAAGATTTGTTCTAGCTCTAGTCGCAACACCTTTAATTCCTGAATGGCTATTCTTGGTTTTGGGAAATTACAAAGTCAAATGCACTAACAAGAACAATCAACTTGAATCACATCCCATAAAGATATACAGTACACATAATATAATTTACTGTCTTGGATTAATATATCTACTTGTTCACATAACTTTTCCAAACATATGCAACTTCTCACCACCAACGTCTAATATTATGTATTCTCTCAATTTTATCGATCTTCTGTATTCGTGGTTCTCAAAATATTGTGGTCATGATTAACTTTGACTTAAATACTTAAATGGTTAATGCCAACTGCACCATGGTTGATACTTATAGTTACAAATAATTATCACTGAATAATTCTTGAAGATTATAAAATAAAACACGTTTTGTTACTTTGATAGTATTTATAAGATTGAACCTGTATTCATTTACTTGTTTTTAATACACATTAGGCACTATGAATACATAAATAATAATACGAACAATCTCACACAAATGAGGAATGCTTAGAAGATCATTGGTGGAGGATTATTGATTTCTTCGATTGTGTATGGAGGTCAGGGATTGTTTTAAATGATACAAAGTTCCAATTTTGTAGCAAAATAATAGATTTTGCTGAATTTAATATTTCTAATGATTGGGTTGAATCTTTACAAAAATTTATTGTTTCAGTTCGTGCATTCCTACATCAAAATTGATAACGATTATAAGATCTTGGCTTGGTCTTGTCACCCAAATTGCTCATTAAGGCAAAACGAAAGAGATAATGGAACCGTTCAAGCCATTACTAATTCTCAAGACGGGTTTCAATTAGAATTATTCCTTAAAATGAAGCATTTTTGAAAGAGAGTGACTTAATAGTGAAGAAAATTGAATGTGGAATTCAAATGTTCGATCTGTCTTAGAACTGATTGGTCCATTGCAGGACTAGAATATTATTTAAGTCAGAAACACTGTAAATGTGGATCCAAACTTCCTGATTTCTATGTAAATGGATGGAAGGTTACCGTTGTGGGATTGGATTTCTCCTTGAAAAAGAAAAATGCTATGCACCAGTGGAACATGAGATGTTAGTGGTTTGTTGGGGGTTATAACAAAATTAATATTTTACCCAGGGATGCGACATGTTATTGGTTGTAAATCATGATAAGTAAATGATCAAATTACGGGGAAACAGAACAGTAGATGAAATTCCCAATATTATGATGCTCAGACTTAAGCAACGGACACTAATATAGATATTTGAAATTGTCCATATTCTGGGATTTACTCATGCAGTGGATAATGCAACATACAGGAACCCCATTGCGAACAATGCTCCTACGATGGAGGAAGAAGAGGAAATAAAGATGGCCTTGGTAGATAAAAAAAGATAGGCAGGATTTCATGCCCGATACTTGTTGAGGCAACAAAGTACGATTAGACACCATAGGCTCTTTTGGAATTCCTTAAAAGTGGAGTATGAGGGGATTGATTCCCTGAAGAAATTGCTGAATACTATCCTGTACCTTAATATCTCTATTAAATGCATGGAGTTATAATGCATCAAGATCGAGTTGTTCTACCAAAATATATTTGTATTGGGTATTATCAGCTCTTCATTCGGCGAGTCAAGGTGTTTAAGCCATGACAAGTTATGCATAATCCTTTGTGTTCTGGCCTGGTATCATGAAATATGTCTAAGATATGAGAAATCAATGTAAATTATGTAATTCAATTGCCCTGTCACAAATTAAACGTCCATCAATCTAGCCCAAAGTTCCCATTCCCTGTTCGGAACCATAGTAGCCCATTATTGTGCCATAAAATGAACAAATATCTGGTTGTTTTCTGGCAGATTATTTGTATGGACAGAGATATTTGACTCATCTCCAATGAATTCAAGCGGATTTAAAGGGCTTATAATGAGCCCAAGTTTTTTATTTTTTACATTTGAAGTCCCGGAAGAATTGTCCAGTGATAATGGACCTGAGTTTGTGAGTAGAGAGACAAGAATATTTTTAGATAAGTGGGGAGTTACTTATAGAACATCTTCTGCCTACTGACCACAATCAAATGGAAAAGCTTAAGTCGCTGGGAAAAATTTAAAAAAATGTTGTATCATAACTTAGGACCAAATGGTATTGAATGCAGATACATAGTTTTTCAAAGACTAAAGTAACTATATCTGGTAATAAGAATCACCTAGCCTTGCCAAGCAGAGGCACCTTGACCAGTAAAGTGCAAATATGGAGAAATTGTATTAGACTAACCAATTAAGGTGGTCATATTTAATTATGATATAAGAAATCATTTAAGAAAACTAAAACTCTCAGAAATCTGGGTGATACAAATACTAAGATAAACATGTGGAATCCTGGACGTTCGTAAATTTAGGGCTCAGTCATAGATGTTGGCATGATCCATCTATTTTTATGAACCATGGGAAGATATATGAATCGGTCATCCACGCATTTGCTGAGTGCCTCTGTCTAGAATTACTTAAACTGTTTTGAATCTTCAACTATGATGGGTCTCATATATACAAAAATGAGTTACTTATCTGCCATAATTATTTCTGGAATACCTGTCAGAAGAATTAGCCTCCAAAAACAAAGGCACTTTACTATGAACTTTTAAATTAGAGGTATATATTTCTAAAAATCTTTCTTTGAAAGAACCAAACCGAGTGACAGATTTATAAACATTTTAATGGATTCCACAACGATAAAAGTTGCTTTTATTATCAAAATACCGCCTGTCATTTTTTATTTTTTTGAATTTGGAATCCCAATTCAAAATCTGCATGAAAAGTTTCCTACAGAAAACTTTAGAGCTTTATTAAAAATGGGAAATTAGTTTTTGTGAAAAATCTCAGTAATAATGTTCTTATAATGTTGATTATTTACCCAGAAACTAATGAAATATCTATTTTTTAAATAGTAGATTAAGAAAGTATTTTTTGGCTTATGACTTGAGATAAAAAGGTAGGGAAACATTTAACTAGTGATGCTAATCCAGGAGTATTTTGATCATGTTCAAAAAATAAAACCAAAAATCTGTGAATTGGATATTGTTTTTGTTTTTTTTAGGAAAGCAGCTTAGATGTCATGACGTTTAATTAGATCAGCTTTTAGTAGCTTTTACAAGTGGGAGGGAGGGAAGGAAATAAACAAATACATTGGTAAGAGTTACTCTGATAAGGATCCTCTTTTTTACACTAGGTCCACAAGGATTAACAATTGTAACTCTACAAAAAATCCTCCGGGTTACTCATCGCCTATTATAAGCACATACAAATATTTATTAAGGTTCTAAATATAATTGAATATACTGCATAAGGAAGTTTACTACTCAAGTACTAAATATTGATGACAACAGCTTAGACAAAAAAAATCACGGTGTTACTTTACTTTAGTGATTCTGTAACATAGTTATTCAATAAAATATAATAAAAACAATCGAACAATGAATGTAAGAAATTAATGCCCAAGTTTAATTTTATTTAATTGCTTATTTATTGTTATGTAAAAATTGTCATACTTTCCAAAATGATGTCACACTACATTTGGTATGTTTAAACAGATATAAGGTAATCGTTTTGTCTAGTAAAATAAGAAAGTAATAAATAATAAACAATAAAAATCTTTCTATTTGTAATAGATTAACATATGGGAAGCAAGAATAATATTTACTAGATCAATTTTAATTTTATTTTTCGGAAATTCAAAAATGCTTGTACTTTTTTATACAATTTGTCGATGGACATATTGATAATGAAAGAGTTTTCATTGCATGATGAAATAAAATCTTATATGGAAAAGAGAAAAAAAATAACTGACTTGTTTAAAATTTATGTTTGAAATTTACAGATTAAAACCACATAACAAATGTATATGATTTGATTGATAAGCATTAAAATAATTATATACATATATTAATAATTTTCTGGTGTGTGTAAATTAATACCTGTTTGTAGTATGTTTATTCTACAAGAATATAATTATTTACATTTCAATTATTCGCTTTTCCTGTCATATAATTGCTCAACTTACAACCAATTAAATAACGTAACTATTACATAAACAAAATAGGGAGTCTTCTAAAGTGATAGTAAGAAAATTGTCCTGGGGAAAATTGCCATATAGGACAATTGCTCGTATTTTGTTCAAACTTCATGATATTATAAATTGACTTAACATTATTTAGGTCAAATATCTAAACATATATTTGTTCCATCCCCCAAGGGATTAACTTTAAGTGTGAGCAATATTATTGTAATATTATTGCAATATAATTTTGAAAATTTATTAAATTCATTCCAATCTTCTAAGAAATAGATCGAAACGATTGATAAGGAGAGGAGGGGATAAATAGCTTAGGACCTCTTAAAATATAATTGAATACCGTCCACCCTCAGGAATAGTAACCCAAAGGGGGTGGAACTATTTTTCGATGATATTAGAGGGGTTCCTTGGATGTATATGATGCTTAGATGTTGGTTTTGAGGATCCAGGAGTACCCTCAAGTACTCCGAGCAACTTGACATCTTGGACCAATTTTTATAAATAGAGTGGTTGCTTGGATGTATGTGATACATTGGCAGTGGTGTTTAACTATCACACACTACCCCCAGACACCAGAGAGCTTTAAGTTAGTTTTTTGGTGTTACAGGGCTTCCTGGGATGAAATGGCGACAGTTTTTAGTAATTCCCCACTATCCTCAGGACACTGCCCAATCCTTAGGTGGAGAGTATTCATCCATATTTTATGCTATTTATTCGCCTATCCTTTTTTATTCAAAAAAATATTACTAACACTTCTCTTTGGCGATGGAACAAACAAATATGTTTCAATATTTGTTATAAATACTAGAAAGCGAATTTATAATGTGGCAATTTTGTACAGGGCAATCTTCCACGGGCAAAAACTCAAAATGAAAATAAATTGGTCTAATAAAGGAAGACATTTCTTAAACTGGAAAGTCTAGGGAGTTGAGATCAGGGCTGGAGGAAGACCAGAAATCAGCCATATTGCTGTTGCAGATGTTTTGGTGGTAGAATGACACCTTGTGATTAAAAATAGCACGAGTGAAATTCTAATTAAATGATACTACAAGTCTTGGGTGCCACTCTGAGGAGAAAAATAAAAGATAAATGAAGAAAAAAGATCATTTTTTCAGTCAGCTGTTGCTGTAGTATATCTTATATTAAAATTTTAAATTTTAGAGAAAATGAAACAAAGTTAGTCCATTAAGAGACTAAATATATTATATAAATCTTACCAGCAGCTGCTTGTATAGATGTACACAGCAACAGCCCCCCTCTCCCTCTAATCATTCTATAGTTGTCTATGGAGAAAAAATTTGGACAAATATATGTTACTCAAAAAAGAGGTTTTGTAAACAAATTATATATATATGTTCACTAAGTAACAATTATCATTCATTTATATATTTGCAAAAAAAATTATGTATTCATTGTAGATAAAAATCTATTCAAAGAGAATTTGTTTATTTGATGATAATAGCAGTATTAAAATAGCAGTACTTGTGAATATCATTAAATTCACCATCCATCCATCAGTGAAGTTTTTTTTTTTTGTTCCTCTTGTTTTTATTATAACTGTTGAAGTCTGAATAAATTGTTTTTTTATATATTCATTTCTTTTTATTTATTCCTTTTCATTTTATTTTTTTTGGAGTTTAAAGAACTCCCGACATTATTGTATATAAATAAGTCTTACTGAATATTTGTGTTGGATTCGAGTATCACTCAAACTAAAAAAGCTCAAATGATAAAAACTCAACTATTTTTGTCTATACATATTAATATCAACTCAAACCCTCCGTTAGTGAACTGGGATATATTATACACGCCAGAATTTATAAAGGAAAAGTTTTCTATTGTATCAAAATTTTACCAGTAATAATTTTCAGTATATTCCTGAAATATTTTATCGGATGATATTATTAAAATTTGCATATAGTGATGAACAATTCAACGAAATATTTAGTAAAAATAAAATTAATGTTTTTACACATTTTAAATTCTTGTAACCCCAAATTCATTCTGTTATGGTTATTTTAAAATTAGGAGGTATTTTTTCCCAATTAAATATATTTTCATTCCAGTATTTTATTTTATATAGGGGTCTGAAGCAAATCGTGGACTTTTAATAAATGATAATTATTTGATTAAAATAGAAAGGTTTTGTAATTTTTGCTACATATTCTGAATATCCTGTTCGTTCTGCATAAGTAAACAAAAATAAACATTTTTTAAATCATTCATCATGAGACAGAAGCAAAAAGGTAGAGGATCTCAGACTTTTTGGCTGCCAAAATTGAGGTGGTAGAGATTATGGACATTGTGAATTGCTCCAAGAGCCTCATTTTCAAGGTGGACAAGATGAAAAAGGATGGAAAAGACCTCTCAAGGATAGAAGGAAGTGGGGGACACAGTTTGAAAAGGGATTCTGAGTTTCTGGAGGACCTAAAGAAGAAGATCAAGGAGGACCCCAAAAAATCCATGAATCACCTCTCTAACGAGTTTGACGTGGACGAGGGGACAATCAAGAGGGCTGTGAAGGAGGACTTGTGATTGTGCTCTTACACAAGGATCCCACACCACCTTTTGACGGACACTCTGAAAGAAAGGAGACTGCAGAGATGCAAGAAAGTTCGAGCGTGGATCGAGACAAATTGATCCACAGTATAAATTTCTTTGACGAGAAGATTTTCACCATGGACCAGATTTACAACCTTTGGAACGACCGTCGGCTTGGGAGATCACCAGAAGAGGTCAAGGAAGTGTTCTGTACAAAATATCCAGCCCAAACAATGGTCGTGGTGTCGTGGCGTCCGACGGCAAGAAGATGCCTCCCTTCTTTTTAAGGCTGCGGAGAAAAATGGACAGGAGGCCTACTACAAGGTGCTGAGGTTCACCATACTTCAATGGCTCAAGGCCACCTACCCAGAGGACAACTATATGTGGACCCAAGATGGTGCACCCTCACACACATGGCCAAATACCAGAAGTTCTGCGCTGACAACATGATTGATTGTTGGTCCAAGGACATGTGACCATCATCTAACGGAGGGATGTTTCTATGGTCATTTGTATTGATAATTATATCACTGTTAATAAAGCAAATTGGGTTTGGTTGTCTGAGGATATTTCATTTTTGAGCGTGTGCTAGATATCTTAGATCTAGTAACTACAATGATTTAATAAATAACAATGGAGCAATAAGCTTGTGTTACCAAGAAGCAAAAAGGTAGAATATCTCAGACTTTTTGGATGCCAAAATTGAGGTTGTAGAGATAAAATCAGCGGGTCATATTAAAAAAAAAAGAAAATTTGGGTTTATTAGTAAAATAAAACTTGTATGTCTGTTTGGCAGCGCCTGTAAACTTTGAGCAATGCCAGTTATTCCCACTCGTTCCTTATGATTTTTGTTTTCATATTTTTGGCAGGAAATTTTACTTTATTCTAATTGTTCCATTGTATTTCTGCTTTCCAATACGGCTGGGATGTTAATTATTATAAATATAGCAACCATAATTAATTTTAGTTATGTTTTTTTTACATCTATATAAATACATGTTTAAAAAAATAAATAATAAACTTAAATGAAAATGAACTTTTTTAATAATTTACAAACATGCAGTATTTGATTCATTTTACTATTGACATAGTTATACTAATTTAATCGTTTAACTTAGATTTTATCAATTCAACGAAAATAATGTTCTTCTTTGAGTTATGATTTTACTGGGACTCGACTTGAATCAGTTTTTAAACACTCGAGTTCAACTTCATATTCATTTGTTCAAAGTGGATAATTATAATTCGAATCAATAAAAGTGAATAAAGAAATATTTAAAGGCACTATTGTTTACCTATTTATATATATACTATTTACATAATTTTTTTAATATAATTCGTACTTATGATAAGTTTATATTGTAGCCCTAACTTGATCTAATAAAAAATATATTTTCATTTTTTAATCTAATTCAAATAATTTAGTCTTCAAATAAGTTCCTTTTGCCTAAGAACAATTTAATACGAGGGGTGTTATTTCTTTTGAAACAAAGCACTTAAATATGATGGTTATTACTTAATATAATATTTTTCAGGATTAAATTACGACATATCAAGTATAAGCAAGTATTTGAAATCAACATAAAATTAAAAATAAAGAAGTACTTTTATGTAAAGTATTGATTTTTCCATACTCAAAAGTTAGCTCAAATCTATAAAAAAAATTAATAATACTCAAAAAAAATTTTAATGTAAATTGCCAAAAACAAATTTGTTACAAAAATAAATAAATAAAGACCCTTGAACTCATTGCAAAGTACTCTTACAATCGAAAACAGAGTTTTAAATATTTGTAAAGAAATAAAGTTTTGTTGATTTGTGTTATTGACTGACTTATTAGTGTAGTCAAACCTACTTTATTGTTAAACTAAGGTTTTATCACTACAAAGAAAAAATAATTTTTGGATTATATTATTACTTGAATTGACTCAATTCATAATAACATACAATTGATTCTATATTCAATTACTCAAAATTAAATAGTTAAATAGCAAAATTACCCCTTTTAGTTTTGCAAGACTAATTTTATCTCAGTATTTAATAAAGAGTAATAATTAAGCGAAAAGTCTTTAATTGTTCCCATGGGTCAAACATAGGTCGCACATAAATTAATAGCTTTCTATCAGCATTCTACAGACGCACGGAATAAATTGTGATTTTACTTCAAATTTAGGGACACTTTATTCATCAATCTCTGCCAGATATTTTAATACTTCAAACTTTTTGGTAATGCTTTTTTAAACTGTTTCATAATAAAAGTTAGGGTATTCAATGATACAAAAAATAATCATTGAAGACAAGAATTATAAGCCCAGCACTTTTGTTTTTGTATTTTCTCATGAAAAAACTTAATTCTAGATGTATGATTCTTGTCAAAAATGATTGTTTGTTTTTTTTAAATCATTTTTATTACATTTTTTCTTGTCTTTACTCCTCAAAACGACTTCGCCGGTTTTTATATTCTTATAGTGTACGTGTGAATATATTAAGGTTTATATTAATTATTTTCTTATAGTTTGATTGTTTATGATTTTTAGGTATTAAGAATAAAATTAATTTTTAACTGATTTTTAAATGTTGACTGATGTTTTTATAAAGACGATATTTTCCTTTATTGTGTTTATTTTTATACATCCAATATTTATAAATAATGACTTTTCTGTTAAGAAAATATTACAAAATACAAGTCAACATAAATATAATTTTTTAAATTATTTACAGCTTAATATTCTTGTAGTAATCAGGGTTTTAAAAAAACTTGACTAATATTTTTTAATAGAAAATCTGATAAATGAAATTTTTTAGTGTGTATTATTGAGCTTTTTTGTTTGAAAAATAAAAAAAGTAATATTTTATAAGTGGGATGCACACTCGTCGAAAACTTCTTTTTTTTGGGGGCTATAAAGGGCCCTTTTTATCTTAACATAAGTTATTTTGTACCCAAGTACAACGATAATTCAATTTATTGTATCATTAGATTTATGTAGTGATGTGGCAAACACAATCTGGATAATGGATCTAAATTTGTAAAATATTCTATGAGCTTTTGTGGCAATAAAATGAATCCATTTTTTGTTAGGCAATATAAAATATATAAAATCTTTAATTTGGTTTTAATATTAAAATAAATTTTTTTACACTTTTCCCTTGATGCCTTTTAAAAGAAGCCAATTATCTTTTAATTAGTCTTAACATTACCACTGCCCATAGTATTAGTTGTTTTTTAAACTAAAGCAGTGTCTCAGGCTACAAATAACTACTGTGACATTTCACGGGTTGTTGTTACTCGAACTCTAATCCAAACCTAGCATAAATAATGTATAATAATATTTCATTTAAGAAGTAAAAATGAAAAATAAATTTCGTGAAATAGTGAGTGAGAGAAGCTTAAAAAATATATATATTTATACATAATATATTCATATATACATACATATAAATTGAACATTTATTTTCAGTCCATTTTCAGAGGGGTCATTAAGTAGGGAACGAAAAGGAAGGGAAGGGAACTCTTATTTTCTTTCTTTCCCTTTTCATATCTGCATTGACTATATCATCATGGTTTTTATTAATATATTATGTTCAGAGATATTGGGGAAAGTGTATACTTGTAAGTATAAAAGTAGTATCTCAGAGTCTTTGTAGTTCTTTATAATGCAACATCATTTGATACAATTACAAAATTATTTGTGATTCAGGGCCACACTGTATACAACGTGCGTCATACAATCAAAAAGCCCAAAAGGTACCTTTCGATATTTTACAGTTGATGAAATTTAAAAAAAATAATGATAATAAATTATTATTCCATAGCTTTCAAACAGTCTAATTAAAAATATGTCAACAAAAAAAGGAGATAAGGGCAAAACATCGGAATATTGCCTATTTTTTTTCAATCTATTGAGCTAGTATTTAAGGTCAGGGGGCTCATCCACAGTAGCTAGAGACTCTTCAAAAAGCCAGACATCAGCAAGGATAAAAAAGAAATTATCAATTAAGCTGTGTATTGTTTAATGCAATCGGAAACAAAAGCCTCATTGTGTTTCTCCAAGGAGCTCAGGGTGGGAGCCTAGGAGTGGCACTTAAGGACTTCTTGGGGGCTTTACCCTTGATGAAATTTAAGAAAGGAATATATGCTTTATTACCCCATAGAATAGCTTTCATTGTATGAAATAATGGATTTTAGAATTCCCGGGCAAAGATTTTAGGGTATCTAAGTTTTCGGAAATAGTCGTAAACTTTTCTTTTTCGACCCATTGAAGGGAGCAGAGGAGCAACTACTGTAAAAAAATCTTTAGATCCCAATTGAAAAAACAATAAAAGTGGAACGATAAATAGAGCCTATTGATTTACCAAGAAGTCATTTTCTGTTGTACCTGCTGTCAATAAACTATTTTCACAAATAACAATGATTTTTGATGGATACAACGATTTTTACAAAGGTTTTTAAGAAGAAAAAATTTCCACGAAGAGGAGGGAATACCTTTTTGAATATTGCCGCACTTTTACTTATTTTTGTACATTTTTCTTGCTTAGAGAGCACCTACTTTGGTGTAGACATATCACATATTTATAAATATTTTTCTCCATGCTTCAAGGAAAGCTTAATGGGGTTTAACAACAGATTAGAAAACTATATCGATGCATCAACAAAATGTCGTAAAATCTTTTTTTTTTTTTTTTTTTTTTTAATGTTCCTTTAATTGGTTAGATGGAGTTGCATTGAAATCTGTATTTGTATAAAATTCAGTTTACGTTAGTTTGTCGGTGTGTGTATCCTTTATATGTGCCCAAACCGTATATATCTATAGGATACATAAAAATGGTATTTTAATTAAAATACATGTCAATAATTTCAAAATAGTTTTTCATTTTTTATCTCTTTTTAATCATCAAATCTCAATTTTCAATTTTTAAGATGAAATGCTAAGAAAAAGATGCATTTTCGACTTACAATTTTAGACTCTAACGTTCCTGCAATACAGTATTTTCACTTTCCCGATGATTATAACAATAACTTTTTTGATATTTACAAAAAGGGCCAAATCTATTGCAGATAACATTTTTGGGAAAATTATTCGACATTATTTTTTTTTTTTGCAAGTCAAAAAAATATCGGTAGTTTTTATGTTTTTATTTACCATGCCAATATAGTTATTTGATACCTTTTTCTTTTGAAAAATAAGTTCAAAAAAGTACTTTTTTTAAATTTATTTGCGAATTTTGATTTGGCAATTTTCGAACAAAAATAAACACAATTCTTTTCATGCATAACGTTGGCATTTTATTTGAAGTTTATAGGACATTCTTTCAAATTCATAATAATTAATTTCACAAATATAAAATAACATACATGTGTTATATTTCAAACCTCACCCTCACTAAAAGTGTCTAATTTTTTAGAAGAAATGGAATAATTTCGCTCAATAGACAATGTGACAAATTCTTCTCTTTGACTCAATCTGCGTAGGTTTGCGCCCTAATCTTTTCTAGAGAAGGAAATATACATCATGTTTAAAAACTTCAAAGAAGATTCCTAGGTTCAGATGGAGTAAATTTAATACATTAATGTTACTGATATGTAATTAGTGCAACTTCATCTGAACAATTAAAGGAACATTAAAAAAAAGTAAAGAAAAAATGATATTGACTTTTCTCAATGTTTTTTTCACTCCCTCCTCCTATGCTTCTTTATTCAACCCTTTGTTACTTTTATGGGGTGTTAATCTTCCTAAAAGATTAAAATATGATTGTAACATTTTGTTTTTGATTTATAAAATCTCCACCTTCTATGTTGGTACTTAATTTATCATATACATCTGGTATTTATCAGATCTACTTTTAAAACACACCAAATTTAATATTAATTTTCTGGCTCGTCCATAAAGGAACTTATCCTTCCCTTACCATTCGGGTTGATCATTTGGAGAGTCGTTGCAAAAAAACTAATAATTATTAATTTAAAAATAAATAATATTCAAACATTTTTTTTGTTCTCTTTTCCTTCACATTTCTCTCAGTTCATTCTCCCCATCCAAACAGGGCTCCATAATAAATTCAAAAGCAAGGACCGACTGATATATTTATGAAAACAGCAGTGGACTCTCTTTTACCTTCATTGTACAACTTATACAATTAAACCTTCCATTTTTTACAATTACGTTAAAAATTCAATTTTAGTTAAAATAAGTTTTTGAATAAGAAACAAATTTAAAAATTAATTATTAAGATTTCAAATAATCTTTCTATGCGTTCTAATTATTTATCCCCCAAAAAAAAAAAGGGGGAAGGAAGAAGATTAGAAAATGTTTTATTCTGTACAGTGTGTGTAGTCAAAGTATAAGCAACCCTCAAATGTTTAAAATGTAAGTAAGATGTAGAGTAATAAGTTTGAAATATCTACTGAGGTTGTCTAAAAAAAATTGTTAATAACTTTTTCAATATTTTGTTTTTATATAAATCATAGAATAAACTATCGAAACAACATCTTAATCTTGTTTTGTACGGAAATAAAGCCAATGAGCATTGCGGACCTGTTGGGCTACTCCCGCACTACTCTGTATGCCACTAGGGACATATTTGAGTCATTTGGGGCAACTTAAAGTGTAAAAGTACAAAGATTGGCTTCATTCTAGCTTATGTTTGGTTTGCCATGAATCATAATGTGGCCCCATCATTACTAGATATAAATCCAGTGGATTACAGCATATAGATTGTTGTGGAGAGAGAAGCCTTTCAAACCCCCATAGGTACGTCGAGAACTTAAGGGCTACCATCATTTCAACCCTGGAACAAAGTGGATGAGTCCTATATGAAGAAAAACTTGCTTTGTCTTCAGGACCCATTAAGAGACAATTATGGCAGCTACTGTAAATCAAATTGAATAAATTATGACTTCATTATATGATGATTTATCAAATAAAATTTCCAGTTTCTATCTTTTATGGTTCTGGTGATAAGTTATGGAAATTGATATACTAACATATACTCAGATTCCACTTACCCTCACTTTGATAAAACATACATTTTTTAATAATTCAATAGTATTGTATCAAATTATATTATTATTTATTGAATTCACAAGTATAAATAAATTCCCAAAAAAGTATTTAATTTGTTTATTGAGGTTTGTGGTATTTTAATATATGACGAGTAAGAAGGGTAAATAAATGTTTATAATACGAAGATATACATTTGAACACTTCAAGAAAGTACTTGCTTTAGGATTACAGGGATATCTGCAAAGAGTGCAGAATAAATCTATAATTTATACATCCGAGTTGAAAAGCTTTATTTTGTCTTAGTATTATCATAATATCTGGAATATTGGATTTTCAAGAACACATTACATTTATACAAAATCTATTTTTTATAAAAAAAAAGATCATTTTTTTTAAAATAACAAATTATATTTATTCATATTTGTCGTTTTGGCTCCAATATTTTGACGTAAATGCTTTTGTATCATGCCATGTCGGAGAAAAGATTTAAAAAAATTATAATTTTTTTCATACAAAAATTGTATGACTTATAGTTACTGTGTATAAAATAATTGATCTTTTTTTTTTTCAATAAGATGCATTTTTCGATTTATCTATTTGAAGCTACTATGACGCAGGTTTTTTAATAGGAAAATATCACCTTTTAGATAGCTTCAGTCTACTAAATTAACTAAACCTCCATTAAAATTACCAATATACTTATACATTTTAAACAAGGGATTTTGTATATTAATATAGTGTTGGAAATTATTTGAATTAATTTTTCAGGAACATACTAAACAGTTTTGGCGTTAAAATGTAGATCTATAGGAATAAGAAGAATAATATCCTATTTTACTAACGGAAGGTTAATAGCCTAAATATATATATTTTTAAATTTGATTTAATAATGCTGAATTGGTGATTTCAATATTATTTTTCTTTTATTATGACATAAAAAAGTCATAACTGTCTAAACTTATTAGTTTTTCTTTCCGTATTCTTCCATTGATATTTTTTTTCTTAAACTGGAAAATGAAAAGAGAAAAAAAAACTTTTGATGGAATTGTTGATTTTTTGAGCAAAGGAGATTTAGACCCAAATAGTAAGGTTGTTGTTGGAACTTTGTATTTGCATATTTTCTAGAAATTAGTTTTAATTGTACATTTTGTAAAGACAAACGTAAAGAATTCCCTTTTTTCTGTTTAATGGAGACTACAATTTATTTATTGTGTGAATGTCCTTTTTTAAATATAATATATATATCTTTCGGTTTGAGCTAACTTTTTTTAGTGCAAGACCCAGAGTGCTGACTTTTAAACGTCTTATAGCGGGACAGATAGTCAACAAATGAATGTGGTCCCTACAAAAGGGCATCCAATTTTTTACTCCCCTAGGTCAAGGAAGAGAAAGACACTGGTGGAGGAGTTTTAAACGTTGTGAAGCTAAATGTGTTTTGAAATATTTCAATTAGTATTTTTCCATATGGTCTGTCATTATTACATAGGGGATAAATTATCATTTTATTATTAAGTTTACATTTTCATTTTGTTTGCATCTCTGTCTTTTTTGTTTCAAATCTGAAAATATATGAATGCCGAGTAAAGGGCAAGAGAAAAAAAATGAGAGTCCAAAAGCTATACCAAGTCAATGAAATGTTTGGAGACAATTTTAAATACTTAATAACTTAGTGTATACTACAACACATTTAGTTATTTTCTCTTTTACTGAAAGCTCAGAGTATTCTCTGTTATTTAAATTAAATTAGAGTTTATTAGCATGCGGCAGAAACAATAAAGTCGTGATTTTACTACCTTGCTTGCCGCTTGAATTTCGCCATAAGTAAATATTGAAGCCAAATATGCCTCAAAGACAACCTTCTACTGTGTCAAGGGCCGCCTGGATAAAAGTGATGATATGTAAGAAGCTCCTTGGACTGCCCAGGCACATAACAGAGGCAGTTAGGCCAAAAAGTACTATTCCTGACTTCAGAGTTGGTAATAAGTAAACCCTCAGTTTTGTTATAATTGTTTGGTGAATACTGGCCTGCACAATCACCATTAATGAATTCACTCTACTGTAATATTTGATGGCAAGTAGAGTCCCAGGCCTACAAAATCTGGTATCCAAATGTTGAGGATTTAAAGGAATCTGTCAATGAGCAGTGGTCAGAGGCAAACATCCACAGGACCCGTAGCAAATTAAGCATCCTCTTCCAAGTAGTGAATGCTGTCTCAGGTAGTCAAACTTAAGGTTAGTTACTCTTAATAACATTATTTTAAAATTATATATATATTTTTTTTTAAACTGTATTAAACTTATACAAAATTATACGTAATTGATTAATTCGTTCATTTGAGTCTCATTACTTTTGCACAAACCGGTATAGAAGAGTGGGAAAAGTTGGATTTCATCGATTTATTTTTCTTGACCCAGTATATAATCCCAAGCAAAGAGTTGTTAATTTTGTAGATATATATATATAGTTATTCAATTTAAATTCCAATTTTTTCATAATTAAACGAAGAAAAACAATTAAACTCCCAGTTGAAATAAAGAAAGCTTTTTATCATTTATTTTTATTCCGTTCTCCCTCTTTCTTTATATCCTTGTATGGACACTTCCCCCCCCCCCTCCTCCATTGTCTAGTTTTGTTATCTGTGGGTGACATGGTGAGAAAAAAAAAAGAATAAAAGTATTAATTATACTTTCTTCACTGTAACTTCTTGACCGTTTTACAAAAATATAAATACATAAAGCATTTTGTCCTCAAAACATCATCCTCTGTTCTATTTTAGATTATTTTCTGTGTGTATAAACCCTTATATGACTCTAATATTTAGATAGAACTAAAAGAGGAAAATATTTATATATCATTTCATTGTTATGAATTGTTATTTGTTAAAAAATGTTCTAATAGAGTTTGAACGTTGATTAAGATTTCCTCTACTCACTAACAATTTTCAAACCATGTCGTATTTTTTTATTTGAATTAAAAAAAAAAAACTGTCCACACAGGAATAATTTCAGCTAGTTAAATTTGTTGATGTATCTAATGGTACTGACGGAAATACAATTAAAAATACAATCTGAAGTCCTCTTCTTCCACCCAAAAAGAAAAAAAAATCTCTAACAGCTTTTACTCCAATCCAAAGATGTATTTCATGAAGTATAATTTTTACCTATTAGTTTAAATATAATTTTAGTAATTTAAGTTTAATTGATCTTATATAATTATTGCTGTGTTGATAATTTAATAAAGTGACCTTTGTAGGAAAAGGAAATAAAAAAATGTTAGAAAAGATAAAAGATACAAATCTTCAATTTTGGTGACAATATAATTACCTACACTTCAAGTAAATGAACAAAATTTCAATTTAATTTGGGACATCTAATTCACATTCGTATTAAGGAATGAATACAAATTATAATAATTTGAAAGAATTTTGGCATTTATGAGTAAATAACTGTCTCAGCCAGTCTAATTTTTATAGACCTAAGCCCAACACTAATAAAAATATTTATGTTACTTGCTTACATGGTATTGCTCAATTCCATAAAAATGATTCTCTTAGAGATCAAAGAATCATTGTGATGAAAAACAGAGTTCTCATATCTGGATTTTCCATTTTTGCATGGGCTTTATTTATCTATATCTCACCATAATGGTTTTTTCCAGTGCTGATATATAAAAAGAGAGATTATTAAATGGGTATATATTTTCAATGGCTTGATAATATGTTATTATTATAAGGCTTTCAGTAAAGGGATGAACTTTTTTCGATGTTACACAAATCAACAGAAAGTTTATTTTTTTGTTGATTTATTTATAGCTAATAACACATAACAAAAATCTGTCATCCATTTTTTTGTTTCAAATCTCAAGGCTTCTTTAGTTTTTCACTTTTTTATTTCAAGGGAGTTGACCAAATGGGTATTTTTGACATTTAATTATTAAAACTAACCCAACTGCCTTAAGAAAGTGAAGTAAATAAAGATATTATATGTAAATGAAGAGGCCTAAAAATTAGAATCCTTTTAGCATTATAGCATCAATTCTAAAAATCTGACCATTTTTTATGTGGCGCCAATTCAGAGAACTGACAGAAAGCTAAAACTTGATGTTTGTTTTGTTGTTGTGCATTCAAAGATGTCCAAGCAACAAGTAAAATGGCAGTGGGTTGAGCGATCTCTTCGTTCACAAGTCAATCTCCGACAAGAAGATGTTCACAGTGGACGCTGTTCTGAACAGGAGAAATGATCACTTCTTGACTGAATCAAAAGGTCAAGTCAAGGAAACCATAAGGAGCAATCATCTACCTCAAGTAATGATCCTCGGCATCATCGCGTCCAATGGCAGTAACATGCCTCCCTTCTTCAAGGCCAACGAAAAGGTCAAAACAGATTTCAATTATATGGTCCTCAGATACCATGTCTTGCCATGTTTGAAGAGCACTTTCCCCTGGGAAAAGTATTTATTTAACTAATACGGTGCCCGGCACAAGCGTCCAAGAAGGTGCAGCATTTCTGCAGGGAGAGCATTATTGCCTATTGGCCGCCAGACTTCTGGCCTTCATCCTCACCCATGTGAATTGCCTGACTTTTGACAATTTTCACAACCCTAATTATACAGGTTGAACATTGTTGGATCTGTTCTCATTCCAAAAAAGGTAGTTTTTAGTCATGATTTAATAACAATTAAAACATCCTCAATTGGGAAATATTAATATACCAATTTTGATTTTTTTTTTTTTCACTTTTTGAAAAAAGTTGAGAGGTACAATAAATAACGTAGTGTGTTAAACTCATTCCAACACAAACAAAAAAATTAATTTTATTTTCATATTTAAGAAGTTTTGATCGTTTTTTTAATATTGATATATACTGAAAAACTACATTAAATTTTGTGATAATTTACGCTTTCCTATAAAATGTGTCACAGTTTGAAAAACACTGGAGTAACGTATTAGCGAAAATGTGATCTAAATAGGTTGAGTCAACACACTGCATGTACCAATTCTGTACTTTATAAAGCTGAAAATTTGTCTAAACCATCAGATAAACAATATTTGAACATCGGGAAAAATTGTATACCTATTAATGGATTTTGTTCCTTTTGTGGTTGAAAGATACTTTAATATCCCCGTAAAGAAACTCTGAAATATCTCATTAAGAAGGAGTTTTTACTTTCCTTTCAAAGCAACGAAATACGTAATATTAAATTGGCAATCCATTCATATTTACTGTCACGAAACTGTTCTATACGTAATACAGTAAAGTTTACAATTTCTACCAGAAGTCTTAGATTATGAATCCTTAAGTTTCCATACTAAAAATGGAATTTTAATTATGGCAACCTCTTGAATATGAAAGAAAGAGAATAAAGGACGATTATCCTAAACTGGTTTCCGTTATCAGAGCTACCTCAATCTAATGATAGGCCTCAGATCAGAGAAGGTTTATAAGCATTTGTATATTATACAATTTTTTAGTCATAAGTGATCCCCTAAATTTGGTAAAACCCTAGGATTTAACCCAGGTTAGTCTTAGCATTAAAGCTTCTATGACCTTCATAAACAAATATGAGAAAAAAAATTATAGCGGATATGGGGTCTTGACTCTTTTGATGAATTCAAAAGATTCGTTCCTGGAAGGAACTTAAAATACAATCTCATGGGGCATTAAATTGTGAATTGATGAGTGTCGGGGGGATTCAAAGTCAATCTGTGTACTGAGGAATGTATCCAGAAGAAGATCAAATCTCATTAATTAAAGCGCATCGTAGAGATGGCTTTTGGATATATATATTTTTTTTTTGCAAACATGTGAACACGAGTGTTTTAATAAGTGCAAATAAATGGTATATAGATATACATACTTACAAATTCATTGCAAAGAACTTTTTAGACGTCGATAATACTGTAGTAAGGCAACTATGTAACCTTAGAATATGACTTCAGAAAGGAAAAAGCAAGGGCAATAGGATAACCCCTTTTCGAAAACTATATCAATGAAGAACTGAATGAAACTGAATAACAATATCAAAATATAACGTCATTAAAAAAAAACTTCTTCCGTCTTCTCACTTTTAAATTGATTTCCAACGGTCCTGGAGATGAGTGACAACGTAAAAAACAGAATATTATGTGTTAAATTTTTGATGACTCATCATATGTGTAGATTAGTACGTATAGAAAAAGTGAAAGACTCGGAGATACCCGTTAATACAGACAAATATCCGAGTACAATATATCCCCTGCAAATAAATCCGATTATTTTTTTAAGATTTTTCACGTCGAAGGGAAATACCTAAAGGGTATTTGTTTTTGAGGCCATGTGTACGTATATTTTACATTTTTCTTCCGGATACAAGATCGTGGATACAGATATTACCCGGACAATCCCAAGACCTATGGGTTTTCTTGTATCCACCATAAATTATGATAGAAAAATCGTTACTTTCAACGTGCAAAATGATTTAACTTGTTAAAAAAGTATAAATATGTCTATTAAATATTAATATATTCTGCGTTTGAAAAGTCTATGATAACCTATATCAGGACGATTTAATAGGTTGTGTAAAGTTTTAATGAATTTTTTGCAGTTATATCAGCTGCAGCTGGATTTCCTAGCCAACGAAAATAAGGTGTAACATATTTTATCTAAATTACTATTAAGGTTAAAGAATGATACATTGGTCTGCACCGGACATGCAACTTTGACATACTTACATTGCTGAAAATTAATCGTCATATATTATTAACTGTCATAAAATTTCTAAAGGATAGAAAAAACCCATGGGATTGGCCTAATTGTGGAATAACAGTAGAATTGATCTCAGAAGCTGCTAAACATGCATTTTAGGTTAATCCAACCAAATGGATGTCTGAGTTTGCCAAGAAGATGAAGGTGAGTATGCCAACAGTCCCTAAAGCTCTCCAATGTCCTGGAAGGAGATCCCCCAGATTTATTGAAAAGCCTTTGATAACTCATATTCAAATGAATGATCGTGTGGAACGCTGCCAGAAGATAATAAATGACCTGAAACCCAATTTGTTATAGAATCTTTAACCTCCCCAGTTCTCATATTTAAATCCTTTGGAATTTTCAATATAGTGGCATATTTAATCCAAATCTGTAGAGTCTGCCAAAGCAACATCACTAGCCTCAAGGACTATTTAGAGAATCATATATTTGGACATTCATCTTCATCATGTGTAAAAAAAAGTATTTTGAAGAGAGTCCTTTACAACTTCATTCCTATCTTTTCTGCATGGATATTTGTAGCACAATTAAAGGGATCAATGTATTTTGGAACTCATCGTTAATGCTTTTTTTTTTTGTATATATTAATACATATCAAACTACCATCAATATTTATTTAAATAAACAGCTCCATTTTAGGGTTTATTGTAAAGACATGTTTTTTTTTCTTTTCTCACATTGAATTGAATTCTTAATGAAGTATGTTTGTACAATGCACGTATGTAGAGATAAGTACTCAGAAGACGAATCCCAAGATACAGTGGTGCGTACATACTCTCAATAGATTCCGCTGCGATAATACCTTCGGGACTAATATGGAATATAAAAGATAATTACGATTTTCTCCCTAATCAAAGTTTGTATTTGATTTGTTTTTTTTTCCTACACAAATTTTTTCTCCCTCCCTCTCACTCATATGCTTATAACGTAGAGGAAGGGAAGAATCAAAACAACCTCTTGAAACTTGACTCCTTCTGTCAAATCAGATTAATGCCAAGACATAATTTGAAGCTAACTTGACATCCTTTGATTTTTTTTTTTTTTTTTTTTTTTTTTTTTTTTTTTTTTTTGTGAAATAAATAGGGGGTTTAATATTTCAATGGAATATCAAAATTAGCTTTTGAAAATATAAAACTTGAACACACAGAATATTAGAGTTATTTAACGAATAAATAAAATTTTTATAATGACATATATTGTTATACAATTATTTATAGATTTGGTCTAGTCGAGTCTTAGGACCGGTCCTTCAGACTATCAGTCCTTTGGAGGGTCAGTTCTAGAACTGATTTAAAAAAAAAAAGTTGAGTGACGCCCTCCAAGGAAAAAATGTATTAGTTTTAGGTTTGATATGAAGTACTGAACTGGACAGGATTGATACTAATTTAATTAAAATAGGTGTTGTTAAATCTGATTTTTCATCCTTCAAAAATAAGACAATTTACTGGATGTATAAAAAATTCGGGGCCTATAGACCAATACTTATTTCATGGTATCATTTTATTTCTTAATCTTACTTTATTACGAGGCATCATTCTTATTCATTCATATTATCTAATAAATTCGATTAGAAATGAATTAACTGTTTAATATCCAAAAGAACAAATCAATTGCGTTTTAATAGAATACTCTTTTATTTTCAGTTAGAAGATAATTCCTTATAAAAGAAGCAAGATCAAATTTTGCATTTGTACCGTATTTAAATAAAAGGTTGAAATTATTAGCCTTTATTTGTTGTAAATATGGAAATATATATATCACAACTTATTTTATGATAGGTTTAAGTGAGTAAAAGAAGGAAATAAGCTTTTACTCTTTCCATTAGTATTATAAGTCATGTTTTGTATATATATAGAGTAGGGACCCTAATCTTGCAGCTGCATTGAATTAAAATATTCCTCACGCTATTTGTCATTGATAGGTTTTATTAGGCTGATACGAAAATAAACAAGTTATAAATTTTTACTATATATCGAAATGTAAAAATGTTGAGATAAGAAAAAAAGGGAATGCATCTGCGATTTCCTCTGAAATGGTGTCAGTGCCAAAAGGGCTGTTGACACTCTTGGGAACTCTGTCCAGACTTCTTATAGTATCAAGAAGTCCATTAACACTGAGAATGTTTTTGAAAGGGCTTCTAGGAGTGGTGTTCTTCATTTGTGATGCTGAGGCTAAGATAAAGGAAGGCCCTATGAACTCCATACACCAGATCTCTGAAGAGATGGACCCCGCCCCAAAGATCATGTGCAAGTCTATCAATGACAACTTGGTGTTGATATCATATGTATGAACGACGATGCCATTTTCACTACTCCATGAAACTGAGGACATTTGACGGATGTATAATGGTGCTCTCCTATCTCGAGAGGAATGGTAACAGGATCGAAATATATTCAGAGCGCTATTGTGAACAAGAAAGGGAATGGTTTGGTAGTTTTTACCAAGCTTTTTAACACTAAAAGGTAGATATCAATATTATTTGGGAAATGTTCATTAAATTAAAGATGTTATTTTAACTTTTGTAGTAAAAACTATTAACTGATAAGACGTTTTCATTGCACATTATATGGCTTTTAGGCCACAGCAGCAGTTATTTCAGGTTATATAGTTCTTGCTTCTCTAGATAAAAACAATAAGGAACAAGCCAACATAGTCATAGTGAATACACAAGTTGAAATTTTGTTGAGTGGTGTAATAAATATTTGGAATGGCATTGTCTTAGTGTGTTCGACTTAGTGTACCTGACCACTAAGTTTCTGAAGGAATATCACTTATCACCAATAACAGTTAAAGATTGGTTTCTAATGTTACGCCATACAAACAGATTACATCTTAAAATAGAGTATATTATCACGCAAGTTATATTTATTATTTACGCCGGAAGGAGTAACGGCTCTTGAATAACTATGAGTCTGGAAAGCCTCATCATAATATTTCACGAAATGTTGGGGAGGTTTGATGTGAATGGAACGCTTGTTATTTGAGTAACTGGGTGAAAAAAAACTACACATCCAATCTGAAAACTTATTTCACATGTGTATCTTTTATTTAAAAATATGAGGTTTTTGTTTGTTTCATTAGTTTTTTTCATATGTTAATTAACTAACAATCGCAACATACCTGACCAGATCTAAAATTAAAATTTATCTGAATTACCCCAAAACTAATCCTATTAATTAATATATGACAAATTCAGTGTCTTGTGTAGTCAATGAAAAGTCAGTGAAATGAAACAATCAATGAAAAATTTTGACCTAATGCATCGTACAAATTGTAACTTACACGCATAAAATACAATCATGTCAGATAACATACATCTAATTAAATATGTTTATTAAAACAAAACAAATATTTAGTATTTTTATAGATAAAACGACTTTTTCAAATTAAATTCAGAATTGATTTACTTTTTTTAAAACTAAACTTTTTTAGGGATTTTACAGATTTTTATAAGCAAAATACTTATAAAAATGTATTAAATTTTCTGTTATTTAAACTACAAGACTAAGGTATATATGGAATATAATATACTTGTAAACAAGAAATAATTCAATGTGCGTTCATCAACAACTTTTAAATTCCATTTTTCACTTTCAAAGAACAAACAATTTCCTAAATTTCTTCTTTTTTTTTTAACTAAACCAAACAAATTCCAATATACCTTGCTTGGTATACATAAAATGAAAAAAGAGATGTTATGTATTTGTATATAAACAAAAGTTTTTTTTGTAACTATTATATATAAGAATAGTTTCAAGACATAAAACTTCTTTTCAAAGGCTCAGTGCACCGTTTCTGAAAGTTGGGAGGCAACAACTAGGGTTGTAAATCGTTAGCAGATTTGATATGTATCAAATAAAAAAAAAAAAAAATCAACCTGGTAATCCTGAAAATTTTAAGAATGTTTGAGAGAAGAGCTGCTTAGCTGTCATGTCGTTTTATTAAATAAGCTGTGAACAGTTATGAAAAGAAGGTAATAAACAGAAATACCACTCCATAACTATCAACAACGTAGGCAAAACATCGTTTCAGCTCTAAGTCTAACAAATAACAATAGCTTATGATGTGAGTCTTGTTCAAATTATACCTGCCTAGTTTTTTTTTTTTTTTTTTGTAATTTGTAATCTGAATAAATTTTCGATTCTTCAGGTGTAGTAATTACTATTTAACTCTGAAATTGCAATCTTCTTTTCTCTACTTCATTCAAAACCTGATTGACCATTTGTGTGTGGTTATAAAAGGCGGAAAGTAACCTTGACGATTGGTTCTGGAATTATAATTGTCAGTCCTTGATTAACTCCGAGTAGAATTGTGTATCAACATTGGAGTAATTCTTGCAATGCCCTTGTATATTTTTTTTTCTCCCCCTCCTCGCTCGTAAAAATCCAAAGATTAACCATGACAATTTGAAGTTTGTTTGTTTGGAAGATGTACGTTAAACTAAATTAGCTGCAAACTACTATAAGGGGCAGGAAATAATTAGAAGTCCTACATTGTATCATGGGCAGGAATTACTCTAATGTCAATCATTAATTTACTCTGAGTCCATAAAGGATTTACCTTTATATCATCCCAAAAAATATGTATAGTTACTCTCCGTTATTCATATCTACATACACCTTATACTGAAAAAAAAAAAATTAAAAGATGATTCAATATTTCTTAAATAGTTACAAAAGTGAATATAATATTGATGAAAGTGAAAAATTGTCAAATATGTAATAAGATTCTAAGCTATTTTTGGTTTGACTATCTTGCCAACAAAAGCTTCTTTAATATGCTTAGGTTATTAAAAAACCCTTGATTTTCCAAGAGTGCATTATAATGAATTACCCAAAACAATCAAAAGTAATATCAGATAAAGTATAAATAAAAGTTTCTAGCAAGCTTGTTGAAAAGAGTCTAGGATTAATAATAATTTTTCTGATAATACTACACTTATAACAAAACGTAAAAGACAAATCCATTGTAAAGACAATGTTTTTTATTTTCAAACTGAACAAATATACATACTATTCTTTGTATCTATTAAACTTTTATACAATATAATTTAATTCAAAAGTTGAGTAAAAAATGAACTAGGTACGCTTAATGTGATCATAGTGTACGACTTATAACACATAATTATACAGGCAATGTGGAAGATAGAGCATTATTTGATATGCCTGAAATTATCCCAAATTTGCAAATTGCCCTGTCAGTATTGAAATATGGCTGCTCTAATTAGCAATTTCAAAAATATTCAACATAGAAAACCCACAAGTTGATAAACCAAAAGCTGGGAACTATAACATGATAAAAATAGTCTCAGAAAACTTAATTTTTATTTTTAAAACACTGCAAAAAAAAATTATTTCAAATTTTCAAAGGACCCTAATCTACTTATGAAATGTTCATTGGACTTGGGCTCATTTTGGATATTTATAATGGCCCTTTAACTAGTTTACATATTTCGGTGGTAGTCCTTATTGTGTCATCCGGCCCGGCTGTTGTCTTTTTAGACCCGTTGGACAGATTTTCATTTTTACTGTCTAAAATGGTTCCTTAGCAAGTATATATGGGGTGGTCATATTATGTAGTTTAGCTGATGCCCTTAAGAATCTGTTAGCATGGGGTTCCTTTAAAATGGACATTTAACAGGTCTGCAATAAGGAGGCATATATAGGTATCATGGTTTTGGGCCTCACCTATGCCCTTTCAAATGCCTCGGGCTGGATTAATTCAGGATATTTGGAAAGGCTCTTCTTAAGAGATCCTTAATTATCATCACATTATATTTTGCGTGGTTTTTTTTTTTTACATTTCTACACTTTACTTAATGAATTAACATTGGGGGAATAATATAACATGTAAGTATGTATATTATTATTAAGTGATATGTAATGAAGATATGTTTCATAATTTGAATAATATCAAACTTTAATGAGCACAGATATGTGATTACTTTAAATTTAGATATTTTCTCTTTAATAGTTAGAAGTTTCTTATTTCTTTGGAAATTTTCTTCGGGCAGGATTCCGGAAAACATTTTTTTTAACTTAAGAGGACCCTGGAAAAAATGGAATATTGTAACGAAGTTATCAATAACATAAATTTTTATTATATTTATTATGGTCACAAAAGTATGCAGTTTGTTTTTATTGGAAGAGCCCGCCTGTCCAACAATTTTGAAGCATGTAGCCCAATCTGACTTGCGTAAAAAGTTATCAAATTGTTTATGATGAACAAACTAATTTTCTTAATTATATAAAAAACTTATAATTGATAAATAATTTATATCCAAATTTCATATTGGAATAAAAACCTAGAGAAAATAGGTTCCTGAGAGATGAGCTATAACATGTACTACGATCATTGCACTTTATCCATCTACTAAGTATCGTATTACCTTTGTTATACATTTAGATGCGTCATATTATTGGAATCCTTTTTACAAGATGTAAATTAATTGATAATGTGATACAAATTACTCTTCCAAATATTGGGTTTCAAAATAATTTCATCATGAATATGGAAAAAAAAAAAAAAGTTATTCCAGTTATATTTTTGAAAATAATTTATATTTAGATTTATTTAATAACGAGACATAAGCCTTTATCACTTTGGATCTTTTAAAAAACCCCACTGTTAAAAAAAAATTTCCTTCTCCAAAAATAATTTCTTATTCATCTTTATTAAAATAATTGAAGCTTTTTTTTTTATATTATTAAAGTTAATTTTGAAAATGTATCGTTTTGCCTCTTAAAGATTGAAGTTTTATATACAAAATTATGACTACAAATAACATAATAAGTGTCATAGAATGTTGAAAAAAAAACAATTGCGAAAGAGGAAGAATACGATTGAATGAACTCAAAATCTTTTACCAATTTATTATTTTATTTCTTTAATTCATGAATTATTCATGTGTTCATTAGATTTTGACTGAATAAAGTTCATACAAATGTGCCTAAAAATCATGTATAATAAAGGATCAAATTTGGAAAGTAATATTGTTAGCATTTTTTTTCTTCAATTGCTTTATATTATTGATAAAACTAAAGAAAAAGGCTTATATAACATTTATAACTTCAAAAGATATTCTGCCAAAAAAAAAACACGTTGATTTTAATTGATTTTTTTAATTTAATTTTCTAACTTACTAAAATTCAATAAACAACCAATTTAATATAGCAAAAAAAAAACATTGAAATGAAGCAAAGCTAATTAGACCAAAATACTTCATTGGTAAAAAATATTAATTTAAAACATAGGGTACCAAGCGTAAATTTATAAATTTCGAATAATATTTTGTCTTTAAAATATTCATTAAATTTTTTAAAATTATTGACTGAAACCGTTTCCATCTAAAACATTTATCATGCAATCTGTGATTGCTTATTTATTAAAAAAATCTATAAAAAAATCAAAGTTACTCTGAAAAAATTAATCAAATCACACTATATTTTTTGACCCAAACCTTTTGAAGTTTATTCTTAAGTGTTAGCTATATTACAAATCAGTTAAAAATATATTAGCTTCCAAATACAGTCCTATATAGCTTGTATTAGAGATATCTTTAAAAATACTATATTTCTTTAACAGTAAAATATTTTCATCCATTCCTATTACTTTTAATTTTTAACTACCTATGTACCTATTTTACATATAAATATGATTCTAAATCATATCTAGAAACTAAAAACGTGAATTTAAAAAAAAAATTATAACATCGAAACCAATAGTCGTTAAAGGTTTTAATGGTTATTTTCCAGTGATACAACTGAAATAACAATATTAAATGTGATTCTTAGCTTTTGCGTAAAGATACTGTTCCATAGTGTTGTAAGTTAATAATTTATTATAATGTGAAGGCATATAACTTTGCAATAAAAAAGGAGCACATTAAAAAATATTTCATAAGTTATTTAAGATTTTTTCCCGAAAAAAATATTCATTAATATTTTTTTAAGATAAAAAGGCTTTTGATGATATATAAAATTTTGTTCTTTGTAAACGGTACAAACAAAAAATTCCGTTTACAACGATCCACTTTATATTTATAGAGGTAAAATCACACAAAAACATACCATTTCATTTCAGGGCACACATTTATTGATAAGTGTAATAATTAATTAAGATATAACTTGCAAATCGGCATAATATATAGTTACAAATACTGATTCATCAATTGTAATACTATTGTTTGGTGGTTGAGTCATTTATTGTTTTGTCAATCTATTCACTCAGACGTGATGAATCAAGATATCCTTCTGCAAAGATAATCAAAACAAATTACAACGGGATATTACTTTAGTATATCTTAAGTTATAAATAAGTATTTGTAAAAAAAATGACAACTATAAATTATTAATAGTCTACTTACTAAAGTTTCTCAATTCTCGAGAAATTGTTTATCAGTCAATTCCTAATTAAATTAAGGATTCCATAAAATATCGGAATCCCGTTAGAATACAAAAAATCTTTAAAATTGAATTATTTCTTTTTTATTTTAAAAAGAAAATATTGTTATGAGCTAGTCTTTTTCTTTGCAATAATGTAATGTAATTGAAAATGGAGAATTGAAAGAAGTCCACGAGGACTTTTTCGAGGTTGTGTAAGTCAAAAGAGGACTCCAGGATATTCAAGGACCTGGTGCTTATTGAGAAAGGACAAACCATCATTGACTAGTCCCAAATAATGTCCTTTTTGGGTATGGCAGTGGATTTAAAAATATTTAATGACAAAAAAACATTTTTTTCTTAATGTGTGCGTATTTTTGAAAAGTTTTTCCAAGAAAAATAATTTTTGGAGAATAGCAATGTGGTTATTTTAATTTTTTGTCAAAAGTTGTGGATTAAAAAAAATAATATCAAATTGTATATATAAATTTTCATATTTGAAATTTATTTTTCCAAAAAAATTAAAGAAAACCAACTCCGCCTCCCAAAAAATATATATGTGGATTCTTTTGATAGCAAAATTGTACTGTAACAACAATTTTTAAAATATTCAAGAATCCGAATTGGCCAGGAGGATTTTATAATAATCGTATTAGAACCTGTATTGTTTTTTTTTTAAATCGTCCTACAACTAGTGTCCACACAACTAAGGCAAGTTTGGTGGCTGCTATCCAAGAACGCTTTATATCCATGCCCATGGACCTTATCATCGAGGCTGGCTCCCACTTCAGATGCCATATCGAGGCCATGATTCAGGTAATTATTCCTCGTAAGCTTTAAATTACATAACCTACTATGTCTTACTTTTTCATTTGAAATACAAACATTATAAATTACTGAATTTATGTTGTTTTTTGTAAATAAAAGAAAGGACATGAATTTCATCTTAGAGCCCTGTAAAATATAAAAATATTAAACAATTAATTTCATAGGAATTTTCTAATAGGCCTAAAATCTCGACAAATTCCGAAAAAAAGGTATCTAGGGAGATATGTTTATATCTATCATTTCAACTTTGATTCAACGTCTTTACACAGTTATTGTATGGGCTTATCAGGGAAAGTTCAACAAAGTGGTATGGCCATTGGCGACTCTACCCTTTGAGAATTTACAATTAAAGAAGACATGTGGAACAATAAGGATTAGTTTGAAGGGGCTGGAGGTAACGTTTTTATAAGTAGTAAGACTTACATGTTTGTATAATATAATTGATATTTTTTTTAATAAATTAAAATGGGTGTTCTGTATTTTTTAAATTACATTTTTTTTTATTTGAAAAAATCAATTTTGATGGTTAAAACAAACAATATTTATGGTACAAACATATTATTATTTTAGCGTTCTAAAAATGGACTGAACCCTTTTGGATCGATGGGACACTAGTGTCCAATATATTCATTCATTTGTTACTGCAATATGATATTCAAGATATATTTAAATTATTAGAAAGTGTAATAGTATGTAGATCTCTAAAATTTATAAAAATTATTTTATCATAGATCAATATGTTCGTGGTATATAAATCTCCAAACTATGTCATTTTTTCGAATTGGAAAAAAACAAAACAACCATACTACTTATTTTTTCATTACTGTTTTCATCTATCAATAATTTAAATTTTTAATTGCTTATTAAATATTTGTCAAGAATAACAAGAAATTATTGAAAATTTTGCTATGATTTGTTGAAAAACACAAAAGTTTTGGGAGTTTAAAATTGGGGGACACTGGTGTCCCTCTGGGTTTCAATAGTTTTTTTTCACATTAAAATTTGTTCAGGATTAGAATTGTATCTTAGTTTTTTTTTATCTTTTAGAGTATTGAAACTAAGGTATTAGTGTATTAGTGGACAGATTATCAAGCAAGACATGTTCAAATATAAATTTTGTTATCAATACTTTTTATTGAATGTAGAGTTGTTCATAAACTAAATAATGTTAAGAAAAGAAAGAACAAGATAATGTAACCTTTTTTAGCAGAACTATTTGTCACTAAATTTATAATTTTGTAGACGAAGTAGACTATGCTGATGAAGAAGACATTGACAATTTATGAAAGGACTCTGATACTTACTTTCTATCTATGAAGAGTTATCACAGAAAGAAATACAAGTGATTTTTAATTGATTCCTGTAGCCAATATTTACGTCGTGATATATGATACTTCCAAATTTTTAATTGATGATAATCGCAAAGATAATGAGGATGACAAAATGAAATAAGACAACTTATAGTTTATCTGAACGAATGTTTCACAAAAAATTTGTCTTACAATTGTAAAGCTCAACAACAGAGTCATGGATGAGTCGATCTCATAGATCAAATAATTGCTTAATACCACTTTGATTGCAAGTTATCAATACATTTTATAAAAGAAATTTCTTTGATTTTCTTGATATATCATGCTCAAATAGAAATATCGTTGATTATCCAAAGAAATATCGGTTCTTGACTTCAAAGTTGTAATTGTCCAGAGTCTGATTAAATATTATAAAGGAGGTCAAAGCGTAACTCGATCCTCTAGACAAATAAAAGAAAAAAAATTAACTGTTATAATGGACAGTCATGGAGAACATTTCCAGAGGTTTGAAAAGACATAAAAATGTGCTTACTGTACCAGCAAAAATATAGAAAATCAAACTTTGGTCATAATTATGGCTTGTAATCTTGCTTTATACTTGGTAAAATATAGAAGTCGATTTGTTATGTTTCATATGTAAAGCATTTATAATATTAATATTTATCAGTTATCTATGGTATAATTATTTCTTGTTTGAATTAAAAATAGAAGGTAAATCAAAAGAACTAATAAATGTTAAGAATTTAACTCTATAGCGTAACTTTATTATTTTGTCTATACATAATAAAAAACTACTATTCACACCCAGAGGTACAGCAGTGTCGCATCAAATTTTGGGGAATTTATTGAAGTTATTAAATAAAATATTTATAATTAGTTATAATAAGATCAAAACGATCAAGAATTGAATTAAATTATCTTCAACTTTCTTTTCAATTTACTGTAGGTCTGAAAGGGTTAATCCATAAAAAACGAATATGGAATAAGTTATAAAATACCCTAAATATAATTGCAATTTTTTAATACAATTATTGGCACCTCCATCTTCAAAAACTCTGTGCGAAGCCCGCCTATTGGCTAATAGAAGTAACATTTATTTAAAAAGTATGTATGAGTGTATGAAATCATATTATGAAGATGTTGGTGATAAATTCAAAGATGTTACTACTATCTTCTGTATCTATAAATAAAAAAATAGCTAAGCATGTAGTTGTATCATATAAAAGTACATTTCCCCATCTACTTTGGGGAATATATATTATACAACAATATTCCTCTAGAGTCATTTACTTTGGGCATAAAAAATATTAAGATTATCCCAGTGGAGAAATTTTAAAGTAAAAAATTTAATTAAGAGTTTTTCGAGATGAAAAACTCAATCTTTGATGTAGTCAAAGAAATATGCTCCAATATTTACATAAAGGGGAGCCAAAACATGCAGTAGACCGAATTACGAAAAATGGGATTTTTATTAAATCCAGAAAGACACTTCAGAACTCAAATACTATGTTAAGCTTTATTTTTATACAACATGTAGGCTTTCACGACCAATAACAGCTTCGACACACCGGCTAACAGCTTTAATAATAGATACTCAGAGCTAATCTAAACTTTGATGAGGTGTTTAGCATATAGTCTATTACCAGAAATTGCAGAATCCAGGAGGTAGAGGTCAGCACGGGAGAAGAGCTGCATAGAGGTAAGTCATAAGTCAGCCATTTTTTTAAGTATAAGTTTTGAATCTTTTTAGCTCCATGGGGAAGATACGGACTTCTGGATTTTGTAGGGAGTCCGGATGAAGATACCACGTGTCTTTGTAAACTTCTCTGCACTGGCATCGTCGTGGAGGAGATTGAACAACTGTAACTATTTATTGTTGGTGTTGAAGCATTTCTACACTGAAGGTCATAGAACACACAAAAAAAAAAAAATGTTTTCGTTTTGGATGTCGTTATATTGGAAAATGAAAGATTGTAACAAAAAATACCGGTGATAAACTTAATATTAAATGATATTGCAAGTTTTGCATCTCTACTCTGTACTTATCTAATAGTGTTGTATTTGAGTAAAAACTTTCGAGTTTTGTCGAGTTTCAGTTATTCAGGACTTTATCAAATGGATAAAAGTGCTAAATATAATCCCTTTTAATTATAATACACTACATGCATCATACTTAGTACATAAATCAGTTTCGGAGATTGCAGATGATATTTTGAAATTTTAGTACTCCTATTATATGACTCATAAAAAAACCATTGATTTTTCGTAACGTAGAGTTAATATTGGGAAGAAACTTTTAGCTCGTGAAATCCAATATGAATGAGAAATTTGGAACCATAAAAATATTATTAATATTTAGGGAATCAATAAAAATATCTCAGACGTTCAAAAAGGCAATAAACAAAAAATTAATAGTCTCCTCAGATTGACTAAATATGATACATTGAACGACTTAAGTATATTTGGACTTCATAAATTATTTTGTAGACCAAACGATTTTGACTAGAAAGAATTAGACAATATCTCCCTAAAATACAATGGTGTCTATGGATACAGACATTCCAACTCAATAAGTTTTTTCTTTACATGAGCTTTCTTCAAAAAATTGTGTTGTTTTCATATCCAAACCAATACAGTAATTACGAATTTTTATTAAACTATAGTTGCTATAATGAAAAAAAAAAGGAAAAACAGATAGCATAAACAAAAAGGACTTGTATTAGATACTTATTACAATATCATGAATGGGTAAATTTTAATTCAGAATTACAGAAAATATTTTCCATTAATGTTATTGTATGAACAAGAACAATTAAATAAAATCAAGCATTAACACTTACATTTTCACTAATATTGCATGATTTTTTGAATGTTTTAAAACAAAGCATTATAATTTTTCATGTAATACACTTTGAATCAATTTAAGACATTAAAGAAACTCAAATTACGCAAGAGTATGTTTATGAAAAAACAAAATCCACTTTCTTATAAAGTATCTCTGGTACATACCTTACAAATTCATATTTATTTAAATACTTTTTACATGTACATACTTTTTATTTTTTAGATAAAAATGATGAAAACAAAAATGGAAATAATAATTTCAAATTGTAGGCTTTTAATTGATATGAGGAAACGGAATTATTAAAAGAAACATTAAAGTATTTTTTGGTTGTTTTTCTTGACTTCAATTTGGGGTGGTATAAAACCTCAAAGTACATCACGAAAGTAAATTCAATGTGAAAAAAAAAACAGCAAAGGACTAATTAATACATAATCCATATATTTAAAACAATAATAGTGTTAAACTTGTACAAATCAAAGTCATTTTTTTATAGTTAATTGTTTGTCCTACTTATTTTATTGCACCCAACCTATCATGATTTCTTACCTTTGATTGTACCTCTAAATATTTAATAAAAAATAGTTTTTTTTTATTTCCTCATTCTATTATTACATTTTTTACAAATTTAAAAGAACAAAAACCAAACCATATAATACCAATGAGTTGAATGAACTCATTAAAAGATGATACACCTATTAAAAAAAAACACGTTATACATATTATATAATAGTCAGAGTTATATATAAGATCTTATATTTACTAAGGAGAAGGCAAGGGTTGGTACTCTACGGATCTGGACCACGGTTTGGTTTGGTACATTTTGACCCTCGGTGCAAACCGTTTAAAATATCACAGTTCAACTCCATCTGACTAATTAAAGGAATAAAAATAATGAATTAGTAAAGAATAAAATAACATAAAAACTTGAAAAACTACACAAATTCTATTGAAAATAACATTTTTTATATTATAACGACCGAACCACGTACCGTGAAGGGTGTACCACGGTTCTTACCAAAGAGTGGGCTTAAAGTACCGTCTGAGTCTTATTAAGGGCTAAATAATTTATAATTTTGTATTAATAACCTCAAAAAGCACAATTTATCAATGTTTCTTAAAAAACACTCGCTAGCTATTGCACGTTTTGGAATGCCTGTTTGTTAAAAGACAAAAAAAAATATTATTATTTCAGCCGTGCAATACTAAAATGACAATTTAAATATTCATTCCAATCAATTTGGCCTCTATAAATGAAAAATAAAGGAAAGAACAATTAATAAATAATACTTTTAGTATAAGAAAATATAAAATATTACTTAAGTAATCTTGAAAACGGTTCTTTCAAAATATTAATGTATTTTTAATTTATTTATATTATTCAAAAAAAAAAGATTAAATTACATATGACAGCTTCTACAAAAATTGTTGTACAAAAAATAATATTTATTAATTTTTTCATTTTAATTATCTGAAATAACCAACAGAAAGGTAAAATAAACATCTGATCATTTATCTCAAAAAATGCAATTTTTCTTAGAACATCAAAATAATACATCTTACTGGCAAACCCTTTACATTCAAAATTCTAGGACTGATATATCCTTATTCAGGGGTATTGCTAAATTCTTTTCTTGAAGAGGACAGAGGGCTCAAGCCCAAAAATACTTATAAAGCTTCCCAAAATGTTCGTCATTATATTTAATAACCCAATTTATTTAATTAATTATGAAAGGTAGCAATGCATATGTCTCTTTCTATAACGATATATACAATTTCCATGAATTAATTCTTTTTATTTAGAATAAAAAAGTTAAACTATACTAAAGAAGGAAAAAATAATAAAAGACTGGAGGAAAAATGATAAACGAATGTCTGGTACAATATCAAGAAAGACACATCTACTGATGTGAAAATTTTCTTGTAGCTATCTCAAGTGAATCCTCATTCATATTTTTTTAAATTTTAATTGAATGAATTACATTTAACAGAACGTAATATTATTTTACAATTAAATGCAATATTTCCAAGAATTTTTTTTTATTCGGTAACTTATGATGTAATAGATGTATAACCCCGAGTCATCTTGTAAAACGAGATCCTAATAGAAAAATCATAAAAGGTTGGTTTCTATCCATATTTTATTGCACAAATCACTTGTGAAACATTTCAATCTTATTATAAAATAATTTCTTAAAACTATATCAATGTATTTACTTAGGAACATAAATTGATTTTTTGATAGTTGAATTACATTTATGTTAAGAGATAATTATTTACAAGGCTATTTTCCTTGCTAAAATACATATATAACTGAGCTTCAACACATATGACATTATTCTACGATCCCTTTCTTTACTCCGAGTGATCAAGGGGGGAGCGAAGGAGAGGGGGGGGGGCAAGTATATAACTATAAAATTATTTTAAGCACGCCTTTCTTCTTCGGACTAAAAAAATAACAGACAAAAATGGATTCTTTCATAAAAGGGTAATTCTAAGAGCCTGAGACTTCAGTAAGTTACGCTCTGTTGAGGAAGAGACACAGATTTTCTCTCTAATTCTCGTGTATTTATAAATTCGTCGTTTTTTTCAACTATTTGTGTATTTATTGGTTATTTTCCATCAAAAAAATTGTGTCTATTTTAAAAGTTATAGTACGGAATTTAGTGATCAAATATTAAGGTAAAAAAACTACTTTTTAATCAAAACTTAAGTGTTATTACATGACTTGACTTCACATTCTTGTGTTTTTTTAAATATCTTAAAATAATCATTGACTTGACATTTAATAAAAAAGTTAGATATAAGTATAGTTATAAATAATATAACTTTTGTTGAGTGCGATACATTTTGAGGCTACAACCTTAACAGTTTCTTATTTTCCTCAGCTGTTATCATTATTCTTTCATACTTGTGGATAAAAACGTCTTATTAAGTGTAAGCTCATTAATTATAAAGGTTAACACTGAGCAGCTGTGGCAAAGTTATAAGCGTTAATCCTTTTTGGAATCGGAGTAAAAAGTAAAATTAATGTAACTGTAATTTTAACCTATATATTTACAAAAGACCTTGTAGTATTTGTGTTTATTTCCATCCTCTGACGACTGATTGCAGCTAATTTAGTAAAAAATCATGTCACTCTCCTCCCAAATATTTTTTAAATATTTAGAGTGACCACCTTAAAAGTTTTTTTTAAATGCCTTCATGTCATATTTTTTACAATTATATATAAATATAAGTGTCAACATATATAAGTTTTGTATAATCGTTTTTTTTTTTACCTTTCACAGAACTTACATTTTTCCATGTGTCGAAAAAAAATGTTTTTGTGGAGATTTTAATTAATATTTTTTTTATGAGGAGACATGCATATGTAGAATTCTTAATTAAGTTAATACAGACTGTTTTTACATGAATTAATTAATACAGAAATGTTGGAACATAATGACAATTATGAAAAACTCTAGGAGTGTAACACATAAAAAAACCGTCAAAAAATATTTAAAAAAAAGAGTAACTTAATTATTAATTTGTTAGTATTCATACTACTTTTAAAAATACCTATTCCTTGACAGTTGATGAGATATTTTTGAATTAAAATTGTGTAATAATTGGAAAGGATAGTTAAATAAGTTATTTTAAAATTATCTATAGAAGCATTGGGATAGATATAAAAAAAATTACTTGTAAATATTTTTGAATATTAACTTCTCTGATCCCTCAAATCAAGATCTTGCAAACGACATATATTACCCAAGTAATACAACCATTTAATCCAAATACTATCTGAAAATGAGTGCATGTAATAAATAAATCAACAACCTGTTTGAAGACCCAACAAAAGTTCAAAGTGGCAAAAAATTCATGTTTTGTGTATAATCTAAAACAAAACAAAAAAAACGTTGTTATTAAATAAAAACGAAATATGCTATTTCACGTTCTTGGAAATTATCATTAGTAAGAACCTAATCTACAAATTTATATATTTTGGGGTAATATAAATTCTTGAAAGATTAAGTAAATTAAGTTCCTAATTTTTGGACTATAATATTTTTTTCATTTTTTAAATCAGCAGGAATAAAAAGGCATTAACATTGAAGAAAAAAAAACAGCCTCAATTTAAAAAAAAAAAAAAATTAAAATACAAATTTGGAAAATCTTCTATTTTGATCGATTTTTTACAAATTAAAAACAACCCAAACATTATTTGGCCTTATAAATAGATAATGTTTTTAATTTTTAAAACTTTAAGAAATTTGTTTTTAACATGTTTTCAACTTTTCACTAAATGAATTTTATAAAAAAAAGCTTATATCATGGAAATATTATATGGATAATTTCTTGGAAATTTTGTATATATGAAAAAAAACTCTAAAAATCTCTGGAGAAAAAATGTAATTTTAACATTCAGTTGTTTATCTTTCCAACAAACGTCAGTATTTGTAAAAGAGTTGTATATATATAAAGTCCCATTTACTTTGACGTAATAAGATTAAGAGTGTTGATGTTTTAACCACCTCGACTTTGACTGTAATGTATGGTCCATGAGATGGGAGCAATCCATTTTAGAGTATATTCTCACCAAGGGCTCACTGATAGCAGCTTCATTGGCTTTGTGGGAAAACTATTCCAGAAGACGTTTAATTACAAGCTAAAACTGATTGATTAGGTGATTTTACGAAGCTCTTTGCTACAAAGAAAAGCACTTTCTATGTTAACTTTGTCAATTGTAGGTAAAAAAAGTATTTATAGATATTCCAATACAAATCTGTAAGTGATTAAACTTTTTTGATGAGACTTTCTATACCCTTTCATCTTTCATTTTCATCACATTATTATCTGAGTATATTATGTGCAGGGTAGACACAGATTGTGTGATGTAGCTAGTGTTAGTCCAGTAATACTTACAGTCTAAAGACTTATTTTTGAGCATTAGAAATAAAACGTAAAACTCTAATAAATCATTATACTCCTACGAACAAAAACATGCTTAAAAAACATTAATTAATTTTATGTCTGTTTTTAGTCACATTAATACACATATTTTTCTAGCAAGGTAGTGTTGAAAACTCAAATACTTATCATGTTGATAATTAATTTTAAAAATGAAATAAAAAGATTTTTCCAATAATTTGTATAAATAAAAATTATTACCATGACATAGAAAATATATTATTTTTAAAATTTCCTATTTTTGAATAATTAAGCTTTAGGAGTCGTATCTCTATCGATGCAGGGATATATTTCCATTCAAATTTTATCTCTATGCTACTTTTTAATAATATATTGATATAAATATTATGATTTGTCGATAAAGTCTATAGAAGAGATGCCAAAAATATGTAGCGTTCTGATATTCAGAAACGTATTCTATTACCCTATTATTAATATAATATTTTTTAGTGTTTATACTCGCTTCAGTACCAAATTTGTGTTCAATCCTGTCTATACAGTAATCTTTACATAAACTATATTTGGTCAATTGATCTTGAACACAAGTCAAGAAAAGGAGAAATGTGGTTATAAGACTTACATTGGCCTTTTTTATTGTAACTTTATCAACTACATGTGCAATTTGCAGCTTCTTCAAAAGGTAAAAAGAACAATTTGTTAATAGAAAATGTCTATAATACGTCTAACAATAACAATGTAATTCATCTCAAGTTTTAGAAATAAAAACAAAATCTTCTAGACTGCTTTTGTGTTGAAGGACACCGAATATTCAATTGATTTTTTTACTTAATATATACATACATCCCTTTTTTTAATAGATATATTTAAGTAAATATGGGACTTTGTAATAAATTATCCAGGATGAGTTAATATACTCATGAAATTTTTGTTTCAATTTATAACCTTCATTTATGAGACTTAAAAAGGCCCCGATATGGTCTTTCTAATAAAACTTATCAATTTCTCCTATTTTTATTGTGAGGATCAATTTTTTCTACTTAAAGTGTAAATTGCAGAAAAGGGTACATACAAACAATTTTTGAATAAAAATTATGTTAATTCATATTAGAACATAAATATAATTTAATAAACAAAAAAAAAAAACATACTGGCTTGTTTTTGTGTAGACAAAAACCAAATATTTAATTACTCTTTTTACAACAGATATACATAACATAGAACCCAATATTTAAAACATATTTGAGTAAATTTGATGTTTTCTATTGTAATTTGTTCAATAATTTAATAGTCTATCAAATAAAATCTATAGATACATTTATCCCTCTTTAATTGTAATGATCAATTTTTGTTACTACGAGTCCAATTTGCAATTTCTCCTCAGAGTTGATAGGACTAACTTTTTGTTAACTGACAATAAATATCTAAAAGATTTATTTTCTTTATATTTGTATCTAAAAATTACCAAATATATCTGAATTAGCAGATTTTTTACTGGGTTAATAAATTACTTTTGTTTTAAAATGTATACAAAATTAACATCAATTTGTTTTTAAGATTTGGGAATTTACAATTAGCAAAAATAAATACTTTTTTTAACATAATACGGTAAAATTAGACTAAACTTTCACTTTAACATCAATAACTTTCCAATTTTTATCCAATTATGTTCAAAACTCAAGTGGAGACTTATTAATGTATATTTATTTCACAATTGTAAATAAAGAAAAATAAAGAAAGTATTTTACATTTTATTAGTATTTCATCACCTCAAAATAGCTTGTTAAAGTCAAATCTAAGTATGAGGCAAAGCGGACGGAGAAAATGTGTTTGCAAACTTCTCTTTCTCAGCTACACTTTGGTTTAAAAAAAGAAGATAAATATGTGATTACCTCAACTAGTCGTTTTGGCAATAAATGACTCACTAAAGCTATTTGGTATACTGTACCACATATTCATTATACCAAGCCATTTATACATTTAAAATGGTATTTTTACTAAATTTGTATTAGAATTGATACTTACAGTGTCATATTTCATAATCAAAATATTGGACTGCTGATGATATAACTATTTTTATACAAACACTATGTACTTAAAAAAAATTCTTTTATAAAAACAGTAAATGTAAAATTGTATTTTCTTCTAAAAAGTTTTGAATTGGTCATCTTATCCCACATTTAAATATTAAAAACCCTGTGAACACCCCTGTAAATGCATGTTAATTTTCCTTAACCACTACTTTCTTACATATTTTTGTCATTAAAGTATCAAAATACTTACACCAGATTTGGTGCCAAAACAGTTGACAACAATATAATGCCCCATTCACATGTAGTATATACACAGGGTAGTCAAGAATTAGATTCTCATTATAAAATTTATATTGCATAGTCAATGGTTTGTATTATAATATTTATAAACACTTTGTTATAGATTAAATATTGTCTACCAATTGATCGATAAATAATTCAATGTACTTGTTATTGTTCTAAACTAAGTACTTGCAGCTAGTCCATCGACAATTATCTACATTTTGCACTGTCAAAGTCCAAGCACAGAGAGATGTTAAGTACTTTTGTCACAAAAGTTAGCAAGAATGTGTTTGTACTAATCTTTACAATTGAGTTTAAGTGAGGCTTAGGGCATCCTCCTGCTATCATAATATTTCTGACTTGAGAAACAAAATATCTAACACCCACAATATACTTAATTTCGTCAAAATTAATGAGACTCTATTTCTAGAACATCTTGCACATCTCTCGACCTACCTAAATTATCAATAAATATTTTCATTAAAGATATCGATCTTACAGAGCTTTGCAAGGTGATGCTGTGTTTGTGCGTTTCGATAAATCATGAGTAGATAATCAATACATCTGAGTTATAATCTATAGCACATAATCTGGAACATTATTGATTAATAATTAGAATTCGATTAACAATTAATTCAGAACAAAGAGATGCAGATGTCAAGAGCCAATTTTTTGGTTCATCTGCTTTAAAATATCCGAAGTACTCTTACATAAATAGAAATGTAGCAAATGTTCTCATTTAAAATATATTCATTAATTATAGCAAGCTGTAGGAAGTACCCACAATGGTCTAGAGTTATTCAGCATCGAAGAACTGACGCACTTTGCTTCCAAAATATAGAAGATAGCTCCCCTAGAAATCATCAGTGTAAAGCTCAGTTTTTCATGAGCAAACTCAAGTGTAGGTACTCAATACTTTGATGTTCTCCCGTAAGGATAAAATAATAATAACTGTTTGAGATTTTTTATATATGACGTGATGAGCAAGGCCGTACTTTTTCCTAGGCCCGGGTTTCAATCAGTTGTATGCAGTATCTGATAACAAATGAATTCCAGAGTACTCTACTGCAAAATTGTGGATATCAAATCCTTCGTAAATATGGAAGGAAATATTATGAGCCGCAGCTACATCTCACATGTATAATATGTGATCCGCTCTCCCTAGGAGGTTATTATGAATCAAGTTCTCATTTAATGTTACTGAACCACTGCTGTAACTGTTTATCAAATTTCTCCTACAAATAAAATGACTTCATGTATCAAAAAATGTCCCTCTATTGCCTAGATTAATTACAATAAGTTTGGGAAAAGGTAATTTTGTATATCGCGAATATGAAGTTTTAAAATCATTCGATTTAAGTCAATAATGCCACCATATGTTTGAAAACTTGTCACCAACGAAAATCCAACTTTACATTTCCCTTCTTGTAGAAGTCCTAATCCCTTTTGGCAAAACCTGGGACAACCAATTTTCACAGGCCTCTATGGAGGCAAAATTTGTAACCGGGTTGCTTATAAACAGGAACAGGTGTTAGTCACTTTGGGACAGGTCCAAACTGTAGGGTGGATACATAAGAACTTCCTATCCGAGCTGTTATAGCTTCTGGCAAGTCATCAAATATGTTTGCAACCTGGCATTATCTTGATGAAACAAGATTCCTCTTCTATTCTCTAATGCTGGCTGTTTCTATTCAATTGTCGGCTTCCAACAGCCGAGTTGTTCACAATAGACGGCAAAATTGAGAGTTTGGCGATACGAGAGTAGCTCATAGTAGATTATTCACTGCCAATCCCACCAAACAAACAGCAACATCTTCCTGGCGGTTAATTCTGGCTTGAACACGGTCTGGGGCGCTTGGCATTGACGTAGGTGACTCATTTTTCATCGTTTGTCACAATCTGCTTCAGAAATGGATCGAGTTTGTTTTAATTCAGAATCTATTTGCAGATGGCAATTTTGTCCCTTTTACTTAAAAAAAAGTCAATTCCTTCCTTTGATACCTCAGACTCGACGCACAATAACTTAATACTGAACTGGCGAAGCGCATTACTGTCCAAAAGTGTTTGTAGTATATACTTACATCTTTAAAACGCCATATAGGATGATCTGATTTGACCAATAATTAACAATATAATTAGTTAAAAAAAGGTAAAATATACAAAATAACATTTCCCCAACTTAATATATAATATATAAAAAAATTATCTTTGATGTCCAACATGTCCGAGTTCATTTGACTTCAATCAAATTAAGATGAATTACAGCATGGAAGGTAGTGCTGCTAAATAGTTTACAGGTACTAACATGCACAGTAATTATGTATAATATTTATCTCAAATACTACACTTTAAATTATTTATCGAAAATGCTCCTTTTTTGCTTGCAAATAGAACAATCTCTTTAAGGACAAGTTACAACTTGTACATAACATATTTAAGCAAATAAATGATTCACCACATCTCTTCTAAATTTTATATTTGTGTCATTATCGAAATTAATTAATGTTTTCTCAAATAATATCAAATTACAATTACAAGATTGTTTTAATTGGCATTCATTTACAAAATAAGGATCATATGGTAATAAAAGGTCGTTTTTACATAAAAATAAAATGATTTTCTCAACAATGAGTTGCATTCAAAACAAAATCCTCATGTATTCTCGTTTATCTTTAATTATTATCTTATAATAATTCGTATTAATCTTTTGGTGTCTTTGCAAATACCACTTTCAGGTAGCAAAAATACACTGTCAGAAATACAAAAAAGTAATTTGACAGACTCTAGATAGTTAAATGTCAAATTGAAGTAAAATGAGTCAGATATTTAATGAAAGATTTTTCAAATGGGAGGAATTAGACTCAAAACTCAACTTTAACTCAATTTTGTGTTTTTAAGTCTAGATACTTTATTTCAGCTCAAAAACAACGACTACATACTTTATTTGTACTCAAATGGTAATAAGTGAGACTAATACTAGAATTGGGATTATTTCTTTAACAAATTTTCATTAATAAAATTATTTTTTTACTGGATAAGAAGTACTATTGTTTTTTTTTTCCAGGGAGAAAAGATAACTAGAGTCTGAATAAGTTGCAAAATACGAACGATTAATCATAATAAATTGTTGTTTTTTTTTTAAATATTTTGAATGTTAATAGTATTTATCAATCTGATCACAAATCATTGATTAACTAATTTCTATCACATACTGTTTTTGATAATTTTATTTTAAATTTTTTGAGTATTATTTGCTTTTTATAGGTTTTATACAACTTTTAAATACGAAAAAATATAAATAATTTTCATAATTGTTGGTATATTTTTTGCAAAATCTTAGGTTGATTTTTAAATATGTACTTCTCGAATCAAAATATACATAGCACCTAATTGAGTCCATCATTTTACCGAGATACCAACTTTTAAAATACGTGATCCCAGAAAATAACAGGGTTTAAAAAGTTATTTTTAAATTTTAAGATGGAAACATAAATTTTGAACTATTCTTGCCCATATAATTTTCTCAATTCTCATTATCTTTATTTCATCAATAATATTTTTTAGTGCCCGTTTGTAAAGCCATTTTGAATTCCGTAATACAATCCGAACTGCAACAATAAAAATAGTTTATATAATAAGTGGTGAACATGCTAAATTTAAGAAGACTATACATATATAATTAAATGAAACTTATTTTAGTACATAATTAAATGTGGTTTTGTCTCAGTCCTTATTTATTCGGTCTAGTTCAGTCCTAGGAACGGTTCTTTTACTTTTTAAAAATGCCGTCCATTAGAATTTTTCCATAAAATGTGGATGGTTTATATAGCCAAATAAAATTTATTTATGATATTTATTAAAAGCATTGCACATGTCTTGCAAAAATATTCCTACTTTACATTTTACTCTGTTAATAAATCATTTTATTTTATAACAGGAAATTAATAAAAAGAGAAAAACTCTTAATGAATTAACCAACAATCAATTTTAACTTAATTAAGAACCGTGAGTAGGACTGGACTGCCGTTTTCAGTCTTAAGTAACATAAATAAAATGTTGGTTATCACACTAGGAAAAAAATTCCAGATGGAATTTCTGTTGCTGTAACACAATGGAAAAACGAAATCCAGTCATCCCAAGAGAAAAACCTCAGACATAAACATATATAAATTAAGTATTTTCTTGATTTTTACAAAAGATTGTTTTGGAGTTGACACTCATTATAATTCTTTTTGTTTTTTCAAATTCTTTAGCACCCTTCAGTTATGTGTAAGCTTTGAAAAAAAAAAAAAAAAAGATGCGGAGAAGGAGGAATACAAAAGTACAAATATAAATTAAAGCCATATATCATTTAAATAATTTTTTTTTTCATATAAGAGTGCGTAGATAGAAAAAAAAAGTGAAAATTCCACTACGACTCATGGTCCAGTGAGTGAAGGAGTTATGGAACATATGGTAGGGAATAATAAGTAGGTAGGAACACACATGCTTGACTCAATCATGAATATAAATTATGTATTTAAGTGCATTATCTTGCTTTTATATCTTTAGTAAGGGAAACTAAAGAGGCGACAAATATATCAATAAAAAAAAATCTTGCACTGTGTTATATTCATATTTTGTCTCGTGTTATTGTTACTGATGGTTTTATTTATGCTTTATTCTACTCGCGTTCCCAACAAAAGTCCCATTTTACCATTCCATCTAATTTTTTGTAAATGAGTACATATAATGGCAATACATATTTTTTTTTATCCTTTTCCGTTTGACACACAATTTGTTTTTGGCTAAAGCGGCCAGATGCACAATAGACTAGTCAAAATAAAAATCCAAGAACTTGATACACAGCAAGGTGAAGACCCACTGACATATAACTTTCTGGAAACTTTGTGATCAGAAAGTGGCCAAAATTGTCCAAAGTCCTGCTTTATTGAGGAAAAAAACAGAGAAGAATTGCGGCCAATTGAGGAATGCAATTGCAGACAGCATCTACGTATTGCCCCATTAATCTATCCATCATATCATCAATAAATACTTATGGTATCCCAAATATGCAAGTTGTAATGAACTGCTTCATATTCTGTCAAACAAGGAGAAAGGAGTGAACTGAATCATGACTTTTGGTCCGCTAAAACAGAAACCTCCTGTAAAATATATTATATGTTTCTTCTTAAATACGAAAAATGTCTGTCCAACCCTAAAGTATAGCTCGAAAAACAATATATGGTTGGCGAAAAGTCTTTATAACTTCCCTAGGATCATGAACGCCATGTACAGATAGTAAATTATGGTTCCTGACGTTGTTAGTAGTGAGGGTAACGATATTCTTCCCTTCAGATTCAAGTAAGGCCTTAAGGTCAACTTCAAGGTCTACATCAGTGTTTTGTGCACCAAAGTCTTTCTCTATATCCCCAGCATCACGATAGGCCAACCTAGAATCAGACTGTATGACGGGGTGCCCTGTCACACCAGCAAAAGAACACTCGATTTTCTTGGATCTGATAATTGATGAACGCAAGTCTGGGTAATATACTGGTTCAGTACCATAACAAATATCAGGGTAATTTAGTAGTTATTGATCCTTTTCGACCAAAGATATTACGAAAAAATTGTAGAACTACTAATTTACATTAATTTAAAATGGTGTTCACCGAATTTTCGTTTGAGTGACAAATACCTCAAGCATTTGAAAACGTTTTTTATAATTTTTTTTTTTTGTACTTGTTTAAAAAAGCACAATTTTGTTTGGAATGACAAGGAGGCCTAGAAATTTGAGTGGTTACATTATTGTGGGTCAATATTGTTTTATCATAGCGTGTATTAAACAACACTACACATAGTTGCATGTTTCTGTAGTACCTTGAATTTAGTTAATGGTTAATATATACCCATAAATTACATGATGTTAAATAGTATTCAATTTATACAAATAAATTAAGAAACTAATATTTATGTTGTAAATCCAAATAAGTATTATAGATCAGATACCTTTACACTAAAAAACTCTTCAGAGTGCTACCATGGCTAAAAATACATGCTTGATATGAAGAATAATTATTCCTTGTAAAAAAAAACAATACTAGGTACACCTTTTGCAACTATTCCCTTTCTATTGATCGTTAAAATATCCCTCAATTCTCTTCACTAAATAAAGTTGGATTTTTTAAAATTGTATTAACTCATAATAAAGGAATAAATACCTAATTTAAAGGATTAAAGTTACAGCAAATATAATAAAAAATTATCTGCAGAACTACAAAATTTATATTCCCTCAAAAAATTTATTTGCACCCCTCAAAAACAATTTTTATCCAATATCTCGTAGAAAAATATATATAAATAATTCATTTTTTTCTACAATAGTCTGCACTATCAAATATCATTGTGATATAAATTGGACGACTGTATCTGTTTTGATGTTGAAAGAAAGGGACTGTTGCAACTGTCTCGTGTAGCAATTACATCCTATCTCATCCCTTTTTTTTTATAGGGAATTTTTTATCACGAAACAAAGATTAAATATTACAAATATATTCGTCAAATTATGTTAATCTTTAAGATAAAAATAATTCATATATTTTATCATTCCAATTTTTTACATTTGTTCATTGTTAATTTTGTTTAAATTGACAAAGATTATAATCCTGTTAAATGGACTGTTTTATATTTTTTGATTAAATAAACACATGGTTTTATATATTTTTATAGAGAATATGAGTCTTTTTCATCTATTTAAAGAGTAATTTAATTATATTCCTTCAACATGTATTAAGTTATTGGAGCTTTCACTTGTTGGAGATATTTTTATTTATCTTAAAGGGATCAATCTGTTAATAGCAAAGGAAAATTTTTCCTTATACTTTTTAGGGATATTTATATAATTGTATGTAACAAAATTGCAATGTCCATTTACACGAGTTGCATCAAAATTTTAATGCAACCTCTCATTTCCCTTAATTTGGTAGCTTAAGTAAAAGGAAAATAGATGAACAAGGAGGGAGTGAGTGGAAAATTATAAGTAAACTGATTTAACTGACCTGAAATGCAAATATGTCATATCTAAAAGGTGTGAGATTGATATTTTTTTATAGAGCGAACTTTTCTAAATAGCATTTCCTTACGGCATTTTTTGCAACTAGAGAACAATATACCAAGAATCTTTGCATGCTTAAACATATTTGCGTACAGTGACATTACACATCTCTCTACAGTTTTTTGCAACTTACTAAAAGTGCATAGGTCAAGATCACACAAACCGAATGGAGAAACATAGCCATAATTAATGTAATCTTTCATTGATTTTTAGGGGAAATGACTTTAGAGTAATCATTCTAGTTATTTTTATGAAGTTTAACTAACTAATTAAAGTTTATCAAGAATTATTAATTTCAATATTGGTCTTTACTTTTAAATTATTTGAATCTTATAGTAAATAACTTTAAAGCTCCTAAAATATTTCAACTTTGTAAGTAATTTGTAATAAAAATTTTGCCTTAGATGTTTATGATATTTATAAAAACTTGTTTAAAACATTACAGCAATTCAATTGCAAATATTCTTTATACAAATTAATAAAACATAAATAAATATTTTTATACAAAACAATGTTCATAACTTTTTGCAAATTAAATAAGCAACAAAAAAAATCTATTAATAAAAAGTTTAAACATATATGCAAAATTATACCGCAAAGAACATTTTCATATCATTTTAAAAATGGGGTTTGATTGATTTGATGACATACTGATTCATATTTAATTGTGATTGTGAATTGGTGCACAAATATATTCACGTATCTTATGGGCTAGTACATACTATAAGGATACAGAGTGCTCAATATGATACATTGTAATTTGCTGTTACTCACTCAGTAATAATATGGATGATTGCAGGACTTTCGAATTGAGTAGGAGGCGGGGGACTTAATCTTTTTAACCTTCCATCTGTAGAAGCAAGGTCTACTATTATAAATAGTTTCGTTACTCATGAGGCATGACATATAAAATGTGATGTCACGAATATCCGAACAATCTACATAGTAGAAGATATGGGTAAGTATATATTTTGCCGTTTTTGTAACTATGTCCACTGATACGAGGTTGGTCTGAAAAGTTTCCAAACTTAATGTGAAGTAAATATAAGCTAGTTATTTCTATCTTACATCTGTTGATAGTTACTCAACAAAGTTTCAGGCATTATGAACTCTAATTTGTTAGGTACCAGTCGTTTGAGTGAGTTATAAAATATTTATTTTTGAAAATCAATACACCTACGTAAATCAAAGATGAGTTGGATTTTTTATAAGGGGATTTTTCACAAACATTTACAATAGTGAAATTTTGGGAAGCTCAATTTGAAGATTGTCATATGAGCTCGGGAGACAATAAACGGTTGGGGACGTCCAAAAACTCCCACTACCGACAAAAACATAGCCAAAGTTAACTAAATGGTGCTAAACGACCACCAAATTAGAATGAGTGAGATAGAAGAGGTTCTCAAAATCTGAAAAGAACATCTTTGTCCAATATTAAGTCAGCATATAGGCATGAGAAAGCTATCTAAGTTTTTGCTGCCATGTTTGCTCAAGTTTGACCAAAAACAGGTTCGAATGAACATTTACCTTTTGGTACAGTTTAGGCGCATAAAATCCGACTTTTGGCGCTGATTAATTTCTGTAGATGAAATTTAGACCCACCATTATACGTCCGAAACAAAAATACAGTCTAAACTGTGGACTACAACCTTAGAACCGTCTCCAAAAAGAGCAAAAATTGTTTTTTGTCGAGGAAAGTGATGGCAATGTTTTTGGTATGGATATATAGTTATTTTAATCGATTATCTTCAAAAAGGAAAACCATTACAGGGGCAAAGTATCCATTATTGACAAGTTGAAGGAAAACATGCGTAAACAGACATATTTGTAGAAAAAGAAAATTATGTTTTACCTAGACGAACCATTGTCTCAGACCTTAGCGGTTGCCACTACAAAAAATCACAAATTACGACTTGAACTACCCTACCGGATCTAATCCCAAGTGACTTATTTTGTTTCATGATCTCAAAATTACCCTCGGAGGTTAAATATTTTCGTGAAATAAAGAAGCAATCACCTTTGTAAGCAATTAATTTGTAGAGAAAATTAACAAAATACTATTTGAACAAGTTACGGAGATGGGAGCATCACTGAGAGAAGTTTGCAATGTAACAAAAACCCTATGTTGAAAAATTCAGAAAAAATGTCTTGTATCTTATTAGTCGGAAACTTTTCAGACCACTCTAATAAATATTTTCTATGGATTAAGGTGCAGAGACTTGATAGGCTGCTACATGACCTAAATGTGTTTCATCTTCAGCCTATCCTTTCTTGACATGGTAGTATATTTAGGGTCATTGTCGTTCTGGATGTTATCTTTTAATTATATGTAATGAATTTATCTCAAGCACATAGAGCAAACTGATCTCTTTATTCAGCGTATAAATATATATTTAAATATCAGAGCATAGTTATTTTTACTTGTAGAAAAATCCTCTTGATATCACACCATCTCTCTTCTTACTTCAAATTCTAAAATAAATGCGTAAATATCGTTCTTAGATTATTTCACTCATGAAATATTTTGATGATGAGCTCGTATGATTGCAAATCCTAAACAGATAAATATGTCGTGTTTTTCATAAAAAGTGTTTCCGTGTTAATATGGTTCTAAATCGATATGCATTTGGAGTAATAAATTAAGCCTATAAACCTAGATATTCCATATGATGTTCCAAAAATCCTGAAAATATATATATAAATCATCCTATTTGCAATTTATTTTACGGATTAATATATCCAATGCATAAAAACTATCCAATAATATTATTTACATGCAAATCCAATTGACAAATTAATATTTGTTTTCAACTGAATGTGAATGTTGTTTCTGAAAAGAATTATGGGTTATGTTTGAATTATTTGACAAATAATTATCGTCCTTTTATAATTTTAAATTATTCTCATTCATAGATACTGAAATTTTAAGTTGAAGAAGCAAAAACTCATGATATAAATGAACGAATAAGAAATTGATGCAAATATTTAAAAGAGCCATAATGGGGGGAAGAGGTGTACAAATTAAGTATAATCAAGCAAATTAGGAAGTTATTAGCCATAAAAAATATTCTTGAATATCTTAACTCAAACCAGAATTTCGAATACAAAGGTTATAATTGACTTAGATGTAGTGTTAATATTGTCAGCTATGATATAAACAAAAGGTATTCGTGGACAAATATTTTTAGTATTAAAATGACGAGACGAAGACAAAAATTATTTTTAAACGTTTTATCTGAATTAAACAAATAAAACAACGTATCTTAGAGAACAACGCGCTCAGGTGAAGTTGTTCTCTAAGACTCAATGTTATATTTATAATATGTTTCTAGTACACTTTGTCAAAAACTTTTTGCTGAAAATTATGGTAAATATATTGGATAATAATTCCTGTTGAAAGACTATTTAATTATGATTCAACAGTTGATTTCAATAGTTGTTAGAATCGTAAGTACGAAAATTATGCCTACTGCGCCAATAAATCAAATTGTAACTTTGCTAACACAAAAATATAAAGTGTATTTGGTTGTCAGCTGTCCATGTTTGGATCTTTTGGGTAGCTGTTTTTATATTGCGTTTTGCAGAGACTTGTGCTCCTTGATGAGTATAAGTTTCTTGTCCAATGACAAGCGCATCTTGATATTTATACAAAGAGTCAGAGACTATAATGAATTAATGGGAAATTAATCATTGTAATAACAACATTGTATTGTTGCATAAAGTGATATTTGGGCAATGTGGCTGTTTGGCATAATGGTCGTTCAGTAATGTTTCCCTCCTGGAAAATAGCATTTTGCAAGAAGGCTGAAGAGAAAATGCCTTTCGTCAAATTGTTTACACACCATAAATATGTATTTTGGCTGTAAAAAAATCCCTATATTAGATTGAGTAATTGATTTAGTATAATCTTTATAAATACCTCACCAGTGTATCTGCATTGGATCAGCGTTGGGTTGCATTAAAAATAACTCAACAGAGTGCAATCCGTTCTTAATAAAGTTTGTCAGACTTAGGACTGGTTCTAATTAGTCTTCTAGGTAACTGCAACTCATGAAGTGACTTAGTAACAAATTACGTTATTTCAAATTGTTAAAGTTTGATCATGATCTCTTACAATCAGACAAAATACCTTAAGTTTAAAATAGGAGGTGTGCAGCTAGAACTTATTATCATTATACGTTCTGGCTATTATTTTCTTTGTTATATATTTTCATCCTTAGGTAGGAAGGAAGAAAATAAAATAAAAATATCGAGCGGGCGTAGAACAAAAGGACCAATTAATTTGTTCTTAGGACCGTTGAATAGACTAAAAGATAGGACCAATAAAAAAATGAAAGGGCGAAAAAGACTGATTGGAAAATCAGTTCTAGAACAGATCCAACACTTCAGAGTGATGACTCAAAAATTAGAATTTTCTTCGAAGCCGTTATGTCTCAGTTTTAAAGATCTGACAATTTTTATTTGGTACCATTCGAAAGAGCCGACAAAAATTAAAGTTTTATATTTTTTGTTTTGTTTTTGTGCTATCAAAAATGTTATAGTAATAAGAAAAACGAAAGAGGATGTTTTTTTTGGCTGAATCAAGAGCTAAGGTCTACAGAACCTTCAGGATCATACATCCAGCTAAGGTAATGGTCCTTCGCGTCGTGCCTTAAGACGTCAATAAGATGCATCCCTTTTTTCCAGACAAACAAGAAATTCAATACAGATGTCTTCTACAAAGTCCTTAGGAACCATGTCTTGCCATGGTTAAAGAACTCGTTCTCCAGAGAAAACTATGTGGCACACACCTTCAAGAAGGTGCATCGTTTCTGCAGGCCAACATGACTAACTTCTGGGCGTCAGCCTTCTTTCCATCGTCTTCACCCGAGGTAAACCCCCTGGAATTGCTTTTGGAGCGTCTTGGAGGGCAAGACGAACAAGACTTCTCAGACGAATATCGATGCCTTAATATCCGTTATCACGGAAGATTGGAACAACTTGTCTTCACTTTCCTTGAGGCCAGCTGTGCTTTTGTTTATTCCCGTATTGAAGCCATCATTGAGCCAGAATGGAGGAGAACATATTGAATAAAATTATAGAAAAATGTTAAATTACCAACTTTTGATACAAAAGTTTGCCATACAAATGGCACAAAATAAAAATATGGAGAAGTGAAAATGGGTATTAAATTTTTTTAATTTTGAAGTCCTCGCCTTGTACATATAAACACCAAGAGAGAAAAAATAACTTTCTATTTGAATCAACGAAGCAAGGACGGGATTAAATGTGACAAAGACAGAATGAAAGGTAGTTAAGCATCTTCTGTATCTTTAAGTACAATAAAACATTTTACAAAAAAGGTGTAACTTACTCTAGCCTCCCTAACAACAATGAGATGCATACATATATATATATACCCCTCTTGGTCTTAAATGCCCAGCCACAATACGGTAATGCAACAAGAACAATAATAATAACGTCAACATATCAGCATCATCACTGTCAAAAGCTCTTATTACGTGATACGAATTATTTATGAAAAAAAAAAAAAAAAATAGCCTCTCTTCACATTTCTCTCACTCCATGGTTTTCTTTGTGCGTGTTTGTTGTATGCACATGCAAAAAATAAATAAATACATGCATATCTTCAACACCACGACCATAAGAGCTTATAGTAAAGGTGAAAGCATTCATTAGAGAAACAAAACATAAACTAATGACGCGACAAGCCAAAGATAGAGCCTCTTTATTAGCTGTTACATAAATAGTAAGTACATTGAACACAATGAGTTATGACTCTAGTTATACTTTATTACATAAATATTCCTCCAAAATAAGATATTAAACAGAAAATGTTCATTAGGATAATATTTATTCACAAATAAATTATTAATTACACTGTATTTTTTATTCAACTTTAAATGTTTTTTCCTCTTTTTCCTTAACGAGTATTTTGAACACTGATTGGTTGACATCGAATTATTTTATGTTAAGTTGTGAACAATTTTGAATAATTATTTATTTATTCTTCTATAGTTTTTGAAAAATAGCTATAAGTTTACGACCGCTTGCCTGCTTCTTTTTGAACAAATGGTTGTGATGATGATATAGTCATTTATGAAGGACTTAACTATTGGGCCCTAGATAACTACTTTTTCCATACTGATTTTTAGCTGTAGTAAGTCCAGGATTCCTTGAAGGATAAAAAAAATGAAAAATCAGCCATTTAATGAAAAATATATTTTCAAAAGTATAAATGCATCAATTTTTTGGTAGTCGTATTAATAGGTCATTTTATTGATTCATTGGTAATCGACAAATGTTGCTAATTATTTTTTAAGAACCTTGACTTACATTATTTATTCAGGTAGGTTACCACACCTATCATTTGTGTAGATGCAATACAAGAAGAGAAAAGAATTTTTTTTCTATGAACTTGCCATATTATTAGTTTTAAATTCAACAACTCTCCTTTTAAAATGAAAAGCTTTTCTGATTTTTATAGTGTGTCTTAATATAATAATACCATGATAATTTAAATGATATACGTGGCATTTTATCTCCCCGAACGTGAAATATTATAAATCATATAACCTCGTATTTCCAGCCTCTTTTTTTTTGTTTTTATTAGGAAATAATTTTATTTAAATTACTTTAATGAACTACCTCCGTTTATTAATTAAAACGATTAATTGAGTAATTGAGATTAAAAAGAAAAAGTGACAACTCATAATATTTTTAGGGTTAAGGACGACACCGGGCAGGAAGTTAAGTTTTAAGATGAATACATCTCTAGTTTAAAACTAACATTTAACAAGATATTATTTTAATTATATCACGCAATCTTTCCTCCGAAAGGAAACTGAAAATCGTCCCAAAATCAGTTGGTAGTTATCCAACTCTTTTCAAATATTACAATAATATTAAATAAGTTTTAGGAATAGTTAACAACTTAATTTTAAATAGTTCTTAATTAAATAATCAAAGCTAAAACATTTATCAAGTAAAAAAAAGCCAATGGAACACCGTGTTCATAAATAAAATAAACAGAAATATTATTTATTGATGTTCAACTCTATATTTTTCTTGATCCTGATATAAAGACAAAGTAATCCCTCATAATTTGATTTTCTTACACTTCAAAGAAAATGAATTCAAATTCACATTATTTTATTATTTATTTGCAAACATGATTTTTTCAACAATTGAATTAGTTTTTTAATTCGAAAAATAATTGCTAGGAGACCATATCCCTTAATTTCCATCATTTAAAATTATATTCAACGACAAGTTTTGAGATATTTTATAAGAATTGTTGAATATGTTGGTAAACAAATAGTAATTAGTCCGTCACATTCCGTCAAGGTTTGAACACTTTTAGTATAATTTAAACTAATACTCTAAATTTAGAACAAATGATCATTAAGAAAACATTTTCTCCTCGTTATAAAACCCGTGTGGCTTCAAATTAAGATTATATTACTGAATATTTTATCAAATAGTGTGGACTGGACATGTTTCCTCTATCAATTGTGTATGTAAACAACCACCATTTGTAAAATTATCTTCTGAAATTATAAATAATTTCTATTATGAAATGCTCATTACCGTCCTTTCTAAATTGTATATCACATTTTCTTTTCATTGTCATTTTTAACAATATTTTATGCAGGATTCCTTGACATTAAATACACAATTGAAAGATGGTCTAACTGAAAAAAGTTTGAAAATACTTGCAAAGACGATCAAGTTCTATATGAATAAAAATCCCACCTCCTAAGTACAATAGAAACCAGGACACCATTGTCAATGTGGATGAAATTATCTACTATGCAGGTTATCAAAATTTGGGCTGATATCAAATAAATATTTGTTCTGATATTCTGCAAATGATTAGATGTACTTTAATCACTGAGAGCATTTATTTGCATAAAAATAATATTTTAGTTGTAAAATATGGTTTCGTTTATTTGATCCTAGTTTAGTAATGTTTGCCAAATGACCAGGTTTTTTTTAGAGTAATTTTTATAGAAGACAAAATTTACATGCCTTAGTAATCAATTTATCCGAATTGTATTTCTATTTAATTTAATTACCTAGGAATCACATTTTGTGTCACACTTTTTTTAAGAAGTGCGTAAGACATAAACGATACACACCTCCATTCATCTTTATATCAGCACTCTGTGTAATAAGGATTCCCTAGTTACACAAATGGAACAAAAAATAATTTTTTTTTCTGATTGCATCATATAAAAGATAGTTGCAAATATCGAAAATTCAAAGAATTTTCTCCTATATCAATACGATGAAGACATTGGATATTTAGTACAATATATTGGTTTTCTGATTTAGATTTGATATGTCAGCCGACGTTTAGTATAGATACCATTTTGTTCAAGATTTATGCAGTTTATATTATTTAAACAACTCACACATGCAGTATGAAGTAGTTCCCTCGAAAGAAATATGTCTTTCATAGCTTTCCATAAAGAATTAAGCTTGATAAAAGATTCAAATACCATCTTTCAATGATCTGTAACATCCGTGAAAACACCCCATAAAAGAACACTCACTTGAAAAAAAGATTTTATGACAAAATTAAAAATGATTAAAATAAGATTTTTTTTTTTCATATTGGGTTATAATGTTAATTTTGAAAAATAGTTATTTCTATGATTTTTGCTCCCTGTAATTTTTTTTTTTTAATATACCCCTATACCCAGTATCCAAATATCTAGATTAATGAAACAAAGTTTGCCTAGGAAGACACATTTTTAACAACTAGCACGAGAAGCAATGACTGAGTGCGTTATAATTCAAAAATAAGTTAAACAAAATAATAAATGTGAATTTAAATAATGATTATGAACTATTATGTGTAGCAAAAACTTAGCACGTTATATTAAATAAAGAAGAAAGATTAAAAAGTTTTTAGGATGGTTTTGGAAGCACTCTAGAAAAACATTAAATTTCATTGACATGAGAGATGCCGATGAGGGGAAGTTTAAATTAAATGAACATAACAACTAACAATAACTAAACATAACAATTTCTACGGCCTTCCTAAAAAAACTGTTCAAAACTCCTTCTCTTCGGCCCTTCCAAAATTATTAAAAAAGACGAAAAATATCCCAACGAAGCACAGCAGTATAAATGCTATAAAAATTGGATTCCTAATTTCTCCTGAAAAATTGTTTTAATTATCGTTTATTAATAGGCACACTTGAAGTCGCTGACAAGTTTTCCCAAGGCAAAAAAATGTATGCTTTTTCTGCAAAGAAATGCCTGAAACGACAGATCACATCATATGGGATAGCATCCAATTAAATTTGACTTACATGGGTCTATATAATTCGTTAAAGGGTGACATGATAAACAACTTGGAAGGATCGACTTTCTAACAACCAGTAAAAACGCTAAAATTGACGCCATGATCACATAGGCACAGTATATTTTATTTAATGTTTTTTTTAACTTTGTACTTGAGTACTTTAAATTGCATTAAATTTGAAATTTTAAGTTAATATCCCTATGAACTCTTTACCTTATATGTTTTATTATGATAAATTTGAAATAATTTAGTTGTTTTTGTGGTTTTTTAATTCATTTATTTTAATTACAAAGAGAATATATCCTAATAAAGGCCGAAAAAAAAAAAGGAAAACAGTTTTTTTTTTTGACAACCAGAACAATGAATTTTTATTTTCATAAGCTGTTATCATTATTATTTCATTCTTGAAGAGAGAAAATTTTAGTAATGAGTAGTGTTGAGATTCAGTCTATGACTGACTTTTTTTTAATATTCGGTCTCAAATGATGTTTTGTACACTGATTTGAACCAATATTAGGTCTAAACTACGATCTGAGACACTTGACCGAAATTGAAATCGTTTTCGTATTTTTCCGGTCTCAATCTTTGGACCATTTTCTCCTCTATCCTGATTTATGAGCTGGATAGATATGATTTATGTAAAATATTTTACTTCATATAAAGTTAATGTGCCAGTGTTCACAATTTTGAAACCCACGTGATGTCATAAAAAGTTCATCTACCCAGTGGTCCATTCAAATCGTAACACATTGAAATTTGATACTAAAACAAGATATCATTTATTGATAAACAATAGAATTTCGACAAAATTAACACTATAAATAGATGTGTGTCTGAGCTCTCACAATCATTAATGTAGGTTCCTTTAGCGATAATGATGTCTTCCAGGCGGCAGTGGAAACCTGGCATCTGTTTCAAATTTAGTCTTCTGTCATGAATTCCCAGTACTGGCTGCCATTGGATTTGAGGGCCTCAGTGCTTGGATAATGGACGCTGCAGGCATTTTCCTTGACGTGACAAATGAAAGGTGTACTCAAGAGGGTTGGCATCAGGGTTTTAGGGTGGCCGAAATTGTCAAAAAGTGTTCAAAAAAACTCAAAATACTCATTCAATAGAGTCTTGCAACGTAAGATATGGGTTTATTTCTTTGGTTGTGTCAAAAGTGGCCTCTCTACCGTCCCACACCTTTTTAGACGCTCTTTATTTATAGTTATCTTGGCAGACTAGTGCAAAGCCCCAAGATTTCTTCCATAAGCCGTCATGGACATGAGGAGATTGATCGGCTGTTTTCTTAACTCCCTTTGTATTCAGTTTGACCTTGTTGACAGACCCATTCTTTCTCTCTAACTTTTCGAACATGCTGACGGCATAGACAGAGGTCCTGTATATACTAAACTGTTGGGAGTACGTGAATGAAAATTTATCGATTACGTTCAATGGTAATTTTCTCGACTTTTATGTAAGCTGGAGAGATCGAGTTCTTTTGTTGGTAACTAATTGTATATGATTGAATAAATCAAAATAGGAATTAATTTCAATAAATCAACTTTCATTAATTAATATGTCTTCAGATTTCAATTGACCACCTGATATTGTGTCTCAACGTGTAAGAGTGCTCAGAAATAACGGAAAGTAACATTGAGGATTTATTGGGGGGTCTTATATATTAATAAATCAAATCAATATTATTACAGAAAATTTGTCTGTCCGTTGTTGGATACTACTATTAATCCTTTAACATTTAAAAGACTAACTGAGAGTTTGTTTACATTAATTCGTTACTGAGAATCATGGTTCCAAAGAATGGAAGATACAAAAAAAAATTATAATAATATAACTTTTTTTCAAAATTGAATTATTTAGAAAGATTTCTTTATATATTTTTAGTTATTTAACTTTTTGCAATTCAATTATCAGACACGCAGTTCTTTCTTTCTTTCTCTCTCCATACATGTTTGAACAAAGAAAAATATAGCAACAACTTATTCAACAAATAAAATAAAAAGTACATTATCTTTTTGGGGTAATATGAGATCTGGTTTATTTCTCACTTAGTAACTTATAAAGATATATATCCTAATAGTTAGTTTTTAATATGCTCTGTTTTTCATACGTGTGGAAATAAATAGTTTCTAAATTTTAATTCCAAGTTTCTATTTTTCTTTTTCCTAGAAAAGTCATAGTCCAAAAAATGTAAAAAAAATCTAGTAGAAAAAATACTGCTAGATATAGGGGAACATTTTCCGGAACGTTATATATGTTAAGAGTAACATCCCATTACATTTTAAGATGGCAAGGCAGAAGGTCAACGTCACAACAAACGTTATATTTTTTTCTAATTTAGAAATACAGAACAAGATACGAATGGATTTGAATGGTCTTTTCTAAGAATGAGTTATATGTAAACAGTAAGAATCCATACAATTTGAAGAAGTTTAGAGCGAACGTCAAGGTCAAACGAAATGTTATTTTTTTTTTAAAGCTAGATTTTGAAAAAGTTAAGGTTTGATTTTGGGAAATTTTTGTAGGAGAATGTTAAAAGTAAGAACCCATTAATTATTGTGTGGTAAAGGATAAAGTTAATGTCGCACAAAATAATAAAACTGCAAAATTGAGATACATTACTAAAATTAAATTTTAGAGGTCATTTACATAAAACGTTTAAAATCTATAGTCGAACATAATTTTAAACAAAATTAAGATACATTACTTAAATAAACATCAATTTTTAGGGAAAAAAGATTTAAGGCAGTGCTATTTGCCTGAACAAGTGCCACATTCTGGTATTTTTATTTATTTTAAATGCCAACTTTAATTTTAAATTTAAAGAAAAAAACGTGTTTTCAAATTGTACACTTATTTTCTCATCAAAATAAATAATTTAGATGGTAAAACCTACAAAAACTTAAAATTGAAAACTCACAACATTTGAACTGGCACCCTAATATATGTATATATACAAATATTGCAGATACTTATATTATATAAATTTTACAATCTCTATATAAGTTGTTTTATATGGAAAAAGATACAAAAAAGATATAGACTTCCAATATTTATCCTGAGTTGTTATTTTTTGTTTGTTCTGAAGTTCATTTTTAATGATAAGCAAAGGGGAATCCCCCCTTCCTATCAACAAAGACATGAATAAGGGAATAACAAGAATCCTTGGAGAGTTTATTTACCTTTATACCTAGATATATGAGTTACTCCTAAAAGCATGTGTGACATCTTGTTTTTCATGTCAGTTGAAATATAATACTACTTCTTAAAAAAAAAAAAACACTTTACATTGAATTCTTGGATCTATGCATACATAAAAGCAAAAGCTTTTTTAGGTACTACTTAGGATCTTACTGAACGCATCTATAAAATTTCAAAGACATATATTTATATTAACACTGAGCTGAAGGTGTATAAACGTTTTGAAAAAGTAAACAAAGGATTTATAAATCACATTCTTTGGTTTTTGAATTTGTCTAATAACTTTCTTAAAGACGTCTATTAAAGATAAAACTCACCCCTAATAAAATAATATTATTGTGTAAGGCTTGCGTATAAAAATATTGTCTTTTTTTGAAACTTTAATCCATTTTTTGTATTAAATTTTAATTTTACTAAAAATGATATTTTTTTTGTCACTTTTCCAAAATTTCACTGGTTTATTCATCAGTATAAAATACTAAGATTTAAGACTAGGGGTTCCTACCTGAAGGGGCCTGTTTTTCTTCCATTTTAACATATATTAAGTGCAATAATAATAGACCTGCATAACATAATTCAGGTCGATCTATAGAAAATGTAGTCTATTCATTAGTGCAGGCAATATATATAAGACAACAAGGAATAAATTGACTCCTGTGCACGAAGAGGAACGGATTTTTTAAATAATTTTAATTTCAAATGATTTTCAACTACTACTAATAATAATTATGATTGATTTATTTATTTATTTTCTTATCAAGCCCTAAATTAAAAAAAGTAAATCGTTTGTAATCTGATTATGTAATTTCTTTTTTTATAATATTATTGAGGATTCTGTATTGGAATCGTTCATAAAGATGAGATCTGAATTGACTGAAATTTGGGTATCGTTAAATCCCAAATAAAAATCACATATTTTATAAAAAAATTTATAAAACAAGAATAATTTCAAACCATGCCTGGTAAACAGTGGCCTTCATTGACTCCACACTTCAATGACATTTTCTATATACCGTCATTTCAACATGTAGCTAGAAGAAATAATCAAAATGATTTGTATCTCGATTATAGGATAGCCAATTTGGCTTATCCATTAATTGATATTTTCTGTCAATAATTGAGTGATTTTGACTATGTGTTCACTGTTCAGTAGTTTAATCACGATAGAAGAAAAATTGACATCAGAAAAGGTATTATATCTAAAAAAGGATGCAATTTTCCTGTCCACTCACATTTGAAATCTCCACTTGAGATTGTCCCACATCAATTAATGTTGTGATTTATCACATTTTTTTTTTCTCATTCGTGGAATTAAAATTTAGAAAACTAATTTGTACAATTATCAATTTTTATTAGAAAATGTATTATCTATAATAAAGTCATCCGGTTTTGGTAAAGGGTAGAAGTTATAATTACAAATAGTAGACTGATTTTAAATTCTATTATGGCCGTAATTTTTTCAAACTTTAAATAGTGGCTCCATTTTTTTAAGTTTATCAACGCACTTACATACGAGAGTGCGTTTACAATCGTAAAACTACAAGATTTGGGGTAGAATTTGCTCGGCAATCTCCCCTTTTCTCATTATTTGGTCCCCTCAGACTTACATCTGCTCACAAACTTAAAGAAAAATGTATCTGAGAAGTATTTCGCTTGTGGATGAACATTTTCACAACTTATTAGAATATTACTACCAGGAAAGAATACTGATGTCGGAGAGACGCTAGATCCAGTGCATGGTAGTAAAGGGAGATTTTGTAGGAAAGTAAAATCTATATTACTTTCATTGTCAGGTCCAATAAATTTTAACCTAACCACTGTATAAACAGTCTTCCTGGCCAGCCCATTTAGCTATGAAATCTCTGTTGGATATGGACCCACATGATTTAATGTTGAGTTTTGTGTCTATCTTTGATGCCTTTTATCACAATTAAAAAATATTAAATTTTGGCTGACAACCAACATTTTATAGATAGTATAAATCACAGAAAGTTCTCAAATTAGTCACTAAAAATCTCAATATTTTGAATAGTATGAGTCAATATATGTTTATTTTGCAACCGAAAAGAAAATTTAGAGAGCAAGTTCAATGAACTAAGGTATGCTTATTTTTGGTCGTTTCTGATTTGCTCAAATTAGTCAACAACCTAAAGTTCTTCCTAACGGTTGTCATCTTAACCCTCCCCTCTTTTACTTTATATCATTACGTGAATACTAATTATCCTATTTATATTTTTACAACACCCCAATACCAAAGTATTATTATTACATCCATTTTTGATAGAGCCTCTTTTAAGATTATCTAGATCAATAGGTATCTAGTGACAAACACTTCATATATTTATTATTTGTTTATAGATAGTAGAATTGCCTAATAAATGATAATTTTTTGATTTTTAGAAAAAAAAAAATATTTTTACGTCAAACAGAGTTTTTTAATGTTATATTTCTCATTGAAAGTCTAAATAAAAGACAAGAAAAAACAATAAATATAGTTCGTATGTAAATATTTTAAAATTTAAAATATATTCCGGTTATTGTTGTATTCTTTTTATTAATTTTTCCTTACTTTTCAATAATAAAAGTAAGATAAAATTTATAACAAATTGTTACACGTCAAATTCTAAATAGATTTTAAGTTTTAATGCAAAATTTATACAGTCTTTTTAAGCTCCATTGCTCTACTTTGGTTTTTAGCGGGTTTTTTATACATTTCAATTCAACCAACTTGTTTTCTACAGTCTTTAATGTAAACAAGACTATTTTACTCATTGACTATTTTTATATTTTTGAAAGTTTTTGACTTTTTATTAAAAAAAATCGGAAAGAGACGTGTTTGCAGAGAAAAAATTGTTGATATTTCAACCTGTTGAAAATGATGTGACTTTAAGTAATATTTACATAAGAAGTAAGGAATATGGTTTTTTTCTTCTTTATCTTTCTATACAGAATAAAAAAGACCATCACTTTAATATTACTTTTATCCTTATTCAAAAAACGTGTTTATCTAACATAAAAAAGTAGATAAGTCGGAAAAAAATAGATTCATTTTTTTATTATTCGTTTTAAAGGATTAGGTATATGCTTGTATAAATGTGAATTTATTATATATAAGCGGAAACATACTTGGTGTTTATTTTTATAAAAGTGTTCATTGTTATCATTATTGATTCACTAAAGTTGTAGAAAATATGATCTTAGATGAACGCAAGAATTTTTTGTAACTAAAATCTATTGAGTGTCATATGGACACTACCGTGTTGTTATTACTTTAAGAACGGAACGTCTGTGTATAAAGTGCCTTGAACTGATGGATAACAAGAATACCACTGAAAATTGGCAGAGGAGTTTAAGGTAGTGATGAAAATTGGGTGTATATTGTGTTTTGCCGTTTGTTTGGTGATGGTAAACTGAGAGCAGAGTCAATACTCATTTTCAATACTGTTGCCATTTTTCTTTGATTTTCAATATATTCACTTTTTATCGACTACATTCAATTGTATTTCACATCTGATTGAACATTTATGTCTGCTCATAAAAGACGGAGAGTAATCTTGGAGATTTTTGGTGGTGTTGTAATTGTAAGATCTGTTTGAACTCATTGTGGAATTGAGGATTGACATCGTAGTAATTTTTGTCAATATCCTTGTTTATTTTGTTATCTCCCTCCCGCTTTGTCACAGCTGTTTGTAGTTGATCTAATAAAACAGCATGACAAATAAGCTGCTCTTTTCCAGAACATTTCTCAAATCGTCATAGTTACCATGTTCATTTTTTTTTTTTTAACATTCCCAAATTACTTTTCATTAGTATCAATGATTATAATTGTAAATTGTAGTTGAACACAGATGATTTAGGATTGAGATCTCTGAAATTCCTTGCTAGATACAAAATGGGATATGTGATTATATCTTTCCACTTATAGCTTCTTGCAGTTAATATAATAAACCAATGGCGCGGGAGTAAAAGGGCTACCAGGGGCCTTTGCTTCTACTTTTTTAAGCTAACTGTAATATTTAACTTATAAAATTGTAAGGTTGTGTGACCATAACGTTATCATTATAAAACCTGAGAAATTGTTACTAGAATCATTTCTTGACCTAAATAACGTCCATGAAAAATTTCAGCAAAATCCATTATTGGTTAAGGCGTTAATTCCGACCACATACACAGACATTTGCATTTAATTAAAACAAAAAGGAACAAGTTTATTTACGTGGTTTAAATGATGTTATCACAGTAAGGAGCCCATGGATTCAAAACGTTTGAGAAACGTTGATATTGTAGAGTATAATAAAAAAACAAATTTCCCCAACAAAAACAAGACACTAAAATATATATACATATTTTACCGATATATCATCTGACAAAAGATTAAAAAGTATTTTCATAAATCCTTTCCCCCTTGATGACGACAAATTATATTCATTTTCGAACAAAAAGGAAAAATATTTTTTTTGGTAGGGCAACAGTCATATTAAGTAAAAAAAAAAAACCCTCACAATCAAATAATATATATTTTAGGGTGAAGACAGAGCACCAAAAATTCTTCAATTTTGACGGATAATGCTTAAAATGACTTGTATTTTTCGAATAGATATGCACAGAATTAATCAACAATAATTTGTAATTTATCATCCACTCAAAAATATATAAAAAATGTTTTGAATTAAACATTTTCAAATAATTATATCGTAATCATAATAAATATATATACTTACTATCAATTTTTCAATTTATTTGTCGATTTTCCAAAATATCATTTTCTTTCTGCCCATGGTAATATTAATTTATGTTTATGAAGTTGCATATACGTGTTTCTTCGATCCATACACAATACTAAAAAATCTTCATTTAATCAAAGCTATAGAAAGTGGGAACCCCAAAACTTCTGTAGCATTAAAAGATAACTGAAAACCTACATGTGATCTGTTTAAATATTATATTTAGCTATATTCATTATTCAATATGTCCTCCTCGACAAGCAATAACTTCCGCAACACGCTGTTGAACGGATTTACAGCTCTTGAGGAAAAATACTCTATTCATTTCGTTACAAATTTCATGATGTCAGCTCAGAGTGAATAAAAATTTAGATGAGAGGTGCTCTAGACATGTTTCTCTAAGACGTCCCAAGCAGCATACTACAGGGGGTAAAATCCAAGATTGAGGAGGGACACATGAAGGCAGGTCTGAAGTCAACCAATTCGTTGCTGTATAAATTATGGTTCTTCTTGGATGTATGAGCAGGTAATGGACTTAGTGATATAGTTGGCAGTTTGGGCGGAGATGACAACGGTCTTTGCAGCCTTTTGGCGCACTAACCTACGCCGAGGAGATTACACAACATTTGTGTTTTCTGTTGATGCTCCTAATTGATTAAACTAAGGGACATGGTATAGGACAAAACTTGTTTATTTTTGTTTCAGCTGTCACTTGGATGCAAATGATACCTTGTAATTGAAACTAACAAGGGAAAGGCGTAAGGAATGTTACTTTGAGTTTTGGGTCCAGCCTCTATAAACCATGTGGCATAATGAAGGCTACATGATCAAATATTTTTCCTAATAACTTGACATGCTAAACTTGAAGTTCCCTAGTGGCGTTTTGTATAATTGAACATTATTATATAAAAAACAGGTCAGCCTTTGTTAATTCATGACTTAACAATGTGAGTTCTGACAAAGGAAGAAAAAGTAGCAAAGGTCATGTGGGAGAAATGGTAGAGTGACGTCATCTTTGATATAATAAAACCAATAAGATCTACTCCAACTATATTTTGGACAAAGTTGTGGAAATAGACTCACCCTAATACATATATTATAATAAGAAGAAAATAATGATAAGGAGGAAGGGACAATAACAATATTAATGAAAAGGGGCTTCATGGTCCATAGAGTACACGATGACGAGTACCAAAAAAAATCATCTTATATTAAAGATATAAATATAACTCTTACAACAAGGGAAAAAAGAAATGAAAAGTAGGGAAAAATATAAAATAAAATGTTATTGATATTAAGTCTACTTTTTTTATTTTCTGAAAAGAGAAAGTTAAAGTTTATGCGAAGGTTTTCAACTTGACAAATTTTTTTATGGAAATCTTGAATGAGAGGTAATTTCCAACATTTCTTTTCTCTCTTTTTCTTCATGAAATCATCCAAGGAATAAGTGTAGAAGATAAAAATAGGGAAAACGATTACACCCCTTCCTTACTCCCTCGCACTCAAAAAAAAAATAGAACCTTGTTATGTCTAAAAGTTTGTTCAAACACTATTTGCCGAAAGCAAGAGACAAATAATCGTTATTTTTCAAAATATGAGTTCATTGACAAATTGGACCGTTTATTTTTAACGGAGATTTTTTTTTGGCAAAATGACTGGGAGTCATTTTGTCTATTTTTGCCGTAAGACATATTAACTGCTTTTCTACGTTTTTATTCTAAGCTTACATCTTCACCCTTTTGTTGTCATCAAATTACTTATTTTTGTATAAAAACGGGACATTAGAGCGGTTTATTTTTTCTAATTTTGATCAAAGCTTGCGTTTAAAAAATATCAAGTTATAAAAAGTAAGATTTGCAATATTTCATTGATATACAATGTTATTTTTGAACCCCCATCTTGGTCAAGGTTTGAATAAAGTCAAAATTATTTATTTAGAAAATATAGACAAAATGGATTCTAAAATTCTTTTTCAGTTAAATCATTTTGATATAAATTTTTCCAAGATGTAAAAATAGTAATCAAGTTTATTTTTAAGTCAGCCTACGGAGAAAAAATGGAATATATATTAAGAAAGCTTTAAAATTTTTATTTTGAGATGTTGAACGACATTTTTACCATGAACATTTTTGCATGTAGTAATTTCACCTCTGTGTTTTTACATACATATTCTCTAAGTTTTTTTTTTTAATATCGAACATTAGTTTTAGTCTTTAATGTTATATTTGAGGTTTGATCAAAAGAAGAATAAACAAAAAAGATAGGTAAGGAAAGAAAAAGGTATTTTGCTTACCCAGTGATCCTTAAAATCTGAACACTTATACTTTTAAACCTAAACAAGACATAATGTATTAATTAACAATAGAATTTCAACAAAATTAATACGATTTATAGATGTGTGAATAAGCTCTCTTAATTATTAATGTAGCTGCACTTAGCGGCAATGATGGCTTCCAGACGGTGGCAGAAGGACTGCAATCCACTGCATATGTAGTCATCTGTCATGGTGTCCCGGTGCTGGCTGACAGGGTCTTTGAGGGCCTCGGTGTTTAGATTACTGACACTTTAGGCCTCCCCTCGAATTTCATCCTAAAGGTGCAGTATGGTGTGAAACCCAAAAATCTCTTGCATGGGCCCTCATGGACTTGAGTGGATTGGCCATGGATGTTTTCTTTAACTCCTCTGTGTCCATTTCGGCCTTTTTGACATATCCCTTATTCCTCTCAAACGTTTCAGATTTGTTTGATTTTTTGACAGCGTGGACTGTGGTCCTGGAGACACCCAACTGCTTTGAGTGCGTGAATGGAACTTCGTCCATCATGTTCAATTGTTATTTTCTCAACTTTTACGTAAGTTATAGAGCTCAAACTTGTTTTATTGTGTTATCAATTGTTAATACTTTAATACATCAAAATATTAATAAATTTAAATCACTCAACCATAATTAATTATTGAATTTGTAAGTGTTCATATTTCAATGGACCACCCGGTATACAGACAAGAGAGTAAAGAGTCTAGGATCACAAGTCTATTTCGAAATTACTTTTTGAATAGTGGCACGTTACTCATAGTCATAGATAAAAGTAATAATATAATGTTTGTAGTTGCTACCAAAATATATTTTATTTTTATTTTCTTAAGCTGTATACATTTTTCCTTCAATCAAGAGAAAATAACATATTTTACATATAAACCATGAAGTGTAACTATGAGTGTGATATCTCATAACTGAAAAAGACTAACGATAGAAGTTATAAGTGTAGGTTCTTGTTAGACTCGAATGTGAATTGAGAATCAATATCGATATAACGCCTGTCCATATTATTGTTAGACGCAGAGTAAGGTTAGAGTTCATTTCCTTCATCTCATATGAACTCGAAAGTAATTTCATGAAAAGTCATGACAGCTAAGCCCCTCTCCTACAAAAAAATTCTTCAAATTGTCAGGGTGATAACGTTATTTTTCGGGGTTTCTTTTAACAAAAGAGTGACAGTACTATTTCCATACATGCTCATATTCATGATCTCAGTTGAGACTTAAAGAAAAGTAAGAAACTCGATTTGTAGAAAAAATACTATGGTTCAATAGTAAAGACTTAATGAAAAATTCTAACCGACATACAAAAAGGCAAATATGTCATGCGGCAGAATCTCCAAGAAGCAAAGTCAACAAAAGCCAAACAGTTTGTGGCAAATTTTTCGACAACTGTATACAGACACTTTATAAATTTGATTATGATGCGTGAAACATGACAGAGCAGTTTAGATTTTTTAAATGTTGAGAAAATATGGAGCAATAGAGTGCTTTCTCATATAAATAAAGTTATCTAAATTAAAGGTCATATTGATTAATGTTCAGAAGTTGTCCATCGCCCTGGAAGTATATATGTTTAATAATTTTTTGGGAAGAATTACATTCTTACTAGAAAATATTCAATGTAGGTTCAAATGGAGGATTGTAATAAAAAATAGCAATTTTATTACAATAAACAATCTTTTAGTTTCTTATAAATAGTTTTTAGATAGAAATGCTTTTTATTTATTTAAATATAAAATACTCGATCCAAATTTATCATCAACAACCAATTTTTTTTGTCAAATCAATAAACGAAATATATTACATCAAATAATATTTATTGATACGGCATAATATAATTTTAGACAAAAATATTGAATTTTACATTTTATTAACGTTAAGATATAAATAAATTATTTATTCTAGGAAAAGGGTTTTATAAAAGATTTGACATTAATATAATAAATAATTGATGAATTTGAGTAAAGCAATAATAAAATTTAAACATTGTGTTTTTTTAGATCATTGAGTCTAGCAGGGGGTGAGTAAACTAAAAAAAATGATATTATTTAGTTGATTGCCCAACATAAATTAACTAACATTATTTTTCATTTAATTTTCCTTTACCCCATATTCAATTTTAAATTTTTCAAATAATTTTTTTTTCAAATTCTAGTATTATTAAGGGAGTTTGTGATTTTGCTGCTAGATGGCACCACTCTTGACTATTTAAAAAAAAAAAAAAAAAAAAAAAAGATCATGCCTCTTTGAATATGACAGATTTTTCTAACAAAATGCAATTTTCTACTCCATATTTTACAATACAAATATGATAGGTACAAATATCAAAAAAGTTTTTGAGATTGTCTTGGGTAATATTCGTTGTAATTAGGCCTTTAAGAAGTATCAGTTAATTGTTGTATATGACTCTTACAAATTTATTTAATTGTACTGTTGAAATTGATTTTTTTTCTACTCTGAATCTTTTGCAAGGCGATTAAAAAACTGTTTTTAGTAACCAACTTTATATTACCTACATTTGATTAATAGTAGAGTAAATCAATTACAATTTCAAATTGAGAATCTTTTAAATAAGATGAGTATGGAGCCTCTTGGGCAATTTTAATTTTTTTGTTATTTCAAATCATCTTAGGAAGTAGGATTATTACGTTATTTAAAAAAGTGAAAGTCATCCATATATTAAAAAAATAACAATAAATGAATAATTTTAAGGTTATTTTAATATTATAAAAATACTTTTTCAATTCCTTTAATTTTCTTTCCTTATTCTATGGCTTTCCCTGTATTTAAACAATTCTATAAAAACTGATTTGTTTGTTGTTCACTTGACTTGTACCATTATATTTTTGGGATATGTATTTTCATCTATGGCTTCTATTCTATTGTAGATACTATAAATTAAGGCTTGCAACTTAGATTGCAAAATTGGTTTTTAGAACTTAAAAAGACATGTACTTTTCCAATTGAGTATTATAACCAATATTGATATGTATCAACAGATGTGACACATGTAATCTACGTACATAAATATTACTATTTTTTGGCCCAAAGTCATGTTTTTCTTTCAAAGTAGAATAAAATTTAAGTTTACTAGCTACACATTAGATGTTTTCTATGGATGCTTTTAATTAATATATATATGTAATATAATCGAAATAAATGATCCTCTTGTACGGAACTCATAACTTCTTAACTATTGAATGAATCTATAAATTAGGGATATATCTGTACCAGTGGACTTGCACTCGGAACATAATTGTAAAAGATTCACTCATATTACACGCAAAAACCGGTACACTGCAATTAATTACGCACTCTGGGTCAAATGTAAAAAAAGGTTTGCTCTTAAATTTATTGGCAGGTACCCTTTTTTATCCGCTCTTATATCAATATAGATGGTTATTTATGTATTATGTATACATATTTACAAAACACAAGTAATAACAAAACAAACAAAAAATAGTTTATTGTTTTTATGACGTCATCATATGTTTTGAAAACTCGTCAATAAACGAGCTCGTTTACATCAGTGCAAGTTTCAATTAGCCTTTGAATTCACTTTTATCCGTATTTATCCATGTCCAACAAGAAAACCAACTGTACCAATTTGCACACTACGACTCCCGTGCAAATTGTTCATGAAAGTAATTATACTGTTATGATTCATAGTAGATATAAGAAAGGTCGTAATCCCTTACATAATTAGATATGATCTCCTCCGGTCACATCCCTCAGTCAAATATTATTTAACTATTTAATCCATTTAAACAAATTCATTCATACAAAAAAAAATATATACTCTCTAGGGACAAATTTGCAAGATATCCCGACTTTGCCTATTTCCTACCCTTGTCCTCTTTTTTCCCATCTTCAAATTAATTAAGATAAAAAGAACAAAAAACATTTCTAAATTAAATATATTAATTTTTTTTTTGGCAAGTGACAACTCAGTGACATAAATGATCATTGTAATAAATAATTCTAGAGAAGAGAAAATTGGATGTAGTAGTAAAAAGTCTTGATAATGATTTAGAGACGGCAATAATTCTTACAGGTCAACGACAATGACTTCATTCCTATGGGGAAAATTATTTTTTTGCAGAAAATCCCCTCTCAATCATTTACTTTTAATATAGTGGGCTCAAAAAAAAAGTGTAACAAGTCACTTTATGTTCAAATTTATACTACTTCATAATTATCTATATATTACAAATACGGCCCTTCAACACAAAATCAAGATGGAATTATTTTTATCAAAATTGAGTATGAATTGCATTAGTATTATTTATCAAATAATTCACGTTAATTACTTTCAACAAATAAGTATGAGTAATCCATTGCAGGTGTTTCAAATTGGACTTATTGTAGCAAAAAACCATTGTTACATTGAATTTTTTATTAATATATATATCGGGCTCAAATTAAGTCCCATAAATTAAATTATTTAAGAAAAATTAGAGTTAACATTTATGGCTATCTTGACTTGTCCCATATATTTAAGTACAAAACCAATAATTTAACTAAATATTTTCGTGAATTAGTGGGATTTATATACTGAGTGGTCCAGATAAATTGTGATAATATTTCAATGTTTATAACATACAAACTAGAAGGGGGTATTTTATTATTTGAATGCTACATTTAGTGACATTCAATTAACCAAAATGAAATTCGCCTTTCTTAATAACTTCGCCCACACGGCGCCTGAACCTTTGTCAACACCAGGAGACCTCGTGCAGATCAAGTTTTTCCCTAGTACGGGTAATTGACTTCTTCAAGGCCTCTACACACGATTGATCCTTGGCACACGCCCTCATACTTGATCCTTTCTCAGATATAGAAATCGCATGGGTTCAGGTCCGGACTCTAGCAGTGAATACATTTTTGGCCTAGAAAAAATAAACTTTTTTGGCCTTGTGGGTGCACTGTCTTGTTGGAAGGTGTAATTTCTTCCTTGTACCACTCCATCCATCCAGGAAATATTATGTATGCTTATAAAGAGACCAACATTGATAATTTCTAAGCCACTGTTGGAATTGGAGACCGGAAGATTCACCCCAGGAATTTTTGCCCCTATTTGTATATATGATAGCATGGTTGTATTTTTGTCATTATTTTTTGAGGTCTTCCTTAACTTGAAGTCCTTGTTAATTCATTTATAACACGGAATAACTTGAGATAATTGCCTTTTAATTATATTTAGATGTACAACATTCATTTAGTATAAATGTTGTTTCTTATTATTGTTAATTAAAACAGTTTTTTGACTGGTATACTGTAGCTGTAAGAAAAGAAAAATGAGAACACAAAGAAATTTTATTTTAATTGACACTGCCAGTACTACAACTTCACCTTTTAGGAATTTTGTGACTCGACTCTGGGTAAAAACCCATTAAATCTGTCAATGAGGGAAAAGCAACCTCACTCTTGAAGGAGTTAAAACATGAATTTGTAAGGATGTTTCTCTGGTGCAGCACAAGTTCCCTTAGTCGATGATGGTCCTCGCCGTCAACTCTGTTGTATTCTTCTATTGTAGGTATTGCATAAATTTCATAGGAGAAGATAGGAATATTTTTGCAATATATGTATATATGAGGGCAAAACATCCTACAACTGTTGAACTTAGACTAAAGCAGAAGATGTGCTATGGAATAATGCCTGTCTATGCCTTTGCTAAGTGAAACTTGTGTTTAATTTCTTTTTCTAATAGCTGTTTGCTGCAAATAGGTATAATTGCATGTCATGAGAGCTACGTTGCTCTCGTTCAAAATATATCTAAATTGTCATTCTTCAATGTAATTTTTTTTTAAATACTGAAAATACTTACAATTTACAATTCTAATCATAAATATATTAATTTTCAAAATTTTATCTGTCAATATCTATTGACGTTAAAAATACTTCAATGGTTATATTTATTTGTATCAAGACTCCCGATTCAGTCTTTAATTGTTGTTTTTACTGTTCCAATAATTACTCATATTACTGGAAAAGACAAATTAGATATATTTCTTAGAAAAGAGGAACGGAATGGACAGTGTATATCCAATTAATTTACTACTTGTCTGACTAATTATCTTATTCGAATATTGATGACTCTGCAATAATTTATTATTAGTGTGCCTATGGAAGACATCTGTCTTATAATATACATATTCTTTAGTCTTAATAATTGAATCAGATGGATTATTTATGATTAATAAACATAACCGGAGTACTTTTGAGCAATTCAATTTTTCAACAGAATGCTTCAAAAGAAGAAAATATCACGCAGTTACAATTCATGTCTTTAGTAATAAAAAGGAAATGAGGCAAAAATAATTATCTGCCATTTTTTAACCAGTTAGTTTTCAGGCAATTTTAAACTTTTTAAAATATATTTTTTGCATTAATACGCGTTATATATAATGTATTACTGAAAAAAAACTTTAAAAAAAAAGAAAACATTAACTCTTTATTGAAAAGGAACCTAACTGAACAAACTTGTGAATAGATGATACAAACATTAACTCCAAATAACACAAATACTTCACAGTTAGAAGTGGAGTCGAAAGTAATTTCGTGGTCTACAGAGAGCAAAAGTATATGTACTGCCAATAAGCCTTGATAGCTTATTATTAGGTGCAGTAAAAATAAATCCATTAATTTCCCAATAGATGGCTTGACTAATGTGTATCCTGCATCGTAGAATTGTAATCGTTGTAAATTAGATTGCCTTAGAAAGCTGAGATTTTGAAATAAAATATCTTAAGTCATAGATTTATGATTGTTTGAGTCAGTAATGCTTGAGCGCTTTTTACAGATGGACAACTCTAAAGAGAAAATACGCCATATTCTACAGTTTTGTTTTCATAAAAGGCAAAAACGCTAGCCAGGCGACTAAAAATGTGAAAGCATTAATGGTCCTGAAAGAGTAACAGTTAAACACCCACAATTTTGGTTTTGTCGAGTCCGTTCCGGTAATTTTTTTTGTCAAAGATGCAAGGCCAAAATGCAGATAAAATAATGGAAATCGTTGAGGCCGACCGTCATAAAGGTACTGCTTGATTGTCAATGAGATAACCATTCATAAAAAAATCAATTTTAAATATTGTTTTCTTTTTGCCACACCAGACATGCAGTAAATCTTAAAAAACTTAAAAAATTTATTTTCATAAAGTACTGTTTTTATTTCGTAATGAAGTAATGCTTCTTATAAAATATCATTTTTATTGTTTTGATCAAAAATAAGAAATTTATTTTATATTCATAGAAAGATTCATTGGATTTCATTTTAAGTGCATTAACCGTATTTTCTCCAATTTCAAAAAAGATACTAAAATAAATTAAATATTCTTTAACAATTTGTAGCACGCCAATAAGGTTAATAAGCCAAGTTTTTTTTTTCGTAATTGTCAATAATTTGTCGAAGAGTACCAATTAAATCCATACTCAATTTTAAGGCTAAATCATTCTTGCTTACATATATACTGATGAGCAAACATATGCCCCCTTTCAATGTTGCCAACATTTTTACTTTCTTCAACCATATAGAAAGGAGGTTATGTTTTTTTTTCTGTTGGTCACCAGGATTACGCCAAAAGTTATAGAACGACGTGGATCTAACTTTGTACGAAGTTTATATCGTGTCACAATCAAAGGCCATTAAATTTGATGAGGTCAAGGTAGCAAAAAATGTCAAAAGTATACATAACTGACAATAATTTTGGAAAACTTTGAGTTACATTAATCAAATTAGTATCTTTATGTACATAAGTTTAATAAAGATGTGTCAAATAGTAAAAAATTAAAGATCAAAGTCAATAAAACGTCACAGATGTGAGCTCTGGATCGATCTCCTTCGTGCAGTGTATGTATCCCTCAATCCTCTCTTAGAGAGAAGGTACATTACATATACAAATGGCAGACACTTTGGTCTAACCTTTACTATTGCCGGCAAAGCCGTAAAATGCTCTTACAAGTTAGACTTGGGAGGTGGAAGTTTTTTCTTGGATTTTTGGAAGAAAAACTTAACATCATGGTTCAGTTTATCACTGTGTATTTGGTCCTACGCCGACACTATAGCTTTATACACCAAGAAAATAGCCCACTTTGTCGCGGGAGGGGGGTTAAAGAGATGAAGAATCACTTCATCTGGTTTATGAATATCCTAATTTATAATTGAGCGGACATAGCTTTTGAATGATTTTTAACCTTTTCAAAGATATTCTGTCTGTCTCCAGCCTCTCCAGTTTCTTAATGAACTGGCTGAAAAATCCACCATTTTGACAAGTTTTACATATTTACTTTTATGTTTAGTAATAAAATGTCCTTGTGAGATTCATTCAATTTTTTAAATGAATACTTAAAAATAACAAAGACTAACTCTTTTATGAAATTTTTTTTAGGAATTAAAAGGAAATGAGCAAAGCTATAATAAGAAATATATTTGCTTTCTTTAAGAGTAATATATTTTTTATTCAATGTAAATAATAGTATAGAATTCATACAATTCTTAGAAATCCTTAAAATACAATCTTGTTTAAAAATTATTTATTGTGACTCATGTTTTGTTTTTACTAGTTCATAGATGTACCGCATTTCCTATCCACATATTAAAGAATGTTCTCTTATTTTTAAAACAGGCAAAATTAGTGATGGTTCTTAGTGTACTCATGCTATTTATTATTTCTTTCATTTTAAAATTTAATTGAGTAAATATTGAATTATTGCAATAAATTTTAAAATTGATTAACTCTTGAATATAAAAAAATGGGCCGAAAAGTTAGGAACTTCACACATAGATGGTGCTATTTTTTTACCTATCCCATTTTCAGTTACAACAAAAATAGCTGTCTAAATTTAATGTCAATCTATTATTTATTTTGCTAAGCGTGTCACTTTTTTGTTAGTTTTAAAAGAAAATCTTTCAAAAACAATTTCGTGTTTTAATTTTATACTGTTTCTTAATGGGGAAAGAATAACGTTTAAACTAAACAATCTCTTCAAAAATGATGTTGAACTTAGCTCCATTTAGTGAATAAAAAAAAAAAGCAAATTATGATTTCAAAAAATTGTGTTTTCTGTGTTAAGCCCGGTACTTTTCAGCATATTTGTTATAATAAAATAGGAGTAGTAAGTATCTTGCATAGGTGTTGACGAACAAAACTACTTTACTAAAAAATTATATACCAGTCTCATCCTGGTTAAGTTCAGTACTGCATATTTAGCCTAAAAACTTATAAAGTTTTTTACTTGATGATTTAACTCCACTTTATTTCTTCGTTTTTAATCAGGTTTTTTCTGACAGTCCGAATGATCATTCCTAAGGAATTATAGGACAAGCCCTAAGACTGGACAGGACCGAATAAATAAAGACTTACATATGATTACGTATACTCCTTTTGATTTTTTAATATACGGCACACTCGATGTTACACTAAAAAAATATGTATTTGAACTCATATAAGATTGAGGGGATTTAGAAAACTTGAGCGAGTGGCCTAGTAGACAATGAGTAATTATGTTTAATTTCAAGAATTTTATAATAAATAAGATAACTTTAAAAGACGACATATCAACTGTCAGAGATCACAAGTAATAAAAATAGGGTGCACTTTTTAGGTTGCCCGTTTTTTTAAGTTGGCAAACTGAAAATGAGACTTTCTTTTGATCAAAAGTTGCCATTATTATTTAATTTCTAAAGTGTGAGCTTCCGGATTGAAATTTGTGCGTATTCATAAACTTGTGATAGGTAAGCTGCACTCCGCCAAAACATTCTTCTAATTGTTAAGATTGCCATATTAAATTTTCATTTTATTTAACCAGCATGCCCAAAATGCTGACGATTAACATAAGTGAAGATCACAATAAACACTTTGCTCCCTGATTCGTTTGAAATTTCAAAATAGATACTAAAATTAATAACAGCATTGATAAAAAATATTTGAAGAATGTTTTGGAAGAGATCAGCTGCAATCAGATGTGACAAGGAATGAGCGGGAGAATGAAATAAACAAGGTCATTGGCAAGGACTATTCCGATGTATAATAATTATCTTTGAACTTATTTTTTTACAGATAGTGGCTTATATATAGTGGCATTGGCTATTCAAATATCAGACTTAAATTCTATAAATAATCTTTTTTTCACTAATATTTTTGTTTTACATAATAAAGATTTGATTTTCTTTTTATTATCTAAAGTATTTAATGTCCTTTTTTGTATGATAAATTTAATACCCACCCTCTGTAATCATTAACAAAAACTGCCTACTTTTTGGGGTTTTTTTTGTTGGCAAGAAACGTAACCTCGTTAAAATATATATTTCAAAAAAAATATGAATAAAAAAATATGAGTAAAAGAGACGAGGCTTTACCAGAGACTGCCAAAGATTTCTTTATTACCATTTATCAACAAAAAATAATAATTTATTTTTTTAGAGGCTTGTACGTATTTAAAAGAGCTATTTCTTTATTACCATTTATCAACAAAAAATCATAATTTATTTTTTTAGAGGCTTGTACGTATTTAAAAGAGCTATTACAGTCATCACATATTTTAGATGTACATACATTCTATAATAGACTGCCTTGGATTTTAGTTAATAATATTTTTTTCTCTTTCTACAAAAACCTTTTCTAATGGTAAAATAAAATAACTGACTTTGTCCAATTTTGAGGCCTCTCAGATTATTTTTGGCGTGATACAGGTCAGTTTAGTAAGTAAAAATAAGATTTTTATGTCAAAATTAGTTATTTTAGAACATATTGTATCGTCTCTATTATGAAACTATAAATCAAAAATTACATTTAATATATTTTATAAAATTTTTGCTAGTATTAAAAAATATTTTGAATCTATATTTTTTATCGTTTAAGAGCTCTAACAGAAAGATGTGCTCTATGAAGTTCGGATAACTTTTTCTTCTTCTGACTCAGTTACCATCACTTTAACAAGTGTTAAAAAGGTCCATTGGCTTAGATAAAATAGGGAATCTGCAAATCAAAGAGATCTACTATAAATATCTAAAATAATGCATGTTATATTTTTTTTCAAAGAATCAAATCCTAAAATCTCAACATGTGACAATTGTTGACTCAAAAAAAAAAATATTAAAAACTGTAAAAAAAACCTTAGTAAAATCCCTTTGTTTTTCAAATTACAATGGCATATAGAAATCCAAAAATGACCTCAAGTGGTATAAAATTTGACTCTTTGTTAGTGAACTGGGGTATTATACACCTCAATATTTAAAAAAATTCTTAATAATTTTTTGAAACTACAAAAGACGCTAAATACTTTTTAGTAGGTAACGGAACCGTTGATTGTGATTATTTAAAATCTTTTTTATCTTGATAGTGCCATATAGGATTGATTCGTATATTATTTTTTATGGAAGTTAGTTATTTATATTAATTGTTTTACATAACAGACTATCCTTCGTCTATCCTTTCGTTTTCTTAGAGTTTTTTTTTTTTTTTTCAATCAGAGGACTCGGTATTCAACATTAGCTACAAAATTATTATAAAAATTTAAGCTTTTACTTTATATAATACATACAACCTCATCAAATACTAATAGGTACTAATTTGCGTATCTAAATTTGCATTTAGTTATTATTATTTTATACAAAATATTGGTATTTGACAGACCAAATTACAATTTATATTTGTAAAACCTTCAAACTCATGTTGTTCAGCTTATTTTAAAATAAGGATTGATTTTTTTAACATTTTATATTGATATAAGCATTTTGAGTATTTTAATTGATATTTACAAATAGAATAGTTTAAAAAAAGTAAATGACGTAATTTTTTGAATCTTTTAACTGTTATGGAATAAGTATATTTTTGGGGGATTCTCCTTTTTATTTAGTTCACTACCGCATTATAAAGATATTATTTAATAATGGTGGGTTAACAAAGGCAGTTTTTGAGTTTTCCCACAAAATATATATATATCTATATACAATGAAAAATGGAACAGTCATTTGTATGGCATGGAGAATGTATATGTAGGAGTGTTGTTTGAAAAAATTCTGACCTCAACCTAAAGATGACACCCATCGTAAATAAAAGATTGTGACAATTAGCAAGCATCTGTTGAGAGTTACTTACCAAAGTTTAATCCTTTTTGGACACCCAATTGGTATGTAACTCTCGTTTGAATAATTTAATAGGTGTGTTTTTGTGAAAATAGTGCACGCTCTATTTGCGTAGTTTAGTTTAAAAAATATCTTTAACTTTTGTTAGATCCAAAAGACCACCCTTCTATATAAATTGGAATTTGATGATGTCACAACAAATTGAGTAAGTGAATAAATGTATGATCATATACGTGTATGATGCAAGATAGAGCAAAAGGGGGGAAGGGAGGTAATGAGAGTCGGAAATTGAAAAAAAAAAAAGATACAAAAATACCAACTCCTTCTCTGAACCATAGAGATTCAATTTAACTATTGAATACCAATGTGTATGGAATATACATTTATATATTTTTTTGTCGCATAAAGCTTTCACTTTTTCTACTTATTTACGTTAGGGTGGTTTAATTTTAAACTTTATTTCATATTTGGATTACGGCTAGTATGGAAAAGTTGATGCCTATAGTCAGAAAATACTCAATGCAAACGGGCATTTTTAAAGAATTGTATCTTTAGATTATCAATCTGTATCAAAATTGAAAACAAATTAAAATATTTAGGTAGCAAAAAAAAAAAGACAATTACAAATTAAAATGTGTACCTGGTAGAACGCAAGACTTCTGCCTAAAATGAAATTAAGTTTTGTATCTCAATTTGTTCAAAAGTTATGGTCAATCATACATTTTATAGGTTTTTTGTTACCTCGAACATGACATCTCAAGGCTTTATAACCACTTACTGTGACCATATTGTATCTTCGTACCAAGTTTGATCAAGATAACTTAAACCTCCGTTAAACTTTGTGGACAAAGTACTATAATTGTTCTACATTTTGCTTAAAATTATTTTCAAAGTTGTTACTCTAATTACTAAAGAATATGTAAAATTTATTGTTTAAGGTTCCTCTTAGAAACAAAAAGGAGAATTACTTAAGAAAGTTTTTGATGTTCTGGGTGAAGAACAACATTTTTGTATACCATTATAAAAAGAAAAGATCAACATTTAAGCTCGTTATTTCTTAAGTATTCTCAAAATTTATTTTTAGAATTTTTGAAAATATAAGTTTTCATCTTTTATCTATAATGTATAAAGCCATGGGCACCATACATATATCATCAAAATTTTCATAAGTTTTTAAACTTTTTCTCCAAGACTCTAAACAATTACTTAAACAATATTTTTTTAAATGTCTATCATAATAATTTAAAGAAAAATATCGTTTAAATTTTTATTAATTATGAAATATAAATAAACAAAAATGCACGCTATACGCAAATCATGTAAAGTTCCGTATGTTTAGCTTTTCTATTTTTGCATCAGAGATATTTTTAAGAAAAATGCTTTATTAATTAATATCTTTAAATCGTTAAAGAAATGTATATCAAAAATTAAAGCTTTATAAGGTAAATTAAGAATTCAAACTCTGACATAGGTATACCATCTATAAATGACTTTGTAGAAAAAGGAAACTTTAAATTGGTTATTTATTTACACTGGTCATGATGGATATTCGAAAAAAGTTGAAAAAAAAACACCCTAATATATATGTAAATAAATTTTTTTTGCTGTATCTGAATATGTTTTTTTACAGGATTGCTAAAATATTGCTTTTATACAATATTATAAAACGATTGTATTTTATTTTTTATGTTTTCAGATATGTTGTGGAGGAACTCCGAGTCGGGATTGCTTCTATTATTGATAGGATTAATAGAATTAGGTAAGAATAAAAAAATAAACACACACATCAATAATAATGATACTGTCTTCTTTGACATAAGCTAATAAAAATGTTTCTGTTCAGTGTACAGGGTTATGCATAGACATTTTCCTCTTTAGATTTTTGAAAGAAAAGCTAATTTGATTAGGATGTAAGTATTCAATCTAAAAATATGTAAATTTTGTTAAAAAACTGTTAACATATAATCAGAAAGAGTGGTATTTAAAAATTTGAACCTCCTACTAATAATTTTGATAGGAATTTAAAATCATTGGTCGAGGAATACGAATGTAATCCACACTCAATTTTAAAAAAAAATTAGCTGTTGTCTTGACGGACCATAAATTTAGAAAATTAAGTTTACTTTTGGCCTCATCCAAATCATCCCATTATAGAGATTCAAACTTTTTTTTCCACATTAAACCACCAATGTATCTTTAATTTACCTCCAAGAGTTGATCACGGAGGTTTTGTATTGTCTTGAGGCTCACAACTCAAATTGCATTTGCAAAATAGACCAAATGGAGAGGAAAACCAATGTTTCTATTTTCATATAGAGTGTTGACTTCTCGATTTCTAAAAAAAACAGTCAAAAAGTCAAAGTATCTATCAAAAATATTTTTCAGTATATCGAAAACCCTATGGATAAATTTCAAATGGTCACCCTGTATGTATGTAGAGTATTTCCTGTTCTCTCCATTTGTGTATGTATATGCTTAATAAACAATATGGCTACTTTCCAAATCAATTCTCATACATCATTCCAATCTTTCTCTCTCTCTCAATGAGAATGGAAACTAATTCTCTGGACCATTGTCTATAAGACGAATATTTTATAAAATACCCCCGTCTGTCGTATTATACTAAACAAACTCCATTGAAGAATACCATCTAACAAATTATATATAGGGCTATAATTAGAATTGGGCTGATATATCGGATCTGAATGGGAAAATCGATATATCAGGCACAATATTTAATAACTACTTTGTATCGGTATCTAAGAAAATTCTTAACAATTACGATATTTCCTCCGACTTTTTATTTGATGCAATTAAAAAAAAGGAAACAAAGAAAAATAAATTGTTTTTAAAATATTGTTAGCCAGGAAAGGCTTGAAAGGGCCTGTTTTACGTCCGACATGACTTGTCTGCAGAATAATGCTAACTATTGTGGTAAAATTTATTAGGATTTTAAATTATTCTTATGCCTGAAAAAGTTATAAAATGTGGAAAATCCAAGCTCAAACGAAAGTTTATATCACAAGAAAATCATAGAATGGGTTAGATGTGTTTTCACTTCTATTAAAACACAAAAATTATAAAAATGACAATTTCATTTCAATTCGGGCTACCAAAATATAAAAAATCCCAACCTGAAGGGCAATTAAAGATTTTGAAATTTTGTTACATCTCGTAGTTTACTAGTATTCTCTTATTAAAACATTTCTTTTGAACGTATGTTGTTGATTAGTCAAAAGTCTTTAAAAAATATTGCTCTTTTTTTGTACTTTTTTTTCCAAGACTGTTTAAATTTCATGTTCTAAGGAAATTTGATTCAGTTTTTGTAAAAGGTTCTAAACAGAAAGAAATTATCTGTCTCATTATCAGTAATATAGTTATACGAAACTTTTATTTATATTTTAGGTGCCTTTTTTATAAACAAAAATAAATGTCTAAGAAATAGAACAATCAATACAATATTCGATAATGAATGGTATGGTTTTTTTCGTCACAATTACCCTACAAAGAATATACTTTGTTCATATTTTGCAAAAAAGAACAACAAAAAAAAAACAATTTGTTTTGCTTTGCAAAAATATGATCAAGTTAATGTATTGTGCGAATTTCATTTTCCTATGCATTTTGTTATCAGCCATTATCTCGTTATTCGATGCAATTCTACAGATTCTTCTAAAAATTTATAATACATAAGGTTAATTAAAAAATGAATGAAAAAGTATGTTTTTTGAAAACCATTGTCAAATTTTTAAGAATTTTTGCAAAGCTATATTTATGTATTTCCATATTTATATGTATCTATTATTTATTTCTGAGTTGTTTGAAAAAATTAACTGACAAATTTAATCAATCTGCAACATTATTTTTTATTAGGTATATTTAAACCTTATAAAACCAGCTAATTTACTAAACGTATAAAACCAACTGGGTCCATTAGACTAATGTTTACTCTTCATAATCTTTTTGGTGTGTTTAATTAACGTAGATTCTTCTTTAACACCTCATAATCTCTATATTAAATAAAAACGTATCAAAGTTTCGTTATTTGGAGTAAATTACCAAACAAGTAAATTGATCGGTCTTAAATTTGGTAAATTAATTCTCATTTGTTAACCTGATCAAATAAAATTTCTGAATTTTTTGAATTGAATCCTTAAAATAACAATCTTAATTGTGTTTTTACGTTCTTAATATATTTTGAATGAACTAAAAAATTTAGAAAAGAATAGGTTAGTATTTATGTATCTGATGAATCATCTTGTAGGTCCAAATATCCCTGGAAGGCCGGTAGAGTCCAACATATCTTATAAAGAAAAAGTCCTTATTTAAAAAAATATAGCTGAGTTTTGCAAAAATTTGGTTCATTTAATTATATACATTTTCGGCCATATATTTAATACAAAATGGGTCCTAAATTTTTTTTTTTTTTCAAAGGTTTATTTTGTTTTAAACTTAAAATAAACTTAAATGGATTCAATTATTTTGACATGTCCATAATAACCCTTTACCTCCAGAATTTTATTTGATGAATTAAAAAGATACACTCTTATTTGTATAAACTTTTAAAGGCATCAGGATACAATATCAATGAAAAAAACATCAATAATTATTTTTTTTATGAGGAAAATATTTTATCAAGACTTTGAGATCCACATGTTCACATTGTCTAAAAAGAAATTAAATATTTTTATCTATGCGTAATGCCGTTGAAAGTACAATCGGCGAATAACTATAAATAATAAGACTTGAAATACATAAAAAATAATAAAAATATTCTAAATATAGAAAAATATATATAATTTACATCAAAAACATATTCTTTACATGAATATATAAACAATTTCCTTATATTGTTCATAAATTAGCTTATATCACAATTAGATAGAAGATACAGACTTGGTAATTAAGACTACACCTATTTATTTAAAAAAAAACTTTGAAGTACATCCAGCCGGTAAAGGGTTAAATCCATCAAATATATAAATTAAATTATTCACATTCGAAGGACTAAAGAAATTGTATTGTAATACTATATTACTTTTTTTCTTTTAGTAAATGATGACTTATTTGTAAAGAAACATTACAGATATAATTTGACTGAGGAAATAAAAAAATGTGTTCTAATCCATATGTAAAAATTATTTCTAGCTTGAACGCATAGGGGAAGTTCAATTTAAAATGGGTCTTATGTTCTCAGTAGAATTTTAAATATGATATAGTACTCTATTGAAATTCATTTTACATAATCATCGAATTATATTTTCCTCAAACCAAATGTAGTTGATCACTCAGTGTTGTAAAACATATCTTGCCGGTTTGTAAAATTATAACAACCCTAAAATTCACTCTGTAATCCTGACAATTTGAAGAATGTTCTGTAGTTTAGCTGAACAGTCATAATGTGCCATTAAATCAGCTGCAAGAGGCTGTGAGAGGATGAAAAAAAAATACATTAATCCCACTCCTAATACTGGGCCAACAATTATTATTTACTCATCTCTTTATGCAAAAATTTTAGAGATTGGAAGTCATTTTTATTACAATTTCTTATAAAAGCAATGTATTAGAACACATAAATAGCGGTCCATTGCTAAAAAAAAAACATTGTCCTTGTTACCACCAATCACCATGCATGGAAGAAATGGTCATCCTCAAAGCCCCAGTCTGCTCCTTGATGTCTTTGATTCTGCGCAGATCTCAATCCTCTTTTCGTACAGTGTGCTCATTATGGCAACAGGTGAATGTTTTTTGAGCCATCGCCGACTAATTATGTGTTTTACAACATTGCTCATAAGAAAATTGTAAAATGACTCTTAACTGATCAAAATTTGCATAATCGATATGAGTAAAGAAAAAAAAGTTGGCCATGTATTGAATGGACATATAAACTGACATACATCGATGTCAATCCTCAATTCTACTTCTAGTAAAAAAACAAAGATATTTCACACATTATTGCTTAAAAAAATATCATTATTACTCTCCCTCTATCAAGAGCATATGCAGAAGTTATTACTTTATACTTTGATATTGACTCTTACAGAATTTAATAAGAATTATAAGTACTATAGAATTTTTATAAAAAAACTGTCCAGATGGCCAGCTGCTGCTGTTTTCTTGAATATATGTTCTACATCTCTAATCATACTTCTCTCCTTTGTATAAAGTTATATTAAATTATAATTCATTTTCTAATACTAGAACGACCATGATGGTCGTTTTGACAATCTCAAGACTATTTAAAAATAGTGTATAAAGTTATCCTAATCCATGATTATTTCTTAAATTAGAAGAGAGTCACGCAATTCTGAAGAACATATATGTACAGGTACTACACGTACAAAACAATACAATTCAGCGATGTAATGCAAATTGTTGCAAAAAAATCAATAATTCATATGCGGCAACTGTTCTTTTAGATATTGGATAAAAACTGATTTTTAGGGGTAAAAGTAACTTTTTGCAAAAACAACAATTTTTTTATTTGTCATAAGTTTTTCGTTGTTGTTGCCGTAGCAAACATCATAGTCAATTATTTATTCTTTTGTTATCAGTGGATACAATTTTATCAAAGTTTAAGACTCACTTATGAACATGGAAGGGATTTGTGAGAATGAATTTCGGCGATCCGTAATACATTAATAATTCAACATCCTAAAATGTCCATGTTTTGATTAGTCATTCTTTTGGATTGTCAGTACTAGAACTGACAAAACAATGAAAAAATAAAGTTGAGTGACGTCATCAAGGACAAAACTTTGTAAGTGTTTAGAACTGATATGCAGGACTGAACCTGACCAGACCGATACTGAACTGGACTGCAGTCTTCAGTTCTAAATAAGGACTGACACAACACTAATACTTACCCTATATAAAACTAAAAAAAGTAGAAAGATTTAGAAAGAACTAATTAAGATAGAAATTTATTTTTACAGCCCTTATCAAACTTACTCAACGTAAATACTGCAATTTCTTATAAAACTAAAGGAAATATGTAAAAACAAAATTAATGATTTATTTATTAATTCATTTGCCAATCTCTTTTTTCCATTCTGCACTGCCTCAGTGATTCACATTTGTTATAAGTAAAGAGAGTAGATAATATTTTACTCAGTTAACGAAAAAATATAAAATAACAATAATGAATGCGGCAAACTCTGGTATTTTTTTTATGTTACTTTTGGTATTTTCTTATTAAGTATATGTATACGATTTTAGGATCCTTTTAATATTTATTTTTTTTAAACAGGATCCTAGGAATTATTGGTATTTCGGTTGTTATTAATAAATTCTGGGAAATTTGAATGATTATTTTCATATTTCAAGAAGAAATATCACATTTTAATGGTGTCCAATTCTTAATTATCATATAATTTTGTTTGTCACTAATAGTGCAAAGATTGCTTTCTAAACCATACAGATCCTCCTTTTTTCATATTTAATATACCAATCCGAACTCATACGTGAATATTTAAATGTTAAGTGATTAACAAACTTATTATCTGTGGAATGGGATGTTGCATAATTGTGAAATACACAATCTTACCCGTAGGCTAAAAGTCAACTTGCATTCATTATTAAAATCCATGTATTTATTTCTATAAAAAAATTATGAGACTTCTTTATCTTTATTCTTTAACAAGTGCAACGTTGAAATTTGAACACGTTGTAAAGGATAAAGTAAGAGGTTCCTGTGATTTTTTAAGAAACAGACTTAAAAATAAGTTAGAGACAAGGAACATTTCATACAACTTTGTAGAATATTCATTTTTTTATCTTTTTAAAAGTGATCCAGAAAATGGCGTCTCAACATGACACCGCATGAAGATCCGCACTTCTTAATGCAGGAAATATAATCTGGAGGCGCACCTCCTCCTGTAAGTTTGGTGTAACTCCCAAGATAATAATGTGGTCCTAAAACAAGACAGCGCTCCTGCTCCACACTGCCAAAGTTGCTCAAAGAAGGTCGAGCAACAACTTCAATTTCCAGCCAAAAGACATATGGTTACTGTATTCACTCAACACAAACCCTTTGGACTACGCCTTCTTTGGTGTGTGGAGTCCAGGGCCTGTTTCATTAGGCACGAATACATAATGCCCATAATGGGCACTATAAACCAACACTAGGCCAATACATAAAAAAGACGTGCCAAGCATTTAGGAGGCGTCTTAAAGCCCCCGTTGACGTCAAAGGAGGCTACATCAAAGATTAGAAGAGACAATATAGCGATACCGATGGTCTCCAAATATTTTTTGTACATGTATATTAGCTATGGAAGTATGTTTTGTTAATGTTAAAAGTATTGATGGTTAAGATTTTAATGTTGTACTGGGTAATTCTTGAAGTGGGAACGTCTAAGTATAAAGAGCATGTGCTAATAAATGACTTATAGTAAAACTCATGATTGGTGGGTGCTTATATGTAGTGATGGAAATCCTCGTAAATCTTGCATAAATAATTATTTCATTCTGAAGGTTTTACTGAATTTATTAATATTGTTTCATTTTTGAAGATAAGTTATGTACTTGGACTATATCATAAGGGGCTTTGGATTAAAAAAGTACTATGATACGATATCACGCCTCATTTTACTTCAAGAATACATAACTTTTGTGCTAATATGGAACAATATTAAAATCTAAAAGTTTCATCATTAAATGCAGGATAGCTGTGAAATGTACTGTAGGTCTAAAACCCACGTGGAATCTCAGGAAGAGGGGATCCTAAAAGATAAACCCTTTTACATATTGTGTACATGCTATAATGTATATAAACAAACTGTACAAGCTACAATTTACTAGTCTTAAAATGCATTAATAAATTACAACATTTGTCAATCTAATCACCAACAAACAAATTGATACTATCATTTTTACTTTGATCAATTAAAATTATATTTTTATTATGTATTTTTAAGGAATTTTTCCACCTGGAATCCAAAGTTGCGTGTCCATTTTAATAAATATCATGGACTCCTTCTCCGGGGAGGCACATTTCTAAAGAAATAATAATCATTCATCACACTCTTGATGAATAAGATTCAACCAGGAATCGTTGTTTGTTCGTCCTTACCTGTTTCTCAATCTCTGATTATTTTTATTTATTTTTGCATTTATCCTCTTTGAAAGAAGTAAAAAACTGTACCTTTTCTTTAAAAAAACAAAAAACAAATCGTTTTTATTTTTTTAATTCTCAAATCTATAAAGTTGATGAATGAAATAGTTGTATTAATTTAGGAAATCCAAATTTAAATGATTAATTTTTTTTCTACATTTGGTATAAAAAATCTAAATTGTTATGATTACTTTTTTTTCACCCTTGTTTATTTCTTCTTGAATGAGGAACTTATCACAATCATACTACAAGACTTTATTTACTAAGTTTTTATGTTTATATTACATAAATACTAGAAGGTAATCAAAAACAAAAAAAATAAAAATATTTTCTGAGTGATATACTCTTAGCTGTAGGGATTTAAAAATTGAAATGTGTCACAGAATACTTATATTTTACTCATTTGTATTAAAATAGTCAAAAATTACACCCTTATCAATCATCCATGGAATATTCATTTATTGATTTATACTCACCCTATGAAGGGTACCAGATGCAGCTTGTATAAAATCATAATTTGTAAAACTACATATTTATAGTTTATGGATTCAAATTGCTTTTTCTATTTTCTTTTTTACCAAATATCGTTATTATGCATTAGAATAGCGTGATTATGAAATTGTTTAATTTTTCATGCATGTTATATAGGTAAAAAGATAATTATGGGTTATGTGAGGAAACAATGAGCAAACATTGGGTTCTTACATACTTCAACTTAGCAACAAATGACAGAGTTATTTTTTTTTTTTGTCTGTACTTTTTTAGGAAAAATAAAGAAGATACTTTTTTTGTATTTAAAAATGGACCTAATTTATACCTAAATATGTATACGTGCTGTCGTCTGCGTACGTCTATGAATGTAATAACATAAACTATTTATTATATATCAACATATGTTCTCCAGTCTATTACTTTTTGATAAGTTATTTGACTTGTGAAAAAGGAAATGGAAGAGGGAGTGAAGGAAAGACAAAAAAGTGTCTCAAATAAGCTCATTTTCACATTCTTGATGTTAGTTAGTTGGGATCGATCAAACGAGACTCAAAATTTATGAGTGATGGAGGTACTTACGATTTAAAAAAACTCTTTTGTTCAGAAAAATTTTAATGCAAAAACATTGATGTAAAAAAATTGAGTTTGCTTATGAACAAGTGCAGAAGTGCACTACTTGATTCTAAAACGAGCGGGAGTACGAAAAATTGAATAATGATTGCAACTGAAGAGTACATAACGTATTTACAGTATTTTTAAGGGCTTTATGTTAAAGATAGGGATAAATTTATAAATATATTTCATGGCCTAATGTTCAAACATTTCGAAATTATTTTTAAAATACCTATGTCCTGGTAATAACTCAAGTTATCATTATTTAAAGTTGGAAAAGTGTACTTTTTATATACAGGCACATAGTTAAAAAAAATAAAAACAAGAAGTGTAAATATATCTCATTTGATAGGTGAAAGTTTGAACTTTAATTTTACAAAAAGAAACCCTTCAAAAACACTTTATATTGTTGTCAATGTGAGATATTACCATCACAATAATTCAATGATAAAGCTCCGTCTTGAATTGATCTTTTTAGAAAAGTCTGTTTATAAATTGTTCTTCGGAAAAAAAAAGCAAAGATAAGTTATATTTTGTTGGACAGTGTTATTTACCGTTGCAGGTACTTTAAAAGGAAACATAGATAGCAATTGCATCTCTTTGGAGTCTTTGTTATTTTATTTTTTTTGTGATGTACATAAGTTTTCACAGTATTTTTTAACTATTTTTCCTTTTGTTATTGATTTTTGGTGACACCAATTTTATATGATAGTCAAATGTGAAAAAGATTTTATGGTTGTATAAATTTTTCCAAAAAGCATATATTGTTACTTTTTTTTTTTTTTTTCCTATAGATAATTTTTACTCCAGAGATGTTTTTTTGAACGAGCTATTTTTTTGTAGAATATATGCGTTTACTAGTACACCATTAATTTTTATACAAAGACATTTAACTAATCATTTTTCCTACCCTTTACTTTGTTTGTTAATTTGGAGACAAAAAATATATTGTACAGAGAATTGTGAAGAATTTTGCAAAAAAGCACAAAAAATATCTTCTAGTCTTTGTTTTTTTTTTCATCTTTTACATCGGCATGGATCTCACGGCATTTACACTTTAGATAAATAGAAAGATTGTTGTGAGCGTCCTTTTAATCGTTGATGCGATCTGATGTAGAAGAAAGGGGATGCCAGAGGTTTTGAAGAGCATCTGTAGCAGTCTATTTGTGTCCTTAGATGGTTCACAAATGATGGAGTTCGTCTTGGGTCTGGAAAAGAGACGGCAAATCTTTCGAGGATTGGTCATTTCCTTCATAGGACTTACAGTCCATCAAGTATAAAATCCAAGCACTTTTGACATTGATGTCAATTGGATTTGCAAACAAGTTTCACCTTTTATATTTCATTAGAGTGCAGTAGAGATGCAGCAGTATATAATTTTATTAATTTTTTTGAATGTTGAACTATAACTACGAATAACATCGATAAATGACTTTTGTTACATAAAAATGGCATTCCATCCTTTACTTTTAGGTATTTAGTCATCATACTGAATCTCCATTTGTATGCACAATAATCAATATATGTGCTGTTTCATCGTTCTCATAACTACATAATGTAAAAGTAATTTATTAAAGAAAGTAAAATAAAAGCCCTTTAAGGTCTCCTCCCCCCCGTATACATTTTTCTCCTTAATCATTTTAGAAATAAATAAAAAGATTATGAGTTTAATATTATTTCCTCTTATTTTAGAAATTGGATCGTTTGACAAAATAACTTTTCAAATCTAATTTTGATGATAAATTCTCTGTCATATCATCATCAAAATATACAAAGGAGGGGAAACGAAAGAGAGGACCATTTCTTTATTAAAAAGGATACAACGTAACGTTTATGACTGTCTAATAATAATAACCAAGACATAAAAAAATCCCTAATACGAATTTTGAAAGACTATTTACTCTCAAATATATATATATTTATTTACAACGGTTCATTTAACACATGATTTTTTATTCATTTATATCAAAATTTATCATCGAATGACAAAGTAAAACTTGAATAGATATGTTTAACAAAAAAGTAGAAAGCCCTTTTAAAAAAAAAAAAAAGACTAACAAAAAGAACTTTAAATATACATAAGGGGAATTTATATTATTATTTTTATTAGAAAACTAGTCAATGTTTTCATCCGGAAATTAAATCCCCGAAGCCATGAGACTTTTTTTTTATATACAGTAATATTTTTTTTTTTTCATTTATATCCTCCGTTATTAATATTATTAATGTGTAGGGTTATAACTAAATTTATTAATAAATGCAGAGACTTAATGCATTTATCCTTATTCTTGTTGTTGTTGCTAGAGAATGTGGGTGGGTGGTTTCTGATGAAATGGAATTGAAATGAGGTCTTTCAAAAATTATATAAAAAGTGCATAATTAAGGAAAGAATTATTACAATTAACGTTCTTTATTATGACTATATTTATTACAAATAACTATCAAATGTGTTTTTTTTCAAGTATGAACAGCTTTTTATAATGTATAACTATAAACTTAATATTCATGAAGCTAATCAGAAATTTACAAAAGGTGTAATAATGACACATATTTAGTTTGTATACTTATTTTTGTGAATAATAATATCCACTAGGTAATAAATACCTATTTAGAAATGTCTGTTTTTTTTTTAGAAATTGTAATCCTTATTCATTATAATGATTCTTTTGGGGAATTTTTAATTTTTGCGCAACAAATTTGCTGATATTCATAAACAAATACAAACACTTTGTAAATTAGATATCCCAACTTTTTTTTTACAAGAGACATGTCAATACACTGAATAGGGTTATAAGTAAGAAATTCACATGTTTTCGTTTAATAAATCATGGAGGTCAATCCAAGTCATTTTGTTTTCCTTTCTTTTTTTCCATTTCTTATGTGTACCTCATGCACTTACAGTTGCATAATTTTTATTTACATAAATTGTTCGTTTGAACTTCTTTGGAAATAAACATATTTAATGGATATCTGTGGTAAGTAGTTTTCTATCGGTCCTAGGAGTGATTGGCTAGGTCTCCTCACCCATTATTTCAGTATCTTTTTTTATCGGTCGGACCTTTTTTACCATTCCTATAAGTTTTTTCCTCATACCCAGGATTGTATAATATCAAAATAAATTACAAATATTATTAAATCTAGAATGTATATTAATAAGTTATGGCATACACCTTATATGTCAAACATCTGATATGTTGTCTCCTATGGGGAGTTTAACAGTTACAAGGCATAGTTATGAATATACATCATTTCAGCAGTTGTAGTTACTATAATATCCTGATAAGGATTGGTACTAGGACTTCTAAATTTTATAAAGACTGGATTTATAGAACTGCAATCCTTAAGTTTTTTAAATTATAAATTGGTATGTAATAAATTTTTTTATTTACAATTTAAAAAAATAAAATTATTGTTGAAGATAATTATTATAATTAAAGTTTGTGATACAAAACACATAGAAAACAAATCTTTGCTCAAATGTATAGATTTATAATTTAAAATAATAAATACAATATATTTTTGTCCTATTTTTAGTGTTATGTATGTATAATAAAAGAAAATACGAATTATTTACGGAAAGCAAATACATATGTCGTCTTTACTTCAGGCATTTAGAGTTCCATGAATGATCCATTGATGATACATTTGAAACTGCATACATAAAGTTTCTAAACGCAGAGTTTTCAAATCGAAGATTTTAAAAAGTATAGTGATAAATAATGGACCATTAAATATGAAATTGCTATGAGGTTTTAACCACAACAACTCATGGTAGATATGAAATTGCTATGAGGTTTTAACCACTACAACCCATGGGAGGGCATTCGCAAAAACTTTTTTTTGTATTGGAAATCATATAAATTTAAAATTCATGGTAATTTGTTGACGAATAAAAATATAATACATATTCAATTTTGGAAAAACTTATTCTATATTGTTTTTGTGTTGACTACCAACATATTTTATGATTGTATGTAATTTGGTCAATGCAAAGAAGAAGAACTAGAAACTTTTCCCTTCCCCCGGCTCCCCCCCTTTCTGCTCACAAAACTCAGTTAATATTGCTTTGTTATTTTTGTGCGTATATTTGAGGGGCATCCTCTCCCTTCCCCCAAAGAAAACGTGTTCCAATATCAAACTTATTTCTCTAGAAAGTTTATAAAGAAATATATTGTTTTTTCTTCATACTTTTGTTCTTTTTTATCTCAAATATACTCGTATATCCCATATAATATGTTTATTAACTTTATACAATAAAAACTATTCATGATTTTGAGAAAATGCAGATAATTTTGTATACATATACTGTATATATATAAACTTAGAACTTCCTATCCAATAAAAGGATCGAACTTTATAAATAAAGAGGTGGATAATATCAATGTTTATTATCTTCGGCAACGAAGTTGAACGGAGGTTATGTTTTTGCCCCTGTGTGTTTATCAGTCACCAGACTCATGGCAAAAGCTTAAGATCTATTTTGATCAAACTTGGTACAAACATTATATATGATCCTAATAAGAGACCATTAAATTTATATAGGTGGAGGTTAAATGTCAAGGTAACAAATAACGTAAAAGTGATCCATGGTGACAGGAATATTTGTCCAATGATTTTTTGCACTGATATTTATTTATTATAACATAAATGCCGCTCATTGCTTATGTTGTGGGCATTAAAATTAACTTCGCTTAAATTCCTTTGTAATTATTTTCTTTTTTAAATAGAATCATTCGAAATGAGGGCATTTGAATTTGATTTGGATGTATAGCATCCATATTAAATGAATGTTGTTTATGATAATGATGACTTCGAACCGTGTTTTTACAAATACACTTTAGCTGAGAGAAAAGAGGAACTAAGAACACCAACAAATAAATTTGAATAAACGCACTCAGTGCTACTACTTCCACTTTTAGGAATTTTCTGACTTGCCTATGAGTAATAACTTCATTAACTTTGAGTGAGACGAACGCCACCTCATCTTTGAAGGAGTTGAAACACGATTCGGTTTGTTTGGTTTTTATTTCTTCTCTAATGAATACAAAAATGTATTATAAATTAGTTCAAGTAGAGGCAATCCTAATGATAAGCCTTAAATTATCAAATAATTTTTTTTCACCATAGTATGTATATATATATATATGGGTAAAAAGTCTCTGGGCGAAATTCCTGTTGCAAAACATCCTATAACCAAATTCAATATTGGTTTTCTTAGTTAAACCATGTTTTTTTTTATGATAGCCAAGATGAAAAGCCAAAATTCATAACGAAAACTCACAAGTGAGTTTTGACTATTTTTTTAGCTACTGATTATTATCATTTTTCCAGATTTGAAAAAAAAAAAAACAATATTATATGCTTATATTTTTTTTTACTTTAAAAGGAAATGATATGTTATTCATATCAATTAATTGCTTATATATTGAGACATATATGTTAAAAATATGGTTTTGTTCTAAAGTACATGTCATGTTTGTATTCTTTGGGACACTTCAATATCATAATTTGCATAAAGAGAAGACCAAGGTCATAAAGCTGATCTCTGCCCAAAACTTTTAAACTACTTCAAGCATAATTTGGATTAAAAGTCACTGTGCACGTCAATGAGAAATTTTTGTAGTTGACAAAGAAAATAATCAACAAAATGCAAAAGTTAATTAATGTGATCTGAGAATTTCCACAACTTTTAAAGTCTAAGAGTCCTGCCGGATTCATGATTTCTGGAGCTGTGGTATGATGGTTCCATCATACCACCACATATTATTGAGGCTGGAATTGCTACCCTGGTTGTAGAAGAAGCTTGACCTGAATAATTTAGTATATGTACATATGTTTTTCGTAAAAACACAGATCTTGACTAGCAATAATCCAGAATTAAACATTCTTGGGCCTCCTTCACGAATCGGTCAATTAACGCTCATAAAGTATTTGTATCTCACTAAAGGGCAGCATCACGAGAACAGAAGAATTATCTCAGATAGTCATGTAATCAAGCCTGCAGCCCGATTCAGGCAAATGATCACACAGTTTATTGAAACTGACGGAGGTAAAATCAAATCATAAGATTCACAACTTCACAAATTATCATTATATTTAATCAATTAATTACCATACTATAAATGTGACCATTTGCTAAGAATAAATTCTCAATTGATCTTCAATGTCCTGTATATGAAATAGAAAAAAAAAAAAAGATGTTCTTTTTTTCTTGGTTTTTGTTTAAAATTGTTTTTATAATAAAACACCACATAAAGAGTCATGCTTATAATTATATTTATAACTACCAGGATTGTTTTAAAACTCAGTAGAAAAAAAAAATAAAATAAATAACTTTATCATGCCGCAAGGGAACTCTTAAAAAAATAGGTTTCAAATAATAATAATAACAAGAATTAAAAAAAGTGAAAGGCATGTACGTGTAGACTACAATCCAAAGCATAAGGGAAATGAAGGGGGAGTTGAATCCCTTTCAGGAGGTGCGATGGATATTTATATTTAAATTTATTACTAAAATATAAACTTTATCACAACTTTTTGGGGTTGTATGAGAAGGGAAAGCCAAAGACAGCTAGTGTAGTGTTTATTTATTTGGTTCACAACAGGCCTAATCCAAGTCCTATGGGTCCTTGAGAATTTTCCTAAACATTATCAGTCCTTAATTTTTTTTTATAATGAGGTTGGTTTATTTAGCCAATAAAAATTCCAGTTTTCATAAAAATACAAAATAACAGGAACATATTACATTTTTTTAAACCAGAAGAATGTCATAAGTATTATTGTTTTGTTCCTTATTAAATTCAGTGTTGGTCCAACCTTGTTGATTCCGGCATATCAGTACAAAAACTTACAAAGTTCAGGTCTTTGAATACTTCACTGAACTGTATTTTTTTCTTTTTTAATCAGTTCTATTACTGACAGTCTGAATGACTGACGGTCATAAAGGCCTACCCTAAAACTTTACTGGATTGAATAAATAATGAATGACACAACCCTAGTCATAAGGGATCGACTTTACTTACTTTAAGGATTGAAAAGTTGAACTAGACTGGGCTGGATGGAACAGGACTAGTTTGAACCGCAGTCCTGAAAAGGGACTCAGACAACATTAGTTGAAATACATTATTACCAGATTTTTCAATGAAACTTTTAAATTTTGCTTATTTGGATGTAAATAAGAAAGAGTAACATTTTTTCGGGAAAATGAACGTCCTTTTGTAAAGAAAATGATTGTGTTCATATACTTACATTACACGGTTCTGAATATGTTTTTATTAGATGTAATAAGATCTTTAATTTCTCAATATAAAATCTTTAACCGTCGGACTAAAAATTTTACATATTAAAAAACCCCAATTTATAAAATACCAAAATATAATCAACCCAATTTAGTTAATTTGGTCATTATTTGTGAATAATAGAACCTAAAGTTTAGTATAAAATGGTTCTTCAAGTTTAAAAAAAAATTAGCAAATATTCGATATTAAATTTTATAAAATGTATTATATATTATTGAAATTTATCAGAAATACTTTTAAAAAGAATAAAGACTATGATAATTCTACGTATTTTTAAATTAAAACGATTAATTTAAGTGCTGAGAAAATTGTCGTGTTAACATTGAGGTTACTTTAATAGGAATCTCTACTTTTAGTAAACTAAGTTTGACTTCTTTGTCTTAATAAATCATGTCTGTTCAAAAGTCTGTAAGGGTTTATCTTTCTTCTTGACAAATTAAACACGTTATTTCGGACGGATACTTACAATAGATATATCGCCTATCTATATGAATGAGTTCATAGTACCTTTACCAATATTGAGAAAAGTTACTTTTTTCGTGTGATAAAAAATTAAATATTTCTTGTTTTGAAATATTCTGTCCCATAGATAATGGGTTAAGACGTTCAAAACGTTTTGGTTTGAATGAAAAATGCCAAAATTCAATAGAACAATCATAAATCTATTTTTATTTATCAGTGATACTAGTAGGTAGTTTTTTAAATCTCAAATTGCATTTGAATGAAAATTGTCAAATATTGCAACTGTCCAAGTAGTGGTAAAGATTTGCAATAGTCATTTGGTTTAACTGCGCTTTAAACTAAAAAATATTTTTTTAATATAAAAAAGTAGATTCATTAATGTGTTGAGTTATTAATCTCTTGTAAGTTAATACAAAATTAAAATAATTGTTGATAACCATAAATTTTTCTTGCAATACAATCATATAATCAGTCATGTTTCTACGAACTTTATTTAAGATAACTAATCAAATTCATAGACTAACTAATTAACTTCATGTTCTAATTTACGTCATAAATAACATAATTTTTTATAGCTTCATTCATTAAATTATCCCGCACATGCACTTAATAATAAAAAAAATACAATGAATAGGTGTAAAGTTATGTTTTATGTATCTTTGTAAAAATTATAACAATTTAGCAGCAATAATTTTAAAGCATAACATAATTTAACACTATACCGACGGTGCTATAGCACTTTCATTTACAAACCTTCCTATCAAAAATGAACAGATATAATTTAAAAAAATGTAAATTGGTCAATTTGTGTACAGAATTACTTCAAATTAAAAATATTCGAAATTATTATTTTAACAAATATTAGTAAATAAACACCACCGCGTCTATTTTTATCTGGCATGATAGTTACAAAATAGTTTTATTTAGCTATTTTAATTATATTATTTTCTTTTCAAAATAACAACCATCTCCTAACTTTTCATAGCCGAGCTTTGGTCCTGTAGCAACAACAACGACCCATAGATTCATTCATTGAAAATGTACATATGCGTCTGGATAAAAGCTACTTACACGAGTGCACAAAACAGTAAAAACTGTGTTTCCCTTTCTGACAAAAAATTTAAGGACACTTTTGGGAGCTTCTAAACGCCCTATTCAAAAAGACAAAGTTTAAAAAAACATCAAGACTTTTAAATGTCCGTCAAATGATTCAGATTTCTCTTTCAGCATTTTTTAAAAACATTCTTAATGATGTTTGGAACTGTTCTTACTTATACAGTGTTACAAGTATGCACATGCTGCTAAACATCAAAAAAATGATTTCTGATATGTCTGAGTTCATGTTTGAATAACTAAAAATCTATGCTAAACATGGTTTAACTGTTTACTAATGTAGCATAAACTTTTTTATGTGTGACTAAAAACTCAGTGACTACAAAACTTCATCTAGAAGTAGTGTACCAATGCTTAATAAATTATAATTATTTTAAAGGTTAGAGTTTGAACATTAGATAATATTTTATGGCAAAGTCAAATAATACGATTAATGTTCTAGTTGATAAACCCCCAAGAGAATAAACGCCGGCTTAAAAAGTTGTAATAAGGTGATATAAATTAATTTTGAGAAAATTGGATGAAGATAATTATTGGTCTATTATTTCTTTTGATTATGTTGAATATAAAAAATCATAGTAAATTATTATTGACATATATTTATTTTCAATAAACTTCCTCAATCTTTATATTTTCTCCCCTCAATCTAACGACTTTCTTCTTCAAACAATTATTATATAAAGTATTTATGATTGCTCTCAATATTTTAAATTCTTACATATTATACATTAAATTGTCCCATTTTGTCAAGCTCATATCCCCCCTCAACCCAAAAACCGTTTTTATTGTTGACAATCTTAAAACTGTTAGTTGAATTGTTCTCTGGCCATTTTTTAATAATTTATAAATATTAAATTTTTGTATCAAAATAGGCCACTTTTATGCCTCTGATATAATCCCTACTATTATGATAATATGAGTCAAAATTTATGCAAATTAAAAACGTAGCAAGTACAAATCTTACAAATAATATAATTCCAATAAATGGCTTTAGTTATGTGTATATTGGGTTGTATAAGTGCATGGGGTTTACGTCGCAAATTTTTAAAAGAATAAAATTTTGTACAAAATAACTTCTGAAACAGCTTTGGTGATTGTTTGTCTCTCTGTATTGTTTGAGTGTGCTTCAAAAATAGACAGTTGTATAGATATAAGAATCCATATTTTATATTTATTCTTCGATTAAGGAGAAAATACACGTTCGGCATCTGAAAACCCAAATAGTGTATATGGTCCTGATATTTTAACAGGCAATCACTTGTAATTATGGTTTTGTCAATTTTGTTCCGATAATTTTGTTGTTAAAGATGCACCACCAATTGTCGAAAACATGGATAAAATCATCGAAATCGTTGAGTCCGACCATAATGTTTTGTTTGCCTAGGAGATGAATATTTATGGATTTTCAAAATCATGATTTTCTTTTTACAGCGCCTAATATTCAGAAAAAAAAGATACATTTTGTATCACTCGCCTTCGGACTCTCAATCAAGATATGAAGATAAATCAAATTTATCTTCCTTACGTTTAATTCTCTTCGCTTGGTAACAAATGATGACGGATAAATCTTGTATGAAAGTATATCAAATAAAATAGAGAAACTTTGAATCATTGAGCACATATTCGACCATACAATATCGTTATAACCATTAATTATTAAAACAAATTTTTAGATAATAAAATCAAAACATAAATCGTTGAAGAAAAAATAATACTTATTTATTTAATTTAAAGTTGCCAAGTTTATCTGCATGTAATTAATATATTTAGTCTATATATTTTTTTATGCTTATATTTCATTTATTTAATCAAAAAAAAAAAATTTACAGAGAAAAAAGATAAACGTGTTTCTGATGTTGTGGACGCTGAAACTTTATCAGATAAGAAGGTCTTAACTGTGCACCAAAATGACTCATTAATTGCAAGATCATTCCTAGAGACTAATGGGCATATATAAAAAGGCATTTTTCTGTACAAGTCATCTATCTGGCTGCCATAAGGTCTGATGTCAAGGAAAAAGGCTTATATCTCTTCAAACATAAGGAAAAAGTCGAAACAAAAAAAAATGGATTGGAAGTAGATTTTGTCCTGAGCGAAATTATATATGAGCTTGGGATAGGGTTTTACCTTATACATGAAATTGAGTAGTTTTGAATATATAAAAAAAACGTTTAAAAATTAGAAAAGGAAAAACGGTTGTTGCTTCTGTTCTTTTTTCTTTTTTGTTCATTACTTAATAGGTCGCTGTGGTATTCACTTATTTCTTTAAACCAAACAATATTTCCTATCTTTGGTGAGAATGGTTTTAAAATTACATAACAAAGATAAATTAATATAATTACAATATTTTCCCTGCACTGATGGAATTTTAAATGTAGAGTTCCATCTCCTTTTAATAACTATAATTCATTTTCTCCCTCCAAAATCATATAACGGACAGCTGATATTAAAAGGGTCTTTATTTAGGGGTACCAAATGTCTCACTCCCACCCAGTCTTTGTACTCTTTTTTTCCATTATAAACTACTCAACTTTACTTATAAATCACCCAAAGCCCAATAGCTTTGACTAGTGAAATTTGCCTCATTTCTAGGGCGAGTCACTCTGGCACCATCTTTAACTTATTTAAATTCTCTGGACTTCAATGAAGCGTTTTTAGACCAAGGTTGTGAATATGTCTCACTGTAGTATGGAAGAATTCAAGACCAGCATTATGGAGTACTGGAAACAGATATCCAAGGAATACATCTAGAAGACCTACGGCATGTTTTATTTTATTGTTTTGTTTGTGATTGCTTTCAAGAGTTATCCCTTTAAGTCATGCTACTTATTAATGAATAGTTGAATATTTGTTGCTGTAATAGTTTTTCATTTAAAAGCACCACTATTAGAAATATTTAAAAAAATTAAAATAAGTTCTACCACACCCAGTATAAAAAGAAACAAATGACATTAATGGTACATTGTTTCTTCAATGTGAGGCAATAATAAAGGATAAATACTTTTAAATGACCATTCTTCACACTTTTATTCTTTAGAAAGCCTTTTTATTTTTGTGTTGGTGAAAGCAAACTGTATTCACTTCTTCATAATGAACTTTAACATCTTTTCATTTCTTTTATTTTTTGGTTATGAAATGACTCTTTTTTTTGGTTGAAAAAAGGAACAAGGTGAAAGGACATTAGGCAGGTGTATTTTTCATCATATTTCGAATACGGCATGATTGGAAATGTTTACATGTAGAACGTTAATAATTTATCAAAATGGCATTGTCTTACAATATCCTCATTATATTTGCAAATCTTAGAAACAGTTTTAAAAGAGGTAACTATCATTTTTCTTGTTAATAAAGATTAAAAAAAGAAACTATTCCCCTTTCTATATTAAAAAAATTAATAAAGTTTTTTCAAAAGAATATCAAAATGAAATTTCGACCATTTATTTTGATTTATCCTATATAAAAATTAAAATGAAATATGGGAACTTTATCTAGAACATCAAAATGTCCTTGTTTTTTTATCCACTAGATGATTTTGCAGAAAATAATTGAAAAAATAATGTTAATAAAACAGAAAAATGTATATTTTGCAATTATTTAACATAAAATAAAGAACCATCCATTATTTGTATATCTTTTTTGTATAGTTAATTAATAATTCCCTGTATTCAAACTGTCATTTACGACATAAGGAAGGCATTATAAAACTATAACATTTTGTATAGGTGATTTTCTTACAACGACAATACAACTTTCCATACTAAAATTCAAAACAAGTTGAAAAACTTGCCACCCTAAAATACAAATATAAAAAAGATACTTTAAGTTTGACTTTATCATATATCATCCGTGAATATTTATATATGAATACATAACTAAGTTCAAAGATAAAAAAGTCACGATATAATATATAAATATATATATTTACATCTTAACATAGTTATGCTAAAATAAATTTGAAATGGAATGCAGTGTTAAAAAAAATGATTTAGACTACATTTATGAAAGTATGCATTCTCTAAAATGGTAAAAAGATGTATAAATAAAATGCTCATGGTTGTATAAAAAATTATTTTTTGAAATATTTTTTATCTTGCACATCATTTTTTTAATTCATGGGAACATTGACTATTTTTGTTTAAATTCAACGCATTCTATTATTAGTAAATGTATTTATACATGCACTCTACTATTGACTCCTTGTTATATCAAACTCCTTCTAATTCAACAAAAATTCCACCTGCTATTGTCTGTAAAAGAGACAGGAGAAAATTTTGCAACAGTACCAAAAACTAATGCCACAAGTTTACAATGAAATAGTTATTTATAATTCATTTAGCTTCCAATTTTTCTTTCAGATATGAGATAAAAACAAATTTTGAGGAGTTCATGTTTAATTTTTTTATAATTGTAGTAAGTTTTAATTGTTTTGGATGTAACTTATATCCATTTCATAACAGATTCTTATGCTATTATTTGAATAATTTTATAAAAAATTCAAAGAAAAATAAATTTAAGATATTTTGATACTGAAGTACAAAAGGTAAGTTGCAAAAGACGCAGCAATCTTCTTTGTCTTTTATTATACTTATGTACTCTCCATAAGAATTATATTTATTAGCCAAGAAAGGGCCATAAATAAGATTGTAAACTGGAATATTTCTTATCAATATTACTCATTAGTGATTTATAATATATATCTTATTACATTTTGAAGTTTGCAAATAAATGGAATGTTAATAACTCAATATCTTAAAAGGTCTAGATATTTTTGGATCAAAAAATATTATTTCCATAATTTTTTCCTGCTTAAAATTGATTTATTAACTGTTGCAACCTTTTCTGGCTTTATTTGATGAGTTACTACTCAACTACGACATGTGGGAAAATTATTGATTGGTATAATCTTTACATAAAGTAAAACAGTAGCGGATTTGTTGTGTCAGGATTTGAAATTTTTAGTCAAACCAGCTCCGTCTTTTAGCCATATACAAAAAGAAATGTAATTTTCCTCAATCCTCCCTATTGTAAGGATTCTTTGGAAAGTTTAATTAATAACGTTTTGTTTACAAAACTTATATCTACCCCATCACGTTTTGACGTTGTTTGTTCAAATCGACTAATTAAACTCATGGATTAACTAATCAACTTTATACCAAAATTTACTATCAAAATAACTGTTCAATTGTCACAACTTTCAGAGCAATAAATAATTTTCTGTGATGAATTACATTTTTGGGTCAATAGTTTAGTTAATAAGCAAAATATGGATTATTGGCCAGACAATAATCCACAAGTACTTCCCAATAAATTATTACATCACCAAAAAAAAATTGTTTCTTGTGGACTTCAAGCTAGAGGAATTATAGGGCCATATTTTTTCATTGATAATGATAATTAACACGTTACTCTAAATGAAAATTGCTATTACACTATAAAACTCGATTTTTTTTTTTGCCCCTAGTGCAAGGTATATACTTGACAAACAAAGGTTTTCCACAAAACGTTGCCATTTGTCACAAAACAAACCTTATAATCCATGTACTGTAAAGCAAATTTGGATAGCGTGTTATTTTGAGACCTCGATATTGTGATTTAACACATTTAGATTATTTTCTTTGAAATCATGCGAAGTCTACACCAATAAGTGGCCGAGGTTAGAAGAGCTCAGGGAAAATATACAACGCAAAATTGCTAAAATATGGGTCAATTTATTGGAAAAGTAGTTGAAAATTGGGTTCAGCAATTTGACTTCTGCAAACATACTTATGATGTTTACGCTAGAGAAAATGATTTTTAGATATAAATTTATATATTTAAAATTTCTTTTGGAAATATAAATTTGGCAAGATCTTTAGTTGTTTATGCTTTATTGATTAAAAAAGTCGAAGTGCTCTTAATGGAAAATCCTTTGGATCGGCTGTCTGCAATTCCATACCTCTATGCTTATGTCATAGAAGTAATGAATTTTTAGTTGATTATTTTTAATTTGACAATATAATAAATATATATTATTTACATTTTATAATCATTTTAGCACTAACATTTTTTTTCTTCAAATCTTTATATTCTTACCTTATATTCAATAATTTTATGAATATTAACATTTTATTAATATTAATTATAGATTGACTGTTTTATCTTCATTATCACGACTGATTAAAAAAAATTGATATATTTATATTTAAAAACATCTTATATTATATACGTATTTACATACTTAAAAAAAAGTTTTTATCCGATTAGCCTTTTATTGTAATATATAATAAATATTCGTATAATAACTTTTTTCAATAAGATGTGTTATTTTGAATAACCCACTATTTCGGTAGTGAGGCTTTAATTTGTTTATAGAGATTTAGTACTGAAATTTATTTACATTTGACAAGTGCAAACTACGTTATTGATAAAATTGGAATGATACACACTTCAGCACAGCATTAAAATGATTAAAATTTACTATAAAAAGGGGAAAACCCTGGTAGAGACGATTTGTAAAACTAAAACAGTTTTAGCTTGTCATAAAGCACCATCTCAGACAGTAATACAGAAATTGTTGAAAAAAATTAAGAAACCCCAGGTTTGTCCATTCCTCGTCATTCTTTGTAATTGGGCATTCTGCAAATGTTGTTAACCCGTATTTTGGAAAATTAACACAAGTCGGCTGATCATCAACAACGTCGTGTCTTTGATGATGGTGTCCTTGAAATGCATGAAAATGATCCAAAATTTCATCAAAAATCATCGCCAATTTCCACCTGAATGGCTACTTCAACAAGCAAAACTGTCGCATCTGGGACTCGAAACCACAAGCTATATTTTCAAAAATCCTTTCCATCCTCAATGTGTAACTGTCTGGTGCAGTTTATGATCCGGCAGGGTCATTGGACCTTACTTTTTTTGAAAATGAGGCTGGAGCAACAGATACAGTTAATGAACTACGCTGTGGGGAGATGATTAAGGATTTTTTATATTCGGAATTGTATAGTACGGATCTGGACAACGTTTACTTTCAAGGAGATGGCGCTATATGCCACCGAACCAATGAAGGTTCCTCACCGGCTTATCTCTTGAATAGGGGATCACAATTGGCCAACAACAAACTTCTTTCTTTGGGTCCACGTTAAAAATAAGGCCTACACCAACAGCCCAGCGTTGATTCAAGACATCAAAGATGGAATTCGATCAAAAATTTCATAAAAACGATACAGTCTGGTAAGCGTAGTTGTGGTGGCCATTTGGTGTTTATTGTTTTCCATTAATAATGGCATACCTTTCTCGTAACATTGAAATAAACATCCGATCTTTTATCTAAAAAAATGCAATTTTTTCTTTTCTTTCAATATCAAAATAAAGCCTCTTACTGCAAAACCCCTTATAACATATTTTAATAATTTCCCAAAACAAATTGGACATTTTTTACTAATGCTTCTAATTATTTATACTAGAGTAAATCCGTGTTTTAAGAAATAACCCATATGTTTATATTTATAGATGCATAAAGTTGATTATGCAACACTCTTAACAAAAACTTTGTTAAAAAGATTGAATACAATTACTTCATTTTTTAGCACAAAATATAACTTTTAAAGTTTTTATTTGATTATATTACTTAATTTTTTTTAAAGTTTCTGCTTGTCAATATGTTTGAATAAAAATTAACAAAACATAAAGCAGTTTTGATTGTAAATCGCTTTTTTTTTCTAGAGAAAGTGAAAAGTAAAGGAGTTAAAATTATTGCATAGTTAGTAAACTCTTCTCTATCCACGACTTTTTACTCATTGCTTAATAGATAATTTTGACATTTAATATTTTTGGTATATTTACTTATTTAAAATTTTGAGTTATTATAAGTCTTAAAAAGATATCTTTATCAATGCGCCCCTTTATTCTTCATGTGGGCCATTTTAATTAACAGTTTCATTGTTTTGTAGTAGTTTTTTAAGATGTATTAGTGAACACAGATATATTCTAAAAACCTTTTTTTTGAACGGATAAATAATGTACTTCGGATGAACTTCCTATTTCAATATTTCCTAAATTTTTGTTTGGGTCGGATTAATGTGCAAAGACTTAAAAACAAAATTCGCTATTTTTCAATTAAAGATGTAGATCTATTCATACAGATAATATCAAGAACACGTCTTTTAATGCTTACAGAATTGCTGAATCACCATTTAATATTCAATTATTTTTATAAAACGTAATTTATGGATTTTTTCGAAACTCTTAACAACAAACATTGAGTGAATGCGTGGTAAAGACGTTTTTTGCTGTTTTGGTGGCTAACCAGAAGTGTTTGGCGTCAGTTTACCAAAAATATCATCGATCAACAATGACATTATTTGACAAGTGTGTAAAAAGCAGAGTGTCCGTGTTGCTATCTACGCCAGACAAGACAATGTTGGAATTGCAAACTTCTTAAGCCTGAAAAGATCTTATGTTTGTAGAGTCAGGAAGTAACTAGAAGAGATTGGAGAGGATTATGAATTAACTGCAAAGCATACTGATCGCAAAAAAAGCAAAAGCTGTCAAAACTTTTTTTTTTTTTTTTTTGACTTTGTTAAAACAAATAATTGACCTCAACCCCATAAAATTCTTTGTATGGGCTGCAGTTGATCGACACACCAACAGATTCTCTTTCAACACGAAATCCTAGCTGATGTTCAGGATCCGGGAAGAATTCCGGAATCTACAAAAGGAGATTTATTTTTCTAAAGAAATGCACCTTTTTCTAATTTCAAATCGATGCCATTATTGACGCAAATGTTGATAACATTAAATAACAATTATTCAGCTTTAACTTTACATTGTTTTATATTTAAATTAAAATATTTGTTATGGAGAATATCCTTTAAAAATCTTGTTGGTTGTTAATTAAAGGTCGCACATTTAGCTTTATAGCAAGTCGAAATGAAGTATAGGTTTATGTATGTCATCTATCTAGAAAAATGCAATGTACACATAAATAGCAAAAAAACAATCAAATTTTTGTTCATCATCGACGTAGTACAAAGCAGTATATCAGATTTGCAAATGATAATGTCAGACATAAACAAAAGAACAAAGCATTTTAGTATGTATACAAAAAAAAAATCATTGTAAAGTGATGACACCAATCTTTAACACTTTTGGGAGAATGCATTGATGAAATTGTACTTGTCTGTTACTAGGGTGGAGTTGATTGTATACTTAAAAAATCAATGGTTTTATTTACAATTTTTTACCCTCTCAATTAGTTTTAGTTGAAAAATATATACTCAAGTGCCAATGACATTTGACATACATTTTGCTCTTAAACATTTGAGTAAAATTATAAATATTGACATATTTACTGAAGCTTTTATTTTAAACACATTAATAAAACGTAGAATAAACTGAGAATTTCACCACTTCAAAGAAACTAAATCGTTTTGTAATTAAAGTAAAGGGTCAAGCTACAAAAAACGTCATTTTAAAAGTCATGCGTGGCAATCATACTGTAGAAGAAGTAGCGAGGTGGACGTGGTTTCATTCTAGAGGCAAGATATTAAAGTTTTGTTAACAAAACAATGAGTCGCTATCAAAGCGTTTCAGTAATAAAAAACGTACGTTTTCTGTCGAAATTAAATATTACCAAAAAGTGCATTGACAGAATAATTTAGATAATTAAAGTAATCAACATTCAGTTCCTAAATTTTTATTTGTGCGTTAAATTAAAATCTGTTAATTGCTTCCCTTTCTAATATACCAAAAAATGAGTTTTCTATTCATTTTCTTAGTTTGAAAAAAGAAAAGAAATAATTGATCGAGATTAATTCTAAAAAATACAGCTAAGGAGCTAAAAATTCTGCTATCAGATCTAGTTTTATTCAAATTTCTTAATTTGTACAGTTGGTTCAAATCAATCAACTGAATCTGGATTTATTAAAGAAAACAAATATTTTGAGACCTTTACAGAATCGAGAAAAATATAATTATAATAAAAAATAATCATCCATTTAAAAAAAAACTTGTGCTGTGTATTAATTTATGCATTTTCTATAACTATCCCACAAAAAACTTCTTTATGAAAAGTTTTTAAAAGAAACAAAAAAGAAAAAGTTACAAGTTATGACCAAAGTTTAGTTTATGAACGATTTAGGATGTCATCTATAAAAATTACTTTCAAAAATTTGTTAAACAAAACTTTCATTAAGAAACAAAAATAAATATTTTTTTTAATTTTTAAAATCTGTTTTATTGTCATTTAAAAAAAGGAAGTTATACATAGGACCCGGTGCTTTTTAATACCATACCTATTAAAGTAGTATAATTGAATTTTAAAGGAATGCAATAATGAAAGTACAAATATTACTATATTTTGAATTGACATTAAACTAAGTAATAATTACAGACAAAGTAAGTAAAATAACTTAATGTTATTACAAAAATCAAGGATATCGATTAATTTTCCAATATTTCTTCAATATAAGAATATATACATTAAGAAGCAAGTGCCACCATAAAATATAAATTAAAGTCAAAAAATAGTTTGCAAATACGAAGTTACAATGTGAATACTAAGAATTTTAAGCTTCAACAAGATGTAACTTCCGTTGGTGTTTTTGATTTTTTTTAAAGTATTAATATAGAGAGAGTTTCTTTTTTTTTTACATAATAAATAAATATGTTGATGGCATTTCTATGTATTGACAGTATTTACATGTAAAGACGGTACTTGAAGTAAGAAAAAAGATTTCTGATTCGCATTGTTCTTTTAGGTTTTTGTTAACTTGTAATAGTTGATATTTTTTTGATGGTGCAAATTATAACTATAAAGTTGTCAATATAATTTAATTAAAAAAAAAAAAGATATAGTAATATAAAAACAAAAGTGTTTTTCGTGACTGCAAACTACTAAAAGAAATATGGAAATTAATATGTGAAAGACTCACTCACTATATAAAAAAGGGCCTAACCAAGAAGATAAATAATTATGGTTTTAACTAGTAATGGGACAATTAAACGGAATTGGAGAATCCGGTGTTTTTTCTGGAATTGGCATGGGGAAAATAAAATGTTTGATGTACGACTTCAATTCTTTTGTAGTATTATTTATTACATGTATTTAACTATTAATTACTTTTCTAGGATATGAAAAAAACCCAAAAAAACATTAAATATATCTGTCAAGATATAAAAAACGACCATGTGAATTTCTTACTTGAGTTTTATAATTTTATAAGTTTTTTTTATAAAAAAAAGGATATGATGGAAATGCTTGAAAACTGTGAATAAATGAATTAAACACTAAAATGAATAAAATAAAGATATATATAATTTATTAATAAACAAAAGAATTTCAACAAAAGTAATACTATAATTTGATGTTATAATTATAGCAATGATAGCTTCCAGGCCGAGACAGAAGGCCTGGTACCTGCTGCTGATGTCATGCTTGCTGACAGTGTCATTGAGGGCCTTGGTGTTTTCAATGTACCATACTGTATAAGTTTTTTTGAAGAAGGGACCTAAAACGAAGGGTGGGATCTGTAAAAATAAAACATTGATTTTTAAGGACACCTAAATACATACCTAAAAAACTATATTTAATATTTTTATTTTGTAACAAAGGCATAAATAAAAACCGTTAATGTCAATCCATATTAATTTAATAGGATTTTGTTTTTTTATGTATTTATAACCGACATACCAATATTGAAACTTGACGTTTTTATTCATAAATAAACTATGTTTGTATGTTCATATTTATTTAACATAATTGAATAATACAAAAAATATTTAAAATATTACTTTATAACAGTCATACAAAAATTTAAATATTCTGGCACATAACTAGACACGTCTGTTTTTTTAGAAGTAGAGCTTAATTTTTTTAGAGTTCCGTTAATTGGTAAGATGGAGTTTGACTGACTTGGTATAAATAACATTATAGTATTAAATTTACTCCATCTGACCTAGGGGTCAAATTCTTTGAAATCTACGTACATTTAGTTTAAGAAAACAATAATCTCCTGCTTGTTGACTATTGAGCTACGTTGTTCCATAATTTATTGCATAATTTTCAGTTTATCTTTCATCAATTAGGAAATAAAATATAATCTAACGAATGTTAATCAATATTCGTTACAATCTGAAAATTTCAAAATTTTGATAAAAATCACCCCTAATCTAAGGTATATAAATATATTAGGATAAATCAAAATGTCTGTCATCTTTGGTCACAATCTCTTACTTTATTTATTTTTGCACTTTGGATGTTATAGCAATGGGTTAAGGATTTGAATAATAAAACATTTTGTCAAAAGTGTCAAAGATTATTTCAGATTTTTTCAGGCCCACTTCATTGACACTTTGTGATGACCTACTTGGCGTCTCTATAAACACTTTTGAGCAACAAAGTAGACCCCTGAGATTTTCTTTTTGGTTGTAGGCAATCATAGCTGGCTTTGGAAAAACCAATCCATTCTTGGATCCAGCGTTAAAGCTCTCCAATTACGGTGAAGTACGGTTTAAATATGCTTCTATATATAATAATTTTACTAATTATTATGGCCGTTTAATTGTTTGTCATGTATTTAATTGAAATACGTTTTTTTCGCTCTTAATTAACTCTGTTATAAATTATGTTATCTAATATCATAATGCTATACAGTCAAAGCTGGTCTAGTGGCCACCTTAGTGGTCATATGCAGTTTTACAATTTATAATTTCAACTAAATAAGAAACCTAGTATCAGAAGCTCCGGCACAAAAAGTTTTTTTCTTTTCGTTTTCCTTTGTATATGACCACTTAATACAGGTTTGACTATATATATTATTATTATCGAATTGCTCCTTCTATATTTTTTATTGGTTCCTCTGCCCAGGGTCATGAGTAAAAGTGCTGGAAGGAAATAATTTATAACTATTTTTTTTACTAATGTAATTGTTAGGAATTTCTTGATGAGTTTGAAAACAGATAATAACGTCACAACAAGCTACTAAAAACTGCATTAATAGTCATTTTTTTATAATTTAGGAGGCCCAAAAAAGTTTTTAAGTATAATATTCACAAAGTATTAGGGTGTCTCGTTTTAGCTACACCCCAGAAAGAGGTGTCAAAATTTGTGTGATTTTAGACAAATGCTATAACGGAATTTAAAAAAAACGAAATTTATTAATGAATATTTAAATTTAGACCTTATTCCTTTCTCTTTGAAAAGAAAGAAAGGTTTCGAGAGAGAAACAATAGAGTTAATTAAGGATAACTATACGAAAATAAGTAGAATATAAGTTAATAGTTTCAAAAGAGCTTTAAATAAACAACAATATTCAATCTTAATTAGTGTATGTGTACATATATCAGCTATAAACATTAAACAAGGCCTCCTCTACTCAAAATTAATGCGTATTATACGTTATTTATTATTTCGGCCCTTATAATATCTATCTTTGATGTTTTTACATTAGCTTAATTGTGATTCCTTTTTGAGCAAATTTATTCATTAGTAAGTAGAACATACATACATATATAAGCAGAGTTCCACAATAAACAATAATAAAAAATAAGTATATGCCTGTACTTAACAGAATAACCATTAGAGAAAAGGATTCTATTGCATATTTCTGTAGTACATATTATAAGTTTTTTTTTCTCCGTTTCTTCCTTCAATAACAGTAAATATAATTCTCATTGTTCATTGATTAAAAAATAAATAAAGACTAGTACAGAACGCAAAGAAAAAGTTTATTAATGCCTTTTATAGATGTAAATATATACATACTTATAAGATTTTTTATTTTATTTACTAGGCATGAAAAAAATAGATGGAAAGATATATTTATAATGAGAGTTCTTCTTTCTTGCAAAAAGTAAAATGATTTGCTTAAATATATGTAGATAACATTTTTAATAAAATTACATGGCCAAAAAAGTCGTTGGGTTATTATATTTTAATTTACCTCATATCCAGTTAATACCAAACCTTTAAAAGACTACTTTCAAAATTTCATGACAATTTGAGAGTTTAGTTTGTGAGTTATTGTGTTGAGTGTGACTCTGTTTTTCTACTTTCCAAAACAGTCGATTATAAACATTTTAGTGTATTATTTTTTTACTGCTTCTGAACGGGAAAAATACTATTCAATCTCAGCAATGTCTTGAAAAGTGTAATGAGGAATAAATATGAAATAAATAATTTTAATTTAAATTGAAAAAAAAAACAATTTTGGAACAAAAAAATTTATTTTCTTTGTCAAGCCAGGGACTCTTCAGCCACGTGTTCTACATGTAACAAAGTGGCATAAAAAAGACTCAGTGATCAATATTTGTAGGAAGTAGTGGTCATAGCGCGCAACCCACTGATGAATATTACGCCATAACTAACCATGCAGCCTTTGTTAAACTTATTCAAAGTATATTTTTTTAAATATTGATATGTTTCTGCATTTTTCCCCTTGCTTTTAGATGTAAAAAGAGAAAATATATATAATACAAACATGAGCACTTGGTAGAGTAAAAATCTCTGCGTAGGGTATTCTTCAAAATATTGAAGCATCTTCACACCAATTTCAGCTCTGTTCCTCAACAATTCCATATTTCCTTCTCTATCAATGAAAAAATACGTATTTACTCCTTTCTGCATCGACATATCTTAATGTACGTATATATAAATAAATGAACAATAAAAATCTTGAAAGTTGAATCCATAAAAATGAATAAGCTTTTGTTTATATTTTTTAAAAATGTATGTATATTATTATACAGTATATATAATGTTATTCAGATATTTATCATGTACCCATGTATTGGTGATAATATACATCGATATACGACATACTTGTATACAAAAGTTAATTCAGATTCATAGACTGTAGAGTGAGCCCAATAGGAATGTTAACATACTAAATTTTAAAATAATACACCCACAAAGTTAAATAGTATTTTTTAATATATTTTTTCTCATATTAAATTTATTTTCTCTCAATATTCATTTATATTAGTCGAAACGTTTATTTAGTCCATGGAATTGTCTTGTCAGAAGAGCCTCAAAATTGTTGTTGTGTTAATTCAGTAGAGACAACCGTTTTTTTAACTTTAAAATTGATATTCGGATGATCTTCAGTTGAGCAGTCTTTACATGTACTTCTTTACATATTAGGGTTAGAGCACAATCATTTCTTCAATTGTGGGCTTTGTTACCAACCATAAATACAATTTAGTGGATTCCAGTGTAGCTTTAAGATACAATTTTTATTTAATTTTCCCTTAATTTGTCAGTACTGAATCAGAACACCTAAACATTAAATCCATTAGGAATATTTTATTAAATCCATCTGACTTAGGAATATTTTATTAAATCAATATATTTCCTTCTATAAAAGATTGACGAGAAGCGAATATTGAGCTCAAGAGAATAATTTCTTTCGAGTACGTTGTCTATTGAACTACGTTGTTCCAAAATAATTTTACTCGTGGACATTAAAATAAAGAAATCAATATCCACACTGTCTGGGTTATATGACCACAATGCTATTAAAATGGCTGGGAGTTGTAAGGTATAAATGAAATAAGTGATAACTGCCTTATCAAGCTACTTCCATTATCTATGGGGTAAAATTTATTAAAAAAATATTTAAATTAACATGTTTGTTATGCAAAATGAACATATCTATTGTTATGGCGTTCTTAATTTCTATGTTTCAGTTCATTTTGGTCTTAAAATTGGGTTTATCAGACCTAAAACTGATTTTTTTAAATGTATCGGTCCTTCGACTGTTTCTAAAACTGTCAATAAATGAATAATATTATGTATTTTATTAAAAATCAGGATTACTGTATAATTATAAAAAACACACTCAATTACGTCATGAAGGATCTATTGAACATTTTTTTAATCTCAACAAGTGGCTTTTTGAGTAGACTGCAGACAATGAATTAAATGAGGGCGGACACACAACGAGGTAGATTACAGAGTTATCCCTAAAATATAAATGACTATTTTCGTTCGATAAGGATTTGTCTACTTCTTTTATGCCATTCTAACTAAGACTTCCCTATTTACAGATATAACCTCTCAGTAAAATTTAGGATTGAGATTTGTAAATAATATGTACTGTAAATAATTAAATTAATGTTTTTTATTTTATTTTTTAAAGAAAATACTAGATTTTAAGCCAATAATCGTAAATAATCTAAAATTAAGTAATGCTAGAAGGGAAAAATTTAACTAATAACTCGTTTGTTGGGTTTATTAAATAATAAATGATTTGAAATTGTACATTATTTTTTTGTGATTGCACATCATTTTCAATTTAGCAGAACTCGTTAAACACTATTTCTGATGTCAATTTGAAAAAATATATTTTAAATATTCAATTATTAAAATACATACAAAAAACATTTGTAAATAAAAAGTCAAGTGTGATATTCTCTGGAAATGCAATTTTGTAGATTTAAAAAAAACAACAGAAATTTAATAAAACAGGATCACAGGATTCAGGGGAGAGGGAGTTTCCCTAGTACCTACAATATACAACATCATAGTGGTAACCATAAAACAGTAATATTTCCAGTGTTTTGATATAAACCGTCGATGTTATAATATTTTGTCTCATAAATATTTTAAAAGTTGATGAACCATAATAAAATTGTTGTTAAACTGTAAAACCTCCATTATATATAGAATAGTTCAGCAGTCGAGAAGTGTATGTTTTTGTCAGGTGTCAATTTTACTACTACTACAACTGTTTCTCTTATTAGTTGGTTTTTATCTCTCCATTGTCTTTTATTTTAAATTAAATAAATTAAGAAGAATTCGCCAGGTTACGTAATGTTCTAAAAAAAAAATCCATGCAAATATATATAGCACAACTAAATCAAAATACAATGTACATCCATATTACTTTTATATTCTTCCTTCAATACTGTCTTGCTTTGACTTGCTATATAAAATCAGATATGAATAAATACAAATACACGCAAAAATAAAGAAAAGCTAGAATAAGCTGTTGGTAGAGAGTGAAATCCCCGCCTGAAATAAAAATGAGTTATGCATCGCAATTTGTTTTAAAGTTATGGTTGATTGTGTATTTTGTATGTTTTTGTTACTCAAAATTTACTGGTTTTTACTTTGACTATGTATAATCTTTCAATCACGTTTGATCAAAATCAATTTGTACCTTTTGCCATAATCTTGGTGACCAAAAAAAAAAAAAAAAAAATATTAATTTATGAAATAATCTCAAAATGTTGTAGAAAAAACAAGACTCATTGATAGCAACAATATGCAATGTGCTCCAGAATTATTTATTTTTAAAGTTTGTACTTGCAATAATGTTGTTTAGTTTGGAAATATATTTGGATACAATTCGAAATGAAAGAGACAGTCTATTTTAAATACTCTTAATCATTAATGCCACGAATTGGACGATTTATACCGATTATCCATCATCGTCAAAATCACATATTTGCTAAAAACTTTTTCTAAACAGTACTTGTAAGCTTTGCCAAAGTAATTTTACAATCAATAGTTAATATTTCCTTCATAACAAGGATCCTTAACCGTTTTGGCACTTCTTAAAAGCGGAAAAAACAGAGCTAATCACTTTCAAACCTCTAATATTGTACAAAAATTACTTACTAATAATATTACTAAGCGAGTAGAGAGAAATCTTAAACAATATTATAATTTTTCAAAATGCTGGTTTCATGCGCAATTTGAGTAAATTACTTGGAAATTCTAGGAACAACATACACATAGTTATGAAACTTATATTTGATTACTTTTTATAAATTATGTTGGCAAGAACAAATTTAAATTTATATGATTATAAAAAATATTTTTAGGCTTATAAACAAGTACCAACTTGTCGATTATCTTTGTAGTTCAAAAACGATAGTATAGCAGTCACCTGATTGATTGAAAAATTTCATAAAATTAGAAAAACCTTACAAATCGGTTGACTGCAACCTCTGGCCATCGGTCACCGGTCAGAATAGTTATTACATATATACTACCTAGATGTATATATGAATTTTACTTAACGGTCATATTTTAAAACATACATACATAAACTCTTGAGTAAAAAACAAAAAAGGAGTGACCGGCTATATACTTTTAGCAACCTCTCTATTGACAAGATAATAAATAAAATATCTATGGATGTGCATTATGTTATCCCGTTAATGTATTTTTTTGAGCTATGCAAACACAAGAGGTATCAAAACTTGCGTAATTATACACAAATTACGGAAATAGTAAAAAAAAAGAAAAAAATGTGCATCATTTGGAGGGCTCTAACACTCTTCAAAATTTTGTAAAAATTTATGTATTCACTGATTTAAACTGTTTGTCTAAAATAATACAAAAATGAAATATGAGGGTTATTATATTAAACATACATGAATGAACACTCGGTAGAGCGCAAAACCTCCACTTATGTTGATTTTTTGGTAGTACCTTGGACGTTGACTTCTCACAATGTAATGCCCTGTTACTATGACCCTAAATAATCTTAGTAACAAGTTTGATCAAAATCAATCCGTAACTTTTTTTATTATATTTTATTTTATTATTAAAATCAATTATTCTAAAATTTTGTATCATTTGGAAGGCTTTACCGGACTCCAAATTTTTGTAAAAATTAATTGTTTTTCCATAATTAAACTGATTGCCTAAAATAATACACAAATGAATATTGAAAGTTATTTTATTATTAAAATCAATGATACAAAATATAGAAAAATAATAAAAGTAAATGGAAGATTATAATCCACGACAAACCTCAGAATTTAAACTTATTTTTCTTTTCAAAATTTGTAAGATCTACTCGAGATTGCAATCTATTTCTTGTTAAACCATTTCTAGAACTAGCGTTAGTTACACTTTGTGAAGCTTCTGTTACCAGCTGAACACATCTTTCCACTGATTGTGTGGGACAATCAAATTAAACAATTTCTAATTTTTAGGTATGATTTGAAGGACCTCATTAGAAATATATCAGAGAACCGGTGGTGCTGTAACTTGAAATCTGTGCCACACAATAATCTTGGAGTAGTTTCTTGCATAAAAGTTAACTTTTGGTAGTTTAAATATTATGTTTTTAGTGCTAATTTCAGTTCCCCTAGTTATTATTATTCTGCGCCATGCCAACTCCCGAATGTGGTCCCGCTCATCAAACAACATACTGAGAAGTAGGTTTTCTGGGTGTGCAAAAAAAAACATTCTTTCAATAACAGGGCCCACAGCAGACCTAAGACACTGCTTTTTAAACTTTTAATCTAGCTTTCGATACAGCTCTGCGAATCTTGTTTTTATTAATAAATAAGAGTTGAATTTTTGACAGAAACGAATCCAGAGTCAGTCAAAACTACAGATGCAACAGCAGCAACAGATCGTGTCGATAAATCGGATCTATCAAAGATCTTTGCAAATGTTGGCAAATGGAAATAATTTTGTTTTGCCTTTGAAGTTGTGTTGTATCTGTCGGGGAAGTCTCTATTATTGGACACGTTTTCTACAAAACCTACTCTCTAAATCATTATAGAAATTTTTAAGACAAAATCTGATCCTTTAGTGAAACATAAATGTTTTTCTCTCTCATTGACTTTTCATCCTGCATCTGACGTTATATATGGTCACATTAAGAATCTAATAAATTTTGAGAGGTCAAGGTCCAAGGTCAAGGTCACACCAAAAAAATGACCATAGGCGGACGTTTTGCGCTCAAAAGAGAGCCCATTCTTGTTTTAATTATAAAAATTCTCAAAATTAATTTTTTTTTTTTTTTAGAAACAGGGTTTAAATCTGTGAAAACGTAAATTTTTACAAAACTTTAAAGAGCGGTAGAGCCCTTTAAATGATGCACAATTTTTTTTTTTACTATTTCCGTTATTTGTGTAACACTACACAAATTTTGATAACTCTTGGGTTTGTATGGGCTCAAAAAAATACATTAACGGGTCACGATAATGCGCACATACTAACATTTTCTCCACATTTCTAGGTTTTAAATTAGAAAAGGGAAATTTGTATGTTTTGTTTTTAATTTAGTCAAAACTTCATAAGAAAAAAATATTTCCCCGCGTTTGAAAAAAATCAACATACAAAGTTCCAATTTATTAAAATTTAAATTAAGTTTACTATAATCTTATATTAAAAAATGTATCATTTGTAAATCCCTTGTTGGGGCCCCATAAAATTTAAAAAATAATATTCCCTACAAAATAGAGTATCCCATTAATATACTTTTTTGAGCGGCATAAACGCAATAAGTATTAAAATTTGGGAAATTTTACACAAATTACGAAAATAGTAAAATATAACAACTAAAATTGTACATCAATTAAGAAATAAACCTCTCTTTAAAGTTTTGTACAAAATTACTTTTTCACAGATTTAAACTGTCTTAAACAATAAAAAATGTATTTTTAAAGGTATTCTATTATATCAATCAATGATGCCAAACATAAAGATAAAAAAATTAAGGAACACGCGATTTCAAATTGGTATTACTCTAATATATATATATATATATATATACAAATAAAACTTTTATAAATAATATATTTTTTTCTTCGAAAAAGAATCTTCAATTTTCTTTCATGAAAAATGCAAAAAAAAAAAAAAAAGTAACACCAATAAGCTCTTGAACCAAACTCTTTCAAAAACAACTCAACAAATGAAAGGTATACAAAATAGAGTGTCCATTTTGTTTTGACAAAAAGTGCAATCTTTTCATTGCAACATAAATTGAATTTAAACTGCATCGCTTTTATATATCTTCATTGCACAGACACCTTGTCTGTGCAAGGAAGATATATCTCTTTATAATATATGTATACACCATTACTTATACTTAGTATAAGTTTTTATACATCTAATGTCATGAGGTTTGGATTCATTGTAAATTATTTTTAATATAGTAGGTAATTTTATGACTATTTATTGTTTAAAGGGTGACGCTTGGAAATTTCCCTTTTTCCTTTTCATAAAGAAAATTTAATAATCAACTATCAATTTTTTTTTATAAATAATGTAAGTACAATTGTGTTGCGTCAACATAAAAACAATTTTGAACAAAAATGGAAAAAATCCCAGTTCGTTTTTTCTCCATATAAATATATTTACATATTTGAGGTCAAAATGGGCTTTTATTCAAATTTTAGGATTACTTATCAGACCCCAGAATGTTAATTATAAAATCAGAACCTTAATTTTATTTAAGATAATAATTATACTTACTGATGTAAATTTTGTCTCATCTTGGGGATGTTAGAAAAAACCAATAATCAAAATGGTATTCCTGACTATTTAAAGAAAGTTTTAGAGGAGATTAGCCTTGCTATCATGACCTTTCATTAGATCAGCTAAAATCAGCTGTGATAAGGGGAAAAGGGGGGAGGGATATAAAATAGGACAAAGGCAAGAATTACTTCGAAATTGATCCCTAATTGTACTTTGAGCTCCCACAAATGTTCTATCAGGTTTTGTTAATAATTGAATGTCTTAGAGATGGTCCGATTTGCAAAAAGTTACAAAATTGTGAGAGCAATGCAATTGTAATATATAGGAAATAATTAATACTGGGGTACCAAATGTGGATTTCGAAGATTTCAGTACTTACTAGAAATATCTATTTGAAATTCACAATGCCGTTACCAAAGGATTTTGTAATTGCAATGCAGGAAAGATGACCTATTCCGATAGATAACTACAGTCAATCGCTTACTTCGACTATTTATTTGCATTGAGTGACCATCTGAGAACTTACTAATAATTGCGCATTACATAATAACTTTTTATGTAGCAATGTGCTTCTCAATTAAGAAGAATTCCTTATATGTTAATGGCATCTGTTCAATTCTATTGAGCTCACTCGAAGTCTTTGTAAAACGTGACGAAAGCAGCTGTCCCAGTCATTCATAGAAATGCACACTTTTCACACTCAGATAATATCCTTGTTTCAATGATTGATGATGATAATGTGTGCATAAGAGACATGGGATGAGGGATACTAGAAAAGGCGAGACCATCGAAAAAAGGAAAGACTGTTAGATTTTTCGGAGTAACTGTTCTCAACTTTGATGCTATAACTTACATTGAGCTAATTGATTGGCAGATAAATAAAATCACAGAGTCACTACTAACATAGAAAATGACAAATATATACATGGATAATCACATTAACCAGAAGAGTAAAACATCATTTAATGCCTTTCCTTGTCACACTCAATCCGTGGGAAGGATGATCAAAGAAGTGACTGAATCATATATGAAAGTATAGAGAATGCAAGCACAAAATGGGTTAATAATGGTAAGACTACACTCTCTAGCTAAAATACCGTCTTTAGAAGACAAATTCAATTACCAAATCTAAAGTAGCAATGTTATAAAATACAGTACAATGCTAAAGGTTCAGTTCGAAATATAGCCACTTCCCCGTTAAGCTTTTTCTAAGGTAAAGCGAGAGCTGTTTAAATAAAGATTTAAGAAATGCATTTTAAATACGAACATATACACTTAATACTATACAAATGTTACATATCTTTAAAAAAATTGAGCAATAAGAAGTAAAATTCAAAAATTGAAGTAAAATGTATTTTTTTTAAAACTTAAATCATCTAGTGGCACCCAAAAACATTTATATATTAGATTTTAACTCATGTAATATTATAAAATTGTGCATATTTTCCACGCTATTAATTTGGGAATGAAAAAAAAAAATATCAGAACTCATATTTTTCGATCCGCCTTGGTTACATATATTAATGAAGAGTCAATATTTAAGGTTTGATCCTCCAGTGACAACACAATTTTTTAGGCTGTTGTGGAATCTTGAAAATGCCTGACAAGTTTGTTTCTGATAAATAACCACCATTTATGCTCAATGGAGTCATTGAGATGGTTAATTTTTGGATAGTGGACTTGACAAGCTGTCCTTATGATTATATCCTAAAAATAATAAATGATGGGGGAAAAAATCAGAAATTTGTCAAAAGAGATTTTTTACTTTTTATGGAGGTGTGGGATGGGATATCGTACTGCTACTAAACATGGCTTCCATTTGGATAATTATCTTTGATCCAAAGTAGGATAACTTCATAAATCATCAACTTCATTTTCCCTTCACAATCTTCGTTATATACTCCTCCACCTTTTTAAGTTTACCCCTTGCAAAGAAATTGAACGAAGTTTCTGTTTTGCCTAGGATCGATTTTGATTTAACTTGGTAGAAGGATTATCACAGTAAGAGGTAATTGAATTTGAAAGGTCATTGGCCTCTGTATAGGTAACACAAACGTTAAAAATTCGTAATGGACCATACATTTTGAAAAAATAGAGATAAAATACTCAATTTGATTTTAGGGGGACGTTTTTTTGCTCTACAGAGTGACATTCTAGTTGGTATTATTTTAAAGCACATAAAATCAGTTTGTTTTATTAAAATAAGTGAGTAAATTAATAAATATATTCCAATTAAGCTCATACTTCTTCATTTTAATATTGAATATGGGCAAATGCACATTTAATATAAGCTTAAAGCTTTACTTAATATATGACTTTATTCTCAATGACTTGTGTGTATCATTTAGGGTTTAAAAATAGCAAATATCTATAGCATCACCTTGTAGATGCATTAGGAAAAAAATTATCAATATTTTGACATGACCTAAAAAATGGGCATTTTATGTTTTGAGCTATAGTATTATTTTTGATATATTATAGCATTTCTCACTGATCCTAATAATTTATCTCGCAAAAGGGATAATCCCTGCCGGCTCATAAATTATTTATTATTTTTGAGTGAGCTTAAAAGTCTTTGCCCTTGACTATTTTTTTTTTTTTCTTTGAAAATAACAATTGGAACAGAAAAAAAAGAATATTTTTTTTAATATGATCATTTACACGAAAGCTTACACACATATATTTCCTGGGAGTCCACTTCAGAATAAAAGCAGAAGAAACAGGGAATGAAACAATCACTTCCAGCTACATCATACGTTATATATATATATATATATTACTACTATGTTTATTATGGTAAAAAACAAAAAACAAGATGCAGGTTAATGAGGTCTTATAGTGCGGCCAAAAGGGGTGTTGGTATAAAAATGGATACTACGGATAAATGACCATTCAGAACAAATAAGCAATAAAAAAACAGGAAATCACAAGTAGACCCCATACGTATCAATCCTGCTTTTGACAATATTAAGTATGTCTGATATAATGTACATATTTTTCTGTCACGATATAATGGTTAAAATATATATTTCCCGTCCACACAAAAATTAGTTAGAATGATTTTTCTCCAAAATTGTGTGTCGATTACATTTTTATTCTTCAGAAAAATAAGAAGCAATTACTATCTACGAATTATTATTATGAACCCAGTAAGAATTTGATAGTTTTTATTTGAAAGGCACCATATTGGGGCATATATATGTCACTTAAATTGAGGAGAGGTTGTAAAATCAAGTGCAAATTTATTAGATATCTTAGCTCGTCCTGCAAATTTGAATACTAAGCTTATAATATACATAAATATGTCGATGAAGTATTGGGCTGTATGCATTTATGAAGTGATACATTTTATCCTGTTTTTGAATTTTGTTTAAGATTGTTTTTATGTTGAAGTACAACATATTAGAAGGTACATCGTGGATGTAGAGAAAGTGAAGAAGGAACAAAAACAAACATAAGCAGTTCTTCATATTTGATGTACACGTTATTTCATAAATCAAAAATATGTATATAATATATACCAGGGAGCACTATTTATAGTGAACCCTGTATGCTAGCTCGTTGCTACATTCAAAGCGTAAGGGAGATTTCATCAAAATGACTTCATTTTTATTTCTTATATCAAAAATATGTATATGGTATATTCGTACGTAAATGAGTAATACAACCTGTACACATGCTCAATGCTATATGGAATATCCATATAAAATTTTATTCATATGACTAAATTGCTATTACTTAGATCAAAATATGTTAATGGTATAATTCAAGGAGCACTTTATCACCCCTTAACTTTTTTCCGCACATTGATACATAAATACATACAAAATTTGCGTTATTAGTATACATATGTATGTATATATATATAAGGAAGTCATTGAAAATGGAAAGAGACACTCAATCGATTTTACCTTCTTGAAGGACCGACAAGTAGGGGTCGAATATACCACTGTGCCCAATATTAAATAAGGACAGGGACACCACTTATTGTGGTTATTCCACAAAAGTGATGAAGCAGAAATTTGTTAGTAAGTTGAACTTTGTCAACTTATATGCGTGTCAACCAGACCTACTCCTCCTATATCGATCAAGGTCAACTTATAAGATCGTACGGTTAATAAATAGGGAAACACCTTTTTATTGCAATACTAAGTGTTATTTCAGAATAACTATAGAAATACATACAACAGGGATACATTAACCCCAACCCATCCTACAAATAACATTATTTCTTAGGAATGTATAATATAACATCTTTAAAATATTCCGATGCCGGGTAGCTTACATACATACAAGTAAAGTTATGCATTGTCCTTTCGTTTTGAAAGTTTTATCTGTATATATATTTATACGAGTATGTATCCATACTGAATAAAAACTAATATAGAATATTTTCATATATGTACGATATTTGAAGCCACATAGTTTGTTGAATCGGATTTTCAACTCCTTCTCCTCCATTAAATATTCGCCTCCACATAATTTTTAACATGCATATAATTAACTAACTCCTTATAGTTTGGGTTGCTTCCAATTATATACTACATATGTTGAGCGTCAACATACAAAAAAACTTTTACGTGGTTTCAATAGTTAATCTCCTAAGAATAACTCAATACAATGAAGATACTCTTATCAATATATACGCTATAGAGAGCCCCTTTTTTTCTAAACGAAAAAGAAAAGTAAAATTTCCTATGATAGTCTAAAGAGACCACTCAAAAGTGAAAGATTGCCTGTGATGAGCTTTTTAGAAATACAAAATGCCTAATACAAATGACATCCAGAAAGAAATAGAGTAACCCCTATGTTAGTTTTAAAAATGTTCTGAAAAATACCACATTATTATCAAAACGAATATAGTATCTATGTATATGATGCAAGAATGTTTGAAAGAAATTTGATTTGTCTCTCAGTTTGGAACTGCCCATGTTAGGAGGATTTAATCTTTTGGAACTACGAACCGTCTCCGCCAATATTGTCGAGTAAGTTTTTTGATCAACCTCACTAATTTATAAAATGGCTGAACATTCCTTTATATCAAGGATAAGTCATTTTAAAGTGGTCGAAAGGTCATAAGTCCCGTTCAAGATGAAAGCCTCAACACTTTCTGGCACAAAAATCAGAATTTGTTTTAAAAAATTCACTATGGTTATTTTAGTGATTATTTGAGAAGAGGACCATTAACAGCGGAGCATATAACAATAATAAACATTAAATTTTCGACATATATGGAGAGATGTTTCTAATATCGGGACCGTTAAAGGTTTACAGCCAATTATTCAACGACCAGGAAAGTATCTGCACGTTTTGCAATGAAGCGAGGTAGACCCCTGACCATCTCTTCCGAAAACTAGAGGCTTATAAAGAAAAACTTATATTAGGATCTCAAATGACCTGCTCACGATATTTGTGGTAACAAATAATGGAAATGATTTTTATGACACTGCTGTGGCAAAGTAAACATCATTATTACCAAACGTCAACAAATAATATATGCAAAAAGGAAACGAAAAGGCTTCAACTATACATATTTCATGCCCATTATTAATATATTGATCAAAGTTTAAAATGAAATAAAGTTAGTTTTTAATAAAATAGTCTTTTGAATTCTTTAGTTAACAAAAGACAATTTTGTTAGTAACGTTATTTTTTCTTAATTTTAGTTTTGATTTTTCGTATGTGTTCCATAATTTATAACTTGACTGCATTCTGATATCAGAAATGTAGTCAATAAGCAGGGGGTCTATTCTTATGTCGGTAGAAGGGGCCAACTTCTTTTCTGCTAAAAAAGCAAGGAGACCAGGGTGATCAGAGGTAAAAAGAAAATCAGTTGGCTGGAGAAAAAAAACCAGTCCGTTTTCCTGGTTTTCTCTGACAAAAAGTATTCACAGTGGACTCATTCAAAAATGCCCGTAATGATCAGTATTTGGCTTATACAGTAGAGGATGTTCACCCTTAAAAGAAACCAAGCACCACGTCTTTACCATGATGTAAAGTCTTTTGTCTTGTGGCAGAAAGCAAATACCCCCTCAATTTACCCAAGGGGCTCTAGGTTTGGGCTAAAAAGTACCACAAGGTGATGGAGGCTGTTTAGCCCTGGTTGGATGTCATCTACTGCAAAAAAAAGATTAAGACCATCGAAACCCAAGCTTGGTGCAAGAAAAACCTGTACTATTTTTGGCATCCAAACTTGAGCTACGTGGACAGCGGGACCGCAATATCGATAATGACCTTTCTTAAAAAGGAGTGATGTGATATGTCCAATGACTTAGTCATCAAGTTTGCAAAGGCCTTCAGACCCAGACTGAAGGCCATTGACGTTTTTTTCTATAAATTGTTGATATTATACCGAGTGGTTCATTTTTATTCCAACAGTTACTAATTCAATAATTAATGAAAGTTGAATGATTGAAATTTATTCATATTTCAAATTATTAAAATTATTAGTTAGCACAATTAGTTCCAAAACAAAACAAACCTGAGCTCCTTAGCTTAGGTACAAGTCAAGAAAATGACACTTGAACATGATCAACGAAATTCCATTTGCACACTACAAGCAATTGGGCGTCTTCAATACCTTTTATACTGTCAGCAGGTTATAACCGTTGGAGAGGAAGAAGGACACTGTTAAAAAGACATAACTGGACTAGGAGGAGTTAATAAAAACATCCCAGACCAATCCCCTTCAGTCCATGAGGGACCATGCAAGATATCTTGGAATTTCACACCAAACTGTCTATTGAACCATCAAAAAGGTGGATGGAAGAGCATTGAAAGAATGGAGAGGCCAATTTTGACACCAGAAATGAAAAAAAACATCCCTTCCGTTGCAAGACTTTTTTGAATGAGTCTTTTGAATTCTTTTTTCGACACTTTTGAACACCCCCCCCTTGCTGTCCTTATGCCATACCCTACGAATATATCTTTTGGGATGTATGTCAAGGGGAAGGCTTGCAGCGTCCGTCATCCCAACACCAAGCCCCTCTAAGCCACTGTCAGCCAACACTACATCTGCAGTGGGTGACAGGCAGTCAGTCGCCGAATGGAAGGCATCAATTCCGCTAAAGACGTCTACATTAATACTTTAAAAGAGAGCTCAAACACACATCTCTTTATCGTAGTAACTTTTGGTGAAATTCTATTGTTTATAAATAAATTTTTATCATTTTGAAGTTTAAAATTCAAAGTATTCAGATTTTAGTGGACCACTTCGTAAGGTATATTTATATTAAAAAAATCCTCTTGATATTTGACCACATGTTTTTCTTGATGAAATTGTTTAAAATCTTAGTATCAAAAACGGTACGATACGCTTACCCACAATGTATACTTTATTATCCAAAAAACTTCCATATATTTTGATGAAATCTCCTTATGGCCATAAGCGTTGTTTACTTAGTAGTAGTATGTTACCATACTGAGGAAAGTGTCGCCACCTTTCGTTTATTAGTAGTTTGTATATTTTATTGATTATCACAGCAATTTTTTAGATATCTATGTTTTTTAATTTCCTCATGTTTTATTTAATTTACATTTTCATAAACAAGGAAAATGGAAAAATTACAAAAAGTCACCACCCTGTACATTGTATATATACAAAGTTTACAAATAGCGAATGAACTTGAACTTTTTTTTAAAGCACGAGCAATATAATATGGAATACGGAAACTCATTACAAATTGTGATTCAAATTAAGTTTTATATAGTACTAACATTGTGTTTACATATTAAGTAGGAGTACATATAATTTTTATTAACATTTTTTTTTTTTTGCTTTGTGAAAGGCAAAAAACTAAATAACGAATAGGAGGACTAACAAATAATTTTAAAGTGCTTACATTTATATATATAATATTTCTTTATAGGGGGTTATATACTCGTATGAACGTTGTTTAAAACTTTTTAAAGGTAATTTTTATATGTCTCTTAACACTAAGTAATAGCACAAGGACGTCACAATGACGTACATTGTTATTTAAACTTTAAATTAACAATTTATCAACTGACTTAGACCGCTGAAACCAATGCATTGGCAGTGGGCCACTCATTTTTCTTTAGGTCTCATACTTAATAGTATAATATAATTTGGAGTATCTTATTTTATAAATTGATTATTAACAAAATAGTAGTAATTTGTTAAAAATGAGAAAATATTTATAACAAATTATTTGTTTTACATTTTTAATTATCTCCTTGGCAATCAAAGCAGTGCTTAATTGACAGTTGGACTCCATTATTTTATGCATATATTCTATGTTTTTTAATGATGCCTACTTAATTATATACATTATTAAGAAAAAAGATTTATTTTTTTTATTTCAAATGGTCAAACCAAAAACAAAAAGAAGTGAGTACCAAAGTATAGAATAATTATGTTTACGACTACAGACCCCCGTATATAAATATTCTTTAATTTTAACATACAATAAGTCCAACAATAATATACACATATAATATAATTCAAGTTTATCCATTCATAATATCAATTCATTAGTTCGGCAATATTTATGAGCCAACCAGGAATAAATTAATTCTTCAGGACGAAGATAAACTAACTTTTTAAGTAACTTTTATATAAAAATAATTTACAACTAATTATGATCATAATTGTGATCGATATATTTATGTCCTTTGTCGTCAAGCCCTGACTAATAAAAATTAAGTCATTTTTTTACTTGTTTGTTTGATTTCCTTATAACTAATATTGATAAGGAATAGTGATCGTTCTGAAAAATGGTATAAGAAACGGATCAAAAATGGTGTATTAGTGCATCTGTATTTAAAATACTACTGAGTTTGTTGATCCTACTTCACGTATGGATCCTAGCGACCATTAATTTTCTGACTTTGTTACAATTCTCTTGTTTTTTAATGAAAAAAATGGTTTTACATTTCCTTAGTCAAATATTATACTCTGCATACGTACACACAAAAATGGATCTAGTATAATCAAATAAACTTATTTGCCAGATGGAGTGTATAATATGGTTACTGTTATTATTTGAGATATATTTCACCCGGTTGGTAACATAAATAATACGTGATATGCATCTACGTACATAGATAGAAGGTTTCTGTAATTATTCCAAGACAATCCTCGATAGAATCAGATAACTCATGGTTTTTTTTTTGGTTTTTTTTTTGTACATATGCAAGAAACCTAAAAAAAACTTATGATATAATGTTTTGCAACTTTTTTTACATCTGAAAAAAGCTTGTTGATAATTGTGAGTAGATTTTTTTATAATTTTAAATTATAAAAAAAAGTAGGTAATTATTAATTAAAAAATATCCAAACTTTTCTATCGTTATATTACTCTTATGAACCATTTGTCATCAGATAGAATTTTATCATGCCAAAAAAAATAACAACAAATCATTTAAGGGTTAAATTTATTTTTGAGTAAGAAAAGTAATCGAAATGTACATATTTATAAAGAACAGATGTTATCTCAGACTTTGCTCAGGATGACCCACTGCGATTTAATTTATATTTCCCAATGAGGGTATAAGGTCTATCAACGAGTCAATATGCTTCCAATCAACCCCAGCAATATTTTACTTACTCTAAATTGTCTGGTATTTGTTATTTTCAAATTCGTTTAAAATTTCAAAATAGGGATAAATAATTTTAAAAAAGCACAAATATCTTGCAGATTACCAATATATACTTTTTTTTAAATGGTTCCTCATGGGGATTGGACAATTTTGGCAACCATAGTCACCACGCCATATAAAAAAGAAAAGAAAAAGGTAGTGCATTTATTTAGAGTTGTTACAAAAAAGTAGTTTTAACCTTGTAAGTTTTTTTGTTGTTGACAAACTTACCATTGTTTTTTTTTACTTATTTTAAGGAGAAAAGATTTATGATTTGAGGAACTTTGTGTTTTGGTGTTCTTATGAAAAATAGAAAGTAGGACAGAGGATTTGTTGGAGAGTCATTTTCTAAATAAGTACCGAGTGGTCCATTAAAATCTGAACACTTATAATTTTAAACTTTTACAAGAAATAATTTATTAATTAACAATCGAATTACAACAAAATTAATAATATAAATATATGTTTTTCTGAACTCAATTAATCATTAATATTGCAACCAAGGGGTGGAGGAAAGCCTGCTATTCATTTATGATGTAATCCTTTATCATGGTGTCCATTTACTGGCTGACAGTAGCATTGAAGGCCTTTGTGTTTCGATGACACACACTGAATACCTTCTCCTCTACATACTCCCAAATGGTTAAGTTATGGGGGTTGGAATCAGGGCTGTAGGGGGCCAAAATTGCGAAGAAAGAATTTAAAAGACTCATTCAAAATAGTTATGCAACGGAAGATATGAGTTTCTTTCACGCTGGTGTCAAAGGTAGCCTTTCCACCCTCACGAAGATCTTTCCACCTACTTTCTTGATAGCGCTCTGGACAGTCTCGTATGAATCCCCAGATCTCTGACTTGGAACTCATGGAACTGAGGGGATTAATCTGGTCTTTTTTCTTTGACTCCTCTGGGTCCAGTTTGGCCTTTATGAAAGAGCTCCAAGTCAGCAAGTCAAAACGTTTCAAAGGAAACTTTTTGGACTTGCTGATGTGTAGCAAGTGGTGCAAGTGACGCCCATATAACAGTGGGTATTTGATCTATATAATGTACAACAGAAAACTTATATTTTTGTACTTTATAATAAATTAGTTAAAAATTAGACCATTCATAATTCAATCCTCCGTGGAATACTCAATAATTGCATCATTGTAATCCCAAAAAACATAAATCGTTTCTTTAACCTTATTAATCTTATTTATTTATTGTAATTTGTACATTTGTTTTTTCAAGTTATAACTCTTGCAAATTTGCAACTAGTTCTCATCATATAAACATCCAAATATCAATATCCTAAATAGTATTTTATTATTAACTGTATTATAAAATTGCTTAGTATTATTTTATTAAAAGCGTAGCTATACAATTGTATTGCTATAAGATAGCAAAATTGTATTAATATAAATAATAAAATGGCTCATATTTGGAGATGTATTTACGACAAGGGATCAACCAGAAAATGTATTCTTGTCCTATTCAAAACGGTGCATTAGTATAATACAAATTATAACTTTTTTTATGAAAAAAATTGATAAATTATAAAATAGCCATGACGTATCATGAAAGACAAAAGAAACAACATCTTTCAACAAAAAGCATGATGTATTTTTGTGTTAAGGAAGAAGCGCCGTGTGGTATAATAACAATCCATGATATAAAGTTCTATAAAACTTCCATTATTAATTCTAGAATATGTTAATAACTCCCTTAAAAATGAAAACAGGAAGTAAATTTTGAATTTAATGGAATAAAAATGTAGGGAAGTAATGGTGGATAATTAATTACTTTTCTTTAATTATGCAGTTTTATAAAATTTAATTTCCTGTAATGTTTATTTAATGAATGAATTACCTTTGTAAAACATACCATTAATGCACAAAAATGCAAAAATATTGTATTTAATTATACTTTATTTATATAAAAGATATATTTGTAAATATGTTTTTTTCTCTCATATTTAAATATTAGATAAAACAGCATTTATTGATTAAGATTATAATTTAGTAGACAAGATAAAAGGTCAATTTTATTGTTTATAAATAATATAAAATAATGGTTTCAATAAAATAATCATTTGGAATTTGAAACTATATATTTGTATATTTTGTAAATTTAGTTGATGTTAATGCTATTGATAAAAATTAAGTATTCTGGTTTTTTTTGTTTTTTTTTGCACAAAAATAATTCAAGAACAGTAAGGATTGCCTTTTACCGCTTGAATGTACTTCAAATTATGTTTTTTAAATTAACAAGTGTAGCAATAATTCCCAAGGCTATATCTCCTAACTAATTGTGATAAAAGCTCTTTTATGATCAATATAAGTAAGGGGTATTGAAGAATATTTTTATTTTTTTATGTTTAGAATATTTTCATTATTTTTTATGAATTTCCAGTGTTTTTTATAAATAGTCATTCCCCCAAATGTACCTTCAAAGCCATGATAAATAAATATAAATGTTTATTTATTTAAAAATGTTACCAGGGGATATCCAAGTTTTGTTAATATATATTTTTCTTATTAAAATATATTTTTGATGTTTTTTCCTTCATATTAAATCCTGACGCCTATTAAAGTTTATAGTTATGAGAATTTTTCTTTTTAATTCATTACATAAAATTCAGGCGGTAAAGGGTTAAAATACATAAAGTAATCTAAATTGTATCATAAAAGACTATTTTTTTAATATAATAAAATGATTAATGGTTTTTTTAATAAGGACATTTTATTTTCCTGAAAAAAATAAAATTACTTTTTTGAACAAAATAATAAATATACTAAAACCAGCATTTAGAAAATAAACTCTCAATTAAACTTATTAATACATAACTTTATTAAAATTCAACTAATAATTGGTTCTATGTTATTCACATAAATGTATTATTATTAAAAATGAGCCTTACATGAGTAATTACAACGAAGATAAAAAATATATAAAAACTGGATTATTATTTTCAAAATAAAGTATGAGCCCAGAAACTGTTGAAATATAATTCTAAAAAGATTGGATACAGGAAGTAAACTTAGAATTTACATAGAAGATGTAATATGATATAGCATACACAAGATAATAATAAAAAATTCAGTCTCTAAGGTGTATAAACATCCCAAAAAAGTCACATAGAGATAGAAAAGTTGGAAATGTCATGTTTGATAATAATTTATTTATTTAGAAATAATATATGCTTTATATTGTGAAAAATGTATATTAATTTCAAAACCATATTGTACAATTTATCAATTCACAAGTAAACAGTTTTTCATTTGGTCTTTGATGCTACTATGAAGTGCGGACAAAATAATTTTCATTGTTACAAAAGACAAAAAAATTTTACCTTCTGTTTCACAATGATTATGTTTTGTTAAGCATAGTTTAAAAATATTATCATTTAGATGACTTTCATAATCTCCATTTCCTGTATAAATTGAACTTCAATCTCTTAATACTCGGTAAATTATTTATTTCTTTGTTTCTATTTAAACCTCCGTTTGTGAACATTATTTTTTACTTAGTTAACGAAATCGGGTGTAACGTTAACCCAAACATTCAAAAAAATTAATTTTTTTATACACTATTGACATAGACTCAAAGTTACGCTAATTAATCATAAAAATACTAAATTTGCTCATTAACAAGATCTAGTTAGTGATTATTATAGTTGAAATATTATCCTTTAATTTTCAATAAAAACTTTAATAAATTATTAATTAGTTTCAAAAAACTTTTTGTACAAAAAATGTATATATTAAATATGAAGAGTGTGATTTATTTGATGACAGCTTATATTAGATTTGTAGCAACATATATACCTTAAATTGAAAAAAGGGAAATAAACAAAAGCAAATAAGGACTTATAAAGAGAGATAATAATCAAGTCCAAAAAGATGCAAAATTGAATAAGCAAGAATTTTTATACAGTAAGAAACAAAAATATTACCCTCCTAAGGGACAAAAATATATATTATATACTTTACATTGGAAAGTTCAAAGGAAAGGATTCTACAGTAATAGAAAGTGAAATGGCATGCTATTACGGACTTACTTAATATCCTATTCTTCAAACACTCTTAAATTTATTCGAGAAACAAATTTTTTAAAAAACAACACATTTTGTGTTAAATAACCACACCTGAGATAATATAAAATGAATATTGTAGCCCTGAATCCTGAGTAACAACATATCAGCCTTCAGTATTTGAATTTTTGGAGGAAAGGGAGTCATTTCGTAGTAGACTACGAAAAAAGAATCATTGCAATTCCAAAGAACCATGAATCTTGTATCTGGGAATAGATCAACCCTATTTGTCTGCAACATCTTTAAAAAAATCAATGAATTCATTTCGTTCCTCCCCATTGAAGTCATTATTAACATGAATTAAAATATAACAAAGAGTTTCTGAAATAAATGGACTTCCGTCCGCTTCGTAGTTTTACCCTAATTTTGTTTGTCCACTTCATTTATTGAAAACTCAGTATTTAAAAATAATCTGTACCAACAGATTATCTCTCGATGCACTCAAATCCCAATCTCAGGTTGTTAAAATTACATAATTTCCCCTTATAAGACGAAATATTTTGTCTGTTACAAAAAAAATTAAAAATTAAAAACGAGATATCCCTTGTAAAATCTTTCAAATGGTGTTATTGTAGTTTCTTCGAGTTGAAAAAATGATATTTTGAGCTACGCAAAAATAATAAAATATTGATGTGATGTTGACGTAACCTGAAGAGTTTATGATCCAAGGACTATAAATAGGGAACAATTATATAAAATACTTTTGTATGTGGACAATTGCTTTTACTGTATATCTACCATTATTCCTTTTAACAACATACGCAATGACCAAATTTTTCTCTTTTCTTCCATCTTTTTCATTACTAAAAAAGAAAATCTGAGAGGCCAATAAAAATGCCTCTGATCTATTCTTTTTTATTTTACATCATCGTCTTACTTAATAGTATTTATAGGTTTTTGAAGCAAGCAAATAATACAAAAAAAAAAGATAAAAAACTTATATGACTATAAAAATTAATGATCTTAGCGATAAACAAGAAAAAAAACTATAATAATAGACAATATAGGAGAGATCTTAGCTCTTTCAACAAATTGTCTCTCAAATATAAAAGTTATTTATTCAAACAAGTGAAATGACAATAATCAGTTTTATCAATAAACTTTTTATTACTTGTAGCAAACGAGTATTAATATTTATAGAGTTGTAGAAAATATGACCTACTGATACCGGGTGGTCCTTTGAAATCTGAACATATACTAATTCAATAGTTAATTAAGGTTGAATGATTAAAAATTAATTCATATTTCAATATATTAAAGCATAAACAATTCCTTATAAAACACAATACATCTGAGCACGATAGCTTACGTACAAGTGGAGAATATAACACTTGAACTTGATCGATAAATTTCCATTCGAGCACTCCAAGCAGGAAACTGGACCTGGAGGAGTTAAAAAAACAGCTAAGGAAAATCTCCTCAAGTCCATTTACACCAGACTGTCCAGAGATCTATCACAAAAGTGGGCGGAAATAGCCTTGTGAGAGTAGAAAGGCCACTTTTGCCACCAGGAATTAAAGAAACCATCTCCTCCGTTGCAAGGCTCTTTTAAATTAATGTTATGATTCCATTTGAACTGTTTCTTGACACTCTTACTTTCAAGATTAATAAAATTTTATTGGATATCAAAAATTTTTATAATTATGAACCCTCACGGAGTTGAACAGAGATGTTGTAATCTCCACTGTTTGTTTTGTGTTGGTAAAACTTTGTCGGAAGATTTATTATGTTTATTGTAAGACATCATTAATTTTGCAATGTCAAAAAGTGCTTATAAACTAAAAATGACTAAAAAGCCTGAAAAAACGTAATCAAAAATATGAACCTTGAGATACGACACCAAGGTGCCTTTGTTGACAACAAAACACTCAGTTTTAGCCGGGATAAAACGCCAAAACTTGAAAAATGCATTTTCATTTAATTGAATTGCATCTAATCTAGATTAAAGCAGACAATTTACTCAATCTGCCATTGTTGGCAAAAATCTCTTCCAACTTACATCGACCTTTTTACAGCTGTTCTCTATGAATCTCCAGTTCAAGTTGCTTCCAGTTTCAACAATGACAGCCTTCAACTGGTCCTTTCTTCTGAGTTGGATGCCACTGAGACTGCGCCTTAACGCCTAAATATGGGACTTTTTGTGCAGCATCAGGTAAGATGAAAAACCTACACTCCTTTGGGAAAAAGTCAGAAGCTTCATTCATCAACATTTATTGTGTTACTTTGGATGTGTGACAGCTGGTGCTGTCCTGATGCAGCCGCCAGTTCACTCCTCGCGACCCATACATAATTTATGTAAATTAAGCCTCCACAGTCTCATATAGCCATACTGGACGTCACCTAACCCTCTCAAGAGCTTTAATATTCCCCTGCTGCAAGGCCCAGTTGACAGATTTTTCTGGAAAAACCAAGATTACGTCCAATTTAGGTCAATGTATTGTCTCGGTGAGAAAGAAAAAAATTGCTCATCATCAGCTCCATCAGAGTTGTTGGATTTATAATTGCAATATTGATAATAAGGATGAAATTGTTAATTTCTCTGTTTTATAAATATTTTGTTGATCTACTGATTGGCTGACAAGAGGGAAGATTATTTAAAAAAAGAAAATTGATATTTTACAGTCCCTGCCTTCAAAATCTTTTTACATTTATCCTCACGGGAATTTAGACAAAATTCACATCTTTATTAAAATTATTCAACAAGGCTCCATCAATACCAGGATAGATGAATAAATATTTAATTTATCTTAATTAATACGATCGAACCTCAATCCTAATGCTTCACAATTGTAGTGAAGTTAATCAAATGTATAATATAGTCCTAATTGTAACATATGTTTACCATTTATAATGATAGTCTTTTTATAATATATATCATAATCAAGATATGAAAAGAAAAAATAAATATATACTGTGAAATGGGTAGTTTATTCTACATTTGGAACATTTTTTTGCCTGATAAATTATGTCGAAACAATGGTTTAAGATTAATTGAATATCTACAAAACTTTTGATTCATTGCTTTTTTACATATATAGACTTTAGTATATACATTTTGCAAGTATTGAATCTCTATGATCTATGGTGAAATCTATTTTATATCAAAATTGAATCTTAAATTTTTTTTTAGAAAAAAGTGTATTTTGATCATAAATAATATTTTGCAATTCAAAAATAGACGATAAAAATATAAATGGTTTTTTAGGCAATACATGTAAATATACAAAACAAAATGTATATTTTTAAAATAATAAAAATACAGTTTTATTGATACTTTAAATAACTGCAGAGTTTAGTAAAACTTATCGATAGGCAACATTTAAAGTTCTTCCATGCTTTTGGACATTATAATTATAAATATGTTTATCCTTCAACCATAAAAAAACTAACTAGTCAATCTTCTTATTCTCCTTATTTAATTTATATTCAATATAATTTGTTTTTTTGTCCGTTAATTCAATAATTTGTTTTTTGGATTTTTATTTTTTATGAGGTATTTTCAAAACAACAACCCATACTTTTAAAAAAAACACATTTAAACACCGGGAATTAATCTTGATATATGAAAAAATCGGGTGCCTGCAAATGTAAAAGCCGCTTTTTTTTATCAGCCAAGGTAATTAAATACCATGATACTCCCTTATTTTTATTGGTTGACCATTCGAAGTAATAAAATTATAATATTTCTTACTTAATAATGTATGTAATGAATGAAGCACATCGATGGAAAAGGCATTATTGAGTCGATTCCAACTCTCCTACTTATGAACAGTTTCAGCTGCGATTTTTGATAAATTGAGTGAGTTTAATAAAAAAGTTACAGTCTAATTAAATGCAGGGGCGACTAAGTACTCTAGAACATTAGTCATGTGAGGATGGGAAAGTGGTACCGTGGTTCAATTTAGTACGACCATTATGGTTCGGTACGTGTATATAAATATCTTGAATCATAAAATTTTGGTTATTTTTTTTATTTTTTGTGATTGTTTCCTTTGTTGAAATGTTATACATAATATATACTTATTTAATTTAACCAGAAGAAATGCGTAGTTTATAATTTTTATAAAATTAATGGGGATATTGTGACTGCTAATCACTTTAGTTTATTACCGGAAAATATAGAAAAACTCATCTATTTGTGAAATATTTTTTTATAAATTAATGAATAATAGTATAATGTAACCTGATTAGATTTTAAATCATACTTTGTTATTTTGAGGAGTTAAGTCTATTTTTGAATAATTTATATGTACAGAAATAAATTTTAAAAAGAATAAAATATCAAGGAACTGGAAAAACTATTTTAGTTTTATTAAAAAAATACTTTTTTCTATACTATGTATACTATAGAGTGTACCGTATTTGTACCAAACCGGGGTTTAGCATACTGTTCCACCCTTACTAATCTCTATTAAAAAATGATATATTCTTGAGCATTAATGCATTTTAAGCCTTTAAACCCCTGATCGACCGTTTGGTTGAGCACAATTTGAATCACCATATCTCCGATATAGGCATATAAATATATTTTATTATACTTTAATGCAGAAAAAATTATTCATGTTCTTTAGAATACACTTTGACCATGAATCAACATCTGAACCGTTTGGTAGAGGCCAACAAAAAACAACCTGTGGGGCTTTTAAAAAATTAGCATTCATTGATTTTTTTTTTGAGGAAGTTAAACAAGAACATTAGTGTTCCATATGATTTTTTACATTTATCAATTTAACTCTTACAATTACTTTCTGTTTCATTTTTCAGCAATGGGACTCAAATGTTATACGGATATAGAAGGAAAAACGATTCGTACTTGCAAAGAAAGTGAGGGCTTTCGAACATGTTTCACCAAATTCAACGACAGTAAGTACACATAAAAAAGCATGATGATATGAAAGTTTGAAAATAATTAGAAAATGATCAAAACTATCATTAAAATGTCAAAAAATATGATAGCAAAAATGTGTTATTTCTTCTTTGATGGCTATTTTTAGACGGACTTATGAATGAACTAGAAAGCCTTTTATTTTAATATATGAAATTGTATTATGACACACGTAAAAAGATTATTTATGAAATAGACATTTATCTAGACGTGAAATATCAAAGAAGCATAAATAGATTTAAATAAATATAAATTAAATATTTTTTTTAAAAAGAATATTAAAAAAACTTTTTTAAAGACATTTAATGCATATGAGAATGCATAAGCTCTCGTTTTCATTTAAACATAATTACAATTATCTATTGCATCTTTAAACTTTATCTCTCATTTTTTCTACATTAAAAAGAACAAATACAAATATTTATGTACAAGGTCGTGTAAAAGTTTTGAAATGTATAAAAAAAATTTAATAACTTAGCGTTTACATTCTTAAACAATTTAATTATGTCCTTTGACAAAATTCCTTGGTCTCCTCTTTTTCTAACGTGAAATTCAAAACACCAGACCTTATTATCATTATGCAAAATTAACAAAAGCTAAATATTGTAACCTTACTTGCCCTCGAAATGTCTCCAAAAATTGTTATTTCGTCCAAATAATGGCTCAAAAGTAACTTTTAGCTTGTCAAGGACTGCCTAGATAAAGTGTGGATTTTTGAGATGCGCTAGGTGTGGTCGTCTAGAAAAATGGACTTCTGAAGCTGTAGTCAAAACCAGAGATATTTATAATGGAGATCACTTTGAATGTCAATGTTTGAAGGTCAACCATGTCAAGTTATAACAAAAAAGCCGGCGGTGACTCTGTACGACTTTAAAAAGTAATCTCCTGAAGGAATAAATTGAAAAAATTGTTACCCATAAACTCAGTTTTTTTGTGGACTTAGGCCAACCTAATCTTCAGATATGAATCCTCTCAATTATTGTATCTGGTGGTAAGAACAGCCCTAGGCCTGCAAAATGTGACACCCCAATATCGAGGCCTTGAAGAAACTCTGTCGATAAGCAGGTGGCTGCTATATCGTAAGCATACATCAAAAACACCTGCAACAAATTCTGCTACCACCTGGAAAATGTTATTGCTTCATATAAAAGATTAGTTATCCTTATTACGGTTATAATCATAAAATTGTTTTGGATATTAAATATATACAAACTTATAAAAAATTATTTAAATCGTTCATTTTAGTATCAAATTTTCGGTATATAAAGTGATAACTTGTCTGTTATTAAAAAATGGACCTATTGTATTTTAAAAGAAGACAGAGACACCAGAAAATTGAAAGAAAAAATGATATTGAGATGTGTATTTTTTTACAAAGTTCAGAAAAATATATGCAGGTTGGACAAGGTAAACAAGGAATAACTTTGACGGCTAATAATGAGACTTGTATAAGAGATAGAGAGATTAATTTTTATTCATTTGGAAGCCACCTAAAAGGTATTTTTTTTAGTAATAATGAAATCCTTCGTTTTCGATCAAGATCTGTAAACAGCGCCTGAATACCTGGCATACCCTTGCTAACACGTACGGATCTAGTTCCTTCATTGTCGTGACGATGGAGGCCTTCAAGGCCCTAACTTGAAGAGGTCCAAGTAGACCTTCTTGGTTATCTTCTGGTCCTTTTGGAAAAAGTGTTGGTGGAACGTGTCTCTCCGTCCTGATGACCTCGCAGACTAAAACTGAAGCCGGATTCTTTGTTTTTATGAGGGGCTGGAAATAATTATGGTACAGACAGATCCATCCATCGTTTCTTCAGTTGTTATTGGTGTAAATGGTAAAGATTTTTATTGTACAAAAAGAACAACAACACATTAACCTTTGTTAATTTTGTCTGCCATATTCTACTCTGTTAGCAGATACTTTGAAGCTCTGACCCTAGACGAGTAACCCAGGTAACTCATGAAATGTATCATGGTCCCTCTGTTTACATTGCGGTCCATGGCGTGTCTGGATGATTGTCAATCGATCGTTACAACTCGCCTATGAACCCTTCAGTCCGGATTTTATCAGATATGGTAAAACTTTATTTTACTCCAAGTTTTATATGTGTTTAAAATTAATCAAAAGGTTATAAATTTGTCACTTTAGTCAAAGTTGAAGAGGTTAAAGCAATATCTGTATGTCACTCGAATTTAATATTATTTTTCACAAGATTATATTATCACTAATAATAAGATGGTGAACAAATTCAAATATAAGCTTTGATTATTTAACTGTACCCTAAGAATCACCATAATCAAACTACCAACAAATTCATAGACGCAAGATGTTGCATAGGGTATGTGTTTAGTAGACAAATAGGATTATACTTTTATAAGACATGTACCAAAGGCGCTGATAGTATAGGATATTTAAAGTCTGACCAATTACCTGTGTGTCAACTAGTCTCCCACTTCCTTATCTACTATTCCCCCTCTATCTGTCTCTTCACACATTTCTAATCGAATTGACACCGTACACTGTACTTCTATACAAAAGTTAATTTAATTACAGGGATAAAAAAAAATAGTTCCTAGGCGTGTCTCCTTATTTAATCTCTATTGTCAAATGCAAATAAAAAGCAATTTGGCAAAAAAGGTAGTATTGATACCAATGTATGTGTTAAATATATTGCAAGAGCAAATAAAAAGTCATTCATTTGTATTATTGTCTGGTTCTTAAAGCCGGGTATATAAATATTTGTCTAAATATATAAATAGGAAACTGCAAAAATGGATTGAAGAATTTTAAGTTCACATCTTGTGTTGTTTTTTGTTTGTTTTTCGAGAAAAGTACTCAAGAAAACTCATATTCTTCATTTTAAACACTGACCTATTTTGTATTTCAATGTACAAAAAGAATAGACTTTTGTTACAATATATAAGTAAAAATATGTTTTAATTTTTGATTAAGTATACGTAAGCATTAAAGAATTTTATTACTCCATTTGACTTGGAATTGTCTTTAAAGAATTAAACATAATGTATAATTATTCCTGTGAAGCGAATGTGAATTGAAAAATTGGCAGGGGTAGAGAAAAGTTCTTATTCTGCAAGTCAAACTATAGTCTTAACTTTTTGTTAACACGTCACAAATTCAACAATTGTTTATCTTATTTGAATTGGGGATAAAATTAAAAAAAAAAAAACACGATAAATGCATTGTCATATTCATGATTGATTGTTAAAGAAATCTACTTATCTACACTCCTTTACAAAATTAATTGTGATACATTCAATATATTTTTGTTGTACTGTTGGAATTATGAAATATATATGTCATATTGTATTTGAATTGGAAAATGAATGTACATGAGTATGTGTATCTGGTTACAATCAAACAATATTTTTAAAGTAGTTGTGAGGGCAAATAGCAAGTATGCTAATTTATAAATAGCATTGTTCCTTAATGCATATATCTAAAAAAAAAAAAAAAAAAAAAAACACGTTAAATAAAAATGAAAATATCACATTGCAACAGGCCTATTCTTAAGGAAATTTTTATTTCATTTTTTTGCTTTTCCTCTAAATCATCGGTAAGCTACTCTTGACCCTCTCTAAATAAACATCCTTTTTTATTAAGCGGTCAGTGAACAGAATAAAAACTACAGGCCAAAAATAAAACGTATTTTGTATAATAAATAGTTAAACGATTATAATAATAACGTTATTTACATTTTACATCATTTTTTAAATTTTCCATCCATTTGATACTATTATATATCAATAAAAATGGTAAAATACTTTCAATATATATTTTTTAAATCCAAATAAAATAAGTCCTTTTTTCAAAAATAATTTTAACAGCATCAGTTTGGGGTTTCAACAACATATAATTTGTAATTCTGATAATAAAAATATAGATTTTGATTCTTGATGAAAATTACTTTGAAACATTCTTTACTTTATGCGAATTTTTGGAATTTAATAAGTAACCATCAGTTTTTAATGAGGTTCCATATTTTATACATATTAAATAAATGATTTTAGAGCTACCTTTGTATCCCTATGTCGACACATTGAAAATAAAAGAATCCAAGAAATCAAAATGAAAGAAAGGATCGACTCTTTAGCAAAAAGATAAATTCAATTTACTAAATTGTACTTAAAAATAGTAAAATATACGAATTAATCCAAATGAAGTCATTATCAAGATAAATAATCTAATTGATGATCATGAAACAAATTCAGAAGTATTGGCAATAAAGTGTAGATTCAAAGCAGTGAGAACCATTTTTAAGAACCTTTTTGGTACCTAATATCCCAGTTCACTAACAGAGGGTTACAAATTTCCACAGACAGAATGATGAGTTGAAAAAAATATGGACTTTCGGTATGTTAAAATATTAGCAAAATTACTTTACGTTTAAAATCTTATATATCATAACCTTGACGTTTTATAATACTCTATCCCTTACTGGTAGTGCTTAGAACCGGTCTACAACTCTTTGTGAGTGAATAAATTAATTATGCAGATTGCCAACTGAAATATTTATCATTATGTAGAATGCATAAATATTCATTTTCTTTGAATTTGTTAATATATCCTTGGGGTTTTTTGCAAAATTTGAAATGTTTTCAATTTGAAAATTAAATAAAAATTACTTTACTCTTTTTAGAATATAATATAATAAAATAACTGACTTTTTTTTTGTAATACAGAAATTGATTAATAAGAAAATGGACATGAAATAAATTTATAAACAAGAGAAGGAAACTTATAAAATTAGGGTATCAGATGTACATTAAACTATACAAGGGGAACACATTTCAGGTCAATTGAATAGTAATAAAAAATAATAATAAACCCACTATAAGTACTGTTGCAATTTGGTAAGGGAAGAAAAGAGAGCAAGGAGAAGGCTGGAGCGATATATATGGTATTAATGAGTTAAAACACTTGTTGATACTAGCTGCCTGCAATATATCTTCTTCTTTTTTTTGGAGGGGGGGGGGCCTTGTGTTACTGCTTTAAGAAGAAGACTGGTCTACATTTAAAAATAGCTAAAATTGTATTTAAATTCATAAACAGGCCTCGAAAATGAAATGATCATGTAAACAAATGTTGTCATAACATACAGACAAACACATTCATTTAGAGTAATATCGTCACTATGGTAGAACTATAATCATAACTAGCGAGATTCAGGTTCACAAGGAGGAACGGAGATGGGCCTTATTAATTTGTCAAATTAATAATCAAGGAGAAATTTGTGCAGACTTGTTATCCCTTGGTCACCCTGGCGGCAAGAGGACGCCCTTGGGTGCGACAGCAGTACTCTGCATACTCCCATGTATCCAAAAAGTATCTTGTTTGGCTTGAGAATAACTGCGTCAAACTTTTGACCAAAGACCAGTGGTCCTCCAGCAGAATTCATGTTGTTTTTTGTAAATACGAGCGATGACATTAATTTCATCATAGAGCCCTGTATATTTATTCTATTATGCCTTCTTAAAACAATTTACACTAAGGATAAATAAGAAATCCTACTTTAGTGAAGAAGTTAAGAGGACAACGACCTATTAAATAAAAAAGTACGTTTTTTCCATTATTTTGAGTTGTTATATTTTTTTTCTTTCCTAAAATGAAATAACCTGCTATATCCGGGCATTTCAAAGGATTCCATCTTTTTCTATTTATGAGCTAGACTTCCTAAAAGTAATTTTAGGTTTTTATAATAATAGATTTTTATTAACTTTTTATCATACAGAAAGCCACACGTTTAAAATGCCTAAAATGGCTCAATAATCAATTATTGAATTTTAGTTTAACTTAAATTACATTGTTTATTTATCATAAAAGATAAAAATAAATCAAAAATTTCATCAAAAACATATTTACATTGAATAATAATTCATATCGTTCTAAACAGAGATAAGTATAAATATGCCAACAAATTTAGTAAAGTTAAAATGACACAAAATAAGTTTTTGACATTTTTGGCTCCCTACAACCCTGATGCCGACTCCCTTGACAAAACACTTAAGAGGGAATTTAGAGGGTAATGCCTGGAGTGTCTGTTATCCAACCCCCAAGTCCCGCATTGCCACTGTCAGCCAGCACTGGGACACCCTGACAGAAAAGAACATTCATGATTAATATAAATAAAGTAAAGTTTGTTTTTCGGTATGTTTGAATATATTTATATTGAAAAACGAGTCACCAGGTGCACTGTACGGAGTGGTCCATCAAAATCTGAGCAATTTGAATTTTAAACTTCAAACAAATATAATTTATTAATTAGCAATTGAATTTTATCATAATTAATAATATAAATAGGTGTGTGTCTGAACACTCTTACTCATTAATGTAGCCACTCTCAGCGGCAATGATGGCTTCCAGGCGGTGCAGAAGATCTGGCAGATGTAGTCAACTGTCAAGGTCTCGTTGTGCTGCCTGACAGTCGATTTGAGGGGCTTGGTGTTTTAATGATAGGATATCTTGGGGAGTTAAAGATTTGAGAAGGATTTGTGAATGCATTTTTCCATTCACTAAGAAGTATTTTGAAAGAGATGATCAAGAAACACATAATTCCACCAACTTCATCCTTTTTGAGGCTTACCGAAAAATTTCGAAAGAGATATGGAATCTACAAATATGCCAAAGTGATTTAAAAATACACTCAAAGACCTCTGATTTTCTATAACACATGGTGGGTAAATTATAGGGTCACTACATATTTACTGCCTTCAAATAAATGGGTTAAAAATAACTGTACAAATATTTGTAACCTGTGTGAGGAGAAAAAAGAGGATGATATTTATTTATTCCTGAAGTGTCCTTATTAACAAAATGGAAGATTTATACTTAGACAATATTTGGGGATTGTAGATATGGGAGATATCTACTTGTCGTCGGACGGAATGAGATCTAATATTATAGCACTAAAATTTGGATCTACCATTTTTCTACAAACATAGATTGACGGTTTCGGATGGAATTTCTATTGGCTATAAATGGTTTATTTTAAATGATAATGACTAATTTTATAAATGACAATACTTTATTTAACACTTATGTTTTTGTTTTTTAAAATATCAGTATTTTAATCATTTTAAATGTTTGTTTGTTTTAGAAGGAAGTTATATTCCTGTTACTTTCCTATTTACTTAAGGATACCCTAAACTTTGTTCTAAGAAAAAAAGGAGAAAAAATATTTTTATTTAAACCGTCGTTTAATTTCTCCGGGCAATGCCTGGAACTACTGCTAGTTATGAATAAATAAGTACTAACTCGTTTACTATGCAACTAATTGTAACTCCATTTTTTATTTACAATTACTAAGAATTATAAAACAACTGATCCAAATTGTCGACAGCAGATTTTGTGCACACCAATATTAAAGCATGTTTAAAAAATAAAATAAATAACTTTTTATAAATAAAACATCTTCCTTTGGGTGTATTTTAGGGTAATTCGAAATATTTTCATTCTAAATGGTTTTGTATTTTGCAGTCAAAATGATTGCTCAGCCATTTCATGTATAAATTTGTATATCTTTAAAAATATTATTTTCAAGAAAAAATGTAAATAACATTATGAATACGTAATAAAAAAAAAAAAAAATTTACCAAGTATAATTTACTTTACCCAACATAAGTCAATTTTTGAACATCTATTCAAAAAGAGTTTCAAAATTTTTCCTTGTATTTTATAGTTAGATTAGATTAGAACTCTGTAACTTTTTGGGAGTGTTTCTTCATCCCAGAGACTAAAATATCCTTGTAATAAATTATAAGTAGCAAATTTTTGCACAAAGTTCTCTGTTTATTATATTATTATCCGTATATCTAACTTTTCAGAGACGATACTTTATAAGCTATTATAAAATGGTAAAATTAGTTATGAAGGATTCAAATTAATACTTTTTATGTGTTCTTATAAGCTATTTAAACAAACCCTTTTTTTTAAAACACGAGGTTAAAGGAGAATGGGAGATTTCCAATTATTTGTAGAACATGTTTTGTATGATAATAATTAGGATGTAATCAATCTTCTACAGCCTACTAGATGTTATATTATTTTCTTTAAATACTATTTTAAATTATCAATTACCATACATTCAATACATAAAAGTAAAAAGTACTGCATATGTCCACTGATGAGAATAGTATAATCTATAACACCACTAAGAGATAATTTAATTTCATATGCGTAAAATATCCTATGTTGGGGTACCTAAACAACACCAGAGAAGTATTGGAGCTAAGATTTGAATGAAAGTAACGAATGGTAAATCAGATAACTAACTTTGTCCACTTGTCTTATCTACACCAAAATTATTACTATTAAAAATATTTCAAGGTCTTGTGGAAAAAAAACTAGAAAACAATCCTGATAAATAAAAAGAGACCAATTATATTATTGTAGGGCTCAAATAATCAAAATAAAGCCAACGAAAAAACATAAAAAAGGAAATAGAATCATATAATAAATAATGTCATAATTATTTCCACTGAACCTCTGATTTATTTGAATCCATGGAAATATTAAAACATAAATAACAGAGGAGGAAATAAGAGAAAAAAAATAGCAAACCCTGTAATGAATTTATGTGTTTGGATCTGCTTTCCATTTCTTTGTTTACAGATTCTTAGAAAAAAACACCCATTTCACAGTTTATTTATTGAAATAATAATAATATCATTTAACATGATATGTAGGGAAGGAACTCATAAACAAGCTGGAACAAAAACTAAAAATAAAATAAATACCTAATGTTTTTACAGCATATACAGGAACTCTCAGGTAAATCTGGACTGCATCCTCTTCAATAAGAAAAGAAAGTATAGGTTTGAAATTTTATTTGCAAGATATAATAATGCAAAAGAAAAAAATTATTTGCAGGCTTGGTAACGTCCACAGAAAGATGATTCCGTTTCTATGCGACTTCAAATCGTTTAGCAATTTTCTTCGATGAGGAGCCCGGGTAGACTTTACTTTGTCTATATTGATATGTCTTTTGTAGAGGCGGTATGGTATGACTTCATCTTCAGGTCAGTGTTTATGGCCCTGGAGACTGTTGCACTGCTTACTGGGTTGTTTTGTTTTTTTGGCAAGAACTTGAATTGGAATACAACGAGATACCTTTACGGACCGTTTCAGGACTACAAGGAATCTGGTTTTTTTATCACTCCAGGTCTTTTGGAACTTTCTCTAAATGCCGATTGTGTGTGCTTCTTTGATTGGTTGTAGACGTTTTACAAATTTAAAACATTTTATTTTTTAAGATACAAAATTCTTTGAATGTGTAGGACTTCAAAAATAGTTATTTTAAAAACCAAATTTAGTCCCATAGGATGTAGTGTCCATATTTTTTTTTTTAAATTAGTGTCGTTGTTCAAATCAATTAATTGAAAACAGATGTATGTCGAAACCCCAAGTGTATTAAAGATCTTTACTGAATCGCTAATATGAAATTATATGATCCACTAATTATCTACAATAAGTTTATAAGAAATATGGATGAATTAATTTTGCAACTTTCTAGAAAATAGTTATCTCTCTAAAACTTGTTTTTGAAAAGTAATTGAAAATAATACCGGGTGGGTAATTGAAACTAACCAACTTGTATTACTTTTATAGGTTCTGTTTGAAGAAATTAGAACTGTCTTTAACTTTATAGATAACCATATATGCCAACCCTCTGCTACTTTTTGATTTCTCGGACGAGAAATGTCATCACAGAGATATTCAAGGCTTACGGCATCAACTCTTCTGAGTGCAGGTAACACTCTAACAGAGGTGGTCCAGCAGAATGAAATTTCTTGTAAGACCATCTACAATATTAAGAAGAGGCTAAATCACAACGACACCATAGAGAGGAAGGAGGGCTTTGAAAAAAAAAATCACCATTAAAGCGAATGCACTGGCGGACTTCCTTACTCTGGTTCCCGGAGGCTTACAGGCTTATGGCAGCCAATAAGTCTGGACATTTTCAAGGCCAACCTGGTCATATGTGTCCAACAAATTTTCTCCAACGGCATCGTTGTCTTTCAGAAAGATGTGGACCACTCACTCTGCAAAATTAATCAGATTTTCCTATCTAACAATATCGTTTTCCGGGATAAGAGAATGTGTCCACCCTGGAGTCCAGATGTCAATATCCCAGACTTTTCTTTCTGGCAGTACATGGAGGAAGTACTGTAACTTCTGTCGCCCGACTGTTGAAGCCATCTTGGCCTCCGTCGACGAGGAGTGGGCTGTCATGGACACAAACATCATTTGAAATACTTACAATGATTTTAACAAGATGCTTGTCTCCATATGTTCGGCCGACTGCGGCAGAATATAAGAAATCTATTTAAAATTTCCATTCTCAGAAAAAGATTTATAATTTAAAAAAACAACTTGTAATCGTTATGAAACAAACATACAACCTTTTGGATATATAAGACTTATTTTATTAACTTATAGAAAAAGTAAGTTATGTTGTCGCACCCTGTATAAAAAGAAAAAATTAGTTAGACTTTTCGTGTAATATATCCATCCATATGTAAGTATATAATTCCGAATACGTGCATATATATTTATACAGAGAAAAAAATCGATAAGGTGTTAAATGCCAAAAAATTCCGAATATTTTATTTAGTATATTTTGTAAGAAAAAAAAACAAAAAACCGTGTGTTTTATTATGGGTTAAGTTTGTATTTTATTTTCTTTAATGTACTTTTTTCTACAAAATAAAATATAAATGTAGGTATCGAAAACACAGTGTATAAAAATAAATTGCAAGAAGAAGAAAAATCAATAGTTTACCTTGTTGTCAGGTGCAAGTTTCTTATCAAAAGGCAATGCAAACCTTGATAAAAACATTATTTTGCTTTTTTTTTTTTTTTTAAAAGGCTCATAAACACTAATACTATATAAAATAAAATATGTAAGTAGATGAATTGGGGTGAATATAACATTTATAAACATTTTATTTTAAAATCATTTCCTCTCGAAGAATCTTTCTGTATGTCCTGATACACAGAATTATAAAATATTTTGCCAATTTGTAAAACATGATCACATGTAGTAAAACTACTAAAAATAAAATATTATGAGTGAAACGATCATAATTTTATAAAATATATATATTTAAAAAGAAACAAAAACCAATTCAAGTGTTTAAAGTTCACCTTCAAAACATTTACTCCCTAAACATTACAAAATTTCCTTTTTGGACTCAAAGTAAAATTGGGGATCGATATTAAAATAATTTCTGTCTATGTCCTTACTTGATATGAAGGAGGACTTGTATTTCATCACTTCATACACACAGCTGTTATTAAATAATCGAATATAACGTCATAACAGAAAAGCTCCTTTTCCCCAAAACATAATTCAAATTGTCAGGATTAATTTTCGATTTATTTTTTAAAACTCTAAATATATAAATGATATATATGGTTTTGTCAATATTGGATTAATTGAGGTGAGTGTAAATTTAAAAAGAAATGATAGTGGGTGTAGAAAAAATACAAAGTAGTCATCAAAATACTAATCATTGATTAGGATGATGTATATAAAAAAATTTATTTCATAATATTTTTTACTATAACAATGCACATTCATTATGAATATGGCCACCATCAGCCTCAATGATGGCCTCGAACTGCCTCGTGCACCCTTTGCACACATAGGCAACATAGTCCTTTATCATGATCCTCCACTGCTAGTTAACAGTGGTCGTCAGGGCATCAACATTCGGATGGCTGACTTTGCAGTCCTTGTTCTCCCTTTACCACAAATTGGAGTAATCCAGTGGATTCAGATTTGGGCTCTGAGGGGGGCAAAGATTGTTGGAAAAAAAGTTCATGTTACTGCCCATCCTATCTTGTACGTAATTTGCAGTATTGGCCATAACCCCGTCCTGCTGAAATACAGATGTGTCCTTGTTGGATTTCTTCATGTTCTTGGTGATCTTTGGGACCCCATTTTCCTTCAACACCATCAAGTAGTCGGCTGCAGGTAAACGGTATCCAACAAGAAACCATATTGGAGACATTTTTCCAGTTGATACCACACCCCCCATTATCATCACAGAGGTCAGATGTTTGTTGTTGGTGACTGTCCTTATACTGTTGTTGGTGACTGTCCTTATACTGTTGTCAGTCTTGCCAATTTATACCACGCAATCATTTCCTTGTTGTAGAGGGGGTAAACGGTAAAGGTATTTTCATCAGAGAAAAAAATTACCCGGTTACTATTGTACTTTAGATTATTCAAGAGTTGTTGACATAGCTGAAGACGGAATTATTTTTGACATAGAAACAGGAGTGGCCTCTCAAATCTTACAAACAACCTTCCTTCAGACTTTTGGATGGCCTTGCCCACAGTAGACTGATGCACCTTCTTCTTCTTGGCGTACTCAGACATCTTCATTGTTGGGTTGACCTTAAAAGCCTCCATGATGTCTTCAGGCTTCACTTTGATGGATTTTCCACTCTTGGGGCTGTCCTTAAAATTGACCCCTTCAGGCTAACGATTTCTGATACCACAGACTCTAGCTTGATGACATTTCAGGCATTCATGATGTCCGAAGTGTTCCTCCTGGCGCAGATTTAATTGCCTTTTCTTGCTTCCGTCGTGACATATACTGAATTTGTGTTTATAACATGTACGTCAATCACACAATTCTAATCTTACCTATTCAAATATAATTGGAACTTTAGGATTTAATCCATAACACGAATTCAAAACTGTATTTTTAGAAGATCTTATTACTTTTTCTACGGCCTTTGGGTTGTATAGAGCAAAAAATGACTTCTCTTATTGGTGATTCCTCCATTTTTTGAAAATTATAACGTATAAGGGTTTATGGACAGCCGTAGTTTATAGTAATATATGTCAGCAAATTTTTTATCTGTTAATGTTACAAAAATTTAATGATTTTCTCTTCAGTGTAATTTTTACGACAATATTCTCATCCTACGTAAGTATTTTAATACCTGTTAATTTGTTCCTTGTTTTGTTTTCTCTTAAAACAACTAGTTAAAAAGTGGTTTTTGAAGAAAAGTTATTAATTTTTTAGATGCAAGACTTAATAAAAACATATAATATGTTATAATCTTAGTTCTTTTGTTGATAAAGTAATTAGTAATTGGCGATCCTGCAAAGTTCCTAAAAATGTTTAGGGTTCTGGAATAAATCGTGTTTCGTGCGAGTCATTTCTTGCCCACCTGAGTAATTGTAAAATATAAATGCAACATGTACTGTCTCTATCACAGACTGCGCACCATCTACGAAACATATGTCCTGCACTCTCTTATGAAAGATATCGTGTAATGCAAGAAGGAAATGAACATGTTCGACGTCTAAAATATATGAAATGTTCAAATATAAAGAGAATGGTTGATACCAAATTTCCATGTCTAACTAGTAATTAGGATCAGCTGTAGTTACACAAATACTTCAATGTGTGGTCGTGTTCTTTATCTTAGTTCTATATATATATATTATTTTCACAAGTTTGTCTACGATAAACAGTAATACAATTTTAACTAACTAAAAAACATTTTTGGCAATATATATTTTTGACTGAAAACGCACGTTCCTCACTATTATAAAACATTATAATTCCAAAAAAACTTTAAAATCTTGCATCTAGAATGAAAAACCCACCCACCCTGTTTCTACTACTACAGCCTCATTGCCACACATACTAAAAATTAATTAATTTTGCCACATTCTGTATAAAATATAATGGAATTCATAACAAATAGTTATAGAATCTTAACAGCTGTTTTCTGAGGGCTGGTACTAAATGAAAATGAGGTGACTTAGAAAATAAATTGCCATTTGTGTGTGAGGCAATGAACTTATCAACCTATGGGTTATGTCACTAAATTATCCTTTTTATTATTGGTTTGTGAACACCACAGTAAGCATTTCTTGCATAATGACTAATGAACAAGATTTATTAGTATCGATTGGTAAAATTTCTGGTTGAAACAAGTTTAAAGCCATAAATTGTGTAAAAGCAACTACGTCCTCCATACTATGCCAACAATTTTTTTCTTTTTTTTCCTTATTTTAAACTTATCTATCTTCCTCTGGAGACTCTTATTTTAACAATATTTTTCTTTAGTGTGTTATAAACATTTTATAACCCTATTTTGAAATTCAGTGATAGTGTATTCAAGTCATTCCTTCAGGCATATATTTTGTCATTAATATCCTATACCGTCATCATCTTTCTTTCAAAAAACATAACATATAAATTGTGTTATGGGAAAGTTAGCAAGTTAGAAGTTATTTTATTCTCGTAATGGTATTTGCATAATAATTTAGATCATACGTATAAATTTGTATATTTAAAAAAACGACTATTTAACGCCCAACATTTCATTGTGTTATATCTAGTGTTAAATTTTCAAGGTTCATTTTTGAAAGTCCTGATATATCTTCAGTTATTAATCAAATTAAATAATTATACAATACGAATCTTTCTTTCGATGTTTTGTGCAAAAAAAAAAGTGAATATTCATTAAAAATAACCTTTGATGTTGAAATAAAAAAAGAAGTAAACAAGGGAATAATTATAAAATAGAAAACAAAAAAGATTCCCAAAAATCTCTAACTAAATTGAGAACTTATTTTTTAATTTGCTAATGTTTCATATGCGTCTTATATAATTAGTTTTCTTATTGTAAAAGTTAAAGTCTTCATAAGTATACTACCCTATCGAATTAATGTCATTGCACTTATTAAGTTTATATTTGACCTTCAAGTATAAAATTATTTTTGTAGGAAAAAGTAGAGATACAAAATTGAAAAGTGTTAAATTTGTTCATTGCTAAATAATATTTTATAATGAAAAATATCATTTCAATTTTGCGGAACATGAAATAAATAACTGACACGCACGCATAGACAGGGCCAAATTGATTGAGCTCTAAACTAATAACTTAAAATGTCTATATAAAAACGATATGTACAATAAATGAAAAGTTAATGTTGTATTCTTTTAATATTCAAAAGCATGATTTAATGATAGGTAACAGACAATTATCTTCTTTTTTTTTCTTGGTTTCCTTTTGGACAAATTTTACAAATTCATATGTGAGTTTAAGTTATTTTAATATTGTATTCTTATCATTTTCATTATTTTTTTACTACGAATTCATACTGGATAAAGAAAAAACCCTCAAAATAAAGGGTATTTAATTACATGATACACAGTTGAATTATTATAAATAATAACTACGTTATTCGAATAGTGTATCATTTTTTAAATATATTATCCTTTTTATTATCGTTAATATCGACTAAACTCCTAAAAATATTAGAGTGCATATAAGATCTCGAAGAAGAATAAAATCTTAATATATGCCTTTGAGATGTTTACTTTATTTCAATAGTAAACCATACAATTTTCAGTTTTGATGAAGTTACAAATCTTTTATAAAATATTATCTTCAATAATACATGATAATTATCCTCACATTAAAAAAAAAAAAATCCATAAACTCAGAAAGAAAAACAAAGAAATGATACAATTGTATGGAAAATAGTTAATTAAACTCACTTAACCTCGACAAAAATTTGCTAAATATACGGATACATTATAAACAAGGGATTATGAAGATAAATATTAAATTTCATTTCATGTAGTGCTTTAAGAGCAAACTAAAAAGTATAGGTGATAAAATGTTGAATCAAAGGAATGAGATACCTTTTTAAAAATCTTGAGAGTATATGTACAACATCCCAGTTAACTGACAGTTAATTAACTGTAGAATATGTTATTTAAAAAATATTTATAGATAAATACAGGTACCTAAAATGAGTAAGTAGGTAATTTTTCCTTATAAGATTCATTTCTAAAAATAATTAAAGAAACATTTCTGGAAAAAAATGTTCCTCTCAATGTTTTGCAAGGTTAAAAACAGATATAATTTGACTTTTTGTATTGGAGTGTTAAAAACACCTTGAAAGTTTTCACTGTGGGTTTTGATTTCATATCGATTATTTTGATATTTTAATGTAAAGTTTTTGTGATGTCCTTGATTAAAGCTAATAAACATTTCCTTTTGCTAAACACATAGATTATTTATTTAATGGGTCTTGACTTATCAAATTGAAATTTTAATTAACTATGGATAAAACTTCTGATATAACTACATTTTATATACTTGACTTGGTTTTTTTCATTTCTACATATTTGCAAGTCAGACAATAAGATACTTAAAAAACTGTGTAAGTTGTATTTGAAATTAGCATATAAATGAAATAATTTATTTCTCCTGTCATAATAACTTAATATATTATATTGTTTTTAAAAATAATAATTGGGTCATTGAATAAATTTTATGTTCTTGTGACTCTGATATTTCCTATTCCATTCGCAGATAAGAAGAAACTCTCCATGATTTATTGCTATGTATCTAAAACTGCTACAAATATGAACTTGATTTTATTCATAGGGAGATAAAGCTATTATTTAAAAACATATTTTAGTTCTGAACAAACTAAATTAATGAAGGAAACATAAAAGTTATTGTAAAAAAAGGTATTTTGACTTTATAATGTTATCAAGTTTCGAAGACAGTAGGTGATAAACTGTCGTAACTGGAGAAATATTTACCCTATGATAAAGTTGATTGTTAATATTATTAATATTTTTAAATAAAAATATTAGTCTTATAAATTTTGCCAAAGAAATAAAATGTACTTAAGAACAAGACGTCATCCAAAAAACTTTATTAAAAAGACTTTTAAATTTTTTTATATAATAATTTGTCAAATTATTATTGATAATGATAATTGAAAGTCTACATATATTATTTTTTAAATGGTATATAAATACAAAAGTTTGAGCTCCGTTACTTACAGAAATTTACGAATAGAGTAAGTATTCGCTTTTTTTTTTTGCTTTGGTTACATAAAGTTATGTATTGGAGTGTAAAAATTAAGTTCGTAATAGTTATTAACAAATATGGTGGATCAACATAAATTCTAGTGGGAATTTTTTTTTCCGTTAAAATCGATCAATAAAGTATAATAATTCTTTATTTTCAGCCTTTTCGATTAAATAAATAAATATTTTTTTTGTTAATGGAAAAGGTAATTTTAGAAATGAATTTAAAAGTATAATTCAAAATCATTCAGCTTTTCATAAAATATTTGTAGATGATATGCATTAAATATGTATACTAATTTTATACCAACTAATAACATTTTTCTTATATAAAGGAGTATAATGGGTTTTAAAAAGCAATAGTATCTTTTCATATCAAATACAATAGCTTTTAATTTGCAATTATTCCTTTTTTATTGCAGCCTGCATGTTTGTTGACATGTGAAAAATTGAACTGTATTTGTATCATTGCATTTTTTAATACATATACAAAGAATTAAATGTTACACATATAAAAATTATATCTCTACAGTGTCCTTCAAGAGTCAAAATTGACCAATAATTGCAGAGTTGGTTAGTTTAAATTAACAGGAATAAAGCTGGACTTTTAATTCATTTATTGCGACGAGAATATGGTGATTTGGATTGCTTTGTGTTTATTATTGTTGACTTTTTTTTTAATTATATTGTGTTACTAGTTATTGGTGAAGGACCATAGGCAAAGAGTGGACACTCAAGGCAAGAAAGGTGTGTGGAGTAGTTCTCAATTCTGATTGGCTTAAAATTAGAAGCTGCTGCATGTTCCTCCAGCTAGGCACTACAGCCAGGGGGGAGTAAAGGAGTGAGTCAGATCCATAGTGAAAAGAGAAAAATAAGGGTGAGGACGTTAGGAACATATTCTTCATTGTGTTTTAGATTGAATTGTTTATTTTTCTCTTGACCACTCCTTCCCAAGAGTCCTTCAGCTATTTTTGCACTCACTAACCTGTATTGGAGTCATAAATGCTATCAAAAGAAGAAAATTAATAAATAAGGGTTGTGCTCTAGTTTGTTACTTTTGTTCGTCTCTTATTTTAAAAATATATCGTAATAATGTGTGATAAGTACTGTAAAAAAGAGATATTTTAATTATCATGATTGAAAAAAAAATTATCTGACTAACCTGATGTTATTTATGCTACACGCACGAGCAAGCGTTGTGGCGCTTTACTTGTTGTTTCTTTCTTGTTTATTTATTTTTAATATTTCATATAGAAGTCAACAAAGTTTAGAATATAACTTTAGAATTCTTTTAACTTAATATTTAAAGTTAAAGTTCTGTCAATCAGAGTCAACTAATAGCTAAACACCTACCATGTAACTGTAAAAACATTGTGCAATTTTTTTAACTCATACTTGATATTTCACTGCTCTGTACTTGTATATAGCAGGCTATAGGTCTACGATATATTTGCAATGTAATGTGGCATGTTTGAATCTATTATATGTTGGTTTTTTTTTACTTATTAAACATTACAATTGATTTGTCACATAGTCATATTATGTGAGTAAAGATATTTTCACTACCTGTTAAAGTTAGTAAAAACTTGACTTTTATTATATTGTTTATATTTAAAGTTGAAAATAATATGACCTTCCGACCTCTACAACACTGGATAGAATTTACCTGAAACAATATGTGAGGTAATTGGTTGATCTGTATCTTACTCATAAGCAGACCTACCAGATATACCGGGTCGCCTTTGGAGTGTATTATATAGACGTGCAAACACTACAACGAAAAGAACCCGGTCGCCCATGTTTTCTGTGACTGTAAAACACTTGAAATAATCCGTAAATAATTTGTGAAAGACTCACTCACTATCTAGGCTGAGGGCGCATTCAAGAAGAATAAATGTATGATTTTAATGAAGTGGCTCTTCCATTCAGTATGGGATTCAAATCCATTGCAAACTTTCAATATAGGATTACCAAGTCTAATTTTGAAAACATTACACCTCACAGAAATATAGCCAACACTGCTCTAAAAGAATTTCGTTTCTTTAATATAAGTTAGGTGATTGTTCTATAATTTTAAATAAGATAATTATTTCACTAAAAAATATAATACTTTCCGGAAAGCTAGAAAAAATAACTTAAAGGTAACATTGCAGCTTTGACAAGTGTTTGAGAGGAGAACAGCTCCGGTTTTATAATGTTATATTATATTAACTGCGAAAGAAATAAACAAAAAGTCAACTCCTTATCTAGCAACGACATGGTGAGGAGTGAATCCTATGTTTATGCTTAATGACGTAAACACGGTGTGTTTTTAAGCTGGCCCGTTAATTTGTAATTGGTAATATAAAGAATGAATTTTATTTTCTTTAGCAGATGTCGTTATTATTTAATTCTTGAGTAGTGAACATCCTCTCCTAAATAGATTTAATTATATTCAAAACTGGTTGAACGTATATGTGTGCTCATAAAAGACGGAGCGTTTCCCTAAGGATTTGTTGCGGAGTTTTAATTATAAGTCCTTGTGAATTGGGGATCGACATCGTAGTAATTCTAGCAAATGCCCTTGTTTATACCCTTTTTTACTTCCTTTCTTGGCCAGCTGATTGTAGCTGATCAAATGAAACGTTATGAGCATTATTCTTTCTTTCCTCCTAAAACATTTTTCAAATTGTTAGGGTTAGCATGTTGATTTTTGGTTTCTTTTTTTTTTTACATGTCCATCCCACACTGGATTTTCACCTTTGTTTATGCTCAATTATACTATAAAAAAACTTACTCATATGACTCCCCAGTTACTCTCTGTCATTCATGTGCACACACTGTACCTATATATATATACAAATATTTTCCCCTTAAGAATTAAAAAATCAAGATGACATTTTTGTAAGATAAAAATAAAACTACGAAACGTTTTGTGTTCATCAAAGATCATAATTTTTGCAACTCAATATAGGATTGTAATATATTGAATGTCTTAAAGAGGGCTTACACAACGTATGCATTAATATCCTATATGACAAGTATAAATAGTAACAAATGAACCAACAAACATAATTGTTTAATTTTGCTTGTAATGAAATATTTTGGGCAATGCAATACATAATTGAGCAAGAGTAAGATTGATGCGACGTCCAAATGCAGATAGAAGAAAAAATTAAAACATATGAATCAACTGTTACCAGGATAATTATGTTTGCTTAAAAAGAAGATTCGTCTCTTTTCATTATCATTTGACATCTGTAAGGAAGGGGATATTTAGTTTACGTTGCCAAAACAGTTTTAACAGTTTTTTTAATTGTAAATAAGTATATTTTATTTGATTCTTTTCCATCATTGTCATTCTTGTATTTATAAGTCCCGTGGCATAATATCGATCTCCACTAAATTTTCAAAATTTGTACTAAGGTAGATAATCTTTTCTTCTTTTCCGTTGCTCCTCCTTTCATTCCAAAGGACTAGTGACCCTCCTAGTTCGTAATATATTTTATCATTATTCAATTTTCATCAAAACTCTCCATCATTGATTTTAATCTCTTGATCTTCTTTTCTATACATTGAGGTTTTTCCTTTGTATAAGTTCTTCCTGCGTATATGACTGTATGTATTTTTGCTATTAAGGCTGCTATTTCATACTTTTCTGTGTAATTTGACGGTGTCAACACTGGTCAATTACCTCTCTTCATTCTGCAATTCTATTGTTTCTGTACCATCTCTTCCACCCAGTTAATTAATTTCAGAAGAGACAGACAGAGGAAGAAGAGGTGTTATGAAATTTCAATGACTAGAAACAGAGAGTGAAGTATTTATTTTCAACTGCTGATTTGTTAGTATAGACTGACAATGTAGTCAGACAGTTGTATAAGTTAAAAAAATTGCTTTGACTTTGAAATTAACAAAATATGCCTTAAGAATACATATGACAAAGGTAAAAAAGACTTTTTAATGTTATCAATTATTACTTTCAGCCATATTTACAATATTTATATATTACAATAGCCAGGCCCTTCAATGACTAATTTTCATTTATGCTTTATTCTTATTTCAAATTAAAAGTAAGGGTTTACATAATATTAAAAGAGAAAAAATCCCAATACACTTTTATTTCTTACTCATTTGCACTGAAAGTTTAAATATCTCATCTGAGTAATATTTTTCTCACTAGGTTAGTCATAAGTTTTGAAAAATTATAACAACTTTTATGGAAAAATAATAATTTTTTATGTCCCACATCGGATTTTAGGACCAAATAATCAGTCTTTGAACTGTTGCATAGAAAAAAAGATCGGTCAGATTAGAATAAAATACTAAAAAGTCGGTGGGCAGAGAAAAGACTGATTTGGAACTCAGTACTCGGACCGATCTAACACTACATGTATATAGTAATTAATTCTTCGTTTTTATGAGGCAAGATCGGGAAGTTTTTTAGTCTTTTATGAATGTTTTTAAATTTCACTTTTAATGTTTTGATGTCTACTTTTTGCCTGGAGGACTTTAGGTAAAATATAACTATTTTTAATAATGTTACTAAAATAAATATAAAAAATTTGAATGTACCTTTGAAGAACTTTTGAAAATATTTTATAGAAAAATACTTTTTTTAATTTTGAGAAAAAGTTTAAAATAATATTTTGAGTGGGGACCCAAAACTTGCAGTTGTATGACTAAATTACAAAAAACGTCGATTTTATGGAATTGAAAAAATTCAATTCAATAAAAAGGTTCTGTATTTTTTATTTAGTAGGTTTTCCTTCACATGCAATAACTGCCTTGACGAGCCAGCGACAGATTGGCAGTTCTTGACCATGAAAACCGTCAATAGCGTACCACATTGTCATGATGGCAGCTTGGAGCGAATGCAATTTCTGATAGGAGGCTTACATTTGTATCCATGACCCCCTAATTAGCAAAGTTCAGGGTGTTGAGGTAAGGTCTAGAGGAGGGTCACATGGAGGCAGGCAAAAAGTCACCCAAATTGTTGCTTACAGAAATGAAAAATTATTTGATTTGGACAACAACATTAAGATCTTTAATGGACTTATTGATGTTTTCAACAATCTGGAAGGAGCTGCCAGCCACCTATGTAGTACACCCGGCAAGGACACAAGCAGGGAGGAGAGCGCACATGCATTGTATTTTTTTATCGTTGCTCCAACATTGATATTACTTATGTATATGTATAAGATACCGCCAATGCTTGTTTATATATGCCTTATCTGTCGATTGGTTGCGTAATTAAATCTTGTATTTAAAGATTATGGTGATCAAGTCTTAATTAAATGTTACTGCATGTTTGGTTCCCCACTCTGTATGGATACTAAATTTAAAATTGTGAGTAGCCTTGTTTCTGTATTCATGTTTTGAGTTACCTTTCTTAAATTGTATAATTTATAACAATTAAATAAACTACAAAAAGGGATGATCTAGAATTAACCATAACTTTTTAAAATTATATTAAAAACAGGAAATATTCTATTAATCATTCTAATTTGATTTTTTCGAAGGTTTTTATAAAAGGTTACAAACTTCTTTTTTTTATATTTAATTTCATTAATTGTATTCTTTTCCTCAGAAGATTCAAATATTTTTACACGTTGTTGGAAGTCATTGGTAAGAAACTCTGAATGATTTATAACTACCGGTAGTACCTGGCATTAGTCGGAGTAATTTTTATATTTAAAAATATAGAAGATAACTCCTCAACAAACCCTTGGAGTTACTCTCTGTTTTTCATGAGCACACTCACATGTAGTTACTCAATACATAGATGTTCTCTCCACTAGTATAAAAAAATAATAATAGCAGATTTAATTTTTTTAAATATGATATGATAAGCCAGAGAGCACTTTAACTTGTTGCTTAACCACATCCAAAGTGACATTCTTTTTTTTTTTTATTTAAAAAGAGTACCTTCATTTTTTTATATGAATTAAATAAAACGCCTGCAAGATTTCCTTCATTTTATAAAGTGCTCTTTGTATATTATTCAGCATTTTTTTTAAATACAGTATTTTTAGATGATCAAAGTTGCCAGAATAGCAATTTTCGGCTATATCAAGCTGTTTTTCGACTTGTGTAGGTGAAAAAAATATATTCTATCAAATAGTTGGAAAATTAGGTGATCTTTGCAATAGTTTAGCCAATTTTTAGTAATGTCAGAAATACAAATAAAAAATAATAGGTTGGATTTGTGGAGTGTAAATTGATTACAATCAAATTAAATGTTTCAATGTAATTTATCACTAACAGTACACTCAGAGTTGGATCAACCTTATAACAGATCAATGAGTGTGTGTTTATGTATAGACTTTACTCGACCCCCCCCTCATTCTTCCCTTAATGATAAATTTTCATTATTATGATATGAAATGATCGTTTTGTAGAAAAAAAAATCTTCTCTTTAAAAGGTTATTCGTTCAAGCTTAGTCTCTTTCAGAAAATATAACTCTAAATGTTTTCAAAAACGTTTTTTGATATAACCAGTTAATAGCTTATACTTTTCGTTTTTGAATGATATGAATTGAAGTTCTCCAGACGGCAAATAAATAAAAATTAATTAATACACGTTATATATAGACTGAAAAGTTCATACTTAAATAAATTGTAAATAATTAACTTATTGCCAGTAATGTGTTAAAATATTTATATTAACAATATCCACCATTACCTACCCTTAGTAATGGTTAAATATGAATATAGCAAAGGGTTTTTTTTTAAGGAAATAAACAAGGACCTGGGGAAGAATGACTCCTATATCTATCCTCAATTCTACCTAAATCTTACAAGGACTTACAATTATAACTCTGCAATTAATCTTAAAGCTCCCTCTACTATGAGCACTCACGTATTTTCAACCAGGGTTTGACTATAATTGAACGTAGTAGGAAAGGTTTTTCAATACACAGGAGTTAAATAATGATAGAAACAGCGTAAATAAAAGAAAATACATTCTTTAGATTATCAATTCCAACTTTATTATTCGATATTTCCGGAACGAACATGTAGTCAGTCTTACCATTCGAATGTACCCTTAAAAATATACAATACATCATTTCAAAAAACAAATAGAGGATGATCTTTCTTTGAATCTTCCCTTATCGCTTATTACAGGATTTTGGTATTTCCATAAGGAGTAGTCGTGCAATAAAATTGACTACTAAAACTGTATTTAATGGCATTATAGAGAAGCCATTTATCTCAATGACAGAATTACTGTATATGTCCCAAGGCCTGCCGTGTCAAAGCGCATCAAGGATGGACTGTGGTGTATCTCTACGAGCCCAAAAAGTACCACTCCCGGCATTAAGGATAGTAAAACAGTGAAACATCAGTTCAGTTTTGTTTAGCTTTTTTTGTTGAACTCTTGATATTTCTAATTAACTGATCGGAATTCATATGGTTGTGATATTCAAGAATAATTATCCATATATATTATTATAAATTTTATTCATAAAATTGATTGGAAATTTAATATATCATTAATTAATTTATTCATTTTAGTCTTAAAACTTTTGGACGACTTAGTAGAGCACTGAAGAGATGAAAAAATTGTGAATATTGAGTTAGAGCTCGATATAATTGGTAAAATGTGACCCTTCTACTCCATTAAATATTTCTATAGAAAGAAATGAAAATATCTTAAAATAAATTGTACTATGTTCCACAAATGAGTAAGAAAAAAAATCCTTTATCGTAATTACAGTAATAAACTTGTAACATTATTATTTCCTTGTTCAATCCAATAAATTAATAACATAATTTCAACGATAAGTATCAGAGAAGCAATAAATAACGTTCTCCAAGCTAGAAAGCAAAAAAATAAATAAATAAATAAAAAAAAACATATATATTATAAATCCAGAAAAGAAAAAACAAAATCATTTTATTCCTCGTTCGCTTTTCCAAGTTAAGCCCTAATACCATATGATAATAGTGCCTTGTTTGTACATATTAGATACTAATACAATCACTTTGAAATAAAGCTATATGGGGGTGGTATAGCTTACATTTATACATAAGACAACTTTATGTATCCATTCTGTCGCGATCATTTTTTTATTGTTATGATGATACTTAATAATTAATTAATTTTATTATGTGAGAAATATAAGCGTAAAAAGAGATAAAATGAAAGCATAAACTTAGAGAGTCCTTGAAGAGACAGGCCCTTTAAATAAGGAGCGAAATAAGGTTGTGTGACTCTTTCTATTATAATTAAAGGCGTCAATTTAGTCAACATAATTAATATGGTATCTTTTTCAGTTGGTATCATTTTTTATTATATATATATATATACAGATGTATAAAAAACAAAAAATATTATAATATGAAATTGCAAGGAAAAATTGTGTTGTATCAACATAAATAAGCATTTAATCTTCAAATTAGAAATCCTTATCAAGACATACACTACATAACAATCACACACTAAATAACATAAAACATTAAAATCAATCCATTGGTCTCCCTTGATAAAAGCGTTCATACTTCCGAACCATTGTTTTTTTAAAGTAGTTCTATATCTAGTTGACTCTGACAAATTTAAATTTTAGAATGTCAATATCCTGGTCCTAGAAATCACAAGCCATCCTTGGTATTCTCAATGAAAAATCTTTTTTTTACAGATATTATTATATTGCATAAATTGTTTCAAAACATTGCTTTGCTTGAACAAAATTTTTGTATCAAGAAAACGTGAAAATTGAAAAACAAAACTGGTTTTGATCCATTTTTTTTAGAAATTACAAAAGTCGCATCACACTTAGCACAATAACACACAAACTAAAAAAAAGATTATAATTTTGTACCTGTATTTTCAAGGTTGGTACTCACTAAAAAATGAGATGGAAAAAAAAGCACCATCTATATGTGAGGCCAGATACTTTTCAGACCATCGATTATGTTTTTGCCACTGTTTATATGTTAGTTATTCAAAAAGATAAAGCCAAAAGTTGTTGATTGATATTAATAGAACATGATACAAAGACTATTATAGTCACAGTAAAATACTTTTGATTTTGAGAGGTCAAGGTAATACTAAACGTAAAAACTGCATAATCGACAATAACTTTGGAACACATTGAGGTACTCAATTTGATTTTAGGTGGAGGTTTTGCACTCATACGAGTACCCATTCCAGTTTGCTTATTTTTCCATCTTATTTCCAGGTAACTAAACTTTGTTTGTTTAATGAAACCTAATTACTTTATTTCTTTCTTTTAATATTAAACCTACATTCAAACGCAAAAAAAAAAAAAAAAACACGTATAAAATCAAAAGGGTATACCAGACCAAATATAAGCTTATACACTTATTTAAAACCTATTATAGAATAAATTAAGTAATGGAAGTTCCACATGTTTACAATAAGAAATGATTATCTAATTAAACCTAAAAACATAATATACTACATAAGAACATTTCATCCATTTGGTCCTTCTCAAATAAGTAATTAGAAACTATGTAACAGGAAGTAAAGAAATTTTCAGTTATTAGGCAATTTCTTTGTTCATTTAGATATAAATCTATTAGTCCATTTATGTACAGGTATGTAATTGACATTTTTATAATAAATATTCAACTCTGTCAACGAAGTTAAACGGTTGTTATGTTTTCGCCTCAGTCTGTTTGTTCATTTATTGGTAAGCAAGATTACAGGAAAACCTAAATTTGATTTTGTTGAAACATTTTAGAAAGGTTATTAATGTTAACAATGATAAGTTATTAACTTTTGAGAGGTCAAAGTTACACAAAACGTTAAAATTACAATGTACTGTATTTGTTCTTTTGGATATGAATCGATTCATCCATATATATGTAATTGTCTTTATTCTAAATCATGTTTTACTAATAAAGACATGCTGTAATAAGACTAATATTTCGAGATGAAGGTTTTTAATGATGGCAAAGAGTAAAGCTGGGTCCAATTGAACTAGGTGTTGTTATACACCAAGGTCTATTGTCTGGATTTAAACGTTCAATTTAAAAAAAAAAGTTTATTTTCATTGTGAGTAATTTGATACGATCGTAGTTTGGATTTATTGTTAATAGATTAAAAAATGTTATGGATGCCATTTTTCATGTCTCACGAGGTCAAAGCCATGGATAAGTAAACATTCAGAGGTGGCAAATTATGTTTAATTGCAGTTTGGCATTGTGGTTCAGAAGTATTTTGAATAAACATATTCACTTCCTATAAAAATGAATTTTGTAAGGATGTCCTGTATTTAAAGGAAAGTAAAGACTTTTTAAAGTTTACACTACTTGTTTTTTTTTAATAATTTTAGTTGATTAAAATCATTAAATGATTCACCAAAAAAGAAGCAAATCTATTCTATAAAGGGTTATTAACTCGTATATAACTATGACTGTTTTCACTTTTCAAATCCTTTTGTTTCTCGTATTTTCTCTGGCACATCCATATTTGTTAACAGCTGACTTTTAGATGAACTTGTCGCCTCTTCTTTATCTAGAGTAAATGCAATCAGGAACAAACAATCTCAATCTTTGTCAAAAAAAAATTACAAGTGTTAATTACGGGTTTATTAAACGTTTGTCATGCGAGGTTGCAATAATTTTGATATTTTATTTGTTGATATTGTTGTTGACTTTCAAGATTTTGGTATCAAAATCTTTTTCTTGAATCCTTTATTTGGAATTGTAATCAAATCACATTCTTTATAATGTTATTCGTTCCACAAAAAGTACCACATAAGTAATACAAAAAATATACTAATTCATCATGAGGGTATAAACAGCAAAATGTGACCGAATACCTCTACAGTAAAAAACATAAATCCTTTAAAAGTTTTCTTTCTAAGAAAGCGAAAAAAACTTGAAACAAACCCCCGTTTTCAGTTGTCAAAGATATTCATTAGTTATATAGTACATGTATGTTCATATGTTATATACTTAACATGGATTTAAACATTTTGATTGAAATGTATGAACAACAAACAGAAACATAAGAAAGAAAAGTCACACAAAGGTATACTCATCGACACAAAACTCTTTATTTTACTTGTCAAACATTTGACAACTTTGTTAGATATTTTTTTAACTTAGTTTTTCTATATACAATGTACACTTGAAGTCTCCTAACTTGTTCTTTTTAAATTTACAATTAGACCTTCATTGGCATGAAGTCCATTTTTAATAATGTTAACAGTCACATAGTCACTGTTGTACATTGTTACTTCCACCAAAAAAGCTGAGCAGAGTTTATTATTTGGCCTCATTTTTGTTGTTTTGTTTGTATGTAAGCATGATTACGGTAAAATTTAAAGATGAATGAAAACAATATTCGAATATTTATTAAGAAAAGCAAACTTTATCTGTATGTATTTATGAAAAACAGTCACAGGGTGTAGTGAAAACGGTGTTTTCTGATGTATAAAATAAACCACTACAGTATAAAGAAAAAAAATGACAAAAAGTATTTTTTACCTTGCAGTTGAAAATGCTAATCTCCTATAAATATTATAAGGTCATGTCCATGAGATTTATGACTTAAATATTTTTAGTATGATCTTTTGGTTAAGATAGAAAATACTAACTTATACATTCCTTATTTGAAAAGAGAACCCACAAAACCTTGATCACATGGTCGTAAAATAAAAGTAGTGGTGGGCTTATTTAGTAATGCTAAATTTGTGGAGAAGAGTCAGCACACCATAATAATAAAAATTTTAATGTTTATTATTTTATCAGCTACATGCAATTGACAATAACAAATAATACTCAAAAACTGATAGAAAAAATTTGGAAAGTGGAAAACCAGTTCCTTAGAGGATAGTTCAAAATCAAATTGGTTTACTACTCAGTATTCTGTTAAAATCTCAACACTGAATTTTAAACTTCATTAAGATATAATTTATTAATCCGGAATAGAATTTCAATGAAATAAATGAGTATCTGAACTCTCTTAATCATTAATATATCTGCCCTTGGTAGCAATAATGTCTTTCAAGTGGTGGCTGAAGACATGGCACCCGCTGCAGATGTAGGCTTCTGTCATGGCGTACCTGTGCTGGCTGACAGTGGCTTTAAGATCTCGGTATTTGGATGACTGAAAAAACAGGGCTTCCTCTCGACTTGCACCCAAAAGGTGCAGTCAAGGGAGTTGGAATTAGGGCTGTAGGGGGCCAAAGTGTGAAAACAGAGTTCAAAAGTACTCAAAATTCTCAATCAAAAGAGTTTTGCATCGGAGGAGATGGGGTTTTTTCGTTGTTGGTGTCAAAAGTGGGCTCTCAATTCTCAAAATACTCTTTCTACTCATTTTTTGTTAGCTTTTGGGATAGTCTTGTTTGAAATCTCGATGTATTTTGCAGGGGCCTCATGAACTTGATGGGATTTTCTTGGGCTGTTAACTCCTCCAGATTCTGTTTTGCATTTTGAACAGAGCCTTTCTTCTTGTCCAACGTCTTGGACTTGCTGACATGTCGACAGTTTTCCTAGAACTGCACAACCTCTTGGAATGTAAGAATGGAAATTTGACGGTCACGTTCAAGTGCCATTTTAGACTTGTGCGTAACCTAGAGAGCTCATGTTTTTTTTAATGTATTGTGTATCTTTTAATATCTAGAAATATTACTTAATTTCGATTACTCAGTCTTCATTTATTATTGAAATAGTAAGTGTTCAGATTTCAATGGAACAACCGGTAGTATAATATATCAATCTTAATTTGCCATTAGGGAACTGGTATTTTATCATAGAAAACACTTTATCGTATGTTCTGGGAAATGTTGTAATAATATATTTCCCAAGTATTATTTGTATATTAAACAATTTTATATCAGGTTATGGTGAATTTATATAATTTGCTGTTTTATAAAAATATTGTATTCCTTTTTATTTTAATGTAGCAAGGCTCTCAAGTTTTGAAACATTTTAGCATGATATTTTTTTAAAAATTACTACGTGACAAACTCAATTTTATGACTTAATTCAAATGTGCTTTGTAATTTTCAAAATTTTTGGATACATGAAGAATAATTAACTGAAACAAAAATATTAATTGACTTTAAATTAAACATTAAACATACTTGTAACTTGTTTTGAACATTATGTCGTGGGGGGGGTGCTTTCATCTAAAACACTGTGGAGGCTTTCATCTAAAATAATGTGGATCCAAACCAGATTTTTTGAACTGCAAATTGCACCCTGATTGATTGGAAATGCGTAATATTTACGCCAATACAATGTACATGAATCAAAAGCAGTTAAATATTAGTTAATTTTTTTAATATATGCCTTCTAACCTTCTGGAGTGTGCATTCCTTTGTGACGTCAGCGAAAATGCTCTATTGTATCGTACTAAAGATTAAATTTAGGTACAACTTGAAAACTTTTAGTACAGTATTTTGACAATTTTTTTTAAAAAATTTCAAGCTTTTCGAAGTCACCTAATCCCCAGGGGCATATCCTACGGTCAACTTGATCTATCCTTCAACCATCCATATTTTCAATACTTAATTCATGAATTCCCATGTATATATTTTTTTTGACCAGTTATAATTAATATTTAATGTTACTCCTATCGTCAGATTCACCCAATTCTCTCTTACTTATTGAACACTCTTTCAAGTTAATCCAATAACTTATTTACTAAATTAAATTTCATAAAAAAGTAATACTTTTCAAAAGCCACACATCAAGATTACAGTTTCTTTTGATGAATGTAAATCTTTATCTATGTAGCAATATATGTAAATACATTTCCAACATTTCAAGATTTTAATTTACTTCTAATAAATTTTTTTCAAAAGCTTTTTTGTCATGGGAGTTGATGAGATTTATTTTTAGTTTATGTCAAAATTTTAATTACATTTCTGCAGCCTTTTAGTCGCTTAATAAAGAGTTGTATTTGTGGCTTATTCAAGTATACAGTTACAAATAAAGTTACTGAAAATATCGTTGGTCTCATTAGCTTCCTTAGTTCAGGTCCTGAACAGTGTTCATGGCCTGGTCCATAAAGACTGATTAAAAATATCATGTATTCACGTACGATGGAGTTGGTTATGCACATATTTATGGGGTGAGGACCTCTGATAACTTTTTACTCTAAGAAACTCCACACATGAATCCATCGGATTCGTGTGGAAAAAGCCAGGACAAATATCATATAGTGCTTAGTCACCTCTTTCCTTGTGATCACTGTCTGGATTTCCTTGGTCGCAACGAAAATCTTTCTTAAATTTTCAGCCTTTCTTCTGTCATTGATTGTAATTAAAAAGACCTCCCCATTGTTAATATTTAAATTGTTGTTCATCAAAATCATCTCAACAGCCTTTGCAAATGTAATAGGCTAGCAATTGACTATTGTTGACTCAATGACAGTGTTTTAGATCATAAGTAAAAAGTTTCTATATATGTTGAAGTTTGATATGATAAAGTTGATCACTTCTCCTGTTCTTATTGTTATTATAAATCTACAATATAATCAGTGGATATTAGATACTTTAAATACATTAGATTTGTAACTCCGACGTGATTCGAAAAATGCCCCAAAAGCAATCTTCACCGCCAGTTTCTTCCCAAACCCAGCATGGTTGATTAAAACGGAAGATGCGAAATTAGCAAAGGATGTTGCAGAACTCCGCCTTCCTAGGTTCTATTCTTCGAATATCAGCATTGCTGGGTGAGGTTTTCAATATTATTCCTATTAGTGAGGAGAATCTCGCATATGAGGGACCGAAGAAATCCAGATTAGTCGGATATGGGCTATCATTTTCTGCAAGGATAAAAAGAAAAATCGACATGATGGTTGATACTTCCGGGATCTCGACCATGGAGGTCAAAGATAAGGTTAAATGTCATTTGCATGAGGAAAACCTTAAGGATTTACGTGAAAGTTTGATGAAAGAGCCACTAATAAGGAATGCTTCAAAGGAACAACAGGTATATTTGATACCACAATCAACACTTACGAATAAGAATTTAGCAGATATGTGTACGGCTGCGAAGGAAGTCAAAAACAATTCAATTTCTATTGTCGAGGATTCATCTTCTTCTCCCACTGTTGCACCTTTGATTAAGAAGAGACCTAGTGGAGCCTTTTCGAAGTCCTCAACATCTACAAAATTTAAAAAAGTACGTTATTATCATTCAAAATTTGGATTGAATCCAACTGTGTGCTCTAGTCCGGATTGTCATTTTAATTTATTGATTCAAAAAATCTTAATTGTCCTTGGTTGTATAGGACCAAGGCATTAAATAAACCTTCAAATTGCTTATTAATGAAGGACAATAGAAATTCAAATAATTTTCTTGTAGATACGGTTGCCCAGGTATCCGTTATATCCCCGACGAATTGTAAAGATTTCATCCGTCATTTCAGAATTATCAGAAGCCAAATGTGTTCAATCTCAATACTCTGAAGTTTTCAATGATACAAATTCGCTGAATCTTACCCAGCTCATGTAGATTAATATCACACTGAAACTAAGGGCCTTCCCTGCCTTGCAAAATCCCCGAGCTGAATGGTATGAAACTCAATTTTGTTTAAAACGAAATTGATGGACTTCTGGAGAAGGATTCATGTAGTATCTTAAGCCAAAGGAGGCTGGCGAATGTGTGGTAATTATCGTCAATTAAATTACATCAAGGATCTAGATAGATATCCTCTTCCAAATTTAAGAATTTCGTGGCCAACCTAAGAGGGATGAAATTTTTTTAAATGGACTTGTACAGAGCTTACAATCAAATACCCATAAGTGAAGACTCCATCAGTAATACAGCTACCATTACACCATTTGGTTTGTATGAGCACTTGTGAATTGAGTTTAAAAAATGCTGCCCCGACATTTGAACAATTAATCAATTCTATTTTGAGGGTCCATAAACGCGGCTTTGTAGCAACTTAAAACTTCCGGCTTAGTACTTTCTCTTGAAAAATACGAATTTTTCAGGGACTCTGTTGAGTTCTTTGGACATTGTATTTCACTCGAGAGTTTTGAACCTCTTAAATCGAAAGTTGAAGCTATTGCAAGAATTTTATCTCCAAAATTGAAAGATGATTTATAAAGATAAATATATTCAAATATAACTTATTCACAATTCAGTGTTATAGAAAAAATTTAGATTAATATGGAATGATGAATGTGAAAGAGCTTTTCAAGGTATTAAACACAAGTTATTCTCAAGTACTCAACTTTCATTCTGTGACAAATTGTAACCTCTAGCCCTTACAGCAGATGTGTCTGATACTGGAATGGGAGCTGTTCTGGAACAGTAAGTGAATGGGCACTGGAGACCACTATCATTTTGGTCTAAAGCCTTATCTGAAATACTTAGGAAATATTCACCTTTTGATAGGGAATTAAATACTAGTAAGGAAAGCATTAGTAACTTTCTGTGGTCATTGGATGGACGAAATTTTGGAGTATTCACAGATCATAAGTCTTTTGTGTCGGCGATAGACATCTGCTATCGTTCTAAATTAAAATGTATTTTTGTTCTTAAAATATAAAAATGAATACTTTAATTACACAGTGTTGATTATTTAATAACCGTAATCCCCAAAAAAGAATGTTTCCCGGGAAATGAAAAACCCTTCTACATATTAAATATATGTTTCGTTTTCCAATTATACCTAATGTTCATATAGTACATTAATTCTCTATATGTAAGAACCACTGATGTGTAAGAAAAACAAAAAATGATAAGCAGCTTACTTTCAAAAAAGAAAGAAGTGAAAAGTAGTGTAAAGTAATTTAAAAGACGTTGAATGTGTAGCGTGTCCATAACCAGAGTGTAAAATTAAAGATTACTTACAACAGTGCACGTAAAAAAATTGTAGCGATTTTTATAGTAAGATTTAATCGACTTCATCAAGAACAACATGTACCGAGTGGTACATGAAAATCTGAAAACTTTGAATTGAAAACTTCAACAAGACATAATTTGTTAATTATCAATAGAATTTTAATAAAATTAATACTTAAATATATTAATAATTTATGTAGCCAGCCTTAGCGGCTATGATGGCTTGGATGGCTTCTAGGAGGTGGCAGAAGGCCTACAGATGTAATCATCTGTCATGATGTCCCAGTACTGGATGACAGTGGATGTAACCTTCAATTAATTACGCTAGTTTTTATTATTTGTAGGATGGTGTATAAGCGCCAAATAAGGAATTTAGTTCATCAATCCACTTTAGCCTTGAAAAATTATTGAGCAAAAGTGTTCACGAGTCATTTTTTGTTATTTTTTTTTATCGAGAAAATATTTGAAATTTCTGTAAAATATTGAAATTATATGTTAATCAAAATCATTATTATAATGTTGATACATATAAATACCAAGCATTCAACTTCATACCACCGATAGAGCCTACAACAAATAGTTTCTTTGAGGCCATAAATATAGGTAGCAACCTACGTATAATAATAAACAAATGTCTATACACAGATTACTTATCTAAATAAGTCTTTTTAGAGGTGTCAAAAGTACAAAAAAAATCAAGACAAAAATTGTTCATTTTTGAAGACAAACAAGATCAAAAATAGTTGTATTATAATATCGAAATTCTTCCTTAATAAACAACAATAGAATTCTTATGAATGGAAATGTGAAAGAGACAGCAATTTTATGAAGACGTCTGTTGATAAACAAATCTTTAAAAAGTGTTTAGGTATAAAATTATTTAATTACATAATAAGCAGTTGAACAATTATAATAATTATGATTTAAATGTTGTTAAATTTATCTTAAGGATACAATCTATTTTGTAGTCATAAATATTATTTAAAATGTTAAACATACTTTTATAAATAACAAACATCGATAAAAAATCCATCCTTATTTTAAAATAACTTTAAAAACTTGAGTTTGGGGTATTAACAAGATTTTGGGGTTTCACACAAATCTGTCCAATGAGCTATAAAAAATTGGGTTTAATGAGCTTTGCAAGGGTAGAGAGGCCACTTTTGACACCAGCAATGGAAGAAACCCACCTCCTTTTTTGCAATACAATTTCTTGTGATTTTTGAATGCGTCTTTAGATCTCTATTTTGACACTTTGGTCCCCCTGATGCCATCCCCGATGCCAATACCCTCGACTACACCTTTTGAGTGCATATCTATGGAAGGCCTACAGTGTTTTTTCATTCAAAGACCGAGGCCCCCAAAAGCCACTGTCCCCCAGCACTGGGACATCATGACAGAGGGCTAAATCTGCAGTGGGCGCCAGAGCTTTTGCCTCATCCTGGAAGTCATCATTGCCGCTAAGGGCGACTAAACTAATAAATAAGATAGTTCAGACACTCAGATTTATTATATTAATTTTATGGAAATGAAAAAGTTAATTAATTAATGCTGCCTTGTAGAACTTTAGCATTCAAAGTTTCAGATTTTAATGGACCAAAGTAAGTCAGGCCCGTCAATACAAAAGCAAGCTACATTGATTGTTTATAAACAGAAGGTTACATATGTCGTTAGATAGAGGTAATATTAACCCATGACTAAAATTATAATTGTCTCATTCAAATTTACAAGCGAAATTGCAAAACAGGTATACATTAAAAACTGTATAAGTATGTAATAGCATATTGCTTAACATTGCGATTTTCTGTCTCTTTTTTCGAGTTTTTAAATATTTATTTAAGCTTGCAAATTGATATTATTCTAAATAAACTTCAGTGATATTTTTAACTTAAAAATGATCTGCTACAAATTTAAATAGAAAAAGGGTGCATCTTCCGTTAAACAGCAAACACATTTTTTTAATAAATTTTCTATTAAGTAATTAATCAATTTTAATAAAAATCAATGCTAAATGATAGAAGGAAGAAAATTTGTTATTATTCAATAAAATCTCTTTTGGCCTCAAAAATGGACTCGACAGGACCTTGTCAACGGGCGAAAGTCTCGATAAACCCTTTAGCAGACTACAAAAATTTTCGTACCCTGGAAATTAAATAAAACAAACTTTGTGTTGCAGGAAGATATGTTGGTGTGTCGCCCAATTGCGAATCACAGAAGGAAGTCCATGTTGTTGAGGTCCAGTCCGCTTGTACGCTGAACACTGTGTCCCACAAATTTAAAATATAATTATAACAACCAAACCAACGTTTTTGTTGCAGTTTGGATTTCTTGTTGTGTCATAATCACATGCCTACTCTTCCAGATTATTTCTGAACCATCACACAAAGTACCTATCCAAGTTAAGGAGTTTGGAATCACAATATTAGCGCGTATGATGCTCGGTTTGCAACTTGGAAAATTGCTTTTCCACAATTGAATAATAAATTATTTGTTTACTGATGCCATTTTTTTACTTACGCCAAGAAACATTTGGCAAACTGTCAAAACAAAAAACAATGGCTTACCTGCACAAGCGATTAAATTTCGTTGTTAAATAATGAACAAACACTGTATGTATATTTGCAAGAAAAACAACTGTTTTGTTGTTGATAATTTGTTGACATTTTTTAACTGTTTATATATTTGCACTTATCTACATCTTATAGTCACATATGCAAAATATATTTACATATTTAAGCATATAAAATGTTATTTGATAAATGTTTGTTTATAAACTTTCTATGCATCCATTTTATATCTTCGTTTTTTTTTTCTTTAAGCAAAATTATGAAATCATATAAAACATTTATAACTCTTATCGTTATAAATAATATGACATATAACCATGTTTGTTTGAACTAAAGCAATATCTTTTTTTTATACATGAAAAAAAAAAGTGGATAGATATTTTTTGTTTATTTACACATAAATTTTAAGTTTTGTTTATTATAAGATAATAAAAAATTTCTAATTTAATGTCATAGCTTTTTTTTCACAAAATAAAGAAAATTATTTTTGAGAATAGAGGAAATTCAATGGAACTGTAACTTTCATAATTTTTTGTTTATTTCAACACAGTTGGAGGGGAAAGAAAATCTTTATATTATATTATGGAAGATGTGGAGGTATCTCCATTTGAAATGCACTATTATCACTTTGAATACTATCATGCCCAGTATTTTTGCCATCATATATCTTCGCCAGCGATAAATTTTCTGAGTACATTTTCGTCAATTGCAATTTTCTCAATTTTTGCTTTTGCAACATGAATATTTCCTGCTTTTTTTAAGTTATGTTTACTAATGACTCAAAACTTTGACTTGCACCACAAAATTACAAGAAAAGGTAATTTTTATGCAATCAAGAAAAAAACAACTAAAAACCACTTTGTAATATATTTCAATACAATATTTTTTATTCAATATGATCTTTTTACAAGCAATAACGGCTTCGACAAGCCGGCAGGCCTACTATGTTGTCCTGATAGCATCTATGAGCTAATCCAAGTTTGGAAGGGAGACGTGGCAAAAATTATTTTCAAAGACACCCCCAACTGCAAATTTCAGAGAATTAATGTCAAAAATATCTGAGTTTTTATATTAAACAAAGTATGGACCCAAAACTTGCATCAGCATGACTAAATCACCATTAACGTGATTTTTATAAAAATCAAGAAAAGAAAATTTAAAACCATTTTGTGATATTTTTAAATACTACACTATTCATATTAGTTATTCATTGTATAAATTCTTTGAGAAGTAATACCAGCCTTCACACGCTGAGGAACAGATTGAGAGCTCTTGACGACCTTGTTCATTGTGGTCTATGTAATTTTATATTTGGACGAGGGGTGGGCCAGACATTTTTTCCAAAAAACGACGAAAAATACTAAGACTTGGGGGGTTGAGGTCAGGGGTGGGGGAGGGCCACATGGCAGCAGGACAGATATCAGCCATATTGATACTGCAGAAGTTTGTCGTTGTTCTTGGCTGTATGGGAATGTAATTGACTTTTTTATGTGGTATCGTGTGCAAATGTAGATGTCTACGGTCTCTGCACTGGTGCAGTGGAGATCGCATCGGTATTGTCTTTTTCTCGGTTGCTCTGACATTGTATACTTAAAGACATAGAATATAAATAAATTGCGTTTATTTTTCTTTCAGCGGTCATTCGCTTGCGTCATAAAATCTTCCAATTAAAATGACAGAGATTTAATTAAAAATACATGGTTTGGATCACATTCTACATTTAAACATATTTATTTGCATATTCAGTTTACAAATGACATCTATTGAAAGTACAAAATTCATTTTTATTGTGTTTTAAAATAACACAAATTAGATTTATTGTTCAAATATTTTTTATTTCTTGAAACATATTGAGTCAACTACTTTTACTTGTATGTATCAAATTTTTGTTCTGATATTTTCAATAAAATGTTCTAAATTCAAATATAACAAGTTAAAGAGAGTATTTTTATAAAAAAAAACAATAAGAATAAATGTTTCCTTTTTCTGCCATTTTATTTCATTTCTGAATATTGATTTTCGATATTATATATCTCCTCCATTTTCAATTTCCTATTTGTTCGTTTTCCTTGTATGTATGTAACGTAAATAATTCTTAAAGACCTACTGAATACCAAATATGCATACACACAAGAAAAAATATGTTTATATGCTCAATATTAAAATCAACCATTCCTTTCTCATACCAGAATAATTTCAATCAATTTATTATATTAGAAACTTTGATAAATTCTATAAAAAGAGTTAAATATAGAGTTGTCAAAAATGTGATCTACCATGATGTAAAAAGGAGAAACCAAAAATTATCTTGACAGCCCTGATCTGTTTGAGAAATGTTTAGGAAGAGAGCACCTTAGATATGAAGAAATTTCTTTCTTGACGATATTATGAGTCCATATAGTAGAGATATCCTTGAGTAAAACATTAGTCAGCAGTCCCCAAAATAAATGAGTTAAATTGCGTACGTCATTTCTTGCTTTACCAAAGGATGTCTCTACTATATGGATGGTGGACTTCAAAACGCACAACTCACTCAGAGTATGGCCTACCGTACATTTAATAATATCAACTCTAGTTCTTCATTTACCTGATTTAAATTGACAAATAAGTTATTATAAACATTTTTTTCATTAACGAAGATAAATTCATTTAATAGGAACTATTAAAACAAAGGATACTTTAACAAGACAGTGAGTAAGAATTCAAAAATAAAAATAATATGAAACTCCAAAGTAAATAAAATTCACTTTATGTTGAAGAGGATATAACTCTTCCTAGAGCTGTTGTGTGGTCGAGGTATTGAAGTCTGGAGCTCACCACAACAAAGGAGCTTATTTTGGAAATTTGTGTTAGCTGGGTGTTTGCCAACTGAGCCAGCAACATCAATGTACTGATTGATAAAAAGTATTCATGATGGGAGTATATTGATTACATATATATAAATTCTACATTCATTTTTGCCACTGGGACAAGTGCAACCACATCGATATACTTTTCTCCAGTAGACTTGATCGTGAATGTGAGCACTGTTTTGTCCGTTTGATTGTCCCCACAAACAAGGAACTTGCCTCTCATAAACTCAACTCTTTGTTCTGAGTACACCGCATCAATCATGAGAGTAATATTGAGTCTCTGCTATTTCGGTGTTTTATCATTGCTCCGACATTATTTAACAGTTAAAACAGGCAATCCAGTCTCTCTTAGTCACTTAACTTGACAATCCTCTGAGATGCTTGGGACTAGGAATTATAAGAGCATTTGACATATAGATTTTGTTATAGAGGGCTGAGCTTATGTTTTGCCATAGGAGACGAACAGAGAGATTACCTGGTAAGTATCTTCTAGCTTTGGGGTTTTTGAAGTTTAGCGTCATCTGCTCCGTAATAAAAGAGACCTTTGATAATTGAGCTGGCTCCAAGTCTGAAGATTCTAATAGTCTACGCAAGAGGGGCATGATGACTTCATACATCTCATTGTTCTTCAATTCCTCCTTGATCCAATATATGCAGCTATGGTGATTACTTCTGTAACAGATTTAATCTTCTCCTGTAATTTTGTGATTAGACAGTGGGAAATGGCACTGGTGTTAATCATGTGATGGTCTTTAAAAACTTTGAAGGTGAAGTTTTGAATTCAAGCTTGACTAGGGATAATTTTGGCTATTTAAGAAGAGTAAATCCTGAGGGGAGTGTCTTTTGAGATAACTTCTTATATAGCTCTTGAGCTGTTTCAAATAATAATTAATTTTCCAATTACCTAATAAGTAATACAAGTTTGTTCAGTCTTACCTTTGTTTTAGATCTGTGTTTAGTTGGCCCCTATAGCCATATTGCTTGACCACCGACATGGTGATGAAGTCGTCCTCTGTGAAATGGATGCTGCAGATTCTTGAGTTCTTAGTTTTTTTCTAAATTGTCTCTTGACTTTTCTTTGTTAACTTTTGATCTTGGAATGGCTCTTTGCCACTTTGATTGGAGCTCTTGATTAGGGGGCACATTGAATAACATAAGTTCAAAAGACCATTTGTTTTTACAGCCGAAAAGTATTGATTAAGTTTATGTAGCTCAACATATATATATAAAATCTGGCATTTGAAATTCATTAATTGCAGTATTTTATTTAAGTATAATAATAAGTCTAAGATAGTTCTCTTATTAGATATATATATTCTATTGTTTGAATCTAATAAATCGATGTTTATGAACTGATAAAGTCTAATGTCATTGTTGTAATTTCTCAGTTTTTCTAACTCATTTGTAGTGGGCGTAGTAGTGTAGTGTATAGTCTCAGCATGGACATTCTGATATGAGCCATGGAACCTTTGTGGCCAAAATTTCAGGAAAATGTTTTGTGGACAAACTATGAGTCACTGACGAGTCGTCTTTTCTATTTTGTTGAGAATATAACAAGCACATTGATTGAGTGGTCCCTCAATTGAAAAACAATATTAAACATATGCAAGAGTATTAACACATATTTTATTACAAATAATAATCTGTGAAAAGTTTGATTTTTATAGCACTCTAATTTTGTGCCACTGTATATATGTATAAAGTAAGATAACTTTCAGTGTAAGAACCATACTATGGGACTCGTACCCAGAACATCAATGTAAAAAAATCCTCATATTATCTACACAAGTAGAAAACCTGGGAGTAATTTCTTGGTTAATAGCTTGGCTTACACTTAACTCTATTATAATATTTCTTAGACCCCCACATATTTTAAGGTCATAAGAAGCTATTATCAATGTATGAAAAACATTTACCAGACATGATCATAGTTTGAGATTTGTAAAAGATATGACCTACCAGTATGTCAAAATCCAAAAATTAACATGTTAAGTCTTACATTATATCATGTTTTGGAGCACATCAGCGTATATTTCCTGACGTTTTATACAAATATCTATAACAGGTAGTAAATGAACAACAACATACACAGGAATTACTTTGATGGCAATCCTCAATTCTTCGAGTACAATTATACTCAATTCTGAGTACAAAAAGGATCTACAGTTATAACTTCCAAACAAATCCTCCGTGTTTATCTCCGTCTTTAATGAGCTCATGCGTTTTATACATAGATGTTATCTCTTTATTAATAAAATAGTAATGATAACCGATTGAAAAATAAAAGAGCCTAAACAGTTTACCGACTAGAAAAAGCCATTCTTGCTCTCTAAGACTCCAAAACAAATCCTAATTAATATTTAGATGTTTTCTTTTCAAAAATTAAATAATATGGTAACGTCTTTAGAAAATTATGAAGAAAAAATACCGTTCAGGTTGCCAACAGCAAAACGTATTTCAATCGTTTATGTCCTATTTTTATCATTCTAACTATACTTACTTATCCCTCAATTAAACATTTTTCCTTATTGAACAGGCAATAAAAAGTTCTGACAGGTCTTATTTTGGCGTGTTATTCAATAATATGTTGATAATCAAATAGTATATTCAAAATATTGACATACCAAATCCACTACCTACTATCAGTAAATATATGTCTATTGTATATTGTAAACAAACATACCTTATAATAAGACAAAAGGCGATATCAAACGATACAAGGTTATTGACAAAATAAATTACTACTAATTCTAGAAAGACAACTTTAATCATATTGAACGATAGGTGTATATTGTTCGAAAAATATTATCGTTTCGATTACAGAAAAAAAATATTTGCCGGATTTTATTCAATCCAATGCTACTCCTCACCAAAATTTGGATGTGCTGCGGCCTTGGTCGAGCAGTAGTGGGTGTACATGTACAAGTCCTTCATCAAAAAGTTATTCTGTGTCTTAAGGCCCAGATTAGAGACCATGTTTTGAGCCAAAGGCAATTATAGAAAAATAAAAAGATATATCAATAAAGAAATCTGTGATAAAGCATCAATGGTGTATACCTTTTCATTTTTACAAAAGTTTATTCTACTTGTATCTTTCCAAACATTTTATGATTTACATCACGCACTTTTGGATTGTATACTTCCATTGTATTTAGCATAAAATACCAATAAGGACCAGAATTAGGATTGACCAATTAAATTAAGAGCAGACTCATATCAAAGAAGATTTTTATTTTTTTAGATCAATCTAAAACTAGTATTAGGCGATCTGACATTTATTTTGCCAAAAAAAAAATACAGTTTACGAAAAAGACCTAATTTTTTTAACAATATAATTATGTAAATCTGAAACTTTGGGTTGAGGAAATTGATTTTTCCCTCCATCCCTGATTGTGGCAAATATGTTACATTGCTTGTAGGTAATTATTTCACTTTTCACTCACCAGGTTCTCTCTACAAAGATATAATAATTATTTTAACACTTTTAGCAAATAAAAAACTCCTTCAGAAGACCAACTAAAACAAAACATTTATAAGGAGATTATATCAAAGTATAAACTGAGTGTTCTCATGAATGACTGAAGAAAACACAAATGCTTTATTGCGGAGTTACAAGTCCAAGATCTTTTTAAAGTCCGGCTGAAATTGAGTATCAACATCGGTGTAAGTTCTGTATATGTCTTTGCTAGAAACGGAATGGGATTGGGGATTATTTTATTTCTTTCACACCTCCTTGCAGCTGATCTAATAAAGCTTCTTCACAGATAAGCTTCTCTTCTCCCAAATATTGTTCAAATTGTCAGAGCTACGAAAAAAATCTTTGTATTTTTTGACAAACTGAAAATGCATCAGATTTACAACACCATTGATGTATATCCAATAATAAAAATTATTTAACCAAGAAATATAAACTTCTATTTTTACAGAATAAATATTAGGGCATGTGGTAGTTTTGCAATGGGATATATTTTTGATGAATCAATTTGCAATTCGATATGAGGATTAATTCTTCGTAATGGAAATATATATTAAATATGACTTCCTTTCATTTCCTAACTTTCTTATAAGATAAACTTAAATAAGTTTATTCTTAACTCCTTATTTTTATCCATAAAGGCATGGTCAAACTTTGATGTTTTTCTTGCATTCTATACAATAAACATTATTCAATTTACATGTATCATAGTTAAAGATATAAAAAAATATTTATTATTTATAATCTAATTGCAGACTAATTTAATTTCAATGATAATTACAATTAATTTATTGTCTTAAATGATAAGATAAGATAATCCTACATTGATTGCTTTAATTGATAATTAATTATTCCAGGACTCAATCTCGTTTATTTTAGAATAGTGAATCTCCTTGAATTAATAAGTGTGAACCAAAATTTATGCATTAATTATCTTAATAAAACATAATCAATAATCTGCTCGAAAGTTGAGTTTACCAAACTTTGGTTAACACACTAATATATATTCTTTCAAACAATGTAGTGAAACAACTTCACCTAACAGAGTCTTCCTGAATAGTATCATGGGGGAAATTAATGACCACTGATAAATATTCTTAATATTAAGAGTCGTGCCTTGTATTTGAAACAAACTTTGACTGCATCCAGATCCTGAATATTATACACTTAGACGATTTTTTTGGATTGATTTAATAGTATATTAATTTTCAAAATGGCCTTAATGGGCCTCAATCACCTCGTTAATTCTCTTTTAATTAATAAAAAATATTAATCTCACATAAGGAGTCCTAAGTTGGTAAAATTGAGTTTACAGTAAAAACAATTATTTTAGCATTTCTAAATATTTTGAATACACACAGTTTTGAATTAAAAAAAGTTTTTATATTCTTGCATTGCTACCCTTTTTTACTATGTTGCACTTTTTCAAAATTATATTAGGGCATGTGGTACCATTTGAAACCGTTGTTATTGCTGACATTCTTTCCTATTTCAACTCTTTCCTGTCAATATTTCCATTTATATGAATTTAAGAAGTAACAAACAGCGTTCCCATTTACTTCTTAAATAAATAAAAATGATCTTCTATAAACGGTCTCTTGGTGGTTCCATTTTACTAAATCCAAATCAATATAACCAAACTACATGCTTTGAGTAAAAAGGACTCCGATGAGAACAATCGTAGCACTTTAACATAATTTAATCTGGAGTTATTTAATAATGATCAATTTGCCAAATTGACATTTTGTGGAAGAACCATTTTGGACAATTGGCCAAAAATGATATTTAATATATTGATAAATGGGATTGTATTTTTTTATTCAACTGAAAATGATAGCATAATGAAAAGGTATTTTCTTCAAGAAGTTATATTTTTCAATTTAATTAAAATTATCATTTGAAGAAATTTATGTTCGGTAAATTGTCCTTAAGCAAAAATGTTCCCAACAAACATTTCCAAAACCATTATATTTATAAATGTATTTACTAAAATTCTAGACCATTCTGTACAGGTTGGTCTATTGAAATCTGAACACTTATAAATTAATGAAGGTTGACCGATTTAAGTTAATTCATGTTCTGATATATTAAAGCATAACCAATAACTTAGAAAACTTAACAAAGCCGAGCTCTCTAGCTTACGTCAAGTTTAGAAAATGACACTTGAACGTGATAGACAAAATTTCATTCACACACTCCTTGAAGGCCCGGACTGAAATCTTCAGAACCACCGTTTACACCATCAACAAGTCCGAAACGTTGGAGAGAGAGAAAAGGACTCTGTAAAAAAGGTCAAACTGGATTCAGGGGAGTTAAAGAAAAAGCCCAAGACAATCCCCTCATTACCATGAGGGGCCATAGAGATCTAGGAGTTTCGTAACAGACTATCCAGAGTGCTATCCACCACCGCTAAAAGCGGTTACATTAATAATAAAAGATCTCAGACACATATTTTTTTGTAGTTAATTTTGTTGAAATTCTATTGCCAATTTGACAAATTATATTTTGATGAAATTAAAAATTCAAAGTGTTCAGATTTTAATTAACAGTATTTGGATTTCAGCCCCATTAGACCTGAAACAACCTTCATTAGTGCACTTACAAAATAAAATAATAGTTCTGTATACCTTGACTATGAAAATATTCATAAAAAGATTATGATGCAAATAAATGTTTTTTTGCAATAATTTTAAAGGACTATTAATTTAAATTACCTTTTTTTTCCACAAAAAGTATAATAATTTAATTTCAAAATTAGTATACCATATAATGGGATTAATTACAAATATGAGGGAGAAAAAATGCCAAGATAGAGAGAACGAAATACCAAAAATTAATATGATTATTATATTCATTAAAAATATCCTAATACAAAACGTGAGAAGATGTTGTTAGTTAGATATTCCTATTAAATAATAAAAATATATTTGCTGCGTCAACATAAAAACTATATTGAACAAAAACAAGAAATGAAGAAAATCCCAATTTTTGTTTATTGTACACCGTGCAGCTGTTGTTTAACAATTAAGTTTGAGTGCCCTGCAAAAGTTGCGTATATGTAATTCAGTCATTGTTGTTGTGTTTTTGTTTTGAAGACTAACCTGAAGTGTTTGGCGTTTGTTTATAAAAATAACATCAATCAACAAAGTATTCTTTCTTCACTTTCTTCGTGGAAAAGGCATTGTGTCCTTCTTAGGGATCCACCCCCAACGAGAGAATGTTAATATATGAAAATTTTTAAGCCCCAACGGATCATTTGCTTAGAGAATCCGGAACGGGACACTAAGAGTCTTAGTGTGATCATGAATCAACAGAAAGCGTGTTGATTACAAGAATGTTGTTAAAATGTTTTTATGACTTTTTTTCACACATTATTATTCACGAAGTTCACCGGACATCAACCCCATGGACTTACTTTTGTGCAGTGCACTGGAGTGCAACATACCAACTGTTCCTCCTGGAATACAAAATTTAAGCTGTTGTTTAGGATCCGGGAGGAATTACAGAATCTGGCAAAAGGGAGTGTCACCAAGGCCTAATTCTGTTTTTTAGGGCTCCTTTCGATGCCTTTATTGACACCAAACACCATTATATTGAATAACAATTCATTTTGTATTTGTTTTTATTACAGTCAAATGGTTATTTTAGTGTGTCGGCTGTTAAATAAAGTCCCACCTTATATATACATCTGTCATATCTAAATCAATTATGAGATATACATTCAAATTTGGGGGATGAACTAAATTATAAAAAATTTACCGTTAGGTTATAACCTTTATTTGATTTAAAATACTTATTTTTCCTAATATGGCCTTTCATATAATATATATCAACTTATAATAAATTTACTTTTAAAATCAATTTTAGCTACTTAATTTGCTATTTGCAGCACCATCCATGCATGAATAAGAAGAATATGTCACTAAAAATTACAAATCAAAGAATACAAATGTAATCAATCCACTCTCAACTTTGAGAAAAATCAAACCAGCTTCTTTTTGTGTTGACAGGCCGCATATATATTTACGTAAATGAAAGAGAAGAAGATGTTGATCTACCATAATTATACATTTTACAGCTTATGGTACAAATATTTTATATGTTGTGTCTTTAAAAGGCTTCAGTAATTAAGTTTATATAATTAGATAGTTGAATAATTAAGTAAGATATTCATATGGCTTCGTTTCTCTGTATTTAAAAAATATGAAATGAATTTTATAAGTAAATAAAAACAAGACAATTCAAGAACTTTCTAAAACAATGACGCTCACACAATAAAAAACCACAAAAAAATATACTTTATAGAGATAAAACGAAAAAGTTAAATGAAATATATAGGGAGATCAGATAGTGTTGCATAACTTTTTGTTCTTGACTCAATTGCTCTTTTCTGGTTTGAATTTGACTTACCTTGTTAAAAAACAACGTAAACAATAAGTTTTGTTTTGTTTTCATTCTCTGTATTTATCCAAAAAAGTTTCATCATACAGATATGTGGGGGGTTAAAACTTTTAATAATTAAACTTTCTTGGCGATGTGGAATTTTAAAATTTCAATGTATGATAGTAAATTAATATACAATAGTAGTATTTATACAATAGATTGGAGAAATCCATTATCACAAATCTATTCCATGGTCTATGTTTGCTAAATAATATACTTGATGTGAAGTGTAGTTATATCAAAGAATAAACCAAAAAAAAAAAGGCAAATTGCAGCAACTTTTGCATCAGTATGTTTTACGATTTTTTGCAATGTTTTAAATTTCTCTTTTCAAAAAGTGGGTTTTGAATTATGATAAAATCATATGAACTTATAGTAAAATAATCATTACTTCAAATGATATACGTTAATAACAATGAAAAACTGATTTCAAAAATGAAGCTCATAAACAATTACATTAGACAAATATGAACATTTTTAATCAAATATCTCTAACAAAAATTTATAAAAATTATTTATTTTTTTCAGTAGAATCTGTATTACATTATACAATTGTGATGTAAATTTAATGACTTCCGCCTTTTTGGTATTTGAGAAATAAAGACTATTGCAACTGTCCCATATTAGTACTGTCCTCAATCTCTTTTACTAATTCAAACCACATTCATTTTTATAAAAGCAAGTTTGTCTATTTGTTTTTTTTTTATTCTTTCAGGAGGATTCATTTTTATCGACGAGATTTTGTAGCTATAGCTCAGTGCATCATTTTTTTTAAGTATAAGAGGGGAGTAGTTATAAAAAATAATAAATGTTACTTCAGATGATAATTAGCGACGAGTGTGTGTCGATAAAGCTCAGCGCGTCATATTAAAAGAGAAAAAAGAAGTAAAGCATTTAGAGCTGTAAATCCTTCTCATTTTTTTAAGTACCAGTTTTTGTTTTTCTATGCAGTCGGAAGAATGTTTTTATTTTATTATTCAAAGCTCTTATTATTATTATTTCATTTCTTTAAGAGATAAAATGTTAGCATAGAGTAATGACGTGTGATTGTGCTAATGAAAACGTAGAATATGACTAAGGAGTTATCTTCTAGATACAAAAAGCAACGTTTGTATGTTAGTAGACGACCAATAACTCTGAGTAATGTTGGGTAGTATAGCAACTATTATATATATATATTCAAGTGTGCGCGTCTAAAACTGAACACTTCTTTAAACTCTACGCAATGCACATATTCGTCATTTTATTGCGTTGAAACCGGTGGATAATTCGAGGCAAGGGTCTTGACTAGTGTTAAGCAAAACTCCACCAAAATCTAAATAGCAACAGTGAAACAACAGCCCATAATATTGAGAGACGTCGAGTCGCAATTTTGGAACTTTCTGCGTGGGGAAAAACTTCCACTGAAATTGCCGAGGTTCTGAACTGCAGCTGCACCACCGTTTAGAGCCTGGTTGCCAAAGGGACTCCTGAGGCGACCACAAGATCTAAGTCAAGGCCTCCATAAGGTCGGACGAAATGGTTGCTGCCGTGCAAAAGTCTGTCGAGGACAAGAGGGGAAAAGTCACCGTCAGCGGCCTCTCCAGGGAGTTCAACGTCAGCAGAAGGACCATGGACCGGCTATTTCAGAAAGATCTTGGCCTTAAGGTCTACAAGAGAACCCCTTGTCAAGCCCACAAGTCGTAAAATTTAAAGGAGTGTTCAGTTTTAGACACGCACACCTATATATTGAGTAAGTTGAGAGGAAATGGGTTAATAATGATTTAAGTACATAGTTGTTTCATGTACCCACATAAGATTGAAGATCTGAAATGACGTCAAGAACTCATTCAATTGTATTATTAGACAAGAGAATGATACTATTTTAATGCAGCCTATCTAGGTTGATGGTCCATGTAATTGGATATTTACGTACAAATTTCATATTTATCCTGTCATGTTTTATCTTAGTAGTGTCTCATCTAAAATAAGATAAAAAATGAGGATATCTAAACTATTATTATTTATAGTTGTATACTAATAAATTGCAAGTCTTTTGAGGATAATTAAGTTAGTCCCTCATATAATTTTTGTTTCCTTTTGACAATGTTGTTGGGTATATAAAATATTGCAGATTACATACCTAAAAAGGTAGATACATTGTTTTTGCCCATTTATTTTTATAGTATTTTTCCTCTTCTGCAAATCAATTACCTTGAGGCTACAAAAAAAGTAACAAAGAAGAAGAGTGTATTGCTTTTAGCACTAACTAATCAATCCTTTTAATAAGTATTGTTATTTTTTATGTTGTAATAATGATAAATATGCCAGACATTTTGTTTTTTCCCCATTGAAAAAAAAGATTTTAACGGAGTGTTTTGCTTGTCACATAAAAATGAGTGATTGTAACGTTCATCAAAGCTCTGTTTTCTTATTTGAAATGAACAGGTTTTTTTAAAATATTAGTACAGAATGGAGGTTTAAGTGAGGCTTATAAATAGAAAAAAAACCAACAAATGATATAGTGTTAACCCTGACAATTTAAAGTATATTTGTGGGAAGAACTGCTTGGCTTATATGATGTTTTATTAGTTTACCTACAAATAGGGAGATGTTAAAATTTTAGCCCAACTTTTCAGATGCAGAAGGATAATTGAAGCCCCCAAAATTAATTTTTCAACCATCTTTTTAATCTATTTTCAAAGTAATAAGAAGAAACTGATCTTTCTTATTCTTAAAACAATAGTCATATCATATTTTCAGTTTATAAAGTACATTTTTAAGTTCCTTTGAAGACTGAAACTTTACGAACAGAACTTATTCATTAAAATACAGCAGAAGATCGAATGAACGGGCCACCCTAAAAAACACTAATAAAAAAATACAAAGCAGTTTATCTTTTTTGTGATTTTCGATATTGTTTCTTAGTTCTACTAAGAGTCCCACAAGGACTTTAGAAGCATATAGAAAATATGAACTACCTGTCTACTATAAAAATAACTTTGTAAATTACATGAAAACCCCGAAGATTTAGAGAATGATTGGAAGGAGAGGAGCTTAGCTGTCGTGTCATTCCAATACATTAGAAACAGGCGGCTATAAGAGTATATAAATTACTCCGATATTGATTTTTATTCTAGTCAAACAAGGGGTTACACTCAAATTTAACTCTACTAGCGGTATCACCCAGCATTGACTGGAGTAATAAGGCTCCGGTTAAAAAACTAATCTAAAAAGTTACTCTCCGTTGTTCATGGGCATGCTCACATGTAACTACTCAATACTTATATCAATTCAAATGACGAGTTCCCTCCTCTAGAATGAGAAAGAATAATAAGAGTTTGAAAAAAGAAAAATAATATGTTGGGATGACTGATGAGTAATTTAGTCTTTAGAGCCTTCAAAATATGTATATGACTTACATCAGGGTGCACTATATACAGTGCACCCTGTATGCATGTTTAATACTATATCAATCAAAATATGTTTACGATATACATCATGGAGGACTATATACAGTAGACTCGGTCACTCGTTGTCTCATATTAAGTCATTCGTTCAAAAAGAAAGACGAACAAACTTTGCTTAATTCATAAAGTTATCAAAAATTTCAGTGTTACTCTCCATTTTGAACTCACTTTCATCATACTTTTTCTCCACAAGAATCCAAAATAACAGACTATTCTATTTTTTATACCTGTTTATGTGAAAAAAAACACATAAAAATTACTTTATGGTCATAACTTGATTATGAAACGAAAAAACAATCCTTTACCATTATTTGTAGAAAATAATCCCCTTCATATGTTGGCTGCAACTGGCCTTTAAATGGTCCATTCTTTCGCACCAATTTTCGATGACGCGTTTGAGCATTGTGATTAGAATCTCACGAATAACTCGCTCAATATTCACTTCCAATGCTTCAATCATCGCAGGTTTATCGACATACACTTTTGCTTTTACGTAGACCCAAAGAAAAAAGTCCAAAGGTGTGATATCACACGATCTTGGAGGCCAATTCACCGGGCCAAAACGTGAAATTAATTGCACACCAAAATGATGTCCCAATAAGTCCATTGTTACGCGTGTTGTGTGGCAAGTGACACACTCTTGTTGAAACCAAATATCGTGGAGACCATGTGCTTCAATTTGAAAAAAGTATGTTACCATGGCGCAATAACGTTCGCCGTTGACTGTAACCTGTTTTCTACACTCTCGGCTACAGCTGCAATATTTTCTCGCTGCGAGCTGTACGTGCCCTGCCAGATGACGGGGCATCCCAGCAAGTTACTGCCCCTTCAAATTATTCTGCGAATTGTGGATTCTGAAGGTCGATAATGTGGACTATCAGTTGGGGGTAATTTGCGAAAAACTACTTTCACAGAACGCTGATTTTCATAGTACAATAGAACAATTTGTACACGTTGTTATGGTGTATATCTTTCCATTAAGAATTGTAAAACAATACTGAGTAAAAATGACGTATGATTTTGACAAAACTCGTGCGCGCCTGTCAAAAATCCCTATTGGAAAAAACGCTCGTTTTGAATCACCCTTTAAATATTTAGACTTCAATTTTTTAGGCCAGAGGGATTCCATGAAAGCTTAAAATATCTTATTATCTTATTATTGCTTCAAATTTCGTATGATCGGATGGGAATATATATTAATAATAATAACTTTGAAACATAAAAAATACTGTTCAGATTGCTTACTACAATAAAAGGTTGCAAGGCTAAAGATGTTTGATATTCAGTACTTTAAATCTACGTATCCTATTCATTACAAAATAAGATAATTTATAAGAAAATAATATCTACTAAATCTTATTCCATCAAAAATTAGCTTTTTATATGATATCTTAGTGTCAAAAATCATTCTGACACGCTTTAGATTGTTAAAGTGATTTTGTACTTATTTTTAAAATATTCAATACCAAACACTAGACATTTTGACATATGGTTCAAGGAACATACAACTCTTCTATTATTCAACACATAGTTTATAAATATAAATGATCCAAAATTTCTTATTCTTTGAAATATTTCCATCAATTATGGACATTTTATTCAAATTTTTGGTATGTGTTGAGATATTTAAGAATGTTTGCTGAGCTTTCAATTGATTTATGAGACATTACTTGTCTCCGAATGGACCTTTCTCCATAAATACATTTAACCATTTTTCTGTAGAAACATAAGTATACAAATTAAATTTTATTTTCAACTAGTTATCTAATATTTGTAGTATGAAAATGTTTTGATTAATCTAACTGAAGCACCACAAATTCCACGTAGAGATTGCAACAAACTAAGTTCGAAATTGTGTTTTTCTAAAATCAAAATGTATATTTGGTTTTGTGTCGACTAAACACACTTTTTTTTGCAAAATTACTTTTGATATATCCATAATTAAAAATCTCTACTTTTATTCACTTAAAAATCAAGGTGGTTATGAGTAACAATTTTGCCCACCCGTTATTGTTTTCTCTTTTTATCTCGAAATTGGAGACAACGTAAGCGGTAAGTTTTAATTATTGTAACTTTTTAATAAAAAGTAAATAAACTTTCTAAGTTTGAAAGGCGACTTTTATATTATTATAGACTAAGAGGGAAGAATTTGCCCGATATAATCCCATACAAGGTATTCCTAGTAATTATTTTGTTTTGGTCAATTATAAATACAAAAAAATGCTGAAATATATTACGAGATGAGTACACGCCAATAAGAAGCTAACCTCTCCACCTGTGAGGTCATCCCTGAATTAACAGATCGATTATGAGTTTCTCCCATCCCCTTATAAGAGACAAACTCAAAACTTGCTCTAAATAATGATACCTGCTGTCTATTTTCAAGATCCTCCAAGGGTCTAATTATCCAAATCACTCGAAAGAGTAAAGATCCCTCTATCTATTTAAGTAAAGGACAGTTTGTCTTTCTATTTTATTATGGAGACATTATTCTTTAGGATCCACTTAATATCCTAGAACTGCAGCCCTACTTGAACTAAGAAATAATAACATAGCAGCGAGCGTGTATAGCTAAAGTTGAACTCATCATATTAAAAAAGGACATATCTTTAAATAAAGCAAAGTTTGTATGTCTGTTGTCGATATATATTAAATCAGATTAATGCTGGGTACTCCTGTTTTGTAATATATATTTTGTGTCGCTTCACTTATTATTAAATTGTTGCATTGATGGAACTTTTACCTTCCGCTCAAGGTCTATCTCATGTCAAGACAGAAAGAGATAATACGTAGTGCTAACGAAATTGTAGACCATACCAAATAAAGGTTGTTTTTTATTTACTAAATGTGTGCCTTTGATTTTAGAGGGGATAATGTAAAAATCGAATATTCAATGGATCCAATTATAATATTTATATTATAATTAGATGTGTTCCGGCGGTTTTAACAAAGCCAAAGAAGTAAAATTAATATCATGTTCAATCCTTCTTTCGAGTGGTAACTCGGAAGTACAGAGTTATCCTCCACTACCATTTTGGTGGAGGATTGAAATATGTTAACTCATGAAAAAAGGCTTCCTGGGGTTCTTATGTACAATTCTGATGTTGATCCTTTGACATTGGTGAAATATAATAGATACAAATTCTTCCTTAATTTTCTACATTTTGTTTTTTTTTTACTAATTTTGTAGCAAATAGTAGTGAATAATGTTAATCTTGCACTTAATTTAACGTTACAAAAAACAATACAACAAGCAAAAGACAACCATGTAATTTATGCCTGAGTTCGTGGAAATTTATTCAATATGATTCCCATAGCTGTCACTACAGCTTCCAAACGGATACAAAAGCCATATTAAGTTTTCTTGTTGTAGGCATCATAGATTTTGTCCCAAGCTACAATAATGAAAGCTTTCATGTCATCCACATTCCTGTTGCAGGTTTGACATACTTGTCTCTCTCCACAACGTTCCACATAATGTAATCCAATGGATTCAGATTTTATGATGATGGGGGCTATATGGATTCAGGCCAAATATTTAATAAATTGGAATCTAGCCAAACTTTGCCCTTTAAGCTTTCAAGTTCACCCATTCCTCAAACATATCTCTAACTGCATACAAAGTGATGAAGGATCACCACAACTGTTTGTTAATTTTCCTTGGCTTTCATCCCGAGGAGAACCAAATATGGAAGTTTTTTTGTTTCTGTTTTTTCCATGATTTAAATCGAAACAAAATATTCAAAAAAGTTATTTGGAAGTTCGTTTCCTAAAATCAAAAAGCCTCCAAAGATATTTCTAAATTGTAACTCTACTCATTATTGTCCATTTTAAACCTTTCATGCTCGTTTAGAATTCGTTTACGCACTCTCTAGATGTTCTTGGAGGATAAAGTCACAAGCCTTTAGAATATGACCCCAAGTCGAGTCACAAGTCTCGAGTTCAAGTATTCAACTCTACGTTCTGATAAATACATATTTTAACTTGTACAATATGTTTATACAAATTACGACTTGTACTCAATGTCCATTTATATTATTAAATATGTTAGGAACTTAGTACATTCTCTGGAATATGTATTAGTATAAAATCGTATATCTAAAAAGATATTCCATATTCTTATCTTATTAAGAGTTTTCAGTTATTCGAAAAAAACTTATTATCTTTAAAAAAAAGGACTGCAGAATTGAATTAATTATACTTCTTTATTATCATTTCATGATCACCCTCCCCCCCCCCCCTCAACAATTTCCATGGTACATATTAAATATGATTCTTTTTTAGTTTGAAAAAAATTACTTAAATCTTATAATAATCTATAGTTGAGTATATTGGAGTTGTAAATCTTTAGCATTTTCGATATTAAAAAAAAAACGAAACCGAACATCAACATGGTAACTCTTCCAATTTGAATAATATTTGGGAACAATGCAGATTAACTCTCATGACTTGTCATGAGATGAGCTGCAAGCAAATGTAAGATGAAGGAAATAAGCACTGCGATGTCGATGATCAATTGTACTCCGAGTCCAATAAAGACTGACCAACACTGATAACTCCCGAGTAAATACTTTGTGTTAATCTTCATCTAACATGAGCCGGCACTCTAGATATTATTTTATACTTTAATGTTATGTCTTCAAGAATTAACTAAGTTTTATTAGATTAGCTGTAAGCAGCTTTAACAGAAAATAAATACACAAAAACCACAATGCGTTTCAAGCAAGGGCATAGTACTGTTAATTAGATTATCAGTTCTTTGAATTACTCTGATGTCCAGCCTTAGTTCAAATTTTTGTCCAAGAAAGACTTAAACTTTTAACTAGGGTTATATAAGCTATGAAAATAATGATAAAGTCTTTAAAACATTAAAAAAAAAAAACCTTTTTAGATGGGAAAAAACTGGTACTCTAAAAAATCCTTAATATTTAGAATTCTACTTATTATTGTATCATCAGTCATGAATGTAAATCTAATTATACCATATATATAAATTTAACAAATTTTCAACTTTGATATTTTGATAAAAAGTAAATATTATAATATTACATTCCACAAGAGGAAAGCTTTCTAAATGTTAAAGCAAGACTCTTTCATTGGATATAAATTATACAATTGTTTACACGTTATACTAACATTAATATGCAACTATAAACAAGGTTTTTTTATAATGCAAATCTTTCGTTTATCTGAATTGTATCAAAACATAATGCAAGTAAATGTGGGGAGTAAACACAAAAACAATATTGAAAAAAAAATCATCAAAAGGAGAAATCCCAATTTTATTTTTTTAAATCATTTATACAATATGAAACCAAAAATTTTTACTCATATTTTGAGCAGTAATAGGCTTTGAACGTTTATTGTGTAAAAAATAGTTACAAATTTAATTTTCAAAGTGTGCGCCTTAGCTAGCCACACATTTTTCCGATCTTTCAGACAATTTATGGATGCTTGTCCAAAAAAATTGTTCGTCTTTGACCATTTTTTTGGCTTCAACGTGAGAAGGGAAGCGTAAATCATTGAGTGCGCGGTCTATCTATGCAAACTTGTGATAATCTGAAGGCGGCAGGTGTGGTGTGAAAGCTGCATAAGCAAGAGGTTCCCAGTTGTACGATTTAACAAGCTAGCGGGAGGCTATAGAGCAATGCAGTGGTGCATTATCATCAAGGAAAATAACTTGTGTTGCCTGGCTTCATATTTTGGGCGTTTTTGGTGTATAGCATGGTTCAAATCGGCCAATTATTGTAGGTAGCCATCACCATTAACGGTTGGATCGTGTTGTAGAATGTCTTACCATATCTTCATCGATCAATACTTGCAATTCGGCGTCTTCAAAAATTTTCGGTGGCTGGCCGACTCTTCATTTCTCAAGTCAAAATTATCAGTTTAGAATTTTTCAAACCACCTGAAGCACTGTGCTCTGCTTAGAACATGTCCACCATAAGTTTCTACAAACATTTAATCGGCTGGAGAAGCGTTTTTCTTCAATCGGTAACAGAAAATCAATGATGTCGCATATCATAGTTCTAAGCACAATTAAAAAAATAGACATTTTACGAGCGAAAAAAGTGCGTTGTTGAATTAAACTATACAATCAATGAATTAAAAATTGTCGACACATGTCCAAATAAGCATTTAGATTTTGGACCAGTTTATAATGTCTAACTGGCGACACCTAGGGACCAATAGCCAAAAATATTATTTTATAGGCACATAGCTAGTATACTTCACTTGAACGGCCATATAACCTTTCTAATATATTCCATCAATCTCTAATTATTTTATTGTTACGATTACTTTTTATTACTAACTTGCAGCATCCTCAAAGAAATTAAGAAGAATCATTTTTTGCTAGAAATTGACAATAAATCGTCGAATAGTACAAAATATGTAATCCATGTTGACTCAATTTTGTGAAAAATCATTTTAGTTGGATTTTGTGTCGACAAATAAAATATATTTATTGACTTAATTGATCATCACATTTCAGACAGTTATTTTTTTCTGACTATTATCATTCAATAAAATTCTTAATAAAATAAATATTAGATTATTTTTCACCAATAAAATCAATTATATTTGCAATCATTTCACAACTATAATAAATTTTATCATCAATCTATCCAAATAGGTTAAAGCTCTGAATATGTGTTTAAATATCTCAAAAGAACTTAAATGAAAATTATTTTTATTTAAAGTCTGTTTTAAATTTCATAATCAAATTATCAGAATTTTTTTTATATAAAATTATAAATACTCAATTTCTAAACAAAAAAAAAACATCTATACAAAAACTAAAGAGAAAAATATATTTTATTTTTTTCAAAAAAGTCATCATAATCAATTATAACCTTCACGTTTTTTTTTCATTAATAAATAACTTGAAGAGAAAAAACAAACCATTAACATTCTTGTAAAAAGTTTCACAATATATACACAACATACCTTGTCTTGTTTAAAATGACACTACACTTTTTAATATCCCCATCATTAAAATGGTAGTTTAGTTGCATGTTTTATACGCGAGTTCTTATATTTGTTAAGTAATTTGAATACAATGTGCTCTTTATGTATGTTGATCACGACTGAACATTATATAATTTTACTATAACATAAATATATTTGCATGTCTGTTTTTTAAATTGTTATGTGCAGATTTTAGTATAGGGAGGGGAATAATAGTTAGATCCCTTGAGGATTTCAGGTAGTATCCTTTTCTGTAGGTATAAAAAAGCCTGTCATTTAAACATTACTATACAAAAGCTTGAAATAAGAAAAGTCTTAGATCTTAAAAACTCCGGAAAAAATTGAAATATGTTTCTCAATTTGTTCCATTGTTATGGTGAATAATGTTTTTTTAAGTTAACTGTTTCCTTAACATTTCACCTTTACCTCTCAAAATAAAATAGCCGGTTATTGTGAACATATCTAATCTTCTTACCAAGTTTGAACAAAATTGATCTGTAACATTTGGCATAATCCTGGCTACTAACAAACAAACAGAGGAAAATACATATCCTCACTTCAACTTTGTCGACGGAGGTAAATAAAACTTAAAAAAGCCGGTGTCACGTGTGTGTGAGGGGGTGTGACATACCCCCCCCCGTGAAGTATTCAAGTCGTAAGAAATGTAATGTCAATCGGAAATTTGTTATGCTTTTTGAAAAAATACTATAAAATAATATACATTTTTTAAGAGAGATAACTTTTTTAAATATAAAAATGCTTGGCCTTTTTAGAATAAGGTCATTAAACATGAGAATAAATTGATAAAAAAACCAGTTAATCTATAAACAAGTAACAGCATTGTATTATATAAAAAAAGTATTTTATCCTTAGAAAAAGGGCAATAATTTATTTTCAAAAAAATAGTCATCCTAAGATACTAGACAGTATCTTTTTGAGCATGAAAAGTTATATGCGCCTGATTTATGTTTAAGACCTCCACTCTTTTTTTTATTTTTTGCTGCATTAGGATGAGAACATGAGTATTTTCTTCAATTGTGGGCTTGTTATGTCCCATTCTTATGATTGAGTTGTCTCTAGTAAAGCTTTAAAATCAGCAAAAATCAAAAACAAAAGAAAACATGGAGAGTAAAGTGATCAAACATATTATTCATGGATTCTATGTGTATGAAAAGTAAGAATGTCCTGGAAATGTGAGATACACATACAAATAAGTGATAACCAGCTTATCAATCTTTCCCATGGGCAATATGGCAAGAAAGTGATGTAAAAGCCAGTTGAAGAATTATGATCAACATTTCCGTTACGTTCTGAAGTAAACGTTTATTATACACCCAGTGGCTACAATAATAAAGATGTATCCTAAGTTTCTCAACCTCACAGACTGAAATACTTTATAGTATTGTGTGTTTATATTTTTTTTTGCTTAATCTATTATGTCAATTTGAAAATTACTTTATACTTCTATATTCATTTGTTTGAGGGATGATACTTTATTCTGAGTCTTTAAAAAGTCTTAAAAATTAATTATGAAGGTTTTAGCTGATGTTTTCTGATGTGCTTATTTTATTGTATGTACTATCCTAGCAATAAATTTTAGAAAATGATATAGTAGGAAGGTGAGAGATGTTTTAATCTGTATAAAACGTGTTTTGTTGCAGAACAAGTTATATACTTATAAAAAAATAACCTTTTGTTCCTTCTCTTAGAATACTAACCTGTGAGCTTCCTAGAGATGCTTATACTCTTTGACATAAAACTAATGCTATTGGATAAAAATAATTTGCCCTTAATAGTTATTCCATATGTTACCTTAAGCATCAGTTAATCAATTGAAAAATAAATTATCCTTACCAGTACATATATGCATTCACAAGTTGAGAATGAGACACACTACTTCTGGCTCAAATAAGAATTTACTAAATTGTGATTTAGTACGGGAATTTTTGTACATCCTATATACCTATAAATCTGGAAAACGTTTCTTGAATCTGAGTAATTCTGTAATATATAATAAAAGTACAATTGTTTCCTGAACAGAGTGTACCAATAAAAAGTAATCATAATCACTTTGGCACGAGTGTTTATACATTGGAATCTCCACATTGTCGTAAATACCTATAAAAAACAGAAAACAATGACTTACGAAAGGGATATAACATGTAAGATTGAATATGTATTCCTCAAAGAAAGTCACGTGGTTAATATTTGTGCAAAGAAGTGGTCGTATCAACACTTTTATATCGGCTAGAGGTGTTGAGTATATTGGAATAATACCCTATAAATTTAAGAATTCCCCCTTTTAACTGAATTAACAAATGAATAACTCCTAGTATACCAAATATTATTTGTGAATATTATTGAAACAACGTGGATGTTGCCAATATTGGAATTGAAACACCCAAATTTCGACTTTCCCTTTCTCATTGAATCTTTGCAACGTCTGAACTGAGAAGTATACTGGGTGGACCATTGGAGTCTGAACATTTACTAATTCAACAATTTTATTAAAGTTGAATGATTGAAACTAATTCATATTTTGATATATTCAAGCACCAAGAAATAGTTACAAACCAAAATATACTTAAACTCTCTAGTTTACGTATAATTGGAGAAAATTACACTTGAATGTGATCGACGCATTTTTTTTTTTTTTTTTTGCATTCTCACAGCAGTTGGGTGTCTTCAGAAACACCGTTTACGCCGTCTGCAAGCCCAAAACGTTGGAAAGCAAGAATGCCTCTGTCAAAAAGGCCAAAATGAATCCGGTGGAGTTAAAGAAAACAGCCCAGTAGTATATGTAGTGGTAAATTAATTAGGATATTGCTCTTAATCAGTGCAGATTGTTTAAAAGCAAAATCAAATGTTAGTAATTTAAAACAAGATAATTGATTTCATTGTAAATTTATGTACGAATTTATGGAAAATATAAGGGGCATACAACATTTATGGCTTCAATAACCACAAAATTAAATAAATGAGGGATTCATGTACGAAATTTGTTAACAATATTATAACTCTTTTTTCCCTACAACTCACGGTAGTTAATCACAAAAGAAAAGTCATTGTTGTACAAGTTTGCTTTTTTTTAATAGAAATATAGCTAAGGTTTGCCCCATTTTTATTTATTATAATATAATTATATTATACAGTATTGTAGAATTTTAAGGAAAAACATCAGTTATTTATTAGGGTGACCTCTACAAATCAATAGTTTCTTTAATATTTATGTAACCTTTCCATTTTGTTCCCTATACCGGGTCGTGCAAAATTGATGTACCACAAATCTATGTGACCAAACCTTTGCTCCTCCTGAGTCTCATTTAAGTCAGACGTGATGGATTACTTAAAGATATTTATTAAGCACACAATGACAGATATTATTTAGGAATTTGTTCTCCATTACTCTCAATGACAGCCTTTAAGCAGCCACAGAAGTTAGGGTACACTATAGCAATTTAGTCCATTCTCCTGAGCTACCACTCCTTCTCAACGGAGGATTTCAGGTCGATGACATTGCTAAGGCGTGATTTGAAGGCCTTGGACTCGACTTGTCACTAGATAGAGTAATCCAAAGGATTCAGATAAGGGCACTGGTGAGGCAAGAAGTTGTTGGCCCAAAACTCCATGTTCTCTTCCATCCTGGCTTGTACAATATTGGCTCTGTGGATGGGTGCCCATCCTTTGGAAGACGTAGGACGCCTTTGCCGACTTCTTGGTGAAACTGAGGACCTACAGGTGTACCTTGGTATTCAAGATCTCCAAGTGCTCGGGCAATGCGTCATACGTCTTCCAGCAGGATGGGACACCCGCCCACCCATCTTGGACACGTGGTCTTCAAACTGTTTTCAAAGAAAACAACCCGATTTTTCTGCTTGTTGAAGACAGGGTCGACAGCAAATGTTTTTCATCAATTGTCATGATACTTCAGGTCGTTTAGGAGACGTTTGGTCCGCTCCAAACGGACATGTTGTTGCTGTCGAGTCATTAATGGTCTTTCGACGTACCTCTAGGACTTTCCCTCGGCGGCATTGATCACCCTGGATACGGTGGGGGCCACGGACGTTTTTTGGCAAATTTGACCATGGACATTGTGGGCTTGACCTCAACCGCCTTTTTGTCCACTTATGGGATGGTTTGGCTGGCCTTCTACTACGGGGCTCGATTTTAACACTTTCTGAACCGGTAGATGATGTGCCTCTCAATCCAACCAATCTGGAAAATTTAAGGTATCTTTGTCTGTGAACAAACATAAATTTTACTGGTTTTGTAGTTCTAATACTTAAACCTTTTTTACACTTATTATCAATATTTAATATTTATTTCACTAAGGAGTACATAATCTAAATAAGGAACTCATTTTTAAAGCACTTTTCCCTTCTCAATAGCGTTAAAAATGTGATTTATACTGCTTTTCATTTATGTTTAAAAATACGTCAGCAAGTTGACAATTTTAGTCAAAAGTTTAAGAACCAAGTACTATCCCAGAATGTCATTTTAATGAACCAATTTCTGGGCCAGGAATATATTTTCAATATGAATATTGATTAAAAAAATAGAAATAAAAACATTTATTATTTTAAGTAACAGTAAGAACCACCCTACAATACTTTTTTAAAAGGAAAAACAGTGGTACAAGGTGATACTTTACATAAATCAGGATTTTTTTAAGTGTTCCAAAAGTTTAATTTCTTTATGCATATTTTTAATAAAACTATGCAAATATTACGCGTTAATTATAGATTTACAATGTCTAGTTATGTATATTTAAAAAAAGTGAAAGTACGGGGAAGGAGAGAAAAAATAAAAGATAAAAATGTAGTTAAATAAATTAAACTAAGACCATAGAGTTGAATGAACATATTATTTATTAATTAAATTAATTTTGAATGTTAATACTGGGAGACCTAAAAAAAAAATACTAGCTTTTGTTGTACGGTATAGTTTAAATTTTATTGAAAATGAAACATATTGTTTTTCAAGCAATAGTTAATCTTATACACTCTCTAGCGTACAAGATTTAGATAATGGAACTCTGAACATTGTATTTTTTTTTTTTTTTCATCTGCTTGCCATTATTTTTTATTTCATTAGGAGAGAAAATTCTCGAAATAAATATTTAATCTCTAGCCGATTTTGTAAATTTGTGCTTTTTTTAGGCCACTCCTTTTTTGCATTGAGCATATGCTTTGGGTCATTTTGGACTTCTAATATAAGTCAAACGACCCTGCTCTGAGGGAAGGTGGATCTCACCCCAAATTCATAGGGTTTATTGAAATGAGTATGTGCAATCTTATTACTAAAGCAAAGTTTAGCTGTATGTAGTTATGAAAAACTGTCACAGGGTGCACTTTAAATTGTGCTTCCTGATGTATATCATTAATATATTTTGATCAAAGAAATAATACTGTAGTAATATTAAATATAATTATCCTTTCGTTGATGCAGTGAAGTATTTTTCCCCCTTAGCAGAGAAACACCCCCATAAACAATCTGTTTCCTTGCTCATACTTGACAGAAGATATAGTGTTATTCAAATTATATTTGGATATTATAAGTACAAAAATGAGTGTTGTTAGGCCAGCAAATGCTCTTACTTTAAAAATAAACCTACTTTTCAAAATATAGACCATTTTTTGTCATTGTCAGTGGGCAAAATTATAAAATTGGAATATGATCAAATACTGATTTTCTCCACCGCACATATTGAGTAATTACGTAAGAGTGTGCTTATGAATAACAAATATTAAAGGTGGGTTTACTAAAGTACTTGCGCACAATTTAGCACGCAAATATTATTCCTTTTTATTATTATTATTTTTATCCATATGCTCTAACTTTAAAATTATCAAAAAAATTATGATGTACAATAATTTTAATGAAAAGGAAGAAATTATGCGTTCTAAATTAGTGTGTAAGCACTTCAGTCACACCACCTTAACTCTGCACTTTAGTTAGGGATTATCATTATTATTATGAAAGCAAAGGTGGTCTTTTTGTCCACACCAAATATCTCTGAACAATATCTGTTATTACTGCAACTAAAATATACAATTGAAAAAATATTTTTTTATGAAGTTTTATTTCAGTTTTGATATTGATATATGTATTCTTACTTCTAAATATTAAAAATTTGTACAGAATATAATCGATTTGACTATATCATCTCTTATTTATTCAATTGTATATAAAGTTTTGTAGGATAAATATTCTAGTTTCCTTCTTTTGTTCATTAGTTCAAACATTTCTTTATTTTTTATCAAATACCTGGTCTTTAAATACCAAACATTCCAAAGAAGTAAAGGATTATTAAAAAATAAATTTCTAACCGAATATTTGAATTCTAAAAAAAAGAAGCTTTTTTAAATAAGTATGTATATTAGGATGGGTCATGTTGAAAGGTTTGAGAATTTGCGTATAAGCTTGCGCCTAATTACTCCAAGTAATGCCGGGGAGTACCCGTAGTATTTAAAATTAAATGTAATTTACATTGTGGAACTAATTTTTTTTAATAAGTGCAAAAATTAAACCATTGGATAATAAAAAATCAAGATAATCAGTCAACTTTCTCCAGGAATCAAATTTCCTTTCCTAATTGGTAAAAATTATAAACAAATATATCCATCATACCTAAGAAATATGTCAAATAAACTAACAACTGAATTTTGTAACCTTCAAAATGTGTTCAATCGTCCTGAAACATGGCAAGGAATAGTTTTTCAAGTTATTACAAATTTCAAAAAAAATTGTCTTCATCGATTCCACAAATTCTAATTTTCAACCTTCCCATATGTATCTAGGTATATATATATTATTTAAAATTTGCAATGAATTATAATTTGTGTTTCACGTACGCATACTAACTTGACATTTTTTTAGGGTGTAACTGGATGCTTTATGATCATTTTTCCAAGAAATAAAATGCATACATTTTTAGTAGTTGTTTTAATCTATTAGTAGGTAAATGTATGTGTAACCGTAAACATATTTAACAAGATTAATCTAATGGGAGATATATCCAGTAAGATAATCCCTATAGGTTTGAATGTGTTATATATAACAATATACAAAAATACTGAAAATCGTGTTTTATGTTGGTAGAAAGCATGAAATTACATAAGGTACTTTATTTTATGGTAAATTAATATCATAGAAGTTCATTTCCAAAGCCAGTACTTTTCATCATTTTGAGAAAATAAAGAAAAATCTGTCCTCAATTACAAATGATTTTTTTAAAGTATAGAGCCAATCTACCAGGTATCCATTATATTCATTTTATATCAAATTTAACCCCAACAAAATGTTAGGTCCATCGTAAATTAGCAACTAAAGAATGTATTTTATTTTATAAACAATTATTTCTATAAAAATAACTGTTTTTGTACCTACAAAATACTATTAAAATAACAATCATAGCAGCCAATTGTACAGCTGGTTTTCTAATTTTAACAGATAGAACATCAAAACTGGAATACACTGCTTTTGAAAAACAAATACGAATACTGAGTTAATTTGTTTTGGAATAATTAATGAACTTCCTGTGCAAAATATATAAATAAATAGCTGACATTGAAACAAAAAAAAATGTTTCCCATGTACTCAGACCATTAAACTGCTATAAAAATGTAATAAATCTGTAAAAACAATTATATTGAAATAACTGCCTATTATAAGGATCTCCTCAATTAAAAATCTCAAGGTGATCTTGTTTGTATCTTGCTTCAAAAAGAAGTAAACAAACTAAAAAATAAGCAGATAATAATTTCCTGTTTTGTTTCACCCTTATTATCAGTTAGTTTTGTTCTGTATACCGGAGCTAGGGTAGAACCGCATTAATACCTCATTATAAAAATACTATATTTAATTGTAAATTGGTCTAGAAACGGTACTTATGTATGTCATAAAAAGATGGGGCTCTCAATTACGTAGATACTCTAATTTTATGATCATATCCCTTAATCAAAACTAAATGTCCCTTATAAAACATTTTAGTATTACATTTATTCCATCAGACTTAGGAGTTGTGTTTGGAGTTCATATACTCTAATTCTATTTCCTTCGCTAGAAACTACCGAGACGGAAACCTCCACACATTAAAATTAAGTGAATATTTTCTCCTTAGTGTGCTGTACATTGAGCTGCGTCGTTCCTTCAAAAATTTCTAAGCCAGCTCCCACATCAAAAAAATAATTGCAGATATCTTTGTAATTTGCTTTTATAATTGTAATAAAAAAATTATAAAACTTATTAATTGTCTAATGGAGAGTTTGCAGAAAATAAAGCTCGCTGGGCAGAAAATTCGTCTTATTTTATTTAATAATATATAATAAATTTATAAAACATATATTTTGAGCATTTTTAAATCACTATTGTTTTTATTTAATTTGAATATCTATATCCGGATATGCTAATGCTAATTAGAAATAATAAGTGGTGTGTTTTAGGTTTTAGACCTGTAATGCCATATATTTCTTTCTTTATTTAAATATAATTTGCCAAATATTACTTAAAAGTTAATAATCGGTATATAACTGAATTAATACTTATGTTGCAAAAGTGAACGACACAAAATAATTTTTATTCAGAGGCTCTCACATACATTTATAGGTTATTAATTATATAATTAAAGTATTATATATTAGATTTAAATACATATTTATCATTAATACTAGAAATTTCTTATCAATGTTAATGATAATAGAAATGAAATATAAATAGTTTTAATAAAATATTCCTTAGTTTCCTGTTAGTACATAATTTCTAATTAGAAAACTTATATTGAAATTAGCTTTTGAGGATTACTTGGACACACGTTCAAAATTTTTAACCTTCTTTTTTTGCTAATATGGTATTTTATATCCAACTACTTATGGGTCTACACTAAATTGGGCTAGAAAGATTTTGTGTTAAAAAAACCTTTTAAAAAAGATTGACATAAGCAAATATACAATTTACCATATTTTCCAGTTTTTATTCGGACAATGCGAAAACGCAAGCCAAGCAACTAAAATGCGAATAGTGTTGATGGTCTATTTAGGTTTTGTCTATTCTGTTTTGATAATTTTGATGTCCAAGATGTACCAAGCTCTGGAAAGCCAATTTTCAAAAATGTGAATAAATACATGGAAATCGTCGAGTATGACCTTCATATAAGCACTGTTTTGATTGCCAAGGAAAATATTGATGGAAAATAAATTACAAAAATCATTTTTTAGTATCGTTATAGATAGAAACAAAGCCACAAAATTAATTTTATCAGTTAGGACCAAAAAATGAAATAAAATATGATTAAATTCAAAAAATGGATGAAACGGACCTAGTGATATTTCAAGGGTTAATTTTTTTTTTCGGTTATTTTTTTATTACTGCCAAATACTAAATTGCATTAATGAAGGGATTATCCATTTCTATATAAATTTGGGATTTTTTTGTGTTTTTTACTTAGGATTTATTTCGCTTCTTTATAATGTGGTATTTATTTTAAATTGCTTCATAAAAATATGTAAAAATGTGCTTTCATTCCCGATGTAAAAACACTTATACCAGATACGTATAGACATTCCACACAAAATTGTTGATTTATGTAGTAGATAGATATGAAAAATAAAGATATACAATTTATGCTTTAAATAATTTATAATTCGTGTTTTTCTTTTATTTTTCAGCCAAAAGGACCGAGAGTGGTAAGTGATTTTTTTATGTTTCTTTAATTGGTCAGATGTATTTGAACTTATTCATTATTTTCCGAAAATTATGAGTTATGTTCTATAGATTGTTCTTTCCAAAAATGTTTTTTACAACATACACATGATTTAACGTAATTTTATGCCATGAAAAAAATACAAAAACATACGTATATTATCAAGGTGCATGTTTTCAGATTCAAAATGTATTTCAGTTATTTCTATATCTTTTCCTGAAATGGAGAAAATGTTTTGTAAGTACAATAGAATTACCTTTTCCTTGGAAATTTAATGGATTCTTCATTTTTTAACCTAATGATTTTGATATAACATTGATATAACACATATGTTTTTAAATGTTAAAATAACAAGATTCCTATATCTAAAATTAAAAATCGTTTTGAATAGACCATTGATAATGCGAACAACTTCCCTTCAAGCCTATAGTTTGTTTGCTTTTTTCAATCGATAAACCCCTATAAATTGTAGAAATAAACATAAGTTCTATCATTGCAGACTTAGTTAAGTCCAAAGACCACTAAAATTACACTTCATCAACAATTTGTAATTATTGTCTTATTATCCTTTTTCCAATTTTTTTATAGCAGATAACGAATTTTTAATGAACCTATAGTTTACACAGCATAAGAAATTAGAGGGCATTGAATGCCTTTTAAAATCTCTGTTGCTTTTTTATTGATCCCTCATATTTTTTTGAACATTTCGATAATCATCAAACAAGAAAAGTTCGGTGAAGATTTTTAAAAGCAATTTCTTCAAAGTTAGGGTGTCGAAAATCCCAGTTTACTAACATAGTGTTAAAAAAGTAATAATTTCTTTAATAATTTAGATGAAATTTGATCAGATTGACCATTTGAGAAAAGGGATGAATTTATGAATACAATATAACCTTGAAGATATCCTTTATCTCTTTATGAAAATGTAATGCTCAAAAACCTTTTTTCTTTTTGACTGTTCACGGGTGAACTTATACTACATATGTGTTGCGCCAATGATATAAATTGAATACCTTTAGTGAAATTTGCAGAACACCCACAGGGTTTATAAAAATAGTTTGGTGATCAAAATTGAGGGTAATTCGTCAAAGGATACAAGTGTAATCCACACTCAAATTCGAGAAAATTCATTCCACCTTGTTTTTGTGTTGACAAGCCACATATGTAAGAGTATTAATCGAATAACTATGTTATTTGTAATAACCTTATTTGGCTACACAGTAGCATTTATTGGCTTGTTTGCTAGATGACTCTTATAAATCCCGGGTATTCCTACAAGTAATCAATAAGAACAAGTTGAATAAATTTACATCCACAAATACATTACCAAACATCTATAAATCAATAAAATATCACCTAACGTGGAGTTAAAAAAGGAATCTGAATCCCAGATTGGGTAAAAAAATACTTAGAAGGAAATCTTTTGAAGATATAGTAGCATTTCTCAATATTGGTGTATAGCTTTGGTCAAGGTGCTCTTAGCTATGAGTTACGGCAATTATTGATGAGTTTTCTAGTTAGATGATGGCTTCATGTATGCTCTAAATAATTTTCTCAGTCACCATTTATATATATTTATGAATGGGTAAATCCATGAACAACTTACACCAGTAAACAGATTTGACTTAAATTAACTTAGTAACATTTTTTATAGTAGATCAGCTCACAAATGAAATTTGTAATCTGTAACTCAATCAACTCTGAGTTCTAAGGACTTTAAGACAAAAAAAAATCCATTTTGATAAATATTTGATAAGCTATATATGTATTGTAAACCAAAGTAACATTTACTACCTTTTCACATGCAGGTGTTGTTCGATAAAAGTTTTTTAGAACATTACTAAAATTAAGTGATGATGATCTGTTTATATGGTGAAATTTAAAAAAAAATAAAAGGTCAGCCAAATCAGTTCTTAAAAAATTTGAAGTCAAAAAGTCAGATCAGGTTTTACTTATTTTATCATTACAAAAAAAACAAAAAAAACAGACGTTTTGTTGAGCTAAGTAATAGCTTTTAAACGATTTATTGTAAATGTTTAGATTAAGAATATATGTCTAATTAAAATGTTATTTTTTTCATCTTTAAAAGTTCACAACTCAGCATTGAATTAAATTATATATCCATATGTTGCATTTCTAATCTTTTCTGCTTTAATGAAATTATCAATATGTATAAGTATCCATATAAAAAGGAAAACCTTATCCGTCAATAAAAATAAAAAACTTACTGACCCGAGTAAAGACGTGTATTTGCAAATAAATTGGGATTTGAATATTTTTTTCAAAATAAGATCTCAAACGAGCAATTATCCCAGAGGCACATACTTTATAAACGAATATTTTCATACTGAAGTTCCAGGTACGGTTATTTTGAGAAATTTAATTATATGTCAAGCGGATCGTACGAAATAATCAAAGTAAATAATCTCTGATTTCCACTTTTCATAAAAAAAGTGACTGCATATAAAAAAACAACAACAGATTATGCTGTCAATATATATAATTTTAGTGGTAGTGGCGTTGACAAAGTGATAGGATTAAAAAGAAGCAATCCTATTAAGCTCTTAAAGAAACAAAAAAAAAAAAATAAGCTGAAAAGATTTTGTTTTTTTCCGTCTTAATGAAGAAAAAAAGTCGTCTACTTTTCCAGTTTTTTTTCTTCTTTTAAGTCTTAAATAATCTTTTAAAGACAAAAAAAACATCAAGAATGTAAAAGTTAAAAATTGTATTTTGTTGTCAATATATCACTGGTACTAGATAGACAATAGATACTATCACCTTCAATAAACGTGATAAGAATGACTAATCAATGATGTTTTTTTCTATTTATTTGAAAAGTAACACTTCTTCAAAGTGAAGTAAAGTTTATTTTTTGTTTACAATGTAGTGGGATACTTGTATCAAACAAGAACGAAAGAAGGATTTCTTCACTCCATCAATTGATTTGTTGTTCATTTATTATTTTCCTTAGGTATTTGTATAAACAAATGTTTTCTTATTCTTCAACAAAGTAACTTTCTTTCTCTGAATAAAAAGGCACCTTCCCATATAAAAAAAGAAATGAAAAGAACAGCACAAAAAAGAAGAAGATTGTTCTAAATTATACAAACACATTGTTATATTATACATAGTACACACATACAAGGTGCTTCCGTCAAAATGTACGATCTTCTAACATGACATTTAAAAGCTATTAACTTAAACGGTGTATCAGAATGAGATTTTTAAGACAATCAAATTAATATACTTACAGAATGGGGACCTACAACTAGCAGTAGAATGAATAAATTACCTAAAACGTGATTTTTATGGAATCAGAAAACTACAACTTTACACTAATTTAAGATATAATTGAATACTACAGGGTGAAGACTCCAAAATTAGAAAATTTTATAAGCCGTTTCAACTTCTCCATATTTTTATTTTGTGGGGCATTTTTATGGTAAAATTTTCCACACATTTTATTCAATATGTCCCCCTCCATTCTGAATGATGGCTTCAATACTGGGACGAACAGAAGCACAACTTGGCTTGATGAAGTCCGAAGATAAGTTGTTCCACTCCTCCGTGATCACTGCCATCAGTTCATCGACATTTGGGTGAGAAATCTTGTGCGTATTGCCTCCAAGACACTCCAGGGGTTCAAGTCGGATCAGGACAAAGGCTATAAGTATGCCAGCCAGAAAGGAGTCATGTTCTCCTTGTAGAAATGCTGCACTTTCTTGGACGTATGAGTTCATGTTCTTCAACCATGGAAAGACATGGTACCTGAGGACCTAGACGTCCGTGTTGACTTTCTCGTTGACCTAGAAGAAGTAGGGAGGCATCTTACTGCCGTTGGACACCACGATGCCGAAGACCATGACCTGAGCTGGATGTTTGGTCCTGAAGTTTCCCACGACCTGAGCTTTTGATTCAGCCAAGAAGAGATTATTTCTCTGTTTTAAAAACATCATCCACTGGTCTACTTCTGCACAGAGGAGATCGCACACCCTCAGCCATTTTAATAGTTGTTTGGATATTTCTGAATACACAAAAAAAAACCATCAAATTATCTTACTTTTAGAACTGAGGCTAGACGGCCTCAGAAAGAATTCTAATTTTTGAGGCCTCACCCTGTATATTTTTTATTGAGTATGTCCTCTTTCACAAGAATTACAGACTCGACACTCCGGCGAACAAGTTGACTGATCTTGACAATAAAGTTGATCTCTATGGCGTACCATGCTTTTATATCATTTTTTGTGTGTTTATTACTTTCATGGGCCCTGTCAGTTCCTAATCAAGAGTTTTTTCATTAAGTATACACCAAAAATAGGGAATTTACAATCCAAGAATATTGGAATTATCAAATAAATATTAAAAAGACGTAAATTATTCTGGATATTCCCAATTTTTGAGTTTTGGATTCGAGTAATAAATATTGGAATCGGTTGAGTTTTTGAGTAATTCGATATTGAATCAAGTCAAGTTTTTTTTTGAAGATTAAGGGATTTTACGTGAATAAAGCTTGTACTAAAAATTTACTCAATGTTTCGTATTCTATTGCTTAGATAACAACAATAAATGTGGGTTTTCGCCAGTGTGTAAAAGTGTTGTTGTGTAGTGTTATAGGTATGTTAAAAACCAATTCCATACTTGGGAATAATTGGCTAACCACGTGATGATTTTTAGACATTTCCCCCCACCCCCTCTCTTTCTGGAGAAAAAGTTGCAAAATTCAATAATTTTGTGGACGTGCGTATTGCTACCTAGTTTTTCTGCTTTGTTAATATTACAAATTTTCATATTTGAACTTACTGGAGCAATTTCTATGATTTTATAAAGCATTCAATTATTAATCAAATATCACTATTAATAATTTTACTAAATACAATGTTGTAATCAGGGTTTTGTTTCGGGATAGGTCTGATTTGAGTGAATATGAATTACTTACCCTCAATACAATACCAATGAATAATCCTATTGAAAAGTTATGAGGGAGCCAGACTACCCCCAGTGATTATGGCCCTAAAACTTTTAACAATTTTGCGTGGCATTTTTGTGTACACCCTGTATACACATAGAATAAAAAGGATGGTGGAAATAACAAGAATTAAGTATATTGTTGTTTGAGAAAGAGAAAAAAAAATCGAATTGAGATTAATGAATAGATATAACAACATTATTAGCAAAATAAAAAATCTTTTGCTGAGCTGATGATGATGATGACAACTATTGTTGACAAATCAACTCGACGAATAGATGTGTACAATAAATTATTTTCTTTATTTTTTGTAGTGGATATATTCTTGTTATATCTCACCATAATATATGTATATAGCAGCACTTTCTTACTTCATTGCAAAGATAAAAACGTTTTTCCTTCTTTTGTTTGAGATTTCGTTGGATGTGTACAATTTACCAAATTGGTAAATTTATATAAACTATCCAATACATTTTATTTTTACTTTAAAGACAAACTGAAAATATCTGAATATGTACATTTAATATTCAATCCAATAATTTAAAAAAAAAATATGTATCCAAATCAAATATTTCTTCATTTATCTAAGTAAGACTGGAAATAGGTAACTTAATTAACTGGCTCTTACTGTACTTTCCTCCAATTGGTAGTGGAGAGGAGGGGAGGTTGGCTACCAATATCCTAAAGTACGTTCTCTTAAATTATATATAATATTTTAAAGTAAATTTAGGAAGACATTGCCATAAATTTAAATAGGGACGAGTCACTTTTTTGAATATACAAACACAGAGAAGAATGTTCAAAATCACCAACAATGTTCAAGATTGTTTTTTTTAATTCAATGCTTTCCAAATTTTAAGTATTCCAAATGGAAATATTACATTTCAAACACAAATGATTTAATTAGGATTTGAGGAGAGTGTGAGCTTTTGGAAGAAGATTGTAACTTTGATACCTCATTCGAATTTTGGAATCCTCAAATACGTATTTTCTTGTTCTTAATGAAGATATTGGCTTAAAATTTTCTCTTATTGTTAGCAAATGATATAAAAAAGAACTAAATCTAGGGTATAATTCAAGTCAAATTATTGAAAATAAAGTTTCAAATATTTTTTGAAGATTTAATAGTGTAAATTGTCTTCTAAATATTTCACAGTTAACAATCATTCGTACATAAAAAAATCTATGAATAAATAATCAATTGTTTTTCATGTTCATACGGAATAACTAGTATTTTGTCGACTCACACCATTATCAAATTGGTTCGACTCGAGTCGATGATTTTTCGACTTGACCCAAATATTGAGTCAAATTAAAAAGAAGAGATGAGTACAATCCAAATTATTAAGGCTATGTTAATCGAAGTACTTATAATAACTCCAAGAAAGAAAAAAATACGTGTATTCTTAAATTATTTTCTTGATGTTTTCTTTTTAAAAATTAAATAAACTTTTTGATTGTAAACCCTTTGCAAGCAATCATGTATTTTATTGACAAAAAATTAAATATAAGTGTTTTTATTGATTTTCTTTTATAGATTTATATTTATTAAATAAGATCATTTCATATTTAATTTCGCCCTTAAAATTGGGAGTTTTGAAAACGGTTAATTTTGTTACAAAAAGGGTTAGCCTTAGTGTAAAAAAATAGTACTTGCTAAAAGTTTAAAAATTGATCTAAATTTTACTATAAACATGTTTTTTATCACGTCCAAAAAAAGAGTGTTTTTTTATTACCTGTAAAAGCATGAGCCAATCATTGAGTAAGAAAAGAAATCTTAACATACAAACGTTAATATTAAACGTTTTTCTTGAATGGTTAATGAAAAAAAAATCGTCATTTCTGGCTCTGATATATTTCTCTTTTTTTTCTTTGTTTTTTGGGTATTTCAAAGTTTTGACATTGTTTCAGAAAAACTTTACTGTATAGCAACTTTTTTGGCTCCATTTTCTTATAATTTTCTAGCAATGTATCAAAAAGTCTTATACAATCGTGTTATGGGTATTTTATTGATTTTATCCTATATAGTATTTTGCATTGTATCTCTCAGTTCCCCCCTTCCCTTAAAAAAGAAAAAGAATAAAAACTACAAATTATAACCACCAAATAACAGTATTCATAAAGTTGTAAATTCCAAGCACTTTCACTATGTAAAAAGAAAAAAAACCGAAAATTTATCTGGTAATCTTTAAAATTTGAAAAAAGGTTTTATAGGAAAGCAACTTATTTGTCATGATGGTTAATAATATTAGCTACAAATACTAGAAGCTATGAAGATAGAATAAAAATACCGGTCAAGTGCAACGACTTTTTGGCAAATAATATCAGAGTATTTTTTAATTTTCCCTTCTTTTTGTATTATTTGTACACATCAACATGCTTAATCCATTTACAACTTTTAAAAATGACTAATGTAATGCTCAAAAAGTTGCCTTATTCTAGGAATATAAAAACACATACCTACCTTCCCAATAATGTTAAAAAACCACAATAAAGTCTTCATTAAAAAAAAAAAAACTTTTCGTAGTCTTTATTAAAAAAGTATAAAAACCTTCTTCTTTCATCTTTTTCTGAAAGTCAAAAATATATATGTGTACTCTATTTTTAATTCAAAATTCATTTTGTAAAAATTGTGGTTTACTTTTTCTCCTTCTTTAATTAATGTTATCACTTTATTTATGTATTTCTAAAAGAGAAAACCTTTTAGAGATGTAGAAAGCAATCTGTTTTTGTAGCCTGTAAAATGAAGTAAATACTAAATACCTTCCTAAATAAATCAACAAAGAGGACTATAGTAAAGTAATTATTATGGAAAATATCTTGAAAGAAAAAAGTAAATAAATCTTTTGGTTCTGTTGTAATTTTTAATCATTTTAAACATGTCTTTTGTTTAATAACAGTTGAAAAACTGTTGATACATCATTAATGAAATAAATATTCTGTGGATGTTGTTTTCTTTTGGTCTTTTGCTGACAAATAACAACTGTATAAATAGTGTATCAAAAACAGAGACCTGTTATCTCATAGTCCATTGATAATACGTATTGTTATTTTAAATGGGAAGTTTCTAATTATAAAAGAACCCAAATACTTTAGTCTTTCAACTATATTAAATTAGTGTATTTTGCCTTAAACGAATTTGCCATAGCACATTTCACTTTAAAGCCATTTTGCTTGAAGATTATTTTCCCTTAAGCTGTACATTTTCGAAAAAAAATTTAATTTAGTAATGCTACTTCAAGTTTTGGGTTCCTATTTTCACTATATACATATATTGTGATGTTTTGTTATGTAAGTAAAATTTTATAGTCCTTATTTCTAATGTTGCAAATGTTTAACAAAAATCAATTAGGGGTATTTTTTTCTTGTCCTTAATCCATAAAAAAAATATTTGTACAATTTTAACATTTTCTAGTTATTTTAGAACAAATTACCTAGATTTTATTCAAATACTGGTGTTTGTCATGGGCATCAAGTAGCATTTTATCGTGCACGGAAAATGGCCATGTAGAAAATTTGTACTGAGAAAATTGCCATTCGGAAAATTTCCTGTCATTTACAAATAAAATCAGAATAACTCGACCAAAATCTTGCAGGTTGCCAAGCAGGTTAAGAACCACTGATACAACTTCAATAAGCATTCAGACCCCATATGAATATTTAAAAGCGAACACCGTGTCCAAAGGTTCAAAATTACATTAACTACGCAGGTAACATAGAAAAACAAATTTTATATTGTACGGTATTTTTCAATGTGACAGTCACGATAAAACAGGGATGTCTGGTCAATCTACTGTAAACCATATAAAAATTAGTATATGTTCAATTTTGCAGAGACACTAAACTTTTTAGCAGTATATGGAGGGGGCCTTCATTCTTTGTTAAGTGTTGGCAGTTTTTTTAACTTGTCTGTGGTTCTTCCGTAATATTAATCAACCCATAAGCCTGAAGTTTATTTAGGAGCAACAGTGATTTTTAACCTGCTTGATTTATTGCCCTAGCCATAATCAACCCAAGGACCCGAGGTTCATTTTGAAATATTTGGGAGGGAGCCTAAATACTTTTTGATGTGGTGGCAGGGGTTTTAACCTGCATGGTGTCCCTTCTGTAGTCCTAAGCAATCCATGAGCTGGGGTTGATTTTGAAGTATTCAGAGGGGGCCTAAATGATTTGTGAAGTGGTGGCAGTGGTTTTTAACCTGCTTTATGTCCCTGCTATTAATGAAACATGTTTTGGGCAGAGATGTTCTGATCATAGACATACCGAAAGGGACCTCACGTGACGTCCCTCGTGTTGGTCTCATTTTCAAAAGGGGAAAGAGAGGGGGAGGAAAAATAGAAGAAAAAAACGAGGAAAAAAACAAAAAAAGACCAATAAGCATTAATAATAAGGAAGATTTCCTTACAGCTACTCACAAACTGGTCAAATGGATGCATGATGACGACATCAGAAATATTCCTCCTTCGTACAAGGCAGCAGCTAATATTCTTACCTCTATATTAGCAACTTCTTGTTCTGCAGAACTATCATTTTCAACCCCTTGTCTTATAAAAACATACCTGAGGAACCAATTCAATGAAAATCGTCCGATACCATTTGCAATTTTGAGCACTGAACGTTCAACTACTAACTTTATTGAGGAGCTAATCAACGAATTTGCTAAACAATGAATGATTTGCTTCTTGATAATTCTTTATGTCTGTTGGTTGCATTATTTAGTGTTGTCTAAAAAGATATTAACATTTTCATTTTTTTTTATTACCAACAATATAACTGATTCATTTGTTTGAATACATTCACTCACACACATATACCAAGGGAATAAAAATTTGTTTATTTTAAATCTCCCAGAACATGTTTTTTTGTCAGACTTAAATGATCGTCAGACTTAAAAAAGGGTGTGACATCCCTTATGTGAGCTTCAGTACGTCTATGATTCTAATTTTTGCTTGAAATGACAAGAACTTTTCCCAACAGCTGTTTTCTCCAACGAATTTTCTTATGGTAATTTTCGCCATGCGAATTTTTTTTAGAACCATATTGGATGCATATGTTAAGTCCTTTTTTTTAAGCATTTGAGAAAGTAAAATCATATTTTGATGAAATTTGTTCATTTTTTGTAGTAAGAGTATCAACTTTTCGCATCCAAGATGACCTTCCTTTTATTATTTGACAATTTATGACATCAGTGAAAATGCTGTATAAAAAATTGTGTAAAACTGTTTACCATTTTTTATAATAAAAAACTTACTCCTTCTACTGGGCCATCTTTCTTGGCTTCAGTTCTTTGATATCTAATACAAAATAAGGTCATATAATCTACATATATTATGTTTATAGGTTTACTTATATATGAAACATACATTCATAGATGATACCATTTTGAACAAAAGGGCTGTAAAAACTAATCTTCACACATCTATTTATCCACTAGAGTATGTAGAATTTATTTATATGATGAAAGTAAAGACGGTGTATGAAAAAAGGGGTTTGTGAGTTGATAAGCAGTTAGTTTGTACAGTGATATTTTGATAAAGGAGGAATGAATTTTATTTTTAAATACAAATGGGTTATCTATATGAATAAACTTTCATAACGAAAAATGAGCCTTAAATGTAAAATTGTATTTAATGCACAAATATTAAAGGAAAATAGGGCGGGAAAATCATAAAATTAAAAGTAATTACTAGTAATGGTACGAATCCAAAAAAAAAAAATCCGATACCGATCTTTCTTTTAAATAAAAGTTAAAAAGTATTATTTTTTTTTAAATTTCTAAGAATTACAGTTGATAAAATAAATTACTTTCCTTTATTTAATATAAATAATTTTTACAATAATTAAAAGACGGGGATTTTTTCCATGGCAAATACTCATAGAGTGATTAATCTAACAGCACACTTTCCAAAGGATTTTATATAAAAAGTTGAGCTTTCTTAGATTCCTTTACAAAACTTATTCCCCTAAAAAACCGATATCCCTGCCAACCACATGTGCTTAGAACACTTTTGTTCACGTTTAACTTGTGTTCAATATGTTTCTTCTCACTCTTCAAGCATTTTTTTTTCCAAAAATATTTTTTTTTACAATATTTGTGAAATTATAAGACTCAAGTAAAAAATTTACATATTTGTTTTATATCTTGACGGATATATTTAACATTCGTTTTTACATAACTTCGAAAATAATAAATATTAAATACTAGTAATACATAAGAATCGGAATCACAAATTAAAACTAATTTTCCCGATGTCGATTCCACAGAAAACACCTGATTCTCCGATTCCAATTAATCATCCCTTCATTATTAATTACTCCTTCCAGAGATCTAATGTACATCATCTATCCAAGACGAATGAAGATCCGAAAATCTTCTACTATCAGATTTTAGAATATGGATTATATATACTTTTGTGTTTCCTTTGGTATTTTAATATGATTTGTAGTTGTGAACGAAAAATGTATCATGGTTTATTGTGGGATATCATCTAAAAAGTTATGATTGACCATATAGCTCTTGAACTTGAACTAATGCGGCAATACCATTGCTGGTTTCTGACTTTCATTAATGTTGAGTTGCTTACTAAAATAAGTGAAAAATATCAATTATAAAGTCTGATTTAACATTTTTATGCGTTAATACAAATTAAAACAATTAAGTTTACTTATATAGTTTACAGCTTTCATTTTTTGGAGACATATTTAGCTCTAATATAGCTTAATGAAGAGAGTCTACTACGTTATATTAATTTCCTTTATTTGTAACTATAGAATTTTATGACATTTCATTGTAATTTGCAACGTCTCTGAAAGATTAATCATAATGATTTAGTAAGTAATACGTAAAATAATGTGAAGTAGACATAATTTGAGCAAAGCCACTCTAGTTTGCATTTTTGTTGCCAGGTACGTTACCGAATATTTATAATACTTTAAAAAAACATATTGGTATTTTGAAACTAATAATATAGAAAGTACTTTCCCGGATGGTTCGTTCCATGAGTTTTCGCCAGCGCAAGTTTCGCCATTATTTACATATTATGGCAGCAATATATTTTCACACAGATAATTTAAGATTTAAAGATGTACAGGAATACCAATTTCCGAAGATTTGAAAAAAATGTGTGCATGGCAGCGCCCTGAAAGAAAAAATCATGGGGATTATAATCAGGGGAGGAGGGAGCCATAGGTCAAGTGACCAGTTCTAATGGACATACTCGAGCAGCCAGGCCTGGGTTGTCTTAGTCTTATGAAGACATAGGGCCTACCCCTTACAACTACTTTCATCGAGGGATTCAAGACGTCCTTCAGGAACTCCATTTAAATCCCGCATTCACTTTAATACTCTGAGGGAAGGAATACAGCGGAGATTACGGACCAAAAAGGGAACTTGTGTTGCACCGCGGGAGCATCCTTACAAATCTCTTTAGACAAAAAAGAAAAAACCCCAATTTAGCCGTTTTTCAACCCCTTCATCTGTTATAAATCCAAATTAAATTTAAATTGCCCTCATTTCCAGTTATTCAATATAAAAAAAAAGAATTACATAGGACTTCAAGAGAAGGAAGACCTATTTTAAGCCCAAAAAATTAGAGCAAATATTTATATAAGGGCAAAAATTGGAGGGCAAAATTTCATTTGGCGTATCTTCCGGTCATCGCAAAATACGACATAATCTTATTGGTAATTGATAAACTCCTGCATCTATTCTAAATAAGAGTCTGGGCTATGAAACCAACTTAAGCAAATCCAAAATTATCATCCACCATTAATTGTGTTATTATTTCGGACATTTTCTCTTTTGAGAGCAAAGGTTGGAAGATACATTATAGGTAACTAGGTGTTAAAGTTTGTGCACTTACTTACTCGTAATTCAAGAAACCCACTGTACTTGGAATTTAAAATAATAATTGATAAAATTAATGAAAGTCATTACAAAAAAAAACGAAGTACAGACAATTTGATAAATGATGGTTCATTAATTAGTTTTATACGTTTCCACATTAAGAATATATACAACTGTGTAAATGTAACAGAGTTTCCCTCTCTGAATGTACGATGAACAAATGTATATAATAATGGCCGCACGGTGTTCGTATTCGAAGGATATCAAAAGAATATTGTATTTTTTAATTTTACATATTGAGGAATCATTATTTTCATTTTAAAATATACCAACGAATTATCTTTCTTAGTACTCTTACCCCAGTCTAAGCTAACTTAAATTTTTCTTCTTTAATATTAACTAATTCAGTCTTAAAAAAGATAATTTATTGTTTTTTATCTAGATTTTTTCCTGATTTCAGTGATGCCAGTATTTTCAATATTTATTCGATAGGAACGGAGTAATTTGATTTTTTCGATAGAAAATCCTCCTCTCTCATCTTCTTGTCCAAAATATATGTAATTTGCACCAAATGGTTAATGCTAGCTTTATAAAAAAATTATCAAGTGATAGATAATACTCTAAATACAAAGGCTATGAAACACAAAAAAAGAACTTGAAGAAACACTGGAAAGCTAAATTTTATTTTCCGTAATATGTATTATGTATAATTCATGTTATTTATCCTTGGAAAATAAATAATATCTATAAAAAAATAAGTTGAAGCACATATGTACATTCAACTACAAAGATATTTAAAAAATTATAAATAAAAATGATAATTAATTTGAATAAGAAAAGTTACTATTGTTACGATTGTAGAAATATATATGTTGATATGTAAATAATATTATAAAGCTTTATAAAAAATTTGTCAGGTAGTATATAATATTTATTGAAAGAAGACTATTATAAATGAAATTAAATAGCTGAAACATTACGAGAGTAACATACGAAGTACTTGAGTATTCTGATAAATTATCTCCTTTCCTGAGAAGCATGAAGTGACCTCCCCTCTAAAACTTTTTCCCCCGTACCTAAATCAAAAAAGATTATTTCTTCAAAAGATTAAAATTATGTCCAACCTCTATTAAGTGGTCCAGCAAAATAAATGTATAGTGATATCTTATGGCAGATGGCCTCTTAAACTAACTTTCCTATTATGTAACCAATCTAAATTTGAAAACTTGATATGGCTGCTTAGTTCGGTGACACGCTTAAAATAGGTGGACCTTAGACCAGAATTGGCTCTAATAATATTTCACAGAATTTATTATTTACTAAAGAGATTACTATATTTACGGGAAACCGGGACAAATATAATTTCCCGGGAAATGGTCACCCATAGTATGTATACTATATATTTCTTCTTGAAAGACAAATACTTCAACAATGATAGTTAATTATGATAATTTAACTTGAAATGAAACTCATTTTTCAAACACTTCTCATTTAGTTTCTCTTATTTTATTTTATATTTTACTTTCTTAAAAATAAATATAAATTCTTGAACTGACGTTATATTCTTACCTCTTATTCTTATTTCAGAGAGGTATAATCCATCATCTTTCCCATTCGGTGTCATGCGAGGCTATCAAGGTAAGAAATTATTAGAGTACTTTTTGATATATATGTTATATATATATATATTTTAAATAAAACCTTTTTGTCGCATTTTTTTATATAAATATATACATTTATTTTTGCATGCAAAAAGGGTATATTGCACCAAGTTCTTAGTATGTAAATTGTATTTAATCAGTCGTGTATGAAGAGAAAAGAAATATATCATAGCAAATGATCCTGGTTATGACTCCATTTTATTTACAAAATTTAACAAATCAAACAACTTTTTACGGATTTCTTGGCTGGTTTTAAGAAAATCGTCATAGTTTTATAAGCGAATACATTTTTTTTTATAGACGTCTTGTTCCGTAAATCAGAATACCAACGCGTTTAAAACGGTACAATACTACACCTTCAAAAACAAGTAGTTAAACACCCCTGGTAGATTCATGATTGTTGTTTTTTCCCCATTCAAAATGTGACTTTTTGTGATAATACATATGACGTCATTTTGATCATTTAACTTATGCAACTTTCCCTTCCCATGAAAAGCTTACCTTGTTCAGTTAAAAGGGTTCATTCATGGAGACTGCGTAGGTAGTAACATTAAATTATCCTAGCGGAAAAAAAGTGTTGGCAAGGACACTAGTTTGTTCAAATATTGATCACGCAGTCTTCGTTTCACAATATTTTTTTTTAAAGCTTAATTTTATATTGTGGGTAGGTAAAAATGGTCGGTCAGAGAAATGTTGAATTAGGTTCCTGTAACTTTTTTTTCAGTTTTACATCCTCTAATTGTAGTCCTAAATATGGTGAACCCCCTCTTAATATTCTATCCAGGGTAGTGTGTCCACTCCATGTCGATGGCAGCTTTGTAAAAGGCAACTTTGGGGTGATGGATCCCATTGGTCTTCTTCTCCATGGCTCCCAAACAGAAATAGTCGAAGGGGTAGAGGTTTGGGGAACTGTGGGGATTTTCTTTCCCCTCTCGAGTGTCTTCTGCCTTAACTTTTTGCTGAGGGGTGCCTATGTATTTGGACATATGAATTAAGGCCAGAATCTTCGTAGATAGCCACCCTGATGGTTTGGTGTCAATCCTGCGGTCTTTGGCTAGCTTAATCATTAAGGTGTTTTCTATTTTTCATTTTTTTGAAATGTCCGGGTCGCTGGGTATAAATCCGTTCCTAATGTTAAACAAATACAATGGGGAAAGCTTCAGCAAAATTGAAAAATATTTGAAGGTAGCTTCCACGGCCTCAAAGTTTAGAAAATTGTCTATTTTTTCAAAAAAAAAAGTGGATTCTTCTTCAACTATCATGAAAACAGTTTAAGATACAACTTATTTTATTCTACAAAATTTTAAAGAGGATTTTTTACTATAAGATATATTATTGTTTTATATCGTTAAAATTATTTTTAATATGAATATAATGAAAAATAGTTGAAGAGAAAAATTGTACTTATAGAATTTATTTACGCGCCATATTTTTATATTATTTATTTTTTTCCTTCAAAACATCCCAATTTCATGACGTTTTTTCATTTGGTTGAATTGTTGGAGTATTAGTTTTATATTTTTTTTTTAAATCCTCAATTATCCTTACTAACTATTTATTTTGCTTCGTGTGACACATATTTATTAGTTTATAATTTTATAAAAATAAAATAATTTATAATTTCCATATTAACAAATGGCTATCCTTTTTCTGAGTAATATATCTATTATACTAAGGTATCCTGTCTACTGATTATTATTTTTTTCGAGTCCGGATACATCTTTTGATGATCTTCAACAACTTGTCAAAAGAATTGAAGCTACAATTCGACAGTATCTAAAGAACCACTGTATTCTCTAATAATTGGCAGTCCTCGTTCTGCTTGGTCCTTGACAACTTCTAGAGCATCAATTCTTTAAAGGGATTTATTATAATCATCGTCATTTGACTAAAATTTTGGATCAACATTTAAAAACTCTTCTGGGAGTTTCAGCATCTCAATTAATTTTTTTGCATTTTTTGTAACCAAGTCTTTTTTAATTTTATCAATAACTTTTTTCGTCGAATTCTGTTCTTGCTTTTCCGTATTTTTTATTCCACAGAATATTTATTTTTCGTTGCCAAACTTACTGGGCAATGCAATAGAGCCAAACCAACAAGCTCTTTAGATAAAAACAATAAATGGTTTGAAAATTTTTGAGATGCTGTTTTTGAAATTAGAATATTTACTCCGGAATAATTATTTAGTGATTTCATCAGATTCAAATCATTAAATGGAGCATCTGAGGCTGTAGGAGCAGAGATCCATGCTTTCAAATATATTCTGACAATAAAGATACAAATATCCTGGAATCATTGTTCATCTTGATAAGTTAATTTAAATTGTAACTTAATCAACCAATTTTTTTAAAATATGTTACGATTCTTTAGATAACCAACGACGTGGTGTATTGGACCACGAGACATTTTTGATATTCTTATCGAACGTCGACCACTTGATTCATTATCGAAATTTTTTGATGAATAATCTGATACATATCTTTCCAGCCAGTATGATTGGATTTTGACGTCTCCAAAGAATATATCTACATACATATCCACATTCGAAGGAAACCGACTTTTTTTCATATATGATGGTAGAAGAAACCATTTATTAAGAATTATTTCTGAAATTTCTTGTAAGGCCTTTCAATCATGAAGTTTGTTGTTGTTGCTGTAATTTCACTTTATGAAAAAAAAAAAAAAAAAAGCTCAAACTATCGAGTTTGTCTACGAATTTGTAACTTGTACAATAAACTTATACAAGTTTTACCTTTTAGATGAGATATTTATATAAATCAATGTTATTGCGACATTTGTATTCTCCTGTTTTGTGTCCTTCATAAATATCTTGAAAAAGTTGAATATACCGTCATATTTATTAAAGTACAATTTTAAATATACACAAATATAAATCTTTAAAAACAAAATTGATTATCGAGATGAAAAAAACACATTATTAGATTTGTTCATGAATAGCAATTACTAATGTGAAGTTTTATGATTGTTCTGCATTCAGTTCTATACTGTTATTTTCTAATTTAAAAAAATATGGAAAACATAGAAGAACAAAAACAAGTATTTTATAATCGGCATTAGAAACAGAGAAGACTGCTGATAGTAAAAATCACAAACTATTTATTTATGGCAAGACATCAGCAAAAAGTTATACTTAGGTACATAAATGTATAAAAAATAAAAACGTTATACAAAAAAGTAAAAAGTCATATTATAAGGTACAACGGATGACCTCACAACATCAAATTATAATGCGACACAATTTTTTTATTAACATCGCATAGTTCATCTGAAATGAATTCATGGAGGTTGTGTAATTTTTTTATAGAGTAATTTATTTAAAAATTTAAATTATTTAAAAAAATACTCTTAGCCTGCTAAATTGAAACTAAAATTGATTACGTGGTTATCGTTCCGTCACTTTTTTTAGCTTTGCTGTTTGTGTACAAAAATCTTTGAAATACAATAAAAAGTAGTGAAGAAGAAAGCTGTTAATTACTTTTTTTGTTAAATAATCATGCCTGACATATGTGAATGTCAAATTCTCTAAAGTTACAAGTATCAAATTATCTCTGAAATGCATTCATGCCTTTAATGTCAAAAAGATAAATTATCTTTAAAAGCATTTGTAAAATAATTTGCACTTTAGATGATAATCTTCCATTAAATGATATGCACTTATTTATTGCCTAATACCTATTTGACTTATTTTCAAATTTATATCAGTCTGCATCACTTATAAAATAAATTAATTATACTCTACTCAGAGTTTTTTTATTAAAATTATTTAATGAAAATGCTTGCACGCATACCATTAAGCCAACAAATAAGTAAAATTGATAACAATTGACTTAAATATTCATTAAAATCCTTTTTTTTTTAAATAATAAATTGAAGACATTCAATATTTTTCAATGTGTAAAAATTTCTAAAAATATGTGTAAATAAATTAAAACTCAACTCACAAATGATATCCATAAAATTTCTGTCATAAAAATTGATTTTAAATACTTGTTAAAAAGAGGGATTCCAGCGAAAGCAAATTACTCTAAAATATTTTCAGTGAATAACTTGCAATGTATGTATCTATTTATACTTTTTGAACATAAATGTACGATCCAAAATCACTTATTGTATCCTATATTAAAGCTTCTAACGTCATCAACGAACCTAATTTTTGACATTCATATCATATCATATTGAATAATATCAAAAGGAAATTTTGTTAGAAATTGAGAATCTATCTTTTTTCAACAGCTCTAATGGGAAGTGATATAAAAAAAGAGTATTATAATTATTGTATCTCTCAACTTTTCTTACAAAAATATACATAAAGAAAGTCTCAAATTATTTAGTAATTAGTTTATATATATAATCTTAATTTAATTGCCAGGAATTGTTTTTTAATAACCTATTTGAGTAACACCAACTTTACAGATTGTATAATAAATATAACATGTTGCAGGTCAAGACTGGAGAAAATTAACTAGGAAAAACATATTATTTTTGCAAATGTATCAGCTAATGAAAAAATAAAAAAATTTCAATACAAATTAGGATATCATAAACTAAGTGTAGTAAAAAATATTTATTATTTTTTTGGAATTTTTTTGCTAATAATGTATATCTTTTCGGAGATCAATGCAGTGCATCAATGAAGGTCGGAATAAACAATTTACATTATTTTATCGATATTTTCGACAATTTGCCATCCAAGGTTTGATTCATCTTTGACATTAAAATACAACTATTTCAGTATCAGACTTATAAACATACAAAAAAATATATTGTAAATTTTTATTTTAATTACTGTGTTTACTTTTTCTGTAAAATTTTATATTACACGAGTTTTCCTCAAAAGATAACATCATTTTCTACAACCATGAAGCTGATAATGTGTATTTCAAATATAATTAAAAAATGTTTCCCTAAATTTTTTTATAATTAAAAACAAACCGGAATTTTGTTAATGTCGTAAATTTATTTTTCATATGAGCTAAATACTTAAAAGTAATCAAAACAATAACAAACTGATAGTGACTATCTTTAAAAGGAAGCAAGGCGGAAATGAAAAAAATAAATATTTTAATTAAGATGTAGACTGTGTTTTATTCCTATCTAAGTCTATAGGATATTGGTAACTCCTAAAAATAATGGATTTTATGTAGTAGAGAAAAGAGGTTGAATAAAAAAGCAAAAAGTTTATTTTTTCTCCTCCTCTTCTCCTAGAGGGAGAATTAGTTTGATAAAAGTTGGATCTTTTCCCTCAGATTTTAATCAACTTTTACTCCCCTTTATTTTCTTAAGGTTGATTACCTAAATTTCCGCGCCTACTTTTAAGAACGTATTATTTTTATTTTGTTTTATATCCAATATAGACTTAACGTTCTTTTTATCATATTATCCGATTTCAAAAAGTTTTTGACAAAAAAATTCCCAAGAAAAATAAACATATTTATTCAATTACATAAAACATTGTATACAAAAGATTTATTAACTCTAGATCGACAGAGGCATCATTTTTGATAACATTTTGACTTTGTTGTAATATATTTTTTAATATGCAAAAAGTTATATTTTACCAATTAGACCGGAGTATAGATTTTTCTACATGGCTATTTAAACCATTTTTATTATTAAGTATTTAATTTATTTATTTTTTTGCAAAAGATGATCATGACCTTATATATAATTTCTTATTATTTTATTTTTTAGATATGTAGTATTTTTCATATCAATATTTTTAGAAGTATTCATAAAATCAAGTTAAAAAGTGGCGCGCCTTATATATGGAAAGTAGTCTAAAACATTTTTTACTCTTTAAAAAATATACAATTACTGTTGGTTTGGACCAAGGACTGATTTACATATTAGTCTTTCCATTTCCCAATTTTTGTCACTCCTAGCTAGGATTAAAAAAATGAGAAAGAAGAAAATAAGTTATGATAGCTAGATTGTATTATAATAAGTTCTAACCACTCACTTCCTACTTTAAACATCATGTATATTGTCTTGTCAGGTAATTTTTTGGGAAAACTAGGTAATTTGTATTGTTTAAATCATGAGGTGTAATTTTTAAAACCACAATTTGCAAATGGAATTGCTTTACCGCTACAACTCTAGAATTAATGGTTCTAAGAATTATGCAAAACTATATTTATGTAATTGAATATTTTCGAAAAAATGCAAAAATTTGATTTTATAATACAAGAGAACTAAAATATTTAAAACAACTCTTTGTCTCGAATATCAAAAAATGGATCCACATGATAGATTATTGTCGAAATTAATTTATCAAAAAATTTGTCAAGTCTTCTTTGAGATATCGGATAAAAATAAATTTTGTGAAGGAACAATATTTTTGTAAAAATGCCAGCAGTCTTTTATTTTATTTTTTTCTGTAGGTCATATTTTCTAAATTGTTGATTATTTTGTAATCAGTTGAATAAATTTGATCGAAATTCAGGATTCACACGTTGAGAGAAAATATGAGATATTATAACGCAGAACCCAGTTACAACACATAATGTAATATTTTTGTGAATATATCCTATCAATAATCTTGATCAGTTATGTATACAATGAGTCTGTTGCAATAATTCCTGGCTATGTCGACAGTTTCAACATTTCAAATACACCCAGTCTCCCTACTTAATTATATACTAAACTTATTTCATAAAATATTCTTGATTAATTCAATTTTATATTTCTACAAAAAAATAAAAAAAAAAAACAGCATCAAAGTGAATACTTACGTGCAAATATAAAAATATTTGTTATTTAGAAAAAACATTATCTATATGACATTTCTTATAGAACTATTTGAATTTTAATGAAGGATTATAAATATTTATCTGTGTATGTTGCTTTAAAATAAACTCTTCTCTTAACTTTTAATACACAAATAAGAAGGAAGGTCACAAATTATGTTTCTAAAACTGTCATAGCCATTATAGAGATATCATAAAACTTTACCATTATCGTATGAAATAAATATGTCTACTTATATGCTTAAAGATGTCGAAAATATGATTAAAAATGCAAAAAAGATTTCTAAATTAAAACCTGATGAAGTATTTTTTTTTTTTTTTTCCAAATCTATTACCATTATTCTCTCATTATTGAAGAGGGGCCAATTTATGATGTAGTAATTAATTAGTGTATACCTATGTGAAAGACAAAAAAATAACCCTAAGGGCTGGTTGGTTAGTTGGAGATTTAGAGTCAATAGGATCTAATGCTTGTATTTTTACGTTTCGAAGCTTTTCCTAAATACTTCGTTAACTTTTCAAATTTTTTATGCTTCTATGTTGTCATTAAATACTTTCGCTATCTATTTCAACAAATATGCATTCATTTGTATTGGAAAAATAATCTACTTTACTTCTTTTCATAAATTGATGCAAAAAAATAAACTTCACATGGGGAGAAATGAGCGTATATGACATTTTCGTGCAGATTTCATGTAATAAATACCTTTCGAAAAAGTTTTATAAGTTGCTTTCATGTAAATAATCCTACCAACATTTTGATACAAAAGTTCAGGTGATCAAGCTTTCTGTTTTGTGTTAAGTCCATTTAACTAAGGAATTACTGTCTTTTTTATTATTCAAATAGTTTCCCGTGTTCTATTTTATAGCAATAAAAAACCCACTATCTTATTCTGTCGAAAAAAGTGCATAAATCCGACAAGGGATAAAATATGCAATAAGTGGAGGAAAGTGATTGGAAAGAGGGAAGAACAGGAATCAATTTTTGAGGTGCGCCACAAATATTGTAAACATATTGATTTAATTTGACTAATTTCAGCTCTATTTGATTTTTTTGGGTTACCAAATTTAGGTAGGAAAAAAAAAATTATAACTACTGAAACTTAATAGTTTAATCTATCAAATTGGTGATAATAAATGTCTACTTTATAATTTTTTTTCATTGAGTTTCATTAACTCTAATTGATGTGATTTTTCCATCAATTATTTTTATTGCATGTATTGCCCAAAATATCTAAAATTAAATATAATAACTTGATAAAATTATAAAGTTTGATAGATCTTAATATGGGCACCATTTCAGTACTTAAAGACAATTTTAAAATGTTTGAAACTGAAGAAATATGAACCAAAAAATAAAATATACTCATTTGACCCCACTCCCACTATAATTATAAATCCTTGTTGGACTGGGAGAAGAATTGAAAATTTTCATATGAGTAAATCTTTTCTATGTCTTTCACAGATACGGAGTGATATATATGTTATTTCCTTCATCTTATAGCTGATATTATTAATATAAAGAAACATCATGACAACTAAGCAACTTCACAAGCCTTGGTAATGAATAAATATTATCCTGGTGTTAGTACTCTATGAACTAATAACTCCCTTACTAAGACAACTGAACAACAATTTTGTTTAAGTTATCTCCTTTTTATGATTGTATCACACAAAATATCGGAGCAAATTTCGATATTTCCACAAATTTTCTGCAATACAGATATTGGATATTTTGAACGATACATCAATTTTCCAACTTCGATCCAATAATTCAGCCCAAATCTAATTCTGACTCGTAACCTGTCCTGATAGGATACAAGCAATTCTTCTTAAATTCGAAATATTAACAAAGTACAGATGTAATTCCGACTCGATTTTGAGCAAATATAATTCTTGCTTGTTTTTATGTTGACAGGTAATATATGTATTTTTTTTCTTGAATTAAATAGGAAAAAAGTATTTATTGTATCCCAAAAGTTATACAATTTATATTTACATTTAATGTATATAAACCAAATGATTATATACATATATATTGGTTACCAAATAGGAAATATCATGAATGTAAAATATTGACTAGTGGAATTTATTTACGATCTTTCATATCCGGAGTTTCCTATAATTATTTCGTACTGTTACTAAGAGTTTATGAAAGAAAATATCTCGATTTTGCCTTTTTTTAAAACATCAAAGCCTTTGTGAAAAAAAATTATTGATGGGAAGACCACAAGAACGCAAGAGGATCTAGTTATTCTCAGTAGGATAAGGGTAATAATTCAAAGCATTTCTTAAAACATTTTCTTTTTGGAAGGACTCTCAAATAGTTATTTTTTGGATCATGATCTTATAGAAATATTCTTTTTTAGCGTCATTATCCATGAGTTAACCCTTTCAAGCCCAAAAGATATTGGAACGTATTTTTTGTAGAACTGTATTTTTATTTAAGGCTTTAAGATTCTACTAACATTATTCAAATCAATTAACAAATTCTATCACATCCTGTTTGCGGAAAAATAATATAGTTCACTCTGGGTATAACGACAGTATTTTTTCATTAGAGATTAAGAAATTTAATTATTCATTTTTCAGGAGTACCAGCTATTGCTCTGAGATATTAAGCGTTGATGAACAGACTAAAAGACACATACCCTATGTACCCTTTAAGCTACATCCTTCATGTGCGACGTAAATTTAAATAATCTATATTTATTTGTAATGACGTATCGTTTGACATACAAAACCCCTGTATGAGGCCTTTCAGCAAAAAACAATTAAAAATAATCTCTTGATAACCTCAGCCTAACGCAACTGTAAGCTTTGCCATGCTTGTGTGACCTAGTGCAGATCCATCTTTTTAACAGTTATGGTTCTGGTTTTTCACTTATAATTTACATTCTCTGAATGGATAGAGTAGCCAAAGGAATAAATTATACCTTCCAACAAGACAATGCACCAGACCTGAAGACCAAAAAAGTGAAGGATGTCTCGGCCACAAAATATCTACAATTTTGGACACAAGATTTTTGGTCTGCAAACAGCCCGTACTTGAACTAATGCAATTTCTATCTCTAGGAGAGGGTCAAGCATGATACCTATGCCAAGTAATATTCGTCTTGGGAGACCCAAAAGAAGTACAATGAAAAAGCTAAGACGGCACGACGTATCCATGGCATGCCATAGCTTCCATTGCCGGGTGGGAGAGGCTATCAAGAAATTGATCAAGAACTCCTTACCATGTTGTTCAGATCCAGGCCAAATTTATATTACCCAAAATATAACGATCTTAAAAATATTGCCGAAATAAATCCGTTTCCATTAACCTGATTTAATATTTTAGTATAAGACATGATCTGTTAACATTAATTGAAGTTCTTTTGCATCATAATCTATTGAGTGATTTGCGTACTCGGGGATACTCCCGACACGGATACAAACAATAATGGCCTCACAGCGTTCGCATATGTAAAATATCTCAATGGTTTTGTATTATTTTGATATTGTTTTATAAGTGTATCAGATAGATATGAGGGTCTCACAGATATTTTTTTTTTTTTCATATACATTTACGTTAAACAGAAATATTTTCAGAATATATCAAAAGTACTAATGTTTCTTGCTACCCTTGTATCAAGTTTTTTTATGTGCATATACAAAAAAAAAAAAAAAAAAAAAAAAATGTCTGGACAGGGCTTTATGTATATATTGAATATATTTTAATACTGTCTTGATGATAAATTATATTTCCCTTTATATAAATTATTATTATTTTTATTTAAAGATTTATGTAAAAAATTTATGAATATATAAGTATTTAGATATGTGTATAAAATATGTATATTTTTGTTCTAGTTTTAGTTTCGTGTGTATTGTTTGTTTGATAGTAAAAAAAATACAACATCCCTAAGACATATCTCATACATCATATTAAGGACTTTGAACACATCTTGAAACTTATGAGCAACTGTAGTGTATACTTTAATAGAAGAAATATATTTATATGTATACAGTATACATGTTTGACCAAGAAACATATTACTAGATAATGTTATATGTACTAGATTCTAGTTGTTGTAATAAAATGGGAATTTTGAGGTTTGTATATGAACAGGGTGACACAACTTAAATTTCTATTTCCAAAAGACAATGACAAAACTTATGTAGGGTGTACAAGCTATATATCTCTCCACTTTTGCACGTTCTTTTGGACCAAAGCTGGAACTTAGGTGGCTGATTTTTTGTAATATAAATTGTTGAAACCTGTACCAATTGGAAAAAATGAATTCAATTGATGACTTAATTGTCCAAATATTTGAAAAAGGCACGGAATTCTACTTAGAATCCGAGCCAAAAGTGACTAAATAACAATGTTATAGACCAAGGTGAAGCACTGGATAGACATGGTTGCCAATGGGAGGCCTTATATGTTGCAAAAGGTTGGAGAGAAAATTGCATTTAAAAAAAAAAAGAACATTTACATACTCTGTAAATCTCTCAAAAAATTTAATTTTGTTTTTTACAATCATTCCTTTAAAGAAATTGAATTCCGAATATAACTTTTTTTTTTAAATACATATTTTTAATATAGATTTTTGAATCTTACATTTTTTAAAGAATATAGTCTTGCTTGCAACCCTATTTTGTACTTTGAAGGCGAAATACCTATCTATAAAACCAGCACGTAATTTGAGAAATGTCCGATATTTTCGCCTTGAAGCCATTTAGCATTAATATATATGCGTAAATGAAGTTTATATGTCGTTATTGTTTATTTTCGGTTGAAATTGCAGTTCCATTTGAGATGTATTTATCAAAATATTTAGTGTTTATAACTAAAAAACGCACAAAATAGTTATTTTCTGTTGAAATGTTTATAGATCTTTGCCTCATATTATACGTGTACTCGTCAATTCAAGAGTAGTTTCCAATAGGAATAATCGATCATGTCTAAGTGATAATTGATAACAGAAAAGTGATTACAACTTCTTTGATTCGAATTGTTTAATTGTATTTTTCTTATTATATAAAATTTAATAAATAATTTGGTTCAAAATCAATACATAGTAATATTTTGATTGTAAATATGCCTTCAAATTATAATGCATAATTCCATCATTCATCTAACAGAAAACATTTTGTTTTTATTGTAATAAAAATTGTATATTTTGAAAGAGAAGTTATAAGAGAATAGTAATATCAAGAAAAAATAAACTATCGCGATGTATAAACCTCATTGATTTATATGTAAAGGCAAAATATCCTTGTTCCAAATTCTTTAAGGGAAAATAGCTAAGACGAAAGTTCCCGGTGCCAGTTTGAGAACCACTTCTTTAATACTCAGACAGGGTACGGCATAACTTTCTTTTTCCAAAAGGAAAAAAAAAAATTTAAAATAGCAAAAACTTACATTTGATAACAGAAAAAACTTATATTTTATGTTTCACATTGATAATACAGATTTAAAGTGTTGTTTTACACAGTTTTAAAAATCATATCAGACATTTGACGTTCTTCATTGCCCATACACCAAACTTTGGTTTTAATATATGGTGATATGTAGGTAGAGGAATTGAGTTAAAAGTAATATAAGTAAATATTTTAGTTGAAATCTTGCTCTATCGGTAGACATGTTTAATGTAAACTATTAATATATAAAAGAATGAACACTAAAAAATGGAAATATTGTAAGGGTCAGTATCAATGGTTTTTTTCTTATAACCAATGGTTTAGTATTGAATTATTATAAGTAATAACAACCAATAGCTACAAAGTTTATAATTCTTTTTTTGCAAATTACATCAAAAACAATAAAAAACTGATTCCATTATTTCGAAAATATTGTATAATAAAATAAGAGTTGACCAAATTATGATTATTTAAAAAAGTAATAATCCTTCGGTCTTTTTCATGCAAGCCGACTAGACGAATACATTAAGGAGTCGAGTCAAAGTACTTGTGGAGTCAAAGTCTTCAAATTCAACTTCAATCCAAATAAAACGTCATGAAAGGCATCCCTAACATTGTAGTTGTATATGTTGTTAATCTTGTACTTAATCTTCCGTTAGCTAGCTGAGATATTATACACCATGAGATTAATAAAATGCTTCTAATTCAATTGAATCTATGTTTTATCGTCATTAGTTTACAGTATGCTCCTGAAAAATATAATCAAATTATTTACCATTAAATTATATATGCTCAATGTGCTTTCCGTAGGATTTGTTCGTATATTTACCAACTTTTAATCGAAGTATAGTTAGTTCATTTAATTAAATACATTACTGAAAGGGGTTCCTTTGTTTTTTCATGTGATTTACATATTACCATATTATTATTTTTTTTTTTTTTCGGTGTGAGATTTTCACATATAACGGTAGCCACAATAAACTGGAGACTTTTTTTCCGAGATGTGGCAGACAAAATACCCTATTGGCCTCAAATTCCTCTTAACTTTCCAATAAAAGTCTCTCTGAGTCCCAGAGATCGATCAATTTTATGTTGTTGCCCCAAGCGTAGATTTTAAGGTGGGATTTAACTATTTGAGACAATGAATTGGTCAATTGAATCCATTAATTTCCAACTGCTGCAAGTATGAACAAGCTATATAACAAAAAAATCAGCTTCCTAAATTTTTGTTTTTTTCTAAGAGAGTTTGCCAAAGTGGCGGCATAGATAGCTTTTGCATCCTAATATCTACATATGATGAAGGCATTTAGCAAAAATTGTTCCATGGACGATTTTTGTGTTTGATTTGGGGCCAATACATTCATAATTATCATTTAAAATAAGTATAAATATATTAAAAAATTACAATAAAAACATTTATCGCTTTTTGACTTAGTGACACTTTTTTTATACCAATATTTATATTGGAAAACTATGTGTAAAACGTTTGATTGATTTTTAGACATTACTTTAGGGTTGCGTGTAATAAAGGTATTAAATTATTGCATTGCAGATTATTTTAAAACTTACCACAAATACACAGAAGAAGAGCTACAAAGTAATAAAATGTTAATATATATTTATCCTGTAAAAAACATTTTTAATCAATTTCATGATACTGGAACATTATTAATACTTACTGTGACTTCTTATAATTATTAAGTATTCAAAATATTCATATTAACCTCTTTATAAATTGCGCATCATATTTCATAATAAAAGTTCAATCTTAACCCTGATACATACCTGTCGTATTTTGAATAATTGGCCAGGGAATGACTCTACCTGTAACAGAAATAAAGTGATGTGATTAAAAAAATAATTTATGACAGATTCCCACAAAATTAAAAGAACAACGAATCCTAACTGCCCATCAAATATTATTTAATTGTGATAAGCTATGTCTTTACTTGACTTTTCAAGACTCAGATAATGAGAGAGTTCTATTATTCAAATGAAGTCAAATTTTGCATTATTTACTGCATAAAATTATCAAATAAGTGGTTCAAAATAAAGTAGTTATGTGAAATAGGGTGGAGTCAAATGGGTGTACGTCAGTTTTTGGTTTATAAGTTATAAATTTTCAATTAAACACTAAAGTTTAGGCTTTATTATATATATTGGACCAAATAAGTATTTACTCCCTTTCTGAGTTTGTAAGTTTAGCAACAGTCTTGGCTTCTTCTTGAGCCACTCCTTAGTTGCTTTGGCCGTATGTTTTGGTTCATCATTGTAGTGGTAGACAAACTTTATGATACACTTTCAGAAACCTGCCTCTAACCCGAGATTTTGCTTTACATGTCCCCGTCTAATTTTCATTCGATGGTGGAAAGTTGTCCTTCTCCCTTTGTAAAGAAACACCACCAAAACATAAAGTTTCCCCTAAGGGCTGATATATCGGGAAAATAAACCATATCTGTATCATAAAGGTATTAAAGAAAATATTTAGAAATTTCGGTATATGCTCTGATATTTTTACGATGCAATTAAAAAAAAAGGAGGGAACTGAAAATAAATCCTTGTTCAAGTATGTGCCAAAGGAATGTTTAATACATAGAATACTGAAATGTTGATGGATAAATGACTATACCTATGATGATTTATGTTCTTCTTATTAAAAAGTGCTACAACAACTTTGCCTCTCGGGCCATTACATTAGGTGAAAAATCAAAAAAAATATTTATTCATTAGCACAACTTGTCAAGTTTATCCTCCATTAAAATTGATCTTATCTTTTTAAATAGTCATCTTGCTAAGATTACTACATCGGGATCAAATTCATGTATTCATGTAAATAAATTTGTATCCATAAGTAAGCTATTTCGATCAAGTAAATTATGAACAAACAAGGATTGAAAATAAATTAACAAGAAATGTATTCTTAAAATATTACAACTACAAAATTACTAGTCAGAGGGTCAAATAAACTAAAACTAATACACTTGTTACTAAAATGCTAGTAATAAATTATTCTTTTTGATTTCTGTTGGCAAACGAAACAAACCAATTGTTATAATATAAAATAAACTCATTTTATGAATAGGGGTACATCTAATGAATTATAAAATATCCGATCGGATTGGATGGTCTATTTTTCATCCCTTCTTTTGATAGTGAGGATGGTGTTCTTTGGGTTATATTCATTATTTTTCTCCTTAAAACGCATTTATTTTTTTCATATATTGTATCTTATTGATTATATATACATAGCACTAAAATTATAAACTGTTATTTCTTTAATTAGTGGGCAACCCTACAAAATCGTCAAAAGATCAAATTCTTATTTTCCCCTCTTTATATTTACTGTTCACACTTCATTTCCATCCAAAAATATTTAAGTGATGTCATGTTTTCAAAATAAACGCGGAAAAGATCACCCAAATAAAAATTCCTAAAATTCAAAGAGAAAAAAGTAGATACAACTTTTTGATAGACTCATTCAATACAATAAATAATATATTTTGAAGAGTTTTAGATCTGTTTCTCTATTTAAACTATAAAACTAATAAAAAATTAGTTTTTCTAACATGGGGTCAAAGAGGGATGGTATAATATGATATTAATTTATTCATATTGAAAAAAGTGAGCATAAGTAATTTTTTTAAATTTTACAAAAGGGTAATCTTAAATAAAATTAAATTTTATATGATCTGAAGATCTTTAGCTGGAGATAAGCTATCATTTTTTTTATTATTAAGTTATGGTGCTCCCAGAGTGAGGTCAAATGAGTCTATTAGATCTTCTTTACTTCCATTGAAATTTTCACGTTCACTATCCCAAAGACTTGTAATGGATTTTGAGGAACAGGCCTCCAAATGCAAAAATATTATTTTATTCCAGATACCTGACTTATGTATTTATTTCAATAATAATCTTCTATATTTGATTTGTAAAGAAAGAACATCAATTTTTCTTCTAAATATTTAATTTGTATTTATGATTTACATAATTAATTTAACCCACTGTTAGTGGACACACTTTTTTTAACGTAGTTAATTAATTGAAATTAAACGTTAACCCAAATATTAAGCAAATTTAGTTGAAATATTATAATTTCATTTTCGAAAAAACTTCTGTTATATAATGCTTTTTACAAACTTTTCCTACAAAAATGTACTAATTAAATTTGATGAGATTGAATGTGATACATTGGATAACAGATGATATTACATTTATAGCATTTTGTATACCTTAAATTGAAAAAAGTGAAATAGACAAAGCACAAGAACGACTTAAAAGTGAACAATTTTATCAAATTCACCAAACCCTGATTAAAAAATTTTGAAAAGTTCAAAGAAAATACATTTTTGCTTTATGCATATATTTGAAGGATGTTCCAAGCGTATATTAATTATGTTTCTAGTATTTAAGTCTATTTTAAATAGATTTAAATCATTTTTATTAAATTTGGGGTGCAGAAAATCCGTGCACTTAGAAAGGATTAAACAAATTAAACTCACTTGGACAGTACTCTTGACACTTTTGGTACATTCGGCTCCCATTTGTTAGAAGAACAAGACAGTGAAACGTTAAAGTATTTTGCAAGGTAATGCAACTATTAAAAGATGCATTGCTATACGCAAATGGAAACATACAAAGATGTCCTTGAACAGATCTGCAAACTTTAAATCATATTCAATTACGTTGATTAATAACTAACTTTTTTTTGGCTACCTTTCATATTTGTTACGGAAACATTTGCTGTTGTTGAATGAAAGGTCGTTTCTGTATAAGGCGTTATAGTGGTTTTTGTTGTTGTTTCTGTACCGTTGAGCCACACTGTACTGTTTGTCGTGTCCCCAGAAGTAGTCCAAGTTTTGTTCAAGGTTGTTGTTGTCCTTAACAGCGTTGTATTCACTGTTGTATAGTTACATAAAGATGTTGTGTTTATAGATGTCCCTTGAGTAAGTAAGCAAATGATTGGTTGGATTGTTGTTGAAAAGGAAGTGGTTATTCTATCATCCTTTGTAATGGTTGAGCTTTTTGTGTCTTGAGTTTTTGTAGAGGTTAATAGTTTCTTGGATGATTGAGTGACATCACTTGGGTTGGTAATTGGAAATTTTGTAGTTTTCTTATTCAATAATGGCAATGTTCTCAAAATTGAAGTCAATTCAGGAGATGGGGAAGTCGATAGTTTCTCCGTAGTCTGATCTGAAAGTAAGGAGATAAATTTATCTGTCATGACGTTTTATTAAATTAGCTAGAAATATACATAAATATCACTCTATATATTGTATGGACATAGGCAAAAATTACTCTGATGTCGATTGTACTCAGTTCCGAACAAAAACTTACACTTATAATTCTTCAACCAATCATCACTCTCCGTCTTTCATGAGGAAAAGCATTAGTCATTTATTTTATAATTTGTTGGATCTTCTCTTCTCAAAGGTTAAAAAATAATAAATAAACACTTTGGAAAATTAAAAATTTAGATTACCAGTTAAAAAAAAATTTATTGGTGAGTAAATGCTTCGACTTTAAAACTTTAATCAAATACGAGTATATTTTCAAAAGTGAATATGCCATAGTATTTATTTGTTGGAACATTGTAATTAGGTATTGCATTGATCAAATACCTTAAGGATTTTATTAAAATAAGGCAAGGACTACTAGAGACTGGACTGGATATAGAATTAAGATAACTGTTGCCCATACATCTCCAATTTAATTCAAATATTACTTTTTCTTCATGGATTTGTCTGTTTGATTCCCGTTAGACTGAGACTTCGCTGATTGCTTTTGGCTGGTGTTCACTGGGTAGATTAAATTGCCAAATTGCCACTAATAATTGGGGGCAGGGGGAATGCAAGCAAGAAACATGCTTTTCAATTACAAGACCGGATTTTTTTCATAAAACTTATATTTTCCAGATTGGTGAAAAAAATAATTACGGTCTTTTACTGGTTTAAAAATTTCTGGAGATAATTTGAACATAAATATATACTATGCAATAGGGACGGAAAATAATTTCAAATAATTTAGAAATAAATGAATAGTAAACTTATTTTTGTAATAGATATTTAATTAAACCATTTTTTGTCTCATCATACTTAAATATATATATAGGAATATATTATATAAAACTATTAATTTTTCATATTTGATTCTAAATACTCTAAAATAATAAAATACTTTATTTAATGAGCTTTCATTTATTTAGTTAATATTCATATATATCAAAATACTAATAAATGTCAAGTCATCAATTTTCAACTCATAATTTATAAAATTGAACCATAGAAAAATAACCATATAGAAGTGACAAGGATTTTTACTTGGTTTAGTTATAAAACATAAAAGTTGAACACAGCTGGTGTATTCGGTATACTATATATAAAAAAAGAGAAGAGAAGGCGAAAATAAATACAAAATAATTAGAGTTGTCTTAAATATGACTTACTGATTTGTTGAAATAAAATAAACGTTGTATTCCTGACAATTTTAAGAATGTTTGGTAAGAAAAACACCGATGATTTTTCTTAAAATAACAAAAGTAAACATTTTCTTTTATAGATCTTTTAGCTTGGATAATCAATTCTTGTAATATTGTACAAGTTGATTACTTTTCTGTATTACTTTTTTTGTAATATTTTTAGACTTTTTATAGGTTTAAACCAACCTTTCAATATGAAAAAAATTAATAATCCACAAGAAAGGTGATTTCAAATACGGGCTTATATTTGTGATCATCCAATCTTACAAATATGCAAGTAATAGGTCGACTTTTGGTTGTGTAACAAGAAATTTAGAACTATTCTTTATACCCCTGTAGACCCTGCCCTAATGTCGGTATCGTTATTTGGGGATTTTTGGAGTACGATTTAATAGTTTTACTTCATTTCTTTGCCCGATACTCCACCAAAAATTGACCTAAGGACTCAACAACAAACGATGCGTACATTAAAGAAGGTTACATAGGGTAATGAGGCAAGTAGTTTGACTTGCCTTTTAGTGCACCAAAAATCTACGTTATGTGTTAAAAAACCATTTTATTTATTGGGTGTTGTTCAAAAAGGAATAAAATTTTGTTTTTCCATAAGTTTTCCGACAAAGCAACTTCTTTGAAACGTATTTAATGAGGGTTTCATTTACTATTGAGTTTTTAGTTCTGGAAGGTCTAATTCGTTATAGTATTGATTTTTTTAATGTTGATTTTATAAGACATGAGCAAATTAAAAATGTATATATTGTCCAAATGATAATGTGACTGTCTGTAATGTATTTTTTACAAAAATGGAGCATACTCTGAAGAATATGCCCCTATGTGAGTAACATTTGTTATATTTATATTCGATTGATATTATCAGGGAGTTGTATTATTTTGCCATTAGATGGCGCTACTGTATGTCGCTCTGTTTACAAACAGTTATACGTGAACAACACTCAAGCTCTGTTGTTCAGATGAATTGCACTAATTAATTATAAGTAAACATTATAGTATTACAATTAACCCATCTGACCTAGAAATGGTGTTTGATGTTCATGTATAGTGATGAAAATCATGTGTGTATTGAGGTTATTTGATCACATCCTCTTCGTTTTCCTTCTTTGTTTTAAATTTTATATCGCATTCTTGTTTTATTTTATTCCATCTTATATAATGTGTACAAAAATTAAGAATTATAGACCATTTTTTTATGAAAATCATAAGTACCTTTGTCAAATTATTTTAAAAATAAGCTGGTTATCGACATTTAATCCTCATAGTTTTTAAAATGTTTTTGAGGAGAACTGCTTAGCTGTCATAACGTTTAATCAGATCAGCGACAATCAGCTGTTGCAAAAGAGGATGAGGGAGGGAATAAACAAGTAAATTGTCAAGAATTACTCAAATATTGTTCCTCAATTCCACTCTGAGTTCAAAAAAGACTCAAGGTGACTCTCCATCTCTTGTCAGCACTCATGAATGTTGAATCAGGTTTGGAATATAATTGAATGTAGTTGGAAAATTAGTCCACTACTCAGGAGTTGGATAATAATGACAACAGCCGATTAAAAGGAAAATCATTCTTCAGATCACTAATTTCAAAAAGCAAGCTTGCTAAAAAATACACCCAATTTGCATCAATTTTCCTGTACATTATAATTATTTATTTCTCTAGGAGAAACGAAGTGTCACACTGAGTTGAAAAGCATAATTTTCCAGAGGGTATTTTCTATTGAGCTACGACGCTTCATTTTTTTTTCAAATATTAATGAGGGCATCATCTATAAGAGGTTGATATAAAATTTGTTACCGATTTTATACCAATTAACTAATTCATTTCCTTTTTAATACAACATAATTCAGTATCACGAAAATTGAAAATTTTTGGAACTTAACCTCAAGGAATATCTTGTTTAATAAAATATATCAAATTAATATTGCAGCTGAACCAGAAGTATAAAATTTTTACTATTTTTTACTTATGTATTTAATTGATCAAAAAATTAAAAAAAAAAAGGAATCCTTTCAAAACTGTACATATTGTCTTATAAAACTTATTTTCAACATGTCACGTCAATTTATCATTACATGAATGAAGAACAAACATTGGAAACAAAAAATTATTCTATTTTTATTACTGAATTACAAAAGAACAGATTTGTAACTGAGGTCCGTCAATTTATATCAATTCACTGAATACACAAATTGTATCTCATGGCCACAAAATGAAATGCCGTAATTTCCATAATTGATACTATTATAAAAAACCAAGAGTACAATTTTTATAGATTTTTAAATTTATTTAATTTTAATTTCCATTCACCTCAGCCATCCTTAATCAAAATTCATGCTTGAATAAATTGCATCAATAAACATTGGCACAATACGTGTACATAACTATCGCTTTTGTTTTATTTGCAAAGCAAAGCATAAACTTTTTCTCCCAAAAAAACTATATTGTTTGAAAAGCCCTTTCTGATTATACATTATGTATTTCTTGTTGTTATTAACAATAAAATATTTCTTAACCATATTTTTATTGAATTGATTGACAACCCTTTAAAAAATAGCTTGTAGTAAGTTCCGATACAAATTTTCGAAGGCCAATACCAAGCACTCAATCATTTTATATTTTTGGACTTTTATTTGTGTCCTTTACAAAAATGTTCAGGTAGAAAAGACTTTAAGTTTTATATAAATAAAATTGATCACAATATGATAGCTCGATCGCTCAACTTTTCTTCCAGTTACATAACAACTAGATTTGGTAACTAAAGAGCATACATAAACTAAATTATAAAGAGAAAATATTGCGATTTAGCATAAAAAACTATTTTGAAAAAAATCTAGAAAAGGATGAATATTTGGGAAATTGTATTTAATTTTTTTAGGGATACTTAAGAATGTTAGCTATAGTTTAAAACTTTTATTTGTTTTTATGAGATTTAATTTCATCCTGATCAGGGCGTTACCCTACTTGCACAAACATGTACGGTATATTTTGTTGTCAGCTATAGAAGTTTCTGCTTCTTTTCTTTGAATTTATGTTCTAAACATTGACTAATTCAATTAGAATTATACTTTTCAAAGCTTCGAACGATAATTGAGTAATAATTTCCAAAAGTTGGGAAGAGTTGCCAAACTACCAGCGTATTCTAAGTGCACAAATTACATAATAAATAAACGAGGAAGAAGGCTATTGCAAAACAATAACATAAATAAACATTCTATTTCATTATTTCCCCTCTTCTAAAAAAATCTGCTTAATCATTCTAGACATATCAAAAAGCAAAAAAAAACTGAATGAAATATGTCAATATAGAAAATTTGGAAGATAAATGCAACCATATAAAAAGATCTGTTACACTTGAGAATAAATTGTTCTAAGAAATACACCATTAAAAGTATAAACAGTCCTAATAGTAAGATATTTATTTTCAAAAGCATATTAAGACCTTACACTCCATTTAAAAGAGTCCAAATCGAGTGGAAATACCTAATAACAGCAACATATTTCCATCCAGATCCAGAGGTGTCCGGAATCTTCAAATAGGAGCAGATATCTTGCAATTACTGAGATGATAAAAGTTTTCATTTCTTCAGAATCTAAGGGTATAATTTGTATTTAACTGGCAATAAGAGCTGTGGAATTTAAGAACACAAATTCCAACGCCTTATCTTTTCTGAGGACCCCTTTTGTTTTTAAAGTCTAAGTAGAACTGGTGTTTTTTTATTTTTTATTCTGTACCATCAAGTTCCTCTACCCTGATGACAATTGTTTTAGAAGTTAAAAACTGGGACAATCCACGAAAGAGTGAATAGAGCAGTAAATGTCTTTCCACAGTCATTACAATGAGTAATATAAAATATAAGGCCAGCTTATATTTGAAACAACGCAGTAAGTCGTTTGTCGTCATGAATGAATAGTAAAGATCTCTCTAGTTTTGTATCCCAAGATTTCGAAAAGCTCAAATATATTTCTGAAAATTTCACATATCTTAGAAAAAGATCTTTTCTGTTGTTTTTTTTTTCTTGTTTTTTTTTTTTTGGGTAGGGAAGGTTTAATTGTAGTAACAATTTTTTGATACTTTAATTTGCAATTTGTGGCTAATGGCAAATAATAAATTTGTTGGTCAAAATAAACACTAATAATTCGTCTAAAAATACTCATGTATAACAGAATCAATTTTGAGAAAAATCCTTCTATCTTGTTTTTGTGCTGACGAGCAACAAATACAAATTATCGTGCAGTCTTCTTTATTTTTTTGCTTTATACAAAACGAATTACTACAATTTCGTTCTATTTGATAGAATTTCCCTAAAATAATACTGTATATTATAAATAAGAATATATAATTTATTTTTAAATCTCTTACTTACTATTTGGATTGATTTCCTAGCGCACAAATTTGTTTTTAGATAGGGTAATGGATAAATACAATTATTCTTATGAGTTATGTTCATTATTAATAGCCTTTATCATTGGAGCTCAGAAAACTATATCAAAAATGTCTCAAATAAAATATAAGGAAAAGTGAAAACATTCCCTTTTAGAAAATTCAGAAAATCATCAGTTATTTTATGACTGTTCCTCTCATAAATAAGCTTGATTAAAAAACGTTTTGTAGTGAAACAGAAAAGGATACACACAAGTACCTATGGTAACAAAATTTCTTAAGAAATTAAATACTACATACACCCGTTTTATATATCAATACGTTTTTATACTAGCAAAGTTATGATAAAAACATAAGACCTGCGCTGATATGTTTTATTGAAATCGGAAACCAAAAAATCAAAAAAAAAACTTTAAAATATCTGGATTGTATTGGGACTGGAGAAAATTCTTAGAAATTTTGATATTTGCTCTAATATGCTATATAAAGCAATTATAAAGAAGGAGAAAATAGGAAAAAATATTCTTAGATAAATGAATGAATCCCTTTTTCATGGCCACCATACTTCTTCAAAAGAGTAAGACACAAAGTAAGTAGAAAATCCTAGATACAATTGATTAATTATGAAGTCTTGTTGAGTTTGTCTTCCATAAAAATTGCTTTTGTTTTAGTAAACGGTCATTTTCCTAACATTACTAAATCTTCTATCTCTTACTAATCATCCTATTTCATCAACACAACTCAGTATTAACCAATAAGGTCTAAAAAAGATGAAAAAGATAATAACCTGTTATAACAAAAATAAATAGTTGTACATCTAATTATTTGTAAAATATATGATTGGAAAATATTTTGATATCACCCCATGTCTAATAAACGTATAAAAAACTGTGACAAATAAAGAATAGACAGTACATGTACAAGGTACATAGTACTCAGATATACAAAATCTACAGAAGACCCCCCCCCAAAAAAAAAAAAAAAAAAAAAGAAATTATAATAATAATACCCAACTTCACTTTGATATTTGGTAACTCTTTTGCTATAACGACTCTCCCGGTTTGTCCATTGAAATCTGATCACTTACTAATTCAATTATTGATGAAGTTTTAATGATTGAAACTAATTCATATTTCGATATATTGAAGCATAAACAAGTAGCTACAAAAAAAGTGAACTATCAAAAAATATCAAGTAAGAGCCTTGTGAGGGTAGAGAGGCAACTTTTGACATCAACAATGAAATAAACCCATCTCCTCCGTTCCAAGACTCTTTTGAGTTATTTTTTACTCGTTTTTGATACTTTAGGCCAACTAAAGCTCTGATGCTAACTGCCTCAAATGCACATTTTGAGTACATGTGGAAGGGAAAGCCTGCATTCTCTGTAACCCAAACACTCAGCCAGCTATGGGATGCCATGACAGTAGACTACATCCACTGCAGGTGCCAGGCCTTGCTCCACCGCCTGGAACCCATCATTGCTTCCAAGGATGGTTACATTAATAATAAAGAGAGCTCAAACACACATCTATTTATAGTTGTAATTTTGTTGAAATTCGATCATTAATTAATAAATCATATCTTGTTGAAGAGTAAAAGGCAAAGTGTTCAAATTTTAATGGACCACTCGGTATCATATTAAGTTTTTGTAGATGATCAACACAAAATGCAAAATTTAGAGGTATTTCCACGAGATGTCTGCTGAATTAATTATTCATAGCGAATGAAATTGGCTAAATTCACGTAATAAAGTTTGAATTTTTATGTACAGATTTAATTAAAACCCCAGACAGTGATCAAATGGTAGGTATTTAGTTTTAATCCACACTGTTTCCCACACAAGGCTAAGATTTGTACCCCAGAATACGCCAATCGGTTACTTTGAAATAGCTAGAATTCTAAGAAAGATGATCTGAAACTAGAGAGTTACTTTTTGTAGTTTGCACTTCAACAAAGCTTCTCGTTTTCTAAAGCTATTTTAATTATTCTTAAATTATAATTATGACGTGCACGTGCCTATGAATGCCCCTATGAGTAGCACTGATAACTCTTCGGGAAGTGATAAGTGTAGTCCACCCTAGACTCAGGGGATAATTGAAGATCAACATCAGAGTCACTCGTTCCTATGGCTTTGCTACATACAAAGTAGCATTTGTGTTAGCTCCTTCTTATCGCAGCTGTTTGCAGCTAACTTAATGAAACATTTTTTCAGCTAAGCTGTCTATGCTAAAATATTTATGTAATTGTCAGATATCCCATATTAATTGTTGATATTTATTATATTAATTATAAATACATAATATACATGCCATTTTAACAGCTTTAACGTAGTTGGTATTAAGACTACCCCAATTGCAATTAAATAATGATTTTAAGGCAAATAAATTTCATTTTGTAGAATCTGTTAATACAAGTTACAGCTCGTACAAACATCACAACTTGATCACAACATAGTTATGTAGAAACCTCTTCAAATTTAACAGAGGTATTTCATGTCAAATATATTGAAAATATGTCACACATGTCTCAAAATTTGATATATTTAGTATGTATTTTTAACTTACTTTGAAAATAAGAGCAGTAAAGCTAAGTGTTGCCGGATAAGTGACTGGTTTTTAGAATGAAACCATGTATACTCAGTTGCAACTTCTGTTGCCTGATGGTCACACTTTTCAAACAGGGAAGTTATTTTATCGCACCCTATTTTACAGGGTTCTTAAGAAAAACGTACACTAGTAATTAACTCTCGTTTTTTCATTATTATGAGAAGGTTTTTTTGTCCTTAGTACATATACAAAAACAAAAATAAACATTTTACTAGTTATTCATCATGAGTGAGCAAGAACCCAATAATGAACGGATCTCTGATCATATTGACAGAGAATTAGGGTGGAAAATATTATGAACATTATGAAGTGCTCAAGAAGTATCGTTTTTAAGATTGCCAGAATGAAAAATAACTCTCAAGAGAAGGAGGAAGTGGAGGACCAAATTTGAAAAGGGGTTCTGTGGCTAGTCTGAAAAAGTGGATCAAGGAAGACTCCCATAAAATTCATGAATCGTCTCTCCAAAGAGATATCTTTGGCTGAGGAGACCATCAAGAGGGTCGTGAAAGCAAAATTGGGATAGTCTTCATATACGAGGATCCCCACGACCTTCTGACACAATCTTTGAAGGCCAAAAGGCTTGTGAGGTGTAGGAAAGTCCTCACATGGATGAAAAACAATAGGTCCACGGTGAGAAAAAAATTATTAGAATAATCTCACAGTGAATCAAGTGTACGACCGAAGCAATACGAAAGAAGAGAATCAGGGATTGTACAGAAACAAACTTTACCAATAAATTGTTCCTGGGATTTTGGCAGCCGATGGCAAAAAAAATGCCATCTTTATTTTTCAAGTACGGACAGAAAATTTTCAGGACGTCTACTACAAGGCGCTCTGGTACACAATCTTACCAAGTGTGTACTCGCTGAAGGTCTCCCTTGGAATAAAATGTACAAGGAATGTGGGATCAACTCACGCAAGGCTAACTGTTCCCAAATCGAGGCTGTGACTACTACTAATGGTATCCATATTGAGTGGACACGTTTACAAAGATTTTTTTATTAGGTTTTGTTTACAGAAATAATTATTGTTCAAAAAAATAAAATTGTATGTATTTTTTCAAAGCTACATTTAACGTACAAACACAAATTATGAATAAATGACGAGCAATTTTCCTAAAACCCATTAAAACATGTACCGGTCATTCCATAGACCGGAAACTTTACTATATTTTATTTAAAACTAAAACTAAATTACATACGATGAAAGCCAAGATAAAAAACATAGAATAAAATATTTGATTACCTGCTGGTTTCCTCACTTTAGTACTTGTACTTTGGATCTCAAAGAGTTCTATAGATGCAATACTTAAAATAACAAACTATTTTTTATGTTAGATATTACTTACTATCACAATAATCGTATTCTTTAGGTCCAAACATTTTGTAGCATTCTTGCAACATATTAGTTTCACCGTTCGATGAAAACAAGTAATCTTCATTAATATTGAATAGAATTCTTGAAGTACCTTGATTAGTAGACAAAAATGTATTAATATATTTTGTGAACATATACTTATTTAACGGTTAAACTACGTCAAACTACTATAATGTTCAACTACATATACAGGTTATTTTAGAGCCTACAAGATTTTTCAACTAATTCAACGAATAATTTTATAATAAGGTGTCAAAAAAATCATATATTGAAATTAAGCAACTGCATTTTAAACTTGTTATCAGTAATTAATCATCCTCATTGTAGAAAACCAAAACGGATCCATTTAAATTTAAAAACAATATAAATTATGGTATGAATCCTTGGTTTTCCAATATTGCTTGATGATAGAAAGGTACTCCAACAGTTGTCGCTAATCCATACCAGATTACCTCTTAAACATGTACTTAAGAAAAAAATTATTATACGTCCTTTTTACAGAAAATATTCAATATAAAAATACATAGTTCAATATCGACGGCCACAGAGTGCAAGTTAAAATAATAATGCATAATGGGTTGGTTTGTTCACTCTCCTCCCCAGATTCTTTCCCCTCGACTATGAAATTTAAAGGTTTGTCGAGAAGAGAGCCAGAACTGCACTCACTGAAATTTGGATAACCTCAAGGTATCCGTCATTGTGTATAATTGAAGGTTATGCACTACATCAAGAAGTGCAGTGGCGTCTTTAGGTTCAGATTGTAGGATATGCTAACAACTAAAGGAATCATTTTGAAAAATGAAAATATATATCAATGACAAAGTCTGAGAATAAGCCTTTCTAAGGACTGCGGAAATAATTTTAACAAATTCATCTCAGCAATTCCAAGATCCACAGCATAATCTGGTCTTCCATATTTCTTCGATTTAAATATTGATCTCTTTATTTTGAGTGACTATCTTCCCCAGTCTTCGTTTGCCTACATTATTTTCTGAATTCCCAAATGGGAGGTAAAGCGACATTAGAAACTAGGGGCATTTGCTTTGCTCTAGTTAGGGATATAGCATACAAAGCTACCTGCCTAATTTCTGGATATCCAATAAGCTTTCACTCTCTGAGAAAAATTTTGATTGTATATGCAGAAAGCTACTCAGCCTTTTCCTTAAGGATCCCTCGTTACGAGGATAGAGAAGACATTTTTCGATATTTCCCACAATGGTCATATCATTTTTACTCAACCCTTAAATGTTAGTAAGTGGATACCTGATGATGAAGACGAGAAAGTCGATCACATAGTTGTTGTGTTTGATTGTGTGTTTTAATTTTATCAATTTCATATTTCATGTACTCTTATTTTGTAGTGCCATTAGGTATTTTTATATAGTCTGTAAAAAACATAAGTTGTTAATATTGATGGGTTGAGCTTTGATCTATTATTCAGTAAGAAAAATTGTGAGCAATAATTTTGTTTTCTGCAGTTAGGTATGCTGTTATTTCTTTAAAACTACCAGGGATAAGTTGTCATTAATTGAAGCAAGCTATTGACAGTGTTAAATACAAACTCTTAGATTCAGCTAGATATGACTAGTTGAAAAATAATAGTTTGGCGGTATGAAAGGTTTCTTTAAGGGAGACCCACAGATTGATTACTTTGTTTTGAAATATTTTGTATCTGATTGTTTTATATAATTTTGTGCAAGTCTTATAAAAATGCTTGATTGCTTTTAGCATAAGTCTTGGCTAGGAAGTTTAATTTTGTATTTTAAGCTAAAATGTTGATTAATGTCAATGTAACATAATTTCTCCTAGTAACTCATATTAAATTATTTTATATTTTCAATTGATATATATATGTAGATTTATCTACATGTAGGTTATAAATAAATAATAGAAATAACTATCAAAATAATTAATGACGAAATGACTGAGTACATCTATAAATGAGTAAAAATTAATAGTTTCCGTAATATTTCCCATGTCTGCTGAGGTAATATGAAATGTTTTAGGGATGACTAATAAATATATGGATCTGAAACTTTTATTTGTTCATATGCTTAAAAAAACAATATCTTTGGAAGGATAAGTTTTGAAAATTAGATAATATTTTACGACAAAGCAAAAATCGTATAAAAATTCATACGAACTTTGTCTATTGTTAAAGAAAAAAAAAACAAGTTTAAGAGCTGAATTATAAAAAGAAATATATCAGATAGACGTACAAACAAAATACTAGAAATTCAATGACTTATGATACTCTAATATAAAGTTAAAATTAAAAATTATATGAATAGATATAGGGTCACCTATATTAGTTGTTTAACCGATAAATATCTTACTTCCAAGTCGAAAAATGCTGTACGAGATCCAAAATATAAATAAACAGAGAAAGACCTTCATTGTTCAAGTTCTGAGGCCCAAATATATTTGGTATTTTACAACCATTGAAATATAATTTCATGAAATTAAAAAAATAAAATAAATAAACGTTGCTAGGATACTTAATTACCCCTGTAAATATAAAAAGTATATATTTAAATACACTGTTAAACAGGTTCGAGTTAAACAACTATACTTAATCCTTTTTATTTTCCTATATAAATATTAATATTTGAAATAATATCTATATGATTGACAAGACCGTTAAACAAAATTATATGTGTATAACAGGTAATGCAAAAAATAATTATACACACTGAAAGTCGTATATGAAAGGCTTAGTAACGGTCCGATTATACAGTTTCGGAAAGTAATATTTTGCCTCCTTAAGTAGTTAAAAAGATTTTAAAAACAGAATGTTTTCATAAAACAATAAATGAAATCCCGGCAGATGTTGGCATTGCCTGGTGCAGACTTAAGCATCTCCAATACTTCGAATCAGTTAAATATAATATATAACTGTTTATCGAGTTCAAATCAAAAAAAAATTTATGTATTAAAAATAAAGTATAAAAATTTTCATTTCGATAAATAAATACTTTTGTGTAGAAAGTTTTAAACTAAGTAAAAGTATTTCATCAACTTAAACATAAAATCAAGTATTTTCTTTATATTTAGTTAATTTTATCATTTTATTACTTAAAATTTGATGATAAATGAAGCCGGAAAAGATAATTTTTTCATTGCAGATGGAAATCAAATAATTCCTTATAATTTTTTTTTTCCTTTTTAATTCTTGCTTTGTTTCTTGACATATAATATCAACTCTGCATACAAAAAAAAAGAGAGAGGACATTCTGAAAACTAGGTCGGAAACGGAAGTTATGTAGAGGAAAAAATGTTTTTTTTTTCTATTCTCCCTTTTCGTATTTCCTTATTCAATTCTTTAGTTATTTATAGTTACTTAAAGTTATATCTATGTTAATAAGACAGTCGCTTTTTCAGATGAATATATTTTTTTTCAAGTACAAAAACCTTTTCCATTGGGAATCATATAAACACTGACATTGGGAATGTTTTAGGCTTCTCCTGCAATTTTTTGTCGAAATACGTCATTTTTGGGACACTTCAACTGTTTAAAATAGGATACTCATAGTAAAAAATGGTATTTTATATAATTATAATACATAAGCATGATTTAAAAGGTCAATCAAGGGTAACTGAAAGTGTTAAGACTCAGTGCAACAGCAAACTTTTGTTTGGTTCGGTCTTAAATGATTTTTTCAAACCGATTTTTCGGTCCAGACTGAAACTGCTATTAGCATTGTTGTAACAAAAATAATGTTTACCGCAGTTTCAGACTTTAGACCTATAACGTTCAGCTCCATTTTATAGAATAAATTTTTCTCATAATTATGGAACGATTTCTTTTTCGGTCCCAAATATTATGGGAGAACAAATTTATTTTCTTTTTAAATCAACCATCATTGATATTATAATTGTTATAAAATAAAAACCTTACACTGATTAGAAATATTTGGCTAACCTTGACAATCTAATAAAGTACACGATATCTTATTGAACAAATACTACGACTATTTTAAATTAGTTAAAATATAAAACAATTTCAAATTTAGATATGATTTTAATTCAACAATTGATATGGCCTATGATTATTCTAAATTCAATTAAGTGGAATTTTTGTGAACAAATGGAATATACTTTAATATGATCATCCATCCCAAGAAATCTTCGAATTTGTAGTTGTACATTCCGGAGACGACAGGATTTATATTTCTACGATTTACCTATATTTAAAACTCGTATGACGTTATTGTTGTGTGTGCACAATTTAAAAATATATCTGACCATATAAACATTTTATATGTAAAATAGGCCACAGCCAAATTTTAACGAAGACCAATTTTTTCATTTGGACCAACCCATATCAAGTTTTTCTATGAATTCGGTTTAGACCCAATTTTTTTTAGGACCTAATTAGTTAGGTTCAACAAAAATCATAAGAATGTAAAAGTGGTCTAGGATTTCCAAACCAAAACCCAATACTACGAACTGACAAAGCGACTCCTTAGTGAAGGTGACCTCTTAAAAAAGACTTTTTAATTTGTAACAAAATATTTAAAGACTGAATAATGCTACTGATTGTGGGGATACACTTGAAATAGGTTGCTGGTAAACCAGCTTTGACTGTATTTGGTGTTTCATTAGATTATAGTGTGTACCTTGTTTAAAATAATTTAAGGGATATTGTTGCCCTGTTTTATTAAAGATAATGTTTCCTTATTCTTTTCAACATTCTTTAGTACTGATAAATGTGACTTTTGTCATATTACGAGAGCGAATTATTATTGTGTATTCTTAATCGTCTAAGGGCAAAAATAAAATGCTTTTTGATGAAGATTTTACAGCCTTTGTCGGATGCAATTGAACCTTATTTAACGGTAGTAGGAAGGTTTAGGTATGTCTATTTTAGAATGTATATAATTTTGCTCGTCATCAGGTTAGGGCCGGGGAGTTATATTTATTTGAAATGTATATCCCTCATCACTTGAAAAGTATCTTGAATTGGTTTACTGACTGGAATACAAATTAGAAAATATCCTTTAATGTTAAAAAATCAACTATGGTTAAATTTTTCTTTGCTGTTTTTTTTATCGTCCCTATTATCTTTGTGCAGGAGAAAGATACTAATTCGGAACATACATATAATGTGAAATTGAAAAAGACAGAAACAAAAAAAAAGTTCTAATTTATTTTGAAAATTCTAAGGATTAATTACAGTACTAAAAGAATAACAGGTGTTAATAATTTTGGTTATTTTAAAAGAATTAAATGAAAGGAAAAAAGAGGAAAAGTTAAAATATAGTTAATTAAAAAAAAAATAGGGCAATTAATTAATCAGTAGAATTCACAAAACTCTTTCTTTGTTACTTCAATGTACACATATATCTAATATTCGAATTCAACTTTTCTTTAAAAAAACACATGTGGATCATGAAATGTTAAAAAAAGTTTTACAATTATTTATGAGTTTGAATATAAAATACTGATTTTTTTTTTACAACTAAGAGACCATCACTAGTTAACAAATTTTTGCTCTTGGATGGAGAAACATGAAATGAAAACAATAGTATTTTATTTATTTACTGGATTTTTATCCTATTATCTGAGAAATAATCGCTGTCTGATAATATGAACCAAGTTATTGACAAATTCATATCATCGGACATTGTTTGTAATTGAATAAAAGGACAACTAGCTCACTAAATAGCCAAATAAATAGCTATATACCGAAGAGAAAATCATTGAAATAGCTGTTGATCAGAAAGAAAAAAAGGAGGAAGAGACGTACGCTACATTCAACTCCCTCACGCCTCACATCAATCATATTATTAATTAATAAAAGGGATCACGTTTATATCCGTGCGTCCAACTCTGTCTCAGGAAGGAATATAACGGATCCACTTCGGCAAGATGATGTCGTTTATCCCATATTTGATTGACGGTTAAATCTATCCCCGAATTAGAACTGTCCAAGTATCGTATGGAGTCTCTCAGAGTTCGAGTCGCTTCACTCAACTCATCACCTTGGGGAATTATCAACATTTCGTTTTCGAGCATAAATAATTTTTATGGATCCCCTAACAGGTTATCATACAAACATTAAATTTAACTGGATTAACGCGACTATTCCCCTTGAAGCATTGTCAATGTGGGGAGTAGAATCTTGAAGTCATTTGAATGAATATCTTTTATTGAGGGAAAAATATGAGAAGACGACTGAATAATCTTTAGCAAATATTATGTTCCACCTTTCCCAATGGCTTATTACCCAATCAAGGCGATTTATTTAAAGTAATTAATCAATTAAGAACTTAAATTATTTCATTTATGAAATGTATATTATAATATTAAATTATGTCTTTTATGAATTGTATATTACAATATTAAATTAATTGATTAATAAAACTATAAACTACATATATAAATTAGACAATATGAAAACAATCTTTAATCATTGAATCAATGAGAAACTGAATTTAGCAAAAACAGATGGGCAAGTTTTAATTTATTAGTTTCTTAATCTTGTTGGAGCTCAGCTTCGTTTTGTATTCGTAAATACATTAGTTATGGAGGTGTGAGGTAGTCCATTAACTTCCTTGCTTATTAATAAATCGAGCATGAATCTTCAATGTTAGTAAACGAATTCTTACTCAACTAACTTGGATTTTGTAGAACGGTAATGCATAATATCTATGAAGATTCACATAAGAATAATCTATCGAAATATAAATGATAACTCTCCATTGATGAAGTGAACGAACAGTTTAGAGTAGGAGACAATTCCTCTTCATAATTGATCCAACATATTATCAGGATAATATAAATTTTGAGATGGAAGAGTTCCAATGAAATATAGAATCGCATTTGAAATGAGTATTTAACTTTCTGGAGTTGTCGATAGTAGATCGTAGAGTAGAAAGCAACTTGATTCAACAGTGAATCGGATATTGGAGTTATCCATGGAATACATGGTATCATATCGCAGAACTGGGTTCATAGTATTCTAGCCCGAGACGGATTTGGAAACACAGACATGATCCTTTATAAATTATATTCATTATTAAAACGGCAAAAGGAGGAGTGATGATTTTTCTTTTTCTGTTTCTAATTTCTTCTTCTAATTTATGTACCGTGTGTCTGTTCCTCCCTCTATTTGTTATCATTAAATAATCTGAGATCCTTCATCTCAAGGATTGCCAAATAATCGATGATTCCCCTACGTACAAGAGTAGATACGTTGTATTTTGAATTTTATCCACCCAAGAGATAAATATTCAAACAGCATTTGGACTCCTATGTATATTTATCTCCTATATTTTTGCTATTTCATTGTTTTATGAAATTAAGAATTTTGATTTGAAACTTTTACGAATTTATGAATTTTGGGCATTTTTTGAAAGTGTTTTTAAATCTTTAATAACCTCTTTATTCGATATTTTAATGAAAATATTTTGATACAAAACTTCTTACTAACATATTTATAAATGTGTTTATTTAAAAAAATCTCAAATATAACGCAGGATGTCTATACAAAGCATATTACCATAAACACCTCTTCGATGTGTCCGACGATGTGTAACTTACCAAATTAATATTTTTAGGATACTCTTTATTTCCGTTACAAAGAGGTATATCTTCAATTTAAGACAAACAATTAATTTTTTTTACTGTAATACAAAATTAGGAATTGATTAGGCTTCCAAAGAAGGATTAGTTTTTAGTTGTTTTTTGGACTTTTATTTTCCGATTCAGAAAAAGATATATAAATAATTAAAACATGTTTTGAATCTGGAAATATGTACTTATTAAATATATAGCTACATGTTGTGATTTTTTTTTCATTTAAAAAACTCTTTCGGCTACAAAACAAGAAATGTTGGGCTATATTTATCATTTTATGTTACGTGGGGTAAAACCAATCAATCACCATCAACGACCAAAAATAAATGTTAAAATTCATTTTGTGACCTAACACAGAATTCAACTTACTTGTATATAATACATATAATACGATTGTGTTCTTTGTTTTGATCGATGCACATGCATTTGGACCTCTCGTATTTTAAAACCAAAACACAGACATACATATTCCTGAACACTTAACTAGAGTTTAGATTGGGACAAAAAAATCAAACCTAGCTTGCGAAGATTGAACATCTTTTTTATCCCTCCTCCGAAGGTATGGAACAGTGTCAATTACGTAAAATGGAAATTTACAATATCTATCTATCTATATATATATATTAAAAACTAAACTAAAATCACATTTTCAATATGTTTAACTTATGTTTGTCTTGAGAATGGCTCATATACAAAATATACTTTTAATTATCGACTTGTTCAAAGAATAATATTTAAAAGAAATTGTCTCAAGAAGTGTATTTCAATGTAAACCCTTAACTGGTGAAAATTAACATTTTCACGTAGTATCCTTAAATTGTATTACGTCAAATTAATAAATAAAAAATAAACAGTAAAAAGCCCAAAATCAGATGGTAATTACCTAATTATTCCCAACTATGGATTTATTTATGTTCTTATTAATTCCTATCTTCACAACTTAACAATCACTAATTTTAGTTCAAGCAATTAAAGTGCAAAATATTTATTTGGGTAATAGAAGTGGAAAAATCGATAGTTGACATCAATATATATTATATGAAAAAAGTATATAGGGTCCAACTTAACATAACTAAGTTGTGAAATGAATACAACATGATCAATATTTTACAAAGTAGGGATTTTTCACCACACTTTCTTTCCACTAGGATTATATACAGGATCTTAAGATCAAATCAGCACATTTTTCAAAAATCATTAAATTGTCACTGAAGCCACATTTTTAGTGGGACTATTGTTCAAAATTGGCTGGAATTGTACATGTGAATACTGAAAAGAGCTCATTATATATATCCACCTCCAGCATTAATAACAGCCTGGATCCCGTCCCAAAAGTTTGGCCCTTTTAACAGAGCTCTCCTTTGTCTCGTACGTTTTAGAGTTACTGACGGTGTAGACGGTGGTCCTAGTTACGCCACACTGTTTGATGAAGTACTCGAATGGAAATTCGTCAATCATATATTTAAGTGTCATTTTCTTGACTTGTACGTAGGCTAGAGAGCTCAAGTTGTTGTTTTTTTCGTAATTAATTGTGTATGCTCTAATATATGGAAATATGAAATAATTTCAATCACTAAACCTTATTAATTATTATATTAGTAAGTGTTCAGATTTCAATGTACCACCAAGTAACCATGCAGCATTGCTGAATTCCCTTTTTAATACCTAAATTGCCAGGGAGTCATCTGTGAAGGGAAGAAAAAGTTACTTACGTCACTAGGGGAAATGAGAGAAAATGATAAATCGATATCTTACGTGGGAAAATATATATCAGTACAATTGCATTAGCCACTTTGTTTTATAGTTTTTAAGGAGCAAAAATGTAACAAAAACGAAAAGTAAGATGGAACTAATGGTTTACGAAGTTAACACGGATATTGACAAAATAAAATAAAAATGAAATATTTAAAATATTTGTATTGTGAAACGAATAAAAATACTGTCATGAAGGTCGTAATATCATCACGCAACTTAATCAGTCTCAACTTGCCCTTGTCCTAAATATTTCCCCTTATAAAAAAATATATTTACATTATTCAACTTTTTTTTTAATGATTTATTCTATGTCTGCCACAAACTTTTGGTTCACATTCTTAATATAATCTTTTTTTTTTGTCAAGCATTGTGCTCAAACTCTTAAATATGGATTACAAATATGCATTAATTTAAGGCAGAGGTTATGTTATTTCAATATTATAATAATAAATGTATACTATTGGAACTTAAAAATCTACAAAATCTTAAAGAAAAAACTAGTTGATTGATGCTTTAAGTAATTAAATTATTTGTTTGACTAAGAAACGATAAATTGGTACTTAACACTTCACAAATCGTACATTAACTCTATTTTTAAAGTAAAAATTTGTCCTAATATTTTTTTTACTTTTAAGATCTCTTTTATTAATTTATGCACATTTGAAATTAATATGTAACTGTTCGTTAGTGAACAAGCTATTAAACACACCCAGATTAATGAAATTGGATCTTATTCTCTTGAATTTTCATATGCAATACCCCATTTGATATTATGTTATTCTTTATTAATCTTGATAATGCCTTACTAAGGATTTTCTTGTATTTTTAGCTATTTTTAACCCAGGTTTATTAAATTTAATTAATATTTTTGTTCATTTATTCTTTTTGATTACCTGGATTTTTTTTTATTATTGTGAGGAAATGTACTGTTGAAGCTATTATTCTATAAAATACACAAAATCTCATCACTACTAATGAATACTATTTTGATTTCCAAAATGCGTATTAACTAATGAATATTTTATATGATTTTTTATAAAAAATACAAATTTAATGTTGTGATTATACGGGTAATAAATATATCATGCTGAAGCCTTAAATTCAAGTTCTTAAGAAGGTTTTAAAAAAAGGATTAATTGTTTCTCTTTCTCATTTAATTACACAAGTATATTCAACATTTAAATTACGTAATTATTATAATCGTTTAACTGTTTATTACGTAGTTAATTGCTTTTTAATTTTGGGGTTTCTTTTTTATTCAGTTTCGTAAATGCGTTACAGAAAAATATTAATTAACGGAAGATTAAGACATTATTTTAACGATTTTTGCTCCAGTGTCTAAAAAAATCCAGAGGCTTACAAAAAAATAATCCTTTTAAAAAAGTTAGGATCGCCCTAATGTTGATACTAATAAATCTGACAAACAAAAATCATATCTTTATTAAAAAGAATATGGAGAAATTCCGTGCTTCCATAATTTTTTATTATTACTTTTCAATAGCAAACAATGACTCAAAGGTAAACGATTGAGGAACGAACAGGCTTCATATTATGATTTATATTTGCTCTCTATTTAATAAAAGAAAGCAATAGTCATTGATGATTCATATTGTCAATATTTGAATGATTACTGCTTCTTGGAGGATGTACATTAGAGTGGGTCGAAAATCAGAATTTGGGAAACCGATAAACGATGGTATTGGGGAAATTTGTATTATCGTGAAAACCTACTCCATGTCATATTTTAGCACAATTCAACGTTATCTGAAGGTTCTGCAATTCGAGTGAAACTTTATTTATACATATTCAATGGATTTTTTTAAATATTTGTTCGAGTCAGAAACTTGATTCCTAGAGAAATTTAAAGAGTATTTTTAGCCTATTTTAATCAAATGGTCCAACCTTTGTTCATATTTTAAAAAAATGTGCTCTACAAATCATTATTTTTTTTATTTTCTCAAATATATATTAAGTTATTTTCATTTAAATCTATCAATAGTGAAACAATGATATTTCAATTGTTTCTATCATAATAATTATTAACTATCCATAATGTCTAATAAAAAGTTACTCGTCACCAAAATAAGTAGAATGATTTTGTCCTTAAGATAGGGGAATAGTTATCCTTACAAAATAAATCAATTATATGAAAAAATTGACATTTTAAAATGTATATATATTGACGAAGTGCCTGAAATCCATAACCTTGAAACCAAACCTTAAACAAATTACACTAGTCACCAATGTTTCAACTTTTTTTCTCCGGGTGCGTATGGGTTTAACCAAAAAGATTCGATTGGCTAGTGGTCACCAATCCAAGTACCATCTACGGATTTAAGATCGAGACAATAATCTAAAAGGTGTTTCACGTATAATATGGGACTAGGTCTCTAAGGTAAGTCTAAGAAATAGCTTGTGAAGATGTATGTCAGAGTTATTAGTATTTTTGACGAAAGAGGAGCCTCAAAGGATTTGTATTTCTTTTTTAGAACTTACTTGAGATCCTCTCTGGGACTACCTGTTCTTATTTTTTTACCTTCCTGATTATAAAAATTCCACTACTTATTCTTTTTTTTTAAATAATTGTAATTATTCTTTATAAATCAATATTATTTTTGTTACATTGTGAAATATTGATGTAGCAGTCAAATATACCAACAAGGTACATTTGTAGATCTAATTACCGAAATGAAATATATAATATTTTTTATATAAAAAATACAACATTTCTTTCCCTTAAATTAAGATGTTGCAATCCTTTTTATTTTTGCCTAAAGAAACTTGAAAATGACCTTAATAACTCAAAATTTCTGGGGGTTTTTTGCTACATAATGTTTTTGAAAATTTCTTAATCATAATGATTTTTCGCCTTAAAAGATCTGAATTAAAGAAGAAACATAGAATATCATTTTTCAGTGCAATTTTTTAATTTTAAAAACTGTTATAATGCCCATACCCATATATTTTTCTGAATCGGAGAAAATGCCTTGTACGTACAAAAAAAAAATATAAATTTGATACCAATATTTTTAAAAGTCTATTGAATTTCTTATTTCTGATTATAGTGATAAAAAGGAGAGTTTTTGTAAATTGAAGACACAAAAACTAATAATAAAAAGAGCACACTAAAATTAATATCTCAAAAGTATAAAAGATTTGTTGCTTCAAAAAATATTTTTGTACATTATTGAATTTATAGAACAGCTGCTCTCGGCAGGGCATCAAAATCAGAAGTTTTGGAGGATACTGTCATTTTCATGTGTTTTTGAGGTAAAAATTATCAGGATCAAACAATTTCAATACAAAGGCAAAAATTAATTTACTAATTTCATTTTTATACCAATACACGTCTTTTACTTATAACCTAATTTAAAACTAAAAACATTAGCCCTTAAAAACAACCCACCCTAATGTACACAGTACTTTTGTTTGTTTTCTATAACACATACTTGAAAAAAAAAGGAAAAAAATCATATATTTAAATAAAGAAAATTATTAATATTATCAGTTCAAGAACACACTGTAAAATTATTATGCGTTAAAAATATATATGTTTATAAATTCAGTAGAAATAACATGCTTGTAATAAAGTTGAGTTTAGTAGAACGATAAATTTTATTTGACTTTAAAATAAGGAAAAGTGTAGGCAAAGCTCATAAACTTAAAAAATATTATATATTTCTATTCAAATTTTTATTTATTTCGTGGTCAATAATTTATAGAATAAACGTTAAAAAAAACAAAATTGGCAAGAGATATATCTTTTCTTTTATTTTCATGCGTCATATTTAAGCTTGTACGGAAGATTGTTTTCCAAACTTTATAAAAAAATACTTCATGAAGACATTGACAACAAAATTAAGTTTATTTCCAGTGAATTACATCTAAAATTGACATTTTTTATTCAATATGACCTTCAGCCGAAATGACTGGTTTCAACCTCTTCCTGAAAGTCCCACAAACCTTTCGGGTTTGGTCTTCCAGCAAGTCAGCACATGCAGCCTTGAGGTTTGACTCCAAACATCCCACGGGTCTGTGGTGCTTGTTGTAAGCAGCTCCCTCTACCCGTTTCCTTTATAAATACTCCAAAGGAACTGAGAGTCAACATGTCCTTGGACGACACATTCAAAAGAATCTTGGGGTTATACTTAAAACTTCTTCCTTGCGGTAATCTTATTGAGATGTTTCTTCCTTCTTGCTTTTAGTTTTTTTGCCCAAGGGATCATAATTATTGATCATTGAAGAGAGAAGTAATTAAAAAAAAAGTAAACACGAGTACATGTGCTTATAAAAGATAGGAAGTAATCGTGATAATTTGTTTTAGAATTATAAGTAAAAGTCCTTATTGAAATTAGAGAAGAATTGAGGATCTAGAAAACAGTAACTCATGGAGATGTCCCTGCCAAATACAGAATGGGGTTATTGTTTACTCATAGCTACTTAGATCTATTCTAATGAAACGGCATGACAGCAAGGTGTAATGTTTTGTTGGTCATTATTTATTGGGACCAGTCCAGTCTTCCGACCATTCCTATCGAATCTTAGGACTGTAAGTCCTTGAAATTGGTCCAGTCTAGTCTTAGGACCGTTTTTAACCATCCTTAGGACTGTAAGTCCTTGAAATTGGTCCATTCTAGCCTTTGGAACGTTCCTATTGGTCCTTAGGACTGCGGACCCTTGAGGACGGGTCTTAGAAGTGTCAGTCCTTGGTACAGGTCCTTAACTGTCGGTCATTGGAATTTTTCATGGAAATGTGGACAGTTTATTAAGCCAAATAGCATATATGAGATAAGTATTGAAAGCCTTGGAAAATATTTAGTAAATCAGCATATCTTGCAAAAAAATACTTATAAGTGCATTATAGTACGAACACATTATATTTTCACTTAGTAGTGTAATATATTTTATTATGTAACGGAATCATTTAAAAAAAGAAAATACCCTCAGTGACGTCACGAGGGATTAATTTTACCTTTTTAAGGAACTGCAAATAAGACTGAACTGGATGTGACCGGACTTGACTGAACTGCAGAACAAAATAAGTACTGAAACAAATAATACTAAAATGCTATCATACTAAATATTTATCAAGACATTAGGGTTATCACGTAGATTTAGGTTTCATTTTTTAATATGGCGTAAGTACTTAAATTTAAAACTCTATCGATCTATATACTAAACAAAGTTATATCATATCATTAAGTTTACCTCTCAATATTTTTTCCATTTTAGGATTTAATTGTGTGGAAACCATTTTCATTTGTTCAGAAATATATGTTTATAGAGAAATATTTTTATCTTCTTACAGTAAATTTACATAAATGATAATTCAAAAAATACATAAAAATATGTATTAAAATAAATACTTGTCTTTTTTTTTAATAGGTTAAAAAAATATTATTATAGCCCTTCTACATGTATTAAAGTGAGCAGGATTTGTGAAATATATAATAGTATTAAGATGCCAGTTTAAAATATTAAACCTTCTTTTTAAAAAATCTTTCCATAATTACCCACAGCCATATAAAAGACTTTGACTAATTTTAGATATAGCTTGTGTGAAAATATTGATTTTGGATATTACCTTGAATAATATTTAATTACGTTGAATTAAGAAGGCAACTTAGTCTTTGTTAAATGATCACTTTTTGTATCATCAAAGAAAACAATTTTTTTGAAAGTTTTACTCACATTGTGCGATAGTTTTTGTAATAACAACCATTAATTTAAAAAAATTTACACTTTTTTTTATTGTTATTTTTTTCAATATTTCTAAAAGGTCATTTTTATGTAAGAGGATCATGCATAAATAATACCAAAACACTGGTTGACGTACAATTTTTAGAACTGAACACTGCATTCCTTTTCAGAATCAGTCCGGTCTAGCTCATTCCTGCATGACTGTCCTAAAATTATTAAAGTTCTGTCTTTGAAAACGTCACTCCAGTATTGATTTTTTTATCAGTTCTAGTAATGACATTCCGAAGGAATGATAGAACCAGTTCTAAGACTGGACTGGAATAAATAAGAACTGACACAAAACTAGTCCTGAATAGTTCTTGAAAGACATAGAGTAAAGCCAAAATTGTTTGTGCGACACCTATAATTGAAATGCTACTTAATTTGAAAAATAGTGATCACTCTATTGTATATATAGGTATGTATATGTAGATGATCACCAGTTGAAGAGACTGATCTATTAAGAGATCAAAGGAGATTTATAGCGAAGAAGAGAAAAAAGGAAAAAGACTTAATATTGAAGAGGGAAAGAAAAGAAAAAAAATCAAAGAATATCTTTGTATAGAATAAGATAACGTTGTTCTCATATTTCCATGCTATGATCATATATACTCGTAGATAAGAATGATAGCATTTCATAATTCTATTTCTTTATCTATATAATCTTAGCAAAAATACGATAGCTTTTTGAAAAGGATAGTAATAGCCCCTTTTTGAAAAGGATCTTGTAACGGATGATGATAATAATATTGTTGATGATCCGTGCCATTAAATGCCTCTTAATTTATCTTGCAATGTATCTTATATCTACATACATCCATTAATGGAATTGTAGAAAATATGACAGAGTGCGAGAGTTATTTTAATTACAAACTGAACATTATGATTTATTTTTCAAATCTGTTATCATTATTTTATAAAATAAAAAAGTATAGAGTGTCTGTTACCACAAGTTACCACATCAACCATACCTGTATATAGAATTTATTTCTAATAAATTGGCATAGTATAATCTTCAAACCTCAACAACTCTCCCAGCCAAAAATAAAAAGGTTCTGTGATTTTAGAGGAGAGAATATGACGCCTTAGTAATTTCCGTGCTTTATAAATTGAAATCGTCATGATATTTTTTCACTCTAACAAGCAAGATATATTTCAAATCATAAAAATCATACCATTATGTAATATTTTCTACAACTATTAAAAAAACTTGATGCTCTGGTACATATGTATAGTCCAATCTATCGTATGAAAATCGGGCGGTAGTACTCGGATTACGACTTGGACATGTCACCATGAAAATTCGGATTCGTTGAAAAAACTACTGGGAATGAGGGGTTTTAACGTGATCTGGGGTTTGGCAAATATATAAATTTTTTTTGGCAAAAAAAATTTCCAGTTATATAATTATTAGTTTATTATATCTCTCTTGCACGGGGCGTGGATAAATTCCGTCTACCCCAGCCTAAAATCAGCATTGACAGGGCACTAAAGAGCTGTGTTCCCCTCCCCCCCCCTCCAACAATTTTATTGCTCTAATCTATCTAAAATATACTGGGTGACTCATAAGTTTTAGGATAACTTCAACCTCCAAGAAAGTACGCAAATATTTATTTCTCAAAACATCATATTACTCCGTTGCAGTTAGTGTACAATTTTCTATAAAATTAGAGCCAGTTCATTCAACATTAACATTATTTGCAGCAACTGCAGCTCTAGAAAGCTTCGGAATTGATTTACAAGTTGTCCTATGCAGACACTTCAAGTCTTCGACGCTGCAGTAGGAAGTTACAATAACCTCCTCTCAAAAATTGACTATATGGTAAAGTCCGTTAGGTTGAGATATGGGAGGAAGGGGTCACATGTTCTTGCTCCATAGGTGCTTGATAGAGGTTTGGCACAACTCTTGCAGCGACTTTGAAGTATATAAACATACTCTGTCCTGCTGGATGCAGTAAGACACTTCTCAGGGATGTTCCTGCATCCAGGGAAGTACTTGGATCATGTCATTTCAAGATAGACACGTTGATCCACCTTCACATCCTCGGGAATGAAGATCAAGGGTATGTTCATCCTGCTGGAGTATATAAACATAGGTTAGTTTTTATAAACCAGAAGTATGACCACCACATCCTAGATTATCCTACTTGAGAATTGTTTGTTTTTAAATTTGCCCCTATTCCAGGGAATACTAAAGGGTGTTATAATAGAAAATAATATAAAACTTGAAATTTTGGACTTTTTAGAAAAGTCGATAAAAAATTTCAAGAATAAAAAAATGATAATGTCATCTTAAGATAGATAGTTTCTAAATTAGACCCTGATAACAGTATATCCTTCCTAAAATTTAATTTACACGGTTAGTATTAACGCTGTCAAATACTGAATTGCCAAATTTCAGGTTGATCGGTTTTCTTGTTTGCCATTTTAGTACAAAGAACGAAACGTTGATATTCACATATATAGCTTTTATTAATAAAAAAATTGTGTGTATCTTTTAAATTTGCATTAGGCAATTGGCGAAGCATATTAAAAAGTGCTGGCTATAAAAGGTATTTTAAATAGAATTAATAGCAGTTTATATATTTTTGAGCAGAAATAACCTCAGTTCACTACCAAAGAGCCATGCATAAAATACCTATTTATTTATTGGCATTTAAAATCAATATTTTGTGTGCTTTCACAATCAAATTCCTCTATGTTTGAAAAATAACAATAACATTTTTTAAAGTAAATATGCTGTAAGTAATTGTGTTTTTTCAACTTTTTCCTTTTTTGACTTGTATAAATAAGTATTTTTAGTTTAATCTATAAATTAAATTGATATCTGATCACAACACTGACCATTCATTGATTGAAGTCCATCATCTGATAGTAAAAATTAAACAAAAACAACCACTCTATAAGAGAAAATAGATTAAATCCATAAAGAACTTTAAATGTTTGTTTTCTTATAACACATTAATGCATGTGGGATTTTTTTTTTATAAAAGATAAAATAAATGCAATCATTAATTATGTTAAATGTGATGTAGCTATGGATAGAATTCCATTCATTAGAAACTATAACAGTTATAAAAATAACTCACAACTTTTTTATTTTAATAACACAATAAGCTAAACTCATATTTTGGAGTGGAAAAAATCATCTCCTATATTACTTTTTTTAATAAATATGTGCCAAAAGTTAAATATAAAATGATTGAGGAAATGAAATAAAAACTCCGATCACATTGAGTCAAATGCTTTTATTTTTTGTCAAAATGTTAGATGTTTTGTACATATTCGACAGCGTGTGCAAGCTATATATACCGCAAGTTTGGCGTGCTTTCTTTAGCAAATGCAGACATTTAGGAATCTGTTTTTTAATAACTTGTTCAAATTGCGCAAATTGGAAAAAATGGAATCAATTGACAAATTTGTGGTCATTAATATTTGGAAATGTGCGAGGCCCTTATTGGAATGTGCGCTGAGAGCGACAACATAACCATTGCTCGAACTTTGAACGACAAATCAGCCGAACCCCCAGCAACAATATAAACAAACTTATCAGTAGAATCAAAAAAGAATTTCAGGATTTACCAAGGGACCAAGTCGCGAAGGTCTGCTCATGGTTTTGGCCTCGTATAGAGACTGGATGTGATTTTATTAAATAAAATAAATCGTAATTGTGAGTCTGGTTTGCTTTTTTAAATTCGAAAACTTGTTGGAGAAAAAATTGCGTTTTAAAAAAGTCATTTTCGGGGCACAAATAGCTTACACACCTTATAAAAGATAGAAAACGTTGAGAAATCATTGAGGTTTCTAAACATGTTTTTATGAGTTACAATTAATTATGTATATACTTCAACGATAATTATGAAAATAGGAGATGAAAGGGGTATAAAATATGTCTTATTCTGTATAGAAAATAACGTGTCGTTTCATATTAATAAATTAATTTAGAAAAGATATATTTCCTAAAGTTTAAAACATTTAATATCATTTTTTTTCCAATTACTATTTAAAATAATGAATTCTAATGTTTTATTATTAATAATAATAAGGAACAAACCACACACTCTTAGTAATAGTTTAAGATTTCTTACTAAAACAAATTTTATTTTGACAAAAGTACATAATCATTTATTTATAAAATATATATATTTATTTCCAGTAGTATTGTGTAATTCAAACATTGAATGTCTGATACAAAAGTGAGTAGTGCATCACTCGCATCTCTTATGCTCTGTCAATCAGGTCTAAATATAATTGAATATACTTAGAAAAGGAAGTTCTCTACTCAGGAATGTGATAATAACGACAACTGCTCTGGAAAAGAAATTAATCCTTCAGATTACCAACTTTTTTTTTTTTAAATGGATAAAATAATACTCACAGTTTACATCACGGCACATGACTATTATGATCATCAAGTTATTTATCAGACGGGAAAAATTTGTTTGTAAAAATGGACGTAAAGTAACTAGGCTATTGCATTATGTGTTTTGATAAACCTCGAAACATACTTTTTTAGAATACACGGAACGATACTAAGTATTGCCCTTTAAGTATAAAGAATCCCCTGCACTTCAAACATGAGGCACTTAATCTTGCCTGACTCCACGTATATTTCAGATGTAGCGATGAGCCAATAGGAGTGAGTAAAGTATTGGTATCATTCTCTTCTTATAAAACCCTCTACCATTACCGGACTGACTTTGTGACTATCATAAATAGAGGAGAGAGAGCCTCAACCTTTCTTCGACAAAAGTGAGAACAGTTTATGATTTTTCAAAATAATCTTTGGGTCTATGGATTGGATATTGTTGTTAAGATACAAATTTAAAGATTTAATATAAAATTATAACACAATTTTTTACTGATTTTTTTTATTGTGTTATAATAAGTAAAAAGTGCGAAGGACATATCAAGTTATATATTTTCAAAAATTTACATTTTAATGTGGGATAGCTGAACCCACTAGGGAAGTACTCGAGTTAGAATGTTATCGGAAGTACGGTGGCTTAAATATATAGAAAATAGTGAAAAAATGAATAAGTTTAATCGTTACAGTAGATTTTAATACTATAATTTATATAAATAATGGGTCAAATATTGAAAAATGCAAATAATTAGTCTGAAAATCTGCCTATTTTTGCAAAACAAACAATTTTTCTTTTCAACAAATGTACTTTTAGCTATAAATGATGAATCATTTATAAAGGTGTGATGCTAAATTTTAGCAAACTTTTTTAAAGACTACTTTATATAATATCTCTATAAAAATTAAGTTGTATAAAATTAACTTCTACATTAAAGTCAACATAATTAAAGACTTCATCAATAAAAAGGAGATTAGATTTTATGGGAGAAGTTTTTAATAAAAAACAGGTTTTTTACGTTGGTGAAAAATTGTCTAAGAGGGAAATTTGGACAAAAATATATTTTAGTATGAGGACATTTTGCCCCGGAGATAGTTTTTTTAATTGCGTGAAAGGAAGGAAGAATAAAACAATTCAAAAATTATTGATGGCAGAAAACGATAAGAAATAAATATTTCGGTTGATTTTGAGAAAAATGGAAGGACTACAATTTCTATCCAATCGAATAGAAGTGTTGATGGGCCTTCTGAATTTAGGGTTTGATTTCTCCATATGTTGGTTAAAATATCGAATTATAATGCGCACTCTCCCTTTTGGTAGTAATCAAGCAAGGTCTATGGAAGAAAGGATTTGCTTCTTCTTTGGGAACAAAATGGAGACGTCCAACCATTTTTTATTTGAGTGTAAAACAATAAATAATATAGGAGATCACTTACTACGGGAATTATTTTTAAAAATCTTGATTTTTATACCAAAATATTTATTATTATTTATATTGCTCTTGGGTTAGAAAAAATAAATTTTATTTGAATCAAAATACAGCATATTGTATATAAATTAAGAAGTATGAGTCCCCTCTGTCTCCCTGCTTATTAACGTATTTCATATGATTGAATTTTGTATTGAATAGATGTTGTAATTATGTTGAAACATAGTTTTACTATTGCAAAATAAATATATATACGAATGGCTCAATATGTGATAACATCTGTCGAAAATACATAAACAGCTCATTAAATATGGAGAATCCCTTTTAATTAGCGGAAATAAATATAGATTATTCCTTCATTAATTCAAATTGTAACTGTAAGTACTCTTTTATCAACCCCTGATGTGATGATTAATGACTAACACAAAATAATGTTTCATGTCCTGCCACAAACTATATATTAAAAACAAATACTGTTGGGTTCGAGTCAAAATTTGCAATTTTGAGTAATATTAGATCGAGAATAGAGCATGACAAAACCTACAAAAAATGTCATCCCAAGGTAGTGTACAGTTTGTAGCTTGGGTATATAACATAAATATATAATAAGGTATTCCGTACTAATTTTCATTTAAATAAAATTTCCCAACGCCCTCTACTTCTGTTGCATACCTATATTTTATACCAAATAATGTTATCATACAAAATAGCAACATCCTCATTGTTCACAAATAAGCCCAATACCGATCCTGAAGATATTATGTGTTCCGTCTTGTCGAAGAAAGGTTGAGACTTCATTTCATCTTTTTGTATGATTGTCACAAAGTTATTTTGGTAATATAAAAGAGCTCAATAAGAAGAGAATACGGGAAAATTTAACTCGCTCCGATTGGCTAATCGCTACATCCCCAAGATACATGGAGTCAGGCTAGATTAAGGTCCTTACATCTGAAACCCAGAGAATCCTTTATGCCGCAAGAGTTAAATTTAGTCTGGTCAACGAAGGTATATTTTGAAGTCTATCGAAACAAACCAAGGCATAATTTATTTGCTTTAAGTCCATGTTTGCAAACATAATTTATTCCGAACTTTTAAATAACTTTTTGATCAACGTAGTCATGTGTATTTTAGAGAAGAAGAGAGAGGAACCAGACTAGAGGGTGACACGTGTGAGTAATGAACTGCTCCCCTTTGTATCAAATCATTACTTGATTGGATTAAAAAATAATAATGTTATCTCATAAGTGTTCCTCAATTAATAATAAAATAATTGGAGAAATAATATCTTTATCAGGAGTTGCATTATTTTTCCGCAAGACGGTGCCACTCTTTGTTGCATTGTTTACAAATTAGTGTAACTAAACTATGCTTATGCGTTTGTATAAAATAATACAAAATGAAATAGCCGGAGATTAGATTAAAACATACTCGAATATTTCAAGTTGTAATTGTTCCAGCTTAATAGGGTGTTTTATCAATATTTCATTTGAGTTTTAGTAATTATCTTTAAAAAAAATAGACTTTAGTAAGGTGAATTTTTATTCAACTTTGAGTAACTTTTGCGTCCAACATTATATATAAATGATTTCATCGTATAAAAGAATATTTTATTCAATTTAAAAGATTTTTAATTCTGTCCATAGATTCAAAACTCATACATTTATTTTATCTTGAACAGTACAATTTAAAAGTTTATCTTCATATTTTCCTAACAAAGTTTTATTTTGAAAGAAAAAGTTATATCAGGTAATATATGAACGTAGCTATATTTTGATAGTTTCTGATATTCTTCTAAAAAAAAAAAAAGTCGTTAAGTGGCAATTCCAATGCATTCATTGTTCTTTTTTGCTTCTTAAGATCAGTTTATTTCAATACAGAATGAATATCACAAACTCATTCGAAAATAAAAGTCTTGTATATTTTGACGATGTTATAAAAAACGAAAATTAAAATATTAACCCTGACAATTTGAAGATTGCTTCGGAGGAGAGCAGTTTAGCTGCCATGACGTTTAAGATTTGACAAGAAAATAAACAAGGACATTGGCAAGAATTACTCCGATGTCGATCTTCAATTATACTTTGAGTCTAACAAGAACTTACAATTATAACTCAGTAATAACTCCTTAAGATGTATCTCTGTCTTTTAAGATCATACACTAATGTTCAATCTGGTGTTTATTATAATTGAATGTTCTACAAGAAGAAATAAAATAAAAAAAGCTATTTGGAACATACTTTTTCGTTAATTCAGTCCCCATAGTCTATCAAAGAGTTATTGGTAAACCGGGATACCGTTTTGTTCTCCAGCTCGACCATACTTTACATTGCAAAGTCAAAAGGGTTAAAAGCAATTGAGGAAGAAGACTAAAAGTGATAAAATTTGTCTTTGTACCATTTTGTACTTATAAATTCTTTTCAAAAAACACTATTGTAACGTAACCTCTGCACACAATAATCTTAATTTAACTATTGCGGGCGATAATTATTTAAGACATTTGGAAAATATCATGCTATTGTATATTTATTTATGACTCAAGTTAGACCAGGTACCGGGCCGTGCAAAATTATTTATCGATTTTTGTTCAGAACATATCGCAGACACTAATGACATTTCGAATGATTTGAGAAACAATTTATTCATACATTTTTTGAATAATAAAATAGTTTGTGATCAAATTTAATCAGTGTAGCCACAATTTGCCTCAATGATACTGGTCAAGCCACGTCTGAAGCTGCCACAGGCCCAGGCCTGGTTGACAGCAGCCTTTAAGGCATTTATGTTCTTGTGTCGTTTTTTGCAGGCCTTGGTCTCCACGTGCGCCTAGATAGAGAAGTCTAGTGGGTTCAAATCTGGGCTCTAAGGGGGCCAGTAGTCTTTGGGCCAAAAGTTCATGTTGTATTTGAGCCACTCCTGAGCTTTCTTGGAAGCGTGGGCGGGTGCTCCATCTTGTTGAAAACCCCAAGGAGAGTTGCCGACTATGGATTTGATCCACAGAAGGACCTTGGACGCCAGAACCTTCACATAATCCTCCGCTGTTAATCTGTAGCCAGTGGGGAACCATACCAGCTTCTTGGCCTTCTCGTTGGAGGCCACGAGATCCAACATCATCACCGAAGCAGGGTGATTTGTTGTTGCCACATAGCGGTGCTTATCTTGCACATCTCCAAAGCTCACAACACGGTCATTTTGCCTGTTGAAAACAGGATCGACCGTTAAAGTTTTCCCATCTGAAAAAATGATGATGCGTCCAGATGACCTCTTGATATCATTCAAGATTTTCTTGGCACGCTCAGAGGGCGTTCAGTACGCCTCAGGGACTTTCCTCCAGCCCTTTTCAATGCCCGTGAAACAGTTGATCTCGACGTTCCCATCTTTCTGGCCATGTCGGCAATTGACCTGTTGGGAGTCCTATTGAGCACTGCCTTTACTTGCCTTGTTGAGATAGTGGGCTTTCTGCCAGCCCCAGGGGAATGCTTGAGATCACCCCCAGCCTCCAAGTGCTTGGAAACGTTGTAAATTGTCTTCAACGAGGCCCCAACCTGTTCCTTAATGTTGTTATGAGGCACTCCCGCTCGGAGGAGGGCTGCAATTTCGATCCTCTTTGTTTCCTGATTGGACATGGTCTCACGTGTGGAAGTTGTTACGCTCTCACAGGAAGGATTTTTGTTTATTTTAACAGTAAAAATACGAAACAATCAGATTGGTTGCCACAAAACCTCTTAAAAAGTATATTTACATCATCGGTAAATAATTTTGGACGGCCCGGTATTATCTTTTCAATATCAAAATATATTTATAAATACTCTATAAGAGCAGGTTAATTAATTAATCAATGGCCAGGTCAATACCGTTTGTATGAAGTGATATATGATTTAAAGACATATCATTAAATTATCAGATTTAATCTTAGAAACTATATAACATATTCAGTTTTAATAAGTACATTATTTTAAAAAAATAATCATAATTACACGTATAATTGCTACTATTTCTGATAATTATTGAAGCAATTATTATTAAGTTATAGTTATTAACCTATCTTCTGTAATGGTTCCAATGCAGTTAAATTTAGTGGGACTTAAATTCTGGACCATATTGTACATTATACAACAAATATGAGTCCAACTAAATCAGAATTTAAAATAATAATTCTGATAGTTGCTGGATATTCATATTTCGTTTTACAGGAAATATTATAAAACTAATTAAATAATAAATATCACGAAAATAACTAAGAAGTCAACTTATACATTATAAACTTAATAAACATATATATATACATACACTTTTTTATATATGAAATATAACTCATATCTTGAAAAAAGATATACTTTTAAAAAAAATTTAATTATTAATTTTTGAATTCAGATTATGCTTAATATAAATTAATATGTAACGACCATGTTTGAAACGGAGTTCCAAATATGTTTGAAGCAGGAAGTAACCCTCTTGAGATATAACTGCAGCAGCGTTGACATGACTTTAAACGGTGGTTCAGTGCACAATATTCTTTGAATGCTATATTTTTTTTTTTTTTTTTTTTTTTGTTAGATAATTATATTTGACTGACTGTTTTGATAAATGACCATATTGTAAGCCTGCCCCTTGCCTAAGCGTTTAAGGGCCAAGGAAAAATAAACTATATAGCGTTTAATTTTCAGTTTTTTGATGATTAAGCACAAGTAAAAATTATAGTATTATGTTTACTCTATCTAACGTAGGAATCATCTTCGAAGTATATATACAGGGTTGTTTAGATAAATTGGAAACTCTTTAAAAGGCTTTTAAAAAACGATCTTAATTGAGTAGAAACTTTTGTTAATTTTTTTGTTTCAACGCTATATTTAATGTCATTCTATTATTCATAATGAGACCCTTCTCTCATGATAACCTCCTTGTACAGATCCAGTTTTGCCATTACACAGGTAAAGGACTTCTTTGGGACCACCACAGATGAATGATACCTGGCAAAGGCTTCATGTGCTTTCCTTCCCAAGAGAAATAAATCACAAGGATTCATATCCGGTCAGTTTGCCGGGCAAAAATTGGGGCTCCAAAAGTGAGGACATTTTGTGGTCAAGACATTATGTACTATTCTAGGCTTGTTGTCTATGCGCTGTCTTTCTGGAAGCTATAATTTCGTCCTTGCACTACTTCATCCATCCAGGAATGTAAATTAAAAGTACAAACCAGAAACAGATCATAGGCAAGGCTAGATCTGCACGAGGTGGACCGAGCCTGCCAAATCTTCGAGCGTCATGTGGCCGAGATTATCAAAAAAGGCGGATTTCACTATAAATAATTGAATATAATTAAATGTAGCTTTCAAATATTAGGAAAATTAGGTTTTTACCCATCTAGTTTGTTCGTAATAAGCCTTTAAAGATTTTCCGCATTTATCCGAAACACCTTGTACATGAAAAAACTGTAGAGCGTATAATATTCAGTTATCCAATAATGTTGGGATTGGTCTGGTACAAATAGTTCAAAGTAGCAACTTTGAACCATTTTACTTCCATCTTTTCTGGTGCAATTAAGCTATAAAATTGATTAAGGTATATTTTTGAATGTCGATACAGTGGCCTAGTTTTTATTCTTCATTCAATATCATAAAATATCTTAACCCCTGAAAAATTCAATTGAATAGGTGTTTAAAGACTTTTTTGAGTATTTAATGCTTATGAGCAATTAGTGAGTTAACTTATATCTTATTTTAGGTGGATCTGTCAGACGCAGAACTGATGATGCTTGAAATTAGTTCTCTATAAGTATCTTGATAAAAAGAAGATGGATGGATGATTATTAAAATATTCATATTTAACCATTCCCTTTATTTATCTCTATTCATCCCTTTTCTGAAATAATTAAAGCTTCAATCTTCTTTTCTTCTTCTTTTTCATCAAGAATGAAATAACTTTTGAAGAAAAAAAATATGAAATACATTTATCTTTTCCTTAAATAGAATATATAATTTCTTCAAAGTATCTCAGTTCTCAAAATGAAATTTTGTTTGTTATGTTGGGTTCTCATTTTCCGGGAAATTGTCTTTAAGATGGGATCCCGGACACAGATTTGTTATTTCATTCACATATCGTTGATAAAAAAAATGACTAGGGAGGATATATATTTTTAGATTATGAGGAAAATAAAATTTTAATATTTATCTACGAAAATCCTATTTCTAACAAATATTCGAGTCAAAAGATGTTCTAAGTGCAAGAAATCAGTCTTATATTTATTCCAGGTGATTTTTCCCTCCATTAATTTGACTTTGGCTCTTTTCATAGAATCTATTAAGTCATATCCATCACTTCTCAATTATAATGTTCTTCGTTTTTATCATTATGACTAAAGAGACTGGGAGTTCATCCATTTTGATTCCTTAACCTATTCCGACCTGGAAAACAAATTAAGTAGGAATTGATGATCAAGATAATTTTTTATTGATTACATACAAGTATTTTTAGGATGGGGTAGCAAAACGTGGACTTTCGAGCTTATTGGCGTTCATGACTTGGGGTCCTAATGAATGAATACAATCCCAAGTCGACTTTCCCTGCCTCTTTTTTGTCCTAGCAGCCACTGAGAAGTTGTTGGCGTGGCGATTCATCGATTTGGTTGGGTCACCGTTATCTTCTTCTCCAAGGTGGACAGAAACTACAGCTACATCTTTAAATAGGGGTCTTAACTTTCTGTTTTCCTTGAGATCTTCCCCATCACTTTTCATGTTGGCCACCTTGAAAACCGGTCTTCTTGAGACTTCACAATCTCCATAATCCTCACTAACTCAACTTCAGTATCTGGGAGATCAGAGATACGTTGTTTTTTGGCGTTTGGCTCACAAATGACGACGAAATGACTAAATGTTTACTGTAGCTTTTTTTATTCACAAAGAATGGCTTAACCGGAATGTCATAAAATAATCACTACACCTCTCTATTTCCATGGAGAAAGGGAACATTAATTAAAGGCAATGTTTTGCAACCCAAGGTGTGAGTGTAAAACCCCGAGAACAATCCTGGAAAGCGGGATACGTTAAGTAAAAACCCCTTTATTAAGTTATTAAGAATTACAAAAAAAAAGTTGAGCAGGGAATGAATTCCTCCAAGGTATTTGTTCTAAGGAAAAACTATGTCGTTTTTTTTTTTTTTTTTTTGTTTATGGAAGGAAAGAAATGCTAATGAGTACAGTTGTTTGACGTATGATATTTATTTTACCAAAAATTACACTGGATAGAAGATACTTAAATGTTAAATAGAAATGATGAATATGTTGACAGAGCTGATATTTATTTACTGTGATGTATGTATTTATTATGGTATAGTGATCCAGTAGAAGGGTGTATATTTTTAGAGAGAAACATACAGTATAGCCCAGAATTAAAGGCCAATTATCTTTAACCCTTAAAATATCTACCGGGTCCATTTGACTTATATTTTAATGCAATTATTTGTACTTCTACCCCTATTGGTCACAATCCACCCTTTATCTGTGACTGAAATTGTCAGGGCTACCGTCTCAAAAATGCATGTCTTGAAAACTAATTTAAAAAATCTGACAATTCATATATAAATATATTTAAATACATTACTTTGACATATAAAATAATTAGAATTTAAACTCATTATATCAAATTAGCCGCACAAATATGTTTCAAGTTGTAAGTGTCTATAACGTGCATCATATTGTTATATGATTTAATCGCTAAAATAAATTTGATATCACAAAGAACAATGAACAAGTTATAGAATCATGAATCGGTTTCTAAAACGAAAAAAAAACAATATTGGTACTTTAATAAGTAATACTAAAAGGAATTTTTATATAAATATACTTGAATATATAAATCAATAATTTTAACAAATATTTAGAAGAATAAGAAACGTAATCCTAATTTACCTACTTAAAACTATTTTTTATATAATAATATCAGTAGAATAGCTATCAAATGAAAGGGAAAATTAATTTTTTAAGCATCAAGTATTGAATGTCCTAAGGAATTGAATTTTATGGGGGAGGGAGATGATCTATTTATTTTATATCATTAAAATAATAATTAAAACTGATAACAGTTTTAATTATTTAAAAGACTTTGATTACATTATTGTTTTAACTTAATTTTCTTTATTAATTCATTACTATTGTATTAATAGTAGGATAGAAAAAATAGCCATATGTTGATCAAAAAAAAAAAAGAAGAGAAACAGAGTATGTTTACAATCTATTACGTATTCCTTGGATAACTCACTATTAAATAAAAATCTCAAATTATAATCGGAAAGGTAATAACTGTACAGAAAAATGTCTCGATAAGATTTTCAATCATATTTTTTAATAAGTTTTGTAAGTTTAATTAAAAAGTTCCATCATTAAGGTTCTAAGCTTTAATGTGATAAATAGAACATAAAATAATCATGGTGAAAAAATATGCCATTTTCCTTGTTGTAGATGGGGTCCATCATGAATGTATTTTCTACAGAAAAAAAAACATTATTTAATTTCAATTGTGCTGAAGTCATTTTGAATTCTATGGCAATGCTTCTGTTCAAGTTTTTATATTTTTGACCATATATATGCCCCTTTCAATCATCTTGAGTGAATTTCCACTATTATTTTTGGGACAGTCTTTTCAGCTATGGACAGATCCACTTTCTTATTCATTATATAACCAACGAACTTCAATGCCGTTTTCTCATCAAAGCCCTTCCTTACCTCCTGAGCCTCCTTAGTTGATGTACAACTCTTAGGCTTGTCTTTCAGGTTGTTCTTGAATGGCAAAAGAATTTATTTTTCTAGACACATAGTAGGTTTACATATATTTAGGGTATTTGTAATGGCGGACTAGAACGCTAACATAACCACGTGATCATCTTGCCTCTTTTTTTGAGTGTTCTATAGATTAAATAACAGGTGTGAACCACACCTTTTATTTAATCGACTAGAAATTGTTAATTTAAGTTCACTAAACTTAACAAAAAATGCGACCAAAATATTCAAAAATATGATCTAAAAACTTTGTTTGTCCATGAGTATGTAATATATTTTTATACAAAAAAAGTACATTGCTATCTTGTACTTTTAGACAGTTAATGCATTAGAACAGCTTATAAATCATTTGACATAAATATGTACATCTATAAATCACACTCTATAATGCATATATATATTGCATCCAAACTTGTAAACAAGGGTATTATGAACGTGTAAATATGATGAAGCATTCAAGATAATGAATAAAATAGTTGTTTTACTTCTTTGTTCACCTAAGCAAACAATCGATCAAATCTTAAGTATCCTTATAAATGCAAAAACATTTACATACATACTTATAGCTGGAACAATATTTTCTAATATTGAGCATAGTCATTTATTCTTATTTAAAAGTTACAACATCATGACATTGTATTAAAAAAAGAGCGCATTTTAAAGCAATAAAAGCAAAGTATTTTTAACATCTACATAAAAATATTAGGTGAATTTTATACCATATAGAACAAAGTAGGTAAATATTATATGTATTAAATAACAAAGATTTAGCTGGTGTTGCTCAGGACAAAGAAGGAGCTGGAAGTCACAAAATACAATGGGCAGTATTTTTTTTTCTTAATGTATAGACACCTTCAGTACAGGTAATTATTACGTTAAATAAAATAAACCTGTATTATTATTAATTTTAAAAAATGGCGTTATAAACTTCAAATAATATACAGATAAATATAAATAAAAAATTTGTCTAGATGAGAAGTCCATTTTTATTTCTGTCAAAACTTGCCAAATCAAAATTTGTGAAGAAAAAAAACAAACTTTTTGCAGTAATTTAGCAAAAAAAAAGTAAATTGCCAATATTTCAATGAAAATTCATTTTTTTCCACCATTCACTATTTGATTTATAATGCAACCCTCTATCTTGTCTCCTTGAGCTATAAAAAATAGTTTTTGTGTTTTGGGTATAGAATAACTCCCTCTTATATGACCCTCATAAATATCCCCATCAAAGTCTGACAAAGTTCAAAAGAAGTACAAATGCAAAATTTCAGCTTCCTCGTTTCAACGGTGTGGGACCCCATAAAAAGCACACACACAACTCTATTTTATATGTATACAGATAACTGCATTGATATATTATAATAAAACATATGGTGTTTTGGGACAAACAAAATTCATAGTAATATTAATGTTGTATAAAATATAAGTAAAAAAGTGTTTGCCCAGAGTGGAGTTGGACAAAAATTGAGGATCGACAGTGTAGTATTTATGGAAATGTTTTTCTAGATACATAGTGCTAAGATTTACATATACTCATATGTACAAACTTAAAATATTGTTTTATATACAACAATGACAATATAAACACTGGACTCATAAAATTAGATTTGATACGTTTCCCGACTTTTATAAAAAATACAATGGAGGGACAATTTGTCTAATTTTCCGAAAATAGGGCCCGGAAAAAGTACATTTACAAAAAACTTAATTTTGTCTTGAATAAATTAAGAACTTCAACTTCTAGATTGATATATTTTTCATACATTCATGTAAACTAATTACTTAGTACATTAGAGGAAAATTACTAATCTGTCTTTTATCACTGTTATTTATATGTATACTAGAGGGAGTCAGCGGTATTGCTCGGAGTTATTAGATGTTGATGAACGGACAAAAATACACAAAAATGTATTTTTATAATAGATAAAACTTTAATTTCTTTTTTTTAATTTGACAGGCTGAGTTTCACCTACACTAGCTCAGTAATACATTACTATTTCTTAGTTCAATTAATTACTCAATTGTAAGATCTTATACGCAACTCAAAAATTAGAACTCTCAGACAAAAGTTATATATTCTTCCTTTCTGTTATTTGATTTATAATATGAAACACTATGCCATTTTCTGGCTGTACACGCTCGTTGCTAAGCCTCATCTAAAGCCACATTTATTATCTCATATCTCTTTTGCAACACACACTCGTTGTTCAAAATGTGTCATTCACAAACAGGCAGACCGACATTGCTTATTTAAATTGAAGATATGCACCCTCTTTTTTTTTAATATGACATATTAAACTGTAGCTACACACACTCATTGCTAAACATTATTTAATATTATACTTCCATTTTCTCTTGTGTTTTTAATATGAAGCTCTGAGCTTTAGCCATACCCGCCAGTTTTTAAAAAATGAGTCCTCTACTGAGAGACATACATGCATTACTTTATCAATGTAAATTAGCTTATCATGAAACACTTAATATCAAATGTTATTAGAAGTAATCTAATCTTGTTTGAGAAAAAGTCTTGCTGCAGAATAACCCCACTAAGCCTTGACATTTGATATATGATTTGAGATTAAGCTTTTTGCAAGTTTGATAGATTTTCATTTTTATCCCATACATCCACAAGTGGATTGATTTTTTGTTAAAGCAACTGAACTCATCACCTCCCTTTTCTATGGTTTTTTTTTTTTTTTTTCAATATTAATTACTTTTAGTTTTAATAACATCTATTCTAGAGATTAGTTATACCCCAGGTGTGACCCTTGGCCTGTATGTCCTAGATCAGTATATATATGATAATACCCCTCCCCAAATATCAATTTCAATTGTTGGGTTGGCTTAACACCTTTTTGAAGTACTCATGTTAGGATATAAAAGAAAGTAACGGAAGGTTAATGTGTTATTAAACATTTTATATTTTGTCAAAGTAAAAATTAAGTTTATAGACATATAAAAATATAGGGAAAACTTATTTAAAAGAAAAAGACGCATGATAACATTTTATTTGTTATACTAAAAATAAGTTTATGCACATCAATAATAAAAAAAGTTATTGAATAATCAAAACTTCGAAAGTAGCACATTTTTATATTAATAATTAACATTTACATTATATTATATAGATATTACATAATTAAATACATCAAAAAATTAATTGCATAAGATCTACTTTCAATTAATTCATTTCACAAAAAGAAATACCACCAATATAGTTATTAAAGAATTAAACTTTTCAAGATAAACCTGTATTTGAAAAATTAGATAATATACGTTATGGGGATTTAATTCACAAACTTTTTTTTCCAATTTTGATTACGGCTAGTGCGGAAAAGTTATTGTAAATTTGTAATAAAATAACTTATGCAAAATTACGTTGTTTTAAGTGTCTTCTTTAGAATTCTCATTTCAATCAAAGTTGGAAAAAAACCCATAAAGATAACAATATTATTTTTTACTTTATCATTTTGATAGACTTTTTATAAACTATAAATGTATTAATGAGATTTTTATGTAAAGTCATTCTATTGAGTAAAAAGAGAGAATAATTTTAAGAAAATTTTGATAACCATCGTATAGTGCGTGTCTTCAAAAGACTGTATATTAAGATGAATCCATGCAGATAACATCATGAAAGTGTGTCAACGAAAGTAATTGTTGGCCAGGCTTGGATTGAAATGAATCTCAACTACATCTGTAAGTCCTGGGTCTCTTTCCTTAAGAGGATTACTATTATAGTGACAACCGATTGTGAAATAATTGAATAGATAAATAGCTGACAATATCCAGAGTATTTCTTCTCGCTGGATGTACAGACTATCATGGAATTGTAGAGTCAATGAATTCTGCTGTTGAAAGAGCCTGGATTTAAATGTATCCAGACTATACTTGTAAGTCTTGTATACCTTTTTATAAGACGATTACTGGCATATTAACGTACATTGGTGACATAATTGAATTAATACATAGCTGAAAGTAATGGAGATAGTTTTGTATCGAACAAGGTTAATAGAAATACAAAGTTATACCATCATGTAATCGGGTGTGCCAGAATTTTCAGTTTGATGTACCTTACACACTTCCGAACAATACAGACAGATTTTGACGTCATGGAGTACAACAACGATATATTAACAGCATAGAATATTAGATATTATATGATTAACAGTACATTATACTCTTTGACGTCACTAGTAAAAAGTGTGGAGGAAGTCAAACATCAGTCGGAAAAGGGATAGCCTTATGTTTATATTAACCTTGTTATAGAACAATATTTTGCTAACATATATTATAGGAAGTAAATAGAGGATTCAAGAAAGAAATACAAACTTTGTAATTTTTTTATTTACACCCGGTATACACTTAACTATGTGTTTGAACAAGTATGTAATTACTGGATCATTTTCAAGAGTTGAAAATGCACTTAAAAACATGGTAGAGAGTAAAAACCAACAAAAATTGCATAAGTATAAAATATATAATTAAAAAATAAACTTCAAACATAATTTGTCTTGAACACATTTTTCCTTCTTTATGGTATGGTGGCATGCAGAAATGTTTCATAATGGAGTCCGTTGTTTCAATTATAATAATAATCAATTAACTGTTTGATATGTCAACAGCAATGTTTTACGTGCATTGTACATGCTTTTATGTAGCATTTACAATTAATATTGTTTTATTTACATAGGTTTGTTAATTTGTTAAGAAAATTGTGGAAAAAAAAATTCATGTTTTTTTAGTGCTTTCTATTCAATTTTTGACGTGCATTCTTTCTTTGGAGGCTTAACACCCCACTACAAAAAGTCATATTTAAACAATTTTAAAATATATATTTGCTTAATCCTGTAACGTCATACGTATGGTATAAGATTTAGAATCCTTAATTTGAGTAGTTAGACAATTTTGTGGCTCAAAAACTTTATGAATGCAATTATAAATATATAATTAACGGATCATTTAATAGAAAAAATGTTATATTATACATGTTAAATGTAAATTTTGGGGCTGTAGCGCCTTGGATTGGTTAGTTAAGAATTTTTTGTTGTTTACCATAGTACATACATACATTATAAAATAAACCAGACATACATACATTACAAAACTATACCTACATACGGTAAAGAACACGACCACACAAAGGGGTATATGTGCTACTATAGCAGAAGTTGATTTTAAGTCCTACTTCATTTTATGGTTATTATCAATAATTTGTTTAATATTTTAGTACACTTCATAAATTTACAAAGATCTTCATCCTTTTGACATAAAAGCAGCTATTTATTTTTTTTTTTTTTTCGTTTTGGTTTGGCAACCAAAACGAAGAACATTCATATTTGTGACTGCCTTTTGCCTTCACAACTTTTTGAATATATATTTGAACTTTTTCCAGAGTCTTTCACACCTGCAGCTTGATTTAGAAGGTCCTCTTGGCTCATCTGGCATTCCGTGGTCTTCAGTAGCCATTTCTATGACACTGCCAGTTTCCTTGGCCTTTGGAGTATCTTTAAAAGTATTTTTAGCAGTGCCAGCATCAACACAGACATTTACAATTTCCTCCGTGGGACTACTTGCACAATCATAAACATTGGTGGTTGTTTTGTGTTGATTAGACTTATCGACACACGGAATTACAATTTTCTTCTTGGTCTATCACTTTTTCCACAGCTTCCTCATTTTCTTCAGTTACGGGCGCGTTCCTTTCCTGCAGTAGTCACTTTTAGGGTGATGTCAATAGCTTGCAGATCGTCAAATGCTGTTTGATCTACATCAAGCTGTAGGACTTTTCTTAACTGTGTTATTTCAGATTTGGTCAGTTCGACCTTACCTCTAACACGAAGGGAGTTACATTGATATGCAATGATCTGAGCAAGTATCTCATCGCAAATGTTTCCTGTGACCCCTCTGATGAAGCCGGTAAGCCTATTCTTGGCATTTTTTTTCCTCTCTCATTTTCTCCACCTCTCCCTACGAGGCTGGCAAGAGAGGTGTATCGTTCAAGATAACCCTTCGAACGTATTGTTCTGTAGCGTAATTACTGACATAGATCACCACTCTTTTGTGGATGTAGCAGCGACCTTCATAGTAAGGTTACGGTTTAGTACTGTGGTGGATAAGATACGTATATAGTATATGGCCAGTATTTTTATTACTTTGTTCCACTCAACAAGGGAGATGTGATCACCATTTTTCCTTACAATGGTGATTTCTGTGGCGTCCTTGGAAATTTCTGCGCTTAGAAATTTACGCTTAGGCCGCGATTATGGAAACTGTTGTTGCTCAGAAGACTCCTGCTTTGAGCTTTGAGGCATTTTGGACGGAGGAATTTCGTTAGAATGACCCTCCCTCTCTTGTTTCTTACTTAGAGGCTTGATTTTCAGTTTTTTATTGTGGAGAGAGTTGTAATTTCTGATTATTATTTTTTATGGAGTTAAGCTTTTTGACTCCAAGTTTGCTATTTTTGTTTTGAGGTTCTTTGGAACCTTGTTCTCCCAACGTGGGATGGGCTCTTTCCCTATTACCCCTCTTGTTGTATGTGACGGTCTCCCATTTCAGGTCGACGTCATTTCTATTTATTTTTTGATATGTTTTATCAGTATTCTTCTGTTCACTTTCAACCATAGTCAAAGGTTGAGTGACAAATGGGCAAAAAGGTTCAGCTAAATTAGACAGTTGCAAAACGCCCTTATTAAGAAGAAAATGATATCATTATTTTAGCTTTCGATTGATGCATTTATTGGTGGAAAAAAGATGCCTGAAGTCCAACGCTAGTTCAGGAGTGGAAAGATGTACACTTATAACACTTTATAACTTAATAAAAATGTGAAAATGAATTTGAAACCCCTCTAAAACGAATTAAACTCCAAGACAAAACGAGTGACGTGTTGATAGTGCCAAGGTAGGAAGTCAACTCCTAGCTCCTTTGATGCTCTAGAAAAAATTATTAATTTGCAAATGTCCCCGATGTCAATTACATTATAATTGCTATTGGCTTTGTTTTTGTTTTTGTTTTTTTGAATTTATTAATTAATTATGCGAAAAATAAAAAGTTTTTCCTGATCAAAAAGTGATGATTAAATTCCTACAGGCAAAGACATACCTTGCTGCTTGTCACAATTTTTTGCAATTAACTTCCACATTGTATTTAAAAAGAATTTTATAACTTCTTTATATCGAATAGCTCGAGTGTTGGACACTACATACGTCATAGATGAGATAAATAAAAATAAGTGAGGTTGGTTGAATGATACGTGTTCAACATTGAAACATTATTAACCAACCATTACTTTCCTGGGGTGTTCATCCACCCCTCTAATATCTTGCGTATTATATTTTGTGCTCCTAATCCTATTTCCTATTTATTGTTTATTTCAGGTTCAATATTTATCATACATTTCCTGTATTGAATTTTTGAGGGATTATCCGAAAATAATTTCTGAATTATTAACAAATTTTTGGCCAAGGTCACAATAATAAAAAAATATAAATTTTATTGATTTTCTTTGCCGGAGCAAAATTTAAGATTGCAATGGATTTTTTTTTTTTTTTGCCCGTTTGCCTTTGTTTATAACCATTACACATATATATATTAATATATGTAAACTAGAGGGAACAAGCTATCTTAAAGATACCCAATGAAAAATTAAAAAGAATTTATTTATATTTAGTTTGTTTATGTTAAAATTTTAAACTAAAACGATCTACCATGAACCTTAAATATTTAATAGGTAATTTTTTTTGTAAAACCTCCTTGTCTACAACTTTTTTTTTCTATCCATTTGATGTAAATATAATCAACTCTGCACCTCTTTTGACACTCTTGAAAATGCAACATATAATTGACCATGTAAAAATGCTCATTTTGATAAATATAGAGCAATTTTTTTAAATGTTTGACATTGTAATTGATTTATAGGCATTGCTATTGCTAGCCTGCCATGGGCCTACTTCAACCATAATAAGATGCATACTAAGACTAACTCGCTAATCCTCTTTTGACTTCCTTTAACTAGTTTCCTCTTTTAAATTGAGTTATTGGCATTGTCATTGCTAGCTAGCCATGTTCCTTCTTCAACCATAATAAAGATGCATACTCATACTAACTCGCTAATCCTCTTCTGACTTCGTTTAACTAATTCCCTTTTTTTAATTCGTATTTAATATAACTTTTCTTAACAGTACAATGGATTTTTTTATTTTTTGGGTGCATTTTCTAATAGCCACCCTATACCTTAAAAAAATTAGAAACGCGGGGAATCGATCTTGTTTTATAAAAAAAATCAATTTATTTACGAAAAAAAACTTGCCTTCCAGAGCCCATGAATCTGGTCTTATCCGAATAATGCATAGGCCTTTGCACGTATTTAAGAATTCAGAAATACTTTTACGCTATGTCTAAAGTATGGATCTGCCTCTGTTTTCGAAATAAAGTCGTTTTTATTATTTTGTTTCAAAGCGGGACTAACATAAGACACAAACTTAAAATATTTTAATTATATAAGATACTGTTTACATTATAATCTTTTTATCGTTATTGCTATCCTTATACTTAATATTTATTACTATAAGTGAAGCGTTTATACTCGTATTTTCATTATTATTTAAATTTTGACATAGTCTATACGAAAGGATTGGAAAAGAAGTCAAAATAAGATTTTATATTTGATACTAAATTTTACGTAGTAAATACTCTTCTACTTCATAGATTGTATTTTTTAAAGTAATCATTTTATGAAAAAACTGAGTTATTACTTTTGAAAGATTGTATATTTATCTTATAAAATTGTGAGTAATTAATGCGGTCTCAAAGAATGTTTTTTGTGTGTTCATATCATCTACCCCAATTATTTATATGAAAAAAAGTAATGAAAAGGAGAATTGTAAAAATCTTACTAATGATCCAAAAAGTTGATGATAGTTTATTACTTTAAAAATAATGTATCCCCAAGTCTAAAAGAATTTTATTTTCTACAATTACTATTGTAGATTATGAATTTACAGGTATATTAAAATATAATGATACAAAAGTATTTAATTCGTTCACTGATGCTTATTGTATAAGATAAATTATAATATTCTGGTGCTTAATACTCCCGTTAAGATCTAAAAATTAATAACGGAGGTACTTAACTTATAGTAACTAAATTGAAAATCTCAAAAAATGGCAGTAAGGTATGTTTTTAATTATTTATTAACTTCAAAATAAATGACATTAAAGGAATTGACCATGGAATCGACGTAGTTCATGGACAATGTGTTCGAAATAAATTATTTTCTTAAGCTATAGCTGCCTAGGTTCGCACCCCGATCATTCCTAGAGAAAGAAATAAACTTAATGAACATGGACTTCACATAAGATTACTTTGTTAGATGGAGTAAATGTCATACCATAATGTCTACTTACACTTAGTCGGTGCAACTCCATCTAACCAATTAAAGGAACCTAAAAAAATGGATCCCATTTATTGATTTTTCTATTATCAATGTCAATTACTTTTCATTTCTTAAAACTTTATTTCCATATTTTCAACTTTCTGTTTTAACACGTTTTTTTAACGGTTTGATAGTATAAATATATTGCAAGCCTGTCTTTTACTTTTAATGACAACTATCTCTATATAACATGCATAACGAATTCATGATTAATACCAAAAATAGTTAATTCTGTTTAAATTTTGTTCCAAGTTATGTGCATTCTAGTGTTTATGTTCTATTGATTAAGATTAGAAAGTCAGTTCTTTCATTGACGGATCAAATTATTCATTATAATATTTTTTTTAGGTTCAAAAACAGTTATTTTTCGGGGAATAAGTATCTGGAATATAAAATACATTTTTTAGTTCCAAATTTACAACGGTTCTACCGTACTTTATTTGGAGTAAAATCTGTAATAATATGCACATGTTGGGTAGCATTTATATTTGCTTTAAATAGTTTGGGGGTCAAAACAGGCGAACATAATTATTATCAATAAATAAGTCCATATAAATAATAAAATACATATAAAGACATAGAAATAAAAGAATAAAAGGGATTTTTACAAATTCATTCATACTTTTACTGATAAACTTCTAAACATGTAGAAAAGTTAAGACAATTGAATTTATTAAAATGGTAGAACCCAATGTGTAATAGAAAAAGAGACTTGAAAACATTTGTGACGAGTGATTTAAGTTAAGGTAAGTGAGCGAGTACACATATTTCCTCTTCAATCAATTTCGGTATTATTCAACTATTTAATTGCCTTCCACGGCATTTATTTGTTTAAATATTAAAAAAAACATGTAATAAGTGTCTCGATCTTCATGTTTTCGTCAGCTTCTGGAGACATCATAATGAGCCAATCCCTCTTCTTCAGTGTTACTCCTTGGCCTTCTTTAACATTTTCGTCAAACATGCCTTGTAGTCCCAATAACTCCCGGCAACCTACGAAGAGATGAGAGGACGTTTCCACTACGTCTTTACAGAAATTACATATTTTTATAGTTAAAATATTACCCATATTTAAAGTAAAAAAATTTCTTGATGTTATCAAAATTAGAAAAAGTAGAAATTCCTTGTTATGAAAATATACTCCCCATATGTAACTTAGTAGAGAACATGTAGAAACTTTTTTCCCCGCAATTTTAATTTATGTATATTTAATTTGTTAAGTAAATTTAAACTCATTTTGTATTTTTAGCCGAAAAATGGGTTAAAAAGTAATACGGAAATATTTTACTGTTGCCTGAAAATAAAATACACAAAGAAAATAAGGGAGGGAAAAAACTAATTATATATAAATTTTTGTGTAAAAGAACTAGAAATACTGTTCATAGAAACCATTGTACAATATTTTTTTACAAACGTTGAGTAATTAAGTTTTTTTATAGACTATATGGTTTCCATTTAATATTGGTAAAGTGTATACCTATTTCAAAATTCGATACATTGTAATGTCTCTTTGTGGACAACAATAACGTTAGATTAATTATATATATATTTTCTTTTTTGTAGGGGAAAAATGTAATGTCAAGTTGTTACAAAGGTGTTATTTAGTGTTTCAATTAATCGATCCTAGATTTTATGTTCAATGTATAGTAAACTCTTTAATATCACATGAGTATTTCGAGACAGAAATATTTTTAATAACAATTATTATCTGTTTCTATCTACGAAAGAATATGACCTTTTCAAATTCAGGGCCTGAATGAAGGTGATAGCATTAGGATCTCACTCTAATTTTTGCATACTTACTGGGCTCGAAGATGAAATCCACTCCTTCATTGGGTCACCCTGGAACAAAAAGTAATGAGCATATCAATTCTTTTATTCCCACGTAATATACAGACAAAACACATTCATTCAGTATAATTTCTTCACAATGAAAAAACTATACTCGGTGCTGCCGGAGATTCAGCATGCAGAGGAGGAACGGAGTTTAATATATAATCAAGGGCAATTCAATAAACATGACATATGTAACCCCACAGATGTACCAAGAGTAATGAAGACTAAGTTCCCAACAACTGTGATGGTCTTTGGGGTTGTCTCAAGCGAGGGCAACCGCTGCAAATCTTCAAAATTGGGATGAGGGAAAAAACTAACATTTACTTGCAAGTAGTGGAGCAGACTGTGATCTCCTAGATTACAGGTTGGCTAAGTTCCAATCTGCTGCACCCTGACATGTGCCCAACAAGTATCTTACCTGTTATGAGGAGAACTGCTACGACCTTGTGACCAATGACCAGTGGCCCCAGCATTTCTGATCTTAATCCGATTGATTATTTTGTCGTAGGCTATGTTGCGGCAAACACTATTTGACGTATCCACGTAACTAACGAAAGTCTGGTGGCCAACATCAAAGAGTACTTTGCATTCATTCTCAGAGGCCTCGTCCTTAAGGTTTGTCCACAATTCAGAGGCCATATCGAGATCGCTATCAAAGTTGAGGGCATTTATTTTGAGTAAGCTTCAAGACACTTGACCAACAATGAATTTGACTAAAAACATTAAAAAATGTATTTCCATATTTGAGCCTTGTATAGTGTAGGAGTAAGTAAAAACTGTAACAAAAAATGGGCAAAATCCAATTGCACCTTAGCTAGGGCGCAATCTTTAATTCGTTACAATAATGTGTCAGCACCCACCCTCTCTTTAGTAAGAAAAAAAAATGGGGGCATGGCACTGCCGTTGCTCCCAATGACCCCAAGGCTCATGATACTGGCCATAAACCTGGTTTTAAAGACGTGGAGGAGATTAGCTCTCTCTGTGGCCAAACATTTTTCGTTCTGGATGTTGTGGGATCTGTCGACTGTCCATTGTTTCTCATCCGAAAAAAAACACCTTAGAACCTCAAATTGGTCGGCCATTATTTTCCATTGGCAGCCTGGGTGGCCTTCAATTTTTCTGTAAGTATATGACTTTTGTAGAGGTGGTATGACTTCATCCTCAGGTAACTATTTATGGCTTTGGAGACTATTTCAGGCCTACCATGAATATTGGAGTATTTTTTTATCACTACTGGTCTTTTGGTTTTTAGTAATATTTGCCTCTTCCTCCTTCCAGGGCTTCCAGACGTCGTAGATCAATATTTAAAAAAATGTTGAACTACTAACATGTATTTGGATGTCAAAAAGGGACAACCAAATTATAGGATGCAATTTGTACTGCTAGAGGAAACACTCTTTATAAAAATATCTACCCTCCCCTCAATACAGCCAGTATTTTAGAACACATTTTACTCGTATCTCAAGGAACCACTGTACTTTATACATTTATTAATTATATTCAAAAAAAAAAAAGTTAGTTTAAGATAATACAATCATTTAATGTGTAGACGGATTATTTTATATCTTAGCTCTCTTCTTGAATGAGTAAGAACTTATGTTAATATAACAAATCCTTTAAGACAGTCTGTTGAATGCAATCAAGACATAATTGCAAATATTTTTTTTTTTTAAACAACAACACCTGAACAATAATAAAGAAAAGTCTTCGAATATTAAGAGGGAAAGTTATTTTCTTAAATAAAAATAAATAGGTAACTCAAACAGATGTCCACAAAATTTCATAAATAAAGATGTACATGTCGTAAATAATAGCTATTAAATGTTTTGTCAGTACAAAATCTTTATTACAGAAACATTTTTCTTATAACCGAACAATACTAGTCATTAAATTTTTGCCCTTAGATTTAGATGATATCTTACACATGAAGTTTGTATCCTGTTTACTCTTATCTCCTTTAGTTAGCTAAAATGAATGGTCTTAAAATGAATATTGGATTATATTTGTACTATTATAAGAATAATAGTCAATTTATATGAATCAGTTATTCATATTGGCCCCTTGGAGGCACTGCAAATTGAACTTCAAGTAAGGAAAATTGGTCGTCACAATTAAAGAATGAGAATTAGAAAGTTTTTACAATTCAATATGGGGTCAATATAAGTCTATTGAATCAAATTATGTTTCTAAACTATAGCAAAAATTATTGAGTACCTTAACTCACCCTACAAATTTGATTATAAATCCTGTAATTGACTCAAATATATTTATGAATGATATATAAGTCTTTATTCATTCAAAAAATATTTGATACTTTCTCCTTTGCTTAAATTTTTTGAATTTTGTCCAATATTGTTTTTATGTTGACTTAACACGAATAACACTTTATTTTGAACTCCATATTTTATTTTTGAAAAAATAAATCATGTCAAGATGTGTGTAAGATTGGTTAAAGATTTTACTTTCTACTTATCTGAATATAAATCTTGCGACACAAAAAATCAAGTTTTAGTAATTAAATGGGAAATTCATTATGATTAAAAAAAATATAATTAATTAATTCCCTAGTAATTTTTACAAATTGCTCAAAATGTGCTGCTTAAAGTTTTGCAGAGTTATTTTAAACGATCATTTAAAAAAATCATTATTGTGCGAGTTAATGTTGATAAAAAGATAGAAAAAAAATATATAATTTAATTATGTTAATATTTTATCAAATTAGTGTTTAATTAATTAGTTTAATATTAATTGGAATTTGGTACATCATTTCATACTTGCTAATAATATATATAAATATTTTGTCAAATAAATTTCAGACATTTTAAGGTTTTTTATCAATGACTTTAAAGATAAATCGCTTTAGAAGGATAATTTTGCATGTTTGGGAAATAAACATGAAATAAAAGAAAAATATAAAAATAGATTCTGTTATTTTTTTACTTCATAAAGAAATAATTAGTGGAAAATTGAAACACAAAATTTAGCTCTAATAGAATGAATTTGAAAAAAAAAAGCTATAATGCATATTATTTATTTGATAAAAGTCTATAACTTATTTTGAAGTCTTTTTTAATAATTTGTATGCAATCATTTGTACTAAATTTGGGTTTAAATAAAACTTAATTATTTTAAAAAAAGAGTCTATATTTTATCCTAATCATTTTTTGGCGTGGGAGTTTTTTCTTGTTGCGTAGCTTTGTGTAGTTAAATTGTATAAAGCTGTTATCATCCTTATTCTGCAATTTGGCTTTAAATGTGACAGCAAATTACCTTCATGATTTATGAAAACAGCGTCTATATATAGTTTTAAAGGTTTTAAACAAAGTAGCGAAACACTCCTGTTAGGTTGAGGAGATCCTTTTTTAAACGCAAGGTTTTGTTTTTTATTTTACCACAGATGGCGTAATTTTATATATTTTTTTATTTTCCATATAGCCATATGTAACTTTTTCTTCACATAACTGAATTTTCTTTGTTAACTAAGTTAAAGGTTCAAGATACCAAAGGGTAAATACAGATCCTATTAATAGCATTCCAGGCGTAGGGGATTTTTTTTTAAATGCATTTGAAAAATTACATTAATTATATTTTAGAGGGAGACGTCATGACAACAATGATTTTGCAAATAATGAAGAAATAGAATAACACGTTATTGATCAAAACTTTTTGCTCAGCTTAATTTATAGAGAAATAGTCAACCAAAGACGTGTCCATACTTTGCATAAACATACCTTCTTGAAAATATTGATAAATATACCCTCAATTTCTTCTTTCTCACCTTACAAAATGTGAAGGCAGTTATAGTAGAGATCAGCCATGTATTGGAGCGTGTTTTTTTATTCTACTGTCTATTATAAGTATAGTGATGTCCTTGGATTCAACGCACATACCTCATTAAAAAAATCACAACGACCACTACTTTGTACCAATATTGATTATCTGCACTTCATTTCACTACTTTGTTTTTCAACTTTAGAGATCACTGTAAGTTAAATTGCTCGTTACTTGCTGTTATATTATAATTTTTTAAATATGGGGGAATAGATATGAATAAGAATATTCAAAAAAAATTCTCTTACCAACATATACCTTTTTTGAATTTACACTCAATGCAATTTAGACAATATTTACATCACTAAGGATAAGTAAGGAATCATTACTTATTTTATATTTGTAACTTACATATGTTGTCCTCCAACAGAAAAAAGAGCTCTTTTGATTTTTCTCTAAAGAATTATTCATCCAAATATCTTATATTTCTATAAGTAAAATATCTTAATAAATCCTTCGGAGACGACTCAAAATGTACTTTAAGATCATATAAATTATCTATCTGTTATAAGAAAAAGATCAAATAGATAATATTGGAAAGGACATATTTGAACTAAACAGAGTCTCATATTTCAAATGAAGGCTCTGGACAATAGTCCAAGATATATCACTTTATCCCATAACTTAGACCATGAAGCTTAAAATTGACAAAACTTAGGCAATGTGTATATTTATGGAGTCTAAAAATCAATTATTATAATTCATTTTATTGATTTTTGTTCAAGATTGCTTTGGTGTTGACACACCAAATATCTTCTGTAAAATTAGTATATTTTTGTTACCTTGTAACATGGTATGTAATTTTTTTCGTGTTGTTTATAATGGTCAATATCAGGGGGGAATTATAATTATTTTGCCTTTATTATAACTTTTTTCATGACCTCGGAAGTCATTCGGTGAGAATTAATGATTTAGAAAAGCAAAATATTCATAATAATAAAAAAAAAGTTAATTTGTCCCATGTCCTTTTTTTATATTGTAAGTAATAATCGACCAGAAAATAAATTATAACTTTATGTGGATATACTAACACAGTATAAAATTATTTGCACTCTTATTCAACATATGTGTCCCGTCAACACTAAGGCAACCTAGAATGATATTTTTTTTCAAAATAGAGTGTAGATTACGTTTGTATTCGTCGACCAAATATCAATCATTTCTGTTAACTAATTAGCCCTTTAAAAGCGGTGGAAGTTACACTTAAATTAGACGAAATTGATCGTCACAATATATGAATGAAAAAATGGCTGGATTTGAAATACCATATAGGGGCAAATATAAGCTTCTTAGATCAAATAAAGATTATAAAACTATAGCTAATGTTTTAACTAATCCCACAAGTTTGAATACACAGTCTATAATAACATATATATGTCCATGAAATATTGGGGTCTATGTATACATAAAAATACAAAATAAATTGGGATTTTCTCTTTGATTTCTGTTCAAAATTGTTTTAATGTTGACACCACATATTAAAAATATACAAGGATAAATTTTTTTAAAGCCCTGTTACTTTTTCTTCAAATCTTAATGTAAAAGCTTCATTGGTGGGTTTACAACAAAAAACAAAAATTACAATAAGCCAAAACAATTTGTAATTGATAAAAAGTTTAGAAATTTGAATTAAAAGTCAGAAACAGCTGGAAATGTATAAAACTAATAAAGAAAAATAAAAGGCTTACGCTGAAGGTGAAGCAAAAAAAAAATATGCCTATCTGTTTTAAGACAACTATCAATTTGTCAATTCTTTTCTCACATAAATGTGTCAAAAGGGATTTGTAAATTTATAATTGAATCTTCTTAAGCTCAAGTCATTTATTGATTTATGTCAATTATTGTACTTTCTGTTAAGAAATTAAAGTTTGGTAAACTAAAAAGCATTTTTTTCGAACTACAGCATGCGAATAACTAAGTTTTAATCATTTTTATATTTAATAACACCATATAGTTTTGAAATTTTACAATTTTTTTTTAAACATAATTTTGGTTTATTACCATCCGTGTAGATTAAATTGTTATCAAAGAATTTGGAAAATATGTTATGAACAATCATTATTTACTCGTCTAAGAAACCGAATATAGTATTTAAACGAAATGTAACCTTATGCAAAAATGTCATTAGTGTATAAGATAACATATATACTTTAACCAATAAAAAGTAATATATAGGGATGGGTATTTTGTAGAGCGCGATGAGAAGATCTTTGTTAACATCAGCTGTGTGTTACGTAATTTTGGGAGGAGAAAATGTACTCTTGCTATAGTGTAGAGAGTCTTCATCATTTAAAATAACATGAGTGTAAAGGAAACTAATGTATAAAACATCTACTATAATATCATATTATAGTTGGACGTATGCCCACTAATAAAAACGCATAACCAGAGTATTTATTTCAAAAACAGAGACAGGTTCAGACTTAAGCCATAAATAAAACATGTTCAGAATTCTCATTGACGATACTAAAGATATGTTTCATTCTGATCAGACCAGATTCTTTACTCTGGAGGGCAAATTGGGTTGATTTTTTTTATAAAACAAGATCAATCGCCGTGTTTCAAAGTTTTTCTTGAAGATATTGGTTGTCGATTCGAAAATGCACCAAAAAAAACGAGTTATTCTCCTAACAGAAAAAGAGAGATTGTATATTGACTACGAATAAAAGAAGGAATTATGAAGAATATTAGCGAGTTAGTCACGTATTTATCTTCATTATGGTTGAACAAGCATTGATAACTAATATGTTGTTTATCGACAAGTTTTACTAAATTTTGGAGTTATTTAAAGCATTAATAAAATAATCCAAAATAAATATATAATATAGGTAAGTCCTAGTATATAATAATATTTTATTATGTACTTGAATATAATTACAGCTAAAGTACATATCATTCAGAGATAGATATTAAAACTAGTGCTGGGGTTTGGTATGAAAATCTAAGACTGGTCAATTTGATGGCACTTAAGTTGAGGTCTACGATAAATAAGATACGGTTTGGGCTTAAATATGAATTCAAACAGTTATTGAGAAAATAGACTAGGATCGAGTTTCAACACTAGTTAACATCACGACAATCTATTAAAGAACAACTAAAATGAAACACTAACCGTTTTTCCTTTTTGAATCATTAAACTGTTATTTTTCTCTACGTTTTGCCTACTAATAGTATTATCACAATATAAGGAATTAATCTCTGCACAAATATTTGCATTAATATATATGTATGTGGGAGTACATTAATTTCGTTCAGCTTCAAAAATATTCGAATTGACTATCATTGTTAATAAAATGGTATAAATTGTGATATTCTTGAAGTCAAAAGGGCATAACGATTCACTTAAATAGGACATATTTATATTTTCAAAAGAATCATTAATGATAAAACATTTAAATTTGGTACTTTTTTACTCATAAATAGCTTTCAATGAGCAATTGAAGCTAACTTCATTTGATATATATTAAAGTGTTGAGAAAAATTAACATACTAATTGTATTTCAACCCTTTTTCTTTAATTACATGGGGTGTTTATCTTCTCCAGAATCTGTGTGTCCTATGTTTACTTTACCTTCTATGTAAATTCTTAATTTATCATTTAATATCAATATCCAATTCTTTTTGTTTGGTACTTTATTCGCTTCTGAATTGATAACACATTCTGGAATTAATTATCTGGATTTCTACAAATATTTTGATGGGTTTTTATTTTTTAAATAAAGCAAAAGTAAAGATTTTCAGCTTTCCATGTTGCCATTTTTGTTTCCCTAATTGGCGTTCTGAACGTTGATTGTTTCATTTAACTCATGTTATATTATGAATAATTACCAAGAATTATTGAATAATAACTCCAAGGTTAGGAAGAATTGAAAGGCTACCATTGATTGCGAGCCTTTTTATGTTTTTATGCAGGAAAGGTTGTGAGATAAAATAACACCACCCAATGATGAAAATAAATGATAGATATAAAAATGAAGTAGAAGATCTGTTTCATGTTTGTTCGATAATCATTTATAAATTAAGAAATAATGTATTTCTTACAGTCTACAAAATTTAGTATTTTTATCTCCTAATACTGTTTTATATTGTGAATTAAAGACTATTTTCAAATACATATAATTGTAAAAAGTATGAAAATTGTTAACTTATGCTGACTGTATCATATAACTATTAATTATAAATAAAGCCTTATATTGTTAAAATATATTTTTTATCATAGGGGTGAATAAACACTCCGGGGATGTAAATTGCATTAGGATTTTATGCAAGTAATACGGTGTTAAATAAATTATTTATAGGAATAAATTTATTATTAAAGAAATATAATGCACTTAATTTTCTAGTCAAAAACTTTTTTCTTCAACAGATTGAAATCTGTTATTTGATTTTAAGTTATATTTGACGCGTTAATTATAAATTTGCAATTAGCTTTTTTTTCTTTTTTCAATATGTCAGGTTTTTATGCATTTTTGATAAAAGTTTTATGTAATAGAAGTATAAATTTTCTTAGAAAAAACGACGATTTTTATGAATATGAAATTCATTATTATGTTTTAATTTAGTAGCAATTTCAAATATAAATTTACATAATATTTATAAAAAACGAAGTAAAGGTAAAACAATGATTAAAAAAAATTATTTGGAGATGAAGTATCATTAATTAAAAAAATTATAAAACTCAAATATATTTAGCCTAAAAACATTTTTTCTCTCAACTTTTTCTTACAACACACAAAAATGAGATTCCTTCTTTCCTTATTTAATACAATCACAACCCAAGGTCCATTTAACATTGATGAATGAATAAATATTTGTGTACAACTTATTAAAAGTTCATTCGTGTTTAACCAATCAACGTTCAAACCCCGCCTACGGATCCTCTTTCTGTTATTGGTCCTTAAAAAATGTAGTACATTTTGTAAGGATCTCTTTCAGACCTCATTTTAGGTAACACTAGAGTAAAGTATCTTAGTTTACTTTGTCAATTCGTTTAGTAAAACTAATTGAAGTATCATTCAAATTCGTGAATAATTTTTTATTATTCTTAATTTAGGCCTAATACAAGACTTTGCATTAATTTTTTTACCACCCTTACAGTTTGAAAATTTTGTGGTAAAGAGTGCCTTATTATGACAATTATCAAGGTGTAATGATGTTAACTGATTTTATAATTTTCAAAATTGTATTTTAATAAATATTTTTATACGCTTATCGTATTCAATATTATCGAACTTTCATGCTAAAAGTCTGTGATAATTCATTAAATACAAGTACAAATATATTTCAAATTATTATTATATTATGAATCATATACAATTTTGAAGTAAGCTCGAAGCTAAAACCTAAAAAAAGATAAAGAAAAACAGGAAAAACATTTTGACATACTTAAAAAAAAATTACATACCTATCCTTAATTTAGACATTATTATAAAGGAATCGTGTTTTAGTGGATCTGAATTTGTATTAAACGGTCAGAACATTTGTGTTAACAAATTAATCCTTTTGATTAGGACCAATATAAAAATATATGCTTGGTTTTAATATCTGAAAACATATGGCTAATTTTATTCAAAATATATATATTTCTCGAATTTAGTGTAATCTATAGCTGTCGAAATAAATGTGTTAAAATAAAAAGGAATTATATGATGATAGAATAACACAAGAGCGACACATGTTTAAACGAAATTAGTGAGCATGAACTGGGATTATTTTTCCGTTCGGAGAGAATATAACCTGTCCGAACGAACACTTTTCCTCTCTTGGACAGTTGGACAAGTGTATTAATATAAACCCCTACCAAATAAATATACTTTTTCTTTCTTTTATCCCTTTCCACTTATAATATTACTATTAAGTCCGATAACCATTGCACCAGGTTTGACTGTAATTGTTTTTTTGAATACAGTTCTTTAAAAAAAATACTGTATTTTCAATAAAAAGTTTGCCAGATACAATACTAAGAAATATAAATTTCCTTCTAATAATTTATTTATACGGATATACTCTCAAGAGACTTCTGTGTACCTATTAATTTTCATTCCCTATTCTTACCTATGGCCATAGTCATTAATTAAATAAAATAGCCACATTATGTGTGGTTGTACGTACAACATTTAATGAATATAAATTAAGGTAAATACTTTCCTTTTAAGCAGAGAATAAAATACCGAATCCCTAAATTACACTAATTTATTCAAAGCCTTGATCAAATATCTTTATTTCTTAATTTATAAATAATTCACAATAACTAATGATTTCTTTATTTTTTATGTTACAGAGGGAACTGTTACAGGAAGAGGTTGCTCCACAAAGGATAAAGTTTTCTACAAGGAATGCGAAACTCATTCCTATGGAGATCTAACAGAAAAAATGTGTTTTTGTTCCTTTTTCTTATGCAATCGCGGGTCGAAATCAAGAGAAGCCCATTCTCCACTTTTAGTCCTATCAACATTTGCTGTAATCATTATTTTTCTAAGATCGCCACCTATTCGATAAGAAGACGACATTCCATCTTAGATATTATATTTATAAAAATAATGCTCGTATACATAGAGAAATGGATAAATCTATTAAAAAATTCAGGGAAATGTGGATATTACAAGATAATTATTGTGAAGAATATATTTGATAAATTTACAACTATAACTAACATATGTATATTTGAAGAAGAAAGAAGAATCAATCTGTGTTAATAAACTATTAAAGACTTTCAAATTATTTAATTTAATTTATATTAATAATGATGATTATTGTTATATCGATTTTAAATGACTAGAGTAATAATAATAATTAATATGTTATTTCTTAGAAAAATATTATGTATTTAATTTAACAAAATTTATTCCTAGAGTTGTAGCAAATATGATTTGTCAGTATATCAAAAAAGATAACAATTTGAAGATTCTTTGGAGGAGTCTAAGAGACGATGAAGTCCTGATTTATTGTCATTATTATAATAGGTATTGTAAAAAGGAATCCATTATTTTCCAATAAATGGCTTTAGTAATGTGTATTTCGAGTTGTATAAGTGCAATTGGTTTACACTAGATGGCGTATGAAAGATAAGATTTCCTAGTAAAAAAACTTCTTTGACAGTTGTCTGATTGTTTGAAAAAATAATCAGATTGAGTGTGCGTCAAAAATGGATAATAACAAAGAGAGATTACGCCATATTTTTTAGTTTTTTCCTGTCAAAAGCCCAAAACGCAAACCTGCCGGCTGAAAATGTGATGTACAATTTTGGTTACGTCGATTTTGTTCCGGTAATTTTGATGTGAATGTTTAAAGGCCAATGGTCGAAAATGTTAATAAAATAATAAAAATTTGACTGTCATATAAGGACTGTTTTGATTGCCAAGAAAAATAAATATTAAAGAAACAAAAGTGAATTTAAATAATGGATTTATTTTTCCTAGACTTATTATTTAATAGCTTTAATTTTAGAGTTGTTAAAAATATGATAATCCAGTAAGTAAGACAAAACAGACGGAAAATAAACGTGGGAAGAGTTTATCAGACGATCATTTTATGACGAATCTACATTCATATATTTTTTTTTTCACTAGCTTTTCCCCAAATATTCTATGATTTAATATCAACTATTTATTGCTGTGGCCCTGTATCAAATGTTAATTTTCTTTCATTCGTTAAGCTCAACTCTATCTCAATATTTACCACAGCTCTAACCATGATATAAATATATCTTAAAAGCTCATTTTAATAGACTGATAAATTTTAAGCAGTCCTGGAATGTAAAAAAATAATAGAAGAGAGCATTTTGGTTGGTTTGACTTTTCAATATATAAGTTGGAAGTATCCATGTGAGGCAGAAAGTAAATAAACACACACTCAACTTTGTATCTAGTAATAACATAGTCAGAAATTACTCAAATGTCAATCACTTATTCTATTCTTAGTTCTTGTAGGAAATTCGAAGAATTTTTGGTATGTAAAAATAAAGTCTTCTGCATATTAATTGGAACACCGGAAAAATAAGACAATAGTTCAGAAAATTATATTTCATTGTTTAAAAATCAACTTGTGAAAGAAAAAATAATACATACTTGTGATAAATAATTTTAACTCCATCTTTTATGGAATAAACTAAATACAAACACATTTTACGGTAGTAAAAAGCTTCTCCATTTTTAAACAATCACATTTTTTAGGTTAGCTTTAATTATCGAGGATAGCTTTTTGAAAGAATTTCAGTCAGGAGGAATTATCTGGGCACTACAGAACATAAATTTCTGCATTTTCTTTTATGTATAAAACGGTGCTAAATCCTAAGAAAATGAATATTTAATATCTTCTTATATTTTTCACTATTGAGCAGTCCTATAACAGGTATCCCACGCCCGGAAGCACTAAACCTACTCCAAAAATTTATTTTATTTTTCTTCCTACTCTTTAAAGTTGTTTTCCAAATGGTGATGGAATATTCAAGCAGGATTGGGTACTGTGTCATACATCAAAGAAAATGTAAAAATACTTTAAAGAATTTGTTATTGATGTTCTTGAGTGGCCAAGTAATTCCCCACCAATTTAAATCCATTAAAAAATCAATGGGCAATAATGAAAGCTATATTGATATGATATGATTGGTCGACATTGGAGAAGCTAATTGCTACAGACTTACACTTATTTTCTCATGATGGTGACTGCAATAAACCCTGCCTTTTTTATGCAAAATCCAGTTCAAATGGATAACATTGCTAAAGACGGACATATTGACTATTCTTTTGTAATATTTTTCGATTTAAACAATAGATTTTTAAGAATTTTTTTTTCATTTTCCCCTTCTACCAAATAATATGTCCAAGACTATAGATGAACTGAAAATTAAAATGATAACCCTCTCAATTTGAATTTTTTTGGGGGGACAGCAGGTTAGTTATTATGACGTTGTATTATGTTAGCTGGAAGTAGCTATGAGAGACAATAACTTAACAAAGATCCCGTTCCGTATCTTGTAAGCACGGAGACTGAAATTACCCAGCGTTCGAGCCACAATTCTATCTGGGTTCAACAAGAACTTAAACCTCTAATTCTCCAACAATCCATCCATGTTACTCCCTCTTATTCATAAACCTGTTGTTACCCTTTATAGTAACATGTTCTCTCATCAATAATTAAGACGTAATGACATCAGCTTTAGAATATAGAAAAACACTATCTAGTTTGCCCAGAACAACAAAAATAGCTTGGGATTGACAACCCTGCTTATAAATCCCCAACAAATCCAAAATGCAATTTTTAATCTTTCATGAACACATGACTAGTAATTACTTTATAATTAGATTATCTTTCACCAAGTATTAAAGAATATTGATGATGACTTTCAAAAATAAAAGAACAGTCTTGAGATTGTAACTACAAAAAGTAAAGCACTCCTTTTAGGTCATATTTTATACAACTACATGTATTCCTTCCGAACCATTCCATACATAAGTAAGATATGCATGATTTAAGTATTAATATGTATATGCCTCATTTGTTTTCATGTTCCCTCAACGTAAGAAAAAACCCTCGAAATTATGTCTCTTTTCGTTTTTAATATATATAGATTATTCTAGAAGATATTTATTCTCTCTTTCTTTTTTGAGTCACTCCACGTCTTATTTTTCAAGAAAGGGGAAAATAGATTTGAGCATAAGTACATATGTATTTATATATATGTACATATATAAATGGTTATTCGTAGAAACAGGGTGCAGAAGGAAATTTTATAATATGAAAAACCGTGACAACATTTTGTAGCGATCACTTTCTCGTTCAAAAAGAAACCTGGCGTAGAGCTTCTGAATGTATTTCACAGACATCTTGGTAAATAACTCTATGATGCTGACGTTCAACTGACGTTTTGCTTAAATGTTTTACAAATAACTGCTTTCAACTCGGTAATAGGGTGAGGATTTTAAATCCGAATAATTTAAGGACATTGACCTTGTGATATTAATTTAGAAATTTACAAATATTTTGCTGTTTCATATTTAGTGAAGTCCATCACTCAAACCAACCACTCCAGCTACTAGAACAGTCTCCAACCTAGGGCTGAACCTTACACAGGTCTTGGATGAGGAACTCGTTGTCCCTGATGCCCACTGCCACATTTATTGGACTCTCACCAAGACACTCAATATGTAGTAGTCCAAGGGGTTTGGATCTGGTGATTATGGAGACATGTCCTGCAGGTCTTTCAGGAATTTTAGAGTGTGTTTTTTTCGCTCTCAAAACGATTGTGAGTCTTCTTTGCCCATTAGACTTCTAAAAAGCTTTGGAAATATCGTAAAAATTTCATTTGGGCAACTTTGAAAGCTCAAAAATCTTCATTGGCTTGCACCTTGGACGGAGGCACACAATAATGGCCGCACTGCGTTTGTATATAAAGGGCATCTGAATAATTTTGTATTTTTTCTTATACAGTCATGTAGGCTGAATCTGACGAGTATACTACCATACCATAGTTATAAATCTCAGGGTTGCCCAAGATATTGATATCTAAACTTAATCCCATTTCAAATCACCACCCTGTACATACTGTCGTTCAAAAGATTACGATCCGTTTAGGATGTCACTAAAAAGGCAAGTTCTGTAAAAAATAGTTTTGGTCCTTGATGGATGCATCATATGAAACCTCATCCTGGGTCCATAATTAATTGCTATTTGCTTAATTGACATTTTACCTTGGCAACACCTTTTAGTAGGCCAAATTTTTCCTTGTGAATTTTTCCTATGTGTTCAAACATGATCTGAGTAGACGGATGCTTCTTTTTGAAGGCCTGTTAAATTTCTTTGCATGATCTTTATAGGAAATTGTCATTGGAGTCTGGTCTACAGTGAAGATGTTCTTTCCCACGAAATTTTTTGAGTCCAAAAGATGAGGCACTCTTTGTTTTTTGGCTATTGAGCAGTTATTTTTTCTCTGATTTAAAAATAATTCATTTCGGGGGAAAAGGAAAAACTTACTTGTCAGCAATTTATATATTGTTTTTCTTCCGCCCACTCAAATATTTCTACAATGAAATACAACAGCACAGAAAAATTACCTACCGCACTCTGTATGTATCTACATACCAAATGGATAAATGTTTCATATATAAAATGTGAAAAATCTCCGAGTATTAAAAATATTTGTAAATGTAAAGTCAATCATTGAAGTCGAAGAAGATGTTTAAAAAGATATCTTGTAAAGAAATGGGTTTTTTTCTCTTCATATTAATGGTTTTTCAATTTTTTTTTTCTCAAATAATGGAATAGCTTATATACATATAAAATGTCAATTTTTTATAAATTCTATAATGCCCTGGGATGGGAAGGTTATTGAAGAGTAAATGTACTATTTTTGAATTGCAAAGATACATTTCACTTTACATATGAGTCCTGTAATCTAGACAAAATAAAGCACAAATGGTTTAAAGTGTGAGGACTCAAAAATTAGAAAAAATTTAAAACTGTTTTTAATTTTACCTGGGTTGTTTTGTTTTTTTTGCCATTTTTATGGGAAACTTTTGAAGCAGAAGTTGGAAATTCAACAATTTGTACACTTTTTATTTAATCCCTCCATTCTGAATGATGGCTTCAATACGGGGACAAACAGCAGCACAGCTGTTCTTGATCTTAATGTTGTCGAATGCCACAACGCCAAGGACCAAACATGGAGCTCAGGTCAATAGCTGAGTTGAGCTGAATGTTTGGGCCTGAAGGTTCCCTCGACCTCAGCTCTTGATTAAGCCAAGAAGCGTTCATTTTTCCTCTTCAGAACAGTGTACACTGTGAACAGCTTCTAGTTGGAGATCGACTTGTGCGTAGAGGAGATAGCACACCCTCTGGAGTTTTGCTTGTTGCTTGAACCTTTTCGATCACACAAAAACAATAAAAACTTCCAATTGTATCTTTTTGTCAATTATTTGAAATTTTGCCGAGTACAAATTTGTGATACTTTTAGAACTGAGGCTAGACAGCCTCGAAAATAATTCTAAATTTTGAGTCCTTCCCCTGTAATAAAAAAAAGCACAATACAATTACTTTACAAATTTAGCTATAATTTTATGTCACATGTTTCTCTTTACATTCCAGGTAAAAATATCAAAATAACCTCTAATTAACCTTGACATTCCTCACATTTTGAAATTCATAAAAATTGAAATGATTTTTTAAGTATAATTTATGTATTAATATATAATAGAAATTTGATGTAAATTACTATTATAACATAAATGAAGTGCATCCAGGCTTTAATCATTATTAATTTTAATGCATCGTTCATAGATTTATGCATACACATTTTTTTCAATCTTCATATTAAATAATTGATAAATGTAATACTTAAACAGCACAAGTATCTCCTCACATTAATCTTTAAGATTGATGTGTGCATACTACGATTTTTTGCATCTTAATAGGAGCAAATGAATTGATTCGACTACATAAGTGCATTTTATGTACAAATATATTTATTCCTGATATTTGTACCCAATAGTAATATGTCCTTCATGAACAATTCGTTCAAGATGATCAAATTTTTCGAAAGAGTAAAACTCAGGAATTCTTAAAATGAAGATTTGTTGAATTCTTTTTTTTTTTTTTTTTTGTGGACTAGAGGCAATAAATTATTATTGAAATTTACAGTAGAATTTGAATATATATATAATTAAATTTATAGAAGTACAGCTTGAGTGAGATAAATCGACTTATAAATTTAAAAACAGAGTATAATATAAAATCAAAATATGACAAGTATTCAGTTATTCAGTCCAGTCTTTAAGATTTTTAGCCCTTCAGAATGTCAGTACTCGAACTGATTTAAAAAAAAGAAATTAAGTTGTGTGATGTCATCAAGAATCGAACTTTTTAAGTTTAAGGGATGTATATGCAGGAGTGAATTGCATCGGAGCGAGACTGAACTGGGCGGGACTGGAATCTTTAGTTCTAAAAAGGGCAGACAAAATACTAAAGACGATTATAAAAAATTATAAAATAAGAGAATGGGACCAAGAGGTAATAATAATAATTAAAACAAAAACAAAAGATCACAAGTCTAAAATTTGAACTTTCTAAAATATATTTTTATTAAAATACTTCAAACACTTTTCATTTTCTAAAGATTTCTAATATTCAAAGGGAAACTATTCCATTATCCTGAAGGAAAAATTCCACTAGATTGAACATTTAATTGAAATCTAAATAGAATTACCATAATTTGAAATCCAATCAGGCATGGTTGTTTTTTTTGTTTTGTTTTTAAAATCATGTGGAATTTGGAGAAAAAAAATACTGGCATAAGTGCCCGGATATATATATATATTTACGTAAGATTAATTTTATTGGAGCAAAATACAACAGAATCCCTTTTCTAGCGGTAGTAATACACTTTAATTAATTGAGGATCCAATAAACATAGAGGAAATGTTTTGTTTTGTTTTTGTTTCTTTTAAATTAAAAAAAAAATGACTACACATTTACTTCTATTTTATTCTGTATTCTTCACATTTCCAATAAGTATAAAATTTAGGTGATTAATGGGATTGCTGTACTCAATTTTTTCTTTGCTTTTGATCACCATCCTCCATGGGTTCTTCTAAGTCCTGGTTTATAGCTCTATATTTGCCTTTGCCTTTACAAGCTATCTATTCAACTTCTTCAATATCTTTGTGAATCTTTTGAGTCGTAGATTTGGGTAGCCCTTTAGAAATATTCTTGACGGGATCAAAGGATAATGTATCAGGGAATACCATATTAAAAACTATTCAAAGACGACCTTTGTCAAATATATCTCTGTAAACATCGACAACGTACTAAAAAATTGGCTGTATGATTTTGATCTATTGGGCGATGGTTATTAATTTTGTTAAAACTGTTATTATAGCAGTTTGAACTAACTTTTGAAGTATCCTCATAATAAGATAAATCTATTAATTATTTGTGATTTTACACTAAATGGATGCAGTTTGTGGCGAATAATTAATTTTTTTATCGTTTACAAATAGAGTAGCACGGATAAAACTCATACTGACATATATTGAAGATGTAACTTCATTATGATTCTGTTAATGTAATTATCCATATCTGTAAAATTGTATAACTTTTGAGCGGGTCCCTTCTTCTTAACCAATACCAAGAAAATAATAATAAATCTCTAACTAATTTATTATAGATTAGAATATAATTAAAAACGTATTATTGTTTAACAGATACATTGGTATAAATCGTTTTCCCCCCTTGCATTGACTTGCTCTTGTAGTCGACATAGCGGTTTTTTTTTAAATATCTTTTTACAACATTTAAATGATTTATTGAAATTTTTGATCTTAAAAGAAATACAAAAATATATAAAATTATAAAATATAGTATGTAGATATATGCTTCTAAACTCATAAAATATTTTAACTATTCCCGTATATTTTTCTGAATCAAAGAAAATGTCTTGTAAGTTACAAAAATAAAAAAAGAATGGAAGGAAAAGAACACAAAAATCCTATTCCATATGAAGCAAGGGCATAAGCGGGAGCCCCTCCAATCTAGATCATAAATTCTAATCAGAGTCCAACAAAAACTTCCAAAGTGATCCTTAGCGTTACTTTCCATCATTTATGGGCATTTAATAAACCAAAAATGAACATGGTAGTCCTGACAATATTAAGAATGTTTGAGAGAAGAGAAGCTTAGATGGTTTGACGTTTTATTAAAATTGCTTCAAGCAACTGTGAGAAGAAATAAATAAACACATGTCCAATTCCATATCAAACAAAGTCATATGCAGAACTTACTCCAATGTAGCTACTAAATTCTACTTTGATCAAAAAAAACTTAAACTTGATAACTCCTCATAAAATAATCAGTGTTACTCTACGTCTTTTGAGTGTGTTTTAGAAGATCTGTCCCAAGAGTTAAAGAAGAGTTGTTACTAGGATGGTGAGAAATTTTGAAACAGAGTTGATTTTAATGAAAGAAAGAAAGAAATTTTTTTTTTTGATACTATTACTTTGATCTGTTATCTCGATATTGTTTATAATTTATTGACAATAACAAGCAGCTGATAGAATGAAACAAAGGAACAAAAATAGCAACAACGAGCAGTTTAACCCTCATTGACAAAACTCGCAACCGTAGTAATAGCAGATTTGAAAAATGAAAACATTATATAGATTTTACACTCATAAGTTTTATATTGTAATTTTTTTCATATGATGATGATATTTCATAATATTTATTGTCTGCCTGTAATTTGTGAATTTCTATAATATAGCAAATATCATTTTTAGACTAAAGTCGTTACTAATTTTCCATAGCTAAAAATATTATACCTGCATTATTATATATATATTTAAATACATCTTGGGTACATTTGATGAGTTTTAAGTAAAAGGTTGGACAAAAAGTAATTTTTTGCTTTATTTCAAATATTTATCAGCCGATTTAAGCCGAGTATGGCCCGTTCTGTTTGATAACTTGTTGCAAACGAGAATTCACCTACATAATCCCCTTTTCATAGAAGTGATTGTCCTTATTTGCAAAAAAACTCGGACAACCAATTTTTACGGGCCTCTATGTATTCCAAATTTGTACCCACAAGTACGTTGGCCATAGACAAAAAACAGGAGGTAGTAACTTGGTGTCAGATTCGGAGTGTAAGGTGGATGTACAAGAACATCCCGTTTGAGCTACCAGAGCTTTCTAACGATTGATTAAAGATGTGCAGACTAGTGTTGTCTTGATAATCTCTTTTAGTCTACTATTCACCAATGCTGGTCACTTTGGTTCGATCTTCAGCTTCCAACTGTCAAGTTGTTCAGAGTAGAAGGCAGAATTTTTGTGAAAATTTAATTTAAATTTTTTTTAATTTAAAAAATGCACAACCACTGTTGTGAAATACGAAGCAAAATAGTATTCCTTGTATCTTTCGCAAATTTTCTTTGACGCTTTCATCGGGTTTTTCACTTTCGGGTAGTGAATTTGTAAAATATGGCGAGTTTCTTCTTTATTGACTTCCATACTCGACACATTATTATTCACAACCAATCAGGCGAAATGCCATTATTTCTGAAAAGCGTTTGTATTATACACTCACTCATTTACAACGCTTTATCGTATATTCCGATGTGACCAATAATGAACAAGATATACTTAGTTTAAAAAGGCACCAGATACGAAATTACTTTTTCTGAAATCCTTATTCAACAACAAAAACTTGATAGGGGGCAAAGTCCAGACCACGGGCATGATGAGAGAAGTGAAAATATACACATTTTCAAAACCTCAACACAGTGTTCAAACCTTGCAAAATTAATATAAAATATTATTTCATCTTGTCTTTCATTCTTCCTAGCAAAAACACCATGACTATAACATCCACATTGATAGCTTTATGTCAAGTATAAATAAGCTGACTTCCATGATTGCAATATCGCTTTTGGGGTTATTAAAAATGGAGGAATGTGATCATACTTACATTGTATTAAACCATGAATCATCATCAAGTATGTTTATATTTTTTTCACTAAAATCGGCATGTGGCAAAAGTGTCCGTTTGGCAAAATGGCATTTGTATATTTATCGTTTGAGAAGCAGATAATTATTTTACAACAATCAAAAGATATTCTTCAAAATTTTGATAATTAATTAAAGATTTTGCAAATGTATCAGAAACTCATAAAATAAATCCCGAACAAAATTAAATAAAGGAAAAATATTTAACAAATGAATAGTTTACAAAGTAGGGAAACGATAAATATTTCAGTTCATGGGGTAGATAAACATCCCAAGAAATTATCGTAGAATTCGAAAGGGAAATGAAACAGCCTTACACATTTGTGTTTGCCCCATACCCCACTCACGGTAAAACATGGTCTGATTCGCATTCAATAACTTGGTATGTCATATATTCTTATTATTTAAAATTTGAGCTAGAAAATAATATAAAGTGTTCTTAATTCAAATTTATCAAGCAATATAGAAAGATGTATTTATTAGCAATACATTTCTAAATGAATTTGAAATTATTAAAGTTTATACAAATATAAATAAATACTACCAAATAATATATTAATAAATGTCTTAATAAGAATATGCCTTGTAGTAAAATTTAAAAAGTAAATAATTACAATATTTCTTAATAGTTTTTTTTTAACTAAATTTAATAACTACTTTATTTGATAATAAGAAATGTTTTTATGGCTTTAACAATAAAAGTTTGGTGTGTCAACACAAAAAAAAACCTTGTTCAAAAGTCTAGCAAAGGAGATCGTCTATATTTATTTGTTCTTTAGATACATATTATATTCATTAGACGGCACTTATCTGTAACGACAAATGTTCGAAATTTGGTATTGAAGGATATTTTTGATTCTTCATTTTATTCATCTAAACAAGAAAATAACCTACAATCTTCGAAAAAAAAGTTTCTTCCAGGACGCATTTTGATTTGAAAATTTCTAATCAAATGTTTTTATGGTTTTCTTTTAAAATTATTGAGCTAAATCAAGATACATGGACTTTTATGAAATTAAATATTATGGATTAGAAGTAAATGTTTCAACCATATTTCTCTAATTTTGTTTCAGGTTATGAGTGTTTTAGTATTTTTAGATTTTGTATGGTAGTGTACTGTCATAGTCGACATTATCCTCACATTTTCTCCGATTTCAATGTCAATTTCGTGGCGTCAAGTCTCGTAAAATTAAGATCGGAGCAAGCGAAGAAACATACTTCTAACTTAATCCTCCATCTCAAGAAATGTTTGAATTCGTATTCCAGATTCCATGAGGGATAAAGGTAGGAGAATTCTTCCAAAGAAAACTACCAGGCCTAATAAGGGAGTAGAATGGAGTCCTTTCGTGAAAATAAATTCCAGGATCGAAACAATAAAGCGATCCATTCACGATGAGTAAATAGTTTAAATATTTCAAATTGGGAGCATTTAAAAATGCAAAATGAAACAAACATCCTTGGAGATGCAAATTTTTTAAATAGATTTTTTTTTTAAATTGTACATTGAATATTTTTCTATAATATAAACTGTGATATTCCTCATCATAAATATGTTAAAAGAGTCAAAGACCAGTGTTGTTTTTATCATTTTCAGCCTAGAAATCGAAATATATTGATTTCAGAACAAGAAACAGAATCAGTAAAAACATTTTTTTATCATAAGAAACACTTTAACATAAATTCTACTAAGCCTACTTTTAATTTGGGGATTTTTTTAGTGTAAAACGACCCAGAACAATAATAATCTTGAATTACCCAAATCCCGAAAATTTCAGTGTTTAGATGACTGAGAGAAAAGGAGAAATCAGTTTTGGATTCTCTGCTCAAAGATATATTCTGTTATTGGCTTAAATTCCTTTGTACAAAATGAATGTTCCCTTATGTAATTTGTTTACTTGAATAAAATAAACAAAGGACCATCATTCTTAAGTCATATTTAACATGATGCAGGAATGGTTGTATATTTAAATAAGCTAACTGAACTAAATTAAGCCACTAGATGCCAATAACGATATCATATTATCATTTTTAAATATATAGCAGGTGTGATTGTAAAGCAAGTAACAATCGATAATGTTATTTGAACAAGATACGAAATCATTTCTTTTTTTAGAAATATATTTTAAAGAATTTCAAATCAAAAAGTGTCTGTGAAGAACATTTATTTGAACAATTGAAGTTTATTTTCTTATTTAAAATAAAACAAAAACTAAATAAAAAATACGCTGTAATACCAAATTTCAAATTTTTGTCATTTCGGTGGATCACTTAAAGTGCAATGGGCAATACACTAAACGGGTTATTACGAATAATTTGTTGATAAAAAATATAAATAATTTGTCGAAGAATAAAAATAAAATCCATACATAATTTTGTAAAAAGTAAGCTTGTTTTTATGTTGATCCGCCATTAAGTATATAATGATGTTTGTTTCAATCCCTTCTTCTCTAATGCTAACATTTCCTGAACCAGATCACAAAACGTATCCTTATATAAAAATATATAATTTATTACTTTATTCATTGTTGTTGGATGTACCAATTAATCTACGAGTATTAGGGTGTCCCAAGTCATATAAAGGATTTGCTCTTCTTCAAAATCTGACATATATAGTCCCTATTATTTTTTGGTTCATCTCAACTACACTAACATGACTATTTTATGCCTAAAATGAGTATAACAAGTGCAAATTTAAGCTCAAACTTTTGATTATTACATGAGTATAGAGGGGGCGTGGAATTTTTTTATACTTAAATGCTAATAACAGAGAAAAAGTACCAATTACAAATGTCATTTAATTTCTTTGCATTTTAGTACATACAAAAAAATTTGGTTCGTTCATTCGGAATCATCTTCGTGTAATGGAACAAAACGTAAAAATTATCACTTCTTCAAGTCTCCCCAACAGTACTTTAAGAAAAGGAGTTAAAGATATTGAGTTTTTGTAATTTATTTATTATGATGGTATTCCAACACACCTTTGATTTTAGAAACTAATTGAACAAAGTGGAAACATGATTTGAATTAGTCTATTTTAGAGACGTTGATATATCATCATAAAATATTCTATGGAAAAAAGGATTTATTAACAAATTATGGAATTAATTATTGAGGTTTTAAAGAATATTTATGTATGAGTTGTTATTATTGATCGACTCTAACAGTGAAAGGGGATAACTTGTTACGATTAGTGTCTCGAAAATCCCTTGCTTGATAACAATAATTGATTTACTCTACAATATGTTATATGTGGTCCTTCATCACAAAAGCTAGCTAGAATTACTTTTCTTAACATTTAGAAAATAACATTTACATTCTTCCACGAGGTCTTGTCAGTTTATTTCAACAAATTATTATTTATTCTTTAACAGGTCTCTCAAATTGTACTTTAATTGAAAAAAAATAATCCTTATAATAAAGGATTGCCAAATTCTAGGTTTTATTTGAATTGCCATATCGGGGCTAATATCCGACTTTCAGATCAAGTAAAGGTTCTAAACCTAGAAAAGTGCAAAGAAGGAGTAATTTGTATGACAAAATTACATAAAGTCATGTATGCGGCAAGAATCTTTAAAGCGGCAATACCTCAACGGATGGAGAATACGATTAAGAGATCCATATCAATGGTGTAGAGTTTTGATGAAAACGGAATATTGAGTAGTTAAATAAAAAAATATATATATAAGCAAACGTCCGCTGTTTGTGAAGTACGATAACTTTTTTAGTTGTTCTATGTTCATATTCTATTTTAAACCCTTTGTTAGTGAACTAGGATGTTCTACACCCCCAATTTGACAAAAGATGTTTCAAATCTGTTTTAAATAGGTTTCAATGATGAAAATGACATTAATATGTTATTTAAACATTTTCAGAATAAATACAACTTTTTTTGTTGTAAAAATGAGTTATATTTGAACTATGCTCAATATTTTTGTGTTTTGAATCAATGTTTGGCAAATTTGATTAATTTGTTCACTTTTAATTTGTTTTTTTGTGTGGAAACGAAACCAAAAGAAAATTGTTTGTATGTTGACTCACCACATATGTAAATTGGGATTAACTTACATATTGGCTATTTTCCATAGTCTATGTCATTTTTATAAAATAACTTGTCCTATTTTTAAATATTATTATTTTCAGTACACTGTATTAAAATATTTCGTTATTTTGATTAACCTATTAGATTTAAAGTAGATTTTAATGGCAATTTTACTTTGTGATCTCCGAGTGGTCCATTCAAATCTAAACACTTTGAATTTTAAACTTCAACAAAATTAACAGTATAAATAGATGTGTGCCTTAGATCTGTTAATCATTAATATAGCGGCGATTATGGCTTCCAGGCTGAGGTAGAAGCCCTGGTATCTGCATAGGATGTAGTCATATGTCATGGTGTTCCAGTGCTACCTGACAGTAGCTTTGAAGGCCTCGGTGTTTGGATGACAAACACAGCAGGCCTTCCGTTGTACATGCACCAAAAGGTGTATTCAGGATAGGGCAGTGGTGTAGGAGGCCAAAAACTGTGAAAAATGAGTGCAAAAGAACTCAAAATAGTCTTGCAACGGAAGAGGTGGGGGCCTCTCTATTCTCACAAGGCTCTTTCCACCAATTTTTTTAACAGCTCTCTGCACAGTCTGCTGTGAAATCCAAAGATGCTTAGATAACTAAACAATAATGATAACAGCTTGTATAAATATAGCAGCTTGTTTACATTCCCAACTAAAAAGACTACTTTTGTTTATAATTTCTGCCTTTTTTGGAAATTCTAACTTTGTAGAGAGTAAAAATCATTTTATAGTTGGGCGTTAAAGTAAAAATCAATTTTTACCCTAACTTTTGGATTCATTTTAAGCACCATCGAAAAAATATTTATTTTTTTTTCTTGCAGGAAAATTACATTTTCTAATATATCCTCATTCAATCCAATTTTAGTGTAGTTTTCTTTTTCTTTTTTTCGACATATTTATCAAGTCATTGATATCATTGAACCCTATCCTTCAGCAATATTGAATTATTATTCTACGAAATGTATTTATTATTTCTTTTTGCTTCTTTTTTAGAAATTTGGAGATCTCCTTAGCCAAAAATACGTATTTGAGTAAACAACGATGACTTGCAAATTTTGAACAATTTTGAAGACTCAACGCCCATAAAGTTTGAAAATTGACTTTTTTTTTCAAAAATGTTGTCTTTTTATTTTATAATCTTCCAATCACAAGTAGAAATGATTAAATGCATTTTTATAATTTTTTTTTACATAAGTAAATTAACTTTAAAAATATGAATAGTACTTTGTTCCTAAATGAGTTTATTTGATTTTAAACAGAATAGGAGTGAGGGATATTTTTATAACTTATTACTTACAGTGCACATTATATTTTTTTAAATCAAATAGCCAAATCTATTAGGTAAAAGGACACAATATTAAGAGCAAGAAATTGATCCTTCATTTAAGGTTCGTATTGGATTATTAAAAATAACTGTGACGCTGATTCTAAGAGTATTTTTGGTAAAATTGAAAAAAATAATTCCTAATATGCTTTTTAAGTGACATTGGATGTTATTTGTGAAGGGGTTAAAGCTGCCTGTGGGTCCTCAACATGATGCCATTATACAACTTAAATAACTTCATTGTGAGTGGCAGAAGCTTCAAAAGCATAAAAGTCGACATTGCAGACAAAGAGACACTCACTTTCATCAAAAATCCAGAGGATAGACTTTCTGCTGGTGCGTGGAGAGAAAAGACGTCGAGGATATATAGGTGTATAAGATAAAACCATTCCAAAAAAGTCACAAAAACAGCAGAGAGGCAAGATGCAGAATCCAAAAGGATACAAAAACCAATAACATGCACTCACGTAAATATTTGATGGTGTGTCATGATAATGACGACAAAGGTATATTGTAATATAGTGATAATGTTTATAAACATAAAAAAACAAAAAGTAAAAAGTATTTTAATCCTGAATTGGCTGGATCGATAGACAATGCAAGGTTATCCGATCGAATGTAACCTTTTTTCTTGTATCAACTGTAAAACGTTAAAGATCTCAACTTTTGTAGAGAGATAAATTATACAATAACATGAAAGAGCCATTTTGATCCTGATTCTCCTTTAGCTCAACATTGGGATGTCAAATTGTTGAAGGACCTGACAAGAAAAAAAATTGTCGATTCCGTACCTGTAATTACATATGAATTCAGTACTAGTTAACTTCTTGGTGTTCCTAAGTTAGTCTCTGAAACTGGTAAGGGCCAGGCAAAAGCTATTTACCTGCATAAAACATTTTGGGAGACAACTATGTTTGAAACAACAGCTAAAAACACCGCTCAAATCAATGGTGTATATGCATTGCTGGAGTCAAAATTAGAAATAAAACTTTTATACTTACCCTGTCGACATCATATACTTGAATTAATTTTACTAAGTTTTTTCTCAATTTTTATGGTTCTCTCATCTGGACCTGATATTTGTGTTTTTAAACGTTTTCAGAAGGAGTGGGAAAAGATCGATAAAATAGACTTTCAGTTGGTCAAGCCAATGATTTTAAAGTCATTTATGATATGAATATTACATTATTGACTTCAATTATATCATGTAAGAAATGAATAGAGAGAGTTATTAGAACTTGTTATCATTTTTCTTGGAGGTATTCCTCCTCGAGGTATACACTTAATTGGACCAGGAGCTATGCACCTTGCTCGTTGAATGAGTATGGCATTGTATGTTCTCAAAGTTTATATGTTTCGAGATCAATTCAAACTCACTGCTAATCAATTTAAGATGAATTCGTTAGATTGATATTTTCTTTGTGAAAACATATATCAGAGCTTGTTATATTTTCTCTTTGCTAAGATCTTGAATTTCTGTTAAGTATAATTTTTTTTGAAAATACATATCTAGCAATTTCAGTAGTTGCAACACGACACAATTTCCGTCACTTATGGTTTTTAAATGAACAAAACATAGCCTTGCCATTTTTCAACCAAAGTTAATCTTATGAAAAATGAACTACGATCGAACCAATTTTACATTCAAATGGGCCAATTAGCTCCTGAAATATTCCAAAATGAATAAAAGTAGACTTCAAAAGTTTTGGGAAACTATCATAGCAAAATTGGTATCAAAAAACACCTTGAACTTTTTTAGATGTTCGGCATAACGAATAATTTTCTTCAAACTGATCCTGAAACTTTGAACTCAAGAGATTACTATAAGGTAGCGTGTTCAAGTACTAAGTATTCGGATGCAATCATTAACACTCTCATATATGAATTTAACTCCTGAATTACTAATGATGAAGAGCATAAACATTATTTATTACAAGTAGTTCAGGACCATCGAAAGAGATTTTCCAATTTAAAAATAAGTACATTATTTAGAAAAAACTATTATAAACTGTTTCAATATTAACAAGAATCATTTAATTGTAATTATATATTTAATTTTGTGAACTTTTTGTTTCATTTTTCAATAAAAAAGAAAAAAAGCAGAAGATTATTTAAGAAAATAAATTTTTTGACTATTTTAAAGAAATTCGAGGACTTACTGTAACAAAAAAAGCTTATAAAAAATCTATAATAAGAGATCAATGTCCCTCCGAAAATATTGTATATTTTTTAACATAAAAATTTCCCAATATTGTCATTTGATTAAATAAAATAGATAGTTAATCCGCGCTCTGAGTAATTGATTAAAAAATATTAGTTATTCCTATTCCGTTTCAAATCAAGGAAACTAATTTAACAAAACAGTAATTTTAACATTTTTTAAAGATAATTTACTTATATAATTTAGGTCTGAGCTATGGTACTTATTTGATTCAATTTGGAGGTAGTACAGTGTTTTTGATCGTTTGAGTATCCCCAGTAGTTCGTTAGGATACAATTTTTTTCAGTTTAAGAGGGTTTTAAGGATCACGACATTCGTGAGTTTATTATTAAGAAAATACTTCAAGAACTGTTGTCACTAGAAATGATGTACTAAACCTTAATTTGATCATTTTCATAAAGTAAGACACCCATCCTATTTATAGTTTTGTTTGTCAGCCAGCAATCATGTTATCTATCAAATATTGCAAAATATACTTCTTGTTTTTTATTTAGACGCACGAATAATAAGACAATTTTCGCATCCCTAAATGTACATACATACAGAAGTAAAGAAAGTCAAAATAATAAACCACTAAGAATTCATTTCATGTTCACTACAAAACTTATTAATATATATTTGTAGAATGTTGTACATGTCAAAATACAGTGACGCTCTAAGTAAAAACTCTGACATGTTTAGATTCTCCAAACATCTTTTTAGTTGTCAATCAATCAAGTATATTTGTTATAAATAATTTCTGGATACGTACATAAATAGACACATGACGAACAAGATTTAGTGACACAAAACATGCCTTGAGAAAGTTCATTGATATACTGAATATATTGATTAATAATGTTACCATTAGGGTTGTAAGTTCTATGAATTGTTTGGATGCGAGATAAATTGTTGTTCGTAATCTGTGTGGTATTTTTATGGTACAAAGCTGATATTGTTATTTTTAATTTTTTAAGAATAAATTATTTTATTATAAAGTACGTTTCTTAATGAAAAATGTAGAGGAACACTTAGTATTTGTTAGGGAGTTGTTAGTCCTTGTTAGACTCATTTTAGAATTGAGGATCAATAGAACAGTAAGCCATACAGAAGTCCTTACTGAGTAGGAGTTAATTTCCTTCCTCTCAAAACTACTTTTATCTCAACTAATGTCATAACGGTTATAAGACAGGACAATTTGCCTTAAATGACATTTCGCCGAACAAAAATTTGTCAAATGTACATTTTGCTACGGACGATTTGCCAAATGTACATTTTTCTAAGGACAATTTGCTGAATTTAAATTTTGATACAGACTATTATCTGAATGTACCTTTTGCTAAGGACAATTTCCCTAATGGACATTACTTTTTTTAATCGAGTTACTCTAAAATTTGTCTATTATTCAATTTACTTAAAGTACTCCAACGGTAAAGATTCGAACTAAATTCGAACCACATACTACTCTATTTTATTTGTATAATGATCATTAATGCATATAATTAATAAAGAAAAATACTTTTCTATTTAAGAGCACACATGAATTTACCTAATTTGACATATATAGCATACAGGTTTGCCTGGCTTTGCCCCGGGGCATTAAGAACTCTATCAGTTAAATGTGAATGTCTGTGTGTGTGTGTTTATCCAGGAATCATGCCGAAAAAAATTTATGGATTTTAATGAATGCTTTTATTTACATTTTTAAGGCTCCAGAAATGGTTCTAGTAACAATTTTTTAAGTCTTCAAGGCTATGGCGACCTTTAAATAGAAATTTGTATCACTTCACCTCTACAACCTGAGAGCTGAGGTGTATTTTGGGATATTAAAAGGGTTTTTTGATGCTCAGAGAAGCGCTGGTGGAAGAATTTAACCCAGCCTGGGGAGGGGGGGATTCTAGCATATTTGAAGGGGTTATTAATGCTTAAAAATGCTGCACTTTCAACTGCCTTGAGGCCCAGCACTTCACCTGTACTACCTGAGAGACGAATTTATTTTGGGATATTAGGAGGTTCCTTGATGCTCATGGAAGGTGCGTCGTAGAAATTTAACTTGCCTAGTAGTTTGCCAGGACAACTTGTGGGTTTGGGTGTATAATAGCATGTTAGAAGGGTTCCTTGGTGCCAAGAAACGCGGTGGCAATAAAATTTTAACAATATTTTGGCCTAGCAATTTCACTAGTACAAACTGAGAATTGGTTAGGGATCCTTGATGCTCAGGGAAGTAGCTTTGGGACTATGATCGATGGCTGAATCAGACTAAAAGTAACAACTTTTTACTCTCATGTGTAGGAAGAGTCCCCATATCATGTCCATGTATATTTGTATACTTATATAACCAACATAAGAATAGTCCTTAAAATTTAACGGTTTTATTTAGGTTTTATATTCAGCAGATTATTTATTTACAAAATTTAGTTTCATAATGCCCCAGGTAACGTCGGACAAACCTACTCTAATTTAAATGGACTAAAAATTCTTCTGCTTAATATAAAACCCAAAAAAATGAAACTTTAAGAATTAAGCTTAAGCACTTTATTGACCACCCCTTAATACGTTAGCACAAAAAAAAATGAAAATTGAAAAGGCCTGATTCCTCAGTTTCGCTGCATGATGGTGTTGGCATGTATCTTTGCACGCTTTTTTACAAGAGATAAAGTAGGTTTTCCCATCTTTATATGTTAAGTGTATTATAAAGTCTATTTTAGAAAATATATATAAATGACAAATACTTACAAACTCAGATTAATGTAGCTAAAAGTTATTTAATTGTTCCAAAAACTTCATTTTTGGATTTTTCATAGAAACGTACATAAAAAAAGCATCCATGCATCATAATTTAATATATGTTTAATATATAATATATTTAATAAATATTTTTTTGTAAAAATTTACTTTGAGCAAAATGTACATTCTTCGAAATTGCCATTGGCAAATTGTACAAAAATCAATTTGTAATATTCAATTGGTTTATCTATATAGAGCAAAAAAAAGCTTTTAATTTATAATGGGACTCAATGACCTCAATTATAATGATTTTTAACATATTTTGTAGGTTATAACCAAGTAGGAATAATAAAATTATATATATGTAGATAAAACCTAATATTCTATTATTATATATACATTACTCGTTTACCTTTTACTTGTCTCGTCCTTCCATTTTAGTCCATACAACGGAACTTTACACTGAAAATTATTCTTGACATAAATTTATTTATTTATTTGTAATGACTAGTGATGAGAAGATTTCAAAAGAAATCCTCATGCCGATTCGAATGCGATTCTAATATAAAAAAATCCTGATGTCGATTCTAATTATTTAATATCATTTTGCTATCAAATGCGTACAAATGATTGTATAAATATATGTATATATAGTTCAAAGGTAACTCATCTTCTGCATATTGAAATCTGCTCAGAGATAGAAGATACATTTATGAACTTCCTATACCTTCAACAGAAACTTAATATCGCTATAAAAGAACCACTACTCCCAAAAGCCTAGGCAGGGTTGGAGAAATAGATTTAAGACGCTTTTGGAAATCTCTTTTAGCTGAATGGATTCTGAAATGTTTAAGAAGAGCGGACTTTTGGAACTCTATGGTATCTTTGTATTGTTTTAATCTCCAATATTTTATCTATGGGGTACGTTCAATAATAAGTAATTTATGTAAACTCAAATATTGGTGCTCCCTCCTTAACACAGTAAAGGATACTTTTTATACTCTTGAGCTAGCCATGGGTGGGTACGCTCCATTGAAAGGTGCCTTGTTAGAAATTCCCGCTTCTCTCCAGAAAATGCCGGTAATTTTCTTGGATGATCTTCTTAATTACAGGGATAATCTTTTAGCTATGATGATGCATAAAATTTTTTCTAAAATGCAGAAGGTACAACATAGGCATACTTGTGATTTTTCTAAGGAGCTTTGTTTAAGACAGCACCTCGCCAAGATAAAAGTTGTATCAATAAGAAAAATACTTTGTAAATCATCATTAACACTGATTAAAAATGTTTTAAGGAGGAGAAACATACAGTTAACTAAAAGACAAGCCGGTAATAGTTTTCAGAACCCATTGCTGACTACTTCTGAAAAAATGATTTTCTTACTGTTTGATTACTGGAACCCTGGATGTGTCAGTTTTTTTAAGTAACGACAAATGTTTTTACTTGTTTAAAGAGGAGGAAGAAACAACATCTCACATTCTATATGAATGTATAACACTGAAGCCAATATATGACACCTTGACAGAAGAATTAGAAGTGATTTTTGGAAGGCCAATAAAGGTTTTTATATTTTTCTATGTACTTAGATACTTTTACTGTTTTTGTATTGTTATTAATTGAGCACGAGAATAAATTGATGCTGATTAAAAAAAAAAAATGAAAATTTAATAGTTAAAATACTTATCATGGATGCATTTTAACTAGTTTGACTTTTAGTAAATATATAGTAATCTGTTGTGCAAAAGTTTGGTTTGTCTAATTTTAAGTATCTCCAAATAATTGAGTAAAAGGTGTTTCAAGTTTCCCCAGTCTACTCTATTTTATATAAAGTGATGATTTTGAGCTTATCTTTCAGAAATGATAAATAAGAGTACTATCAAATTGACTTTAAGCTCTTCTCGGCATCTGTTATCGTTGTTTTAGATATTTTTATTTTTTTTCATATTTGAGTAGTAGATCAAATAGAAAAGAATGTGGGTAGACATTTTTTTACAACTACACTTGATTTAATGGGACACCTGAGTGTATATGTATACAAAGGCACTGTTTGTGTTTGTTTTTGCCATTGCTCTTTTTTGAATATCATATTTCATATGCACTTTCAGGACATGTTAAGATTTTAATAAAATATAAATGCTGGTATGTAAAAATGAATTAACCCTCTCAGGCGTTTGTATTTAGCATACAGGGAACACTGGTTTGTTGGTTTCTGTTAGTATAAGGCTGAAGAAAAAAAAATTCGCCAACTCCTTTTTTTTATTCTTTCATTCTTTAGGACAGAAAATATATTACAATTTAAAGAGTGCTCCTGTCCAGCTTGGAGTAGAAGATCAAGTGTGTTTGTACTACACAAAATCGATAAATCCCCAAACCTAACGACTTCTCCGTGACAGATAGGACCATCAACAGGGTCGTTAAGGACAACTTGGGATTGTCCTTAACGACCCTGTTGATGGTCCACCCCTGTGCAAAATCACAGTTTGTGCACAACATACCGAATGTTCCATTGAAATCGGAACATTTACTAATTCAATAATTAATGAAGTTTAAAGGGATTGAAATTACTCATATTTTTATATATTAAAGTATAAAAAAATAATTACAAAGGGAAGCAAATCCGAGGTTTATAGCTTACGTACAAGTCAAGAAAATGATACTTGAACGTGATCGAAGATTTTTCATTCGCACTCCAAGCAATTGGGCGTCTCCAGAACCACCGTCAACCCCGTCAGCAAGTCCAAAACGTTCAAGAAGAAGAAGAGTTCCGTCAAAAAGCCAAATTGGACATCCCAGGGCATCCCCTCAAGCCCATAAGGGTCCATGCAGTAAATATCGGGGTTTTACACTGGACTGTCCACACAACTATCAAAAAGTGATTGGAAAGATCCTTGTAAGAGTGGAGAGGTCACTTTTAACACCACCAATGAAAGAAACCCATCATTTCCGTTGCAAGACTCTTTTGAATGACCTTTGAATGGGGCAGGTGCCAGGCCTTCAATAGCTGCCGCCACCTGGAAGTCATCATTGCTGCTAAGGATGGTTATACTAATGATTAAGAGAGTTCAGACACACATCTATTTCTAGTGTTAATTTTGTTGAAAATCTATTGTTAATGAATAAATTATATCTTGTTGAAGTTTAAAATTCAAAGAGTTCAAATTTTAATAGACACTCGGTAAATATATATAGTAGGGTGTACCGTAAAAAAAAAAGTTGGGAATTTAGTATTGCCAAATATTTAAAAATTCTGCATTTATTCCTTTAAAAAATAATATAACCCTAAAATGTCCAAAAAAATGGTCCTTCATGGAGGGGTTTAAATGTGAAAATCTGTCAAATGTCGAAAAAAAGGAAATTTCGATGTTGCTTCTTGAAAATTATCGATTTTAATAAGTATTGTAGATGAAACATATATTTTGCAACAATATTTTAACAATCGTTCTCTAACATGCCACACGGTATGAGTATTTTAGTTTCAAACATACTTCCAATAAAGAAATATTCGCTTTTGGTACCACGTATTACGCGCATGTATTTTGATGTTTCTCATCCTTTTTATTACTCAAATCTAATTTATTGAGACCAAATGTGAACATATATTATTACTAAATATATTTTTGTTGTTACTTTATGCCAAAAAATACAAACAGTTATACCAATTTATTATATGGGACTACGAAAACTGTCAATTAAACTCTTGAAAATATTATCTTTTATTCATTATTCCTTCATTTCTAAGGTTGATTTTTTATTTTAGCATATTTTTATAGTTTGCAGGGTTGATATTTTTCATTCATTATGACCATTTAATTTTCTTTCTTTTTTTTCGATAAAACTAATCAGTTGACTTTTAAGAAATAACTACTGTGATAAAAAGGTACAGTGGCGTTGTTCCAATCCTGGATATTAATAAATGAAGAATAATCCCGATTGAGATGAGGTGAACAATATGGCCGTACACTGATATCTACCAAATCATTTCCTCTACTTTTTTCCCTTATTTTTGTGTATCCCTAATTGTCTATCTTCATTTATAGAGCTTGATAATAAAGATAGTAAAACATGATCAGAGTGCAACTAATAGAAAAACTTTTTGGTCCAGGGACTTGTTCGAATAGTGTGTGAACTTTATGACAACAAATTACCGCTATAGCACATAAATTACTGGGGTTGAAAGTCCCAATAACTGATTTAACTCGTTTTCAGGTGTCCTTGATAATATGAATAATATATATCAACTTTATTATGTGTTTATTTACTATTAATAAGGAAACTTGGGAAAATTATTTGTGGTAATGTTCACGACTTCAAATTTAATTTTAAATTCAGAAATATAAGAATATGTTTCCCACTGCGTGAAATGTCTGAAAGTGTCTATGATGATTTGCCTAATGATCAATTTTATGCTTATTGCATTACCAAAATGATTATCATAGAAATAGAAGATGGATAACTTCTAAAATGAAAATTTCAATTATTTCACATTCAATATGGGATCATATCGGCAAGTCGTTTCGTACGGTTCTACATCTCAAAGCATTGTTGGCTGGAGATAAAACAAAAAAATACGCCTAATAGTCGATTTCATTGTGAATTTTTACTTCCATATGTGGTTCTAAATTAAAGTTGATTTAAATATTTTAAACGTTCCATCACATGCGTTACAACCAATACAATTAATTCAGAACATGAAGAAAAAAAAGATGTACTTTCAATAAAAGTAAGAATTATCACCATGAAGTTTGTGGAAAAAGATGTGGGGCATGCTCACTCTGAGCATGTTTTACTATCGATACTATCAAGCTCTTAGCAAGAAAATAGACAATTCAGGATATCAAAAATAAGAGATTGAAGTGATTTGGGAGATATCAGTGGTTTGTCATACTGTTCACCTAACCTCAATTGGGATCCTATGTCAATTACTAATATACAGTATTGGAACAACACCACTAGACATTTTATCACAGTATCCATTCCTCAAAGTCAACTGATTAGTTTAGTCTCTTCACCGCTCAACTTCTCAAAATACCATCCCAACAAAAAGTTGTGAACGTGTAATAGAAGAAGTAACACACACTTCAACTCACATTTGTGGACAAGAGCAAAATTAAAGTCCCTATTAATGAAAAAAATGAATAATTAGAAGCAATTTTTTATTCATAGTTTCTTTTTGAAGGGTTATCGAAAAAAAAGGAATTAAATATTCATAATATATGAACAATATCAAACTTATAGAATATAAAAATATAAATATGATTAAATAAAAACAAATCAACACTAGAAATTAAAAAAATAATATAAAAAAGATCGTATTATTTTTAAGGGTTTTCAAAGTCAAAAATTATAAATTGGTAAAATAAGGTGTCTTTCTTGGCATAAATGAACAACGAAAATAAGTTTGATAATAATATATTTGATATTTATTAAAAAATGAGATTTTAGTAATAAAAATGAAGCAAAACATCAAAATAAATGCGCGTAATACGCGGTACCAAAAAAGAATATAATATATTCTTTGACATCACGTTTGGAACTAAAAATTATCATATCATGAGGCAAGCTAGAGAAATATTGTTCACATATTGTTGCAAAATATATGTTTCATCTACAATATTTAAAAAGGTAAAAATCCTGTAACTGGATTTAAATCAATAGTTTTAAGGAACTAACACCCAAATTTCCCTTTTTTCAATATTTTACAGATTTTCAAATCAAAAAGCATCCATGAAAGAACATTTTTTTGGACGTTTGATGGTTATTTTCTTGTTTAGAGGAAAAAAGTGCAAAATAAAAAATATCTGGCGAAACCAAATTCTCAACTTTTGTCATTTCGGTACAGTCTAATGTATATATATATATATAAATGTTTGCTTTTACACATATATTCAATTGCGTAAGAATAACTCATTTAGGGATAAGAAAAAACATAACAATAATTCCTATTTTTTTAAATTTGTTTACACTACTACTAAAAAGCTTTTAAGAAATATACATTAATATCAAAATCTCTTTGGGTTTTGTAAGGTGTAAGTTAGGGTGATTCTTATTGTGTACATTAAAAAAAGTAAGTATTTTCCTTTGATCACCCTATTAATCAATTTTAATATCGAGAATATTTTCTTTTCCCAAAAATTTATAAATTTGAGCGAGACTCTTAAACTTTTAACTAAAATTACAAATTTCTACTTATTTGCTGATGTTTTAAGACAAATGAAACATGGAACAAATTAAAATTTCACTACAACCGAAAAGAAAAAAGGGTATCAAATAATGTTGTTGTTTTTTTAATAAATTAAATATCAAATATATTAATATTTAAAAAAGAAGTGAATATTGCAGCTACAAAATTGCAAAATCAGTAAAGGTATTGGTAATTGCATAAAATTAATTAATGAAAAATTTAGTGAAAATTAGAGGTTTTTTTGTGTATTTCGACCAGCGTTGACAATCATTTCGATAACGGTCAATTTATAGTAAGTATTTATGAAATATAAAAAATATCATTGTTAGTAAAATTAATACATTTAGGATACAAAATTTAAAATAACGTAAAAGTGCAAACTACGTTGTCACTTTTTTAACGCAAAGAAAAGATTAACAAATTAAAATAACCCCAAAATGTAAATAATATATAAATATTTCATACAAAAAAATTAACAAAAAAAGGGCTTGAGGTCAGCCTCACTTCCCTAATAACGAAAAAAATGGATAATATGGACCTTGAAACTGTTCACTTTGTTTTATTAGTAGAACAGAAAACAGATGCTTTTGACAAATTTTGGTAGGAAAGTAAAATAACAAAGTCTTTTATTAGACCTGATAGATAAAAAAATTGCACGAGAGAACATTGAACTTACTGTTACATGAGTCTGGGGAATGGTTTGAGGGATTTGTCTTTATACTGGTTCAAGTACCGAGTCATTACGACTTTCTTTTTTTTAAAGTATAAAAGCAAAAAATTATAAACAGATGTTCTCTTTTTTTTTTTTTTTTTTTTTTTATAGAATGGAACTGAAAACTGCTAAATAATTGCTATACATTTTTTAGACCTATATTATGATTGCTCCAAAACCTGGTCTGATATACAAATGTATGAAATGTAAATCCTTTATACTAAGAGGCAGGATCTTACTGTGCGAACCAAAATATTTCCATTATATTCCAAATTAAAGCTATCATTAAACTAATGTTAATTTTGAACTGTTCCGTAACATTTCAGTTAATTACATTTCATCATGGAAAACTTATTCTTTGACGAATTTATTCTTATAGATATTGCAGACAACCATAAAACTGCATAAAATAAGATTGTCGTTAATCATTAATAATGTCAAATATTTGCCTTGTTGTGTCTGAATTACTCAAGGGTTAAAATACTACAACATTAGACGGATAAAATATAATCTTGCAAAAAAAATCCATCAAAAAGTTGAATCTGTAGTTGTTTTTTTGGAAAAAAACATACATTTTAAATATTTTTTTCTTTAATCTTGTATTTATTTTGTTTTAATATGTAATATTTTTAATATATTTCGTACAAAACCATTGACATATTAAAATGACATTTACATAAATATACATATTAATCTTCAAATAATTTATTTTTTAAATTTGTAGACCTATTAAAAGGACGGAAAGTGGAAGGCATCAAAGGGAGGACATTGTGGTATATATGTATATTTTAGTTGAAGGCGCTCTCTTAGCTTCTTTGTTGAATGATTAGGGTTTCCAACTATGCTTCCATTGAGAATGGTTGACTAAACCTGTATTTCCTCTGGCCATGAATTTTCTTTCCTTTTGAGCACGTCTTCGCCTTCTATTTGCCTCCCTGCGCGGGATGCCCTTCTCAGCCGGTGTTCCCGATGCAAGAACGTTCTGATAACTTCCTTGGAATTTTTGATGAATGAAATTTATCCCATGTTCTTTATTCTCGATTTTATGGAAGATTTCCAGTTTTGATGAAGGAATAAGAGGAGGTGGAATGAGAGAATTGTTAATAAAATGTTCCTTGTGTACAATATATTCTTCTGGAGGTACTTGAAAAGAAACAGATTCTTTATTTTTCTTGGCTATAGTGCATTCATGTTTATTTTCTTGTTCTGTCATAGAAAGAGATTGAGAAGGCCTCATTTTCTTATGATTGAAATCCAGGAGTGGTACGGAGAGTCCAATCATTGTACACGGCTGAACTTTCCTTTTGACAGCCTGATTTTTTCTTTCTTGGTTGTCCTTTTCTTGAAAGAAGAGGTACTCAAGCTCACTTGGTTTTGTGCTCCAAACACGGCTAGGGTAGAGTGGGACTTTTCTCTCAAGCGATTCAATCAGTTCGAAACGACGTTCCACCACTTCGTTATAGGGGAAAAGAGTATTACGGTTTAGAGAAAGATTTGACATGTTTAAGAACAGAGAATTCAAACTGGAATGATTGATTGGTTGTATGTGCACAGGGGTTTTATACTTATGAAAAATTAATAAATTTGGGTAGCATCGACGCTAGAAAGACACAGGCACAATTCTGAACTCCCATTTGTATAAAAAAGTTTCAATAGGGTGTGGAACATTGAAGAACTTTTGGTGGTTTATCCATCAATGTATCAATTAGTCGTTCAAAGAATGGAACGTAAGTTTGTTTCATTAGATACATTTGTGAGCTTAAGTTCGACACTTGGAACACTAATCTTTTAATATACTACTTTGATTTGTATTTGGTTAAGTAATTGTTTTTGAATGTTACTATTAATTGTATTACAATTTAAGAAATTATACAAATATGGCATACATGTTATTTTAATTTTTACGGTCAGAATTTAAAGTAATCCATTATACTATAATTTTAAAAGGTATGAAAAATTTCCAAATACTTCTTTTAAAAAATGATTTTTACTCATTTTTATTAAACTTTTCAATCGGATTACACTTATAATAAACTGTTCCCCTTATATGGAGATGTGGGGTCCTTAAGCTGTACCATAATGACAAAATCTGGAATTTGTTTTTCATAATATATTGTTATTTTCCATTTTATTCCTCTAAAAAAACCATCAAACGTCCAGAAAAGGTCCTTCATGGACGTGTTATGATTTTAAAATCTATAAAATGGCGGGGGTAAATATAAATTTTGTCGATTTGAATGGAATAAAAAAACCATGAACATTTTAGTTTGAAGAAATATCTGCAAAATTGACACTTCAATCACTGTAAGGTTAAAGCTAAAATGGGAAATTCTTAAGACAGTGCCTTACAAAACAGAAAAAATGTAATTAAAATTTTTGGAAATTTTTGTGCATGGACATTACAGATGACTCGACATTATCCCATGTAATTGTCCTTTTTTATCCTGTGCAGATACATGTTGCAATGTTAAAAATTTTCCATCCATTCATATATAATGTATCTATGATCGAGAATCTAAAATTCCAAAGGTGGAATTTGAGAAAATAATTCACATAATCGGATTCAGCTTCTTATCCTAGCTTAAAAAGTAATTAAAAATGACGTTTCCGTATGAGCTGACGCAGTCATTGCTACAAGTATTTTGATTGATTACAAAGTTATAAAACCAGACCAAAAAAGTAAAATGATATCAAAAGGCAAAATTGGTATAGAAATATCAAAATATATTTAAGAAAATCAAAAGTTAAAATTAGATTCCAATTAGTCCATTGAGTGCTTTTTTTTATGGCTGATTGGACATAACAAATGTAATTGTGTATGATTAAATATTGACGATATATTGGAGGAGACTCGGTTGTTTTAAACACAGGGCTCATAGTATTCTTAAAATGACAATCGGCATTGTTTCACATTCAAGATGGCTTACACCGGCATGTCGTTTCGTACGACTCTACATTTCAAGGCATGGGGTTGACTGGATATAAAGCAAAAAAGTTGTATGTTATCGTCGAGTTCATTTTTAATTTTTACTTCTATTTGTAGTTTGAAATTAAAGTATATTTAAATATTTTAACCGGTCCATCACATACAATTATTTCAATAAATACTAATCAACCCAAGAAATTAAAGAATAATAAAACAAGGTCGTTTTTTAGTAATTACATAAAACAGTTTTTGTAGTACAAAATTATATATTAGTATAATAAAGTGTCTTGATTGACATAAATGAACAATGAATGTATATTTGAATAATAATATATACGACACTTGGTATAAAAAACGAGAAATGATTAATAAAAATTAAGAGAAACATCAAAATAAATGCGTGTAATACGCCGTATCAAAAGAGAATATTTATTTATTTGAATCATGATTGGAACTAAAGTATTCCTAACATAAGGCAAATTGTAGATGTGTTGCTAAAATATTTTTGAAAAATATATGTTTCATCTATAATACTTAAAAGTATGACAATCCTTTAACTTTATTCAAATCGTTAATTTTAAATAAACAATAGCCAAATTTCATTTTCTCCCCATTTTACAGATTTTAAAATTAAAACTCGTTGAAGAAGGGCATTTGTTTTAAACGTTTGATGGTAATGTTCTCGCTTAAATAAATAAAATATAATTGTCAAAGACAATTCCCAACTTTTATCATTTCGGTGCAGTCCAGTCATCCATCTTGGTTCACTCTTATACAGGATTGAAGCAAATATAAAGATAAATAATACAGGGTGTGTTGCAATTGTTCCAAGATATTTAAGAAGCTGTTATTTAGGAACTCAAAAAATACTAAAAACTGTTTTAGTCTACTTTTTACTCTTCCAATGACAAAATAAAAAGTTCAACAAAACTTTATTTAGTCTTTGCTAAGCAAAGACTACCATTTAATACCCAAAACGTAATTATCTTTCCTCCTACCCAATTCTTACCAAAGGTCTTGTTTTTTTTTAGTTTTTCCTCGTGTATTCGGATATTATCTCATTAGATAATATAGATGCTCTTTTCTTCTTCATTTTATGGAAATTACTTCGTATCCCAACAACTATCTTCTAGAAGGTTATACAAAATGTCTTCGATAAATTATGATGCTTATCTAAAGTTTTCCTTGCATACTCTAGTTTCTTTGTTAATGAAGCTTATTAATTATGTTTGTTTTTAAGCCTTCGAATATGATTATTGTCATTTTCTATTTTATTTCTCGCTTCTAATTCTTCAATCTCTACAATCCTAAAGGAGTTATGAATTGCAAACGTTATATTTGGCTGAAATAGCGAAGCCATGTTCAGGATACATTCAAAAATATCATTAAAATCTTTAATAACATACTTTTTTTATAGAAGTACATCCTTATAACTTTTTTACAGAAAATGACCAATCAAACGTATTTAAAAAGTTAGTTTTCATTTTACATTTATATGCAAGAACCAGTACAGAGCTTTTGGTAGAACTTTAGGGACATTCTACCTAGATGATATAATACGTAGACAATTTTAAAACATTTTTAATCTTAAATACTATGTATATATGATTTGTTTAACCTATTAAAGATTAAAATTCCGGCTTATGGCTGTAGCGTGTGTTTCTTTTTCTTTGTGTTAAAGTTTTATATTTAAACCTTTTAGTTATTCCTTACATTTTATATTAAATTATGTTTATGTGGGGTTTTTTGTGATCTGCTTGAAATTTTAAATATCCAATTTTATTTAGTGTCTATCTCATAAATTTTATGCATGTATCGTGTTTGTGTTTTATTTTACTTTTACGCCGAGATAATAAAATAAATGAGAAGAAAAAAAATCAAAGGAATTGGTTGTTTTTTAAAAAATCTAGTTTTTATTTTGCATGAATAACTAATTTTTTTTAATTATATTTGGAATAGAACCATTTAAATACGAATTAAACATCTATATATATATATATATATTCATCTAAATATGAAATGTTTTTTTTAGACCTAGTTATAGATGACAAGTGAAAGGCATCAAAGGGAGGACATTGTGGAATGGATATTTTATTTGACGATGCTCTTTGAGCTTGCTTGTTTGATGATTTGGATTTCCAACTATGCTCTCTTCGAGAATGGTTGATTAAACCATGATTAAATCTGTCTATGAACTTCATTTTCTTTTGAGCACGTCTCTTCTTCTATTCGTGTCTCTGCGTTGGATATCCCTTTCAGCTCGTTTTCTAGGTGCAAGAGCGTTCTGATAACTTCCATGGAATTTATGATGAATGAGGTTTATCCCTTGTTCTTTAACCACAGTATTCTGGACGAATTCCCGATTGGATGAACGAATAAGGGTAGGTTGAATGAAAGAAGTGTTCATAAAGGGTTGCTCATGCAATATATACTCGTCTGGAATGAGCTGAAAAGAAGCAGATTTTTTCGCTATCTTGACAATTGTACATTCATATTTATTTTCTTCTTCTACCAAAGAAAGACAAGGAGAAGGCCTCATTTTCTTAGAGTTGAGTACCAGGAGTGGTATGGACAGTTCAATCATTGTACACTTGGTTTAGTGATCTATAGACGGCTTGGGTAGAGTCAGATTTTTCTCCCAAGTGATTCAGTTAGTTGGAAAAAACTTTCCACCACTTGGGATTATTGGGATAAAGAGTATTACGGCTCAGAGAGACATTTGACATCTTTCGTTAATAATAATTCAAACTCGAATGATTGATTTTTGTCTTTCAGGGAGTTTTATACCCATGGAATATCATTGAATTTGGGTAACATAGCCGTTGGAAGGAAGCAGGCATCCTATTTGTTTAAAAAAAAATTCAAGTATGCTATAGAACATCAAAAAAATTTAGATGTTTATACATCCTCATATAAATTAGTCGTTCAAAGAATGGAATGTAAGTGTGTTTCCTTATATTTATTTGATCCCTTACGTTTGACACTTGGAACTCTAATGGTTTAATATATTATCTTAACATATAGTTGGTCCAATGATGATATATAAACCTTATTAGTAATTATATTGGACTTTTGAAAATTATGCAAATATAAATTGGGAAAGTTGCATACTGCTCTTTGTTCATTTTTAGTGGGAAAAACTTTATTTTTGTCAATGGTATTGTCATTTTGTTTTGTGGCCTTATATTTCTTCATATATAAAGCAAAATTACAAGCCATACAAAGGGCCAAAGTTCAAAAGTACATATTTTTCTTTTTGTTCAAACTCTGAAATATGTCCACTATGAATAATATATTTGATCTTTGCGTTGGTTTAAAACGATTGAGAGCCCTTTTACCCCCTTCATAGTATTTAATCAGACTCTTGTCAATAAAAACTTTCAAGTCAAGATGCGATAATTTATTTAGATGTTTAATATTATAAACGATATTGAATAGAATCTAGAACTGTGTTGATGATTGAATCTTAGTGGTATAAAGCAGTTCTTTGATTTATGAGATCGACTTCAAAGGCTAAACTATTGTAGGACAAAAAATTTGTGAACCTTCCCTTCAGATAGATTATCAGTAGTCTTAAGTTATATGTTTTATCCCTCTAATCATCTTTGAGATTATCGTCAAATTAAAAATTTCGAAGTATCATAATAACAACGTGAATGTTTGTTTCAAGAATCAATGGAGCATCTTATGCATTCGTTTCTGTGGAAACATAGTTGCACGATACACAAAAAAAAAGTTTATTCCTATTCTATAATTTCATAATAAATCTCTGCATGAACCTTTTTAACCGTGCTCAAATTCATTTTGTTCACGGATTTTGATTTTTTCATCTGTTATCATCAAAAGGAGAAAGGTAATCATTTATTTATTATTATTGTTATTTGTAATATTGGCTTGACAATTTCTTACGGTCACAGGGAATAAATTTCTTATTTGTTTTATTGCTTCTAAGAGGTGGTTAGATCCGTTTATAAAAGATAGTATACTTTTTATTTTAAAACACAATGGAAGAAATAAATTTATTGATGTTTTTTGTAACGAAATTCGATTGGACAGTAAATCACAACAAGTACCTAGAAAAGTTGCTTTGCAAATATCAAAAATATATTTTTTTGCTATTACATGTATCATTAATAATTATGAAATTATTAAAAAAGCCAGAATTTTTAATTTTTAAGGGGTTTTTAACGTACAATTTTAAAGTTTTTGATTTAGGTCAAGCTGTTCCCCCATTTCATCACTTAGACCTTTGGGTTCCGAAGTCTTGCCAACCAAAGTTGTAACTAGATGACTAAGTGGAAACTCAATTTCCTGTAAAAGGCAAATAAACCTATTGATCAGGCATTTCAAAAGTTATTTCTAGGCAAGAAATAATCCAAATTTTGAATCCAATGTTTGTCACAGATCCATCACATCCGACTTCCTTTAATTCTTTATTAAGAGTTGAAGAACTAATGATTAACGGAGATCTATAGAAAAGAGTAACAGGTCTTAGATAGTCTGCTCCAAGTTCTTTTACAATCGTTATGTGCTAATCTGTACTCACTTGCTATATTTTTGTTTAACATCCAACGAAGTTAATGTCTTTCAGGCTGTCTAGTTTTATGTAAATATTGAGTTCATGTGAGCTTTATCATATTGTAAGCTTTATCGCTAACCCTTCTAGCGATCAAAAGGGTGTCCGTAGGGGGTAGGTTGGAGGGGCTGTAGCCCCCCCCCAACCCCAAATTAAGGAATTTTTGCTTCTTACAATAAACTTTAGAATTTAATTTTTTTTAAATTGAATATTTGATTTTTTTTTCAAAAATTTAGTATTTATAATTTAATATAATTTTTCCATTTTTTTCCAAAGAATTCAATTTTTTAATTTTATTTTAAAAAAATATTCATTTTTTTTAAATTTATATTAAATAAAAAATGTCACTTTCTGTAATGATTCACTAGAAATAAACTTAATTTTGGTATTACTATCTTCACAAACTAATTTTTAAAAATGTTTGAAGATAATCTTCAGTGTAAACTCAAGTATGACGCATGTGATATATTCAATTGAAGTTCTTCATTTATCGTACCCCCTGCAATGTAGAATTTGCTGCCTTTTTCAATTTTCCCTATCCAGCAGAGATAGTTCCCACAAGGTAGGAGCATAGCTTGAAGCACCTTTATGCATCTGCAAAAACTTATTTAGCGTTAAGGAGTTTATTCAACAAATGCATGACAACGAGAGCAGGGCATCAATAAGTAAGACAAAACCTTTTGGCGATGCCCCTATGGCCCATGACTTCCCTTTAATAAAGTCAAACTTCAAGGTCCTAAAGTAAAGCATCACTCAGTTTGAGGAATGACTGCCTCATGTCCAAATCTTGTTCATCATTAAGAAGGTTTATGAGAGTCTGATAATCTGTAAGTTTGTCCACTAGCTGGAGAAGATTCTCAAGAATAACCCAGTATTTGAAAATATGAGCAATATTGGTTTAGTGCTCTCTGTTAAGAATTTGTCTGGTGTGAAGGATAACCCCAACATCAAAGCTGGTTTCAACTGCACCTCCATGACATCCTTGGACCGTAAAAGAGCCATGAGCATTTCAAGGACCTTCCCAGAAAAAGGCTAACAGACGTCCACCTGAAGGATAAAATGATTATTCAGTACAATGAGGGCATACTGGAACAAAAAAATATATAATTTGATTTAAATATTGAAATCCAAATCAAACCTTTTTTACGGGATTTATTTGCATTTTTTGGTCTTTTTCTACTTTTTTATTGCATTTTTGGTTTATTTTTCTGTATTTTTATTTGCCTTTTTAGCTCCATTTTTATGCATTATTTGGACATCACTATTGAAAACATTCCAAAAAAAAAAAATAGCTCCTTTCATCTTTGTCTTGTCATTGTCGTGCAAAAAACTTTTGTTGATAAAAACATATGGTATATTTATACCTCACAAAATTAAAACTGATTTAAACAAGATTTTTAATCGGCAAGAATGTCGAATATTTGCTTTGTTGTTTCAGAAATACAGACAGTTTAAAAAATTGAAGGAATCAAATATTATCGTTTAGAGTTTTAGGTTGTTCCTTTAAAAACATAGTATTTATTTTGTTGAAATAAGTAATATTTTTAATAAATATGGTTCAAAACCATTTAAATACGAAGTATTTATAATTATATAAAAATTTATATGCGTATGATTTTTTTTTATCTTTTATAATTTGTAATAGAGGGAAAGTGGAAGGTATCAAAGGGAGGACATTGTGGGACGGGTAATTTATTTAAAGACCCTCATTTAGCTGATTTGTTCCATGATTTTGGTTTACGTCTATGCTCTCTTTGAGAATGGGTGATTAAAGCTTCAATTACTCGGGCCATGAATTTCTTTTTCTTTTGAGCACGTCTCCGTCTTCGATTTGCTTCCCTACGCTGGATATCCCTTTCAACCGGTGTCCCCGATGCAAGAGCGTTCCGATAACTTCCATGGAATTTCTGATGAAAGAGCTTTATCCCTTGTTCTTTTATCTTAAACTTGTGGACAATTTCCGGATTTGATGAAGGAGTAAGATTAGGTTGAATATGGGAAGTGTTGATAAAGTGTTGCTTATGCAAAAGACACTCTTCTGGAGGGATTTGAATAGAAACACCTTCTTTATTTTTCTTCATCATTGTAAATCCATGTTTACTTTCTTCTTCGGTGATAGAAAGAGACTGGGAAGACTCCATTTTCTCAGGATTGAGATCCAAGAATGGGACGGGAAGTCCAATCATATTACACGACTGAACTTTCCTTTTGAGAGTTTGGATCCTTCTCTCTTGTTTGTCCTTTTCTTGAAAGAATAGGTACTCAAGCTCACTTGGCTTCGTGCTCCATATAGGATTAGAATAAAGGGGAACCTTTTTCTCAAGCGAAACAATCAGGTGAAAACGTTGCTCTACCACTTCGTTATAACGAAAAGGAGTATTATGTTTTAGAAAAACCTTTGACATGTTTAATATCAGACAATTCAAACTCGAATGATTGATTTGTTGGGTCTACACAGGAGTTTTTATACCTGTGGAATATTATTGAATTTGGACATAGTTCGAGTGAAGGAAGCAGGCACAGTTCTGAACTCCTATTTGTTTAAAAAATCAAGTTTGCTGTGGGACATTGAAAACCATTGCTTGTTTGTTTTTTTACATCCTTTTATCAAATATTTGTTCAAAGAATGGAACTTTAGTGAGTTTCCTAAGATGCATTGTCTGAACTTCTCTTCGTCAATTGGAACAATAATCTTTTAATTGATTATACTGACTTGTATTTGTTTGACTTATGTTATAAATTTTATATGTTATATAATTTTTTTGCAGAGTGTTTTTCTCGCCAATTAATTCATTAATTAGAAAAATTAATGAATATTGTGCTCAATATATCTTATTGTTTGTTGTTGTTTTTTTTGATTTTTTGTAGTCGGACTTACATGTTATATACTTCAAAAATAGATATAGAATTTTTGTCGTATACGTTTTATGGTGTATCATTTCAATTTAGATGGTCCTGACTAACGATACTCAAATGAAAGAGGCAACAAGCCGATTGAAATGTTATTAAAATAAAAAAACAAGAATATACATTTTATTAACGCACTTTGGCAGATTTGATCAAATAATTGTAAACTATTTCAAGGAATGGGACTTTTTTAGAGCGTGAGGGGAGAATAAAACTGTAATAATACTTTACAAAGATGATATCCCTAACAATGATAAAACTCAAATTATGAACATTATGTAGTAGACAATTTTAAACCTTTCATAATTCAAACTGATCGTTTTTGACCCATGTTTGTCGACTCCATCCTAAGAGTTTCTTTACCCCTAAATACTTTTCCATTTTTGGATCGTCCTGATCCTAATAATCCTCTTTTTAAACCAACAATGCTAATATGAATTCTTTAAAAACAACTATTGTGTGTTTGCAATATCAAATAATGTATTTAGTTTTCCTTCTTAATTTCGAGACTTGAAGCAAACTAGTGGAATTTTTTGATAACCTTGTCAAGAAGATGTTACAACAAGAGGAGGGAATTTGATGACAAGGGAACCTTAAAATACTACATTTATCAATATTGTAAAGCAATTTGTCCTTAAGTCCTAAAAAAGTAATTAGGTCTATCTAAAAAGGGTGTTTATTAATATTTTACAAAAAATAAGTTTAATTACCCAATTAAGGGAATATAAACATATTAATTTTGTCTCAAATTTATCAAATTAAACGTTCCAAGATCGAGCCTTACTGAAAATACCATACAATTTACTGCTTGTATATTGTATAATACCACTTGCATCAAATATTTAGACTCTGTCATCTTTTTATGCCTTTATCACAAGATACCGGGACGTCAGAAAGTCTTTGAACATAATGAACGTTGAACAATTAGTTAGAAATAACGGCTTTAAATGAAGTTCAATAGATTTTTTTTAATTCGAACTTATTTATTAATCATTTAAGAACATTATTTTTGAATTTGAGCACCTTCGGCCTTAATCAAACGCCCCACACTACCCCGGAACGCTTTGTACAAGTTGACAACGTAGTACTTCGATATTGATCGCCACTCTTTCTCAGCCGATTGCCTTAAGGAATCAATCCTGCTGTGACGTTATCTACAGGCCTTGCTTTCAATTTGCCACCAGATGCTGTAATCAAGGGTTTTATTTGAAGAAGAAACATTGAAATTAGCATTTGAAGGTTACTGGGACAATCTCTTGAATTAATTAGCCTATTTTCTTTGTAATTTAAGAACTTCAATATTCTATAATAGGTTCTAAGTTTTGTGAATAAATGTAGAAGCATATACTTGGCCCATTGGAACTATTGATATGTTATGCTATGCTTTTGTTTGTATATACAAGGTATAACAACAAAACCCAGAACTGTTGATCTATCTACTTTAACCCATCACTTCCCACACGTACATATATGTACGCTAAAATTACCTTTTTGAAATTATGTCTTTAGCTACAAACAGTACTAAAAATATCAATTTCTTTGATTGTAAGTAAACATGATGACCACCTCAACAATAACTATTATATCATTTTTTTATTTAATTTGTCCCCAATAAGTGCTCGTGTAGTTTCTAGATCTTTTCGTTATGGATCTTTCTGGAGGAAGGTATAACATTCTAGGCTTTAAAATGAATAGACATATTCTTAATTATTGATTTTAATGTATTAAAATTAGGTATTGCTATATGATTCATTGATTTTGCTACAGTTTTATTTTATAATTATAAATATTCAATAATGTCTAAATTTCGTACGTATATGTACGTTTGGGAATGGACCCTAGAAATATCTTATGTTTTCTACTTTTGCAAACGTTTCAATTTTTGAAGTTTATCTAATGAAACCACATCAATTAATTTACGTCGATGTTGAAATTAATTATACTTAATAATTATAGGAATTAAAATTTGAATCTTCAACAGATTCTTTTGTTGTTGGAGAATGACCCTCCAGATGCATCTACAAGTGTTTATGTAGTTCCATACGAAGATCCTTATGAGCAAACCAATGAAGATAGGGATAACGACGAAGCAATTTAAAAAGATCCTAATTGTCTTGGAAAAGGTTTGTTCAACTGAGCTTTGTATTCATCAACAAGATGACTTCGACGAAAATGAAGAGCTAAATTTCGATGAAACTCAACCCATGTTTGAAAAGAACAAAACAAATTACAAGTATATATGAACATATATATTGGCAAAGATGGGAGGAGTCACCAAATCTCTTAATAAAAAAGCGTTGTCCCAAAATAGATTTGATGAATTTCCATGGTATACACATTTCGCCAACAACAACTATCCAAATCCGAATGATCACTTTTAAACAAAGTTGCAGTGCTCTTTGAAACCCTAAACGGAACTGCATAAAAATATGTGAAAACGTTGGAATATATTTGTGTGGATGAATCGATGGTCAAGTTCTTTTGACCCCAGAGTATGAAAAAAATACTCCAAATCAAAAACAACTCTATTTGGGTCTAAGATTTTGGTTTTAGCTTCAGCTTCCGGCAAGGTACTTCATTGCATTGCTTGTAAGGGAGCCAAAACACAATATGAATTGGGATAAGGGAGGGATATTGTTTATGGACTAATTGAAAAAATATATATATATCCAAGTGTTCTAAGGGGGTCATGGATAACCTTTATATTAGTTTTGACCTCATAGACAACTAGAGAGATAAAAAAAGTTGGATAACTAGGTACTGTTAGATCCAATAGACTCCATTCAATTTTTATCACATCAAAATAGGAATCAATGATAATGAAAAGAGGGGAAATGAAATGCACTTTTAACGATAATCATAAAGTAATCGTTGTTTGAAAGGGCGGCAGACCAGTATATACTGCAAATAATTTTATTGAAAAAGGTCCATTTTCGAAGAAAAAAGTAGAAATAAATCAGTTTTATTCAGCAAAATTTACAGCACAACTATGGAGGGCTTGAACTATTCAATTATTTGGTTTCAAACTATTCAATAAGTTTATAAAGAAGAAAATGGTATTGGTGATTTTATAATTGGTTTTAAAATGTGCAAATGGTTCAAGCATGGCGTGTTTATAGAAATAGTTGTGTAATTTTAAATTCAAATGAGACACAATATATATTATTAACTGATTTTAGACAAGTATGTACGAAATCCTTCGTAACCAAACATGGTGAAAATATCCACAGCATTCTTTTGCCCAACATAAAACTAATCATTCTTCTGTACGTTACGATAATGTAGAGCACCTAATTGTCACAACAAACAAACAAAATACTTGTGCATCTTGTTCGTCAAGATGCATACATGGATGCAAAAAGTGTGATGCAGGCTTTTCTGCTAATTGTTTTGAAAAATACCGTATTCAACACTTGTAAATAATAGGTATCAATGTATTTTTTATTCTATATATTACAATAAAGTCAACTTGCAATAAAAGAATACAAAAATTAGTCATAACCTTATTTATTATCATAGCATCATTTTAATTTATAAATAAAAATATTTTTGAAGGAAATCTTCCCAAGCGTACAAATATGTATATGTATCCCATCAACAGAACAAGTGACACTTTTGATGAAAAAATTATTTTGAACAGTACTATAAGTGCTTATAAAAGCTACTTTACAAAATTTCAAAAAAAAAATTCAAACGATTTATACACTCAGAAAGTCATGGGTTAAATTAACATTTTTCATAGTCTTTTCTTAATATTTCTTTTTTTTTTAATGAGCAGGAGATACAATCATTGAAAGTATATCCCACTAAACGTAGCTTCTGTTGGCCTCAATGAGGCACTCAATTCGGGTTCTAAGCTGTAAGCAGGCCTAGAAAACTAGAGCCCGATCTAAACTCTTTCGTTCTAAAACGATGGAGGTTGTCAGGAATTTCTGGTGGTGTCATAACCTTTGTTAATCTTTGACTCAAGGTAGCTGTAGACATAATGATCCATCAGATTCAGGCCACAGGGAGCTAAGAGGTCAAATATCCTTGGATACACTGTCGTAGAAGTACTCCTGGAATCCTTGATTTCCACGAGTTACCTTTTTAACTCTGAAACCCTTCCCCTGACAATTGCTGTCATATTTGAGAACTCAGCCTTGGAAATATCCACATAGTTGTGAACCAAAATCATCTCAACATTGAGTCTGCGCTCTGCTTCAGAAGATGTAAAAGGCTTAAAATCTTTGGTTTTATTTGCGTTTATATGTATATTTAAACACTAAAAAAAAGTATTGTACAATTTCGTCATCGTATATGCCGAAAATTCAGGGAATCTGAAACTCCAGATTTCGATGTTAGAATATAATTTTACACTGAAGAAGTAAAAAACTGTTTATTGAATACCTACAATTACAAACAAAGTTACTCAATTACGGAGGGCTTGAACCAATCGAGAAAGTAGGACCTACATTCAAATTTTGCAAAAAGATCTAGTGGTCTTTACAGGCTTAAAAAACAAATATTCCATACATATTTTCATATGACTCAGAGCAATTTAAAAAGAAATTATTATCAAATTTGAAGGTGTTTTAAGATTATTTTGCCCACTTTATAAGCCACCATTTTAGCTCAACATATTTCACGTTCCTTCTCAAAATAATATTCTGTTTATGACATATCCTTTATTAATCATTAATATGCATGTATTATAATTTATGATCCCAAGTCATATTAACTGATAAAATTTTATATATTAAACGTTTCACTCGTGTTGTTTTGAGCTGATTATATTGTAAGAGTATTTTTTTTATTTTTTTTTCAATTTCATTTATTTTCTTGATATAAATGTTGGTAGGTGTGATCATTACTTAACTCCCCATGACACTTTCCACATTTATAATCAAAGGTCCTAATTATCTTCTTTTTTTTTTCTCTTTAATGTATGAACATTTATCAAAAGTAGGTTGAGCTTCGTAGAGAATAAAAGAAAAGAGACTAAATTTTCAATTTATTCGTAATAATTTTCATCATTCTATTGATATCCCCAGGAGATTCACTCGCTAATAGAATAATTCTTTGAATGATTTTAAGTTGATCATAAAGAAGTTTTTGAAGGGCTGTTTCCACAATAGGCTCATTTTTTTTAGACCTGACCACAACTTTAATTGTTTTTCCAATCACACCATACCCATTAGAAATAATGCAAGTGTAAGGCCCAGCGTCCTTAACAGTTACATTACTCAAATTCATAATCGTTTCCAAGACCATATCATCCTTAGCAAAATGATCTAGTATCTTTATACGATTCGACTCCAATATTTTCTGCCCCTCACTATCTTCCCATTTGGATCGTAGTGGTGAAGTTCCCAACTCATCAAATTGAGGTCCAACGGTTGCAGCACATCGTGCATTTACAGAGGATCCTTCTTCTACAAGCACATCAACGGGTTCGATTTTCCAAATGGGTTCGTGACGAAAGGACAAGAGTTCGTAGCTTCTCAGATATGTTGTATGAGTCAACTTTTCTACACCATCCGACGCCACACATGTGTATTGACCTTCATCAAAGGATTTAAAGTCCATAAGTACAAGGCTTTTATTTCCTGCATAGAATATGGGAGAACTATGTGGCCATGGAAAGGGGATTCCATTTTTGTACCATATGAGAGATGAATAGTTTCCACTTACGCAGCAGTGGAGATCCTTGGCTTTGCCCAATATGCCATAATGGTCCATATAGGGATACTTTGTGAAGTAGAGGGATCTATGAGATGGGTTTTGAAGGAAGGGTGGACATGAACAAAAGTCCGTGGTGCATTTGTCACTCTGGACCAGAATGAAAAGAAAAGAGGACCAAATCAATCCTAATAGCTTGAAATACATTTTCCGAATGAAAGATATATTTGAACATTGTGGATCATTTATAGAAGCTGAAGGGGAGAGAAATAGAGAAATGAAAAAGCTTAGTAATTATAGAGAATCCTTATCATTTCTTATACAATAATTAATTGTAGTTAATTGTATTATGTAGTGTGCTTTTGGGCTGATATTGAAGACATACAAGGTGCAGACACTAAAAAATTACATTGTAATTTTTTATTTTTAATACCATATTATAATATATTTTTTTTGGAATTAACTCATTGGTAGATAATTAATTGACATATTCATGATTCAAATTTAAAAAAAAAAATTACTTCACACGCAACTTTCCTTTTTTTTTTAACCCTGAAAAACCTCTCAAAACTAGTTGGTAGTTATCCAATCCTGACTAACTACGAGGTTATTATGAAATAATCGTTAAGAATTATTTACAGATTATTAAAAACTTGTTCGAATTCAACCTGTTGTGAGGTGACAAGGTCACAGCATATATCAAATGAATCCAGTTTAGGGCCATGGGGAGAAAGGCGTGATAATCACGAGCTATCGGGCGTCAGGCAGAAAAAATAACCTTCTCCAACTTACACATTCACCATGCAAGGGGGTGAACGGTAGAGCAAGGCACCGGGTGAATAAGAAATCCAGGAGATTAAAGCCACATTGATAGATGTGATCCCTCACTCAGATACATGGACTGGAGTCCAACATAATCCACGAGGTACGAATGGTACTGTTTTGCCTTTTGGAGACTAACTAAGAATCTCCATTTCGACAAAACTGGCTGCCAACGTCCAGTAGGGCTAGTAGATGATTACACTGCCAAGAAGTCACATCCTCTTAATCCCATCCTTGTCGCCATATGTTGTAATGTGACAAGGCAGAGTGCTACAGTATATATTAAAGAATCCCAATCAAACCGAGAGACAGAAAGAAAGTTGTGGAGGAGACTTAGAGTATGCATAGTAATTTATTTACATGAGCATAATACCTGACTCACATCCAAGATATTTATACTTAACACTTAATAAGCACACTACCAATATAATATATTATAAACAGCATATAATAATAAAAGAGAATTAAAGGGATGGGAACGACTTAGTCGTAATGCACAACACAACCAATCTACATTCAGAACTCACATAAAGGGGCAAAAAGTAAACGAATTGATAGCTTACAGCAAAATGCTAAATAAAATTGAATATTAGTGGTTTATTACTACGTTCATTATGACTATGCATAAGTACAAACAATTAAATTTTGAAAATAATCCAAGAATTCTTCACTCAGAGGTAACTTCCATGACTTGTGCTGCGACTTGTGTTGCTAATTTCCTACAACATGGCCCGCCAATCCCCTTTTTTTATAGGAATAGGTTCAGTGGAAAGGAAAAAAACAAAAACATGAACGGTAAAAAAATCAACCCCATGTTGGTTAGTGGCAATGTGCTGGAAGAACATTAATATGTAAGAAGAAGCAATTTACCCAAGAATACTACGCACAAACCCCTTTACTACTTGGTCACACAAGTGGTTTCGCTACAGGTTGGCGACCTCCTCGATATATACCAGCAAGTCGAATTAAAAGGGAATATTTTCTCTGCAAAGAAGCTGTAGAATCTTAGTTCCATTTTTTTCCAGTGATTGAGTGAGACCTCTATTATCCATGATGGAGAGTATCACTGCCGATAGGTTTGGCATAAGTCTCAAGACATCAGATTAACTGATTGTTCTTACAATGACAGGAGAAAATGACTTCAAAGTGGAGGCTTTAATAGCAAAGACTCTCACGATAATTTATGCTAGTAGATCAAAAAGGACTCCTCTTCCTCTAGGTCTGAACACAACAATCGTGAGATATATAGACTCAATGGACTTTTAAACTGTTACACATTTTATATTTTGATTTTATAGAGGGGACTTCTACTCAATGTTTTAATAACTTTTAAATCATTAATGTTCTTTTTTTTTAATAACTTGAGAAAACTCTGATTCTTATTAATTTGTTTTTTTGTAATTTAAAATATTTATCTGAACATCACCTGAAAAATTTAAAACATATTGTGAATATTATTAGAAAGCAACATCGTCCTTCAGATAATTTATAGCTATGGAAAATTTTTATTACTGAATTTTTGTATAACTTTAAACGTTTTATTATTATTTATGTCCATTTCTCATATATATATTTGTTCATGTTATTTTTTTGTATATTTTATAAAAGACTCTTTTAATTTTTTTCCCCAATATATTTAAATGAATACTTCATATATAGAATTTTCTAAAAATGAGACATAAATGAGAAAGAAAGAATAGGTCTAATCTCTGAAAGTCTTATTTTAAACTAAAATGTTAATTTATATTGTTATAATGCAATTCCTTCAGGTAATTTATTTAATTATTAATTGTAGTCCTTAAATGTTATAGTTAATTAAAAAAAAGACCACAACAGCAAAAAATCTTTACTTTGATATATTGAAAAAATAACAATTATTTATATATTGTGATGAAAAAGTTGAAATACATTATAATCATAATAAAAATGCATGCTCCATATTTTAATTATATTTAAATAATTATTTTATCAAGTCCTTCCTGTATCCAATTTTTTACAACATTTATTAATTTCTCAATAAACAAATCTGGCTTTAATTATCGAGGTTTCACAGAATGTTTTCTATCTAATCTTATTGTTTATCTTCCTCAACGATGAATATAGAGTGGAAGATGTCTATTTTATAGAGTTTTATTAAACCCAGATTTGTAGATTAAGAAACTAATGTAATAAAAATTGGATAAAATTCATTTTATCTTTTTTCTATAACTGATGGATAATTTTTAGAATCTTTAAATGCAATTTGCGGTGCCTCTGAATAATTTATCAGAATAATTTATTAACTAAAAAGTAAGCAATCTATTAAATTCAAAATAGAAATGTAATACAGGCATTCAAGCTCTCCATGTGGTATAAATTATTCAATTTGTACACTGATTCCTAAAGTATATATCATATGTAGAGAAAACTAAAGACAATCAAAGTTTTATATTACTAAAATATCCATTTTAATTTAGGGTGGGTAATTACCAACAGAAATTACTTGTATTAAGATTTGAAGAGCTGTAATAGATGGTTAAAAAAAGGATTTATGTTTTCTCTCTTTCTTTCACCTCCTCACACAGCTCACCACAACATCATGGGGAAAATTATGAGATCCGGAAGGATCGTAGTTGTTCTCAGTGGATGCATCACTGGTCGTAAAGCTGTTGTTGTCTGACCAAGGATGAGGGAAATGGCGTGAAGCCTTTCAGACATGCTCTTGTCGATAGTAAGGACTGTTATCCATGTAAAGTAATGAAGTGTATGAGTAAGAAAAGGGTCAAGACACGCTCCAAGATCAAGATTTTCCTCAAAGTAATAGACAACAATCATTTGATGCCAAGTCGTTACAATTTGGTAATTAAGTTCGATAAGGAATCTGTCAACAAGGAGGTTATCAAGGAGACAACGAAAAGAAGAAGAAGGCCAGACAACTTGTCTGTAACGACTTCGAATACAAGTAAAATTCTGTAAACAGATTCCAAAGTTAAGGTTCTAAGATGATTCTCCACATTATATTTCTCTCTCTGTATTAATTTCCCACCTGTTGAGTAAGGTGATTATGATGTCGTGAGAGTGTCTACACTTGACATGGAATCTCCATGGTACTAAAAAGCAGGGTTTCCAAACAGTAACGGAGGAGTAAAGTATAATAACGCAATGGAGTAACATTTTAATGTTCACACCTAGTATGTGTATAATTGAGCATCTTCACAACCAATCATCAATACCCCCCTCCCCCACACACACACACATTATAATTGGATTCCTCAATTGACACACAAAATATTTATATCAACATCAAATCTCATTCTTATTTGTATCTACTAAGAATAGTGGGCTGTATCTTTGAGCACTTTCTTTTTTAATCAAAGCTTTCTAAAAAGGAAGAAAGCTCTGGTAAATACATCTACAAATACATAAGACATCTTGAGTAAATAAACATATTCATTAATGGTAGAAATACAACTAATATAAACATATGTACTAGGTCAATTGAGAAGTCCCAGGCCTAACATATAGATGGTGCTACTAGAATTTTTTTTTAAATGTTTTTTAGTTACACCTAACCCTCAAAAGATGTATGTAAGCATTTGACAGCTGTTGGATCATTAGTTTCTGAATTATAGCATATTGAGTTAAGCAACTTTTGTTACTGTGAAAAAATGGATAAAAAGGAATTTCACGTGTTAATAAAGTATTGCTTTTTGAAGGGAAAAAATACAGTTGAAGCAGAAACTTGGCTTAATGCCGAGTTTCTGGACACTTCGCTAGGAAAATCAACCGTCAAGGATTGGTATGTTAAGTTAAAACGTGGTGAAATGAGCACCGAAGACGGTGAACGCAGTGGACGCCCAAAAGAGGTTGTTACAGACGAAAACATTATAAAAATCCAAAAAATGATTTTGAATGACGGTAAATTAAAATTGAATGAAACAACAGACCTTCTAAAGATATCAGCTGAACGTGTACATCATATGATTCACGAATCTTTGGGTATTAGAAAGCTCTGTGTAAAGTGGGTGCCGCACGAGCTCACTTTTGAACAAAAACAACGACGAGTTGATGATTCGGAGCAATGTTTGAAGATGATCAAGAGTAATAAACCCGAGTTTCTACGTCGATATGTGACAATGGATGAAACAAGGCTCCATCATTTTTACTCCGAATTTCAATCGACAGTCATCCGAGGGGACTGCAAACGATAACCCCACTCCAAAGCGTGGTAAAATGCACAAGTCAGCTGGCATGGTTAAGACGTTTGTATTTGGGGATGCACATTCAATAATTTTCCTCGAATACCATGAAAAAGGAAGATTAATCTACATATACTATTACATAGTGTTATTGGATCGTTTGAAAGGCGAAATTGCCGAAAAACGGCCGCATCTGAAGAAAAAGAATGGGCTTATTCACCAAGACAATGCACCTTGTCACAAGTCAGTGAAAAAGATGGCAAAAATCCATGAATTGTCCTTGGAATTGTTCTTCATCCACCGTATTCTCCAGATAGGGCCCCCAGCGACTATTTCCTGCTCTCAGATCTCAAAAGAATGCTCGTTGTCCGAATTAACTGCCAATATCAGAGAAATTTGCCGAAACGTCGAGTTGTAATCAATTACATTTTCCAAATTTGATGAAATGGGTTTCTTGTTGCATCTGCAAGAATAAATTATCATCTGCACTTTGCTGATAATGGTTCCACGTTAAAAACCCTTGGAAGATTTGGATCCGTTGTCACTACCCAATCAGTTTTTGAGGTCGAGTTTGGTATATTTTGTTTTAAATTTATTTCACATAATTGTACCAAAGGGCATATCTTATCACAGAAGTAGAGAATGTGTACAACCGTTTCTAACTTTTCGCTACAGAATGTTCACTTAAATTATTTTATCTTACATGATATTAATTTAATTGTTTTACTTTAAAAATTGCATATTTTTAAGAAGCTGAAATACTGAATTTTAAATAAAATTGCGGAAATGAACAGTCGGTTTACTAGAAACTGCATACAACGTATCAAAATCAGTACAAAGACTTTTGAAAAGCCAGGTATATTACATTTGACATCTAAATATCTAAAAACTTATAGACATAATGTTTTTTATTTACACATTTTCAATAAATAAAAATTAACCATATTCATGTCAAGAAAATCCATTATAAGATTAGTGTTCCTAGTGTCGCAGTTAATTCTACAAATGGTTTAAGGAAACACACTTATATTCCATACTGTAGACAATTAATTGATAAAAGGATATAAGACGAGCAGAAGTTTTCAATGTCCCACACCATACTTAAAAAAAAATAAAGAACAGAAGTACAAAACTGTGCCTGTTTCCTTCAAGCGACTACACTGCCCAAATTTAATAATATTTTACAGGTATAAAAACCCCTGTGATGACCCAACAAATCAATCGATCGGGTTTGAATTATCTGTTCTTAAACATGATAAATCTATCTCAAACCCGTAATACCCCTTTCCCCTATAACGAGGTGGTGGAACGTCGTTTCCAACTGATTGACTCGCTTGAGAAAAAGATCCCGCTCTATTCAAATCGTATATTGAGCACTAAACCAAGTGAGCTTGAGTAACTACTCTCTCAAGAAAAGGAAAAACAAGAGCTCTCAAAAGGAACATTGATTAGACTAACCATACCATTCCTGGATTTCAATCCTAAGAAAATTAAGCCTTTAGTGTCTTATATGCCAGAAGAAGAAAATAAACATGGATTCACAGTGATCGAGGAAAAGAAAAAATATCTTTCTGTTCACCTCCCTCCAGAAGAGTATCTTCAAAATGACCAACACTTAATTAACACTTCCCTTATTCAATCTGATCTTACTACTTCATCAAATCCGGAAATCGTCCAAATGATTAGGATGAAAGAACAAGGGATAAAGCTCTTTCATCAGAAATTCTATGGAAGTTAGCGGAACGCTCTTGCATCGGGGACATCGGATGAAAGGGATATCCAGCGTTGGGAAGCAAATCGAAGACGGAGACGTGCGCAAAAGAAAAGAAAATTCATAGCCAGATTGAGTGAAAGTTTTATCATCCATTCTCACACAGAGCTTATTCGAAAACCCAAACCGTGTAACAAACCAGTTAAAAGAGCTTCTTCAAATATCATATCTATTCCAAAATGTCCTCCTTTTTATCCTTCTACTTTCCCTTCATTACAAAATCTAAAAGTTAAAAAAAAACCATTTCATATCTAGATCAATATTTATTTATTTATGTAGATGTTTACATTGTATGTATTTCATTGGTTTTTTACGAAATATATTAAAATACTACTTATTGTAACAAAATATAAACTAGATTTTTGAAAATAAAACCTAATACCAAATATGAAAAAAAAAGAAATCGGATCATATTGTCTTTCGACGAACACAAATCTATGTTTTTCTTTGATAAAAATAAATACAATATTAAATCAAAGAAGAGGTATTCAATAGAAGAATACGATACAAAATGTAACTAAATTTTAAAAGACAAAATTAAGACTAGTTTGTTCATAATTTTGATTTTTCTGATATTGCTACTTTTTGATGCATATAGTCAAAAGAAAAATCCCAGAATTGTGTTCATTTTCTTTCTCCAGGCAATGTTAACTTACGGCTTAAATAACCATAAAAAAATGTGGGTTCAGCCTCCGAGTCCTCCAACAACTTCATTTTGCTACAATAATATTCCTGGGGATAAAAATTAATTTTTGTATGAGGTTTGAACTAATAAAATGTATTTACATAATTAATAGTTTAGATTTAAAGGGAATTAATCACGTTTATAGATCCTTCATCTTCAAAATAATTGATAAATATAAAACTCATAAGTTATTCATTTTTCCCCCGGATTATTATTGTAATTCATATTCAACGCAACCTAACCAACTTATTTCATGGAAATTCCTTAATAAATATTAAAAACTGAATTGACCGACAATCAAACAAAATTGACCTTCTGTATAGGAAATTCTATAACTTCCGTTAGGATATAAAACACTTGAAGAAAAATAAAAAAGATTTGAGTTTTTATGTAAGGTCCTTCATTTTGCTCGATTTTTTGGTAGTCAATTATATTTTTTATTAAGATACAATTACAAATGTTTTTTTATTTTTTTCAAATCCTGAAATATTTGTATCATTTTTTAACTTTCATTGTTTTTCATCTAAATAGTTCTTTCATGTCGAAATCTGGCACTGAATCGTATTTATACCCTAAGAACTTGGCCCTTTAGATAAAAGGATTTATAGGTCAAAGTTTGAAGGGGACATTTTTGTTTTCATGGCTTAAATAACAATAACTAATATGGGATTCAGCCTGTGGGCGAAAATCCCGTTGCATGGTGTAATAATAGGGAAAATGAGCAAATTTGGCGCGTATAAATTAACTATTCCTCTGAACTTATATAAGCAAATTATTCAAAAGTATATTCACACGCTTAAAAATGCAAGCATTTTCTCTTTTCTATTAATTAAATGACTCAATATTGAAACTTTCTATTCATTTACAAATATATTTGTTTTAAAACTATTTAAAATATCAAATTAATCAATGCATTATTCGTTTGTATAATTTCTGATATTTTATCTTTAGAACTATTATGAATAATTAATTTGTATTTTACAACACGTCATTATTAATTAAATAATTAAACCCTTTAATATTAATATATCTAATCATATTATTAAATAATATATTTAAATAATAAAAATAATTGGTAATGAACATAATTTTTTTCCACTACTTTTATATGAACAAAAATAAAAATATTGAAAATAATTATAAAGCATTTGGAAAATTTAGTTATTAGGGTTTTATAAGTGTGTATGTACTAGAGTCTTATAATTATTGGAACACAATTTTTTTTTATCTACAGGATGCCTGGAAATATTGAAAATAAATATATATAAATTTAAGAATTCTTTTAACGTATTTTAATAAGAAATACTACATTTTAAGTTAGTTCCACCTCTATATGCTCCATTTTCATATTCTTCATTTTTATCATTAAACTAATACCCTTGTATATGTTTTTAGGGTGCCCGATAGTTTTGCCTTTAACCATTTTTCCATCAGGATATTTTGTGTTAAAGCCATTTTGTCTCAAGTATATTTTGCCTTGACATATAAATACATGAAATTTATATGTCATTGTTATTTATTTTTGGTTAAAATGGATGCTTTAATCAAAGTATGTTTTGTTTATTACAATAAAAAGCATTAAATGATTGTTTTCTGTTGAAATAATGATGTAATCATTCTATTGACTCGCATTATACTTTTTTTATGTTCCTTTAATTGACCAAATGGAGTTGCACTGATTAAGTATTAGTAATCATTATAGTATCAAATTTACTCCATCTTACCTAGAAATCTTTTTAGAAGTCCATATAGATAATACATTTTTTTTCTCTATGAACAACCTGGACACGGTCCTAGAGAGATTGAGTTCAAAAAAAGACTGAGCACATTGACCATTGCATTAAGTCGTTCCATATTTGGCTTGTTTGTCAATCCATGTGATTTTTCTAGTATAAATAGTACATCATGTCTAATGCTAATTACCAGCAGTGAAGTGATTAGCACTTCTTTTATTCGAATTGTTGCCTTGTTAGTTCATTTTTAATTTTCTTAATAAACAAAATTGATTACCAAATTTGTCTTTGGTTCGATTTCATTACATAATGAGATTTGGTTGGTGTATATATTGAAATTTTGTAGCATGATTCAATTATTTTTAATGCAGAAAACAATCATTTAATGCATTTTATTGTAATAAACATGACATATTTTGATTTAAAAATTCCAAGGCAACTCTTATTTTAACCCAAAATAAAAAATAACGACTGAATTATCTATATATTAAGGCAAAATATCCTGGAGGAAAAATGGTTTTAAAAACTGACTAGATTAATTAAATGAAGAAAAAAAACAATGCAAAAAAATATTATTTAATTAAATATATATATTCTGAAAATATTAAATGTGTGATTCTCAGGAAAATTATTAATATTTGTCATACTGTAAGAAATGGATTTGTAAATGAATGTTTGTTGCATGATGAATATCTTCACTTTTTATAGGATTAATTCCAGAAAAACATTAATTCTCTTTTTCACATTTAGTCTAGACTTTATACCCTTAAAAATAGTTTTTTGTCGAAAGACGAAATATTCCAAAAGAAATTGTCTCATTTTATCTTCGTCTCTTCATCATCACTGTCATACAGTAACGAATATATAAATGATTAAGTTAAAACAAGACTCGACTGGATTGTTGGTAATTATTTTAAATATTTGCCCTGTTGTTTCCGGAATACTCAATGTTTAAAAAATTGGAGGAATTATTGTGATCAATCAAATGTTTGTTTATTTCTTTAAAATTAATTATTTATTTTATTTCAATACGTAATTTTGTAATAAACTTGTTAAAAAACCATTACAATACACTCATAAAAATAGTGTATATATATATATATATGATCTGCTTATAGAATGTATTTTTGTTTCTTTAAGAAACTAATATTTTTTATAAAATTCTATAAAAACGGTATGTAAAAATGAATTTAATCTGACAAACGTTGAGGTCATCTCATTTAAAAAAGAAAAACAAAATTTGGAAGTACTTTTTATAAATAAATAAAAATGAATGTGACTTTCGATGAAGTTTTGAGTCAAATTAAGCTCCACACTCAACTCCTGTAGGTTCTTTTTCGTTAATTTATTTATGTTTCAGCTTTGCAACCATACTTGCCGTCTGGCATCATCGTTTAGTTAGAACAAGGGATGTATCTGATTACATTCAAACCTCTAACTTTCACTTATTTTATTAATGAAAACATTCTTTGAAAGTTTTGCCAACTCGTCTGAATACTAATGACCCTGAGAATCCCTATTAACCATTAACTCGACTTCCAACAATCAAGAAAATAGAAATTATTTCATAACTCCATGCATTAATATTCAAGCTTTGAAAAGCCTGGATTGAGCAGTCTAATTCTTGCAAAGTAAATCCCAACAAGATCCCAAGACATCCTATCAAAGGCACAATTGAAATCAATGTCGAAATGAAAATGATACAAGAGAATAATTACATACATTAAGCAAGTCGAACCCTTCTTTACTCAACAAAATCCAACTACGAGCTTTTTGAACACAACTTTAATATAGGGGACAGTGAGAGCACTTGTTACGGAGGAGACATGTTACACTGCCAATAACTTTAAAATATAAAGTTATTTTGTTTTTATGCAATTGAATGCCTTTCTTTCTTTATCAAATCAACATCAACCCCGAGTTGCCTAATGCTTACAGTTAAAGAGAATTTCGACACAAAAAGTAAACATTTTAGGTAAGTTATTGTTGAGATACATTTTTATTATAAAACATAATTTTAATGATATTTTAATGAATGTTCAATCGATTAATATATTTGTAATATATTATCAGTTTGCATCAATTATTCTGATTCTAATACTATGGAGGAGACTTGTTATATCCCATTTTTATTATATACTATATTTAATTATGTTTTTGTCTTTTTTTTGTATATTTTCAAGTCATACTTTAATTATCAATCACAGTAAATAGTAAAAAAAAAATATTTTTTTATATTTATTATCAACTATGCTCTATTTCTGTAAATGTATCATTTATTTATCTTATGTATGTAATTATAAGTATTTCTTTATGTTGACAAACATAAAAAGTAAAACAAATGTTTGAATTTAACAAATGGCAGTTATTACCTCATGTTGTGACATGTCGAATTTTACCTTGTAATATGTCTCCTCTTAGCCTGTATCATGCTAGCTCCTAGTGTATCAAGTATCTTCCTTTTGGATAGTTTTGAAAACAATAATAAATGGCTATAAATTATAGCACTACGTAAAAGATACTTTTGAATTATTTGTCTTATGTAATTACTTATTTAATGTTGCTCGAGCGTTGAATTATCTTTAAAATTGTGAAACTTATGACAGTTTTTAGAAAAAATTGATTTTTTGTAACATATATCCTATTTACAAGGTTCCACCCCTAGGAAATAATATAATTTTAGTCTGAAACTTTAATTTTTATATGGATAAAAAGTAAAATTTGGTTAACCCATAATTTTTAATTCTTTCAGAGTTTTGTGACTATTAACTTGTTTTTGAATATTATTTATCCTTCGCTATTTAATTTAAATTTCTTTGCTAAATACTGAGTGGGACTTTTGTTCATTTCCTTCCTCCCACGTCTAATTTCAGCTGATTTAATAAACATTAACACAAATAAGCTGCTCTCCTTTGAAACGTTATTTATATTGTCCGGACTACATCGTTCATGTTCTGTTTCTTTTATTTTAATATGACGGCATGACATATTTAATACATTAATGACAATGTAGATAAATCATGAATTTTCTTTAAAAAATGAGCAAAAAAATGGTGTGAATTTGAAAATTCCCATATATTTTTATAAAATGGTTTTTCCAAACGCCCCATGAACGTAATGAAGTGATAAACTTTTACATTAGGCGTTATACACTTTCAACACAAAACATTAAGAATATTTATATATATTAATGTCATCAGTATAAATTAATGCGGGGATGAAAAGCACGTACAAGGAATAACATTTACAAAGGTACATGTGAATGGGTAATTTGTACAAAGAAACTTCATGTGTGATTTAAACGTGCAATAGTGGTTTCGGTATTACGGACCTATAGTTGTACGGGGGTACGGATATATTTGCAACGATACTACAGCCAATCGATATTGTAAATTTTTTTTTGCATCACCTTTATCCTGTTAACGCCTATCAAGCTATCTATCTGTCAAGGTGCAACTTATCAGGAAATAAATCGAGAAAAACCAGATTCACAACTTTGAATTAGATCATTCCTCTTAGTCTCGAAACATTTCCTAAAACTGGGCTCGTCTAACTAATATCTTGATAATTAAGGATGAAAATCAGTCTTGAAAAACATGTTCACTAACTCCAGTGAGAAATAGTTGAGGTATCGGCTGGCAACCTCTAAAATCTTTAAAAACAAATCTAAATAAAATGAAGCTGAATGTTCATTTTGCCAGGAGCAAATCGAATATATCTTATATTTGTTTTTGAATATGGCAAAGTTGAAACTGTGAGGAAAATAGAAGAAGAATGTAAATACAAAACAGATGCACCATATTTAGTCCACCTTCAAGCAAACTAAGTGATAACAAAACAAAATGTGTAAAATATTTATTACACGAACATAAATTTCATTTGAAAAAATAAAATGCAGTACTTATAATTATATCATAAATTTCAACAGCTTATAATTATATTAAGTATATTGTATAGATCTCCATTATTTTTATATATATTTTCCATTAATTTTAATGTCCTTGGTAAACAAAACAGTGCTTCCACAATGGTGGAACTACACGATTTCCATTATTTTATCCATATTTTCCACAATATGGCTTCCAGGTGCGTTGTGTATCTTTGACATCAATATTAACAGAATGGAATCGACAAAACTGCAATTGCCCTTGATTGGCTGTTACAGTATCAGAACAATAAAGACAATTAACATTTTTAAATCCCTGTTTGTATTTACGGCTTGTTCGAAGAAAAACTGTAAAATATAGGATATTTTCTATTTGGTGGTGTTAATTCTTGACGCGTGCTCAAATAATAATATGTCATACACTCACAAAACTACAAAACTAGTACGAAATTGTATCTTTCTAAGACCATCTAGTGTAAACCGAACGCAGTTTGTTCAAGCAAGATACACATTACTAAACCCATATCTTTGGAGGGAAAATGGGTTTCTTTATAATACACTTTTTAAATAAAAATACTTTATTCTAGACTTTAGATTGAATTATTCACAAATCTTGACCCAAATAACTAAATTGCATTTGGAATACTCATCTATTAGGGTACTTTAATATCTACACATTTTTTTACGATGGTTTAGCAATTAAAAATAATAGAAAATATACTTAAAATGTATTTGGATCAGCATAGTCTGATCATATGACCACAGCCTTTTCCTCGACCAAATGAGATGTATTTTTGGAGAAAAAATATTTTTCTCTCATATACACCCAAAATAGCTAAACTAAAGGGTTTCATTCAAAAATCTTTTAGAATATTTATGTGGGTTATTGGGTTAAATAAATGGCTAAAAATTCCGATGTGGTGTGGGACATTCAAAAACTTTTGCATGTGTATACATCATCTTATTTATTAGTTGTTCGAAGAATAAAACGGTTGTGAGTTTTCATAGATACATTTGTAGACTTTAGTTTGACACTTGGAACACTAATCTTTTAATCATGACTTGTATTTGAGTTCATTTGATTGTATTTGAACCTTTATCAGTAATTAAATTGGTTTTTTACAAATATTATTTTGAAAATTGCATAAATTTTAATTTCCATTTCTGCTAAATTAAAAAGTTTTATTCAAAGATCTTTAAAATAATTTTACGCCGTTAATGAATTGAGTAATAAAGGAATGGTACTTTATAAAATAAAGTTATAATAAAATCTGTATTTCATATTGTTACAAATTTCTAACCTGCACCAAGTTATATGTATTTTTTCTTTAAAAATCATTTATCCTTTATTTAAAAAAAAAAAAAAGAAAAAAAGATCTCCAAATTAGTTGATCTTTAGCCAATTTGATAATTACTGGGAATTTTTGATATCTTAAGCAGGATAATAAGAGACAATGTATATCAGTGATTATTTTTCCAACCTACCAGGCAGATCTGAGGAAAAGAAGATAAGTTGAGTACCTAATATTTCTAATACAGGCAAAGCAAATAACAGTTTTAAGATTAGAAAAGGAAATACGGTTGGTGCTAGTGATCTTTATTATTATTGTTTATTCTTTAATAGATCATTGTAATGTCAAAATCACTCTTTGAATGACATATGGTCTGTTTTTATTAAATACAAATACAGGGAGCGGGGATCAGATTGTCGCCTACTTTAAACCTTGATAACTTAAATCAAATAAAAAACCGGTACCAAATAGGAAAGCTTACTTTCCATGCGGTTATCAAATGAGGAATAAAGAGCTATAAGTGGAACGAGGAGCTTTCGAGGTCTGCCGTAGTCATGGCATTGGTTAATAATGGAGGTCAAATCTCATTCAACGATTGCTTCAACCTTAGGAGTGAATTTACGGACTGTTCAGCGTATCCGTAAGAAGCTAGAGGACACCTGGGATGTTGATGGCACCATAAAGAGGGCACCCAAATATGAAGGTCCAAGATGGAGACAGGCCCTGGGTGTGGCAACAGGACTCATTTCTGTCCAAAATCTCCATGCAGTGGTTAACCAAGAACTGTTATCACGTCGTAACAAATCCTTTGGACTATTTTGTCTGGGGCTACGTCGAGAGACATACCAACAGACATCCCCATAGTACCAAGACTAGCCTGATGGACTCCATCAAGGAGGTAATCGGCAACATGGACAATGAGATGGTCAAAAGAGCCTGCGGCCGGTTCAGAGACCGTATTGAAGCCGTTATTGATGCCAACGGTGATTATATCGAATGAGTGGCTACTCTATACCTATATGCTCGTCATAGTTTTGATTTTCAATAAACAAGTTAAAAAATGTATATTTTGTGTTGTTTTTTGTAGAAAAATATTTTGGCGACAATTTGATCCCCGCTCCCTGTATATATTTAAATATAATTTTACTTGTCCATGACGAACCACGCTGTCATGATGACACCTCGGAGCAAATCAAAATTTGAATAAGAGGTACGAAAAATATTTTTCTCCACGACCCTCAAACTGCAAAGTCCAGGGGTTAGAGTTCAAGGTTGCACGAGGCCCACATGGAAGGAAACTAAAATTTAGCCATATTGTCGCTGCAGAAGTTTTGGTTCTTATTCGTTGAATGAGACTGTATTATGCTTTAATGGACTTCTTCATGTTTAAATAGTTCGGATGGAGATTTCAACCGTCATTGCAGTCTTTTCGGCACTGACACCGGCGTGGAATAGATTGCACACGTTTTACCTTTTTGGTTGCCAATCCCACATTTGTACACTTAGAGAAATGTAATTAACACAAAACTTGTTTATGATTGTTTCAACTGCCGTTTGGCTGTGCAATGTAGCATTTTAATTTTAAAAAAGGGGATCAAATCGTAATTATTGCTACTACAAGTTCCGTAATTAAAAAATAGGATAATTACTTTATTTAAAATAGAATAAAAATAAAAGTCGAGTAAAAAATAATGAAGCCATTGATTTATTCTAATCATTAATTTTATTACGAAAATGGAATTACATTATATAAAATATAGAGTTAATATAATAGCTATTAATATGTGATATATATATAATCAAAACATTTTGTCAAATTATATTTTATGTTTAGTTGATGGGAATGGGTTATCATTACCCTATACATAGCATATAATTACGTTGAGAAAAGAGTTTGAAAAGATACATATTTACATTAAAAAGACTTTAAGATAGGATAAAACTAAGTTTTATAGCTTTAAACAAAGTAATTATAAGACTCAAACCATGGATATAATAAGTCACTTTATGGTTTTATTTCATTGGTAGTTAAACCAATAAAGAAGGTTTTTATAATCTAAAAAAAAATTTTTTTTAGTTATTTAAAAGGGTTTTTAAATGAAGAAATAAACATACTTGATATTAGTCACTTTCATTGCCTTTATTTATTGTAGTTTTAATATTTTGTGCTGAACTAAACTCATTTCATAGCTGTAGGCTACAACCAAAGGTCTATGGAACTAGGATGGTACAAATCTAAGGGTTTTTTGTCTGAATGCGTTAAACCTGTTACGACCGTATGTGACTAATTAGAGATAATATAAAAAATAGATAAACAAAGAATAAATAAAGAAATAGATCTTAGAAACAGAACCTGGCTGGTAAATTAAAAGTTCTGTTTACGTTTTAAGTTAGTAATGCATCAGAAAAGTGGACCAAAAAAAAAAATAATTCTTGTAGAATTTACGTGCATTTAAGTTCTCCTTGACACGTTTCATTTTACTGGATGGACAAATTTCTGGTTACCCTAATTAGTAGTAAACAATTCAAGTCACTAAACCTCATTATAAGTTGAGATTAAGACAAATACAACAGTTTTTATAGGTGAAACTTTTTAGTCACATCTGCGGTACCAACTGGAAATTTTTACTGTAATAGATTTAAATTTTTACCGACTGTGAAAATAAGAAAAAAAATACAAATATGAACTATACAAGCCCAAAATTCATGTTTCAATAATTTAAAAAATATATATTTAAATTTAAAATTTAATTCAGAGCGTAAAGGGTTCAATCGTCGTGGTCTAATTGGACGGTTGGCCAGATTTGGACTTGCCCCCAAGTACTTCTCCTATCTCCACTAGATTCTTCATCTTGAACAAAAGGGTCTTACACACAGCTTCGGCCTTGCAAATGGCCTTGACTTATGCCCATTGGCCAAGAGGGCTGCAATACATACACTTTAAATCTCATTGTTTTTTTTCTCTCGATTAAAGTTTCATCCGGAAATATTTCAGTATATAGTCATAGCATGTAATTTAATTTTGAATCAGTGAATAATAAAAATCAAATTTGAAAAAAAATTAGAAATATCAAACCATATATTTAAAAAAATTTAATATTTGAAATGGTTTTCCAAAACTTAAGTACCCCCCCATAAAATGTAATCATATGAACGCCCCTGATAGCAAAATGGTCTTTTTTTAACTATTATTTAAGATATTAAAGAATCGGTATCGTCATGGCTAATTTTTACTATAATCACAACATAACTAATATCTTTTCCAACCATGAATTCGCCCTTTTAACTTTTTTGAACATGTTGAGTTCTGCAAATTAATAAAAAGTGGCATACGTTACGATATAATATGATAAAAATACGTCGTCTGTGATTTAAAAATAACGTCATCGTCTGTGGGAAAACAGGGCGTCGACAAGGTGTGACATGAAGGGACTGTAGCCTCCCACCCCCACCCCCAAAAAAAAGTCAGGAATTTTTCTTCTTTCTAGAAACTTGTATGCTCATGACAAAAAAAAATAGGGGTAAAATTTTCGTATCTGAAATTTAATTTTGGAAATTTTTGGGAATAGCTGCGGATTTTTGAAATTTTTTTTTCTTTCTGAAATGCCATAAATGTTTTAATTTTTTTCGAAAAAACTTAATATATCAAACTTCACTTTTGATTTTTTTTTCCAAAAATGTGATTTTAGAAATTTGTTTTAAAAAAATTAATTTTTTGTGAACAACTGTGGATTTTTTTAATTTTTGAGATATTTTGTGGTGAAGAGCTCACGATTTAAGTAAATTTTTCTTAAAAATTTTTATTTCAGAAATTTTAAATCAAAAAAATTTAAGAACCAGGCCCAAAAACCCAATTTTGATACGACCCAAAAATAAAATTGACCATTAGTTGTCTTGTAACTGTATGTCAATTCCCCCAACCCAAACAACCCACTCTAATTGAAAATCGAAAAAATTGGAGAAATGAACCACCCTACTTAATATATATTTAGAAAGGATTTGATGAAAGATATATACCTAAATATTAACAATAATATTGGATCAAATATGAATTGTTTGTGTTTGCTTCCACCATTTATTTATTTTACTTTGTAGCAATTCAACTCTTAAACTTTAAAAAAAAACTTAAATCATTTTTGTTTATTTTAGGATATTTATATTTTCCAGTTTACATATATATTGTACATATAAATGTGGAAGCAGAGCAGAAGTAATTAAATTGTGCACAAAAAAAATATATGTACATATAGATTATATTGTTAGACTTTTCGAAAGCTCTTAAGAGAATTATATAACTGTTTTTTTTTTTTTTTATGAATTAACAAACAAATTGGATAAAAATAAATGAAAGCTGTGAAAATATTAGGTTGGGGAAAAAGTAATTTCGTATTTTCCTCCCTACTTGTAAATAAGTATATTTTCTTCATTATTGGTCATATCAGACCATATAATGTACTGTTGTAAAGGTGTACGTCTATACTACAAACTCTTTTTTGGACAGTAGTACGCTTGATCGGTTCAAGCGTGAATTATTGTGCGTTGAGTATGGAGGCCTCAAAGGAAGATAATCGCCATATTTTACATTTTTACCACCTGAAATGAAAAAACACATTGAATGCGAACAATAAAATTTGCAATTTATACGGGGCAGAAACTTATTCGGTTCATGTGACACAACAGGGTTTGATCTATTTCCCCCCCCCCGCTCAATTCTGCCCTTTACAGTGAAAATTCGACTGTTTGAAGCAGGGGACCGAACAGAATTGTCCAGCATTGTTGAATAGGAGACAAAAAGACATCATCAAGGCAAAGTCAGGCCGCACAGATCTTTGATGACGGAAGAAGAAGCTCTGGGAGCTCTTATGGGAAGTTCTTATGCATCCGCTATTTTCCGACCCTGGCACCAAGTCACTACCACCGCTTCCTATCTATGGCCAACACACTTGGGGGTTTCCTCAACAGAGGCCATTGAAAATTCGATGTCCGATTTTTTTGCCAATAGGGAGAAGGGCTTCTATAAGAAGGGCATTATGATGTTGGATTCTCCTTGCAAAGAAGTGCTTGTAACACTTTTTATAAAGCATTGAAAAAAACCAAAATATACGAAAGTACTTTTTCCTAACCCATTATTTATATCGAAGTTGTAAAAGGTAAAGAGATCATTTTTAATTCCATTTTTGATCCGTTTAGGGGTTTATTTACAATACTTTGGTCCCTAACGGAAAAGCTTAGTATCTCATCTTTCGTTTCGTTTCGTATTAAATAAAAACAAAAGAAGCAAGATAATTGGAAGAAAAAGAGTTTACATTGGAGTTTTAGACCGCCCCAATTTTTTTCTTCCATTAAGACTCTAATCTCTAAAACCATGACAGAGGTTGGGAACTTGGTACTGTTGACAGTCCTAATACCACTGTGGGTATTACAAAAGTAAACAACAGGTATGTAACTTTCCTTGTTGTAAATAGGGTTCATAGTAGAACGGTTTGATTTTCAACTTTGTCGAACTTTGTACCTTGTATTAATTTTACACTAATTTTGAACGAAAAAAAATGTATTTTCTTTATTAAGCCAGGTACTTTTCAGCCCGAGTGTTACATGCATAAATAATTTGTGAATGACATATGCACGCATAAATTTCGTGGGAAAATCAAGAAATTAACGAAAAGTAACTAATTATTCAACAAAGTAATTTAATATATTGTTTTTTCTTAGAAATGCAAGTAATTTCCCTTCTCTTAGTTTATCAAAACTTCATCTTCACTAGGTATGCAAATTAAGTACTTATGTAGACTAATATTGTGCTAATTAAACTTTTAAATACATTATACTAATTATGCTTTGTTTTAAAAGTTTCGAATCATAAAGGAATTTTAGCGACAGCTTTTAGGTGTTTTCATGTTTTATAAGATGATAAATAGATTTTTATCACTTTCAGAAAAAAGAGATATCTACTATGATTTCACGTTTGGCTCAACTGTATAATTAACTCAAGGTTGAGTGATGATACCTAAATATTTTCAAATGTTACCTATATGTATGTTAAGAGTTGTTGAAGATATGACTTTGACGCATTTGATATTTTTTGTCCTTTGTAATCTAAAGAGTGTTTTTATTTTGGAACGATGAATCGTTCCTTATTATTAATTCTTGAAGAGAAAACATCTAAATATAAAGTGGGTGTGCTTATAAATCTAAAAGAGTAGTACTGAGGATTTGTTTGGGATGTATAAGTGTAATTCCTGGTTTGGCTCATTGTAGAATAAAGAATTAGCATGGATTAATTTCTACCTATGTCCTGGCTTGATACGGACTAGTATTTGTGTTTGTTCCCTTAATATCACAGCTGCATAAAGATAATCTTATAAAATGGCATGACAACTCAGATTCCATCTTTAAAATGGAAGAACTATCACGTCATTTTTCCAGGTTTTTTTATATATAACGACAGAGTATATGATTTACAACTCGAGTACACAAGTGATAATCCTTGCTGGACTCAGAGTAGAATTGAGGATTTACAGTCGAATAATTTCTTCATATTTCTTGCTAGATATGGAGTGCAGGGGCTTCCGCAACTAATAAATTTTTGCTGTTTAACTAGAATTTTTTTCCCCAAAAAATTTAATATTAGATATTGTTTGTCAATGGGTATGGATTTTTGAAATTTAATTTTTGAAATTTTTTCTAAAAAATTTACTATTTGATTTTTTTTTCCGACAAATTTAATATTTTGTGAAAAGTTATGGATTTATGATAATTTTTTCAAAAATTTCAAAGACCAAGCCCCTTAAAATATTAAGCTGCGAACGCCCCTGAAGTAGGATTTTGTGTTTACTTCTTACTTCTCATAGCTGCTTAAAACTAATCTATTCATTCGTTGTAAAGTGAGTTAAAATGTGAACATTTTGGGGATAGTATGGAACTCTGAAAGACTCTGGGCTTCCAATTGTTCGAAATTATTTATTTATTTTTGCTCAAAGATCTTGCTATAAATGGTGTAAATTTAACTTGGAAAAAATAATCGAACTGTATAATACCAAACTTGTTTCGCAAATAATATATATTGCGTCCGCTGTCCTATCAGTTGCTGAGAAAGCCATGAATGAAGAAAGAAGTTTGGCTCAAAATACTTTTTCATAATAGGTATACTTATGCATTAAAAAGACTGTAAAATCAATTACCGAAGGGGATTATTTATGCTGGCCAAAATTCTTCCAAAGATATATAGAAAGTTATTTTTTTATATTAGTAGAAGGCCTCAATTAGAATGGAGATAATTTGTCTCGAAATCGTCAATCGATGACATTCTTATGTATGCCTTTAATATCTTCAATGTTTCCATCTAGTGAATGGGTAGCTGTACAAAAAATTGTTTGGTCTAAGACTCCGAGATTTGAATCTAACAGTACATTTGAAATTGTCCAATAGAATCATTATAGAATACATTTTTTCAAAAACCTTCCGGGGCCTAAGGAGCTGGTTAAAAACACCCTAAAAACCTAAAACCCGGTTCTATTTTAATAGTGGAAGATTCCTTTTTGCTCTTCAGAGAACAGCAAAATTCACCTACCTCTTGTTTCTTGGGATCTGAATTTTCATTATGGGGATGGGAAGTCTTAATAAAGCATATATCGTTGATAAGCCGGGCGGTATCTTGAGGGAAGAAAATACTTTGTTCACTCAAGGAAATTCATGACGAGAGGAAATTTACATCACAGTTACATATCTCTAATGATATCATTGATTTCTTCAAGCCATGAAAAGACTGTGGAAAAAAGTTCAACAACACAATGCACGTTTTTAGTGACTGGTCGGTTCTATCTATTGATTGTCAGGAAATTTTTGGAATTGAATTTGATAGAAAAATAGTCGAACGTCTTAAAAGCTTCTTTTTTGTTCGGCATTACCTGTGCACAATTAATAACATTGAAGAAGAAAGGACCTTCAATTTTGTCATCAGTAGTGTCAAAACCCATGTGGCACTGAGACTGACCGAAGACAAACTGGATGAACCATTGGATATTCGAGGAATATTGATCTCTGCAGCAGTGAGATATTCAATATTATCAGTAAAGTTCCACAGGTGCATGAAACAAATGGGGACTTTGCTGTCAATTTAGTGAAATTTTGTCCATCCGTCTATGCATGACATTTCAAAACTTTAGGTTGGATAATCAGACAGTTTAAAAAACATTACCGAAAATTAAGTCAGACTGTGTAGTTGATGTTTCAGTATGATTATTTGCTTTTTTTTGTTTTCTATTGTTTTATCATTCTTATGTGTAATGACCCCTTTTTCATGCATTAAAACCCTAATTGTTTTGTGTTAGTATTTTTATTTGTTTTTGTTTTTTTAAAGTCTTTCGGGGAAACTAATTTTTTAATATAATGTTAAATTATGTTATGTATTTTAAAGCAATTTTCCTTCCATATGTTTATTTTTATATATGTATATTTTTGTTTGCGGATATATATAAATATATATAAAGATTTCGCTGTAGAAAAAAACAAAATAGTGGTCTGAACCAAATGTTAAAGCATCTTGCTAATAAAATGAATCAATTATTAATAAATGGCATGTTAATAATTGCAAATTGAGTCAAATAATGATAAATTTATCTTTTTAAATAGGGGTAACATGAACTTGAATTATAATGACGTAGTATTGAAATATGTATCACCATCAACTACATTTTTTTTTTTTTTTGGTAAAGTGACCTTAAAACTAAGCATAAGTCATTTTCAACGTCACTTTTGTACCGTTTCGTCATAAATATTAAGTGAAACCAGGAGACATCATTCAAAATCCATTTTGCTTTATCTCAATATGTAACTAAATCTTAATATATCTTATGATTCCAATCTTTATAATATATCTTAACAAATATGTTGGAATGAAAGTGTGGTATCAACTAACTACTTTTGATATACAAGGGAACAACCATACAATTTAACTACTTGATATACTCATAATTCGTTTTATTACCCATTGGTACATATAGCATAGATTGGTTCAGTGTCTACAAGAATTTATAAGGCTTTCATTTATAATTAAGAGATTAATTGTGTTGTAAAAGTTTCCCATTAAATGTAATAGTGAAAAATTTGTGCAAAGTCACTAATTGCTTAAGAATAAATTTACAATCATCCATATTACATCTATGAGTCAAGTAACTAGCTGAATGTTGCTTTATTACGTTGTTACATCACAATTGAATTAATTTGCTATATTGGTTAATAAAGTAAAATAATTTGCTTGCAAATTATTTGTAATATTGCATGTTACCCGAAAAATATTTATCCAACATGTGCAATATTTTATTTATATATATAAATATACTTCACAAGACAACAAAGTTTCAAATTTGTCTTGCCCATTGATTGAAATGGTCTGTTTTGATTGTTTATAACTTGAAAAAACATAAAAATGAACTTCATAATACAAAATTTCTGGTTTTGTGGCCTTTGGTGTAGAGTGGGACAAAAATTTAATAAGTTAGAAATTCGAATATGACTAGTTTTATACATACAAAATTTTTCAAGAATTTTTTACAAATGTTTGATTGAGTAATGACATTGTAGAGAGAGGAATAAAAACTATGACCGACTTTGGGAACATAAAAACTAAAGATCCCAAGCTGAGAAAGTATCTCCTTGATGCTGTAGAATATAATTGGCGACGATTTGAATGCTTTAAAAAGTATGTTTGCAAAAATAAATGGATAATATAATTTTTTTTTACAATTTGTACGTTTTTAGTAATATGAATCTAAAAAAAATATATAAAATGTATATCATTCTGATTTTCAAATGGGTATTCGAAAAAAGGTTTAAAAGTAAGAAGTTGAGGAAAATATTAATATATTTTCCCCAAAAAATGAGTAGATATAAGAGAAAATAATATTGATAGATGGGAGTGTACAATTTTATTTCTGCCCGTCCATCCAATTGTTTCTATTTACCTTCATTTTAAAGGGCAATCTTGATACTTAGATAATAAAATATACTTCGAAAATAAACATATTTTAGTTCAATATCCTTTTGACATTCAATCTGATGTTTTTTCAACACTTTTTGTCCAAAAACTACCCAAAATCATCAAAAAGTTGTATTTTGGAAAAATTTAAGGCCCTTGAGCCCGGGTATATGACACATTTAGATGCCTAAAAAAATGTTAAATATATATCATATTGTTGTATATATTACTTATTTATAGAATATATATTGAAAAAATTTCTAAATAAAGTGCCATGTACACTAATGAGCTATTGTTATTCTTCATATTGGCAAAAACATACAATTAATAATTTTAAATATATAGAGTGTCGTGCAAAGGACGGTTGCCTCGTCTGGTTTTACCGTGAGTGGGACCTAAAATAAATATGCAATTTGGAGCCAATATATTTGACGTATACACACAAGACCTAAAGCATGCCCCCCCTTTTAACCCCAGCCATTGGCTATAACAATTGTTGTTGAAAAAGCACTAAAATGATGTTTGTCAAAATAAATTGGGGTATTACAAAATTAGGTATATCAAAAATCTTTAATTTTGGATTAATTAATACTGAAAACCTTTATCACTCTCAATTGTACTTGTAACTCAATTAAAAAGGATTTAATAGGAATCTACTTATTAATATAATTAGGAATGGCACATCCAGGTATGTATAACTAATCTTTGTGTACTTGTCTTTTACGAATACTTTATTTTGTAATAAAAGTCGGCATTTTTAGACGAATTTAAAACATCCAAAAGCAAGTCAAGAGTTGCCAGCTAACCTCCCCTCCCCCCCCCCATAAATGTCTAGCCCTACAATAATATGTTGTTTTATTGTATAACAACTTACCAGTTTCCAGATTTAAAAAATAATTCAAAAATTATTGAAGATTGAGTGATAGAAATTAATTGATTCATATTTAGATATGTTAAAACAGTACAATACAAGACAAACATAAGTTTTCTAACTTACGTACAAGTCGTGAAAAAGACCCTTGAACCTGATAGACAAGTTTCCATTAGCTCACTTTAAAGTAGGCCTCACCAGGACAACCTTCTACGCCGTCAGCATGTTCGGAACGTCGGAGAGGATGAAGGGCTCTCTCAAAAAGTCAAAATTGGACTCGCAGGAGCTAAAAAAAATCCAAGGCCAATCCCCTCAAGTCCATGAAAGAGATCATCGGGGCTTCACACCAGACTCTACAAAGAGCCATCAAAAAGTGAACGGAAGGAGCCTTGTAGGGGTATAAAGGCTAGTTTTTAGTATTCCAAGTGTTGAACTTAAGTCCACAAATTTATCAAAGGAAATACACTTACGTTCCACTCTTTGAATGACTAATTAATAGAAGGATGGACAAACAAGTAAAAGTTTTTCAATGATCCACACCATATTGGAACTTTTTTATACAAATGGAAGTTCAGCCTGCTTCCTTCCTGCGGCTATGCTACCCAAATTCATGATATTCCATGGGTATAAAAACCCCTGTAAGTACACAACAAATCAATCATTCAAGTTTGAATTATCTGTACTTAAACATGTCAAATCTTTCACTAAACCGGAACACTCTTTTTCCATATAACGAAACGGTAGAACGTCGCTTCCAACTGATTGACTCACTTGAGAAAAAGGTCCCTCTCTATTCTAATCGCATATGGTGTACTAAGCCAAGTGAGCTTGAGTATCTCTTCTTTCAAGAAAAGGATAGACAAGAAAAAAAAAGCCCGGCTCTCAAAAGAAAAGGTCAACCGTGTACCTTTGGACTGTCCGTACCACTCCTGGATATAAACCCTAAAAAATTGAAGCCTTCCCAGTCCCTTTCAATGCCAGAAGAAGAAAATAAATATGAATGCACAATGGCCAAGAAAATATAGAAGGTGTTTCCTTTCAACTCTCTCCAGAAGAGTGTATTGTGCATGAGCAACACTTTATCAACACTTCTCTCATTCAAACTGCCCTTACTTCTTCGTCAAATCCGATAATCGACCAGAAGATTGGGATGAATGAACAAGAGATAAAACTCATTCATCAGAAATTCCATGGAAGTTATCGGAACGCTCTTGCATCGGGAACACCGGCTGAAAGGGAAATTCAGCGCAGAGAGGCGAATCGAAGACGGAGACGTGCTCAAAAGAAAAGGAAACTCATGGCCAAGCTAAATGAAGGTTTAATCACCCATTCTCAAAGAGAGCATAGTCGGAAACCCAAATCTTGGAACAAACACGCTAAAAGAGTATCTTCACATAAAATCTCTATACTACAATGTCCTCCCTTTGATGCCTTCCACTTTCCCTCCATTACGAGGTCGAGATCTAAAAATTAAAAAAAAAACAATATAGGCAGATTAATATATATATTTATGCAAATATCCCTTTAATATTTAAATGGTTTGGTAACAACTATATGGAGAAATTTACTTATGGAAACAAAATAAATACGAGATTTTTAAAGAAGCAACTAATACTTTGTAATCAATATCTAATTCACTTTTTTTAAAGGCCAATAGGCATACCTTTATTTATAATTCTGACTAACAAAAACAAAGAAACATTCAAACTGAATATAACACAATCCTTACACATAACTGATATGAGTTAAAGAGAAAACAATAATAAGAATAACGATAATAAAAATAACAGCTTCTTTCATTTTTTTTTTTTTCCCATACAAGTACCCAATAGATCAAATGAACTACAATTGTCAGAAAAATTAGCTACAGCGTCGAGTTCTTTCTCTATAACAACTTCCAAATTTGTTGGTATGGGGTTCTTGTTACATCTGCAAGAATTTATTATGACTTGTACGTTACTGATGATGGCCTCCACCTTAAAAGCCCTGGGAAGATTCGGATTGGTGCCCACTATCCAATCAGTTTCTGATGTCGAGACTTGTAGTGTTTCTTTTAATTTTACTTGACACATCCTTTCCAAAGGATTCACCCTATTACAGTCGTAAAAATCATGTGCTGACATTTCTATTTTCTCGCTACAGAATGGGTGTCAATATCTAATTCATTAATTAGTTAAAACCCTAAGTAATTCAGAAACAAAAGCACAAATACTTGACAGTCAGAACATTGTCAGCTATGACCATTCGAAAGTTATTAATCAACAAATCCTTTAGGTTGACAAAGACGAGAGGGAATGAATGGAAACAATTTTTTGGGAATGTATTGTCTTTTTAATAAAAAAAAATATTTTATTTCATTAACGAAATATGGACGACATTAAATGTATCAAAGACGGAACACGATCTAATTTTAACGAAATGTGATTAAAAAAAGGAATAAATTAAATAAAACTAGTAAAATCAAAACTCGCATAGTAGAACCCTGTCTATTATTCGTAGGAATTTAGATATCCAACATCTGTAAAGTTGGCCTGGTTTTGGAGCATTCCTAAGATAGGTCGGAGAAAGTGTTGATATCTTCCTCCCTAAACGAGCAAAAGTGGTTTTTTTTTTAATTTACCTGGACAACACTGCTCCACGTTATGTCATGGTCCAAAGTTAATCAATTTCTGAGATGAGTGGAACTAAGTATTTCGCTTGTGTTGAGTAATTTGAAACGGAACTACAAATCATTTTACAAAAAAAATTGTTTTGTATGACCTTATCTTTGACCTTGACCGCCCAAAATTCAATGCAGAATTAATTATCTAAATTTTGTCTAAACTTATTTTCGATTCAGGGATTTTAACATTTTGTGTAACCTGTACTTCTCAAAATTTTGATAGCCTTTTACTGTTAACATAATAGATATATGAAAAAGTAATTTTGTATTTTTCGCCCTTTCTTTAAATAAGTTTATCTTCATCATTATTGATCTTATCGAATCATACAATAACGCTGTATACTACAAACATTTTATATACGTTATTGCGGTTTGCCAGTTCAGTCGTGAATTATCATGCGTCGACTATGGAGGTCTCAAAGGAAGAAATTCGCTATATTTTACTTTTCGACTACATGAAAGGGACAAACGATTCGAAAGCAACAATGTAAATGGGGTCCATACTCTTTCGGTTCGTGTTGCACAACAGTGGTTCGAGCGATTTTATTCTGGTGTAGTGGAAGTGAATGATGCAACACGCATTGGCAGGCCTGTTGTCGAAAAGTTGATAAAATCATTGAAAATATCGAGATAAACTGACATCGATCATAAACCCATTTTGAACCATTTACAGAAGGCTGGATACAAAAAGAAACTGAAATAGAAGAGGAATTGCGTTTCATTAAGACAACGCCAGGCCACACACATCTTTGATGGCACGTCAAAAGCTCTGGAAGTTCCTATGGATCCAAACTACATTCCGGACCCAACATCAAGTCACTACAACCTGTTCCTGGCCAACGCGTGTGGGGGTACAAATTTGTCCCCAATGTTGACCTTTGAAAATTGGTTGTCCATGTTTTTTGCCAATAAGGATTAGGACTTCTACGAGAAGGGCATTATGAAGTTGGATTCTCGTTGGCAAAAAGTTATCAAACAGAACAGAGCCTACTTTACTTAAGTAGGATAATTGTAGCACTTTATATAAAACATTGAAATTAAGGAAAAATAAGAAATTACTTTTTCCCCAACCTAATATATCACCTTCCAAAAACTTTCGCTTAAATTCAGTGTGCATTTGTATGCTTGCACTTTCATAGTACTTCATCAGGGCCCTGCCCTAGCTCTGCATGTTACATACATCCTTTATCAATAAAGAAAGTTTGTCTGTATGTCTATCGACACCAAATTTTTAAGTGTGTGCTTAATACCTTAAAATTGCCTCACTAAAGATACTCAACTCATGTTTAAAATAATCAAAATGTAGAAAAAAATGCAAAAGTTAGATTTGGCACCCGGTAGAGCTAAGACTCTACCCCTCAAATCATTTTCCATATAAATTAACAAAAACTGGAATTCAGTACAGTCATGTTTCTCAATTTTTTTTTTTAAGTTATGGTCGATTTTGTTTTTTTTCAGTTTTTGTGCTATCTCTCCTCAACTGTGGAGACAGACAAGACGCTGATGCAGATACTCAGTGAACTCCTTCTTCTAGACTGTGATGGCCAGAAATTGAGTATGACTCGAAGACTTTTCTTCCATTTCAACTCCTCTGGAAAGATGCTAGTTCTTATTATGTACTGTTTAACATTTGGTTAACAAAATAGGTATATTCCATTTTGATGTCATTAAATACCTTTAGGACAAAGATTAAGATGGGTTAGACATTTTTGCAGAGATATTGTCTAGGGTATGAATAAATAGCTTCTTTTTTTTTATCTTTTTATTAATGAAGCAAAATTAATACTGATAATTTCTTGGGGATTTATCTTTTATATTGTTAAAGCAAAGTTTGTCTTTTAGCCGACGCCTAATTACTCTGACAATACATTAATTCATAAATAATATGCCTTAGCTTCATCATAATAATTAACACGGTTATGCATAATTTTGAGAACAAGTGTAGATGTAGGAACTATTTAATAATGCAATGGATTCTTAATTGTACTGTTTTTTTGTTTTATGTTCCATTCAATTAAACTATAAATTACAAGATAGGGCTCAAAAGCCTAGCAAAAAACTACTATCGCTTATAAAGATATAGTCAGTTAAAGGCTACCACATAAAAATGCTATGAAAAGTTCCAGGCTTCACATATAGATGGCGCTATTTCTTTTCTTTTTTTTAATAATAATTTTTTAAGGATCAATTTTGCACTTTAATAGAAGCATGATTGGGTATAGCTCCGGTATTTTGACTTAAACACACTCAATAACGAAACCCATAGCAACTAATAGCTCTCTCAATGTTTTAGCTTTTAAAGATCATTCGTTAAAAAAAATATAAAAACAACCACACAACGCCGATATGTGTTTTTTCACCTCATTGAATCTTTTTTCTATAAGGCCAAAAGCTTTTGAATGGACATAAATTGATTCCGATAATGTATTATATGAACATTGAGCATATGTCTGTAGATATATATATATTATAGGCATATATATATATATATATGAATAGATAAATCAATCATTGAACAGAGAGATAGAAAGAAATAGTCTTATAATGTCAATAATTAAAAATAAGAGGCATTCACAACAATTATTCCATTGAATGGAATCTGGAATCGCAAAATCACTAGCCCAACATCAAAGAAGCTATTTACCTTTCCACTTAGCCTACTTAAATTTAACCCACATTTCCAGACGTACTATCCAAAGATATAACCGCTTTCATAGCCAGTTGAGACATTTATGGATGTTGAACACAAAGGGCGCATTTTGAAGTTTAAACACTCACTAATTCAAAAAGGGAGTTTGCAGAAACATTTGCAAGAGTAGTATTTTTTGTCTCTAAGTACTCAATTACCTTTCTGTGTGTAATAGAATCTCCATTTTTTTATTCTAATTATTCGGTTGATCTTCCGTAAATTGAATGTTGTATGGTTTTTAGAAGTTGTATGAAGATTGAGGTATTGAAATTAATTCCTATTTGGGTATATTATGGTATAAACAATTAGCTACAATACAAAACAACTCTGAGCTCTCTAGATCACGACCAAGTTGAGAAAATAACGCTTGAACGTGATCGACGAATTTCCATTTGAGCACTCCAAGCAGTTGAGCGTCTCTATGACAACCGTCTTGGCAGTCAGTAAAAGCGTTGGATAAGAAGAAGTGCACTGTCAAAAAAGGCCAAACTGGATCCTGGAATGAGCCTTGAGAGGGTGGAAAGGTTACTTTTGACACCAGCAAAGAAAAAAACTCATTTCTTCCGTTGCAAGACTCTTTTGAATTAGTCTTTTGAGTACTTTCGAACTTATTTTTTGGCACTTTTAACCCCTTAACAGCCCTGATGCCAAAACCCTCGACTATTTTTTTTTGGCAGTGTCCACCATTCAAACGCCACTGTCAGCTAGCATTAGGGGGCCCTGACAGAGGACTTTATCCACAGCTGGTGTCAGACCTTCCAACGCCACCTGGAAGCCATCATTGCATCTAAAGACAGCTACATTAATGATTAAGAGAGCTCAGACACACATCTATTAATTTTTTTTTAAATTTTATTGTTAATTAATAAATTATATTTTGTTGAAGTTAAACATTCAAAGTGTTCGGTATTGCATTTTTTTTTGGGGGAGAAGACCCTCTCTGTGGGACCCCGGATACAACAGCTTCATTGTAGAACTATAGAGAAGTTCACGTACAAACAGTGGTACGTTTATGTAGGGAGTTTGCAGAAACATTTGCAAGAGTAGTATTTTTTGTCTCTAAGTACTCAATTACCTTTCTGTGTGTAATAGAATCTCCATTTTTTTATTCTAATTATTCGGTTGATCTTCCGTAAATGGAATGTTGTATGGTTTTTATAGAATATTTCAGGAGTTAATCAATGATCGTTTGGTTTTCGATTTTTTGTGAAAGGAAATGTAAATATTTCATTATAATTGACTTTGGATGTTGAAACTTTAAGAAAAGAAGTGATAGTTATAAAATACACAAAGAAGATAAGGACCACATAATCACTTCATATCCAAACTTTTTATCAAACAAATTCTGAATTGGTTTCATCAAGTGTATCTATTTTCCCCGCATAGATTAAGTTAATATATATTTTTCATTTATCAAAAATATACGACAATATCAAATTCAAGCCCATTGTTAATATGATGTTCACATTTGTTTGCTAATACTATCTGAAAACACATTTTTATCGAAAAATAGATTAGATACAAAATTGAAAAGTGCTCAAAGTATTAATCAATATACATATGCCAGGGGAAAATATTGTATTTCAACTTCCAGGATAGTACACACGTTAGAATTTGAAGGAAAGTAACTGATAACTTTTTACTTAGAATTTATATTTTAATAAATTTTGATGTTCGAAGAATTAATGTTCACATCTTTCAACCCGTATCTACATAAATAAATGCTCGACTCACAACTAATACACATCGTATCAAATTCATCCAACATGTCAATCAATCAAGTATTGATGTCATTGGATATATGAATACATCATTTTGAGATATTATTCTTAATTTCAATAATGACGTAATAAAAGGATAATATGACTGAAAGTCTAAAAATGCAATCATGAAGACTTTATTTTATCCCAATTCGGCTCAATTCTCAAACTTACAAGATTTTGTTTTTTGTTTTATCATATTAGAAAAATGTTCTTAATGATTTTGTCTTTTAAGATTCATATGTTATATCATAAGTTTGACCATGTTTTAATTTCCAAAATGGAGGTAACATGGATAGATCATTTTAGAGCACTCATGCTTCAAAAATTTAAGAATAAAATATAAATAAATTTGGATTATTTTATGAAAAGAATATAAATGTTTTCAATGTAGTTTTTATAAGATTTTAATTTTTACCACAGTGTATTTTGTGTTTGTCACCAGGACTACAGCAAAAGTTACGGACAGATTTGGTTCAAACTTAGTACAAAAATTAAATGTGGTCACAGTAAGGCACCATTAAATTTTGTGAGATCAAGGGCGCACAAAACGTAAGAAATCCATAAGTTTGGAACAAATAAAGATATATCACTGCATTTAATTTTAGATGGAGGTTTTGCAATTTACCGAGTGTTCATTCTAGTCTTAAATGTGTTTCTCCTTAAGTAATACTGTTTGCAAAAGTATACATCATACAACACCTATTTTTTAATGATAATTGTTGAGCGGTGATAAATTTTAAAAATTACATTGATTCATAGTATCTATAAATTATCAGCTGTTATTGAACATGTACTATTTTTATTTAGAGTAATTAATAGCGTTAGAGTAGTTATATTGACTCAGGATCACAACTTTAATTTATTATGTAACACTACAACTCGGTTTACAAAGCTTATTATAGTGGCCAGAAATCCTTTTTTAATACAAAAAAAGATTTTGGAAGAGGATGGGAACATTGAATGGATGGATGGCAGATGCAGTAGACCAATTGTTATTTCAGATAATTGCAAGAAAGTCATTGACATGAATCCAAACCCATTTTAAGTGCAATCATCCTAAAGATTTTGGAGTCTCTCACTGTTTTTCCTTACACCAAACTTGAGTCTGACTGACAAAAGTAATACCCTTCGGAGTAGTCAGGGGCGTCCGTAAGATTATACGTTTTTGGAAAAAAAAATAATGAATACATAGCTATTCACGGAAAATTAAATTTTTTGGAAACAAATTTCAAATATTAAATTTTTAGGAAAAAAAAAAATTAAGAATCTATAGCCATTCACAAAAAATTACAAAAATCTTTAGTTATTTACAGAATATTGAATATTTTTGAAAAAAATTCTAAAAATAGAATTTCTTAAATCCAGAGAAAATTTCAAAAATCTATAGTTATTAACGGAAAATTAAATTTTGTGGTGAAAAAAATCTAAAATTAAATTTCAAGTATTAAATTTTTTTGAAAAACATTTCAAAAATTAAACTTCGAATATTAAAATTTTTTCCTATACTGCATAATTCACCCGAATTACGAAAAAAAAATTATAGTAAAAAATAGGGATTCCTTAATCTGAGAAGGGGTGCTACAGCCCCTCTAGCCTACCCCCTGCAAACATTCCTGGTAGTTGGTATCCAACCAGAGCTTCACAACCTTTTTCATCAAGTCTTGGTACTCCTTTGCCTCTACCCTTAGCCATACAGATCAAGAAGTATTCAGTGACAATCATGTTGTATCCTCCACTTCCTATCTTCCTGGAGAGGGTTTTGTCCCTGATAATAAGCCTCTTGGCCTGACAGATAATCTCAACACAGAAATTAAAATGTCAACAGCCTCCTTTACAGAGTAAATGTAATAATATAATGTTTACTTACATTCTGTCAAAAAAGGACCGGGAATTGTTAAATTTAAATCGCCCGAGCTGAAAGGATTTATAAACTTTTTCTTTCTAAGTTGGCAGCACTGTCTTTCATTATGATGCCAAGTTTGAGCGTGATCTGTTCACCAGTCTACTTGCAAAAGCTGGATAATTCACCCTACCTCACAAGTGCTCCACAATTTTTACAATGAAATAAATTATTGAACAAAAGATTGTCATTCTTGCTTATGGCAGTCATCACATTACCTTAATATCTCTGACCAGTCAGTTATTACCATTCTGACTGAAAATTTGACCATGAGACACGTCGTTGTAAGGCTTGTTCATACAGAGCTAAAATTTCTGCAAAAACGGTACCGTGAGCAAGTCAATTCGGACATGTGTGATGATGCAAACACCGACCCAACGTTCATGGATCGCATCATAACTGGTGATGAGACGTGGGTCTACGAGTATGATATGCAACAAGCCAACAATCATCAGAATGGAGGTAGAGAAAAATCATAATAAAAATCGTGGAGCACTAGTTTTGTAGACTAGTCTGGATGGGATTGATCGATATGAAAGGAAACTTTACTGTTAGCAGGACTCTGTTTTTGGCCATTATATAAAGTTTTCTACTAATAGTAGTTGCAATTAATATAAAATGTTATTTTATGTATATCTTACAAAAACACAACATTCGAAGATACTTAAAACATTTTGTTCATCTATGTATAATACATATTAGACTCTTGAGAATTCACTTACAGAGAAAGGAGAAAGTGTTGACTCTTTAACAATGAATTTAAGAGATGTGCAAAACCATAAAGAATAATTTATACAGCTCTTACTTTTCAATTGAGCATTTGTTTTTAGAAACAAAAATAAGTCCATCATCACGTACATAAATAAATTCAATTAAGTTTTACGTCATGGGGAACAATAACAATAAAGAATAACAATAATAATCAAGAAAGACAGAAAGAGACACTTTATTGCCTTGTAAGTAAAAATATACAAATACCAATATTGAAGTGGAGAGGATGCTTAGTAGTTCAATAAAACACTTGACTAAATTGTTAGGACAGATGAGTATACAGGGTGTGAACGACAAAATATTCAGTTTGATAACCTAAACTTTATAGGCCCATAACTATTTATTTCATTATTGTATCACAATGGCATTTAAAAAACATTGTATATGGAAGGCGAAGCGATGTGTCACGAAGCGCAGAGTCTATTAAATGAGTAGGAGGAGAGGAATTTCGACTCTTTCGAGATATTTGAACAAATAACACTTTGGAGGATCATTGAATGTGAAGGAAGGTGAGAGCAGTGGTTCTCAAAAGGGGGGTATGCGTACCACTTGGCGTACTTGGAGGAATTTGAGATTTTGAAAGAATATCTTACAAGTTTTACATAACTCAGGGGCGTCTGTAGGAGGTGGGCTAGAGGGGTTGTAGCCACCCCCAAAATTAGGAATTTTTCTTTTTTTCTAGAAAATTTTGGGTCTGAATTTATTTATCAAAAATTTTCATTTTTTGAACATGAATTTTTGTGAATAGCCAAGGATTTTTGAATTTTTTTCATAAAATCTATGAACTTTTTGAATTTTTTTTGTAAATAGCTCTGTATTATTTAAATTATTTTCCAAAAAGGTTATTTTTTTGTTAATAGCTGTAGATTTGAAAACTTTTTTTTTCGAATATTTTAAAATTTTTTTGCTGAAAATTTTTTTTCTGAATTTTTGAATTTTTTTTTTTTTTTAAATTAATATTTTTAAACTTTTTCCTAAAAATTTTAAGTTCTGGATTGTTTTTCCAAAAAAAACTTTCAAAAACTAACCCCTCTCCAAAATATAATCCTCTTGAAGCTAAAAACGCTCTGTGGTAGTAAAGGGGTACTTGGGTAAAACAATATTTTACAAGTAGTACATCTTAAAAAAAGGTTGAGAAACCCTGATGTAAAAGAGGTATTGAGTTAGTCTTTTATGGAGTATCAGGGGGGAGATACAGATGGATGATCCTGGAGGAGATCATTATGTAAGGTCTTGTATTTACCATAAATCATTACAGAATAATTATTTTCAGGAATGCCTTGAACAGGAGTTGTATTGCGCAAATCTGTCTTGTCCAGTCACTTCTGGCTTTTTTATTCTAGAACATTGATCAACTGGCATAATGTCGCAATCACTTACATAATGATCTATTCTGGCATTACTTCTCTGTCCACTGATTGGACTCCGAGAACCCCTACATACACCATAAAAGACAAAATCCACAACTTACTCCAGATAATGAGGCCTTCTATCAGCTTTCATAATCCTCCCAATTGCGCATTGTCCGAATATCACAAAAAAGTCAAGATCCTTCTTTTCCAAATCCAATAATAGACTCTTTGCTTTTCAACGCATGGCTTCTCTTCACTTACTATTAAAAGGTTGCAATAATTTAATTTCAACTGTCCACTATCGCTGTCTCTAATTAAGAGATAGGAAAAACTTTGACATCAAAGAGATCCTGAATTGTGACGTATTTTTTGGTTTATTGAATAACAAAGATAATAATAGCGTATTCATGTTGAATATGATCTTTATGGGCCTCAATCACTGCCTTGATTCTCCCAGGGAGTAACCATTTTCACTTATTAAATTAAAGATATTAATCTTGCATAAACTGTCACAAACATGGTAATATTAGTTTTTATAGTCCAAATATGGTTTTATTATTAGTAGAACTTTTGAATATACACAGTTTTGTATCGAAAAAAGGTTGCCATTATTTGATCTTGCTTTCCATTTTTCTCTATGTTTACTTTTTTTTAAGGAATGGACCACTTTGTTTTAACTCTTTTAAATAAAAGGAAAAACTTTTTTATTAATTTATTTTTGAATGGACCCATAATGAAAAAAAATCATAACTGTATTAGGCCTTGAGGTAGCATTTGAAGCTGTTGTTTTTACGGACATGTTATCCTATTTCAACTCTAACATATCAATATTTACAATAATATGAATTTATAAGTAAAAAAAATTCTAACATATTGACTTCATACAGAAAAAATTTAATTTTCCACAAAAAGTACCTGAATTTGTTTCAAATAAATGATCTAGACCAATTTCACCAATTTGGAATTCTTCAACAACAGGGAATCAGATGGAATCAATGATGGCAATCTAGCATAGTTTTGTTTTTTTAGTTATTTGTGTTCAAAGAATTTTGAAAATTTCAAATTTGCAAATACTACTTGATTAGTGATTGCGTTTTTCCATCTCAATAACATACCAAAAATGAAAACAAACTTATTAGAAAGGATTTTATATTGAACGAAAGAAAAGCCTTCGTTCTATGGATCATATGATAATATGGACTTAAAATGAGCCCCACAGACATCTGAGGACTCGAACTGAACTCAATAAAAATATTCCAGTACTTGGACTTGCGGTATAATAACTTTTTATCACCTCTGTCAAATACTTAAAAATATGTATAGGTATCAGATACTTCATGAGGCTATTTGATGAAGTATATACCTGTCTGTTCGGCTATTAAAGACTCTGTCTGTTAATCCTGGGAAAATTCCGTTTATAAAACGTATTTACTGGTGGCCTTGCTTTCATAATATTGAGGAGAAATTTTGATCTAGTGAGCCTGGTTTTTTTTATTGTAATTAATCAAAAGTTATAGGGTTTGATTTAGCTCTAAGCTCCGCTTTGATGATCATATTCATGGTTTTTGCTGACATGCCTAGTGGTGTGCCGATCCTCATTTAGAACTGAAGACTGCAGTCCCGTCTAGTTCAGTTTCGTTCCGATCCAGTTCAGTCCCACATATAAGTTATAAAACTGATATAGCTCAATCCTACATATCAATCCTAACACTGATAAAGTTTGGTCCTTGATGACGTCACTCAACTATATTTCTTCTTTTTTAATCAGTTCTAGTACTGACAGTCCAGAAAACCGGTCCCAAGGACTGATAGGACTTGTCCAAAGACTAGACTGGACCAAATAAGTAAGGACTAAGACATTATACCTGTGTCCATAGTCATCCCTCTGATCGTACATTGGGGATTTCGAACATTCCAATCTTTGATGTCCCTTACGACAGCCTTTGTACAAATATTCCTCTTTATTCTTTGGTCAGGCTTTCTAGGAACATTATCACGAACTTTATAGGGCCATATAATCCGGTAAACTTATGTTTGGTTGACGAGAAAATCCCTGCTGATATCTATTTGAGATTTTCCAGGTGAAGACATTTGTACCACAAGTTTTCTACTAGCTTCTATGTCATCGATAGAAAAAAACTTTTTAATCAAAACAAACCTCAAGCTACGTCAATATCATGCAACCCAATCAATAAAAAAACCTGCTTCCACTTTTCAAGCTATTTTAATTTCAATATGTATTTCTTAAAATAAAAACATGGATATAATAAGTTATTACATACATACTACTCAATTAAAAAAGTAATTTCGTTATATTATATATGACGTTTTCAGTAATATAATAGTATTATATCATTAGTATTTAGACAAGTAATATATTACTAACTGACGCGTTACATCCCGACAGTAGTTATTAACCTTTTTTCTCACTCTGAGAGTCGATGCTTCGAGTTACTAAGGATACATCATGGAGAGTGAACACTCATTCAAAAAAAGTGACATGTGAATTAACTTATAATAGCATCACACCCTTCTTCAATTTTAATCTATGATTGTATCATAATCATTTTGATATAATACTAACAAAGAAGAGAAAGAACCCTTGATATTTGGACATTTTCCAATTATGATAAAAAATTAAGTAGAAGAGAAAGCAAACGAAAATTTCAAAAGGATTTTGTAACAGATGCAAACTAATAAAAAGAAAAATAATGAAATATCTAATTAAACTCTTGATACTTGGAAAAGAGTGTCTAATTTTTAAAAAAGATATTTTGTTTTCAATTTTTTTCAAAAGTTTTCATTTATTTTACATCTCCCTTCAAAATAATCTTAATGATTATTTCTGTATAAAATTTGTAAAAAAGATTTTTTTGATTTTTCCCTTTTCGTTCCTAAATTACCTATAACATCAAAATCCATATATATACGCTGATATGTTATCATACTGGTCTATGTAAGTCATTGGTCCTTCCTGTTTTTCACTCCTGTAGACAAGGCATATTATAAAGCACCTAACCTCTTTATTTCGACAGGGGGAGTTGTTGAGGTTTGAAGATAAGAATATGCAAATTTGTATAAATTAATTGTATTACGTGTACACGTATAATGATGCTTAACACAACCACCTATATTATGTAACTTTATTCGTATTTGTGAATGAATTTATACCTCATAATTAATTTTGTTAGAAAATATGGTGGGGGGGTAGTCAGTAACACTTATTGCGGCTGTATAAGAAAGGAAGTTAACCCTAAACTACAGGATTGGGAACACCTCTAACTGCAAGTAGAGGTTTGGAATTATATTAACAAGTTTCTAATAATACAAAAGACAGAATTCAAACAATGTGTCCACCATCTTCTCCAATCATTGGCTCGATACAATGCCTTTGCAGGCTTTGAACGCGTTCGCAGGGATGCTTTGTCCCACACCTTGATGATGAAGGTCTTCAAGAAGTTGATACTGTTACGTGAATTGGCAGAGTCCTTCCTCAATAAATCTGCCTAAAAAAAAGTAATCCATGGTTACAGGGCCTGTTCTTGAAGTCCCAAAATGGCACCTTTTCCTCTTTCAACAAGTTTAGTGTCTTGCAGGCCTTGTGAGAAGGGGCTGAGTCTTATTGAAACAGGAAGTCAAAACCTAAAAACTTAAGGTCAACGCTCAATTTCTCACTTTAAAATTAAAAAAACCGAGTTAAAGGATTTTCTTATTGTTCAAGGTGTAGTTAAAGATGGTCAGGATTTACCTGAACCACCCTTTATTTATTTTTTGATAACAAACTTAAATATTTTTAACAGATCTACACTCATTATTTTTTTTAATTTTCTTTATAATATATATAAAATAAAAAAGTTTTTATTCCCTAAGGAAACATTTCTTTTAAAATACAGAGGGGTAAGGCGGGGGTCCAACACATGTTTCATTTTTTAACGTCTTCTTTTTCTAAAAGGCAACTTACAATATTCCTAGATCCGTAATTTCTCTAAATTTTTTACCCAATGATTAAAACCTAATAAATTCTCCAAAATTGTATCATTGCTTACATCAAAGCTAGAGAACAAAGTCGTGAAACACACCTGCAATCTTGAGTAAATTCATTGTCTTATTTATAGATTCTTCCCGCTCAAGAAGTCCCTTTAAATTATACCAAAGAGGGCGTCATTTTTTTTATTTTTTGTCTTGTTTTCTCATGAAAAAGTCAGAAAAAATGCCTTTGCAGAACCCACCTTACTAATTCAGTTAAAAGTGGAAATTCATAGAGGTTGTATAGTTACTTAAAGAGATATTTTCAAATATACTCAAACCATAGCTCAATGGACCATCATGGGGGAAATCCAGAGATCCTGAAGGATCGTAGAGGTTTTCAGTAAAAACTTTGCTTATCACAAAGCTGTTATTGCCGACCTATGGATGAGAAAAATGGCAAAAATCTACGCTTTCGTTGCTGCTGTCGAACGTTATTCTCGTAAAGTGACCAAAAGTATAAGCAATAAAAATGCTAAACAACAAATATCGGACCTTTTCTTAAGGTTCTTTTCTACAATCATTTGACGTCTTTAATATTAAATGTGATGAGGAATTAATCCACAATGAGGTCTTGATAAGGATATTTGCCTGTAAGACAATTTATGGACATTTGCCCAAAAATGATATTTAATATATTGATCTATGCGAATTTACATTTTAATTCAATTATTATCAATGAAAGTATAAAAAATAGGTATTATTCATATGCTATATATGTTATACAAGTAAATTAATTTGTGATATTTTGCAGAAAAATATTTTTTCTATTAATTATATTCATTAATGATCATTATGTAAACACAACGTAGTGGTATATCGTTCGAATGTAGTTCAAATCTTTACAGTTGTAGTAATTTGAATAAAAATTAAATAATTAACAAACACAACAACGGTTCAAATGGAAAAAATGCTAATAACTTCTCCGTTATCAATTAATTATCATTCAACATGATGGATTTTTCATATTGGAAAATACTCTGGGATTCACGAAGAAACATAATTTCAGGGAAGAGGAGGTCAATGTCCCTGCCTAATATTATGCTTGTTCGGCAATCCATGGGTACATACTACTTTGTTGTGTTTATATACTGATAATTAATAAATATAACTAATTAAAAAATATATTTCGGCAAATGAACAATAATTAATTTATATACATTACATACAGGGTGCGCAAGCTATCTATGTAGCTCCTTTAGTGTGATCTCTTGGGCAAACGGGGGGACTTAAGAAGCTTAATTTTTTTAAAGTTAAATAGCTTGTTCAAATCTCCACTATTTGAAAAAAAAATGACAAATTTGTGTGACGAGAGCGGCAACATAACAATTGCTCGAACTCTGGGACTCAGTGAGACATTTGTTGCAAGGGTAGGAGGGAATTCAGGGTCTCTAAAGGACTCAGCTCCCTGCCAAACCTCGAAAAAAATGTCTCAAATGGCTCCAAGACAATTTTGAGGACTTCATCTCCCCAAACTTTTTGACTCCAAACTGGAGGGATCTTATTCTGTTGGATTTTTGTGTGTAGGACGCGATCGAACGACAAACATACCGACCCCCTCAAACACCAAAGACGAATTTATCAGTCGTATCCTGAATGAATTTTGAGATTTGCAAGGAATCAAGTAACAGAGGTCTGCTCACGCTTTTGACCTCGTATAGAGATTGTAAAGCTTTTTTGCGGTACCAATAGCTTATGCAGACTGTGTTTAGCATGTGAACAATACTTATTTATCATACTATCATTTTAACCAATCAAGACAGAAGGCTTAACATTTTTCCCGAATTTGAACAGCTCCTTCTTAAAAAATGATTTTTTTGAACAAAAAAGGAATCTATCAGTCTCAAAATTTTCATATATATTCTCTGACATATTATTTAACAATTAAGTATGAAAAGGCAAAAAGGTATCCCTAAAAAAATAGAGAAAAGGATCTTTTAATTGTTGTCATGAAAAAAGAAAAAAAATGATAAAGCCTCCCTCATATCGAAATGATATTTTAAAAATAAAAAATAGATTTACGAGTCTCAAATTTTTTAGATATATATTCCTTGTTATTCTTCTAATGTATCGTATAAAAAAAGTAAGTCTAAAAAAAAAAGAAGTAATAGATGTAAAATGTGAGGCACGCCATTTTGACCTTGCTCTTATAAATATAGGAAAAAATATTAATTTTGAAAATACTTCATATCTAAAATACATAAAAATAACGTATTATTTTATCATTATGAGCGTCCTGAGTAAAAACAAGAGTTCAAATAATTTAAATATTCGTGTAGATTTTACTATAGGCAAAAATATTTGTGGCCAATCGTTCGCTCACGATTAATCGTATGGTCTTTGTTTCTCTATGTTTACCTACTCTTAGTTAATGAATACGTTGGTATAGAATTGAATGACCATCGGCATAAAAATAAGGTAATTCTTTAATATCATTTTACCTTCTCCGACTTTTTCGTAGACAAAATAGTAATAACAGAATAAAAAAAATAAAAAAACGTTGCCAAGTTTTTATACGATAAGAAAGTTGGATGAAAAAAAGTTTTTTTCTTATAGGGATTTGTATTCGAAGTCAGGCGTTCGAATCACAAAATGATTGAATGAATAATTTTAAGACTCAAAGAATTTTAAGAAGGGGTTTTCTTATTGATGAAGAGGGTAAAAAAATCGTGGGTTGGGATTCAATGAGATAAGATTTGGGATTTGATGTAATAACGTGAAAATAAACTAAATGGTTTCTATGTTTGGTATAGCTCTTAAAAAGGATCGGATTTGAAGCTTATACAAAACAAGGATTTAATCTTAAGCAAAAAATAAGTTATATTACGATTACATGGATATTTCTTAGTATATTAATATGCTTATGATATACTCAGAAATTTAAAGATAATAAAATGAATTTTTCATTTCTCGGACAAAATGGTCTGGTCTTTAAAGTTTAAGATATCCAATTTCCACTATATTTACTTTTATTTATTGTATTTGCATTTATAAATCCCAAAATTTCATAGACGCATTATTCTAGTCAATTACAGGCTCTGTTTTCACGTTATTGGGATATAATGGCAAATCCAAGAATTTTACCTATAGCTTAGAATCATTATACAAATTGTAGGACTTAATTCGATCTTAATAAAGCCATTCAAATTCTCATGTAAATGTCTGTTACTTTAATTGCAGTTTGTGTTTTCTCACAAGAATTAATCAGAATATTTTATTAATAGAAATGGACAATATTTAATTGACAAAGAATACAAAAATAAAACAGAATCAATTCTGAAAAAAAATTATTCTACATTATTTTTGTGTTGACAGGTCACATTTGAGGCATTCCATGTGTAGTGTACACACTCACAACGATTTGGATTACTAACAAAGCGCCACCTATATGTCTAATTTTATCATTATGGCAATAGGAGGGTCCGTTTGGGAGTCCTCAATGCTTAGCCCTTTTCGAAAGATCCTCGAACTTACGTCAGACATAATTCAACTCAGAGTTAACCGATTTTATAAATGTTTGTTTCATAAATCTTATAAGAGCAAGTGCTTAATTTTTTATGGTATTAAAAAATTGTATTTGTGTAATAATAAAAAAACCAAAAAATATAATTTCAAAATATTAAAAATGACGCCCAACCTAGCGGCAAGTTTTATTTTGCCAATTTTTTGTAAAAGCTTGAACCTAATCATGTTGTGTGGGTCCTAATTTATTTAGTTCAATCCAGTTCAGTGTTAGAATCAGTCACTAGAAATTTCGATCCTTGGGACCAGTCCTTAACTGTCGGTCCTTGAACTGTTTCCTAAAAATGTCGATGGTTTGTTAACCCAAATAAGAGTTAAGTATTAAGAGTATTGCACATATTTTGCAACAAATAGTCGTATTGTTATTTAATAAGAATAAATTACGAACATTTACTTAACCTAAATGAAAGTATTAGTTTGCCAATTTTTTGTAAGAGCTTGAACCTAATCATGTTGTATCGGTCCTAATTTATTTAGTCCAATCCAGTTCAGTGTTAGAATCAGTCCTTAGAAATTTTGATCCATGGGACCAGTCTTAAACTGTCGGTCCTTGAACTGTTTCCTAAAAATGTCGATGGTTTGTTAACCCAAATACTAGAAAAAATGGATTGGACTGGACGGTGGTCTTAAAGTAGGACAAACACAACACTAGTCGTACTCTTTTAGTAGTGTTGTTACGATCCGGGCTGAAGACTGCAGTCTCGTCCACTTCCGTCCTTCATATCAGCCCCCAAGAACCGGTAAATTTCGGCCTTTGATGACGTCACTCAACTTTATTTCTTTTTTTTTAATCAATTCTATGTTCCAAAGGAACGACTGTCTTAGGACTGATGGGACCAGTCCTAAGACTGGTCCCATCTGGACTGTACTGGACGAAATAAATTAGGACTGGTACTACTTAATTAGTAGTATTGTTTCGATCCGGACTGAAAACTGCAGTCCCGTCCACCTCAGTCCTCCTTATCAGTGCTAAAAGTTTATTAAGGTCGGTCCATGATGACGTCACTCAGCTTTATTTCTTGTTTTTTAATCAGTTTTATGTTGTACTGGTAGTCCCAAAGACTTAATTATGAGAACAGTCTTAAGGCTGGACTGGGCTGGACCAAATAACCAAGGACTGAAACAACCTGTAAATATCCAAAGGTTAGAGTGGGATCTTATGTCACATTTGTCTAGCATATTTATGAAACACCCTGAAGAGTGAAGACTTCTTGGCAAGGGATTTAGTACCTTACACCTGTGAACATCTTTATGTAAGAATAACTTTATACCCTTTCCAAAATGTTTAATTTCTCTTCTTATTATTTCTACTCATAGTTCTCCAATGCATTTCAAGCCTCATTCAAAATTAAGTCACGAAGCTCTCAAAACTTTTGTTAACACTTTTTATTCTTATATGTTTAGTATGTACATATATGGTATGTAGAAATAGGTAAAAAGGAAATAATTCCCTAGATAAGAGTTTGTTTTTTCTTTTTCCCCTTTCATATTCAGGATTGAATGAATAAATTCTTTGTTTAAAATAAATTCATTGAGAAAGTTGAAAAAAATTATGTTTAAAAATATGTAAAGTTTATCATATATTGGGCAGAAGAAGATATTTATGAGTATTTTAAGTAATTGTAGTGCTATTTAATCTCTAGTAAATCTTGGGGCAGGCATTCTTCATGTTTGGGTAGCCCAACCTAACCTATTTTTTTGTTTTTAGCATTGATGGAAGTAAAGATAGAATACGGGGCAGTGCAGATCTTTAGACTCAAATATTTGAGTAAATTTCGGGTAACCAATCTTTTGGATCCAGATCCGAAACAAAAATTAGACAGATACTTATCTCGAATATCATGAGCAATTCATCCAAAGTTCGAATATTAACAAATAATAGTCAGGGAAAAAGTAATTTCCTAAGAATTGGGATATGTATGCAAATTATCCCTTCACAATACCACTTTATCAGCTGGTATGTATTTTACTATTTTGTAAGTCATTTTTTCTTTTTATATAGGCAAATACATAAATTATTTCTTAGCATGAGTTTTTAACGTTTTAGCTTCACCTCTCAAAAATAAATTTCTACTTATAGAGTACTCATGATTACATTATTATTTTTTTTTTTTTTTTTTGGGGGGGGATTTGTTTTTGAATATTTTTTTGAAAAATGATGGAAAATGAAAATTATTTTAGAAAAAAATTGGAAAATTCCAATTTTTTTCAAAAATATTTGAAAATTGGAATTTAAAAAAAATCAACTTTAACATTAGAGGCAAATCCTGAGTATCAGCTAATTGCCAGATTAAAAGTCTTACTGAATTATTTTCGGAAGTTTAAAGTAAAAGTAGGATTAACAGTGAATAAAAACAGGACCTCTATTTTACCTTTAGGCTCCTGGAAGAGGATTTTGAAGTCGGAAGTTGTAAAGTTTGCAGAATGGTGGAAATTTTGGGTATAAAACGGAATAGTAATAGTATTCATGAAGATAACTGGAATGAAATTTGCACCTCCGTCAAGAAAAGACTTTATTTTTGGAAAAGATTCAACCTTCAAAAAAGAGTTGACTTTAATAACAATTTGGTAATATATTTAATTTTATATAAGGCTACAGCAAGTCCACAACGGGATGAAAAAGCTATTTTAGAAGAAGACAAATGGCTTCATGGTTTGTTTTATAAGAATTAAATTAAAGCTTTGATAAGACTTAAATCCCATATAGGTGGTAGAGTAGCCCAATTATCTCGTATTGTCCAGAAAATTTACTCCAAAGTTTTTGTGGATATTTCAAGAAATCCTGCAGTAGAATGGAGAAGAAGTATAACGAACCGAGAACTATACATTTGGCTTATGATGGGGACTAATTCGACCAACAAAATTACATTTTTGATCTCTCTAGGGCCCAGCTCAGAGAATAATATGGATGCTCCCCCTACATTCCCCCTGGAGCTTCAATTATAAACTATAATGTTAATTTAGGTACTTTTTACGCAATTGATCTGGTTTATTTATTTATGTATGTTCTAATTAATATAAAAACCAAATAACGATGGTTGAAAAAAAATATTGAATTTCAAATATTACATTTTTCGATCAAAAATTTCAAATATGACATTTTCTAGTAAAAAGAAAAAATTGCCGTAATTTATGATGGGCTACACCCCCACCATCCAACGCCCTGCAGACGTCCCTAACTTAGTCTTGATATCCATAATCTTCCTACAAAATTTATCAAAATCGGTGAGTAACTTTTCCGTCATGCTGCTTAAAATAAACTGAAGTGACTAAAATCTTTATTGGTGGACATAATCGATAAAAACTCCTGGAATATGCAAGAAAATTTAGTAAAAAACTTGAAAGAATGAAGTTAAATCTGGAATTTATCTTGTGAGAGGATCCAAATAAGCGCAGGAATGAGAAATAAACATGTGTTTTTTTTTAAAGCGGAGGGTTTCAAACCCCTTAGGAAAATAACAGAGGGTAAAACGTACTCTGATAAATAAACTTATATTTATTGATAAAAAACGACTCACAATAAAATATAATTTATACATAAAAAAAGTAATAAAAATACAATTTAAATTGATCAAAAATGATTAAGAACAAAATTAAATGAAGGGATTTTAATGTACTCTTTTTAAACCCAATGAGTTTACATCTGCTTACAATGCAAAAATGCAAATTATTTGAATGGTATGTATGACAATACCTAGATAAATAGATATAATTAATACCGTACACTTCGTCGCCGCCGAAGTGATGAGGGGGCAGGAGTATGGGACGCACCATGAGGAATTTAAGAGAGGAAGGAACTAGAAAAAGGGGACGGGAGGAAAGAAAGCAATACTCTGATAAAGGGTTAAAACAAAACAGTATTCTAATAATAAAATATTGTAGATTGAAAGAAAATACTTAAAATATGAGATCAAGATCAGCTATATGCAACATTAAAGAGGCTGACAAGAAAGAGGAGACAAGAAGGTTGAAACAACAGTAAAACAAAACATTTATGTGACTAATGTTCAATCAGTTACACACCGTCGATCAAAAAAAGGCATGCACTTTTGTAGAGCGCAAGGGATATATAACTGTAATATTTCTCTACAAAAATCCCATATCTAACAATATTGCAAGTCAAAAGAGCAACTTGTATAGACAATTTCAACTCTATAATTAACTATGAGAATTCTAGAAATAATGGGTATGTTAAAAAAAAAACGGAAAATCAACATGGTGTCCCTGACAATTTGAGAAATGTTTTCCAGGATATCAGCCTCAATCACCTGTGACAAGGGGGAAAAGGAAATAAACAAGGACATTGGCAAGAATCCCAAAAAGAAACTCATTGATGAACCTCTACAAGCAGATACCGGATTTATTTCTGGAGGGTTGGGGTGTATCTAGGAGCTAAACAAACAAACAATGACTCCTTTAAAATAAAATATAACCAAGGTTGTCCCATATTGGTCTAGTAGTTCAAACGGTTCCGGTTCTTGAACCGCTAAAACTGGAACGGACAAAGTCAAACCGAGACCTAAGTATATTGCTTATCGGTCTCGATTCTTGTGTTTTTGTTCTTAAATAGAATATATAAATAAAATACTATATATATGATCAAAAAAATGATTAGCTTTAATCAATAAGTCAATTTTTGTGTAATTGCAGCGTTTTCTAATGATTGTTTACGCCGCCAGGGTGATACAGTTGTATCTGAGCTCCAAATAGCTAAGGGCTTCTTATGGATCTGGAAAAGTGGTTTTAGGGACCAGACGGTTGAAATAAAAAAGGAATGGGGTGGGGTAGATTATGGATCCAGGTCCGATACTGAACTTGTCGGATTTCTATAATATGATAATTTTAATATTTTTTTAAGCCAGGGTTTCCAAAACTTTAATATGCCAAGGCCCACTTACACTAGTGCATTTTTTAGATGAGGCTCACTTTGTACGAAACAGGTATAGTATGTATGTATAGCCTAAAAGCAATCCTCAATTCTCCTTCCATAGCCTCCCCACTTTGAAAACCATTGTCTTAAGCAACCAACTTTAGTTTTTAGGAGCCCTTCTGGAACTTGGGTCACTACTCTGCGTACAAGGTAGCTTCGACCCAATTTGTATCAAATATCATTTCCTGGGCCCTAATTTTCTAGCGACGCCCCTTGTTTTAAGTGCCTGTTACCAAACTGAGCCTGTATAAAAAGAAACGAGACCGGAACCAAGACCGATAAAGCTGAACTGTGACCCAAACCGTGGAAATGAAAGAATCGTGACCCATAGAACCGCAGAACCTGAACCGTATAAAACCTTCAATAAAACCATTTCTTATTATTGTATTGTGACAATCAATTTAAATTAATTCAAGGGTAATTTGCGACACACCCAAAGGATACATAAGAATAATTTGTTCAGAGAAATTGATGATCCTTCAATATTAATACAAATGTAATCTACAATAAATTTTAGAAACATTATTCTGGCTTCTTTTATGTTGACGCTTCAAATATATTATGTAAAAAATTAATGGTGAATTTATTTTCTGTTTTTTTTATTTTTGTTCAAGATTATTTTTGTGTTTATTCACTAGGAACATAATTGATTATTATTTTTTATATATAAGGTTGCGTGTTCAATTGAATTTTCTATTTGTTCCGATTCCCCAATTTATATTTTTTATTGTTAAATCAATATCGAATCATATATATATCACTTATTACCATAAATGTACCTTTATAGTCATTACAGCTGTGTATCTAAGATGAGACCCAGCCATTTTTTAATGACCATAGCAACTTTTTCTTGGATAAGAAAAAAAAGTACAACTACATACTATAAAATAAAGAAATAAATACAAGTTATTTTAAAGACAGAAAGAAACTCTTTGTTGTGAAAATAATATAGACAATGAAGGAATTACTTGTTTGACGAAAAAATAAATAAATAAGAAATGTCATAAAAAGTTTGTATTTTTTATTATTATCTATATATTTTTTTAGCCTCTAACTTACTTAGTTACTTACTTAGTTAAACCAAAGCAATAAAATAACAATTCTTCCTATTGATCTGGTTCAATTACTAAAATGGAAAAGGGGTTTTATTTTCTTATTTTTCTTCTTGAAAAAGAAGTAAAAACAACTACATTAGGGTGAGGCGAGTCTGATATCAGACCTTATTTATTCGGTGCAGTCCAGATCTTAGGACTGGTCCTTTCAGTTCTTGTGGCCGGTCCATAATATACCCTCAGTCCTTCGGACTGTCAGTAATAATAGAATTGATTAAAAAACGAAAAAATAGAATTAAACTACTTAATCTAGGACCAATTTTTTTTTAATTTTTTGGACTGATCCCGATGTTACCTTGCTAAAACAAAAATACATATTTTATTTTATTGTCAGCTACTGATCACTTCCACTCACTTGATGGCTATTTCATATTATGTTATTTTTGACAAATAAACGAAGTAATAATTTATTAAATACCTATGCTCCGTTTCCAAAAGGACAGGATTACAATTTTTTAATGATCCCCCGTCGTATATATACCTATATATATAGGTATATACAGGTCATTTCATTATTTCTATCAAGAAGTTTTGGCTATTATTTAGAAGTAAAAATGTGTAATTGCAGATTTTAAAATTAAAATTACAATTCAAATACTAAATTTTTTGGGGAAAAAAAAAAAATCCAAAATTCATAGTTGTATACAAAAAATACAAATTTTTGGAAAAATAAATTAAAAATTACATTACAAATATTAAATTTTTTTGGAAAAAAAATACAAGACTCCATAGCTATTTACAAATAAATAAAAATTTTTGCTCTGTGGCATAATTTGTCTTATGACGAAAAAAATACTATTAAAAAAACAAAAAATCCTTATTTTTTGGGGTCTTAAGCCCCTTTAGCCCACCCTCTTCTGACGTCCCTGTATAAATTTCATTTAATTATATATAAGCCACCAAAAATTAGATAACTTATCAATTATCATGTAATTTATTTTTCTATGGAGTTTTTGTATTACGGAATTCAAATAAAGTAAGACTAATACGCTGATAATAGAACCTTGTGCAATATTAGTGATAATGAAAATAATGAAGAACATGAAAAATTAGGAAATAAGTGTAAGAACCCCTTAAAATTCATTATTTCTTCCTAAATTTTTTTTTTTTTTTTTCTAAATAGATATTTTAGATTTTAATATATAATTTTGAAAATATTAATACTGTTTTTCTTAAAATTACAATTTAGTACCAAAAAAGTAAAAAAGTTTCAGAAATTGGCGAGATTTACTTTGTTGAAAAAAATTCAAAACTCAATACCTATTTAGAGGAAAAAAAATTCATATAATTTTTTTTCAATATACAGCTATTCAGAAAAAAATTAAATTTTTGAAAAAAAAATTCAAAAATCTACAGCTTTTTATAAAAAATTAACATACAACAAATTTCAAATATTAAATATTATTTGGAGATGAACTTCAAAAATCTATAGCTATTTACAAGAAAAATTAATTTTTTCGAAAAAAAACTCCAAAATTAAATTTCAAATATTAACTATTTTTTAAATTAGAAAAACTCACAGATGTACACAAAAACTTAAATTTTTTAGAAAAAAAATTCGCAAATTACATTTTAAATATTAAATTTTTTAGAAAAAAAAATTCAAAAATTACATTTTAAATATTAAATTTTTGGAAAAAAATATCCAAAATCAATAGCTATTTACAAATAAAAATTAAATATTAAATTAAAAAAGTTATATTTTTTTTACCCCCTACACCCTGAGGACGCCTCTGATTTGTAAATATTTTCTTTCTCCCACGGGTCTTACAGCTGTTGTAATATTACGTCATGACTAAGAAGCTGCACTTTTTCCCAACATTCTTCCAATTGTCAGGAGTATCACGTTAATTTAAGGTTCTAGTTGTTTATTTACATACCGACAGGTCATATTTTGTAGAACTTTATACGTAAGACTGTCTAATGTGACTCCATGGGCGTCTGCAGGGTTATATTTTGGATGGGGTTTATATTTTAAAAAATATACATATCTTCCTCTAAATTTGATAAAATGTCATTTTTCTTACAAATCAGAATTTATTATTTTATTAAGACAAAAATGCCTTGATTTGGGGGACTGGAGCAGTTGTAGCCCTGTCCTGCGTACGTCCCAAGTGTCAGTACTTATTTGGGATCTAGGACCACGGTCTATTCTATTCAGTTCCATCCAGACCAGTCCAATCTCCCTTACCGGTCGTTAAAGAAGGTAAAATAATCTTTCATAACATTATCTAGTGTGGTTTTCCTTCTTTTTTCATTTTTCCGTTGTATAATTAAATAAATTACGTAATTAAGTAAGTAATTATACGTTAGTATAATATTATATCCCATATATATTATTTGGCATAAAAAACCATCGACACTTTTAGTGAAAATTCTAATGAACGACAGTGGAAACGGTCCTAATGACGGTCAGTCCTAAAGATCAGTCCCGAGGACAGATAGAACAATTCCTAAGACTAGACTGGACCGAATAAATAAAGACCGACACAACACTAAATTTGTCCGGCATTTCACTTACTTTTTACCAAAAAAAAAAAGTATTTTTTGGTTATAAATAGTAATTTTTCGAAAAAATGATATGAATATTTTCTAATCAATGTATTTTAATCTAAAGTATAAATTTTGTTCTCAAAACTTTGCTTTTTACTCTTGCAATGAAACTGCACAGATGTGCTTATTAGGTCCATACACATCCCCAAATGAAAAAGTTTAGCACTATACTTCATCATGTTTTGGAAATGTTGTGGCCTCTGCTTCACCCACCCTAATGTACATATATTGATTGAAGTTAATTTAATTTTCAATTCTGTATGTAATTTATGACAACGTCTTTGGAGATTTTTTATTTTGTTTGTTTATTTAGAAATGAAGTAATTGACCGACTCTAAAAAGGGGAAAAAGTTGTACAATGAACTTAATAGGGGGGGGCAGTGTTAGCTGCAACAAAGGTTGTCTCCCACAAGACGGTTGCAACAACTAAAAGACATCAAATTTGATTTATAAATTTTAAGAAAATATATATAGAGATTAAATAATATTTTCGTCAAATTTTGAACAATTAAATTTCATCACAACATAGAAGGCTGAGAAATAAGATTAATATTATATTATAGATCACGGATCATTAGTATGGAATAGATATATTTTTAGTGATGGGACGATTAATCGGAATTTAATGTAAATATTATTTACATTAAATAAGGAAAGTGGTTCATTTTATCAATTGTAATTCTTAGAAAATTATAATAAAATGCTTATGATTTTTTAACTATTAAATAAAATATTTAAGACTCGGCATTGGGAAGTTTTACAAAAATTGCATCGGCATTTACAATGGCATCCATGCATGGAGACATTGTAAATCGTCTTTTGGGACATTATAAATGGCCTTCTTGGACAATCCCGCGCCGAGGAGCGCTACTATCTCATCCTCTTTCCGTACTGTTTGTTCATAGTGGCGACTAAGACAATGTTTTTCTTATCAATCGACAGCTAATTATGTATTTTGCAACATGGTTTATAGGAAAATTGTATGAAAAGGGCTCTTAACCTCTCGAAATTTGCATGATAGACATAAGTAATTAAAAACGGTTGGCCCAGTATGATATGCTCCCTTCCGTAGGCCAAATCACCCAAAAAATGAATTATGTAGGTCATTTTCATGTTTCTTGAGGTAAAAACTATCAGAAACACACCATTTAAATCCTAGGAAAAAATTTGTTGTTTAGTGTAATTAATAACTCAAATGATATCAGGTATTGGAAAAACATTGAAAAATTGATTGCGTTATTACAAAAATAATGATACTCAAAGTTCTATTTTTTACACAATATCTGTATAACATTATACAATCAGCTGTTGTTTTTTGTAATTTCGAGACAAGGGACTGCTGTAACTGTCCCTGTTATATCCGACATATGTACAGGGTCGTGCACTACAACTGGAACACAATTTGACCTCATCTAGACTCTGAACAATGCATTGTGACGAATTATTTGGTTATATTTAAAAGCTTAGATGGTAATAGCATATCAATGATCAATATGACCTCAATGGGCCTCCATCACTGCTCAATTCTCCCACGGAGTAACCGTTTTACTTCATACAGAAAAATACTAATCTTGCATAAATGGTCCCAGAGTTAGTAATATTGATTTTACTGTCAAATAATGGTTCTAACATTTGTACATATATCTTTTCAATATACAGTTTTGAATAAATAAAAAAAAGGTTTGCATTATCTTGCTTAGCTTTCCATTTTTGTCTGTGTTTAACTTTTTCAAGGAATAAAAACTTAGTCAAAAAATTCTAAATTTCAAGATAATAATAGGCTACTATTTGAAACCATTGTTATTACATAGTAATACTAATTACTAATAAAGAAAAATTTAAATCTTTCATAAACGGTGCCAGAGCTGGTTACAATTACCCCAAAGTAATTGCACCATTTTTTTTTTCTTTTAAATAATCTAAAAATTAACATTTTTTGAAATTTTTTGTTAAAAATTCATAGCTATTTACAAAAAATTAAATTTCAAATATTAAATTTTTTGGAAAAAAATTTCAACCAACCAAAGCTATTCAAAAAATTTCAAAATTCACAGTTGTTCTTAAAGAAAATTTAAAAATTAATTTTTTTGAAAAAAATGTCAAAAATCCATAACTATTCACAAAAAATTAAATTTTTGTAGAATAATTTCAAACATTAAATTTGTAGCTCTTTTGCATAATTTGCTCGAATGTCCTTTTAAGAAAGAAAAAAATTGCCCACATTTTCACCTAAAACTTTCTCATTCTCACACAAAAACTAGTAAATTCTGACTAGTAAAACACAAAAATTTCTTATTTGGGGAGGGGCTACAGGCCATCAACCCCTGTGGACACCACTGATTCTAGCATACTTAACTTTGGAGTTATTTCCTTCAAAGAATTTTAAAAAGTCCAAATTAACAAAGTATAAGTGATCGTGTTTCTCTATATCGACAACTGATTTAAAATAAAAACAAAGAAAATAAACGGAAATTTATTTGATTACTCATATAACCGTTTGTATAAGCAAGGGGAACAACTCGTTTGTGATTCACTCTTACGGAAACTAAATGAGGGCAAAGTTTGTTCGAATTGTAAAGCACGACCCTGTCTTGTACTTATTCAATTTCTTAATGGATATTAACTAATAATATTGTTTTGCAAAAGGTCTTTTGCAAGAAAATGTTTACGCACATTGTATTTATACACAAATCAAAGAAATTTGATTCAATAAAACTTCCTCTTTCTATTATTCTTTCATCATTCTAAAAGGAATTATGAAAAAGTCTTTGTCGATACAAACATATGTACATAGAATCTACAATCATACACAGATGAGTATTTAGGTCATAGAAGGCTAAAATGCCATATTACTACTCAAAGGTAGACACAAATTAATTATATTAATGGTCGGTCAAAGTTTCATTACGAAAAGTAGAAAAATATTATTGGAAGGACATTCATTCTGGGAGAAGTATCGGTCTGCTTAGGTCCAAAGTATTTATACTTCAAAATCAGTGCTAATGAACCACAATGATATATCAACAACACAATGTCGTATCCAGGGGTGTTACTAGCTTTCATTAAAAAACATTAACAGAGTAATATAATTCCTTATATAAATTGGTTTATTATATATGTTGTGTACAAGTTGTGATTCCAAGTTGCAACCAAAAAATGAGATGAATAATTTTAAATGAAAGATTTACAGTGCTTTGATGTGGATCATCAATAGTTGAATGTTTCGGGGATGATGGATAAATCAATGCGTCATTTTTGACTATTTTAATTTAAAAAATACTGAAATATACGGATATATAATGATCGGTCGAGAATTGGGTTTTTCAACATATCATGTTGAAAAAACCAATTCTCGTCCGATCATTGAAATTAATCAACATTGAGTCAGGTCAGTACTTGGATGGGAGACCGCTTGGGAACACCTGATGCTGTTGTCTTTTACCCCTTTTATGCATTTACTTGGAAAAATGTTGATATATTCGGGGACATATTCTAAAGTTCAAATGTCCACAGTTATATTACACATAAATGCAAAATAACCATTTAATTTTAATACCTATATCATAATTAAATGAAAGTATCAGTTAACAGTTGGTAATAAGAATGATCTATGTTGTAATTAAATAATGTATCTATGACGAAGAAATTGAAACAAGTTGGAGCATGTACAGACATCATAACATATATAAATATACAGGGTGGTCTGGCTAAATCACGACAATCTTTAACTATATTCTGAACAATAAGGAAAGCATTAAACTCAGTTATTTCAATTTTAAAGGGAGAGGTGAAGGCTTAGCTTTAAGTTAGTTTCACTAAATTTAATTCAAAACAAGTATTTACGATAGACCTGGAGGAACACAGTCATCGAATTTACTTGTGCAATATACCGCCTAGCGTACATCAAGAAGATTCTCAGATATCCAAAGAGCACAGCCTACGACATCTACAACCACTGGATTGAGGATGGGGTATATTAGAGAAAAGCCCACAAGTCCCAGAGTGATAAAATACGCTCTTCCATATTCCTCGTCGGACTGAAACATTCCTTGAAGTCATCTCCTGCGACTCTGATTACTGTTCTTGCCAAGAAACCTCGAAGTAAGCTGTGCAACAGTCTTCAAGCCTATAAATGCTGACCTTAGGATGAAATCATACCGCCTCTACAAAAGACATATCCATACAGAAAAATGAAGCCCACCCGGGCTCTGACCGGAAGAAATTTGCTGAACGATTTGAAGTCCCATGGTAACCGAATCATAATTTATTCAGACGAGAAACAATGGATTGTCAGAACAACCGATAGTTGGCCACAAAGAGAGAGCTAACGTCTCCCACGTCTTGAAAACAAAGTTTGTAGCGAGCATCATGACCTGTGGGGTCATTGGGAGAAACGGCAGTGTCATGCCCCTCAGAGGAAAGGGTGAGCACCGACAAGTACTGTTAACTACTGTCTAACCAAGTGATATCTTCAATGAAAACTGTGGCTAATGATGTTGAGTTCATGTTTCAACATAACAAGGCCCCCTCCCATAAGGGCCACAAGACCCAAAACTTGTTTAAAGAAGAGAAGGTGTCATTTCACTAATATGAATTCCATGGATTACTTCTTTTAGGAACAGTTAGAGAGGAAGGTATCTGCCAATTCACACAACATCATCGACTCCTGGAAGGCCTCCATGATCAAGTACTTGAACAAAGTCTTCCCCGCAGACGTGGTCAGAGCCTGTAAATCCTTTAGCCCTCGTATCAAGCAAATGATTGGCGAAAATGGCAAATACATTCATTTATTTTTTCTTTTGTATTATTAGAACGTGTAAATAAAATTTCAAGCCTCTAATTACTTTCCATATTGATCAGGATGTAGCTAAAGGTAGTTCGGATTTACCTGAACGACCCTGTATATAGGTATATATATGATAATAAGAAACCATAAAGGGGCTAGCGATGCCACTCGTCATAACTACGGGGGAGGGCACAAGAGGTCCATCTCCCAAAAAAGATATTTCTCGTCTCCCCGACTGAAATATACATTAATAAATCATGTTTGCCTGCTCTTATGTATGTCGACACCTCATTTTGGAGTGTGTGCTTAATATATTATTTTACAACTGAGTGACCACTTCATCTAAGAAATAACAATATAGCAACAAACATGTGTATCTTAAGCTCAACGCATCAGTGTTTTCACTGACGAAATAAATTGCATTATAATTGTAGGAGACGCCATTTTTGGTTGTACAAGGTTGATATTTTTACCAGGATAAAAAAGAAAATGAAATGCACTAAAAATCTATATGAAATATCTAAATTTTTAAGAAAATTGTTAAATCGATTAGGGACAAGAAAACTAGAATAATTAGAAGCAAATATCTTGTTATTTTAAGAAAAAATTAATTTATTGTCTATAATAAGAAAATAACATTGTATAACGATTTAATTTTAATAAATTTATCGGGTTGAAATAAAAAAAAACCACTCTATTTAATAATACAGTTATATATTTGGATATACATGAAGGTTCAAGTCATTATATGTGTCAATTATGTATGTCATGGACTCAGGCAAGGATATCTACAAAGACCACTACACTAATCTGACCTTCTATTAGAATTCAACAGTATACTTATGAATAATGAATAGTTATTGATGTTGATCTCATCATAATTCAAAACGGATTTGAGGGATTCCTGCTAATAATATGAGAAAAGATTTTCATGGATTACTGTTAATACTTAAAATTAAATTGTTACTTAACTGCATTTTTTGATTGACTAATAAATGTTGTATATGATTGAATGCATGAATGCCTATATTAATGGCATGTTCAATACTCATACTTTATATAAGCTCATTTTTTTATAAATGACCTTATAAAAACATCTGATATTGAATAATACAGTGGTTCTCAAACTGCAATATGTGGACTCCAAATAGAATTTATGTTGAAAAATAACATAAGGACGGACCGTTACAAAAAAAGTCATCAAATATTTTATAACGTTTATTAGGTTAAATAAAAAGTTCTGAGCTTTTTTCGCTTTATACATTTACTAAGCTAGGTATATCTCACGATTAATAGATTGCAACAAGAAAAGTTTAACGTATGCTTAAATGTTAGGCGTACACTTAAAAAAAGTTTAAATACAGTTTCGTGTTTTGGTGAATCCAGTTGTGTGTTACAGCTCCCTAAGTTGGAATTAAAAAAAAGAAAGAATTCGATACATTCGATACGAAAAAATATTGTGTTGTTTATAAACCAATAAAATATCGAATGCAACAGCAAAGTACAAGTTTCAACAATTCCGTTCGCTTAATATGGACTTCGAAAATATCAATTAAATAATGGAAATCTTCGTTTAAGATCCCCACGTTACCCCTTATTCCGTTGCTCAAGAACTTTAGATTAGCTAGAAAACCATTTGTAACCACCTAAATCAGATAATCATAACAATGATAATTTTATTGTCAAAATAAAGAGAAAACACCCTCATAATTTCTTACTTCACCCATTATTTTGATAAAAAAAGGTCATCTAAAATGTTTTGTCCAATTATATATTATGCCATTACACAGAAATCGTCTTGCACCAGTCTTTGCCAATGATTATGGATCTCACACTGAATAAAATGTTCTAAAATTTAGGTATACTCCCAAAGAACAAATTTCATAAAGTTTGACCTTACATTGAAAAGTATATTAAATGTTATAATTAAAAAATTTAATAAAATAAAGTCACTCAAAAAAATATTATTTAATTATATACATGTAAAATATATTAAGTTTGAGAACCACTGGAATAATACACCAATACTAAAGCTTCAAAACAAAGTAGCTAAACGTGACTGATAGCTAATAAGGTTATGTATGTAAAGAAAAAAACATAGTATAGTGATTTGAAAAGGGGAAACGGTTGATGCGTGCTACATTTCTTCTATTTTATTTATTATTTCATTAGTCGTGTTGTGTTAACATCTCCCTCAAAAAAGAAAAATTCTTGCCTATCTTTGGTGTAAATTGATTTAAAAATGCATTATAAAATAAATATATCTGAATTTAAATATAATTATAATTTTTTTCCTGCACTAAACGCTATTTTAAATCTAGTAGTTGTCCTCTTTATAGAAATAATTAATCTTCTCCCACCAGGATCATACAACAGGAAGCTGATATGAACAAAAGTCTTAGTTCAGGGATATTATATGTCTTGCTCCAGCCTTCTCTTCGCTCTTTTAGAAGAACCACGTCTTTACTGATAGCTAAAGGAGATTCCTGGTCGCACAGATATCTTTTTCATCATCCAAGATTTCGCTTTTTATAATAAACATACGTGTTCTTTAACATTTCCTATCATTTCCCCTCATGACAAATGCTATTTTTCTTCCCTTTCCAGAATTGTCCTTGTCAATTTAGTTAAAAAAAGTGAATTCATAGAAGCTACGTAGTTAGTTAGAGAGTAATGTTTGATTATACTCAATGGACAGAGTGAACAAAAAAAGTTTTGCTATGCCCACTACTTTGTACAAATAGTGATCACGTGATCATCGTTTCGCCATTTGATATATTTTTTTTGTATGAATACTATATACATTATGTTCAAATGTATAAAGGATGTCACTTCAAATCTTGGAACAATTCTCACTCCCTGAGGTGGCAACCAGGGAGTTATTAGCTTTTATCATTTGGGGGGATCAATTATCAACACAGTATCTAATCTAATATACATATTTATAAGTTATAAACGGTCGAACATATCAGTCCAAAATTTAGCAAGTACATGTATAAAATATTAAAGCATGTTCATATCAAAGTTAATAGAAATACAAGTTCAGACTATCATATAATTGGACTTGCTAGAATTTTCAATTTGATGGGTCGTACAGACTGATGGGCATGACAGGCAGATTTTGACAAAGCACGCAACAAATCATAGTCTATGACGTCACTATTGCTAGAATTTTCAATTTTGATGTATCGTACCGACTGCTGGGTAAGAAATACATATTTTGACTCAACACGGGACCACTCAAACAGGACGTAAATATTAAAAAACATGGTGGAAGTCAAACATCAGTAGTGCACGCGATATGGTATGACCTTGTATTTCTTTTAACCCTGGTTCATATGAACTTTTCAACATATCCTTTTGCTTCTCTCTCCTTCCTCTGTATCTACCCTTTTCTCTTCTCCATCTATCTCTTTCTACATTCCTCTCTCTGTCTTTACACTTTTACCCTCATTTCTTTGTTTCTATTCTCCTCTAATCAGGACTGCAACGTAAGTACCCTCTTCTAGTTACTTATTTAAATTTCATATATTCAATAAATATATGTTTAAAGAAGGGACTAGTGATACCTCTGGTGGCAACACATATTATTATACCTTATTCATGCATCGGTTATTCCTTTTTGAGTTGACCAATTTTAATGGGAGCAATAAAATTAAAATAGAATTTTATGGTATCCATTTACTCTATACTACCAATAGTATTGCTATTATTTTTGTTTGTTCAATTCTCATCCAAAAATATATGTAATATCCTTTAATATAAAGAATAGAAATACCCCAAAGGGCAACATTCCAAGCAAAAAAAAAAGACATTAAAGTAATTAATTAAAATATTTTATTGAAGAACATAAAAATGTTTTTTTGCATTTTTGTTCCTACATATATCTATTAATCTACCATTGACATTGACTGACCAATAAACTCGAAAGCCAACATTAATATTGAGCAATATATAGAGTAGTATAAAATGTTAAAAAGATGGAGTGCAATACTTTTTTGTAGTTGAAAGCTCTAAGGACAAAGTGTGACTCTGACGATTTGTTTGGAGGTATGGAGGTGAGTTATTACATCTATCATGTGTATGGCACATGGTACATGGCATTTCTCTCCCTCTAATAAGACACATTTTAACTCACTGAACCTCTTTCATTTAAAAGGGAGAATTGGGGATGTTTGGAGTTCATAGTACGGAGTGGTCCATCAAAATCTGAACACTTTAAACTTCAACAAGATATAATTTATAAATAAGCAATATAATTTTAACAAAACTAATACTATAAATAGATGTGTCTCTGAGCTTTCTGAATCATAAACGTAGCCCCCCCCATTGAAGCAATGATGGCTTCCAGTCGTGGTGGAAGGCCTAGCGCCCGGTGCAGATGTAGTATTCTGCCATGGCGTCTCCGTAATGGCTGACAGTGGCTTTGAGGGCCTCTCTGTTTAGATGACGGGCACTGCGGGCCTTCCCTTCAACATGCACTCAAAAGGTATCGGTGAGGGGGTTGGTATCAGGTCTTTAGAAGGGCCAAAAGTGTCAATAATGAGAGTTCAATAGAACTCAAAAGACTCATTCAAAAAATTCTTGCAACAAAGGAGAAAGGTTTTTTTATTGCTGGCGTCAAAAAGGACCTCTCCACTCTCACAAGACTCCTTCCGCCAACTTTTTATAGCTCTTTGGGTATTATGATGTGAAACCCTGAGATTTCTTGCATGAGCACTCATATACTTGAGGGGATTGGCCTCGGCTATTTTCTTTAGCTACTTCGGATCCAGTTTGGCCTTTTATACAGAGCACATGTTTCTCTCCAACGTTTCGAACTTGCTGACGGCGTAGAAGATGGTCCTGGAATTCCCAAATGCTTGGGGTGCAGCAATGGAAATGCGTGGATCACGTGCAAGTGTCATTTTCTCGACTTGCACTTAAGTTAAAGAGCTCAAATTGGATTTTTTTTTCTAATTAATTGTTTATTCTTTAATATGTCGAAATAGGAATTAATATACATCACTCAACCTTCATTAATTAGTAAGTTTACAGATTTCAGTGGACCACCCGGTACAGCGTATTTTCTGTCCCTAGCAGAAAATAATAAAATGCAGTAAAAAAAATATACTCCAATATTGAGACAGTTGATGTATGTCGGCTTTAAGTAAGATTAATTTCTCATACTGATTATCCTAGGGTGCATTGATAAAATAACCATAACATTATTCATCCAAAATTTTGAACTTTTCTTTTTTTTGTATGAGGAAAAGAGAAATTTTGCAGGGCCTCTGGCTATTCTCAAAGTACACCATTCCACCTTGAGGTACAGTTAAAGATACACTACTCAAGGTAGACATAAGAAACAGGTCGAGTTTAAGAGAGGCCACTTGTGAATCTTTCTCCAGACCTTACTCATGATTGGGAACCAAAACTGGACATGATTTGTAAATATATATACACGAAGAACACATATTTACAAAAAGGTCAAAAAATAGTAAATGAACTGACCTTTTTTTTTTTAAAAGGCCGTGTAAAAAATATAAATAAATATTATTTTTAAATAAAATATCATAAACAAAGCCATAGAAGGCCAGGCCTTTTCTTAAAAAAGGTTAATCAATAAAAAAATAGAAGATCAGATTATTTGAAAAAATATTATTTTCTAAAAAAGTAAAAATATTGTATAAATCAATCAAATTTTAAAAAGAAAAGAAAACAAGGTTATCTCACATTAATCTTTGTTCCAAACCTTGCTCACGCTAAAAACTGGCTCCGAATATGTTTGATGTTGTGTTAGTTCTGATTTATTAGGTCTAGTCCAGTCTTACCACTATAAATTCTCGTGATCGATTCTTACGACTATTGGTCCTCAGGACAGTCAGTTTTAGAACTGATTAAATAAAATAAAAAATAAAATTGAGTTACGTCGTCAAGGACTATGATTTATAAGTTTGTAGGACGAGAACTGGACCAGAACGAGATTGAACAGGAGGGACTGCGGTCTTCAGTCCGAAATAATAACCGACACAACACTCATTGGAAGTTCGAAATCCCCATTTTCAAATTAATTATTAAACTTAAATGCATAATATGATTATTAATTATTTAAGAGGATTCGTTTAAAATGCATTACTTTGAAAAATTAGTTATTATAACTATTAATCAAATAAAACTCGCATATCAAAAGTCCTTAATTATAAATTCAAAGTTCCATCAACTTATGATGGAATTCGACAGTGCAATATTATTAAGTAATTATCATACTAAACAAATATTTCATTATGGCCAAAAAAGTAAGGATTTAATTAAAGTAATTTAATAATCCTATTATGTTAAACCATCATAGACAATTTCATGCATAGAATGAAAATTTAAATTAATAACCTGATATATTAATTATTCATTAAATTAGTTTTAGAGGATATTATAATTTAAGCACTAAGAGATTTAAAACAAGTGAAAATATTTGCATAAAGCAAGAGTACTTCAATGACGTCACCTTATTGCATAAACAGCCAAAAGTTGGAGTTAAAGTTGCTGATATTTTGATGTCATTTAAAAAAATAGACAATGCAAAAAAATTGATTAAATTGTTTTTTCCTTACATTTATCAATTGATCTGTCCAATACAAACAGAGAAATCCGCGGGTTTTTTTAATTTCAAATAATGTTTAATGCAGTTGTAGTTTTGGTAAGTAAGTATTACTAATTATATATACATTTGATCAAAAAAGAGTTGTATTAAAGTGATATTACCTTAATTTAATGATTTCATTCATAAATGATGATTTTCATAATCATAATTACTATCATACAACTCGGTCATTATTCATAAGATTTATATTTTGTTTTAAAATATTTAAAAAAACTTGACGAATTAAAAATCATATTGATTTTATCAATTACAGCTTTAGTCAGCAAGTGTGTTTGATCGGTCTAAAAGAAACTAAAAAGACTACAGTCCTATCAGTCTCGTCTTAATAAAATTTGTCAGTCCTAGGAGAGGCCATATCGATCTTTTTTTGGTAGCTACAACAGCTGAAATGACGTAATACCTTACTACGTCATTCCTTTCTGGAAGTGTTATCGTAACTTCGTACAACGAGTCAAAATGCCTTAAATTAAATGCACGATGTGTGTAGCTGGAAATTATCATTGTACGTTCTAGCTGTCTTGTATTATAATCTTCATTTTTTATAACTCAATCCTAGTTATGAGTGAAGAATACCTATAAAGATAGCTAGGACCAAATCAATGCAAAACAGAATAATCGATTCTTGGGACCGTTGAATCATTAAAAAGATCGGACCAATAACAAAAGACTGATTATACAATCAGTTCTAGGATCGATCCAACACTAGTCAGCAGTAATGATTGATTCATTAAAGACAATAATTTTCAAACTACAGTCAAACCTGAATATAAGAAATTCGGATATAATAAAAATACGTTAATAGTCAACGTTCTCTCGGATACCGAATTTTTTTGGTATAAAATACTTTGAATAGAATAAACCCAAGGTAAAAAATATTCAGCTAGTCAACTTTTTCTTCCATTTTTTTTTTTTTTTTGGGTATGAACTTCATAGTACGAGGGTCGTTTGAAAAGTACGTGCACAATCTGGGAGATGGCACTACCCGCTCGTATCGAAATTATGTTCAGCAAGTAGCATCTCTTTCAAGAATATAAACTAACTTTCAGCCAGATCCGTATATTGCTTTCTGTTTGGCATTCGTTTGACTGTCTTTCGGATTCGCAATGAATAATCCTCATCGACTATCTGGAAAAGTGTAAAACTATTACAGGTCCATATTATTCAACGTTATTGGACCGTTTGAAAACCGAGCTGCAAGAAAAACACTCATAATTAGTATACAAAAAAAAATCCATTACGACAACGCACCAGCTCACACCTCAGCAGTTGGGGTCGTAAAATTAATGGAAATAGACTTCCAACTTGAGATGACCACAGCACTAACAAACTCACATATTGGGCCGTGCAAAATTATTTACCGATGATGTAAATATACTTTTTAAGAGGTTTTGTTCCAAACGGATACAACCAATGTGATTGTTTCTTTTTAGTATTTTTTTCCCTACATCAAGTTAAAATAAACAAAAATCCTTCTTGTGAAGCGTAAAATCAACTTCCATTCAAACGTGAGACCATAGTCCAATCAGGAAACAAAGAGGATTTTTTTCGAAATTGCAGCCCTAAACTCCTCGATATACGCCAGTTGTAGTGCTCTCAGAACAACATTTCAAACGAACAGGTTTCATGAGGAAGAACTCGTTGAAGACTTTTTATAACGTTTCGTAAGCTGGTTCCAACAATTTTGTTCCGAATGTGTATTTTTAAATTCATTTCACATTGATTTTCAATTAGTACGAAAACATATTATGAATGTCTCCAAAAAACCCTTTCGCTTAAGGATAAGCTAAGAAATCATCGATAAACAGTCCAAAACAGGATCTAATCAAACACTGATTAACTCGAAATGGGAAGTTCCAAAATTAATTATTTGAATATTTATCAAAAAAATTCTAGACTCAACTTTTAACTAAAAATATTAGTTTTTTATATACTTTGGCCATATTAAAACACACACAAAAATTATTACTAACATTGTATTCTTCTCCCCGCCATGAGATTATACCTTAATTTAGAAAGGGAAAATTGTTGAGGCTTGAAGATTATTGGGCTTTTTTAATCGTTTGGTTCAGTTTAATGGTTCACTTTTTCAAATTTGTTTAGTTCACTAAATTGTTCACTTTGAATAAGTTTAATTGTTCACTTTTAAAACGGGTTTTTGTCTTGTTTTGGCCAATTTCAGAAAAATAAAACGTGTAAATTGACAAATTTTCAACATCTTTCAATACATTTAGAAATTAATTTTAGGTTTTTAGGTCGTGAATTGGTTTTACCAATGTCAACATCCAATATGTCTACTTCATAGTGAACACAATTGTTGAGAATGTGTGCTGGACAGCCCATATCAATTAAAGATTTGTTCTGCAAGGAAATTTTGGAGTTTTCATAAACATTCCTCCCTTCCTTCAGATGCTGGATTCCCTTTAAGTTGGTATAGTAGTTGTCTCCTGTAAATGCAATTTCTATTAATTTACTTTGCAGATCACAATTTCATCCAATCAAAATATTGAATGAGCAGAAGGAATATTTTCTCTGCTCCATGATTGCTGCCATACGTAGACGCGCCAGAGTGCAGGATTTCTTGGACTGCTTTCAGAGCAACTTCGACAGCATTAACAATGGCTTCTGTCTCGGTGCAAGGAATTAAGACTTTTTGAGCTGCCACCAAATCTGGGAAAATATTTCTTTCGCAAACCAGATATGCAATCCATTGATATGCAGCTATTCTGATGCTTTATTGTGTGAAAAGGAAGGGTACCCTCTGCGTTCGTAACAGAAGTGTCGGTGTTACTCACGAATAATTATGTTACTTTACTCAACGAACTCTCTCCTCTTGCTCAGTTTTGTGTTTTGCAGAGACTTTTATCCGTCAACTTAGATTTACGCTTAGGCATGCCTATTATACACACGATTTTCATTGCTACATATACAAGAAACCTGTAAGCAAAGGCTCAAATCCTCCCGCTACAAATGGGGTAGAAGTCATATTTACATGCAAAAAAGACTCATTTAATAGATACAAATTGTCGGATGTGTACCCATACTTTTAATAAAGGTCTGTTATAGGCTTGATATTGACATTAAATAATTTCATAAAAACTATGATTTATTCATTTCAAAGTCCTGATTTTTTTAAATAAAGGCTTATGGTTGACTATTTCAATGTAATAAGTACTTTTTCCCCCATAAAGATATGACAAATTGCCTTATTGTTATGTCATTGTAGTTATTTCTTAGTTCGTCTACCTCATTTGTTGCGATCGTGCTTACAGGTTCCTAGTATATTTATATGTATTGATGAAAATCAACATGGTAATCCTAACAATTTGAAGAATCTTTTGGAGGAGAACAGCTACAATCATCTGTAACAAGGGAAAAGGGAAGAGGGAAATAAAAATGAATATTGGCAAAAATTACTCCAATGTCGATCCCCAATTCTCCTCCTGGTCCATCAAGGATCTAAAATATGTATACCACAGTAAATCCTAAAGGGATGTCTTTTACGAGTACACACAAATATTGAATCAGGTTTTGAATATAATTGAATTTATTTTGGAAAGAAAGTTCACTACTCAGGAATTAAATAGTAATTACAGATGATAAGACAACGAAAACTCATTCTTCAGATTACCAATTCACCCAAAAAAAAACGAGCCAGCTAAAAAATCGCAGAATTTACATCACTAATTATATGGTTCAGGAATGATAAATGTTGTAATCCACCTTTAACGTAGAAATTAAATAAATAATACTTCATTAGACTTGGTTGTTGAGAGTAGAGAAAGATAAATTGGATATAAAAATGAATTTCACAGTTATAAAATAAGATATTCAGAACTAATGAGATAAACTAATTGTATATATGTACAATTTTAGATAATTATGTGAAGGCATCGTTGCATTTCTGTTATTTTGTTAAGAATAATACTATGGACATTAAAAATTAATGTAATATTCTGGGTTCCAAATTGAAAAAGTAATAAAATATTTGGATCTGGGTACCTTGGCAACAAGATCCCATTTAGAGTATTAATATATCTTTCTTTTTATTTTATATCCTTACAGTTCCAGTTTACTATGAAAATGTTAATTACAAAAGAAGAAATCTAAAATTGGAATAGGACTTCGATAAATTTTAATTAAGTAGCGTGGATGGAGATGGAGATTCATTGGGGCAAATAAATCTTTTTTATAAATATATTTTAACATGTTGAAGACGTAATATATAGCTTGCATCAGCAAATAAGTAATCTTAGACAAAAATCAAGAAAATAAGAAGTTCCCAATTTATTATTTACTTGATATACATAATTTTAATTGATGGGTTGGCAAATGATAAAAAAAAACATTTAAAATTAGGAAAGAAAGTTTCGAAACAGATTAAATTTTTGTCATTGTTTCTTGTAATTTCTATTGTATTTATAATATCTAAAATCTATAAGAAAGATTGTTATATAACAATTAACAAGGACACTGATCATGTTTTAGTATTTAGAGTAACGTTTGAATGATTTACAAAGGGTCTATAGATTGTTTTTTAAAGCAATAGGATGAGAAACTATATGAATTAAGAATATATTGATCCATAAGAGAGGTTGTGCAATAAAATAACAGATTAGAATTTGCGATAATATTTGAAAAAATATATTGATAGCTACTGATAGTGATGTATAAAATAAAAGAATATAAAATACTAGAAACCAAAAATGAATGTGGCAATCCTGCCATTTGCAGAATGTCAGGATTACCACATGTAATGTAGATGAAGAATGAAGATTGTAAACTCTTTCGTTGTCATGTACAATTAAACACATATCCCACTCCTTACATACAATGCATATATATGTATGCCGCCGTAATGTAGTTACATATGTAATTACTCTAATGACAATTCTCAACTATACTCCGAATCATATTAGGTAATTCCGAAATGATTGAGACTGCCCTAATAAGACAAGAAATTACATTCAAAAGTTTAAAAAAGTACTCAATCATGCCACATCGTCTCCTTCAACTCGGATAATTCCGTGGCAATAGTTCCCCAACTCCCATAAACGACTGGAGATATCCTCTTCGTTCACTAACTTTATCACCCTCTGAACACCGTGAGTGAGATCTTCATGGCTATCAAAATCGTAATCCCATAGCCGGTACTTGAGATTGCGGAAGATAAATCGGTCACAGAGATTGAAGTCTGGGCTGTAGGGACACTTTTTGATCGTTTCCACCTTCCTCTGCGTTAAGAACTTCCTCGTGTCGTTGGCTATTTGCAGACGTGCGTTGTCCCACATGAGCAGAAGTTATTTCAGGTGAGTTTTGTTCTTCTTTATGCTCGAAAGCCTCTTTCCTGTCGTTTGCAGATACTCTATCATCGTCTTTCGAGTGGCTGTGGTCCCAGCAGGTAGGGCTTGGACCGAAATACGAAAACCTTTATCAAGCTTAAAAATACTACGATAGATGGTTGCACAAAAAAGTGGCAAGGGGGGTAAACGATAGTGAGGTCGGTGTGGATCTCTGACACTGGTTTCCTCAGTTTGTAGCATATCAATAAGTATGAGCGAAAAATGTAACCTCCATGTTCAGCGACCAATGAAGATATGCAAATGTTGTATGTAGGCATTAGCTATTTCGTCTCCGAATAACCATGGAATGTTTTTCCACCATAAAATCCATGAGAAAATCGTTGCTGGTGAAATTTTGTAGCTAACTCTTCTCCTTTTCCTTCAAACTAACCTGTCTCAATCATTTTGGAACAGGCTAATACAAGGACTTACCCTTATTACGGGGATATTTTGTCGTCAACCACAGATCTGAACGTTGATTCGTTAAATTAGAATGAGCTGTTTTTAAGCCATGAACAATTCTAAGCAATTATTGAATAATAATTCCATAGTGGGTAAGAATTGCACCCTTTTCTAAGACATATATTTTATACTTCTCTAGCTATCTATCTCTACACATACCATACAGGGTGCATAAGCGCTTTTTACAATATATTTGTGGGTATATTTGTTTCACTTTGATAAAAAGGGTCCATCTCCTCTTCTATGGACAGCTGACATTATCTTATTTTTACTTATTATCATCAGCGGTTTATATATTTACTTCCTCTGATGACTGTTTGCAGCTGATATAATAAAACATGACAGCTAAGCTGTTCTCCTCCCAAACATTTTTCGAATACTCAGGATTGCCATGTTTATTTTAAGTTTATTTTATTACTGATTATAATACAAACTCTTCCAAGATGGCAGCGAAAATGCCATTAAGGACGACAGCTCCAAGTCTCAAAAAAGAATGAACAAACTATTGTACCGTTATGTACAACTTTGTAAATAAATGATATTTTATAAAATTATCATATATTTTTTTAAATTGTCAACTTCTAATCAATAGTATGAATTACTGTAGTTCAATTTTCTTTTTTCAGTCTATATAAATAATAAAATAAGTTTAAAATATAAAAACGTAAGTAAAATTCGGAGAAAAGTAACCTAACTTTGAGATCCCACCCTGGAAGCTATGATAAAAAAACCAACACGATTTTTGACAAAGGGATACCCCTATTTATGAAAAACATATTGACAAAGTTTCATATTCATAAGAGTCGGGCAATTTTTTTATTGTTGATCAAGTACTTGTAAGTGTATTTCAGATTTTTTCTTTCTAACTCAAAATTGAGGTCATAAGAAATTTATATATTCTAATTTTGACTTCATTTTTGGAATCCTCACACTTGAAAAATAATAAGTACCCAATTTCAAGAGATTAGCTTTTTTGGATTAAAAAATAAACAAGAAAAAGTAGCGTCCGGCAAAAAGACATTAAAGCGACCTTGAAAATTTAGGTCTGAGTCGAGTATCTATGTCTGTATATGTCAGAAACAACTCAGAATTTTGTAATAATCCTCGGGGATATAAACAAACTACAAATAAGTTGAGACATGTTTAGTCTACAAATTGTTGTAAGCTAATTTAATATTTGCCTTCTAGACAGCATTTTAAAATACGGGAGGTTTTGGGAAGACCAATAAAAGTGCCAGAACCGGACCAATTTGAAGGCCCATATTAACGACCTACAACCCTAATTCAAAATGATGTATTACATAAAGACTTCAGAGTCGTGTGCACACTTGAAACAGTAATAGCTTATAGCAGCTGAAAATTTAAAGCCATAAGGGGAAAAAAAGGACAAAATATAAGTGCCCTCATTCAATCCACTCTTTTCCTTGAGCCCTATATAAGAACATATATAGAATTTTTATTTATTTATTTTGCTATTACTTATTAATAATGTATATTTTCTTCTGTACACAGTAGACATATTAATACTGTCTACTCTTTGCCCTTTGGCAATGAGGGTATAATAATCACTTGCCTATTCTAATAAGGTACACATAAACTTATAAATAAATATAAAAAACACATTTAATGTAGGGGAGACCAAGGAAAGTTGTAGCACATGTCGGACGCAACAGGCAAACAATGAACATCAAAAAGAGATAATCAGAATATTAATATAACAATTGTTTAATATCAAGTAGATTATTGTAGAAACATAGTAAGTAGTCCATTTTAACTTATCAAATAGGGCGTCCGCAGTGGTGGCTGTAGCGCCCACCCCCCTAACTAAGGAATTTTTAAAAAATTTTAATTTAAAAAAAAAAATCAAAAAATTCCATATTAATATTTCTTTTTTTTTAAATTTAAAAATTTTTTCCAAAATTTTATATTTAAAAAAATTATTTTTGATTTTTTTTTCCAAAAAAAATAATTTTCTGTAAATAACTGCGGATTTTTTAAATTTTATATTTGAAATTTTTTTGAAAAAAAATATATTTGATTTAATTTGTTTTCCCCAAAAAAAATAATTTTCTCTGAATAACTGCGGATCTTATAAATTTTTTGTCTACAAAATTATATTTGAAATTTTTTGAAAAAAAAATATATTTGATTTAATTTTTTTTCAAAAAATTCAATATTTTGTGAATAACTCTGGATTTTTGAATTTTTTTTCCAAAAACTGTAATTTTTGTGAATAATTGTGGATTTTTAAAAAAAAAACTTGTTTGAAAAAAAATCATCAGATTTTTTAAATAACTCCCTCCCCCCTCCCCCAAAGTGTAATCCTGCGGACGCTCCTGCAAATAAGATATCAATAGAGCAATACTAACTTTGCGAGGTAAATGTAGTTTTTTTGGATTAGTAATATTTTTATAATATACCGCCAGTTTTACATTGTTTTTGCTGTAACTGAAAATCAAATGATCACAATTGCCCTATTTATTCTTGTTCTTTTTTTAAGCATGCCGGCTAATCATATATTATACTACTCTTCTGATTGTATACTAAAAAATCTTGAACTCGCTTAAAGTATGTGATGTTAAATTATGGTGAATTTGTGGTCTGGTCTGAGTAATTGAGTCAAAAGCAAAGAAAAAATATGCTAACTGTCTCCGTCTTCCCTAATGGGTAAAAGTATTAAAACAAAATGGCCGTTAATTTTGTATCACTTGGTATTTCATTATATTAATATAAATGCTTGTACAATGTTCATCTATGTGCATTTATATTGTGTAATTATGGAAGAATGGGAAAAACAAAAATATATGTTGGACATATAATGAATTTTTCCATTAGAGTGTCCTGTTTTTGGAAAAACATTACAACCCCCCCCCCCTCGTTATTTCAGGGTATAAGTTGTCCTCAATGATTTGCAGTTTCCCTCTTAAGGGAGGATGTTTGACAAAACTTTGACAGAATGTTATCCAGTCATTGGCCTATGAAAATATGAAATCATACGGAAAAGTATCTAGTAAAGCCATCACCGTTTGTAGAAAATATCTAGGTATTTTGAGTTTAAAGGATGATCAGTATACTTTGTAAAGGATTCTGTTAAAAGCTTTTAACAAATTTAATAAAATTGATATATATAATTATTGTTTGTTTTATTATAACAGTTAACTAAGGAGTCAAATGGGACGAGTCTTAAAGACCATTCATTCTAATTAACGACAAGACAGTTGTAAGGTGTTCACTTCAGATTTTGCTTTTACTAAGGATGTTTGTTATATGAAACTTTGGACATATACACACCTCGCCAAACCACATCTCAGCCTTAATTATTTTTGGCAGCCCAAAAATAAGTTAATTCCGTTGCAGGAGGCTAAAGTAATCGGATTTGGCATACTTAACTCTAAGTCTAATGTTGCCAAAAAAAAGTAGACTTTGAATCAACTAATGGATAGCTTGGAAATACGAGGCATACTTGTTGCGACTGTTCCAGATATATGGGTATAGATTGAAAATCCCTAAGTACAAAAATCGACATTCGATATAGCCTTCGATATTGTATGGTATTTTCCAAAAAAAACTCTATCAAGTCAATTAAAATTATAAACTCCATTATCAGTGTCCTTAATAAGCATGTGAAGATAAGCCAATACCAGGTGCCCATTTTTAGATTGATGAATTTTGTCCAAATTAAACAACAAAATTTTATTTCACCTACATTATGGTCACGGGCCTGGTTGATGAGCAAAAAGGGGAATCAAGCATTATCATTCTTATCTAAGACTTAAAAACTTGAGAAAATTCGAGAAATGGTTTCAAATCCATAACTCTAGCTAGAGCCTTGAATTGAAAGTTAGTAAATTGAGATATAAATCACTACTATTTGAGAAATTAAACTATTTCCACTCAGCTGCAATGATAGCCTCCCAGATGTAGCCGAAATGAAGAGCAAGCTGAGGAAAACTTTTCAATGAACGAAACCTCCAATGCCTCCCTAATGGCTGACTTGAGGAACTAAATGCTGCTGTGGTGGGTGATATTGGGGTTGTTCTTCACGGTACTCCACCAATAATAGTTCAGAGGGTTGAGGTCGGGAGATGAGGAAGAATCATGCCTTTTTGAAGCCAAAAAATTTACAAATTTTGACTTGAGAAAGATTTACAAAGTTTTTGGATAATACGCAATGTACTACACTTTTTAAGATGCCTAAAATGTATGCAGGCTCGTGCACTTTCAGTCGATGATTGAACAGTACCGCATTGTGGATTTTCTTCACAATTTCTGGAGTCATCACCTTATTTGGTTAACCACTTCGATACTCGTCTTGCAGCTTTCCTTGTCTTGTTTACACTTACCTAGTCAAAATTTTATTTTTAAACGAAGGAGAAGACTCATCTACAAGGAAAGAATTTAACACCTCGAGAACTTATTAAATAATGCACAAAAAAAAGGTTTTCATATTATAATACTTCTGGAAAAGGGTTAGCCGGCGTAGTTTGGAACAAGGAAGAAGTGGGAGATCACAATGACAATGGCCAATGCTAATTTTTCTTAATAGTTAGATCCCTAAGGTGCAAGCCAGCGTTAGGATATTCTTACGGGCATTATGATATAGCACCTGTATCTTTATATATTGTTGGAGGAAAAGTAATTTCGTATTTCCTACACTTTTTTAAATAACTATATCTTGTTCATTATTGGTCACATTAGATCATACGACAAGGCATTCTAAAGATGTGAACTTATACTACAAACGCTTTTTAGAGCATTATTGCGCTTTGCCAGTTCAGTCGTTAATTATTGTGCGTCGAGCATGAAGGTCTCAAAGGAAGAAATTCGCCTTATTTAACCTTTTTTCTACCGGTACGAGGAAAAAGCGTCGAAAGTGACCATTGCAATGTACAAGGGGCTCTTCCAGTAGGTATAGCACAACAGTGGTTCGAGCGATCCACCCTCCACTCAATTCTCCCTCTACTGTGAGCAATACCGTTTGAAGCGATCATTGCAAACAGAGCGGCCAGTATTGGTGAATAGGAGACACATCTTTGATTGTTAGTCCGGAAGCTCCACGAGCTCTAGTCGTAAATTCTTATGCATCCAACCTACAGTCCAGACCTGGACCAAGTGACTAAAACCTATTCTTTCATATGTTCAAAGAGCTTGGGAGGACCAATTTGGTCTCAATAGATGCCTTTGATAATTGATTTTCCGAGTTCTTACCAATAGGGACAAGGGCTTTTACGAGAAGGGCATTATTATTGTTGGCAACGAATAATGGAACAGAACGGCATACTTGGCTTAAATCAAATAATTATAATACTTATTATAAAGCATTGAAATAAAGCAATAATACAAAATTACTTTTTCCCAAACCTATTATTATATAAGAATGTATGTGCGTGTGTACGGGAATCACGGCCAAACCAATAAGGACCTACACAAAGCTACAGGGCCCAAGATCTACGTTCTAATGCGTTGATTTTTTTTTGCAACTACCACCATATCTTAGTGAGGGTGGATACTTCTGGTACCGCTCTACTACGTATAATCGTACTAACCAACGCCTTCCGTAGTTTTTAAAGAAAGCATTAATAAGTATTATGTATATGTAGTAAGTTACAAAGAGAATTCAACGAATACATATAATAATGTTAACATAAAATAAGTTTGCACATTTAATGTAATGAAAAAGTTTTGGTACAAAATAATAAGAGCAAAATTTAAATGAAAAGTTAATTAATTAAATGAAAAGGTGAATCAAGCAAGGCAAGCAAGTAAAACAGTGGAATAATAATAATGTTATTTGGATAGACGTAACAAGGGAATAGAGAAATAAATTCCCTCGTGACTTACATAATATGTGTTTCTGTGTAACTATCTACTCTGACTATATTATATACATATATAAACACTGTGCGTCAGCAAACTTGTAGATAGATCTTAAAAATCTATTTTCGATGCAAAAAGTGTAATTCTCGAGATTTTGAAGTAGAAAAGTTTTAAAGTTCGGAATTTCAGCTTTCAAATGATGTTTGGTTTGATCAAATCAGAATGCAATAAGTTCTTGAAATGTAAACATAAAGACAAGGAGTAACTGACTTGCTTTGCGACGGATTAACAGTATCCTTCATTTGTTTGAGTGTCCCTTGTGGAAAGACACTTGTTTATGAGGTGAAAAAGAAGATCAAGGATTGGGGAAAGTCTGGAGAGGAAGCGTGGGATTGTAGGGCTAAACAAAGTTAGAACTGAGGAGCTTTTGGAGCAATTGATGATCGATGACGATCCAACAAGATCTATACTTGAATTTTATGGGGGAAAAGGAAACGTCTGCTACTAACTGAATAGGCCAAAATCTAGGAGCGGTACCTAACTAATCTGGGAGCTTTCTAGCCATCTAATGTTCGTCTGGCATCATCCCCTGACTATGCTCGCTTAGATTATGGAATCCGGGCTATATGGAAAGTTGAACCTGTGACGATCCACAATCCTCTGTCAACTCCCTTAAAGCTGTTGTTGAAGAACTATGGGTTTCATGCCAAATGGCTATATTTTAAAGATCTGAAGTACCTTCAGGTGCAGAATTGAGGCCATGCTTGAGGCAAAACGTGTATATTTTTATAAATTAAAGTTGAAGATGTAAATTAATAAAGATTTTTTACCACCAACTCGGCAGCTTCCACGAGGCATTAGACTTAGTTAAGCTTTTCTCCGCCACTCGCTGACGCACGCTCTATATATCATATTCATATAGAGATCAATAAAAGCTCGAACAAAATATGGATAAAACATAATGTATTTCTTTGTCTCTAAGGGACAGTAAGTTGTACCTAGCTATTTCACAAAAAGAAACTTGACACATAATGAACTACATATTTACGAAAAGAACACCACGTGATCATATTTGTACATGATAGTGGTCGAATGACACATTTTTTTGTTCGCTAGGAGCATTGACTATACTCTATAACTTTTGTTAGGAAAAAAGAGTGCGAGGAAAAGGCGGGAGTGAGACAAATGGTACTACTCAATTAAGACCCTTGGGTGAATAGTTTTTTGGAAAAAAAATCAAAGGTGTCGTTTTCAAAAAAAAAAATTAATGTTTCAATTTTCAATACACTAACAAATATTAGCCAATGGAACTTTTTCTGATAAATACTAAACCATACAATATCCCTTTATGATCACTGTAAGAACCAAGTTAGCGCATTACAAAAAATATAGGCTTATTCTTTTTCGACACATTGGTTGTTAATGTTAAGCTTGTAAAATTCTTCAATATCAAAAAATAGGAATTTAGCAAGGTCGACTTGATAAGTACACTCGTTAAGCTTAATAATTATCATTGAAAATTGTAAAGTGTATAAAATAACACGTCGGTCGTTCTAGTGTTCAGTTGTACTTTCATACTGCTTACCTTATACATTTCCATTACACTTCAAGTGTCAATGAATATGTTGATTTTGCTAGACCAAAGACTCCCAAGAAATTGATGAAACATCATGATGCACCTAAATTTTGTTTTGAATTACAGGCATTAAACTATATAATCGATTTCTTTTTCGATTCTGGCTTAGAGAAATTTCATATGTTAAAAGCTGTTTTTTTTACTTTGATCTATCCTAGTCCTTAGATACTCCTAGAGATGTAAATCCATTGCATTTTTGAACCTGTAATTATTGTTGATGTTAAACACCTAAATAGTATTTTTAATATTTTCTAAAGCCGTTATCATTATTCTTTTATTCTAGAGAAGAGAATGTCTAAGGATCAAGTGTAACCGCAAGTGTGTGTACTTATGAACGACAGAGAGTAACCCTTAGGATTTTTAGGGAGTTCTAAGTCACAGTCCTTGTTTGACTCAGAATAGAATTGAGGATCAACATTAGAGTAATTCCTACCGTAGTATTTCCATGCTAAATACAAAATCGGATTTATGGCTACTAATCTAATAGAACACTACGACAGCTAAGCTAGTATTCTCCAAAAAAAAAATCTTCCATTTGTCAAGGACTTCCATATATTAAAATAATACTATCCACTGCTATGTTTAAAAAAACCAAAATTAACGTGGTGACCCCAACAATTAGGAAAAGAGAGGAGCTTAACAATCATGACGTTTCATTAAATTAGCTGCGAACAGCTATGATATGACAAAAATAAACACAACCCCCACGCCGTTTATAATAATGGTATAAGCAGAACAGTTTTTCTTCATCTATGAGGATTGCCAATAATGTATATCCACTTTGTTTTTAGTTTTTAATTTGTAATGTGTAGTATAAAGAATGAATTTTCTTTTCCTTACCAGTTGTCATTATTATTTAATTCCTGAGTAGTGAACATCCTTTTCTAAATAGATTATATTATATTCATAACCTGTTTGAACGTTCGTGCGTGCTCATATGAGAAGGAGCGTAGCCCTGAGGATTTGTTGCGGATCTATAATTGTAAGTCCTTTTTGGACTCAGAGTAGAATTGGGGATTAAAATCGAAGTCCCTGTTTACATCCTTTTTTCCTTCCTCCCTTGTCAAAGCTGATTGTAACTGATCTAATGAAACGTCATGAGAATAATTATTTCTCTCCTCCTACACAATCTTCAAATTGTCAGGGTTACCGTATAAATTTTTGGTTTCTTTTTTAACATACTATTACTCTGGATTTTCATCATTGGCGATCTTTATATTGGATAGCAAAAATCCTTACGATTCACAATTCTGGTGACTAAGATATTTTATCCGATTGGCAGCCATAATATTTAGAGGCACTATCAATACGTGAATTCACAGGATCCTTGCAATATCTTTGTTGTACTCCATCAGAACTTAGAAATAAAAATGGCGAAAAGGGCACAAAATATAATCGTAAGTTAAACATCATTTATTTATATATCATTTGTTTCCTATTTTGACGGTTAATACAAGCCTTGATAGATAAATGAAAATATATGTAATAATGTTATTCAGTGTGTATTGTATGTACAAAAAAGAGAGAGAGAAAGAAAATGCAAGATGGAGAAACGTGATAAATAACAATACATTCCCTTAAAAATCAGTCTGCATTAAAAATCTAGGGCTCAAACGTATATATAATTTTATACAGAGTTCTCATTAAGGAGATGAACAGAATAATTTAACATAAATAAGCCATGTTGATTCATGTTAGCAAAATAAAGTGCAATAGGATTGTATTGATCTCCTTCCGGTCGTTGCTTCTTGATAAAAGTTCCGAATTGTAAAGCGCCCTCTACAAGATATTATTTTCACTAATATTATTAGTGATGGAACGATTAATCAGAATCGAGTGTTTTTTCTGAAATTGGAATCGGCATCGGGAAAATAATGTTTAATTTGCAAATCCGATTCTTATTTTTTTTATTTATTACTGGTATTTAGGTTACGAAAAAAAAAAATAGTCCTTCCACCCAAATTAAGCAATTTTTGCTCTTAACTAGAAAATTTAAAACATGAAATTTAATTCAATTTTTCAAAAAAAAAATTCCAAAACAATTAATTTTCTGTGATAACTATGCATTTTTGCAATTTTTCTCCATAAAGTTGGATATTTGAATATTTTTTCAAGAAACATTATATTAGAAGTTTAATTTTTCCGAAAAATTTAATTTTTACAATTTTTTTCCAAAAATTTTAATTTTTATAATTTTTTTCCAGAAAATATAATTTTTTGTAAATAACTTTGAGTTTTTGAAAATTTTTGTGGAGAGCTTTGGATTTTTTGAAATTTTTTTTGTAAAAATTTAATTTTTACGAATAATTATGAGTTTTTGGAAATCTTTTGTGAGTAATTATGAATTTTTGAAAAAATTTAGATATCAAACTGTATATTTGAAATTTTTTTTTGGTAATTTCCAAATACTAAATTCACTTCCCCCAAAATATAATCCTGTGGACACCCCTGGTAGGAAAATTAGATCTTTTAACTATTATTTAAAATATTAAAGAATCGGAATCAAGATTTTTTTTTTTAATCTTCACTAAATTTTAGTACAGTACGGTCCATTCAGAAAATATTATCAATTTGTAGCAGCTAGCTCAGGTGGTTTTTTCCTGGAGAATAATAATAAATTGAAAAAGACTTTCAGATTTAGGTTCATTTCTAAGTGATTTTTTTAGATCAATTGAGACCCGTACTTTGTAACCTTTTATTCAAAAGGAACATCAAAAATATTTTTGGAAAGATTATTTATGATTGAAAGTTAGAACAGTTCAGTTCGGCATATTAATCCTAAAAACTTATAAAGTTATGGCCTTGACGTCGACACTCAACTTTAATTTTATTTAAGTTCTAGTACTTACAGACCTAAGGACTGACGGTCTTAAAGATCGCTCCTAAGACTGGACTCCACCGAATAAATAAGGACTGACAAAACATGAATATGAATTTATGGATAAGATTTAAACTCCCATTTTCTTGACAGCTTTTTCTGATAATAATTCAAAGAAACAAATACATACAATATATATTGTATGTAATTCATTATAATCCAGGATGGAAGAGGCAGAAATGTTAATATTAATGAGAATATTATTTCCATTATGTGAGATTAAGTTGGATTAAAAGCATAGCCAACCATGTCTCATATTAACATAATGATATAATCGTTGTGGTCGTTTATTTCGGTTGTACTGTCTGGATGAACTCAACTCCCCCCTACCCCAATTTTGTAATTATACAGTGCAAAGTTTCATCAAAGGATTCTCTGTTTTAGAATGCAAACAGGGAATTGCCATAAACAAGTCAAAAAAAGGAAAAGAAACTATTTTGCATCTATTTTATGCAAAATTCTTTATGTGCTTTAAAGAGTTAAAGTTTCTTTTTTTATTTCTTTATTAAAGTAGGAAGGTTGAAATTATACAAACGACTACATTAGTTGAGTTTCGAAATTCCATGATTGAAATTCTTCTTTTTTATCGTGTGACTAATAAAAATTAATTATACTTTACTATTTTACCGGGTATCTTCATGACAAAGGAATCTTCATTCTATTTATATAGATTTCCTTTTCAAAAAAAAAAAAAGTAAAAAAAGGGTACAAAACTATAAAACGAAAATTTTCGGAGGGACCATTCAAAGGGCAACCCTCAGTGAAGGGGCTGTAGCCTACATCAAATTTCGAAATGGCGAACTTATGTATCCGTTACGTTGAATTAAAAAGAAAAATATTCTAATCTAGCCCCCATTAAAAAAGTTATAATAATCAAACGTCCGTAAAAGTCTATGTTCAAGGAGAGATTTATTCTTCTTCAAATATTTGTTGGTTTTTTAAGACAATTTTTATCTTGTTTTTTTTTATTTTTTTATAAGTAGCCATTTTATATTATTGACGCATAATAAAATAATGTAGATGCTTACGTCATTGAAGGGCCAATTTTTTTAGAAATTAGTTCATCTCTTCCTGTAGGGTTGACATTTTTGTAATGAAAAAGTTGCTTTTAAAATTAGAAAAGAAAAACCGGTTGTTACGTCTGCTCTTTCTTCTTTTTTGTTCATTTTTTAATAATAGGTAGTCGTTAAAAAACCGAAAAAGTCGGTAAAAACTTATCCCTCTGAAGTAATTATTCTTACCTATTTTGGTTGTAAATTGTTTTGAAAATGTCTAATAAAATAGAAATATATTAATTTAAATATAATTACTATCGTTTCCCTCGACTAACACTATTTCAAATGTAGAAGGTTCTCCTGTTTATAGCAGTGATTCATGTTCTCTACACAAAATCACATAACAGGCAGCTGATATTAACAAAAAACATTAGTACATATTAAACAGTAGTAACATATGCCTCGCTCCCGCCTTCTCCTCGCGCTCTTTGTTTCTGTAGAAAAAATTAAACTCTACTTATAGGAATATTATCACTTATATAGAATGTTATCTTCAATGTATCACTTAATATTTCTTTTAAGAAGAAGAAACACATAAAATCAGTGGGCCAATTTTTTTAGCTATGGTTTAATTTTGATGAAATCCTATCGTTAATTAATAAATTATATTTTGTTGAATTTTAAAATTCAAAGTGTTCAGATTTTAATAGACTACTCGGTAAGTGAAACTATGTTTCCAATTCCCTATTACGCAATTATTTTTCATTAATAGTAAGAAGTTGTTTATAACTTCAAAGTAACTAATTCGACTTATCAATCAATATTTAAAATATGGCGGACGGCAGAAGAATACGTCACCTCCTCAGGCTCCCTTATAGTTCTTTAGCCGAGAACCGAATTAGGTAAATAAATTAAAAGATGTTAAATAACTTAAGCCTCCTAGGAGTAATTATTTTCTCCCTTGGCCATGGAGTGCTAGCAAAAATCCTTATTAAAAGTACACATATAAGTCATGAATAGAGGAAAAATTAACAGCCAAAAATGAGAGATAGAAGAGATTGTGATTTTATTTTGATTACATCATGTGGCCATAATATTCTAAATTTATAAGTTAAATACAATTAACCCTCTCTAACGATATAAAAAAATATGTAGAGAAAAAAAAATATTGTATATCTCAACCATTTCTACTAAGGGAAATAATGTAACTATATTTTGTGTCATCTGTCGATTTTTCTTCTTCTTTCCTCCATATTTTTAGTGTTTTACTTTTTGTACCTAGGTACAACTTTATTCTACTTTAACTTTCCTTAATTATTTGATATATATATAAGTCTGTTTTTACGTGTTACCATACCTGGAATCCAAAACTGTCAAACAGATCAATCTGAAATTTAGCAAGTAAACGTATGAAATAATCAAGCATGTTCCTTTGAAAGAGACAGGGAAGGGACAGACAGAAAGGAAAAGTAGTAAATAATTTTGTTAAGAAAGACCTCTAAATCTTAAAAGAATTGAAAGCAACAGATTAAAAAATAAAGGAATTATTCGATTAAGATTAAATTTTAGAATTATTTTACAAGTATCTTGTCAGAGATACACTATTTTAAATAATTTATTATGCATTAAGTTCTTTTATTGTTCTAACCTTAGTTAAAAATGATGAAAAATAGTAAAAAGTTGACTTTAAAAAATAGTTTATACCATTAAGGGTCCTTTTGTAGCGAAAATATTTACTAATTTTCCCATCTCTCTTTTCTCCTCCCCCTTCTCTTCTTCCTCCCTCTTTTTTCTTCTACCATCTTTCTTTGTTTCTATTTCCCTCTTTCCAGCTGTAAGTACGGGCACTCCTTGCTAATAAAATATTTTTAACAAATCTTACATTACTAATTTCTCCAAAATCCTTGAATTGTAAATTTAATATATACTCTAAATGTTATACACAATATCTAAACATCACATGCTTCTGAACGTGGATTGGTTGAATTCGAATTATCTCATTTTATCCTGAGAATAATTTGCAAAAATTATTGAAAAAAAATTCCATAGTTAAGAAGAACACTATGTTATGTCATATTAGTACACTCACCACAAACGCAAATTTACTGTTTGACCTATATAAAATGTTTAGTTTGTTTGTAAGAAGCATTACGATTAGAAGTATTTTGCGTGTTTGGTCATTTTTTGATATTGACCCCCATGAACCAAAAGAATTTGTATCAAATGTCTTGTAAAAAATGAAGTTAAGTGCTCCAAGACACTTGAAATGTTGACAATGGCATACGGTGAAACTGTTCTGAGTAAAAAAAAAATGTTTACAAGTGGTACAAATTCTTCCATGATGGCCGGGAAGATGTCAATGATGAGCCTCACTCTGGAGGCCCAAGTACGTCGAAAATAATCAAATGACTATCAGAAAAGTTGCTGAGGATATTGACATATAGGTTGGCTCGTGCCATAAAATTCTTTGGGATGTTGTGGGCATGAGATAAGTGTCAGCGAAGTTTGTTCTGAAACTTCTTAATTTTGACCAAAAAATCGTCGCATGAGTATCACTCATGAGATGTTGACAGACGTCAATGATGATCCTGATTTGCTCAAAAGGCTCATGTGACTTTTTTTGTTCCCAAAACTGAAGAGACCTATGAAAGGAGATTTTCAACGATTGAGAAGATAAAGACTGCTCAAGACTATACCGAAAAGTGCTTTTGAGAAGTGCTTCGAGGATTGTAAAAAGCGTTGGCACAAGTGTATTATGTCTGAGGGGGATTACTTTGAAGAGGACAACATAAATATTGATGAATACATAAATATCTTTTCGTCAAAAAATTAAAGTCACCTTATATTTTGATCACACCTCGTATAATACATAGTTGCCCAATCATCTCATTCTCCCCAACTGTTGAACTGTTCTTCATTTAATAATGAAAAAATTTATTATTTAACAAGAAAACAATAGAATTAGATAGATAAGGGATAGATATACAAATCACCAGCAAACAAAAACACTAAATAAATTTGAATGATAATACTGTAACAAAGATAAAAAAGCCCAGAGCCTGCCAGTAAGCCATTTCTTTTTCTTCAAAAAACAAAACAACACTCTAATATATTATCATTGAATCTGTTGAGCTTTTAACAAACAAAAAAAGAGGCTTTTATTTTTTTGAGTCAATGATCGTACATAAATATGACATGGACAGTATTCTTTTAAAATATTATTTGCTAATTTATTCTTTCATAAAATATTTTTTGGTATATTTATTCTTGATTTTTGCTCCAAATTGAACTAATATATGATAAATATATTTATTTAAATGTCCTCTACAATTTTGTACAAGTAAATGGTAGAAGTTGCAACCAAAATATGTTATAAATCATTTTAATAGTAGAGGATGGATCTTATTTAGTGATACACAGTTTATTTTTTTCAATTTTTCAAAAACTAAAATTTAAAGGAGAGGTATTGTGAAGAATATTTATTTAACAAAACCATCTGAAAAAGTGTTCTGCACAACTATTATTTAATATGGCAGTCCTTAACTTCAATAATTGCCTCAATACGAGGCCTTAATTCCTTGCAGGTCTCGACTATATAGTCGGACTCGAGCTTGGTCCACTCCTTCCTGATGGAAGCCTTTCGAGACTGGACATGCATGTAAGGAGTAGAAACACTCTCTCCTCCAGACTTGTCTAGATATAGTAGTCCAAGGAGTTTGCATCTGGAGGAGGGCGGCCACATGCTTTGGCCCAAAAAGTCCGGAAAGTTGTCTCTCAGGAAGGTCTGGGTCTTAGTGGCTTGAAGAGTTGCCCCCAAACTTTTCTCTGGGTAAAGGTAGCACTTTCTTATTCAGAAGTGCGATGGAAGCATCTACATTGATCCTCTCCTTCTTCTAAAAAAAACTGGGAAGGCAAATTCCACAACGCCCAACACCATTTTTCCATGTGATATACAGTGGCTTGCCTGCTTATTCAACAGCGGCATCAACGGTGAGAATGTTTTCATTAGAAAAGAGCCATGCTTTCCCCGAATTTTTATTGGCTTTGAGAAAATTTAGAATCTTCTCTATTTTTTGCCAACCGTCACAGGTTGCTCTGTTCAGAGATAACATGTCTTTTTGTCTTCCTCCATGATTTTGTACTGATGTCATTCGGTACAGATTTTCTTCTATCTTTCAGTCCATGGATTGACTACAAGTACCTCCACATCCCATATTCCGTACTCAACCCCGCATTCACATAATGAAAACTTCCATCTATTTCATTTCAATTTCCTTCAAAGTAAAAAAAAAAAATAACAGATTTCAGCTTTCGAGTTACATTGTCTCTAATTTCGAGATAGAAATAGAAAATATGACTCAGGGTGCAAAATTCAAAACCATTCCCACAATTTTTTTATATATTTTAACGCCATTTTATATCTTTCTACATTATTTTTTAACATGATATTCGGTCCTCATAAAAACTAAATTAATTTGTAAACTATTTCATCCGTTTTTGCAAACGTAAATATCAACTAAAATGCAACACCATACTTAAAGAGTTCAAGGCATGGATAAAATATACATAATCTTAACAACATTTCTTTGGAGAATCAACAACATATATTTTGTTATTATTATATTTAATCTGAAAGGGGACCTTGAAGAGTGCAAAACTTCACATAAAATCATTTCCCCTTAAAAATAACAACAAATGTTACTAAATTAAGTTATGTATCTCAATTGGCTCAAAAGTTATGGTCGATTTTGCATTTTCAACATTTTGTATAACATTCATTTCTCAAAATTAATGGCTTGTTGCTGTTAACATCTAAATCCTTGCTGAAAGTTTCACAAAATCCGATTGTAACTTTACATATTGTAATTCTACCTTCAAAATAAAACTAAAAATTTTTTTGTGTTATCTTGACCTTTGACCTTGACATCTTTAAATTGAAAGGGAGCGTACTGTTAACATATATTTAATTTCCTACAAAGTTTCATAGACATATTTGGGTGAATATATGTGTTGCATCAACATCTTGAAAATTCCGATTTATTTATTTACTTGATATATATGTACATAGATACCGCCCAATATTTAATGGGGATATTTGAGTGAATTTTATACCTAGTATTCAAATTTGTGAGATGAATTAAGATACCCAAGGATTTTATCTATTGTTTAAAACCTTTATTTGATTGAAGAGACTTATATTAGGCTAGATATGGCTCATTTTAAATGAAATCTATCAATTTACTATTCTTTTATTGTAATGATCAACTTTGGCGAACTTAAGTGCAATTTGCAAATCTGCTTATGGATTAATAATAATAATTAGTTTATAGAAATTGAGAAATATTTGTCAAATATTATTAATGTAATCTATATTCAATTTTGAGAAGGATTATTCAAGTTTGTTTTCGGGTTAACGAGCCATGTTTGTTCTTTTTACTTCTTGTCTATGGTAATCAAGGATTAATTAATGAAATATTTGTGGGGTGTTTTAAATCCGTTGCAACCAAAATTAAATATTAAATCTATAGTAATATCTTGCTACTTCACATGGTGGGTAAGTGCTCACAGTAATGTCAACGGAAATGAGGTGGCTGATTTGTTTGCCAGAGCTGGAGCTCTGGATCGACCTCCTACCCAAATTGTTGGTGCCCCTCAGTCATCTGTTAGAGAAAAGGTATCTGCCCATTATATGGATAAATGACAGATACTTTGGTTGAACCTAGACTATTGTCCTAAAATCTGTGTGATGATCCTAACAGTTAGACTTGGGAGGTGGAAGCATCTCTTGGATTTTTCGAAAGGAAAGCTGAACTCCTTGGTTCAGCTTACCCCTAGGCATTGTCTCCTACGTCGACACTATCACCTTATGAACGATGAAATTTATAATTGAGTGAATACAGCTTTTGGACGATTTGCAACCTTTTCAATTGCATCCCCTCTCCAGTTTGTTATGAGTTCTAATGTCTGGCGCTGGCTGAGCAATGCACCATCCTTAGAACACGTTCAGAACGGACTACAGTAAGAGACCTACATCGGCAAACTATGATAAGGGCATCACAAGTTAAAGTAATTTTTAAATGTGGCCGTACTGATTGTATGTTTTTAACTGATGTGTACAATTAATAATTTAATAATAATAGGGACTTCCCATTTTATCTGCTCAGAGTTTCAAAACTCATGTCGGCACTCGGATACAAGTGGGCTCAAATTCGATCTTGACTTCAACACAGCTCTAGTATTGACAAAGTTTCAACCCTAACACAACATTTGCACAAAATATATTGTGGTTTTAAAAATTTTATTGTAACATTATTTTATATTTATACACAACATTAAAAAAAAATAGATATTTATTGAAAGTGGTTTACTATGCTAACTCATAACTATTAATTCCATTATCAGAAGGAGGAGCTAAGGAGTTAACCCATGTGAAATTGACTCGATTAAGTACGGGAAGAAAAGCAACTCGCAAAAGGATTATTTTATAACCCTAATGTTTTATGATATTAATGGGTATTACCCATAATTTTAAATATATTTATTAATGACATATATTTGTATATTGTATGTACAAATATATATAAAGATACTAAATTCTTTATGTGTTTCTTTATGGGATCTTATATCAAGAGGAAAGGGGAACATAAAATATTGATTTGGGTACTTTTTGAGTCCTTGTAACGGAGAGGGTCAAGAGAATATAACATATCTTCATTTCCTTTATAGTGAACGCATTTATTCTTGATTTAATTAAAAATATGATCATCGCTAGTGATACGAATTGAAGCATTTTAGCCATGTTTAAAAATAAAACAAAAAATCAACATGGTAACCCTGACAATTTGAAGAATGTTTTGGAGGAGAGCTGCTCAGATGTATGAGTATTTTATACATTGACAATAAAGAAACTGATTATTTCTTCGGCATTAAAAACAAAAGTTAATGAGGAATATATGTGGATACATAAAAGCAAACTGAGTTTGGTTTTTTAAGACCACCTCAGTTTGTGCTGTTAAAAACTTCTCAGTTTCTTCCACATCTACTCCATGTGTATATAACTGGAGATTAATTTCTCCTAATCCGGATAGAAACGTTGCACAACAGTCTCTATATTTTAGTGATATAATCAGGGAATGAGTAGAACATCCACTTAAATAATATATGAGACCTTCAATTCTCGAAGGAATTGAAGATCCAAGAAGCAATCGGAAGGGATTAAAGATAAAATTTTGTTTACATCTTGAAATCTTAATCCTTTCTCATCTTCACCACGAAAAATGTCTTTTAGATTGCCTAAGGGCTTTATTTCGGTCTTCAAATGTAAAGACAAACGTATTTTTTCTCCGCTACCAAGAACACCATTGTACTTATGTAATAATTTCCTCTTCCGAGTTGCCGATACCATCCGAACCTTCTCTCTATTGGATCAGAGTTAATTTTAAGTAAAAAAAAATGTATTGAACTCCTTCAATATCCAGTAAATATTTGTACAGCTCACTTTTAACAATTGCTCTTTGGTATGCAGCCGTAAAAGTTTCGGGCGTGAGTCCTTCAAAGCCTTCCTTTTTGGTCATATTTTCCCACTTTCTCAACCATGAGGAAAACAATGTTAAAAAAATTATTTGGTCCCTATCATCGTACGTGATGTGCTTCAGAGGGACTTTTAGAGACATGAGTGGAAGTAGAGCAGACATTTACACAGTTCCAAAATATTTTTAATAATTTTCATCACCTTGGTTGTAGCTTTGTAGCACTCATTTGATGGATTTTGGGAAGCATAATGATCCAGAGCATTTATTGTTGATCGACTGCCGATAAACAGGATTCGATTTTTGCATTCTGAAGGCAAATTTTTGGCTGGAATCAATGCGCTCATATGTCTATGTCAAGACTCTATCATTTTGCTTGTTGAATTTCCAACTTAGAGTAAAATCCTTTGCATGACAATAAATCATGGAGCAAAACTTTGATTCTATCTTTATTCTTTACAATGGTATCCCTTGACAAAAGATGGCGATGCTGTATTTTGTAATGTTTGATCCCAATGTCATCTTGAACAATCTGGGTCATAGTGGTTACATTGTGATCCTGGGCCAGATTTTGTATGGATCTTCTTGGATTTCACCGAATTTTTTCACAGACAGCTTTCATCAGCCTGGGAATTCTCACCGTTTTGGTTTTTCCACTCCCTGACCTCCATTCAGACTCAACTCCATCCTCCAATCCCTTTTTGCACCTGTAAACAATTTTCCGATCGATGGCAATCTTATGACTGACTTGGAAGTATGTCCTCTTTCTATTAGAGCCGTAAAAAAATTAGGGTAATTCCAGGGCGATTATGAAAATTTAATTTTTTGTTCACATTTATTTTTAGAAAAAGTTATATTTAACAACAAAACCTCTCGGACAGAAATTTTATACAATACAAGTCTTTAAAATATTGGACACATTGAAAAGCATCCCTATGTTTATTATTTCACGAAAAAAGGCTGAATGATACAATATATATTAAATTGTGTTAAAAGATTTTTCAACATATTCTCAAAATATTTGTGTATATTTCAAATTTTAAAAGCCTCATTTCAATGTGGATTTTAAAAAAATTATCATATTAATCATAAATGAAATGTTGGTGCTATATTTAAACAATAAAAATAGTTATCTCTTCCCTTGTCTTGGCTATAAATATTAAAACGAAATGTTTTTACCATAATTTATTAGTTTGTTTAAGACTAGGTTATAAATATTAAAACCCCTAAAACCATTATAACTTTTACTGTGAGATGTTTAATTAATAAATTTCTGTAAATCATGATTAAGATTCTAAGGTTTGCCTTTGATCATGGATTATGTTTTTTTCTTTTTTTTATTGGTCATTCAATACTTCAATAGGATGTTAAAGAGATGTTTTCACGTGACGTTACAATGAATAGACAACGTAACCTGTCCTGACTTTTTTAGTTATAAAATTTAGGTGCAGCTCTTATTATTGATGGGATACATTTAAAAGAAGCTGTCGAGTATAACAAGAATTTGGGCCGTGGTTTTGGATTTTTTTATTACAGTGGACAATCTGATTTGGGGTACGGGGAAGAGAAAACAATTGAGGACTTGGTTTGTATACTTGTTGGTTATCGAGCTTATTGGAAACTGCCAATCGCTTATTTTCTTTGCAAGGGCATACAATCAAGTGTGCTTGCTGGAATAATATGTGGATGGAGCAATAGTTAATATTTCTGCATTGTCTTCGCTTGGAGTTAATATTTTAACGAAGTCTATTCATGAAGCAATCGATGACTTTTACTCCTCCACATGAGGATTGCAATAGTAATGTAGTTGCTATAGTCGGTGTGTCTCATTGTTTAAAAAATATCTGTGGTGCTTTAGCAACCTTCAAAGAACTGCATGAACTTCAAATTGAATACGGTCTTCCTTTGGGAAATAAACTAAATGCGAAGCACATCCAATTTATTCAGAATCAAATGAAAGTTGTTGTAGCATTTCAAGCTTTAGAAATCCAAAGTGTTGGTCGTGCCTTAAAATGGTGTCACAGTCAAGGAATTCCTGGATTTCAAACAGATGATACACTCGCTACAGTTGAGTTTATTCTTCTTCATGACAAAGTGGGTTTGACATTCTCAACAGTCGCTCAATGAAGGCTCCAGGGTATAAAAAGGTACTGAATAAGAAATACTTTCATTTTGTAGAAAGTATTTTTAATGATTTTGAAAATTTATACGAAAGTATTTTGATTCAAGTGGGGTGAAAGTAACACTCTCAATGAGAAAAACAGGCCCTCTGGGCATTCTTAGTGATATCAAATCTATTCGTTTTTTGATTTCGAATTTGGATTCAATGGAGTCCTAGCAACATATAAACTTTCCCAGGATCATTTGGAAACTTGATTCAATGCTGTGAGATTACCCAATGGATGGAGTTATAATCCTACCTGCAGACAGTTCAGAAATGCATATCAATCTCTTTTAATTCATAGAAGCAAAAATATTGTCGGAAGTTCTTCTGCTAACTGTACGCCTCTTGACTGCTGTATTAAATGTATCTTATAATGCGTCGACTTTGAATTATGTGATGACAACTGTCGAAGAATTTTATCCAGTGGGAAAACAAACAGATGAGAACAACAACTCTGATCTGTGAAACAGTTGAGAGTATGTGACTTTTCTTTCAGATGCTAAGTATGAACAGCATCTTTAAGCTACATTGCTGGATTTTTGGCACGCATAATAAGTCAGTCAATTAAATATCCTACTTGTAAGTTAGCGTTTATTTACTAGGAGGGCGATCCCTGCAAGGAGGAATCGTTAATTCTTTTCAAGAGTTATGTCGTCCTTTCCAAGATGAGTGATAAAGGACTACGTTATCCTTCAGAAAGTATATGAAAGACATGAAACAGTCCCTATAAAGCATTCTCTGGCTAGCATAGTTATACAACAATTCATCTTCCATTCTCTCCTTCTTCCTGATTTCACAATAATAAAAAATATTAGTGCAAATATCGAAATTTCTAAAAAAAAATCTCCAAAATTTATACGATGCAGATATTGGATATTTTGCTCGATACATCGGTATTACGTTGTGGATCCGATATATCATCCCAAGTGTAATTTTAATATTTGTATGACAAAATCGGTGAGTAATTATCTTTTTATAGAACTCTAAAGATGGAACATTCTGTAAATGAATACCAATTTATATATAATGTATAATATATACCACTTGGATATAAATAAATATCTTACAAATCATTAATTTCATAACGGATATATGTACTTACATATATAATCTTGTAAAAACGTTATCCATAAATTTGTTTATACGACGTACCCAAAATACATTTTTCACCAAAGATTTATATTAAGAAACTCCAATTTAACGAATACTTGCAATTTTAATTTATACAATAGAGGCATATTATCTATATGGCTTATAATTAGAAGTTATGTAGTTATTAATTGTTGTTTGCAGTTAAAAGTAATTCAAAAGTTCAACTTTAGATTGCACATATCGATCAAATAAAAGGACTTTTTAAGTAATTTTGCATAAAATAAACATTCTTTTAACCTATACAAAGTGTCAAAAAGTTTATTTCTAAAATTGATTCAGAGAAAGATCGAACGACTACAATTAGAATCCAATCCAATAGATGGGTTGAGGACCCTCCAGAATGTAGGAGTTGATTTCCTTATATTGGTTAAAAATCGAATTATTACGAGCGTACTCTTTTGGTATTACTCAGAAAAGGTCTATCGAAAAAGGATTTGCTTCTGTTTAAAAACAATTTAGAGGCATCTAACCACTTTCTATTTGATTGTGAAATAATGAGTAATATATGGGACCACTTAAGACTTGATTTTTAGAACAAAAGATTTTTGTTTGACTTATATTGGGCTTGGGGTTGAAAAAATCAATTTTATTGTAACCAAAATTTAGCATTTGGATATAAATTAAGAAGTACCAGAGCCCCCTAGCTTCCCATTTGTTAAGTTGTATATTTAATATGATTGGAGTTTGTACTGGATAGATATTAAAGTTATGTTAAAATCTAGTTGTACTGTTATTCAAAAAAAAAGTTATGCAATTTAATTTTTTAAATTGTATTCGAAACAGTTTCCAAACACAAAACCCCACCCAAAAAAATAAAAATAATAATTCTGCGGACGCCTTACAACCCAAACCCCATAACAAACGATTAAGGGACTTATTTCGAGCAGATCTTTTTTTATCAAGAATTCCTTAAGTCTGTCGCGATAGTTTTGAGTTCTTCCAGTTGAAGCTTCTTAAATTAAATGTGAGAAAACATATTTTTGGCATAATATCTATAAATGAGGGCGAGATTTCTTCAGGGCAAAAATTCCTGGAGTGAAACACTCTGAATCATATTGTACATGGTATTGCTAAAAGACTGGGAATAAAAAGATGGAAATGAACACTTTATTTTCACAATGGGTATAGTATTTTAGTGAAAAGTTTTTGCTACGTCATTCTTTGAGTAAATAATAGTGAGACTCACCAAACAACACGTTTCAGTCAAATCATTGTGATGTTTTTTACATACATAAGTAGAAAGCAAGAAAGATAATAATGTTAAAATCAACTATACAGATTTCAATCTATGCATTGCACATTGTATTCAAATGGAAATCAGGGACTCATCATTATTCAAACATCATTTCTTCCTTTCTAGAAGGAGGAGGAGGGTAGAAAAAATACTTTAAAATGAAGTACGGTGTGTGTAAGGAAAAAATAATCATAGCAGACAACATTAACAAAATCATCAAGAGCTCAAACGAGATCAAGGTTAGCACCTTGAAATATATTAACTTTTGAAAAAACACATCTCCTTTCCTTAAAATTCAAAATGTCCACATTTAGTCTCAATTGCAGCATCTACACGAGGTCAAAAGCCCTAGCACACTCCGATGACATACTCATCAGACAATCATGGTCATCCACTCCTGCTCAAAAGAGGCCTTCTGCTCAACAGTATTTCTGTTAAGGACAGCATAGGCCTTTGGCCTCAATGCTCCCCAAATCCCATGTTTAAATGGGTTTAGATCTGGTGAAGAAAAAGGCAACCATTTCCAGGGCCAGAAATAGGCCTTCATCCAATTTGGGGTATTTTGGGATTGTTAAATCTGATGGCCTTTACAGTGGCTGTTATGAGTTCGTGTTTTCGGCAGACGTTGCTCTGGAGGACCATGTCTTTTATGGTAATCATGATCGTCCCTTCATTAACGATGCGCTTTTTTGCAAGCTTGTGCATTGAGGTCTGAGGATTTGCCTCAATACTCAATTATGAAGGCACTGATGAACTCCACTGGTCGCTTTATGTTGTGGCCCTCACTCCCAATCTTGTGTTCATAGCTGCCATCAGCCACAAAAGCCTTCCTGATCCTAAAAACTGTGGACCTGTTCACCTCCAAAATCTTGACCATCTCACAAACAGGAACATCCGTCTGGAGAAAATCAAACACTCCACGCTTCTTCGATGACATCACAAAAGTTTACAAAAAGTAGTGATGGGCCGATTAATTGGAATCGAGAATTGAATAAATCAGGTGTTTTTTTCTCTGGAACTGGCATCGGATAATAAGGTTTAATTTGGGATTCCTATTCATATTTATAACTTGTATTTTAATATTTATTTATTTTGTAAGTTACGAAAAAAATTTAGTTTTTTGGAGAATTGTTATGGATTTTTAAAAAAATGTAATATCAAATTGTATATATAAATTAAATTTTTTTTTTTCCAAAAAAAAATTATTTTTCTAAAAAGTTTCAAAACAAAGACCCCTATAATATAATCCTGTGGAGGCCCCCGATAAAAAAAAAGAATATTTTTTAATTATTATTGAAAATATTAAAGAATCGGTCTGGGCATTGGTAATTTTTATTTGAATTGTATCGGCAGTGGGATTTTTTTTTAATCGTCTCATCACTACGAAAAAGGTCTCAAGATTGATCTTACTGATAATTTCTGTTTCATTAATTTGTTTGGAATTTATTTAAGTTTTAATAATTGATGCATTTTCTCTTACGCACACTGTATTACATATATTTTTAACATTATAAATATGCGTGTTCAGAAAACTTTGCTTTTGTATTCTTGATATGTTTATTTCTAACAAAGGTCTGATGAGAGCAGAAAATACATGTACACTATACAGTCAAATTCTGATAAAGACAATTATGAACAATAAAAGTACAATACGGCTAAGATAAACATTTTCTCTGCAACAAAATATAAACTACTGGGTGTTAAGATCAAATTGGTCCATTTTGATAAATCTTTAAATAATCATTCAGGCCACATTTTTGGACAAATGTACTGGTAAATTTGCTTGAATTGTCCATATGAATGTTCAAAAGAGCACATTTGATGTATCAAACTCATCCACCAATCATGATCTGGCAGGGGCCAAAAAGAGGAGCAGGCGTTGACAAAGTAGTTCTTTGGCATGTTGATCATTGTCTCCTTGATGGAGGATTCAGAGAGTCCTTCATGGCAAAATATGTTATATTAGTCTTAGATTCAACTTAGATCCAGACAAATAATCCATCGGATTAAGATCCGTACTACTGAGAGGCCATATTTCCTGCCCGATGAAGTCATAGGAGTGAGCTCACTCCTTTATACCTGGAGCAGCGGTCCCCATGTTGCCCAAAACTTCCCTAAAGGGCATTATATAACTGCTAGCAAAAAAAAGAGACGCAATGAAACAGCTGCGTCGTATCAAAATTGTTGCCACACGCAAGCACCGATTCGAACTTCACGCCATGTACATAAACAACTTTGTATAAAAGCAATATTCATATAAATTCTCCTGATAGGAAGAACTTTTGATATTTCTCCATGCATAAAATTTCAAAAATATATAATAGACAATTCATCGAATTCACAAAGCGAAAGTCACGAAATAAAGATTACAGATTTTATACTGCTGATTTCATGATAATGGAAATGTATAATTGAACATATGCCATCATTGTGTGATAATGAACAGGATATTTGATAGTAAATTGTATGAATGTAAATCTCAAGCATTTTTTAACAAACGAGTTTCTATGTATGTTACATCCATAATAAATTAGTTTCATTCTGTCAAAAAAGTACCGGGAATTGTTAAATAAAACACAAATTTCACATTTAATCATTAAAAATTATTTTCAAAGTAATCTCCATCGGATACAATACAGATATGCCAACGTTTTTTACAGTCCTCAAAAAAAAAATTATATACACTTTTTGACATGACCTTTAGCTCCTTACACAAATTTTGTTCAATGGATTCAATAGACTCAAAACGTGTTCCACAAAGTGGAAATTTAAGTTTGGGGAACAAAAAAATTCAGATTGCGCTCAAATTTGGCATCATAATGAAAATTAGTTCTGCCGACCTAGAAAAAAAATGTTTTTAAATCCCTTCATCGCGGACAATTTAAATTAACAATTCCTGGGTATTTTTTTGACAAAATGTATTAGGCTAAGCTTCATTTCATTGTTGCGATATAAAAAACCCTGACATTATGTGAAAACATTCTATTATTCAATAATAATGGAGAATTGTTGAAGAACTCATTCTAATTCAACCAATCAATGTTCAGAACACTGATGAGGAGAAAAGATACAGAAACATCGACAACTGCCAATAAAATTTGCTCTATGTATATTTTGTGTTAGTGAGGTAATGTGTGACATCCTTCTAAATATTGGATTTCAGGGCGTCCAAGAAAGAATACTATTTATGACGTTTCATTAAATCGGCTAGAATCAGCTGTGACAAGGAAGGAAGGAGATCCCCAATTCTACTCTGAGTCCAACAAGGACTCACAATTATAACTCCGTAACAAATCCTCAGGGTATTTTATGAGCACACACGAATATTTAATCAGGTTTTCAATACAAAGGAATTTATTTAGGAAAGGATGTTCTGCACTGCACTCAGGAATTAAATAATTATTACAACAGGTGATGAATAGAAAATTATTTCTTCAGATTACCAATTTCAAAAAAAATGGATTTACATCATTGGTAATACTCATAGATGAAAATAATATTATCCGGCCCTATGATAAAACATAAGAAATCAAAAATTAATGTGGTCACCCTGATAATTTGAATAATGTTTTGGAGATGAGCAGCGTAGCTTTATGACGTTTCATTAAACTAGCTGCGAGTTGCTGTGAAATGAAGAAAATAAATATAAACAAAACTAGCAATGATATGAATTACTCCAATGACGATACTCAATTCCACTCAGAATTCATCAAGGACTCATATTTATAACTCTGCAACAAATCAACAGTGCTAATTTTCGTTTTTCATGGACTAGTGATTACTTTATACTTATAAGCTACATGTTCTTTCGTCAAGAATATATATAGGAATAATGACGAAAACTTGGGAAAATAAAAAATATATATTCATGTCGCAACTACAAAAAAACTTTTCCAATATAATATAATTTTCATCTATTGTTGTACTGCAATAAAACCAAGATATTTTGTTGATGTGGTTTAAATTTCTGATCGAGGTTTCTTAATTTTTTTTTTTTTTTTTTGTACTTATCGTATTCGCTTGCAATGTTTGATAATGGTTTTTAAAAGGGAGGAAATAAAATTTTGAATTGGATTGCATCTATTCTAGATGTGCCCTCGTCCGAAGATGTTTTAGAGATTATTTTACAGAACAGACAAATTTTATACAAATTAATCAACAAAATATTTCCAGGAGTTAAACCAAAAATTAAAGAAAATCTGCCTCTCTCCTAATGGACAGCAAAAATGCATTTTTGAGAGCCGCTAAAGACTATGGAGTACCAGAGGAAGAAGTTTTTGAAACTCCTCATCTCTTTAAGGTTAAAAATAAACCTCAAGTAATTCTTTATTTTCTAAGTTATATAGCACAAAATCCCCCCGAGAACACAGGTCCTTGTATTGGTACAAAATGGCTACTAGAAATGAACGTGAATTCACTGAGTATCAAATAAAAGCGGGCAAATTATGCAACAAAGCAAAAAATTGAATTTTTGAAAAAAATTCTGAATAACTATGGATTTTTTATTTCTTTTTTTCAAAAAATTTTAATTGTGGTATTTTTTTTTTTTTTCAAAAGAATTCAATATATATATATATGGATAATCCTGCAGACAGCCCTGGCGAAGTATGACATCCCTTAGAACCAAAGTACTTTTGCAACATGTGGCGTGCGTTGTCATACTGTGAAGTAGTTTTTGTTGTTTTTTTGGTTACGATGTTCATTAGCCCCCTTTTTCTTCAAAATAAATTTAAAAAAGCAGAGCTTATTGCAAATTGCATTTGGTGGACATGAAGGTTGGCATAATGAATCACAAAGAAAATATCATGTTTTAGCGACACGACACTTACTGATATTTAGCGGGAAATTATGGTGCCCTCAAAATAAATATATTATTTGTACAAAGTAAAAAGAAGTCCATCATTTTTAATTGACAATCGAAGCAGTGCTTACAGGACGGTGGGATCCATTTTTCTATCCACCTTTTCGAAAATCGCCTATCCAGAGCGAAGTGCATTTTTGTCATCAAATTACCGAAACGGAATCGACGAAGCCAAAATTGCACATGATTGGCTGTTACAGTATCAAGACCGTAAATAATATTCACATTTTAAGCTGCCTGGCTTGCATTTTCTCCTTCCTCGAAGACAAACTGTAATATATGGCGTATTTTCTCTTTGACGTGTCCTCAAATAATACTGAGTTAAATAATCACAAAACCGTCGCAAAAGTTTTTTTAATACTAATAGATTTATTTTTACTACAACAAAAAAAATTCAAAAATCCACAGCTATTGTGAAAAACTCAAATTTTTCGGGGAAAATTTCATAAATCTACAGTTGTTCACAAAAATTTAAATTTTTGGAAAAAAAAATTAAGAAATTAAATTAAATTTTAAATCTAAAATTTATGAAAAATTAATTTTCTACTAAAATCAAAAATTTCTTAATTTGGGAGCTACAATCCCTCCTCCCGGCCAAACTTATACAACGCGAGATACCGTGAATAAAGCCATTCATTAGAAGAAGAATTCTTTACTTTTACTTCACCTATTATTATTGTTTTCTTTTGGCACTATCTTGTATTTTTATTTTTACTGTGTATATAGCTTATCTATCTCTTGCAGAAATCGTATAAATGTATGTTTATGTACATATTTTTATAAAGCTAATTTATGTAAAAAACCAAGAGGTACTAATATTTATTGATCATAGTTCATATAATAGAACTGATGTTTAATCATCTACATACCGGGTGGTTCATAAAAATCTGAAAATTGACTAATTCAATAATTTATTAAGGTTGAGTGACTAAATTAATCCATATTTCGAGATATTAAAGCATAAACAATTAGTTAAAAAAACACATCTGAGCTCTCTAGCTTACGTTCAAATGAGAACATGACACTTGAACAAGATTGATGAATGTCCATTCGTGTACTCCAAGTAGTTGGGTTTCTCCAGAACCACCGTCTAACTGTTAGCAAGCTGTAACGTTAGAGAGTAGGAAGGGCTCTGTCAAAAAAGGCCCAACTGTACCCGGAGGAGTTAAAGTAAACTGACCTGGTCAATCCCCTCAAGCCCATAAGGCCTATGCTAGAGATCTCGGGGTTTCACACTAGACTGTCCAAAGAGCATTCAAAAATAGTGTGTTGAAAGAGCCTTCTGAGGATGGAAACCACTTTTGACACCAGCATCCATCTCTTTCATCGCAACACTCTTTTGAATGAGTTTTATTAGTTCTCTTGAACTCCTTTTTTACACTTTTGGCTTCCTTACAGCCCTAATGCCAACCCCTCGACTACAACTCTGTTATCCAAAAACTGAGACCCTCAAAGTCATTTTCCGCCAGCATTCCGCCTGAGGGCCATAATTGCCGGTAAAAGCGGTTACATTAATTATTAAGAGAGCTCAGACACACATCAATTTATAGTATTAATTTTGTTGAATTTCTATTGTTAATTCATAAATTATATATCGTTTTAGTTTGAAATTCAAAGTGTTCAGATTTTAATAGACCACTGGGAAATATGGGGATTAGAGTACCATAAAGATAACACTTTTTTGTCCATAATACATTTAATTATTTTTGTTATTGGCTAGAATGCATCTTCATTTCTGTGAAAACTGATACTTTTTCATTATTAAAAAAAAGGTGATCCGTCTTGTTATTCTCCGACAGTTTTCTTCGTGATATTAATATACTCAAAAGCTGACATGACTCGATGAACAGTTTTTTGCAGTAGGCAAACGTTTGCTGCAACTTGTCGAGTCCATCACCGAGGGTTGGAGTTGATCAGGGGACGAACGTGGGTGAGGTTTTTGAGCCTCTGAGTCTCCTTGAGACTTCCTTGATATCCTTTCTCTCCCATCCTCCCTGGCTCTAGTCCAGTTTAAAACTATCTCCCGAGTAGAAAAGTGTTCTGGCTCGTTTTGTTTGCCTAACTAATAGTTTTTTAATGATTAATTATACTTGCCTATCATTGATTTAGTTCACAATAAATCCATAATAAAAAATTTGTCATAATGATAATTGCTTCATCTTTGAGATTTTTCAAAACTCAGAGTGGGATTGAGTTACAGACACAGTAGTTCATTTTTGAGGAGACTACTATCAAAGATACCATATACCATATTTCATTTCTAGCAAATGTACCTTTTTATTTTCTTATCCCCTCCTCCCTTGTAACAGCTGATTTTACCTGATCTAATGGCAATAATATAATTAGTTATTTTCATGCATTTTCAATTATTGAGTAATTAATCATTCCATCGTTGAGAATAAGTGGCTAACAACCAACTCATTTTGAGCTACTTTTCAAATTCTTTTCGGAGAAAAGGTTGCGTGATACAATAAAAGTAACAACGTGAGACCTGATCAAATTTTACTTTTTACGTCAAACCTATATAAACTAATGCTATTCGTATTTTCCAAAGTCCAAATTAATTAAATATACTAGTTACTTTGATTTTGGACCTTTTAATTTTCGATTTCTTTTTTTGCATAGGACTGAAAGTGCTTAGAAGCTACAACTCTATTCAGGCCCTATTTATTGCAAATAAAAATAAACTATCTGTTTGCACTCATTAAGCGGGCGTAATAGATAGTGGATATCATGACTCTTATGTATAGGGGTAATTCTACATTCAAAATGAATCCATTCCTCATCTTCTTTTGATGTGAGTACTAAAATGATTAATATCGATCATTTATGGCCAAGTAAACCTACTTGCATTCATATTATACATTTCACATGGCCACAATATGCAGCATGAATACAAATCATAACATTTACAAGATATTTTTATAACATCTATTATAACAATAATAAATAAACTAAACTAGACCTCATTAATCGAGACAAAATGGAGTGGATTTCTTTATCCGTGTTTTTTGTAGCATACATAAAAACGAGTTGAAATACAGGGTGACGCATTGAAATTTTCTTCTTTCCATAAAAATAAAAAAAACAATATAAATAGATTATATATTAAAATATGAACAAGTTTCACTAATCATTTTGATACAGTGATGAAAATCGTGTGTATAAAAAAAAGGAAAATCGACAGGGTAACCCTGACAATTTGTAAAATGTTTTGGAGGAGATCAGCTGTGACAAAGGAGGAGGGGAAGAAATAAACAAGTATGTACATAATAAGAATTATTACAATATTGATCCTCAATTTTACTCTGAGTCCAAGAAAGACTTACGCTTATAATTCTGCAACAAATCCTCTAGTTTACTCTCCCTCGTTTATGAGTTCAATTAGGTTGTGAATATTTAGGAAGTGAAGGTCGCAACTCAATAATTAAATAATCATGACAATTTCTGAGTAAAAGAAAATTCATTCTTCGGATTACCAATTCCAAAATAACGAGCCGGAGTAAAAATACACACGATTTACATAACTGACTGTCATACTCCATATCCTTCAAAGAGATAAATTTCAACACTTTATAATGATTAAAATGGGATTTGTGTAAGAGCGCAAGGAGAAGGCGGGAGCGAGACATGTTGTCTACTGAATTTAGACCCTTGTTAATATCAGCAGCCTGATATATGATTTTGGGGGGAGAAAATGAATTACTTCTATACAGAGGAGAACCTTCTACATTTAAAATAGCATTATTGGTGGGAAAATATTATAATTATATTCAAGTTCATATATATTTATTTTATTATGCTTTGAAAAAGAAATTTAGAGCAAATATAGGGGAGAGTACTTACTTTAAATTAATAGACGATAATAATTCTTTTAGAGGGAGATGTTAGCACCCCGACGACTTATTAAATAAGAAAAAAAATAGCACATGCATCAAGTACTTTTTCCTTTTTTAATATCTATACTCAAGCTTAATAGAAGTGGAAGGTTATACCATAACGCGCGTACAACTGATTTTTGTCCTCCATCACGCTTTTAATATTGACGTCATAGTAGATGAGTAGTTTCGTGCTTTGTCAAAATCTGTTTTTCCAGCCCAGGAGTCGAAACGATACATTAAATTGAAAATTCGAACAATAGTGACGTCATAGGCTATGAGTGGTTGTGTGTATTGTCAAAATCTGCCTGTCTTACCCAGCAGTCGGTATAATACATCAGATTGAAAATTCTAGCAAACCCCCATTACACGATGGTCTAACCTTGTATTTTTATTAACCTTGGCTATACTTAGTTTTTTCTTTATACAGATCCATTTTATGATAACCATATCTTTTGTAATTAATATTGACTTTTCCCTACTCCACCTTTCTTCTTTTTTTTTCAGAAATTTAGGGATACCTTATTTTTAGTCTTTAGGTTGAATTTTTCACAAATATGGACTAACTTAAATGCGTTTTAGAGTAGTCTTCTATTGTGATTAGTGTTGGCTCGCTTTTAGAACTGATTTCCTAATACCCAAATAGTATTTTTTTCTAATCGGTCCGGTCTTTTTCACACTATTCATCAGTCTTAAGGGGCATCAGCTATGATTGAAGGAAATAATAATAGTTAGAACCATAATAATACTAAAGTATTATTATGGTTCTAGCCATTCAGATGTTGTAGTTATCATAAAAGACTGACAAACCCCGTCCCAGAACTCCCAGGACCTGACTGATAGTACTCCAGTCCTTTTATTTATTTCTTTTGGACCGATCCAACACTAATTGTAGTAAATTAATATGTAACATTTTATAATAAGAAATAAGAAATTAAAGGGAAATATGTGAAAAATGTATTTAGAGATCTGCCATGTGTAATCATATGAAAAAAACCTTTTTTTCCATCGGCCAAATGACATCCATTTTCGGGGGGGGGGATGTATATGTATCTCTTATTCAAACAAAACCGTAAGAAAATGTTTAATGGCGTTAGTTGGTTAATAAAGGGTATATATATTGAAATTTTGCACCTCTGTCGACGACACATTTCTTAGGCCAGAGATGAAAGCTCGAACAGGTGCAAACAATTTCTCCCTGATTAACTAACCCCTACTCATACTCAATCGAGACATTGAAGTCAAAATTGAAGTGGCTGACGTCATTTCGATGACGCCCCGGAAATATAATGGAGGAGATAGAGAGCTGGAGATGAGGGGGATCAAACCTTTTATAGATAGACTTTTTTTCTAACTTTTCTGGGGGGTAATATACCATTTAGTTGGCAAATATTCTCTCCATTGGAATAATTTCATTAGATGCAGAGTAAGAGGATGTCTTAGAGACCCCATTTGTAGAAGTTGGAGTCCACTTTTTGTATCCTTCCCAACGATTCGGCAATTATCTCATCCCTCTGGACCTTTATTTTTATTTTACAAGCTCCTTTATATCCTCTTCAACCTTCTTGAGTTGATCCAGTATGTTTTGTATCGTTTCAAGAATCACAAAGAGGATTTTTTTTTTTTCAAAATGGACGAAGGTGCCAGAATTAAATCAATGATTCTTCCTCAATGGTATTCTCACTTATTCATCTCGGGGTCGAATAAAGCAAACAGCATCTTTATCTATTACATGTAATCATTATAAAACTAGGAGATCTATCTTTTTTTTTTTAAATGGCGACGGGTCCCATCCGAACTGGACGCAAAGCCGTTCCATAGAACGATCTTCAAAAATGACGTAATTATGGATACCTTCTATTAACGTCTTCATAAGTAAATCTTAATAAGCTTAATTTTGATTTTAATTAGGACTAAATTAAGAATGATTCACGTCTTGTAAAGATATTTAAAGCTTTTTTAAACTAATTCAAATGATAAGCTGAGGTACTTTACTTTTATATTAGTGAAAAGGATGCATTGTAGAAACGTTTTAAAATTTAAGGCTTTTTTTAAGGGCTGTTAACAGGGACAAGACGTGACTGTACTGGACGGGATAGGGCCGACATTAGGTACCATATTTTATATTTTAGACGGATACAACATTAATAAAGAGTTTAAAAATAGGTAAATCCCTAAAGGAAATTTTCAAAAGGGACACCCTGTAATAATGTGGGGGGGGGGGGGGGAAACAAAAAAAAAATTTCAAATTCAATTTGATACAATTTCTTGATATAATTATTGTTATTCATGCTTGGTTAAATATGTCAAGTCCAAAAAGATTCTTCCTTCTGACTTATTTTTTTCGAATATGCAAACTAATGTCCCACATTTAGACATATTATTATATAATAACAATATTTTAAAAAAAAATCAAAAGGACTTAAATCAAACACAAAAGCTATGTATACCGTTCCTTATTGATTCAATTTATAAATACACCCATGTAAAAATGATTATATAATTTGTACAATGAACAGGAATCAATACTATGAAAATAATAAGGTATATCCATAGAGAAATAAATATATAGGGTAACAAGGATTTTTACTTGGCTGCTAGGCTTACAGAAATGACAGATCCACATTTTCTCGGATACCGGGCCAGTTCGAAACTTTAGATTTATATTACAGACGTCGGCAGATTTATATTTGGGAGGGTAAGGGGGATTTTTAACTAAAAATTAAATTTTTTGGGAAAAAGTTAAATTTCAAATATAAAATTTTAGGGAAAAAAATCTCAAAAATTCACAGTTCTTCACAAAAAATTTAGTTTTTGGAATAAAAATTCAAAATTCAAAACCAAATATTAGTTTTTTTTTTGAAAAAAAAAAAAATTAAAAAATCCAGAGCTATTTACAATATTTTTTTTTTTTAAATATCAAAATTTAATAGTCTTCTTACCATGATCTTGTATAATCTTCGTACCCATTTTGGTTAAAATCGATTTGTTACTTTTGGTGTAATCCTGGTGACAAATAAATAAATCAACAGAAGGGAAAACATAACCATCGTTCAACTTCCTTGGAAGAAGTAAGAATCAGACGAATAAAAATGAAGAAAGATGCAAACAATTTTCCACTATTTAACACATAGGCTATGAGTTCTTTTTAAAATATATATTTTAAAAAAAACTTTTAAATCTCCGAGTTCGATTAAAATGTCAAATATATGCCAATATAATACCAAAGTTAACCGCCGAACGCAATGGACAATCTTTGTCATATCTATATATTTACTTCACTATGGGACGTCCATAGTCATCGCCAGAGATGTATCAAATATGTCCTATAAAGTGGGAGCAGTTTTTTTAGTTGACAATCTGAATAGGTTATTTTCCTATTTTCCAAAATGCGTGTACTCATGAAATACGTAGATTAACAATGAGGTTTGGCTCAAGAATTATAAGTGTAAATCATTGTTCAGTTCGGAGAATAATTGAGGGTTGACATCGGAGTGGTTTTTTGTAGTTATTTTCTTACTATAACAGCTGTTTGCAGCTGATTTAATAAAACGTCATAGCAGCTGCTCCCCTCCCAAACATTCCTCAAACTGTCAGGGTTACCACATTCATTTTCCGTTTCTTTTACTTTTACATAACCACAGAAATTGTTTTATGCATCATTGGTCATCATGTACCTATATCGGTCTGATTTTTCATGCAGTTCCGGTTCTTGAACCGCTCGGAGGAAAAAAACTCAAACTGATACCGGGGTCTACCAGGTGCTCCATTAAAATATGAACACATTAAATTTTTAAATTCAAAAAGATATAATATATTAATTAACAATAGTATTTTAACAAAACTAATACTATAAAAAGATGTGGGTCTAAGCTCTCTTAATCATTAATTTAGGAGCCCTTAGCGCCAATGATGGCTTCCAGGATGCGGTGGAGGGCCTGGCACCCACTGCGGATGTAGTCCTCTGTCATAGCGTGCATTGCTGGTCCTCCCCTTGAAATATACCCAAAAATATAGTTGAGTGCTTTGGCATCAGGTCAGAAGGGGAAAAAGTACCAAAAAAAGTGTTAAAAAGAACTCAAAAAAATCATTCAAAAGATTTTTGCAACGGAGAAGATGGGTTTCTTTCATTGTTGGTCTCAAAAGTAGCTTTACCATCCTCACAAGGCCTTTACCACCCACTTTTTTGATAGCTCTCTGAACAGTCTGGTGTGAAACCCCGATATATCATGGGCCCTCATGGACTTAAAGGATTGGCCTAGACTGTTTTCTTTAACTCCTCCGGATCCAGTTTGGCCTTTTTGGCAGAGCCCATCTTCCTTTCCAACATTTCGGACTTGCTGACGGCGTAGAATGTAGTCCTAGATACGCACAACGGCATTGAGTGCGGGAATGGAAATTTTTCGATCACGCTCTAGTCTTATTTTCTCGACTTTATGTAAGCTAAAGAGCTCAGATTTGTTTTTGTTTAGTAAATAATTATTTATGCTTGGATTTTTCGAAATAGGATTTAATTTCAATCACTTAACCTTCACTAATTATTGAATTAGTAAGTGTTCCGATTTCAATTAAACACCTGGTATTATTTATGGGTCTCTGCAAGACCCATAAATAATTTTGGATAAGACGGTTTCAAACAACGTGGATTTCGCATAAGGCGGTGTTTGGAATTCTACTGTGGTAAATTCAGCTCATACTGTGTTTTTTATATTATGATAATAAATCATAAAAACTTTATATTTATTGAGGTAAACAAGAATTTTTGTAGTTGTTGATGAGTTCGTTTATACTCTACTATTCGTCTATACTTTAGATTTTTGAATTATTTTTCCAAAAAAACTTAATTTTCTGTATATAACCGTCAATTTTTGAAAAAAAAATTCCAAAAAATTTAATATATGAATTTATTTAATTTTTAAATTTTGTTTCCTAAAAAATTCCAAAGACACCCCCCTTAATATAATCCTGCATATAAGTGTACATAAAGGACTTGCAATCTTAATGTAGGGTGGGATTATTTATTTAGTAATTTAGCACGGTGTTTTTTTTTTTTTTTTTTAAATAAAACCATGTGCCAGGAATTTGTATTTCATGCCCTGGAGTGGAAGATGCCATTTTTTATATATGGAGGAGGTCATAACTAACCTGAACAATTAGTTGTACAGTCTCTCCATAATCTTTAACATGGTCTGTTGATTCATAGAGTGATGTTGCACACCAAGGCATATTGGCATTATCTTCTTTTGTACAGGAGACTAAATTTTTTCTTTATAAATCAATAGAAATATGCAAGGTTTGTTGTCCAGGGTAGAACAAGCTAAAATTGGTGGGTTGTCGTTGTGGTTGTTGTAGTAATTGTTGTTGTCGTCGTAGTTGTCGTTGTCGTGGTTGTAGTAGTAGTTGTTCTCGTCGTGGTTGTAGTAGTAGTTGTTCTCGTCGTGGTTGTGGTGGTTGTTGTCGTAGGAAGTGGGGTTGTTATCGTTGTGGTTGTAACATCTTTTGATTCTTTTTTGCCTTGTATACTCCCGCTTTGAGTTGTGTTTACTATTAATATTGAAAGGAGTAAGTTGTACATTCGTTTTCCTTACTTAACTGTATTTGCATACAGTGGAAGAAATCAGTATTTGATCACTTCCCCATTTTGTAGGTCTGCCACTGACAAAGAAAAGAAGGGTATTTCATTTTAAAGGAATGTTTATTTTAAGAGAGTTTATTATATAAACAAACAAAAAAAGTTCAATGGAACAAAAATTGGAGAGTATAACCCAAAGAACAACATCCCCACCCTCAAACATAGGGGTGGTAAAAATATGTTTTATGGTTGTTTATCTGCTAAGGGAAAATGAGGACTTCAATGTATCAGAGTACCGGTAAAGTTGAAGGCGACAACCCCCTTCACAGAATACTAAACACTGATTTGGTAATGGATCTTCTAGCACGACAATGGCCCAAAACAATCGATCTAAGCAATAAAACAGTGGCTCAAGAAGAAGTACATTTTGGTAATGGAGTGGTCTATTCAGTCCACTGGAAAAAAATTATCTGGGAACAAACTTACAAATCCGCGAGGATTCAAATACTTGTTTCCTCCATTGTGTTCCTCTTTATGGTAGAGAAGACTCTATTAAGTATATGACTTCTCCATTGCTCTCAAGGAACAAGTCTGAGAGATACACGATCAAGAAGAATACTTCCATGAACATCATGTTTCCAGAGTTGATAGCTCTTGAATGATGCAAAAATGATGGAAATAGTAGATCTTTATATAGTGCTTACAGATATATTCAATTTCCATCTGTTTTCTTATATAAAAATAGCTCCTCCAATGTGAGTAACGAATAATTCATTTAGCTTACATAAGATATATTAGTGTTGAAACTCTGTTTGGTCATGAGTTATTTTTTTGGACAGATTATTTTACTTCACCGAACAAAACCAATTTTTTTGAAAGACTAATCCAGTCCATTTATTTTAATTCCAAAATACCTATATATTTGGAAGCTATAATTTTGAGAGTTAATCTACCTATGCAATTCATATACCCATGTATACAATAGAAAATTTCATTGGGTTGCAGATGTATTATATTTTGTCATGTTTTTCATTTCTGATAAATGTACTATATTTAAATTATTCATTTAATAATTTAGCATTTTCTCACTTAAAGAGCAATAACATTCTTCTAAAAATACAACCTAACTTCACTTACACACACGGTTACGTAGCTTGGATATTGTCTCATTTGGCGAAACAGCAGATAATTGTTTCATTATTATACAGTGCACTAGTGTTGAGTTTCTGTCAGAAAAATCTAAACTTGTCTAAGATCCTAAATTATACATAGAAGACCGAACTAGTTCGGTCCTCCAAAGAAGTACAGTCTCAAAGAAAAATTTGGTACTAGAATGGTCTCATTTAAAATTCATATTTGGCAATCTCTGGCTTTGGAATATTTCAACATCATATTTGTATGCTTTATACTTAGGTCTTTCTGTTTAAACCCTATGTTTACCTATATTTTTTATCCAATATGTCCTCCTTGATAAGAAATCACATTTTGGAAACCGATTGCCAGCTCTTAAAGATGAAGGATGCATCCATGGCCTACGCCACTGGCATGATGGTAACTCGTAGCTAATCCTAGATTTTGGTCTATTTTAGGCAGTCCGAATGGAGATGTACAACAGTTCTCTGTAGTCTTCTCGGTACTGACACCGGCACGGAGAAGATCACACAATCGTTGCCTTTTATTGCTCTGACATTTTTACATTTAGAGACATGGAATCGAAACAAAAATTGTTTATTTGTGTTTCAGCTTTCGTTTAGTTGCAAAATGAAACCTCGTAATTAAAAATGAAAGGGATTAAATCGTAATTAAATGCTACTGCCAGTTTTGAGTCCCCACTTTGTAAACTATAAAATAATTTAATGCAAGATTTACTGAAATTTAGTGTATGTGTAACACCCTGATAAATACCGTGAAAACGGGATCTTGTAATTACTTAGAAATAATATTTGTTTCATTTAAAATAGTTATTTGATCAAAGATAACCCCGACAAAATCCTGTACTTGATATAAAATTATGTAACACTTAAAAAGGTGAAATACAGACTTGATTATTGATATTTTGTTTTCTTCTGTAAGGTGGTTTCCTATGGTTCACTTTTTGATGAGGAAAGTGCATTATACTTTTTTTTTTAGAACTTTGAATAAAACTTTGATGCATTGATGAAACTTACAGATGTTGTCTCTTCTAAAATATCTTTTTTATTTTCATAACTTGAGTAATACTTGCTTAAATAAGAAAAATGATTTTAAAAGAAAATAGCATTTAGTAGATTTTACCTTTAATTAAAGGGTTGTTGAATGTGCTCCTGGAGGAAATTCTGCCTATGCCAGGGATGATTGGAAAGAAATTATCGCGGAATGGGTGGGTGTTATAGAGACAAGGGAAGGGATTCTCTTTAATGCGGAATGTTATGAACCCCAGACAATTTTTCCTTGAATATAATGAAGATAAAGGGTCAAAAAGAGTTTTAAAAACATTGAAAAATATTTGGGATGGGAGATAACAATTTATTTTTCCAATGAATGGAAACTAAAGGTTTGAAAATTTCTACTGATTCTGCAATATTCCTCACTCTTATTAACCAACTTGCCCTGCACCATTATTGCTCTATTTGCTGTGGGGAGATTAGAGTATAGGAGCATGGTGCAATGGTGGTGCCGGTGCCATTATTTAGAAAATGCTCTCAAACTCAAACTTTAAACTATTCTAATGACTATCTAAATGGTGGAGTAATAAATTTGAAAAATTTGGATTTTGGAATCTATCCAAAAATAAGAAATTTTTAGAAGAAAATTCGAAAAATCCCTAATATTCCCTTATTTGGGGGGAGAGCTTCGATCACTTCCAGCCTATCCCTAGGGACGCCTTTGCCCATAGAAAACTTACTAAAGCTCTTGAAATGAATTGAAATTTATGGTTAATTTTATGGAGATGAGCGTATGGAATGCCTTTGATGCGGAATATTAGAAATCACAGACAATTTTTTCTGAGATTATTAGATAACAAATTATGTACATATGAAAGTTCAAATTTTACTGGTTTAACCCTTTTTAATGGTACGAGCCATAGGAAGATAAATGCTATTTTAGTAAAATCCAGTATCTACGATAAGAATATACGTGAAAATTGACACTAAAGGATTAAAAAATATTACAATTATTATATTAGGGTTTTATTTAATATTTAGCGCTAATTTATTTGAGGTTATTGCATGAAATATTTGTGTGACGAATTTTGTTATGTTTGGTACTATTGTTTTGTGTTTTATATGCCTGTCTGCCGATGTCATTTTTAAAGTTGTTTTATGATGTGTTAATAAATTTAATGAATGATAGTTTCAAAGTGAAAATTCGGGTTAGATCGGTCCAAAAGAAAATCTCGATGTATATCGGTCCAAAGTAAAAATTCGAACTAGTTCGGTCCCAAAAAAAACAGTATAGACCGATTTTATTGATAAATTGTTCATAACATGACATCAAATTTATGTTCAAGTACAAAGACGCCAGTTTATACAGAGATAGCAGGGATGAATTTTAATCACGTCGTCTCTCGGGGAATACAGAATTTTTAAGATGAATGATCAAGTCCTAACTCTTGAAGAACATATAAGTCCACTTATTAATAAAATAATTTAAAAAAAGCTAATGTGCGATGAAACGGATTATTATTACTTAAACAACTTATTAAGTATTAATCAACTGATTTGCTTGTATAATCGAATGAATAAATTCATATTATATGTGTATAGTATTTGCTCTAGAAAATATCCTGTACTTTTGATATTTTTTTGAAAGAAATCCATAATTGTTAATCTAGAAAAAAAAGAAATTTAGTATGTCATAAGATATGAGACTGGAAAAAATCGGTTTGAGACCCCCGTGTGCACCGAAAAATAGGTCTAAATCGCTGTAGAAAAAATCACTTAAAACCGTTCAGAAAAAAAAATTCGGTGATCGACCGAGTCTCAAAACTAGTAGGTTCTACAAAATATGAGTACGATGAAGAAATATTTAGTGATAACACAACGACCTATCTAAATTTACTAATTTTTGACAGAGCTTAAATATTCTCTTAAAAATCCCCGAAATACGTATATTTTAAAAATATATTATAAAACAGTATCATGTCCAAGATTTATATAAATTGTAAAATGCCATAAAAAAATTAAATAAAAATGTCACTCATATGCTGTAATGTCTTAAATAAGGGTTGCAAAATAACTAGCCAAAACCCTCGTAACTATGCATGAGCAAGACCAAACTTTGCATAAATTTGAAGTTTGACATTTAAAAAAGGTAAACACAGTATATTCGGCACCAATTTTATCCTAATATATTTATGTATATTCATAAAGGATTATAAAGGAAAAAATGACTCCTGTGGGAGAAAGAAAAATGCCATATTTATTCCAGGTATCTAGAGTTCCATGGCCCATGGAGTACTATGACTGAGCTACTTTAAAAAATTTCCTATATGAAAGACTAACTTAAGTATTTATTCATTTTTTTTAAAGTAGATGAGATAACAATACACAATGGAGTACCCAAAAGAGACAATTGATAATATTTTAAGATACAGACCCTTGCAGAACCAAGTGTATGGCAGTCAAGAGCAACAACAGTAATATCTACATGTAGCTTTTTTGTCTGGGGAGGTTATGTAGGGTATATTAATAACTTTCCGAGAAAAAAACAAAAATCCACTTTATGAGGATGACCGGACCACCATAAAAAGGTCTGCCGTGATCGAACTACATTGCCCAGGACACTCTGCTACTAACATCATCAGACTCCTGATATACCCTAAAGGGCATGGTTTTTTTAATACCAAGAATGACTTTATATTGGAAAAAAAAACCTTAAAATTGATTTTTTATTTTTTTAGAAAACAATTCCTTAAATTGATTTGGGGGAGGGCTAATTTTTATTTTCCATAGAAGTTATTTTTTTAAATTTCCCCATGTTTGGGGGGTACACCCCCCCCCTGCAGACGCCTATGCAACCTACAACAACTCTGTGGAGGCCCTGAAGTCGTCCATCAGGTCCGTGGCCAGCTCCGTAGACGCAGCAGAGGTTTCAAAGTCCGTTAAAACTTTCAGGTCCCGTGTGGGATGCTATTCTTGAAGCAGGAGGAGGACATATGTCTTATTCTCATTTCGGGTTGATTAAAGTATTCCTCAGAACCATTCATTATGGATCCTGGTGGTCTTAAACTTGTATATTTGTAGGTATATATACTCATGTACAATGTACATTTACTACTTAGGTAAAAAGATTTGTCGATTCTTTGATGGCATTGAGAGAGGCGGAAGAGGATAGACATGGATTTTAAATTAGATGTATCCACATAAAACTTGCACCTACCGATAATTAGTAGTTCAGAAACTTAAGTGCTACATTACAAGATATTTTATCCAAGTCTATTTTCTGTTTAATTATAAGAAAAAAAAATTTAAAGAAGAAATTGATATTAAGGATATGCAGATACATAAGAATTCATCTTAATGCTCATTTAAAATGACATACGAGGAAACATTGCATTCCAAGAGGTTTAAAAAGGAGGATTATTGTATAGGAATGAATAACTGATATACATAGAAAGATTGAAAATTATTTCATCGTCGGAGATCCAAAACAAATACATTGCCGTCAGAAGCACAAGCTCCGACTTTATCACCACGGTAATTCCAACACACCTCGTAAATTGCTCCAGTTCCTTTGTAGCAACGTACTAATTTACCATTGACCGTAGACCAAATGTATACAAATTTGTCATAGGAGCCAGAGGCTAAAAACTTTCCATCTGGGGAAAATGCGACTGAGGACACTGTTTCTTGATGTCTTGTTAAGGTATGAAGACATGATCCTCGTTCCACATCCCATAGACGAACGGTACTGTCATATGAGGCTGATACTAATACAAGATCTGCATTTGGATTATTTGTTCCTGGTCCCGTACATGACCATTTAATGGTATAAATTGCCTTGGAATGAGCTTTTAAATCATGTACATGACTTTCTTTATCCATGCACCAAACCTTTAATGTCGTATCATTGGAACCAGACGCAAGAAATTTACCTTGAGGATCCCATTTGATTGAGTGTACCTGTCATAATAAATACTTTTTCAAAAAAGTCAACAATATTAAAAGGATCGAGTTACCTCATTGGTATGTCCATAAAAGGACTTTATAGGTTTTTCCACACCCAACTTACACACATGAATGCATTTATCCTTTGAACAAGATGCAAAACTCTCATCCGTTTGCCAGTCAACATCTAAAATAGGAGCAGAATGAAAAGCAAATTGCTGGTTATGATTTCCAGTTTGTGAATCCCAGATAATGGTAGTACGATCCTCACCTAAAGGTCAAAGTTATGATTAAGAAAGAGTTCCATGTCTCTCTGGTTACAGATTAAATCCTTCTAACTTGCACTTAAAATATAATTTCCACTTTTATTCCATTTCACTCCAAATATAGGACCCTTGTGCTTGCCTAAGGTTTTTTCCAGTTTTCCAGTTGTAGACCAAATCCTAGCGATCCCATCATAAAACCCTGTGGCTAATAAACTCCCACTACTATTCCAATCCAAAGATGTTACATCCGTTGTGCAAGGTATATAGCAATCCTGATCCAAAGATGTAGATTTAATTTACTTTATCGATATATAATGTATAAATGTTTTTTTCTTACTTCTCGTCCTTTTCCATGCTTAAGAATTATATCCCATTGTTGAGAATCTTCCATGTACCATATTCTAGCAGTGGAGTCCGCAGAACCAGAGACCAATAAATCTTGCATTGGGTTCCAAGCGCATTTAAATGCTTCCTCGTTATGCCCCTTGAGAACATTTGCTTTTTCAGCTGGAATTTCAATATTCGTATCAATGTCCATGGGATGTTGATGCTGTAGGTGATCGTCAGAAGGAGCTGAAAGAGTCTGTTACCGATCTTTAAGTTTCAAAGATTCGACGGGAGATGACTTATGAAGTATATAAGTTTGTATTATTTTTCCTGTTTCTACCTCTTATGAGATACCATCAAATATTTGAGAGATAAAGAATAATTTTAAAGATTGAAAGAATACACATTTGAAGTGATATCTCAAAATAAGGTAGAATCTTTTTTCGAGTTGCTGTATCTGCTGTTTTCAGACTAACGCTCTACTTATGACTAGCTCGTAATTTTCATTGAAATAGTCAAAAATTGCATCACTAATAGTATATTAATATACAGGGAGTACAAGAGTCCCTGTATATATAGTCTAGACCTAGGTGACTATAATATATTTATTATATACATATATAAATAAAAGGTGTGTCGATAATAAACTTTCAACACATTCACGTTGACGTTTAGCTGACAACTTTTTCCATGACGTCACAGTGGACCCAAGTTATTCAATACTGATATATACAATTAGAGAAATAGTAGAAGCCGAAGGAGAATATAAAAGTTTTGATCTTCATCTTGAAGGGATTTCCTCGCCTCTTTGTACCTCAATCACTGGATCTCATCTCCTTTAATGGAAGAATCCTTCATTGTGCATGAGCCATTGCCTTTATGCTCAAGAACACATAAATTCATCCAGGTCTTCTACGGAATCATTGTATACTTCTACATAGAAGAACTATGTGTAGTGTATGTACACTCGATCTTCTTCTCCCCTTTTCTTGTGATCAGAGTACTATAAGTTATAACTTATAACTCAGTCTATAAGTCAGGAAGATAATATATCTGTGTTCCTTAAACCAACTTTTATCTTGTTCCTCCACATTACTTTCTCCGGTCGTCCTGGATTCCCTGTTATTATAGATTGTGTCTTACACAACTCTTCAAGACACAACACTATGGATTTCCATAAAACCATAGAATAATCTACTGAAAGATCCAGTGAGGAACGAGAGGGTTCGCGTCCTCCATCCACTGCTCCTTCATTGAAGCTCTTGAATCCTTTACTCCTTAAGTCAACTCTGCTTCGTCTCCTACTCTAAGAAATCTCTTTGATTCATAATTGTCCTTGATGTATATAAAGCAGAAATAACTAATCTCAATGCCATTGATATCAATTCCATGACATTATAAGCTAGAGTTTGTGATGTATGGTCTATATGGATAATTATACAACCTGGACACTTTAAGTTTAAGCCTCGCCCCTGATAAGTAATTTCTTTATTACTTGTGAGTCTCTTTTGAAAGGTGGAAGATGATGCTCCAATCTAGACTCGTAAAGATAATGTGCCTCTCTTTTCTCAATAGTTTTGTCTGCAAAGGATTTTCTATTCTACTCTTGCATATAAATAGCTATTGAGAGATGTTAAGTGATTATGTATTAAAAATATAAGTGACTTTTTAATTTTAATAGATTTCTATTGTAATATCGGAATGCCGTTGCAATTTTAAAAATAATTGACTCCAAAATCTTCCTTTAAACAGTTATATTGCTTGTTAACATCTACGAATATAACTCTTTCGAAGATCTAGGATCTTAACAAAATAAATATATTACTAAATGTGTGTCTTACAAGCTAATGATCAGTCATATAATTGAAGACAATATTTAAAATGTATCAAAATAATAATACAATTCTTTGAGTATTAATTAAAAAAATAAAGATAATTAGAACATCAATGATATTCTTCTAAATTTGAATTATCTAAATTTAAGTTGTTGTTTTTTTTTTTTTTTAATCTTATTGATTCATTCGGTTTCATTTTGGACATGCAAATGCTATTTACTAATTAACTAACAATAAGACCTTAATTTGTCATATTTAATCTAAAAAATATAAAGTTCAATCTTGCTTAGATAACTGAATATGATACCCTGAATAAGCCTATTTTGCTTTTGATTTTGACTATTCTCTCTAAAGATATAAATGCTTTAGTAGTACTAGGGAAATAAAGTTTTTCTTAGGCATTCTACTTTCATATAACTTGAAATAATATTTTAATACAGACCAATAATAGTTATTTAACTAATAACTGGATTGATTTTGTCTGACAATTATCTCAATAACGAAATATCATTTGCATGTCCAAAATACGACTCAATGAATCAATAAGAAAAAAATGGAGAACTCATATATAGAGAATTTAAATTTAGAAGAATATCATTAATGTTCTAATTATTTTTATTTTTTCAATTAATACTTAAACAAGTTTATTATATTTTGACACATTTTAACTTTTGTATTCAATCAAATAACTTATAATTAGCTCGTATGTCACACACTTAGTAATTTATTTATTTTTGTTAAGAACCCAAATATTCGAGAGAGTAATATTATAATATGCTAACAAGCAATTTACCTATTCATTAATGAGGATTTTGAGTCAATAAGTTTGAGAATTCCAATAGAAATCTACAAAAGTTAAGAAGTCACTTCAATTTTTAAACACATATTCACTTAACAACTCCAAATAACTATTTATAAACAATAGCAGAATAAAATATGCTTTGCAGACAAAACTTCCAAAAAAAGAGAAGGCACATTATCTTTAGAGTCTAGAATCATTTTCTACTTGTTTTTCAATCACAAAAGAGACTCATCTTTGATATAAAAGTATTCATCTAATTTTTTGATTGCAACTTGCACAATTTGCTTATACAAGTTATAACTTGTACAAAATGTTGTTGATGAAATGAAGGGAATTAAAAACAAGGCGTTCAGAAGAGACAATGATGAGCCATGGAATTCTAGACAAAATATGAATGTCATGGATGAACCATTATAAAATGAAGAAAAAAAGGACGGGAAATTTTACAAAAATACTAATAATTATTATTATTTATTTTTTTTAGGGGGGGACGACGACGACTCATAGATATTTTGTAAAATTATAATATCAATTATAATTTATATTACATAATAGCAGAAGGTGCCCGAATTTAGGGATGAATAGAGGGGAATAGAAAAAAAGAATGAAGGTAGAAGATAAGAGATAGAGATTTAGATTCAAGTATTTACAACAGCTCCGTTTTTCGTAAATAAGTAATACAAATTCGTCAAAATGAAATATTATTACCCTGTTTTAAATTGACGAATAAAAAAATGACAAAAAAATATGAAATATTCTATTTGAAAGGCCATTTCGGAACCAAATATAGTTTCATAAATCAAATGAAAGCTCTGAACAAGGCTAAAATTCCTATGTGGGTCAACTAATCCCAGATATAAGTATCTATTATCTACTGAAAACATAATATTATTATGTCAGCGAAACATTGAGTCGTATAAAAGTATTTACGATATACAAAAATAAATCGGGAATTTCTTATTTGGTTGAGTTTCGTTCGAAATTACTTTTTTCAACAACTTAGTAAGATATAAGATGTACAAAAACGACCCAAACAGTTCCAAGGATATACCGGAATATTTGGGGAACATAAGTTCCAACAAATTAGCATATTATTATATTTCAATAGAAATGCTGGATTTTATTACTAAAATAATCATAATGATAAAAACCGTGCAATAACAAAACCCGGACTAAGTGGAGTATTGTTGTACTTATGTATTCATGATTTAATTTTGTAATTCAATGTGTAACATATTTTATTTTTTTTTACATATCTACGATTAAATAAAGTGATGATAATATTAAATTAAAACGTAATATTTAAAAAAAAAAATTCAAGACACATTTATTGCTTAAAGATTATTTTTATATATCACATTACCAAAGGAACTTTAATATAGAAGATAATTTTATTTTTTTTAAATATTCTTAACACATATCACATGGAGTATTTAAATAAGACTTATATCAATCACAGGCAGTTTAGAAATCCTTTGTAAACAATTCTTCAAAATCATTTTCTGTAAAAGATGAAGAGAAATAATCCGTAATTTTTGGCTTTTCAGTCTTTATTTGTTTAGAAGATGTAGATGCATCCAAGAAATTATCCTTGGAAAGTCCAGCTTGATTAAGTACTTCTAATTTTTTCTGTACAAGCGACCAAAGTTCATCATCAGCCGTGCCTAAAAATACGTAAATCATTGATTTATCTCTATTTGTAGAACAGTTTAGAAAAAAAAAATAGCTAGCTGATGCTACAAACTAGGGATGCACCCGTCGGTAATCGGCAGATACTACTAATTTAGCTTCTTTGTTGGAATTTTCAATTTTTGGTTTCACTTTCTGAAATACATATGTTTGGAAGAATATATCCGGCTTCGGATTGGTAATTAGGATAATTTTTAAACATTAGCCTATGTAATCCCACTTCTTCTACTATACAATATGACTGTACATCAATACCAATCATTTGTCAAATCAAGTAACATATATTTTTGAACTAATAATCATTGATGTTCCATAACTAAGGGTAAGGCAGCATGTACAGTGACATGTATCCTCCTAGAAAGTAACTAAGTGAGCTATTATGGAAGCCTAGGGTAGTACCGCCGGTGAAACTTTACGGCGCAAGGTAATTTTGCCTTAGTATATGAATAAATGAGATTTATACGTCGTCTTTTTTATTTTTGGTTAAAATTGATTTTCTTATGGAATTTTTTAATCAAATATGTAATGCTAATTACTTTAAAACGCATTAAATGTCTGTTGGAAATCATGCCCCACAATTTCAAGTCATACACCCACAATCTCATTATGTAATGAATTTGAACCAGACAAAATAGGTAACAAAATTAGTATAATAAGAAAAACTATAATAAATAAATACGGTAACGATCCGTATAGAAGAATTTCTAATCACTTCTTTTTTAGTAATTATAATTAGACATGATGGATAGATCATACTAGAAAAGACTCATGGATTGACGAACAAGCATTATATGTAGCAAGAGCATAATTCCAACAGAAAAAAAAACATTACATGCATTTTATAGAAATAAATGTTGCATATTTTGATTAATTTTTTTTTTTTTTTTTAAACATCAATTTCAATCAAAAATAAGCAATAACGACGTATGAACTTCATTTATTTAAATCTTAAGGTGAAATATTCTTGAAGTAAAATAGTTTAAGGGAAAATTACCGGCACCATATTTGAAAATGTTAAATGGAATTACTACCATTTACTTAGGTTTGTTCTAACTATATTTAGAAAATAAATAAAAAATCAGGCGATTAATCGTTAATCCGCCAAATTGTATAAGTGCATCCCTACTACAAACGCATTACCCTTTGCAACCAAATATTGAATTATGACGGAGTCTGTTTGTCCTATTCGATGAACTCTGTCCTCTGCTTGTGTTAATATCCCTGGGTTCCAAAATAATTCAGCAAAAATAACCAAATTAGCAGCCGTCAAAGTGATTCCTGAGCTTGCTGAAGTAATTGATAAAACGGCGACACGACAATCATCAACGGTTTGAAATCGATCAACAAAAACTTTTCGATTGTCGGAGGATGTTTTCCCCTCAATTGTAACATAACCAACACTTTCTTTCTCGAATAATTTTTGTAAACATTTGATCATACTCTAGGAATACATAGGTTTCATGAGTCAAATATATGAAGTCTTAATACTCTAATCCCTTAGATAAAAACCTGATGGTGAGCAAAGACGATAAATTTATGATGGCTTTCGAGCAAGTCCTTAATGTATTCTTGAACAGCCTTTTCTTTTGCAATAGAAGTCGTATTAAACCATTCTAAAAGAGCAGCTTTTCTTTCTAACGTCGAATTTGACTTGGATAGCATATTTTGAGCTTGCTGTTTCATGATTTTTGAACCAGATTTCACGGATGAGGGATCTAAAACTATCATTTGCCGTTGTTTACTCGGCAATTCCTTCAAAACATCGGATTTGAGTCTCCGAATCATGCACCTAAGAAAGTTGAAAATATGTTGTTGTTGCCTTAAAGGTATTTTTCAGTATTACCTTTCAGTTAATAATAAATTAAGCTCTTCCATATTGGAGGATCCATTGAAATCAAAAAAGGCTTTTGTGTCTCTACCAAGACTTATCTTTTTACCCCCACAATATCTCATCCCATATTCTGAAGGATATTTAAATAGTAAGGGATCAATCAGTGATATTTGAGGAAGTAATTCCATTGGTCGAGAAAGAACGGGAGTTCCACTTAGTAAAATAATTCTTTTAGTCCTTTGAAGAATTTTGACTGTAGATTGGCATCGTATTGATTTGAAATTCTTCAAAAGATGGGATTCATCCATAATAGCAACTATAAAACAGAATAAGAACCTAAATATAGCCAATTAATTAATTATTACTTAATGTACTACCTTTAAATGATTTAGCTTCTAAGTCAGAGCATTTTCTAGAGATTAGATCATAGCTTATAACAACAATTTTCTCATTCCGAATGGTATCTCGAGAACTAGAACAAATTATAATATCCGATTCACCAACAGAAGGAATCCAACGAAGAACTGATGATTTCCAATTGAATTTGACTGAGCTAGGTGCAACAATGAGTAAAGGCCATTCTTCAGAATAAAAGCTTGCAACCCCCAAGGCTTGGATTGTTTTACCTTCATAAGTAAATTAGAAGTGAATTAATGTACATAATGATTTGTATCATATAATACCTAAGCCCATATCATCCGCAATTAATACTCTTCCCTCTCTTTTAATGGAATATCTAATTCCATCTAATTGAAAAGGCATTAGAGAAGTGAATAGTGTTGGTTCTATACGTGCAATCATTTCATTCTCTAAGTTATCAGGGGAGGGTTTTGATTTAAGAAATGATTGTAATATCCAGGAAGGCAGGGGATTAATTTCATTCACAGAGTGTCCTTGTAGTTTTTTTATCACTTCATCATGAGAGTCAATGCTATAATTAATAAGTTATTATATTAGTGCACATAGACTAATAGATCCTTTTCACGTGACGTCAGCATTGTAGATGTAGGCCATTTTGGGGACTTGACAATCTAGTTCTATAAGTATAAACCCTTTTTTCATTAATATTAAGGAAAATTGGGGATTATTGGATCTCAAAAAGGGGCCAACAAATAGAAGGACTCAAGCCTTAATGTCTATAAAAAATTTATCATTCAACAGCCATGTTTTATTATAAATATGTCCCGATAATGTATTAAAAATATGCTTTTACATCGTTAAAGTTTTATTTCCATGTTTTAGATAAAAATTAACTATTATAATGGAAAGAATAAAATATTTTTCTCTAATTATACTACTCTCCTTGTACCTAGTCGGTAATAATTATACAAATCGAGCCATATTATTCAGATTTTCAGTACATATCACTTTAATTTAAACCAAATGTAACTGTTAATTATAGCATTAAGTAGTATTCAATGCAATTCTTAAGTCATTTTTCTATTCATAAAGCAATTTGATAGGGATTTAATAAAAAATTTATTGGAAATTTGTCATTTTTATATCAACTTTGAGCCCCCAAAACGGCGTCTCCTTCAATAATCATGGAATTACTGACGTCAGTGAAAATGCCCTATAGACAAATTGTACCTAAAACTCCAAACTCTACTTTGGAGCTGAAAATGCCCAGTTTGAATCGTTTTAAATGTCTGATGAATGGAATTATCATGACGATTCATATCGACTCTAAAACGACTTTTACTCAATAGTTTAAAATCCAATTTGATGAAAGCGCCCTGTCGGCGTATTGGAATTGGGACTTTTTTTGCAGGTGGCTCTTGGATGACTGATTTGAGTACAGGTACTTTTGCCATTTTACGTTTTTCGAGAGCCCTTTGACGGCTCTCATCCATTCTCATCTTTTGTTCATGAGTAAGGAGTGTTGGCACCTCAGACATCCTCAATTTCCGTTGATTGGGACAGAATAGATTGACGTAATTGGATTATGTTCTTTAAGTATTATAATTAAATATAAAAGTATATTAACTGTCTGATATATTTTCTTCTGTCAAGATTGAATTTCCGAGGAAGTAATAGGTAGACGCAACTATACTATGAAGTAAAATAAGTTATGACGTCAATGGTAGGATGACATTACTTTAAAAACAAACTGATCCAAGAACTACTAAAAGACTCTAGTAGTCCTTGAATGATTCTGGGACATGTAAAAAGCTTATACACTTTTTTTTGTACCAGAGACTGATCTTAGATGTCACATAGTTGATGTCGCCATTTTGGGGGTTTAAACCTTCAACTTTTATAATAATGGAAAGCCTTTTCATTAAGGAGAATGGTATACTATTAATTATTATATGGAAAAATGGAACCAACAAATAAAAGGACTTAAACCTAGGGGCGTCCGCAGGATTTTATTTAGGGGGAGGGCTAATTTTTTTTGGACCGGCCCTGAATTTCACCAACTGAACTTTTTTTACCGGTATTGACATTTGAATTTTTTCCCACGATCAGACGTATTACTTTGATTCAATTATAATATCAGTTTTGATAATTGGAATCAAGTAGTATTCAATGCATATATTAAGTACTTTTATAAATACTAAAGTCATTTGATAGAATTTAATCAAAATTTATTCGAAATGTGTCCATTTTATGTAGTAAAAATATCAACTTTGAGCTCTAAAGATGGCGTCTCCTTCAATGATGATGCAATTTATGACGTCAGTGAAAACGTTCATTAATTATATATAATATTTATCATGTATGGGCCCCTTTTGTCCTCGGGATGGAGGCTTGTCCCTCATATTTTCTGTGATTTATGTTCATCCCACAAATTTATTATTTAATAACTTTATATGTTAATGTCTTATCAAAAATGAAATTTATAGCTCACATAAATCTGCATTAATTATATTTAGCCTTAATTGGCCGATTTTCTAAGTAAATGTTCAATATTTTAGTGATTAAAATAAAACCAAAGTTATAAAAATGTAACGTAATAAATTACCATAAATGACTATCTTGATTTTGAAAACTTTATTCCGCTAGTATCAAAGTAATAATATCAAGTACTTGTTACAAGGGTTATAAGTAGCCAAGTACATGGGAACTTCAAACCCACGATATGTAGGGTAGACCAGGAAAAGTTACCACACTTTAGGGTGGTGGCTAATTTGCTCAGAGTTGATTTGACTGGCCTAACTGTAGCAGAGAATACTTAAATATGTTTGCTACTTTTTTAATTTACTAGCAGTTTTTGTCTTAAAAAAACTATAGTCCGGTCATAATAACATTTGTCAGTTCTAGGACCGATCCTTATCGGTATTTTATGGTAACTACAACTACTAAAATAATGTACTTAGTAGGTAGATTTTTGGTGGAGCAACAGGCAAAGTAGAACTATGCCTTAATGCCCCATGGAGCCTTCCCTATTGTCTGTGTTCTTGTTTGTGGATTTTGTGAAGTTTGATTTAATAGTTCTACTTGATCTCTTTGCCTGATACTCTAGCAAAAATTGACCTAAGGACTCAACTACAAACGATACGAAGAATTGGGAAGGTTCCATAGGACAATAAGGCATCGTTTGACTTTGCTTGTTGTCCCACCAAAAATCGACGTATTAACTACATCATTTCAGTTGGGGAAGTTTCATAATAACCGAGGGGCATCCGTTTTTGGAATTTTTTGGAACAAATAAATACAAAAATTATAATTTTTTTGTAAAAAAAATTTCAAAAAACCAAAGCCATTCACAAATAATTTAAAAATTTCCGTAAAGAATTTAAAATATAAAATATTGAAATTTTTTGTAAAAAAAATGAATATTTGAAATTTAAAATATAATTTTTTTTGGAAAAAAATAAAATCCTGCGGACGCCCCTGAGAACCCTGTTGCATAAGGAAGACTAACAGAACTACTTACATTATATATATTCGAAAATATAGTTTCTACTCATATGGCGCAGTTAGGATTTTTAAACTGGAGTAGCCCATTACAGGATATGATTAGCGAATGGTGTATTCAAATTATAACGTAGCTTTTTAAGAAATGTTATAATATTTCACATTATATGTGTACTTAGCATGATATTTTGAAATAAAGTCAAGAAACGTTTCTTTGAGTTTGTATTAGCACTAAACATTTAAATAAAAATTGGGCAATTGAATATTTTACATTTTCATACTTAATTTTCAATTATATATTGTAGGTACATATATATAAGATTGATCACTGCGTTACCTCATGTATTTTGTTATCACCTTCTGATTTAACCTTTTTTCTTTTTGTACTATAATTACAAATCTCTCTCAGCGTTCATATTATATATGCATGCTAAAATGATTCTTCCAAAATTGAGTCTGGATTGATATTGGATCTAATTATCATATATTTCCGCTATAAAATATTCTAGTTAATCCTTTGGAAGCACAACAAATGACTTTTATAGGTAAAGAGGTCGGAGGAGATATAGGGATTAGAAAAGGAAAAAGGTTGATGCCCGTGATCTTTCATCTTTTTTGTTCATTATTTAAGTCGTGTGTGTGCTACGGTGTACGATAATCGTATAAAACCATTTTGTATAAATTTATGTGGAAACTTTAATAGACTTTATGAATATTCATTTTGTACCCCGAATGTTGGGGGTTTCGGGTACTGTCGATACTTAAGTAACTACTAAGAGCCCCTCTCCCCCCCCCAATTATACCCCCAAATGTTGGGGTGTTTTCGGGTACCGCCAGGCTCCAAAACGGGATGTAACTGAGCGTGCATACTTGAAAAAACAATTAAGAGCCCCTAGAATCCCCCGCCTATTGTACACCAAATGTTTGGTGGTGTTTTCAAGTTCTTATTGGCTTAAAATTATAATCTACTATTTGTTCCTTCCATATGTTCAGGGTACAATTAGGGGCTAGTGTAGGGCTCTTAGTAGTTTATTCAAGCATCAGTTGTGGGTTGAATCCCGTTTTGGGATCTAGCGGTACTCGAAAACACCCCCAACATTCGGGGTACAATTAGGGGGCTGTAAGGGACTCTTAGTAGTTACTTAAGTATTGACAGTACTCGAAAACACGCCCAAAATTCGGGGTATAATGACAATTCATAAAGTATATACCCCGTTTTATCATAAATTTATACGAAATGGTTTTATACAAATTGTTTTTATATAAAATGTCCTTATACGAATTGTCCTTATACAAATATGTTTTATACGAAGTTACCGTGTCTAACATCTCCCTCTAAAAGAAGAATTCTGGCATATCTTTCTTGTAAATTGATATAAAAATGCATAATCAGGAGCGTCCGCAGGATTATATTTTTATAAAGTATTTAAAGTTCAAATATCTACTCATTATATTCTAGATAAATCATAATAATAAAAAAGTATAAAAAAAGAAGAAGTGATCAACTTGATCAAATCAAACTTCAACTTCAACATATATTTTTTTTTTTTTTTGGGGAGCTTGGTTTTTGGATTTTTTTTTGAAAAAATTTCATAAAACCAAAACTATTCACAAAAAATTAAATTTTTTGGAATACAAATTTCAAATATTAAACTTTTCGAAAAAAAATTCCAAATATTAAATTTTTAGGAATTTTTTTTTAAATCCACCGCTATTGACAGAAAGTAAATAATTTTGGATTTTTTTTTCAAAAATCTATAGGTATTCACAGAAAATTAAATTTTTTGGAAAAAAATACAAAATTTAAATGTCAAATATAAAATTTTTCGAAAAACAATTTCAAATATTAAATTTTGTAGAAAGAAATTTATAAAATCCACAGCTATTCACAAAAAATTTCAAACCTTAAATTTTAGTAAAAAAATTTCAAAAATCTATAAACTAAGAAAAATGAAATCATATGGAAAAAAATTTCAAGTATTAAATTTTTTACTTTGCTGCAGAATTTGATCTTTTTTTTAAGAAAATAAATCTTAAAAAAAATTTTTTACCCCTATTTTCATGTAAAAAATTTTCATCATGATTTAAAACAATTCTATTAAATAACAAAAATTCCTTAATTTGGTGGGAAGGAGAAGTGCTACAGCCCTTCCAGCCCACTTTTTGCAGACGCCGCTCATTATAAAATAAATATATATGAATTACTAATATAATTACAATACTTTCTCTGCACTAATACTATTTTAAATGTAGAAGGTTCTTCTCTTTAGATCAAGATTCATTTTCTCCCTCCAAAATCCTATAACAGGCAGCTGAGGTTAACAAGGGCCTTACTTCAGATCAAGGAATACTAGAACTACTGGAAAGGAAACAAAAATATCGCGCTCACACAAGAAGGCTGCTGACTCTCTCTCTTCCTGTAACTACAAAAAGGACAAATGACTAGTATTATTTATGAACATTGATAAATTTATCCGATTCGTAACAATATATCAAAATATTAAATTAATCAATTTCTTAACTTATCCTAAATGATATTTATCTTTTAACTTAATCATTTCATTTTATACCCAGACAAATTAAAACTTAATTTATAATACTTTCGACATTCATTTACCATATTTTTTTTTTACATAAGTATAAAAATTGTTTTTATTTCGTATGTACTAATAAAAGTATAATATTGGAAGTACAATCATCTGTTAGTTCAAATGCAGTTTGGCAATACTTTTGTTGTTGAATTGATGATGGCAAATATTTTATCTTCAGTAAGCAACGCAAAATTCTTCACCACAACGTTGAAAAGTTAATCGATATTTTAGGAATATAGGTAGAAAAACAGTGACCAGATTTGCGAATTGTTGATGATTTTAATAGGATATTGGAGAAAATACAGGGTAAATACTCAATTACTATTAGCTATTAAAAACTATAATATGTAATACCCTCAACTAAAAGTAAAGTGATTCTAGAATATGACTACACATAGTTTAAACAAAACTGTAGACATAATAGGAATCTCTGATCATTGCTAAAAGACTTGAACGTTTCTCACTTCTACATAAGTTTCTAAGAAGTTCATTTCTAGTTGAAGATATTAAAGTAACGGTAGTTGAGTATTTACTTTTATTATTTTCCTGATTTAAGATCATATGATAGTTATATATTTTTAGAGATGTGCAGAACATAGCAAGTTTTTGGATAATGATTCTGATATATATCCGACAATATAAATACTATTCCTTGCTGGTGTTGAAGATCCTCTAGAGAAAGTTATATTGCAGGGAGATTTCCCTATAATGTTCTCAATTTGCAAATAATATTGATCTACTTTCAGGTATAAGATTTTAGAAATTATTCTTTCTTTGGCATTGTATCGATTGACTTGAACTAGTTGAATTTTGTCAAATAAGAAAACTATTTACGTTTCAGTAGTATCCTATGGATATTTGTTAAATAAACTATTTTTCACTGAATTACAACTAGGTATATATTCACTAATTCATTTTGTTGACATAGGCATCACAGATTGATAAGACGAGAAGAATTCACTTTTTTATTTTAAAGGCAGATTCTTAAATTGATTTATGTACCACAACAATGTACTTCAACAAGCCATTCCTGTTGTTGTAAATCATAAATCCGTTTTATAAGTTTGATTTTCCTTTCCGTAAAAACTTTCCATTAGGGTATTAAAAATAATTGAGATATATACCAAATACTATTCCTTGCTGGTGTTGAAGATCCTCTAAATAAAGTTATATAGCGGTTATATATATATAATGTTCTCAATTTGCATATCATAAGGTAAATATTTGGACATACCAAGTTCTCCCTTCTCTGAAAACAATTATAAATGTTCTGAAAATTGTGGACTGCATCGATGAGGGGATGAACTCGCTTTGAACTATCTTGAGGGTGAGGAATTGAGGTCAGTAGATTACCTCCCCACAGATTATGGATGTATAATTTTCTATTTACTGTGTAATTGTCAACAGATAATGTCACAACAGTGAAACCTATTTCCCAAAGTGTCCTCATGATGGGATTATACTGATTAAACATGAACTCCGCTGTTAAGTTTACCACTGGGATGAGGGCAACAACGTCCATGTATTTCCCTGAGGCTGACTTGATCATGAAGGTGAGGACAGTTATATAAGTTTGATTATTTGTAGTTCTCTCAATGATTCCGAAGATAGTTTGTCATAGAGATCTTGTGCCGAAAGAACGGTCTCTTCCATAAACATTGCATACCCCAGAGCTTCTTGTCTTTCATTCTCCAAATGCACTCTATTGGTGCTAGTTGATGCCTGTGTTGGTCTGGGAGGTGGTGATGGTGATGAGAGGTAGCTTGCCAGATTAGGCCACTTTGATGGGATGGCTTCCTCTTTGAACCGCCCGTGAAAATTTATCATTTATAAGTATTATTGATTACTAAAATTACAAGGGAAGAAATTGTAATATTATATTAAAGTGCATAATTTAGAATTTGAAGGGAATGCTACTGAATTATGCTATAATTTCGTTGTCCAGACATTTGAGCAGCATTGGACAGTGCTTCTAATAATATTTGAAGGGAAATGGAGCAAAAAACGAGCCGGCTCAGATATTCACAAGCAATATTCATAGTATTGAGGAGCATTGCTTACCTTCGTTGGAGTGATTTTCCTTTATCACGGGATTGATCTAAGATTCAGTAATAAAATCAGTCACTTTAAAATGCTGACTGTATAGTCTTGAATTCGCTATTGGTGTCCAGTAAATCGTATCTCTTGGGATGACCCTACGCCATTTGGTTATACTTTTGGAGTCTTTCATGGGGAATTTGTGAAAACGCACAACAGGATCCTTAGTAATACCGTCATAGCCCTGCTTGCATCCAGGAGCAGAACACTTGTACACCTTATTAATGAAGTAATGACAAAAAAAAATTAATTAACTTTGGTGAACCACTTTTTTCTTTATTATAATTTATAAAACAAATGAAGAATGTGTCAGCCTCCTCGTGTAGAAAAAAAGTGAGCGCACTTCCAGTTGTTTTTAGTATTCCTTGTTCAGATGTACCATATAAATGCTTTAGTACCATTGATATATGAAATATATCTCTCTGTCTGCTCCTCGCGCTCTTACAAAAAAAAATCTCTGCTTATATGTTACAAAAATTCCCTGTCATAGTTAAAGAAAAGTAATTTGATCAATTATATTTGAATGACCTTATCCGGGCCAAATGGATTTATATATATATATATTTTTTTTTAAATTATCATAAAGGTTATTTAAGTATTTTTAGTTATTTGAGAAATTTGAATATAAAGTCAATAACTCTCATAACCACTATGAAGTATTTTTTTTAAAGAGGGGATTTCTTATATTCCCCGTTTTTATTTTAGATTATCCTTCTACTAACGCACAATATATGCTCCAATTGAGATTTTGTAGAAATCAGGGCCGTTACTAAGGATTTGTTTAGGGGGATCTACCGTAATGGAAAACATACGTGTCATTTGAATTTTGATCATATTACATACAATTGTCCACCCTTCTTTACTTAGGGTAGGGTGGAGTCTAATAGATAAAATGTTAAATAGAACTTGTGGCCAAAAGATAAACTATGTGAAGCTATCATCACATACCTGGAATAAGGTTCTAGGATGTTACACCCCGTCAGTTTCGCCCTGGGAAGTTTCCCCCTAGGAAGTTTCACCCCGGGAAGTTCTGCCTTGGGAAGTTTCGCCCTCATACATGTATTATAGCATAAATGAATATTTTACATATAATTTAAGATTTAAAATTAGTCTCCCCCCCCAATTGAAGTCATTTGTAATGCCTTTTTGCATTTAGTAGTGTAAAATGAGTGCATTCAATTCAATTTTATATAAAAAAGATATTTATATTATAAAAGATGGGGTGTAGCCTTGATGATTTGTTGCGGAGTTTTAATTAAATTATAAGTCCTTATTAGACTCAGAGTAGTATTGAGAATTGGCATCGGAGTAGTTCTTGAATTTTCTCTTGTTTATTTCCTTTCTCCCCCCTCCCTCCCCCACTTTCAGCTGATCTAATGAAACGTCATGACAGCTAATCTGCTCTCCTTCAAAATATTTTTCAAATGATCAGGGTTACCATGTTATTTTTAGGTTTGATTTTTTTTAAACATACCCGAAATGCTCCAAATTGGCTTCACCGATCATGGGTAACTCATTCTTTGTTTTGTACTCCATAGCTGGAAGGGCTGTTCCACTCCCCCAAAAAAGAAATTTTGGCTTTTTACTAGTAATTCTTTTCGTCATTCCCGCAAATTTTGCAGCAGAGTAAAAAAATTAGTTTTTTATGAATAACTGTAGATTTTTGATTTTTTTCTCAAAAAAAATTATTATTTGAAGTTTAATTTTGGTTTTTTTTAAATAATCCAATTTTCTGTGAAGGATTTTTGATATTATTTTCCAAATTTTTTTATTTTTGTTTGTATATAGCTATGGATTTTTAAATTTTTTTCCGAATAAAAGTTTTATTTTTTGACTTTTTGGGGAACAAAAATTTATTTTTGTTAAAAACAATGGATTTTAAAAATGTATCCAAAAATTCATTTAGAAATTTTTTTTTAAATAATTTTTTTTTTCTTAATAGCTGCATTTTTCGTCAGAGAAAGCAACTTTGATGTATAATTATCATCTTTAGGTAAGATTCTCACGATATTTACCTTTGTGATACTTAGAAATAAGAGTTGACTAATACCTTTAATAATAGGTATATATTCTCTCTTAAGAACTCAGTATGTTGTTCATTTGTGCTAACTTTTTTACAAGCTCCTATATCTGGGTTATTTTTGGATGGGTTTTATGTAGAGTTTGAATAGAATAAGTTTTTAAATTGATATGTGCAAATAAATACATATAAAATGATTTCAAATTTAGGTTATATAGTTTTGGATATATACAAAAAACTGTAAATATATTTGAATATATATATTGAATAAACGAACGAATCGCATAAATAAAAAATAATCCAAATAATTTGGTCCTTCAAACATCCAAATTAGTTGTAATACAGTCATCAGATAGTGTCAATCTCTGCGATGAGCTATCTTTTTACGACAGTATCTGTAACAATCTTGTAATCTTCATATATAATACAGCGTGGGTAATAAAATATTATATTTACATTTTTGACTCTACAATCTGTCTATAAGAGATCCGTTGCCCACTTTGGCTTGGAACCCACCCATTGAGAAACATTTATCTAACACACTCCTGGGCATAGTAATAATATACTATATCTATAAAAAATTAACTAATATTTTAATAGTAGTTTTGATTAATACAAAAAGGAATCAGTATTTTGGTAATTTTCAATACTCTTTTGGCTTAAAATATAAAGCAAGAATGCCGTACAGGACCATTGACATAAGTATTAACAGGGCTGTCTGTAGGAACAGGATTATGGTAGTGGGGCGTTGGAGGGAATAAAAAAACCTTTGTTCAAGGATTTGATCGAATTACTTTATTTTTTTGGAAACGAGTATAATTTAAAAAAAAATATAACCTGTCTTCACAATTAACTTATCACTCCATGAGTTGAAATGGGATTTTTGTTCGAGGTTCGTGAGTACGAGGAGAAAACTAGAGTTAGATTAATGATATTACAGGATTAAGACTCTTGTCAATATCAGTTGCATGTTAACACTACAATGACTTATTAAATATTGAACAAAAAAGAGCACACGCAACAACATTTCTTCCTTTTCTATTTACTCCTTTTTTTATTAATAGGTCGTGGGGGTGTTTCCTTCTCCCTCCGAAGTAAGCATTCTTGTCTATCTTTGGTGTAAATTGATTTAAAAATGAATAATACAATAAATATAAAATAATTTTAATGTAATTATAATATTTTCCCTGTTCTAATTGGATACCTAAATGTAAAAGGTTCTCTTCTTTATATCAGTAATACATTTTCTCCCTCAAAATCATATAAAAATTAACAAGACAAAAGCTCCTTCATTGGATTGAGCTGAATGGGACTGCAGACGCCCCCAAGAATGTTTTTTTTGGGTAGGGCCAGCCAAATTTTGTGTTGGGGGAGGGGGGAGGTTACGCCATTAGTTGTCCAATTTTTTTAATGACATAATGGCACTGCAAATACCAATTCTAATATCAGTTAAGTATAGTACTGTTTTAAATGCATCAGTACTCTGATACTACTATAAGCATCGGTATTCGGAACAACACTAGTCTAAACCAAGGGCGGACAGGGGTCTGGACTCTCCTGATGTTTGTCCAAAGCAGAATTTTTTTATGAAACTAAACACCAAATTGTGGAGTAGGCGCTAAAATATATCATACATAAACTACGTAGTTCTTTAATTATAATCCCCATTTGTACTCCAAGAACCACGTGCTTTGTGTCACCTCCCCCTATAATTTTCCACGTATTTTATATAGTAATGTTCCTTTTTTAAGAAAATATTCCGGTAATTTTTATCCTGTTTCAGCGGCGTCCGCAGGATTATAATTTTTTTTCGGGGAGGAGGGGCTTGTTTATAGGAATTTTTTTGTGAAAAGAATCCAATTTTTTGGGGAAAAAATTGAAAAATTAAATTTATTGGAAAAAAATTTCAAAAATTATAATTCAAATATTAAATTTGGTGCAGAATAATTTCAAAAATTTAAAGTTATTTAAAGAAAATTAAATTTTTTTGTGAAACAAATTAGAAAAATTATAGTTCTGGGAAAAAAATTAGATAAAAAAATTCAATTTCGAATATAAAATTTTTCGAAAAAAAAGTTCAAAAATTAATTTTTTCGAAAAAAAATTCCAAAATTAAATTTTCTAGTGATAAGTAAAAGTATCTTCATTTTTTTTTGGGGGGGGTGTTACAGCCCCTCCAGCCAAACTCCTTTGGGCGCCCCTGCGTGTTCCCTTAGACGTCGTTTAGGCTATAAAACCACGTTAGTAAAGTCTAAATGGTTTTAATTTAGTCCCCCTCCTTTCCCAACGAGGATCACCGTGGTTTTAGGTTAATCACTCCTAAGTGGCCACATGATTTGTGAGTACCCCCTCCCACTAATAAAATATTGATATCAATCACCTTTAAAATGATTTATGCGTGATTTTTTTTACGATTTAAATAAAATAAAGGTAATTTGAATCATTTTTATGTTCAAACTCATTCATTAAAATTACCAAAAATCAATTTTGAACAAAACGTTTTAGATTTTGTCCCTTGTTTCATTAGACGTCAATGGTCCCCAACTCCTGGCCGCATACCGGTACAGGTTCATGGATCAATCTGTACCAGGCCACACAAGAACTAATAAGTTATTTCTGCTTTATTTATTATTTATGTCTAGGACGACAATAAAGGAGGACTTATGACTTCATTTACAGTTTGTAGAAGACGAAGAAAATATTAAGTAGAAATGCATTACAAAAAAAAAAAAAAAAAAAAAAATTGCGAGGTAGTTGTTAATAATTTTTAGGTGAGTACTTTTATTCCCATGCAATAAGCTACAATGCCTACTATATGTTCTCCGGGCTCTTTTTTATTGTTATGGGGCCATCTTGTTGCATAGAAACAAGCTCAGGGATCCCATTGATTTAGCAAAAAAGTGGGTTTACAATATGACGTAAGAATAAGCCATGCGTAGCGAAGCTTCATCATGATAAGCTTTAATATTTGTTGAGTTTACAATTTACGCAGGTAAAAAATGTGATAGAGGAACTTTTATTTAATTTATAGGATTTTGAAATATGGATCGAACTCAGAAACTCTTCCTTCGAATACCACGTTTAAAAATGAATTTTTATTCAAAGGAAACATGTCTACTAGAGTGTTTACTATTGTTTAAAGTTGACCAAATTCAAAATTATCATGGATCATGAGATTGTAATTTTTTTGAACTTTATTGTAATTTTTTTGACTTTATTATGTAGTCGGTTTTGTCAGTAAAAACTCACGAAGTAACTATTTACAGTATACAAATATAAATAAATAATTATGGATTTTTTATTTATTCAGCTATTTATATAATTAAATTTTTTCGTGAACACAATACAAATGTCCATAAATATTTATATTTTTTAAATCTTTGAATAATCAGTAAATTAATTAATGAAATCAGACTTTTGAAAGTTTTTATTCAATTTTGATCTGGAGTGATTTGTAACAATTAAATTTTTCCGTCTTTTCTCTTCATCATATGTTTCCTGGGATTTGTTTGTTTTTGATATTGTTTATTTGTTTACTTCACATGAATGAACTGACTTTAAACCCTTATATAGCTCTCAAATTTCAAACTGTTCATGTAAAACGTACACTTTAACATTTGTGGCTATCAAAGGAAGTGTACCATGAATATTTATATTAATGTTTGAGCAGAGATCAGTAGTACTTTATCCGGATTTTTCAGATTGTACAGAAGGGGCGATATAATGTACCTTATTTTTTTTGAAAAATATCCTGAAACAGTGCAAGATGCGAGATTACTGTTTCTACGTTTTTAAGATTATACAGTCAAAAAATCCATCAGTAGAGCTTAAAAGACTTGTTATAATGATTTTAAATGTCTATGGAAAAGAAATGAAAAGACAATTCCTGCGTTCACTTAGATTCAATGGTCAAGTTGACGTGGACATAGCTTATACGTACGTAAATGAGTCTGATGACGCCTGATGGAGGCTTGTGACGTAGAGCCTCTTCTTACGTCGCATTGTAAATCCACATTTACGGACAGTTTTTGATATAATAATAGCATTATATTGCTCGAGGAATGTAGGAATGTGCTAACAAAGTTTCATTTGAGTACACATTAGATTCACGTTTTTTAGGCCGAACCACCCTTAAGTGGCCCAGTAGTTTGTGAATTAACAAATAAAGTAATCATATCAATGATTTTGATAATAGTTTATGCGTGAGTTTTTTTACGATTATAATTACATTAATGTTATTCTTATCGTTTAAAAAAACAAAAACATTTCAGTTATCAAAATAAAAGGAAATCAATTTTCAATATATATATCAAATGTCATGATTACTCCAGTGTTAATATAGGTAAAAATACAGAGTGCTTTTTTTTTTTTGCTCTTATTTTGACAACATTACAGCTACGTATATTTCTAATAGTATACATATTATGTGGAGATTAGAATAATCTTTAAAAATCTTGCATTTTGAAGAAAAAAAAATATTATGTATGAATAAATTGCTTTGTAATAACTAATATCCTGTTTTTAGGTTATAAATTTGTAATGGTCCACACAAAAGTTGTTTGGTTTTTTTATTATTTAAAAACTTGTTGCCCAAGCATTAGTATTTGAATAGGATTGCCACTTTTCCATCATACAAAAAATAGGTGTATATATTTATCAATACAAGGAAGTGCTTGAAATATGTTATGTACACCTCATAATATGTAAATGACCAAAGTTATCAAACCACTCAACTCATAAATTATACCAGCTCTTCCTTGACAATCTTTGTCTTTTAAGACCATTAATACAAAAATTTGTACTGTTGGATACGAGTTATACAGGGTGTTGCATGGAAATGTGGACATCACTCGAGGTTGTGATAATTAGTGATGGAACGATTCCAACAATCGTAAAAAATAAATTTAAAATACTATATTTTTGAAAAAAAATTTAAAATATCCAGAGCTATTAAAAAAATTACTTTGTTTAGGAAAATTTCCTAATTCTACACCTATTTAAAAAAAAAAATATTACATTTTTTGAAAAAAAATGTTGAAATAAAAAATTTATGAAAAAAGAAAAAAAAAATTCGATGCGTTTCTAGTAAAAATTCCCGATACTGATTCCGATTCTATAATATTTTAATTAAAAGTTACAAAAATACTACATTGCTATCAGAGGGTCACCAGGATTATATATATTTTTTTTTGTTTTTTTAGAGAGGGTTTTGGTTTTTTGGATTTTTTTTTTTCGAAAAAATGTCCAAAAATTAAATTCAATAATCATATTTTTTCAAAAAAAAAAATTCAAATATACAATTCGATATTTAATTTTTTTTCAGAAATCCACAATTACTTATAAAATATTTCAAAAAGCTATTCTCTAAAAATTAAATTTTTTTGAAAAAAATTTCAATTATCTACAGGTTTCCACAGAAAAATAAATTTTGGTAAAAAATTCCAAAATCACAGTTGTTCTCAAAAAGCAATCCTAGGCATGTTAAAAATTAAAAAACCAGAAATGTTAACCCTGATACTTCGATGAATATTTTAAAGAAGAACAGAACTTTTGTTACGTTTCATCTCAATGCTGCTTGGCGGAACAATAAATATGTTCCACTCTGTAAATAATTTAATATAATATATAGATATAAGAACATCAGACGGATAACTATCTTAAACGAAATTCCCTGAAGATAAACCCCACTGAGAAGAAATTTGAATTTTAATGAAATTAAATCAAGTGATGGCAAAATAATCAATAATTTAAGTAATATTAATTAGCGGAAAAACAATGAAAACCCATAGGATTTGCAAAAATAATTATACTAGAAAAAAAAATATTTGATCTTCAAAAAATCTCTGCGAAAAGTTGACAAAAATTATTGATTTTTTCGCCATAATAATAAGCATTATATTATACAATTGTGATGTAATGATTATAACTGTAGCTTGTTTCATGTTTGAAAAAAAGGACTGAATCTGACAACGCAATTTTTAAGGAATGCTTCACTACAAATGCAAAAAAAAAACAATGGAAGATGAGATTAATCCATACTCGAATATTTTGAGTATGGATTCTTCGAGTTATGTGGAGTTTTTAAATAATATTTCGAGCAAGTTCAAGCAATGTTAGCTGAGTCGAGTTTGGGAACTTTGTTGTGATCATGCTTAGTGTAGTGTCTTATGCACTCAACCCACTTGAAGAAAAATTCAAAAATCAATAGGTATTCACAAATAATTTCAAATACTAAATCTTGTGGACAAAGACATTCAAAAAAAAATTCTCAAAATTAAATTTTTTGGAAAAAAATCAAAAATTCATGGTTATTCACACATAATAATTTTCTTTTATATTTGAAAAATTAAATGTTTTGAAAAAAAAATATTTCTATAATAATTTTTTTGGAAGGGAATTTCAAATAGTAATTTTTTTTGCTCTGCTGCATATTTTGCACCAGGCTTACGAAAGAAAAATCTTGTACAAAACAAAAATTCTTTAATTTACTCACAGTCTTTTGTGAGCACCTTTGAATATTCAATCAGGTTTTTTAATATAATTAAATGTTTTAGGAAAGGAATTTACAATTCTGGACTTATAATGTGATAATGATAACAGTTAAGGAAAAGAAAATTCATTCTTCAAATTACCAATTCCAAAATATGGCACAGCCAAAAAATGTAAACGATATATATTACTATTCGTGAGGACTCGTGGATATACTTTATTCTCTCCTCCTGGATGAAAGACTAATTATTACCTGTATAGAAAATAAAAATAAAAATACTGCTAAAGTTTCAAAAGACGAACAAATAATGGTTAAAATTTACAACCTTAGATATTGGGGGTGATTTGCCCAGGCCTGCACTAGATTATTAAAAAAGGAACCTTAGACAGGGTAGATGTTTCTTTAAAAATAAGGTCTTTAAAATAAAATATTTCGAGTTTGATCAATAGAGTTTAGCCGAGCTTTTCAAATACCAAATATTTCGGTGTAACCTTAAGTTTTCAAGTCCATTTTTTTCAAGTTCGAGTAATATTCGAATCCAACCCTAATAGTTTGTATTTTGACATAATATATGTCTAAATAAATAAAGCAAACCTTTCTGAAAAAGTAACAACAAAATATCAAATTATTAAAGGACTACTAAAATGTAATTGCTTGAGTAAAGTCTATTTACACTATCTTTATTGATTTAATAATAATGTCATTCAGGCCTCAAGGCCTAAAGGTAAACATGAGAAGGTTTATAAATGATCAACTGTAATAAAAAAACAAAACAAACTTTAATGTCCTAGGCCTCTCCCTTCAAAATTCATGTATGTATGTTGCAGTTTGCCGTTGATATATTATTTATGTGACCCGTCAATACAAAAGCAAGCTAGAATATTTTTTCTCAAAATTAAGTCTGAATGACATATTTTTTGCATTATTCAATTGGGGGGGCTTTGTTTTTGAATTTCTTAAAAAAAAAAAAAAATGTCGAGAAAAATTTGAAAAATCTATTGTTCTTAAAAACAAATAAAAAGTTTTTGAAAAAAAAATTCAAAAATCCACATCTTTTTTGAAAAAAAAATTCACAGCTACTCATAAAAAAATTAAGTTATACAATTTTTTGAAAAAAAAATTACAAATATTAAATTTTTTCAAGGAAAAATTCAAAAACCAATAGCTATTCACAGAAAATAAATTTTTTTTTATTATTTTTAATTAAAAAACAAATATTAAATTTTTTGAAAAAAATTCGAAACTTAAATTTTCTAGTAAAAAGCAAAGATTACTTAAATTGGCCGAGTCCATTCGGATTCCGAATTCCACGAGGGACGACGGAGGAGAATTCATCCGAGGAAAACTACCAGACCTCATAAGGGAGTAGAGTGGACTTCTTCCTTCGGAATGATATACTAGGACCGAAAGAAATAAAGCGATCCATTTACGATGAGTAAAGAATTTTAATATTTCAAAATAGGATATCTTAAAAAATACAAAATGTAACAAAAAACCTTGGAGATACATATTTTTTAATAGATCTTTTTTTTAAATTATACAAGGGAAATTTTTCTATAATACAAGGTATGATATTTGTCATGACTAAGTATTATGAATAAGTTATAAGGGTCTAAAGAAGAGTGTCGTTTTTCATTATTTTTCAGCCTAAAAATAGAACGATAATAGTCCTGAATTAGTATATTCCCACAAATTACAGAATTCAGATAACTTGAGAAAAACTGAGATCAGCTTTGGATTCTGCGTTCAAAGATAAATTCCTTTTTCGGCTTGAATTCATTTGTACAAAATGAGTGTTCCCCTGTGTAATCATTCCATAGTTGAGAAGAAAGTGCTACCAACTGATTTTTACTATTTTTTTTCGGGAAACTCTTTCAAAGGTACAATAAAGGTAATGTTTCGTTAAAGTAGCTCAAATTCATAGTCAGAAGGAAAAATTTAGATATGGATTGATTTTATTTGAAGGGTAAATTAAGTCACATATATCAAATGAAAGCTCTAGACTATAGTTGACATTCTTGGATGTATCAACTTATGTCTGAAATTTGAATACAATATACATAATTAACCGAAATATGCATATGAAATACTGGGATGAATTTATTTATTTAAATATAAAAAGTTGTCCTCGTATTGCCATAATTCATTTTACCCTCCCCCCTAAAAAAATGATACAAGGAGATGATGTTGACAAGGATCTTAATTTAGAAGTACCATAAGTCTTTTCCCCCTCATCCTCTCGTACTCTACAAAAATCCCATCCCTACAACATAATCATCTATACTTTGTTTTTATTATTGAGAATAGTTATGGGTGTTTGATTAAATTTTTTGTGAATTGTGAAAAAAATTTAAATATCAAATTGTATATTTGAAATGATCTTTCCAAAAATTTAATATTTGAAATTAAATTTTTGGATTTTCCTTAAAAAAAATTCCAAAAACCAATCCTCTGGACCCCCTAATAAATACCTACACAAAATATGATATATGGACAGTTTCTGTTGTTTATTCATGGACATCAGGATCACCTTGGATCCGAATTACACCTTTACATACTGATAATAATAATATTTATCAGTCTACATGGGATTGAGACAATGTTCTTTATGCCGATATAAAACTAAACACAAAAACAATATATTAATTGATTTACAATGGACGTGATAAAAAGATTAAATATATTAAATTTTGGGAAATGGTTATGACCTAAGTGTTTTTTTTTATATTTTTTTTTAAATTAGATTAATTGTATTGTATAAGATATGTACTATTAAAAATTTGAAAGAAAATGTTGCAATGAACTTACTATAGTAGTCTGACTGTAAGATAAATAGATATGAACCCCCGCTTTCTACGCTCGCTCTTACAGTAGTAAAAAAAAAAAATATGCTAACTTAGGAAAAGAGCAAAAAAGAAACGAGAAAAAAGCAGAAGACACAGAAGAGTCTTGGTAAATTGCATTTGATTCAAGTGTGATAGCTCCTTGGACTAAAGAGGGAGAAAAAATATCGAACAAACTTCAGACTTTAACCTTGGAGATCCAAGGTCATACTCAGTGCCTAATTTTCCACGTGATGTTTGATCAATAGGAAAAGTGTCTCTTCGCTTGCTGTTAGCGCTCCAAGGAAGGCTCTGTTCGTATATTTTTTCTTGAACGAAAGAAGATTACTACTCAGTTCATCAATGGAACCCAAGTGATTAATATCGTATTGAAAAGAAAGAAATAGCTAGTAGTTATTTTATTCTTTTATAAATAATTAAAGATAGCTAAAAGGGAAGAAGGAAGGAAGGAAAGAAGAACAAATAAAGAGAACTGCCACAACAACAACAAATATGTCATATGAGGAAGAGATCCAAGAGACGGAGACGAATCCTCTCGAGGCCGATGTCATCCCTCCTGGGGATGGCTTCAACTCTGCCCTCTATGACTATCCACAAAACTCTGTTATTCAACCACTTCTTACGGGTAAATTAGTATGAATAATCCTCTTAATTCTAAATTATATTCCACTTTGTTATTATTGAATTCAAATAATACTCTGATGACGTCATTAAAGTTAAGGATTTATTTTTATTTATTTTCATGCCATTTTGTTGTTGCGTAATTCTTCTGAGAGTAAATCATGATGACGTACTGGTATTTTTTTTTAGAATTGCTACATTTTAAATTTCCCGCTGATGTTGTTGGATTGCTCCTGGGACTGCATTCCTGATTAGGAATGTGGTCCTATGCCCCCCCCTCCCTCTTTCTGTCTCTTTTTTGTGGGTCTGATCTTGTTTACCTTTCAGTGGTCCTAAGGACCTGTTAGTCAGTCCTACGGTATGTTCTATCATTTTATTTTCTTAACTCCTAACTAGGATTGACGAATATAAGTCAAGAATAATTGATAGAATGTATGATACTGAAGTATTAAGCGCTCTAGCCACACACATCCTAATTTAAACTTCAGCTATCTTGTCTTGTCTCTTTAAATAAATCTTATGATAAAACTTAAATCGATTAAATGGCGTAGGTAAGAACTACCTCATTTGAGCTGTTATAGTTACAATAAGACCGTTAAAGGCCGTTCCTAAGACTGACTAAATTAATCAGGATCGGACTCATAGGAATGTAGCCTTTTTAATTTTTTATTTATAGCGATCCAACACTACTTAGTAACCACTGCTAATTAATTAGAGAAGATTGTACATATTATATTTTGCCATGAGACATGAAGTAACCCCTCTTGTAGTCTATTCGTATTACTGGAATGAATTGGGATACCTAAGAATTTTAGCTATAGTTAAAAAAACGTTTATTTAATCTAAGCTACTTATATTGGCCCGTTATGGTCTTTCAAATAAAATCCATCAATTTATCATTATTTTATTGTCAATTTTGGTTATTTTATGTGCAATTTGCGATACCTCCAAAGGGTTAATTTGAGTAATTTGTTGGTAGAAATTGGCGATAATAATTCGCCGAAGAATACAAATATTATCCCGACTCAATTTTGAGAATTTTTATTTAACTTAATTCTATGTGGTGTATCATCTCAAAAGTCTTTATAGATGATAAAGAGCGCGATGTTTATAAATTACAGGTTATATTGTTTATGAGTCAAAACAAAAGCAATATTGAGCTAAAATCAAGAAAATGAGAAATTACCAATAGTTAATTTTTTACTTCATAATTGTATACGCCCAATATTATTTGATTGACATTTTCCTGTTTGTTATGAGTTTTATATGAAGATATATTGAGACTCTGAGAATGTTACCTATAGTTTAGCGTCTTTATTTGATTTATGAATGTTTAATTATTTGGCTCTGAACCATACATTTTTTCTATAGAGTCCTTCATATTATTCGATTATGATCGATAATTTTTGCGATCTGTAAACAATTTTTGTTGTCTTTGTGGGATAGATTAGAATAATTCATTAATAGAAGTGGAAAATAATAAGTCGAATAGATCAAACGTAATCAATTAAATTACAGGTTTATTTTTAAAAATGACTCAATCTATCTTTAAAACATTTTTATTATGCATTTTCAGACTTGTATCAGATAACAATGGCATATGCACATTGGAAAAACCAAAGGACGGAAGAAATAGCAATATTCGATCTCTTTTTTCGGAAAAATCCTTTTGGAGGAGAATTTACTATATTTTCAGGGTTGACGGATTGCTTAAAGTTTCTCGAAAACTTTAAATTTTCCGAAAGTGGTAATTTTAATGAAAAAATTCCGCATTATTCAATGTACATATGATCTATGGCGCAATTTATTATTTAGATATCGACTACTTGAGAAATGTTCTTCCACCAACTGTTGAAGATGAGTTCTTAGATTATTTAAAGAACCTAACCCCTGATAGTTTGACAATTTACGCCATAGCAGAGGGATCCATCGTTTTTCCAAGGTTATATTATAATTATTTAAAAACACCGATCATACAAACTAAACTTATTTTTTTCAATATATAAATAGAATTCCATTAATCGTAGTTGAGGGCCCTCTTATTCTCGCTCAACTCTTAGAAACCATATTTCTTAATCTCGTCAACTTTGCCAGGTATGACTATTTTGTATATCCTATTGATATAGAGACTTATTATTAATTTATTCATACTTTTCAACAGCCTAATTACAACAAATGCAGCTAGATTTCGAATTGCTGCTGGCGTCAAAAGTATTAAATTGTTCGAATTTGGCTTACGTCGAGCTCAAGGACCAGATGGAGGACTTACTGCATCCAAGTATTCATACATTGGTACTGTATAAATAATTTAGTTTATTATCCATAATTCCTCCGAGTGGATTTTACCTCTAACGCAGAAATCAATCATTGTAATATGATTATTGATTTGTTATTGTAAACTTATTTTGATTGATATATAAATATTAAAACGCAGAATTGGGAAAATATTTGCAGAGAAACTTTTATGTATGGGTTTACTTTTAATGACTTAGTTTTGAAATGCGTCATAACTAAGTGACAACACGTTATTCATCTACGACGGGGTTTTCAGTCATATATGACCCTTGATGAACACATAATGTTGAAGGGAAGACACACTTGGACTATTTGACACACATACATAATTTATATGATATTTTTGTAAATAAATTCACTTATTGGGTCATGGCTATAAAATAAAGATATTCGACATACTTAATATCAAGTTATTCCAATTTTTTAATGTATATTTTTTTTGAAAGGTGGATTTGATGGAACGAGTAATGTTCTTGCTGGAAAGATGTTCAATATCCCGGTTAAAGGAACACACGCACATGCATTTGTTACATCATTTACGGAACCAGAGGATCTCGTCTATAATCGTCTAGCTCACAAGGAGGATGATACTATTGTTGAGGAAGATTTTTATGGAAGATGTGTGGAATGGAAGGGTAAAATGGCGTCTTATTTGAATATATTGAATGATGAGGCATCTGTTGGAGAATTGGTTGCGTTTACGTCATATGCAATTGCATTTCCCGACGGATTTCTAGCTTTAGTTGACACGTACGACGTTACGAGGTAGTCATTTGTTTGCACTTAAAAAATTAAGGAGTTGTAAATAGTATTTATAAAACAATTTGTTTTCATTAGCATCATTAATGATTTTGAGAATGATTTTAGGTAAAATTGGGTTTCAGTTTTTGAAGCTCTTACGTTAAATAATTAACAACTATATGCTTTTATAGATGATTAAAGTATTGAATGATTGGACCTCAAATATTCATGAATATATACTGATTTATGTGACTTATTTTAAACAACAGAAATTTCAAAAGAACATGAAAGTTTCTGTAAAGGCCATATTATAGTAATAGACAATAGTATTCTATACGTACTATCCATAAATTAATTAATTATTCCTTATTTTTTTAATATATTGCTCTGCACGAATCATATTTATGTTAATGAAATCATTGTTTTATTTCAAGAGGCAAGCTGGCTGGCTTGCTCTCATTCCATATTTTATTTACTCGATCATCATAGCTGTATCGACATAGATTTTACAGCTTCTTCATAGTACATACTACAAAAATGTGTGAAGTTAATATATATAATATATATGAACTTTGCTCAACAATTTCTTTGAATCATTTCCCTTTTTAAATACATTAGCATGATGACTAAGGATATTGTATATATTATTTGAATGCTCAGTTTGCACTTGCTTCAATACAATTTATTTTATTTTAATTTGACGATTTTAAATGAACGATTCACTTTTTAGGAGTGGTTTGTTGAACTTTTGTGCTGTTGCAATGGCTCTTCATGATTTAGGTTACAAACCTCTGGGTATACGAATTGATTCAGGAGATCTTGCTTATCTTAGTCAAGTTGCTCGTAAAACATTCAAAACTGTATCTACACATTTCGAAGTAGAGTGGTTTTCGTCCCTTCTTATTGTTGTGTCCAATGACATAAATGAAGAGACCATCCTTAGTCTTAACGAACAGGGGCACTCCATTGACTGCTTTGGAATAGGGACACATCTAGGTGAGGTTTGATAATCCAGTAAGAATTTAGTGGAATTGATTTGCATAACTGTGTTGTTATCTATAATTCAAGTAACTTGCCAGCGACAGCCTGCATTGGGATGTGTTTATAAACTTGTAGATATTAACGGCAAACCCAAGATCAAACTCTCTCAAGACGTTGAAAAAGTGACGATGCCAGGACGTAAAAATGTATATCGTCTATATAGTAGTGACGGACATGCACTCATTGATCTGCTTTTGAGACCCACTGAAGAACCTCCAGCTGTTGGAAGTAAAGTCCGATGTCGACACCCTTTCCAAGAATCTAAACGAGCTTGGGTAACGCCTTCAAAAGTTGAGTCTTTATATAGCGTATGGTGGAGAAACGGAGAAATTGCTAAACGAGTACCTACACTCAATCAAGTACGAGAAACAGTACAACATTCTCTCAAGACTTTAAGACAGGACCACAAGAGGTCACTGAATCCAACGCCTTATAAGGTATTTGTTCAAATGTCCCTGGTTATCTTTGTGTTGAGGGATTTTTCCTTATTTTGTAGGTTGGCGTTTCGGATGAGCTATATAACTTTTTACACAAATTGTGGTTGGACAATCAACCCATTGGGGAACTTTCCTGACAAACATATGCCCTGGATTTCGGGGCTTCAGGTAAAATAAAATTATTATTATTATTATATTTTTCCTCCCTTATTGGTCAGAGGGAGTTGCACCGATTAGCCATTGAATTACAAGTAATCCCTAAGACTTTGCAGATATCTTGAAGTCAATTTACAAATCATATGTAAATTGTCTTCTCTAGGATGCACTGGGATTCGAACTGGAGCATAGTGGACATTTTGCCCCAGAAAAGTTATTCTCCTGAAATTCGTGAATTAGAATCCCGGCTCCTAGTGAAGGAAATTTGCATTCAATATGAAAATTGACCAGAAGATATCAGATGTATTAATTGTAGTGCTAAAATTACTGTTGTGTCAGTCCTTTTTTATTTACTCCATGTCTTAGGACCGGCCCCATCAGTCCAAGGGACAGGTCCTTCGCACTGTCAGTACTAAAATTTATTTAAAAAAAGAAGAAATATAGTACAATGACATCATCAAGGAGCGATATGCAGGAATGAACTGGACGGGACTGCAATCTTCAGTCCTAAAGAAGGAACGACACAACACTAGTTATAATGTCTACTAATAGGTATCTAATCGGTGCCGCTCCATCTAACCAATTAAGTTTCTACCTTTAGAAACATTTGGGTGGAAGAAATGAAGCATTATATTAAATAGAGCCTTTTTCTTTTCTTTTTTACTTATAGGATCAGCATTAGTTGAAACTGCAGATGGATTAATCGATGGATTTTGAAATTTTTTTCACGCAACATGTAGACTTACAATTTTCGAAGTAAACATCAGTTCTCCCTATAAAAAAACACATACTGTTAACATGAGCGATAACAAGCCTACATTGGTCATCTTGTCCATCACTTACTTTCATCAAATATTAATGCTTTCTTCATTTTATTTATTTTTCAAAGTTATAATAACTCGTCCTGAACCCGTCTAATTTAGCAAATAAATCATAGTGTGTATCCTAAACGCTTCACTGCTACTAATAACATTATTATATTAATTTATTTTTTCACCTCTCATCTTACTTAATTATAATCACTACTGCACAAACATACTATAATACAAAAAGCGTAGAGCGCTTCCTACATTCAAACATATTTCACACAACACATAATATTATCTCTTTTATAAAAATTATAATATTTATAATAGCTACGGGTGTAATAATAACTTAAATTCCTTCCTCATTTTATGTAGTTTATTGAATATTTGAACACTAAACCAAAAATTTACCTATAATATTTATATTCACAATTATTACAGGATAATAGTAAAAGGACTCTGCAATTTTGGAGCAAAAGTTAGGACTTGCTTCGATGATAATTATTTATTTGCTAAATACATAATAAGTTGGCAAAGGAATTGAGTCCATAGTTAAAATAATAATGATAATTAATAAGATTATACATAATTAGTGATGTATAATAATGTTTATCTAGCAGCACTCAAATATTGGGAGCCCACAACAGATCCATCCTTTTTTTGAAAGAAAGCGTAGGAGTAAAATATTTAATTTATTAAATTTCAATGGAGTAGAAACAAAGATGGCGCCATTGCACATAGCTATAGTGATATACACATAAATAAACAAACTACTAATAACCAAAATCATCTAAAGTAGAACCCGATTAAGACGTACACGCTTAATACGAATATTCCTTTATAGTGGGACATTATACATTTTTTTTGAAAGTCCCGAATTACTAATTGTATGTAAGTAGAGATATTACACGTATTTTGTGGGTGCATTGAAATCCGGCTTGAAGGGTTTCTTTTGTATGTATGCATGTAATTAGTTTCAATTTCCTCAAGACGGCGCCGTTATTCGTAGCTATGTAAATAAACTAATATTCAGAAAATAAAGAGACTCATGTCCTTATGCACTTCCGACGGCTCTGTTAATTAATCAAGACCGTTTCAGAATACGTAGTCATAGTAGTATTAAGATAAAAAAATATACTACATACTTAATCACTAAACCTCGGCGTCATATTTGCGACAATGTATAAAGCATGATAACTTAGTAATTAACTAATTTATTTATTTACATATATTAAATAATTACTCTTATTTATTTAAGAAATAGCAATGGATTTTATTTAAATATATCATATTCTATAATAATTAATTCATACATCTCATATTTCTAAAATTCGATCATATATTATTAACAATTAATTATTATCTTAAACAATAAATATATACACAATTATTTAATAGAACATAATATATAGAGTTGTAAAAAGTATGACCTATCGGTATACTAAAAAAAGGAAACCAAAAATTAACATGGTAACCTTCACAATTTGAAGAATGTTTGAGAAGAAAGAAGCTTAGCTATCATGAAAGTTTACCAAGGTTAATACAAATACAAGGTTATACTATAGTCTATAAGTTATAGACTATAAGTAACACGTGTACAACTGATGTTTGACTTCCACTACGCTTTTTAATATGGACGCCATACTGTATGAATGGTCGTGTATTTTGTCAAAATCTGTCTTTCTTGCCCAGCAGTCGGTACGGTATATCAACTTGAAAATTCTAGAACTAGTGACGTCATAGACTATGATTGGTTACTTATTTTGTCAAAATCAGTCTGTCTTGCAATACTCGTCCACGTAGTAAGTGCAATCCTCGATTCTACTCCAAGTTCAACGAGGACTTACTCTTATAACCAATGATAAAAATCCAGTATAGAATGGGTATGTTAAAAAAAAAACCAAAAAAACGAAATCAACATGGCAACCCTGACAATTTGAAGAATGTTTTGGAAGAGAGAAAGAATAATGGAGAAAAGGATATAAACATGGACCTTTGCTAGAATGACTCAAATGTCGATCCCCAATTCAACTCTGAGTCCAACAAAGATTTACAATTATAACTTTGCAATAAATCCTCTGGGTTACGCTCCGTCTTTTTTGAGCACACACGAATGTTCAATCAAGTTTTGAGTATAATTGAATCTATTTACGAAAGGATTTTCACTACTCAGGAATTAAATAATAATGAAAACTGCTAGAGAAAAGAAAATTCATTCTTCAGATTACCAATTCCAAAAATACGGGCTAAAAAATACACCGGATTTTCATTATTACTTATAACATGAACACACGCACCAGTGATAATTCTTCATCCCTCCTTGGAGATGCATAGTAGGAAGGGATGGGTGGGGTGTGTGTGGTCCAATTAGTATCGATTCTAAGGAGGAGCGAGTAAATATTTTGAAATTTGTAGAATTGAAAGTTAAATTTTGATTATTGTATATAATTTTAGATTTTGTTAATAAAAAAAATTAGATTTTGATATTTCTTTATTTATAAATTGACTAATTTTAGATTTTTATTCTTATTTAAACAATTACCAATTGTTTAATTGGTGAGGGAGATCAACTGTTCTCTTATGCAGGAATATTTCCTCATTTTTATACTATAAATCTACTTAACACATACAAATCCCAGACATTTAACGAATATATAAAAAGTACCCCGGATGCTACAGGAGGTGGGTTGGTGGGACTGTAGCCCCTATTATATTTCCAAATTTACCAAAAAATTATTTATTCATTTTTTTTTTTACTCATTTTTTTTTACAAAAAATTATTTATTCATTTTTTTTTTACAAAAAATTATTTATTCATTTTTTTTTTTACAAAAAATTTAATTTTCTATGAATACCTATGAATTTTTGAATTCATATTTCCAAAAAATAATTATTTAGGATATTTTTTTTCCACAAAAATGAAAACTTTGGTAAACATCTGTGGATATTGAAAAGTTTTTTCTATAAAATAATGTTTTGTGAACAATTACAAATTTTTGAAATTTTTTCCAAAGAATTTAACTTTTGAATTTTTTTTCCAAAAATTGAATTAGCCATAAACAACTATAGATTTTTGAAATATTTGTCCAAAAAATTTAATTTTTAAGAAAAGGTATGATTTTTGAAATGTTTTAGGATAATCAGAAGAGCCTTAGGAAAAAAATCAATTATTCAAGTTGCCAACAACTGCACGCTAAAAAATGCTTAGGATTTACAGGTCTAATCACAAGAGCTTTCAAAGATAAAAAAACACTTTCTATCTACAAAAAGTATCACAGCCGTTTAAGTTCATATTTTTAACAAATCTAATAATAACAACATAATAGTATAATGGTTCAGCTCGACTGCTTTCTTTTTTATAAACCCTGTTGCTTCCTTTGGAAAGCCAGAGAAGGAACCTTTCATTTGACTTTTTCTTTATTTCCATTTCATTAGGATGTCGGAACAGAGGTAGAGATCCTCCTCCTTCCCAAATAATGTCTGTGTGTCTATCCATTAGTAAGCAGATGTCAACAATAATAAAAAGAACAACATCCCCCCTTCCCTCTTCCATTAAATCATCCTCCTCCGTCTCTCCAAACAATATTTACCCTCTTTTATATACCTACAGTACATCTGCTCACCTGTTATTGGAATTCATCTTTCTGTTACATACCTATATGACACAGTTTTTTGTATTCTACAAATAAGGAATACTATTAATAAATACTTAAGCAATGTTTGATATCCTTCATAAAGATTGGGATATTACCCAAGAATATATTGATATATTACGTATATATAATTATTATGTAGATACACAGCTGTACATAGTATCGAATGAGAAACAAATTGGAAGTTTGCCAAATATATAGCGATCTATATAGATTATAGGTATTGCTTGCAAATTCCCTGGCTTTGTTTGCTATTATTACTCGACACGGCTTTACCTTACTACTAACACAAAAATTAATGATTGGACGATTAATCGGGAATCGAGTGTTTTTCTGGAATTAGAATCGGCGTCGGGAAAGTAATGTTTAATTTGCAATTCCCATAATTATTTATTACTGGTATTTAGCAATTTATTAATATTCCAAATTAAGGAATTTTTACTAGAATTGTAACGGAATCGGCATATGTACAATTTATTTTGTAGTCACCTGTCAATATTTCAGCTTCTTTTCTCTGAATCAGTGTTCTGAAGGTTGATGGGTTGAATTAGTATTAATTCCTTTTAAGGTGGAAACAATTATTCAGTAATCATTCCCTAGTGAGTAACAATCAAACTAAAAAAGTATTTAGCTTGTTACTTTAAAAATGATGAATGCTAAGAACTTTTTTGACAGCCCCTTCTATTTGAGAAACATACCTATATTATTTTTATCAAATAATATTATTATTCATGAAGTTGCATTATTTTGCACAAGATGGCAGCACTCTCTTTCGTTTTGGTTACTGCCTAATTACTAACTGATTTCGGGTCTTTTTTTCTGGGTATATTTGGAAGGAAAGTTACGTGATCCAAACAATTTAACGATGTGTCATCCATCACAAAATTATATGTTGCACGGACCTACGTTTTCTGGGATCTGTATCGACTCGGATCTTTAGACATACATTTTCGAATAGATTTCAGTTACTCAAGCTTTCGGATACAGATCCGAAACCAAAATTAGACGGATACTTGTCTCGAATTTTAATCAAAGTTCGGATATTTATAAAATAGGATCTGATTACTGATTTCAAAAAAGTGAATAACCCAATCCAATAACTATTAGAATCATAATAATTAATTATTGATTTTTAATATTTGTCAGATGTTATATTGGACACGTCATTACCTTTATTGTATATCGCAACCTCTTCTACGAAAAGAAACAGAAAAAAGACCAAAACAGTTGGTAGTTAGCCAATTTTTCTAACTATGGAATCATTATTCGATAATAGTTGAGAATCATGGACATCTTAATAAGAACTAATTCGAATTCAACCAATCAATATTAAGAACACTGATTAATTATACGAATACATCGAGAACCGACAACCAAATACACTGTAAATTTTTGTGTTAGTGGAACAACCACGAGTACCGTTTTAACTCGCTAACACAATAATATACGATGTATTTTGTTGTCAGCTGCTCATGGTTCTGCTTCCTTCCTCTTAATCAATTTTCTGAACGTTGATTGGCTGAGTTAAAATCAGCTCATTATAAACTCTTCACAATAATCAACACCTATTGAATAATAATTACATAGTTGGGAAGAATTGACCCACTATCAACTTTTTTTGGGCCTTTTTTCAGCTTCTTTTTTGAGTAAAGGTTGCGTGATACAATAAAAGTAACATCGTTACGTAATGAAAATGTTTATGCACCTAGATTTTACTCCAAATTCTAATACAAAAAATAGAGATACTACGTTAATTATAAGTAATATTTAGGACGAAAGCCTGAACGATAAATTACTGTGTAATTTTTTTAAAGAATAAAGTCTTGCATTATTTCCCCCTCATTCTTACTAGTTTAAATGTTAAAGGCTATCCTTTCTATATCAGTAATACAAGGTCTCTCTCTAAAATCTTATAGCTGGTAGCTGATATTAACTGGGGTCTTAATTTAAGGGTACCATAAGTCTTGCTTGCCTTCAACTCACGCTCTTAGAAATATACCTATATCCCTACTTATGTTTGATGAATCATAGGTCCCAAAAAGATTGGCCCCTCACTTTTTGAAAGACAGTAACAGTGAAAAGTTCAGTAATAATGTAGCTATAAATATTTTTATGAAATTGGCTCCCCACTTTTGATTTGGTTCCCGTGGCCTGGCGACCAGTGAGAGCACAGGAAGCCAACAATATATATTTACATATGACATTATTGTAAGCATTTCTTGGTGAACTTTAAAGACAGATGTTGACGTCACAAAAACCATGAACATCTTCATTTACTCAGTCAAGGACAACTTTGTCTTTGGCTCAGTCATGGCTTGTAATCAATACTTCTACAAAAAGAAAAAGATACAAAAATATCCGGATAAAAGTGAGCCCCGGCAATAAATACAAATATTTAAAAAAAAACTTAACCACCAACCAGTAATTATCTGCAGGGTAACCATTTTTATGTGTATTTTTTACATGTATGTTCCGAGTACGAGTATTATATGTACCCATACTTACTTTGAAGCATCACTGACAAATTTCGGGTCAAATCAAGGCCGGAAATCTTGACCAGGGTCATTGAATATCACATAGATAATAATGGAAAATATCATGATTAATAAATAAAGTTGGTGACCTAGGCAAGTCCCAAATTGTCATTAACAACCATTTTTAAAAGTTATTTAAAAAAACACACTTTCAGTCGTTACAAGTCTATTCACTTTAGAGTTTCATTTCATTGTAACTCATTTCTGTTATAAATTAACGAGAATTTTAGTAAAGGAGATTTTTCATGAATGAAAATCACGTAACTTTAAAGTATCTCAGTCCTTTTTAACTATGCAAAGAAGTAAAATGGCGGTTATATTTTTGCCACTTTTTTTGTGTTTGTTAGTCACAAGGATTACGGCAAATGTTACAGATTGATTTTGATCAAACTGGCTACGAAGAGTATATATAGTTACAATAAGAGACCATTTAATTTTTGAAAAGAATCTTACAAAAGGTAAAGTTGATCCCTTATTACGTCATTGAATGTGTTTTTATTATTCAGTTATCATATAAAATAATTTACGTGTGAGTCTGATTTCCGTTCGTCCGCTTGAAAAAAAAAATATTAAAAACTTCGAAAACAGAGACAAATAAGTACTTTAGACATAAAATAAAAGCTGTATAGAGTTCTGAGCTACGTACGTGGGGCTACGTTTCATTCTAATTATAACATATTCCGGGGCTCTGGAGGGAAAGTTTATTTTTCTTAAAGCAAGATCAATATCCCGTGTCTCCAAGTTTTTTGAAGGTATGGTTTTTGGATTTCGAAATGCACCAAAAAAACGAATGATTGTACTAACAGAAAAAGGAAGAACGTATATTAAATACAAATTTAGAAAAGGGAAGAAAGAAAAAAGAGGATTAGCGAGTTAGTCTTAGTATGTATCTTCAGTATGGGTGAAGAAGGAACAGGGCAAGTTAGCAATGACAATCACTATAAATAAATCACAAGGTCAAACATTAGAATAAATTGCTTTATATTTACCAAAATCAGTATTTTTGCATGGTAAATTATATGTAGCATTTTCAAGAGTTTCAAAAGGGGTTGCAGTTTTGATTATATTTACATCAAATGAACAGAGAACAACAGAAAATGTTGTATAAAATGAGGTTTTCCAATAAAAATGTACTTATTATATAATTATAGCTTATGGTAGATCGTTTTAGTTTAGAACTTGAACATAGACAAACTAAATATAAATAGAATCTTACAACTTTTCATTGGCTCTCTTTAAGATAGCGAATTCGTGCTTTAGTTTGTGCGAGTATATTATAAAATAAATTATATAATTAAGTAAAAATAGAATATGGCCTTTTTATATTGCATTATAATCAAAACCGGAGTTTTGTTGCAAGATATGTGCAACGCTCTTAATACATATCTAAAATTTCGTCTTTGTCTTAATACAACACGCGGTAATACTTTATTGACACAAAAATCTACACTGTATTCTGTTGCCAGTTATCAATTTTGTTTCTTCTTATCCTCTTATCAGTACGTTGTTTGCTTGAATTCCTAATAGTTCTTGTTAAGCTGTGAACAATTTCCAACGATTATTCAATAAATGTTCCATAGCTGGGAAGAATTAGATAGCTATCAACTGATTTTGGGCTGTTTTACTGTTTCTTTTGGAAATAAGGGTTGTGGGGTAGAATAAAGTTAACGACATGGCTATGGTACAAGGTCAATCAAAAATGGAATATAGGCACATTTTTTAGTGATGAGAAGTGAAATCATTGATTGAGTAATTTGACCTGCATGTTGGTCACTCCCTCATGAATGGAAGCCAGCAAGGAGTCCACAGTGTTATATTTACGTGGACTCTCTCTCTCTCTCTAAAACACACCACACATAGTAGTTCAAGGGGTTCAGATCTAAGGAGTCACACTTTCTTTTCCCAAAATAGAAAGGTCTTGTAAATGTAGTTTTTTCTGGAATAAATCCAGTTCCAATTATCGGACAAACCAAATCAATTTAAAATTTCAGCATGACACCGGATCTGTGAACATCAATTTAATCTTTCTAGCATAATTATCTATGGAGTTATTTGAGTCCTTGGGCGTGTGCCTGGGATGGAAGTATACAATAATGGCCGCACAACGTTCGTATTCGGAGGACACCTCAAAAATGGTGTATTTTTTATACAGTTTTGTCAGCTGAATCTGATTAACACTCTTTTCTAAACATGGATCTTAGGATTGCCAAGATATTGAGTTCTAAATTAGTTTCAGATTTAAAATTCCGGCAGTAGATTTTCCATTAGAATTTTTGTCTTTTTTTCCATTTAATACCAAACTTTCATATCTGATCTTTATTTGAAGAATATTTGAAGGCTTTACCATGATATAAGAGTACATACAACAAATTCAAACATTTTTTTTGTCAGACATCTGCTTCTTTTTATGCTATTATATATAAGTCATGCCATCCCTAGCTGTTTCAATTACACAGATGATTTAACTACCATTTCCCTCAATGCATGCTTATCCCTTACTTTAATGACCTTTTACTAATATTCTCATGACCTCTCTTCTTTTTTAAATCTTACAATACAACAAATTTGATAGTTTGCCTTACTGCTCCGACTGATCTCTGTCAACCATAATTTTGTTACTTTGTTTATATCACTAACACGACGTTACCTCTCTAGCATACAAATATAAAGTGTATTTTGATGTCAGCTGTCAATGTTTCTCCTTATTTCTCCCTAATCAGTGTTCTAAACATAAAGTGGTTGAGTAAGAATTAGCTTTGAGCACTTCTCAACAAATAATGAATAGTTATTGATAACAATTAATTGTTCGGAAGAGTTGGCCTATAATTGCATAGGTACTCACAGATTTTGGGCCTTTTTTCTGTTTCTTTTCTTATGAAAGGTTGCATGGTACAGTAAAGGTGACAATATGTTAGACATTAAATAAAATACATGTATTTTTTATCTTTCTCAGTCTAAAATTATAAAATACACATACAGTGTGTAATAACAAAATCCGGTGCTGTATATATCCCAGTATTTTTTTATGAGAAAATTATGCAATGCTTTTTGAGGGAAATATACGGATAAATGGTTCACTTAGTAGGCAAAACTAAATGCCTCTAGGGAAAGAGTGGACACTCAAGGCAAGGAAGGTAGGACTGAGTAGTTCTCAATTCTCATTAGCTTAATTTTAGAATTAGCTGTGACAAGCAAGGAGAGGGGAAGGAAATAAACAGAGCCATCAGCACGAATTACTCCGTTGTCGATACTCAATTCTATTCGGAGTTCAACAAGGACTTAATATCTTAACTCTGCAACAAATCTTGAGAGTTACTCAAGGTTTTGAGTGTAATTGAATCTATTTACGAAAGGATTTTCACTACTCAGGAATTAAATAATAATGAAAACTGCTAAAGAAAAGAAAAAAATATTCCTCCGATTCAATCCTTAAAAAAATTTGAAAGTTAAAAAGTACAACGAATTTTCATCACTAATTGTTTGGTTTTTTAAGGGTTTGCTCATGGTTGGTATTTTTTTAAAGGAGGTAAGTGCACTCCTTATTTTGGTATAGAATATTCATAATACGCACATTATTTTGACAAACTCAGATGACGAAAGGCTGAGAACTTTCCCATATATATCTTAACCCCCTCTTGAAAAGTATAAGATACATTATAAAATATGTATTTCCCAAGAAAATGTATGACATCATCACACACATAAACAAAGAGAAAGCTTAACTTTCGCGCTCAATATTTTTCATATGCATATTGTAGATATAGGGAAAGCTGAGCTCCATTGTTGTTATTTATTCCTGTTTATAGGAAATGAAGCGGCCACTTTCACCCTATTTCAGAGGCTACTTTCGAGGCTGTTGAAAGGTCTTTACTTCTATCGTTTCTTTACTATGAAGGCCACCCCAACAGCCTTTGAAAATGACTGTATAATATACGATACTCCAATTTTTTCATGTAAATATATATTCTTTATATTTCCATGTTGCATTTTACATGTAATCAGAAAAAATAAATATTATTTCCCCCTCCTTTCTCTATGAACAGAAAGGATAAGATAGTTATTTATTTTATAAAAAGGAGAAAGGAATAATACCTATCTACAGAGGCGGGAAATTTGAATATTTATTTTATAATGAGTAGCAGTACAAAACGAATAATAATCATGGTGTTACTGTACTCATTTGAGCAAATGAAAGCATTTATTTTTTTATACCAGAAATATCCTTTACATAATATTCTAGGTTTTTTTCGTCTTGTTCTTCATTTTAACTGAGAATCATATGGATATTACCACTCTGCAACAAAATAAAGAATATAAATGTATTATACCAACTGAACTTTTTCATAAAAAAGGATCTCACTATTAATGCAACGATGATTCATGCATTTTTTCATCCCCATGCGATGGCAATCATAGTTGGAATTGCAGCAATAGTGATTTTTTTTACAAATACCATAAGCGCAGATCTAAGTACAATATACGAGCAGTCATTATCTTTAGAGCCATAATGTAAAAAATAAATACTTACATGACATTTTGGACAATCGTAGTTATGTCTACAGCAATGTCTCTGTTTGATGCAAGAATGATGAACACACTTATGACAAGGCCCACACTTTTGACTCACACATTTGTTATAGTGGCATTTTTGACATCCTGCTCCATGGCAGTCATAGTGTGTTTTACAACAATTAGGTTTTGCAACACATTGATGATTCTTGCATTCTTCACAGTGCCCACATTTGAGATCTATACATTGATAACCCACGCATTTTTGACAATTCCCGTGGCAATCATGGTCTGTTTTGCAACAATTGAGCTTAGCCACACATTGATGATGCTTACATTCCTCGCAGTGGCCACACTTGATGTCAATACATTGATAATTCTCGCATCTTTGACAGTATCCCCTACAGTCATGATTAGTCTTGCAACAGTTTGGCTTAGCCACACATTGATGATGCTTACATTCCTCGCAGTGGCCACACTTGATGTCAATACATTGATAATTCTCGCATCTTTGACAGTATCCCCTACAGTCATGATTAGTCTTGCAACAGTTTGGCTTCGCCACACATTGATGGTTCTTACAGATCTCACAGTGTCCACATTTCAAATCAATACATTGGTAGTTTTCACATCTTTGACAATGTCCATGGCAGTCATGATTTGTTTTACAACAATTGGGCTTTGTAACGCATTGATGATGCTTACATTCTTCACAGTGATCACATTTGAGGTCTATACATTGATAATTATCACATCTTTGACAATTACCACCACAGTCATGATTGGTCTTGCAGCAGTTAGGCTGAGCCACGCATTGGTGGTCCTTACACACCTCACAGTGTTCACATTTTATGTCTATACATTGATAGTTTTCGCATTTTGGACAATTCCCATGACAGTCATAGTCTGTTTTACAACAATTGGGCTTTGCAACACATTGATGATCCTGACATTCTTCACAGTGCTCACATTTGAAATCCACACATTTGTAGTTTTCGCATTTTTGGCAATCCCCATGACAGTCATTATCCTTTTTACAACAGGTTTGATCCCAAGCGCAATTGCCATGCACACATATCTCACAGTGCTGACATTTTTGTGCAATACACTTGTAGTCCTTACAAATGACACAATCGCCATAGCAATCTTTGGATGAAGTGCAACAGTCTTTTTTCTTCTCGCACTTGTGATTTCGGCACTCTTCACAATACCCACATTTAATTGGAGCACATTGGTAGCCTTTACAAATTTCGCAGTCGCCACAGTCATAGTCAGATTTGCAACAACTCTTATCTGCAATACACTTATTCCCTTCACAAATCTCACAGTGCTTACATTTAAAAGGCACACATTGATAGTTTTCGCATTTCTCACAATTGCCCGTGCAGTCATAGTCTGTTTTACAGCAATTTACTTTTGGAACGCACTCATGATATTTACACTCTTCACAATGTTGACATTTAAGATCGACGCAAGTGTCATTTTCACAAGTTTGACAATCTGGACAATCATTGTTACCTTTACAGCAATTTTTATCTCTGACACAGACATTAGAAGAGCAGACCTCACAATGCCCACATTTCAGATCAACACACTTGTATTGCTCACAAATTTGGCAGTCGCCATTGCAGTCTTCATTCCGCTTGCAACATCCTTTTCTAGGAATACATTTGTTATCAATGCAATCTTCACAATGACTACATTTGATGTCAACACATTTATACTGCTCACAGCGTTGACACTTTCCTTCACAATCATAGTCTGTCTTGCAGCAATTTAGTTCTTTAACACATCTACGCTGCACGCAACTCTCACAATGACTGCATTTGATATCCAAGCATTTATTGTTCTTACATTGCGCACATTCTCCACTGCAATCCTCATCAGATTTACAGCAATCCTTATCCCTTACGCATTGTTTGTTGACACATTTCTCACAGTGTTGGCAAGCCAGATCAACACAAGTATAGCTCTTACAAACACTGCAGTCTCCAGGACAGTCTTCATTTTTGTTGCAACAGTTTTTATCTTTGACACAGCGATGATGTTTGCATACTTCACAATGACCACATTTAATGTCCACGCAGCGGTTGTAGTCACATGTTTGACACTTTCCACAGTCATGATTACTCAAACAGCATCCGGGTTTCAGTTCACAAATCCGATTACGACATTCTTTACACTCTCCACACTCAATATCCACACACTCAAAATTTAAACACTCTTGGCATTCTCCTTTGCAATCCCGATTGCTGGAGCAACAATTGGATTTTTTAACGCACTTATTGGACTGACACTCTTCACAAATACCACAATCAAGAGGTGTACACTTGCTCCCCTCACATTTTTCACATGAACCGCAGTCCTTGTTGGATAAACAACATTCAGGAGCTTTTGTACATTTATGATATTTGCAGTTTTCACAAACGTCACATTTCAAATCAACACAATTGTAATTTTTACATGTTTGGCATTGATCACAGTCATCTGAGATTGAGCAACAATTTGGAACCTGAATACAATATATATATATTAAATAGAGATAATTGTGAAGGATATGACGCCAGGTATACAGGATGGTTCAGAATTAGAGTCACAAATGAAATAAAAATACTTACAGCTTATATTTTATTTTAAAATATGAATGAATACTTTTTTACAAGTTTAATATTCTCCTACAATTGACTAATATCTCGGTTAATTTATTTGCCATGCTCTATAAAATTTGACCAAAGACGCCTTGTTACTGACTTGTAGCTAAGAAGTACAACCTCTCCACAATTTTTTGTCCATGTGGCCTCCATAGCTCCCATCAGGGAGTACTTGCTGAGCCTGAAAACTACTTTGGCCTCCTTCTCGGCCATACTCTGCATCCAAAGTCAAAGGATTTAGGTTAAGTGAAGAAGGAGTCAAAAAGTTTTTGTCTCAAATGTATTTAAAATGGTCTTTGTACTTATATGCAGTGGCTTCATCCTACTGTTGAAATATTTTTGACTTGGATAACGAAATCTCTACACATAATACCCTTAACTTGATCATAGAACTCTCTTTCTGGTTCAAACTGTATATACTTATTGATAACATACGTCCTGGCAGAGATATCCATTACACTTTTGACAATCATCACAGTCTTTGTCACTTTCGCAACATTTTTCTGATGACTTGCTTGGTTGACAGACGTATTGGTGACATTTTTCACATTTCTTGCAATCTATATATTATCCAGCAAATTGATTTAATACTTATTGGTAGATGCTTATAATAATTAGAACTGCAAATAAAAAACCACATACCGGCGACTGTAAGATACAAAGAGTTTTTTATAATTAGCACGCTGCACTGGTTAGTAAAAAAGAAGGAAAAACATAAAACATCCCAACTATGCATCATCAAATTTCTGTATATGACGTCATTTCGCTTCCATTTTTTATTTTACATACAGGTAGTTCATATTTCGTACTACTCAAGAGAAAACAGGGATTAGATTAGAGACCTCCTGCCTTTGTCTATAAATATATTTTCGTTGTCATATTGGTTGTAATTTCAGCAATGATATGTCAGGAACAGGTAAAAGAAAAATAAATGATCACATGTCTTTATGTAGAATAAGCGTGCCCCCCAACTGATAGTATCATGATTTTATGCGCACCGGTATTTTGTTTTTATTCCCAGTTCTAATAATAATACATTTGTACCTTGATCAGATTTGCACTTGCATTTTGATCTATCCTTATAGTTACAAACTTGACGGGCTCTTCTAACAGCAGTACTCAAACAGACCTTGTTGCCTTCTAATACATCTACTGCTTTACATGCATGCTCAGTGTTAGAGCAAGGCTTATTATTGCATCTGAGATAAGAAGAAAAAATACATTGAAAGGACTAAAAACAAGGAACATCATTAGAGTTGTAAAAATATGAACTTAAACAAATGCTAGATTTTCTTATATTTGGCGATCTGAACAATGTTATCTATTTTTCAAAGCTGTTATCATTATTTTTTAATTATTTATAGTTTCATATCTAAGTATATAGGTATCAAGTAACACTGAAAGTATTGTATCGGTTCTAGGATTGATTTTCTAATCAATCTTCTCTCACCCTTCTTTTCCGTCTATTTTTTATTAAATCCGATCTTTTTTCCTGAGACTTAATACACGGTCTTTCAGTCCTGTGGTCCTAGCTATATTTTATTTTCTTCCCTCCTAGCTAGAATTGAGGAATATAAAAACTAAGAAAATAATGTATGATACCTAGAAAATATAATAATACCTTCTCGTCCCACATCTACTTTTAAATTTAGGTATCTTGTCTCTTTGAAAGAGGTTCTGAATTATGATGAAACTTCAGCAACTCAAATGACGTAGTTAGTAGTAACTACATCATTTCAGCTGTTGTAGTTTATATAAAAGACCGATAAGGATCGGTCCTAGGACTGATGAATGTTATAAGGACATCACGGATAGGACTCTAGCTTTTTTAGGTTTTTTTAGACCGATCCAACACTAAACACTGATGATTTCTTTTTGGATAGTTATAGATGCATATGTTTTTGCTGGAGCTTAGCATCAACATACGAGTAATTCTTGTCTATGTCCATGATAGACCCGAGAATCGACATGTTCTTGCCAAATATGGAGTGGGATCTGTGTTTAATGTTGATGTATTTCCTCGTTCTTTCACAGCTACTCGCTGCTAGCATCATAAAAATATCATGACGGCTAAATGGCTTCTTCTACCAAAATATTTTTCAAATGGTTTTCGGTTTCTTTTTTTAAAATAACATACCGTATGTCATATGATTTACAACTCTGAATAACATGTCCTTACCTACAAAACAAGGGCAACTGATTGTAATCTGTGTATTTGCATTCGCCCTGACAACATCTGGATCCACCACAGTTGAACATGCAGTCCTCATCACTACAACATCTTGGAAAAAGTGAGGAACAATATGGCTTGAGAGATCCACAATCAGAGCCGTCCGAATGATGATGAAGAGTTGTAGGTTCATGGACACAGACTGAGTTCTTGCAAATCTGGCAGTTTCTTTTACAGTCCCTATCGGAACTGCAGAATCGACACTCATTAGATTCATCTAGGCTGTTGCAAAAACATTTTTGGTTTTGACAATGTAGTCTGGAGTTTGAACAATCACAATCATTTCCGGATTTACATGTAGAATAGAATGGTCTACAAAGTTTGAGTTCCATCCCCTGTTCCTATTTCACATCGTTTAGAGTCAATTTTAAATAATGTAGCATATTAACTTACTGTAAATTCATAGCACCCATAATTTTCGGGACATTCCTGATCTTCTCTACAAGTCATTTGAACACAATGGCTCTTCCAACATTTTAAGCGTTTATATGTGTATTGAAGGCAATCTTCATTTGATTGACAAGTCATTTTTTGGCACGTGGAGTCAATACATATTTCTCTCACTGGACAGTTCTCATTATGTCGACAGCTAATGAAATTCATCTCAATAATTGTGCGGTTTTTTTAAATAAGGTATACAAAGAAAGGAAATGAGCCTTAGATTTACGAGTAAAAGAATGACAAAGGTTAAATGCTACTACATATTATCAATGTTATAATTAATTATTATTTGAGATGAATATCATTAAAAGTCCCTTCTTATTTTTGAAAATACTCCAAGGGTACTTAAACTCCCTTCCAAATATTGACTCCTCTTACGACTAGTACAAAAACCATTCTTAGTACAAATTCTCGGGCGATTCTTGAATGAGCTTCCAATGAATTCACAGATTATGTCTTTGTTGTCCAAACAAGGAACCCGTAAACAAACATTTTTCACACAAATTGAGCTTGAAAGACAGTCACTATCGTCCAAACATGCTTCAATACAAAATCTGAGAGCAAATATCCAAATAATGAGTCTAGTAAGTATAGTAATACACATTTCCCTTCAGTTTTATTTAAAAAAATAGTTATTATAATAGATGTCTCTGCGATTCCATCGTAATTTTTGAATTTTGAGAGTAAATGTTACAATTCAAAAATATAAAATCGACATACTTTTAATATGTAATACGATAACTATATGATAATCATATCTATAACTTGATATTCAAAATCAATTTATTAGGTAGGAACTGACTATAGAATGAACGAATTAACAACTTTTAACAAAATAAATCTTCCCAATAATAGATAGTTTAACGGAATGACCATCAAAGGAATGCATTTTTAAAACTTGATTATTCCCATTGAAAAAAAGTGATGGGATATGTTGATTCAGCTATTTTCATATGAAAGTTGCTTAAGTCTTCATCTTGATGGCGATGTAGATCATCTTCACGATCCAAATTCACATTTGTTAGTATTCTTCGCATAAATCCGCATATTTTTTTGGAAGCAGTTTTTATTGCTTTGCTATTACCATACTCATTTTCGACTCGAATACACACTTTATCCGTTCCAACATAGTAAATGGGAAATATAAATTCTTCGGAAAATTCATACACATTACAGAAATGTCCAGCTGAAGTTCTCTCAGTGGGTCTACCCGTTACTTTAATAGATATTATTGGACGACACTTTTGGGTTGTAAAAACTATTTTAGAGAAATAATGATAGATTGAAGTTTAGTTAAACTTTTTATGTATCATTGAGTTTTACCTCGGTGAATGACTAAAACAAATACTGCTTGATTTATTCTACGATCTTCACTAATAGCAAACATTGGTAAATTAAATCTTCCATCATTTATAGGAAAGAAATGTAGAACAATTTTAATTTGTCCTCCTTTGCCCTCTCCTAGCTGATACCACGAGCAATGAGGACCTTTAGACTCGTATGCCTTTTTGATATCAATGGTTGTAAAGCCTAGGGATCCAGACCCTTTCAAGGCAGAACAATTTGTAAACGCATCCATCACCCCAATTCTTAGCTCTCTAAACTAAAAATATACTTAAAATGTATATATATAATGAAAAAGATGTGCATTTAATTAATTATACCTTGATGTCTCGTTCCAATAATGGAATTTCCGTCAAATAATTGAATTTAGGGTTAGTAGTTCCTTTGATTGGAGGAGTTATTAAGTAAGGTCTGAGTTCTGTAACACTTAGTGTGATGAAGGGATCCGTCTTTGGAGGGCAAATACAAATTAGAGGTAATTTAAATCTAGCCAGGTCTCGTCCCTCTAATATTTCCACTCGCATCAAACACTTGGGTACTGAGGGTGTCAAAGAAGTAGCTACTGGTCCCATATAATGGCAGGGGCGAAGGGATTTACTTTTACCAATAGAAGACTTAGGTTTCTTAAATCCCATATATCTTGGATAAAAAATGAAACTCGATATGAAGCTTAGTATATGTCCTAATAGGCTTTTTAGTAGAAAATTGTTGAGGAACTTTTAAAATCAAAGAGAAAGGGAATGTTAGAGCATTTATTGATTACCATATTATTGAACTTATAATATTTGCAACCATAAATTAAGTTAACCTGATATTTATCGAGGCAAATATCCATTTTTTTGTTACAATAAAAGTAAATAAGTGATAAAAATGAATGAATGAATGCTCTAAAAATATTTTACTTTCCTTTAAAAGTCCAATAAACTCATAATCCAGCTCTATTGGGGATAAAAGAGATACTTCCGTGTCTCCAAGTGAGTTAATTGTTTCATCCTTATCAAAAACACGTAGTAAGGGAGATATTCGTAGACGAAACTGCGAGTCAATTTGAAGGAATTTAATACCAAATTGAGCCCATTCCTTCCTTAAAATTCGGCATCGAGCATCCATGACTAATTTCAATCTTACTCCTGCATCAATTAATAAACAATCGTTTAAGCTTGGACATTCTTTAAGGGAAGGATCATAGTATTTTATTCCAGTTATATAAGGGGGTTGAAAGTCGATATCCAAATCGATCAATCTGTAAAAGTAAAATACGTTAAAAGTTCTAATCTTTCTGGGGTTTTTTTAAGGACTTACCTAGGATGAATATATTTAGTAACTATTCTATTAGGGAATGCTGCAAGTTTATTATTAATAAAGTCCTTTATATCTTTTCTTAGTATGGGTCGTAAACACGTATCCCAAAAGACTGATATGAATTTGTTAATAAAAAGGGGTGTTTCCGTTTCGGGATTCATTTTTAAGGACTGATTTATTTTATCACAGGGGTGATAACCCATGATTTCATACAACACACTCTTGAAGGAAGAACAAATGATCCTTTGATTAACGATAAAAAATATAATCCATATCCAAATAACATTGAGCTGCGTATAATGACCTATAAACCAAAAGGAAATAATATAGAGAACAGCTTTGGGTTGAATGTAATCCTGCAGAGGTGGAAGATCAAATATTTCATTATGTGGAATTTGAGGCTCAGATGACTCCATTTTTAAGGCTTTATTAAATATTTTCCAAACATTATTTACTTATATATGAAATATTATAATTCATATTTTTACAAAATATAAATTAAAATCATTCAATTATACCTTAAAATGAAGGGATTCATAAAAATGATATTCAAATGAAAGAGGTTTTGTTGTATTAATTGAAGTTTGTTCCGTGAACAAAGTAATTAATAACACTTTGTTGAATCACAATTTAATTATAAGTTATTATATATATTATACAAATACAAATTGATTGACCCTATGACTAAAATTAAGGTGTATTATTTGTAGCTTAAAGGCCTCATTTATAGGAAGTAAGTATAAAAAAGCCGCACAATTATTGTTAATGTGTATGAATCTACTGAAACTATTTAACAAAAAAATCCCTTTGTTGTTAATATGAAGGAAGGAGATCAACCAAAACGTCTCCTAAAGACACACGCCCATTTCGTAATCATACAATTAGCAAAATAATCATGATAATTTAAATGAAGTAATAAAACATTTTCTGTTAGATTATTAGTTTGTGTATTATATACAAAAAAATACATTCACTCAAGACATGAGATTCAACATTCAACCCCTGAAAGAGAAGCGGGGACTCCAGACTTGCGACTCGACTTGTGAAACACGTCGTTATCTTTATTGTATCAAACAAACTTTCCTCCAAAAGAAACAGAAAAAAGACCCGAAATCATCGAGTAGTTAGTCAAATAAGTCAGTAGTAACAACTGCTATTTATATCCAATATACTTCGAGACTATCCCTGTCATATTATTTATTCGCCATTTTTAAAATAAATTTCTTACAAATTGCTTAGTAATATTTTATTAAAAGAGTATTTATTATTATATTATTATTTCTATGAAGAAATAGCCGAAATTTATTCATATAAATAATGAAATGGTCAATATATATATTGTATAAACGACGAGAGATCAACTAGAAATTGTATTCCTGTTCATTTGAAAACGGAGTATAAGTATAGGATAACTTATTACATTGTGTATTTATCAAAAATAATAAATTATGAAATAGTCATAACGTATCAAGGGAGAAGAGGGGATCGACAGTTGACAACAAAATACATAGGTTATTTTTGTGTTAAGGAGGTAACGCAGTGGCAAGAGTACATATTTGGAAGCCAATTGGCGCTCGAATTAATCACTCAATATAAGATTTGGGACTTGACTTGGAATCGAATGTTATATTTAATGGCTTGACTAGTACTTGAAACTTATTTCAAGGAATACAGGGGCGTCTACAGGGGGTAGACTGTACCCATTATTTTTTACTTAAAAATTTAATTTTTTTTTTTTTCAAAAAATGAATATTTGAAATTTAATTTAATTTTTAATTTTCAGTGAATTGCTATGGATTTTTGAAATTTTTCTCCAAAAAATTTTACATTTGCATTTTTTTTCTAAATTTTTATTTTTTGTGAAAAGCTGTTGATTTTTGAAATTTAATATTTTGATTTTTTTTGGAAAAAATGTAATATTACTTTTTTTTCACAAAATGCAATATTTTAATTTAACTTAATTTTTGTGAAGAGCAGCTGGATTATTTTGTAAAAAAAATCCAAAAACCAAGCCCGCTCAAAAATATGATCCTGTGGACGCCCCTGGGATATAATGTCGAGGGTTGAGGGATAAATTGTCGTAACTCATATATTAATAATATTAGTGTCATTGCCTAAACATCATCCTAGATGTAAAATTTGTAATGTTCATACTTAAAAGTAGATAAATTCAGAATATTGAAATGAATTCCTCAGATCCCATTTATTGTAAAATTGGTCAACACCATTATTCACAATGAAAGGATGGCGTTTCCAAGATGAATTATGTTAAGTAAATATGTACAAAGTACTCATTAAAGTATCTTATATTTTCTGAGGACTTGAACTGGACTCGATGAAAATATTCAAGGACATACACGGGTCAGCAAAAACATGATCTAGATTTCCAGTATAAGGAATTCCCCCTGGAATGGATTAAAAATATGTTTTTTTAGGGTGGGATTTTAAATCCAAAAGCTTCTTAAAAATATAAAAAACTATATTTGTCTCGCTTTTTATTTACCGAAATTATATTATATTGCCAGCTGTCGATTTTTCTTCTGATTTTCTCCTAATCAGTGCTCTTAACATTGATTGGGTGAGTTCCAATTAGTTCTGGTTTGATTGTGAACAATTTTCTACTATTATCACGTCGTTAACATTATTGTATCTCGCAACCTTTCCCTTAAAAATCAGCCCCCCAAAAAAAAACAAAAAAAAAACAGTGTGGGATTCTGCTTCTTTTTGAGCAGGGGAGAAAATAACTCATAAAATCAACTCTCTCATCATTAATACAAATTGATTTTATTGTTTTTTGCCTGAACATGATAGTATTATTCAATATTTGTTGATAATTAATTAAGGTTAATGTACAAGAGCTATTTCAAATTCAACCAAACGACATTTAGACAACAAAAAAACAGTGTATATTTTTGTGTTAGTCAGGTAAAGCCGTGTTATAACAGGCTATTTTGGTCAATGCATATATTAAAGACTCGTAAAAACTTCTGTAAAAAGCATTTTAAGTGAGTTGGATGGATTTGTCATCAAATTTATTATTGTTAAAGTCTTAATAGCGTGCCTGTAGGATTAAGGAATTTTAAGTTTTTACAAACAAAAAAAAAAAAAAAAAAAAAAAAAAAAAAAAAAAAAAAAAAAAATATTGGTCAGAATGAAAAATTTTATGCGAAAATAGGTGTAAATATTTTTTTTTCAAAGATTCCTCTCCTTAAAAAAAAGATTTTTGGGCAAATTATGCAGCAGAGAAAAAAATTAAATATTTGAAATTGAACTTTCGAATTTTTTTCTACAAAAATCTAATTTTTTATGAATAGCTATATATTTTTGAAATTTTTTTTTACAAGAAATTGAATAACTGAAATTAAAAAAAAAAAAAAAATGTAATATCTAATTTTCTCTAGATATGAATATTTGATATGTCTTTCCAAAAGTTTAATTGTCTGTGAATATCCAAATTTCAAAACATTTTATATTTGAAATTTAATATTTGATTTTTTTTATATTTGAAACTTAATTTTTGAACTTTTTTCTAAAACATTCTATTTTTGAAATTTAATTTTGAAATTTTTTATTGGGAATATCTATAAATTTTTGAATTTTTGTTTCCTAAAAATTTAATATTTGAAATTTTTTTTACAAAAAGTTATTTCCAAAACCCTGCCTCCACCCACCCCTCCTAAAAAAACAATATATATATATAACCCTGCGGACGTCCATACTCATTATTCCTTATTCCATGACCGTTGTCTACTTACTAATAGTTTTTTCCATTCCCAAAGACAATCTTTATTGTTTATTAGAAGTTTGTTTACTTATTTGTTTATTACAATACCTCAGAACATTCATATGCGCCATCTTGCGGATGTTAGTTTAGTTTGCCCATGCCCTTTTATTTATTATACGTATATCTTCTGTTTCAGATAACCAACCTACATGGTGTACTAGGACCGTCCATGACATGATACTCATAGAATTAGGGCGTTGCTTCCCCCTTCACTACATATCTTTCTATGAATAAATTCTTTCATTTCTCAAACAATGTAACAAACACAATAATATGTTGTAACTAGTTTTGTATCATCGTTATGTCTACATCCAAGTTCTCTTTATTTTTGGAACGGAAGTAAAATAACGATGTTACATGTTTCTATCTAAATAAAGGTAAGATCTTGATTTGAAAGGATAAAGCGAGAGTGCAAAAAAGAATTGTTGTTATTTTACACAAAAATGATATAAATCTTGGTAAATACACTCACATATTAAATAGGTCCATACAAATACTTTTATTTATCTATCTGTGTGCTTATTTATAATAACAAAAGTCCCTCCACGCAAGGGCAGCAATGAGAAGGAGAACAATTTGATTTGCATACATGGGATGAATTATATGAAAGAGATGAAGATAATATTAAGAGAGATCCTCTTAATGAAAGTGGATGTAGCTCGTCAGGGAATATTGGGATATAGGGCCGTGCCCTACAGTTTGAACAAACTTTGACCTCATCCATATACCGGTAGGAGTACATTACCGCCAATTTGTCCGCCCTACTCATCAGTGGCGTCCGCAGGGGATTGAATGCAGTCTCCAAATTAATGAAATTTTACTTTTTACTAGAAAGTTTTGAAAAACTTAATATTTGAAAACTTTGTCAAACAAAAATAATTTTTGGAATTTTTTTCCAAAAAAAATCCAAAAACCAAGCCCCCAAACCAAACTCACTGGCTACAACAGTCTTGAGGTCTGTTAAAAAGCTTTGAATTCCTCAAAAATGCAGAGATGATATCTGCAGGTCAATCTATTAGACGGGAGGCCCGTGTTGAATAAATTCTTTCTATCCCATAGGCCAGAGCGGAGGTTCTCAGGACATGATTTCGAATGTAAATATCTTTGTCCTCCAATCCCGACTTTCATTTCCTTAGGAGTCATTCCAAAAGAGATGATTAAGCAAGCTTCCTGTATTAGTATTGATCCAAAAGAGAGGTTTTGACAGACAAGGTTTTGGAAATGGCATGGAACATGCGGATCCAAACATCATTTTGAAGAATTTATTATTTGGAATAAAGATATGCTTCTTGCGGTTAAAAAATAAGAAGAAGCTGGCGAGACCCCCGGTAACATCACCAGGAAAGTTCAGGACATGTATCAATAAAGAAGACGACTCATATATTAAAGGCAGCGCTGATAATTTACATCAAGGCCAATTGAGGAACCCCCATGTCTGTGCTGACGAAAAAACACTTTTTCATCGCTCAAGCATCAGCAGGGCTTTTAAAAGCATAGGTTTATATAGATACAAGAGGATCAAGTCCGTATTTTGACATCAACTTTGAAGAATATAAGGTTAGCAATGCACAATAAAATTTTGAAGTCGATGTAACCGCCAAGCCTCAAATTCTTCTCAGATGATAAAACTTTTACTGTTGATCGATCCAGGAGTCGACAAAATGACCGTTGTCTGGCCAACAAGAAGGTAGATTTTCAGTAAAAAAATCTTGCTATTAAATAAAATAAAATTAAAACAAAAAAATCACCTCAGTGCTTTTTTTCAGGATCTTGATGAGGTAAAAGTTTATTCCATTTGTAATGCGCGACCCTGTATATGAATATGGTGAGCTAACACAAAAAATCTTGAAAAAAATGATAAATATATTTTTTTACATCCAATATTTATACTTACAACCCATTATTTAATATGTAAACAGCTGATTTTTTTGTAAACAGCTGTGGATTTTAGAAATTTTTTTCCAAAAAATTTGACATTTGAAATTACAACCTAATATTTCATAAGCAATAATTCGGATCATTTATTGGATTTGTGTTCAAATATCTGAGATAAATAGGGGTGAGCGTCTGCAGAGAATGGGCTGGAGGGGCTATAGACCTCCCCCAAATTTCCAAAAACATTAATTTTGAAATAAATCTTTTTTTTCTAAAAAATTTAATTTTTCAATTTTTTTCGGGTATATGTTTGCCCACACGTCATACTTTCTCTTTCTATCTCAAAATTGGAGACAGCGACAAAGGATGGTTTAAATTCAATTCTCGCAACCTTTCAATAATAAGGAAATGACTTCGGTACGTCAAGCGTAGGGACGCGAAGTGGAGGAAGAATATTATTGTCTCAGGAAGAGAAGAGGCGAAGTGAAGCGGAAAGATCTCTACTTTTCCAAGTTGTTTGTTTAATTAGCACTTCGAAGGGTCACGAAACAGATGGGAGGTTGAGGGTTGTACTGTCTATAGTCATATATTACACAAAATAAATGAATTTAAAGTATTTTTACGAAAAAAACAAGTAACTTATGTGTATCAGAAGTACGAGTATTTATGAGATTTGTGCAATTTGTCACAATTATTTTTTAAACTTCTTAAAACTAGGGAGGAAGTTGGTAATACTGACTCTTAAAACAGATTAAAGATTTGAGTCTTGGATGGGTGATCTGTTCTTTGGTTTGTTAATTTTGACTAGTGAAAAAGTCTGCTCGCAAATGTACGTTGATTTCAATGTCAGAAGCATTTTTGAAAGTTTTTTAGGTACATGTGCTGCGTCAACATGAAGACAACTATGAACATTTTGTAACATCATCTAAGGTATATACTACACAGCTCAATATTTGATTGGCATTTTTTACTAAATTATAGTAATTGTATTCGACTTTCTGTAATGGATTAAGATACCCAATAATGTCAAATATAGTTTTATTTGGTTTATGAGACTTATATATTCTTTGATCCGGCTTTCAAGTATAATCTATAAATTTCTAAGTTTTTTGTTTTCAAAATAAACTTTGGCTCACTTTTGTGGATTTAAAAGTAACTTGCAGCGCCTCTAACAGATTAATCAAAATAGTTTGTTGATTTGAAATTGATCATATTAATCAGTTTAAGAATACAAATGTAATCCAGTCTAAATTTTGAAGAAAGTCCTTCTTGGTAACTGTATGATAAGTAAATATTTAAGCTGTATATCTACAAAAATGGGGTGTTCAGGACCACCTTACCAGAGAAAGTACAAGATATGTTCTAGAACAAATACTGCATACATATAAGAGACAACGGGATTAAAAATCATTCGAGTTATTACTGTTTAAACTTTCTATGACGTCATTGTACTTCAAAATACATATGATGTCATGTTATAAACAATTGATCTGTAATGTCGATCTAGACTGTTTTTTTGATACCAAAATAGATCGATATTTTCCTTTGGACGGATCTAACCCGAGATGAAGACTTTTTAGAGAAATTGATAGTCGAAACTCTAAAAAAGAGTCATTTTTTAAAAGTCTGACTCAACACGTTGTTAATGTTATTGTATCTCGTAACCTTTCTTTCAAAAAGAGAAGGTTAGATGTTCAAAATTAGTTATAGGCAGATAGCCATTCATTTTGAGACTGGAACTATTCTTCCTTTTATACCAGGAAAGAAAAAGAAAAATTGTCAACTGTCAATTTAGGTATATATAACGCCATTATGAATGAAATTTTTCTTTTCTCTCCAAAACTCATATATGTATTCCATCACTTCTGGTTTTGCAATAGTATAGTTTTTCATTTAAATACCATTCTAATAAAATCCATTATTTACAATCTCTCTTGTATCTCCCAACCTTTCCTTTAAAAATAGAAAAAGAAGCCTAAAATCAGCCTGTACTCTGTTTGTCATTTCTTTACAAGTGTGTAACTATACTTCAATAATATTAGGAAACTATTACTCAACACATTTGAATCCCACCAATTAACGTTTAGAAAACTGATAAGTAGAATAAAAGTGTAAATAAATCAAACACTAATAAAAAATACAGTGTGCATTTTTATTTCATGAGATTTTTGTGCTTTGATTTGATTGCCATCAATATTTATATTTATCAAAGTATGCATAAAAGTCGTATAGGAAAATTAAAGGAGTATCAGTTATCCACCAAATGCGCTATTAATGTTGTACTTATCCTTTTGCAACATAATTCAGGATATTTGTGACCCTTCAAGCTACTATTAATTTTTAGAGATCTGCAAGTGTGTTGTTATTTCTTCTATCATAGTTAGTGCCTACATAATTTGCGATTTTTAATAATAATAATATTGATCTAGCAAAATAATATGCGTATAGATTGATTTGATGAAATAGGGAATATTATAAAAATAATAATAATTACACATCAAAGTCAATCGATCACTTCGCTACCTCGCTAATACAAAAATTATACAGTGTATTTTGTTGTCAAATATATATGTTTCTACAATTTTTTCTTCTTATCAGTGTTCTGAATGATGATTAGTCAACATTAGAACTAGCTTTCAATAAGCCCTGAACAATTCCCAACAATTATAGAATAATAAAAAACAAAGGAAGTCTGTCTGTATGAATATACTAAGACCAGTCACCGGGTGCACTTTATATAGCGGTCCATGATGTATATAAGAATTTATGTCATTATATCACAATTTATGTGCATTTACAATATGTGTTAAGATTTGAATTAAATATAAACGCTGACATATTAAAGCAAATTTGGTTTGTTTTTATTGGTGAGCGCTCTTAAGACTAAACAACTCATCAGTCATCCCTACATATTTATTTTTCTCAAACCCTTATTATTGTTCTTTCATTCTTGAGGAATGAATACGTCATATGAATTGATATAAGTCTTGAGTAGTGACGTATGAGTGTCCTCGTGAAAAACTGAGAGTAACACGTATGATTTATCGTGGATTTATCTTCTATATTATTAAAGGAAAATTTCTCATTTTTACTGATGCCTTATTACTCTGGGTTATTGTCGGGTTCTACCGCTAGTTGAATTAAAATTCCATAGTTGGGAATAATTTGCCAACTCCCAATTGGTTTTGGGCATTTTTCCTTGTTTCTTATCGGAGGAAAGATTGCGTGATGCATTTAAATTACAACGTGTGATATGTCCCACAAACCCAAATACCATCTACAAAGATAAAACTTTGTCATAACTTGAAAGCCATGAATCAAGAATTAGTTTACACTTCAATTATACCTACTTTAACTAAGATTGTAGTTCTACCGAAAATTGGTTCTGTACCGTCCTAAATCTTAAGAATCCGGTGAAATCGACCGCAAAAGTAGTTCAATTAAACCTTTTTTCCTAAATGACTATCCGTCACTAATGTTTTCATCAATCAATCTTTAGCAAGCTTAATAAATATTTCAAATAGGCCTAAATTATCAAAAAATAATAACAAACTATTCTCGAGCATGAAATATACTTTATGTTTTACTAGACTAATTCAATTATTATAATAAGAATCTTTACTATAATATTAGTGAAGAGTGTGCCTTGTAAAGGGTGCTTTTGTAAATTTGGGACGTTTTACAAGGACAAGACTGACTTTAATCATAAGATTAAGGCATGATACAACTTTTATTTGAACAAAAACAAAAAGGACCCAATATTTTATTTTTCAAAAAAAAAAAAAAGTTAATTTAAAAAGAAAAGGATAGAAAAAACGAAAAAATCAAACCCCCTCTCCCAATGAGACTTTACCTTAATTTTAAAACACATCTATTAGGAAAAAACCCCGTATCGCAAGTCCAAGTCCATTCTCAATTTTTAAATATTTTCATCGAGTCCTCAGATTTCTTTTGAGATCATTTCAAGTCGAGTATTGTAATAGAGGATCATTATTTTTAAGACTTTTCTAGAATTAAATGTAAACTAGTCCAAGTGTAGTAGCGAGTCTTTGATTGTGAGGTAAAGTTGATTTGAGAGTTTCGCGTCCGAGTCCCCATCTGAGTATATTTGAACTATTCCTCCATGTTACATAAATACAATCTTATTTGGATTTAAAGGACTCCTTGCTAGCCCTGACATTTAAAAATAGATTTTTCTCCCTCCCTTATTTGGCTCCTTAAACTTTATTGTATTTGATTTTCCAATATTGAAATTCATCTACATAAAGGGAATAATGATTTTTTTTTTCTTGAATGGATCATGAATATACATTAGGGGCGGTTTATTTGTATACTCTTTTCAAATTTCGATTACAAATTGTATTGAAAAGTTGTCAATTCGTAAGAAAATACACTATGCATAAACTCATCCTTCTACAATAGTAGCTATACCATATGTAGGCCGCCGCAGATCTCCATCAAAATTTAAAAGAAGGTAAAAAAATTTTATTTAGTAAATAATTTTTGTCTTCCCCCCCTCCCCCTTGCCTCTTATTTGGAAGAAAGGTTGTGCGATACAATTAAGGTACAAACGCACAATGGAATATATTATATTGTTCAGGCATTTACATTTGTCCATATGAATATATATGTATAATTTTAATCCATCGGAATTGCAACACGGAAAAATTATTGAATAATGATCACATTTATATTATGTAAAATAACATACGTTAGTCAAAGAGATAATAATGAAGAGAGGATCACAGAGTATGCAATGTACTAAAATATGTGTTTCACAGACAAGTGTTGAGGCCAAGACACCATCTTAGCCGAAATTATATGGGCTTCCGCTGGATTATATATATATCTATTTTTAAGGGGGGGGGGCCTTGGTTTTTGGATTTTTTTTTGGAAAAACAATCCAAAAATCCGATAGCTGCTCATAAAAAAATTATTTTTTTGGAAAAAAAATTTCAATATTCTAAAGCTGTTCCAAAAAAAAAAAAGTTTTGGGAAGAAGTTTCAAAAATTAAATGTCAAATATTAAATGTTTTGGAGAAAATTTTTAAAAATCCACAGCTGTTCACAAAAATTAAATTAAATTTAAATATTTAATTTTCTAGTAAAACAAAAAGTCCTTAATTTGAGTGGGGTTTATTCAAATAGATGACTTAGAGGTCATATCAACCCTATAAAGTTCAACCCAGAAACAAATAATATAAGTTATTTAAGTGCAGTGATCAAAAATAAAAAAATAATAATTGTAGATTTATAGAAATTTATAAGAAATACAAAGAGAAAATAATCAAATATATTGTAAACATAAAATCATCGACATATGCACAACTTGGAATCATTTCTATACGATCAATTCTTTTTTTTTTTCGGCAAATAAAGTCAAAATTGAGACTCACAAGAAATAACATTACAAGCTTTGGATGTGCAAAAAGGTTTATAAACTAATCACAGCCTTATTGTGACGGATGTGCACAGTGTATTGAACAAATCAGGTCTCTTCTACGTTGAATTTTGGACACTGCAACTCAAAGATCATACTCGAATGTGTAGCCGCAAAATGGCATACGGCAAAGTTTTTATCCATTATTTTTTTGAGCAAATGCGGCAGTATACAATTTATGTAATAAAGTCAAGACTGTTATAAATGAATTAGATAAATAATCATTACAACAAGGCTTCGAAGGATATCACACAATATACTATAAAAGTAAAATTTATTTTTTTACAAGTAGTATTATATATATATTGAAAGATATTAGAAGTGAATCAACTCGGATGAGTGAATAATTACAAAATATATATTACACAGACTATTGACCTTCAGGATTTGCTTTTTCTTTTTCAAGAGGTATGTATGTATTTCATATTTTGACGACTAAGGATCATAGGAAAATTATAAAGTCAAATCATGCACTAAAGGTATACGAAACTATGTAAATATAATGGCTACTATTGATGAAAAGATATTTTTCATAAATTTGACTCCTTTGTATTCGAAGACTTCCTCAGAACCTTGAGGAATTCAATTGATATAAAAGAAACCATGGCATGACACAATCAAATTTGATGAGTAGTTAGTCATATACATATACCGGGTGATTAAATGAAGACTTACTCAAGGATTGTTGGGAATCAGGTTAGAGAATATTATGAAAAATGCATTTCTATCAATCTAAGCACCATTTGCATTTATAATCCGGCCTTAATAGGGTCTTGCAGGTTTTTAATAAAGGTATACTCGGAATTTAGGAAGTCCTGGGCATGCTGACAGAAGTTTTGAGGTCGTCCAAGTTTTTGAGGAACTCTTTGCAGACCTTGGACTCCAAGTTTCCCTGGATTAAAAGTCCAGTGTTTTGAAATCTGGACTCTGTGGAGGGGAGAGTCCCTTAGTTCTCAACAGGGGTGTTGCTAGCTTTCATCATTGGGGGGGGGGGTAGCCCGAAAAAGTATCAACACCGTTATATAATTACAAATAAATACATGTATATGTTGTGTACAAGTTGCAATTTTGTACAAGTTAAAAATTCTATAAGAAAATTGTACGAGTTGAAATCAAAAAATAAGATGAAGGATTTACAGTCCTTGGGTTGAGAACAATGCAATATTTGAATATATCATGGAGAATCGATATATTAAGGGTGTGATTTTTGACTATATTCATACAAATGACTAAAATATAAGTATTCTGCGGCACATTATAAAGTTCAAATGCCCAAAGATATACATTTCATAAACGCATAATTACTAGTGTCAGTTTGAAAATCCTAGACCGGTCTGAGACTGTTGTATTTTTTTTTAAAACTCGGTCTGGATCAGTTTCATATAAAAAATCGATTTAGATCGGTCCAAAGGAAAACTTCAGTATAGTTGGGTCCGAAAATAATCGGCTTAGACCACCGATTTTACAGATAAATTGTTTGTAACATGACATCATATGTTTTTTCAAGTACAATGACGTTATACGAAGAGATAGCTCGGATTAATTATGATCCTGTAGTCTCTTATATTTATACAGTATTTGTTCTAAAACTTATCGTGTACCTATGATATTTTTTTGAAAAAAAAAAAAAAAAAATGACAGTTGATCTAGAAAAACAATAAATTGGTCTCTCATAATATATGAGACTGAAAAAAATTGGGACATCATGTGATTAGTGTTGCGCTGCTCCTTATTTATTCGATCCAGTTCCATCCATTTTTAGGATCATTCCGTAAGACTGCCAATCTTTTGGACTATCAGTACTAACTTATTAAGCAAAGAAGAAATAAAGATGAGTGACGTCATCAAGGACCGAACTTTATAATTTTTGGGACTGATAAGCAGGACTGAACTCAACAGTACTGAGATTGAGCTGGAAGGGACTCCATTCTTCTTTCCTAAATACGGACGGACACACACCTCAGGGCGTCCGGGGGGGCTGGAGACTCTGTATCCCCCGGCCAATTTAAGGAATTTAGGTTTTTTACTAAAAAATTTAATGTATTATTTTTTTTTTTTTCCAAAAAAAAGAAATTATTTTCTCAGAATATTTATAGTTTTTTGAAATTTTTCTCCCAAAAATTTAATGCTTCCAGATGTATTTAAAGTTTTTTAAACTTTTAAAAAGTTACTAATAAATATCTTTAAATTTTAGTGATAGGTAATCAAATGATGATTATGCAACGCCGGTACGATATATATATATATACAATATACATAACTTATTACCATTTATAGCGTTTTAATTTTTTATCAATGACGAATTCTTTACTCTCTTCCTCATTAGAAGAACAAAAATTTTTTTGCAATTTATTTGTTATGAAATTGAGACAAACACTTGATTCATTATATAATGATTAACCTATATGCCTCATCTGAAAAAAATAACGGCAAAGAAGATATCGACGCAGGGGATTCTTTTATGTAATCATCCTTTGATTATTATGACTAGGCAAACTGTATTATCTAACTTCCATATAAAATTTTGTTCAACATATGTAGTTGATTTGCAGATTCTTACCATTAAAGGATGGAGTCCATTACAAATTTAAATATTGCCTAAAAGTAGGGCTTATAATTAGTGATGGGACGATTAATCGGAATCGGAGAATTGGGTGTTTTTTCTGGAATCTGCATCGGGGAAATAATGTTTAATTTGCGATTCCGATTTTTATTCATTATTATTTAACTGTCTTTTACTTTTCAAAGTTTTGAAAAAATAGTACTAATAATACTAATTTATAATTTTTGAAAAAAAAAAATTTAAATATTAAATTTTTTCGTGAAAAAATTCAAAATAAATATAGTTATCCACTGAAAGATAAATTTCAGAATCGGGAATTTTTACTACAAATCCCATCGTAATCGTTTTTTTTTTTTTTTTTTTGGCATCGTCCCATCACTAGTTATTAAGTACCTGTGACAGTTCATTTGAAATACATATGTATTTCAAATTAGAGCATTCCTTATTTTTTTAAATCAGAGCACCTTTGAAATCCGCATAAAATCTCAAGGCACTCTATGTAGTTTAAAACATAATCAAAATTACACTACATAGCCTAAATAAATATGCCATGTTTATTTAGCCGAAATAGTAAAGAACAGATACAGACTGGAAATAATAATAGGTTTTAATTTGTTCGTAACCAATCTTGGCTTGACAATTTCATGGCACCCCAAACGGAAAGGGCATGCTGCATCCCCAGGAATGACGATGCAAAATTTGAGATAATTGTCTATTTATTTATCCTTATTAGTATCTACCCTTGCGACATTTTGTGCCAACTCAGGGGCGCCTGCAGGGGGTGGGCTGGAGGGACTGTAGCCCACCTCCTATTTTTTTCTTCTTTTTTTTTTTGATTTAACGTCAATTTTAAAATTTTAAGAAGAAAACCCACAAAATAATTTATTTTGAATATAAACTAAATTACTGGAACGGTTTTTGTAGTATTTTCAATTTCCAGAACATTTTATTACATAACTTTTGCAATATGTGCCAAAATGAACTAGTTATCCAGGGTTATTTTTTCGACGACATTATTCTCCATAACTTTTTAGTTTTTAGAAGTACGGAAAAAATAATTGTAGGTTTAAGTTTCTCTTTACAATGCCAAAAAATGGGATCTACATTTTTTACAAAATGTGTGCCAAAAATGTTTCCAATTTTCTTAGCGAATTTCGAGTTGGTAATTTTTTGACAGAAATAAGAAATGGACTTCTCATCTGGACAATTTTTTCATGAATATACGCGTGTATTTTATTTGAAGTTTATAACTTCTTCTTTTTTTCAAATTCAAGCAATACATATGTTATAAAGCTTGCCCGCACCGAAGGAGAGCTAAACATTAATAATATTGACCATTGTTAATGTAATTTCCCGCTCCCTCCTTGGCTATAGCAACGCCGGATTAACATGTGCTCGTAAACCTTTATTTCAAAGTAATTATCTTACTGTGTTGATAATCTTTCGAGCTATGCCTCCCCCCTCTTCCAATGATAGAAGCTACATGATATCTATTTTTTCTTCCCCTACAAATATAAACATGAATTCAAGAAGCTTATTTAGTTAGTCACAGATTAATTCATGGCATTCTCTAGTGGAAAATAAATTATTCACAGAGCCAACTAAATTTTGGCATAAATTGATCACGTGGCATGTTTAACCACTTGATTCATTGCTTTGGAATTTGCTAACGCTTTCCAGAAGGGTCACTCCCCTCGTTTAAAAATTTATATCAGCCCCTAGTTTTAATTAAGGTAGAGTTTTCCTCTCTTGTTTGTTAATACGAATGCCCCTCCCCCTATATTTGAGTGACATTGGTGTGTTATGTATATGGTTTAATTTAAGCCTAGAGTAAATATTTGACTATCTGTTAGTTTGTTTATAGAGAGTTGGATATAAATTAGGCATAATCTACATTGTTAAACTAATATGAAATGCCGATATACTAAATAAAATAAACCGAAAATTAATGTTCCAAGAATATTAGAGAAGAGAGCAGTTTAATTGTCAGGACGGATCCTTAGGTTAATTTGTCAAATATACATAATCCCCAATTGCAGAATAAGTCAACAAAACAGTTAATCGATGCTATATTTATTTTTTTACTACACCAAACACTACTGGCTTAAAAAACAGCAAACAACGTCCAGCTGTTGTAGGGATCTTTTATATTTGTTAATAATTTAAGGAAGAAATCGGTCCAAAAATCCCCTCCGGCCTACTCCTAAATTTTCAAAACGCACCCAAATCCGACACAATACATAGTCTACCCATATGACAATCTTTGCTAAATTACGTCATCATTAATCCGTCTTCTCGAATTTTTATAAGAATAATATAAATTTTCTTAATATTCAAATACGAGGATGAGTTCTGTCGTTGAAATAATGTACTGACCCTATCTCAAATTAATCACAATATATAACTTTTGAGGAAACTCCATTAAAAAAAAAAAAAAATAAGATTTTCAGCTAGAAATGCAATATTTTTAAACTTTCTGATTATATTCTTCTTGAAGCGATGAGCTTTTAAATAAACACCATCCATTTTCAACTTTAAACATAACTAATTGTAGTTATAATCATAATAAGGAGCTTTTCAAAAATGGTTTTGGAATCTTTTATTATAAGGCTTGAAATATATTCACATAATTTATCCCTATTCTCAACACCAAGGACTTAAAAAAGCGTTGAATCTTACAAAAAAAAAAAAAAATGACATTTAGAATCAGAGGATAAATTTCTGCGAATGTCGTTATTGTACCATTTTTAATGTTGAACAGTGTAATTGGTTCTTTTTTAAAAATTATGGCCAACTATTCTCCTGCAGGATTTACATGGCTAAAAGATAAAATCCGTAATTTTAAATATTATTATGTCAAATAAAAACACAGTCATTGTTGGTTATTTCTCTTGAGGATTACATTATATATTTGGCCTCAGTTTTGATAACAGCCTCGATACGGCCTCCTAAGCGGAAGTAGACATAGATGGGATGTATTCCTCATGGGGGCACCAGACCTGCCTTAGTTATGTGGGGACGTCTATTAGTGTGTGCATCAAGATAGACATAGACAAAATAATCCATCGAATTAATAGGTAGGTTCTTTCGGAACTACCTCGTCAATGCCGGCTTCTCCTTTCGTGCCCGGATCCAGGCCAAGATTAATACTAAGGTGTGAAGATTTCAACATTAATCCCGGCCTTAATTGACTAAAAAATACAGTGTATTTTCTTGTCAACTGTGGATATTTCTGCTTCTTTTCCGTCTATCAGTTTTCTGAACATTGATAGAAGGAATTGCAATTCCCTATTGTAAAGCTGTAAATAATTCCTAAATTGGGAAAAATTAGCCTATAATCGGCTAACCACTAACTGATTTGAGGTATTTTTTCGGTTTATTTTTGGGTTAAAGGCTGAGAGATGCAAAAAAGTAACGTCATATGTACAATTACGTCAATTTTTAAGATAATCTCCCCAAAAAGTTAGCTACAATTGAAAGATTTTAAAAAAAATGCGCCGATTTGATGTTATCACCCTGTATTTAGTTAGTTAATTGCTGTACACAACTATGTATATTCTTTATATATGTTAATAATGGAATAAAGAGAGGAAGCAAGCAAGTAAGCAAACCCTTCTCGGTTTACCTTTACTCAGTTTTTTTAACCAAGTTGTTTAATATGTCTATGAATTTTTAATTTGTTAATTAAGGTGTATTAATAATTAAAGGGGATTTGCATTTCTTAGTAGCTACGCGGCCCTACATATTAGTTATTACATATTGTATACGAGTCTATAGGGGCAACCAACCATTCAAGAGGAATATATATCTCTTATACATATTTAAACTGGTAGGACCAAAAACATGGTCTTTGATCTTTATTTTCTTTCTTTCTATTTCTCTTTACCTGGCCAAACAATTTATTAATAGATCAAAATGCTGACCATAAAAGAAACATAATTATAATTTTTATTCTATGTTAAACCCCCTCTTTAGTGCAATATGTTATTCCTACTTGATTCTTAATGTGTACATTTATAGATAGACTTGTCTAAAATATAACCTTCGGGTATGTAAAAATGAAAGAATGCAGAAATTAATGTGGTAATCCTGACAAATTTGATGAATATTTTGGAGGAGAACAGCTTAGCTGTCACGAGTTTCATTAAATCAGCTGTAAGCAACTGTGTGAGGAAAGAAATACACACAAATCCCACACCACGTATAGCAAGTACATATAGGTTGGAATTACTCCAATGTCGATCTTCAATTCTGCTCCGAGTCCAACAAGGACTTTCGCTTATAACTCCCGCACAAACCCCCATTGTTACTCTTCGTCTTTTATGAGAACACACATTAGTTATTACCATAGATGAAAATCATATCATCTGGAGTTTCAAACACGGTTCACTTTTGAGCATATATTACGATTAAATTATATAAATAGAACGACGTAGTTCAAATGACAACGCGCTCGGGAGAACATTCTATCTTGAGCTCAATGTGCAAAAGTTCGCGTCTTGGTCGTTCCTAGAGAATAAAAAGGGTATACTGAATGTATATTGCCTTCAAAGTTAATTCCTCCATTAGATGGAGTATTAGTATTACTAGTTGAGATGTGAATCTTATGTATTTTTTAGCTAGCCGTCTTTTAGAATGTGACAAATTGAAGAAGGAATTTTCTTGCCTTAAGATGTTGCTATTATTATTTAATTCCTAATCAGTGAACTTCCTGTTTTACTATGTATATTCGACACCTGATTGACCATATATATATTCTCATAAAAGACGGAGAGTAACCCTGAGGTTTAATTGGCGGGTTATGATTGTAAGTCCTTGTTGGACTGAAAGTAGAGTTGAGGATCAAAACCAGAGTAATTCTTGCCAATGTCCTTGTTTATTTCCATTTTCTCCAACCCCCTCGTCACAGCTGTTTGTCGCTTATCTAATAAAACATCATGACAGCTAAGCTGCTTCCAGAAAATTCTTCATTATCTATCGTTTTGTTTTTGGGGTACTTTATTTTAACATCCGTAAAATGCTTCCAATTCGCATGACTAATTAGATATTAGATCATAGGGAAATAGTCGTGAGATAAAATAAATAGATAGGGTTGTTAATCCTTGGCATTTTTTGGGTGCATTTTTTGTTGTTGTTGTTGGCAACCTCAACAGGGTTTTTATTTTATTTTCCAAAGCTGTTATTTTTGTTATTATAGTCTTGAGGAGAGAACATTGTAATATAAAGTGTAGTAACAAGTGTGTCAGGGGTTGAATGACGGAAAGTAACACTGTGGATTGTTTTAAAGTTATAAGTATAAATCCTTGTTGGACTTGGAGTCGAATTAAGGATCGACATCGAGGTAATTCCTGCATATATCATTGCTAGATACAAAGTAGGATTTATATATATTTGCTTTCTCTCACAACTGCTTCCAGCTGATTTGATAAATTTCATGACAGCTAAGCTGCTCTTCTTCCGAACATTCTTCAAACTGTCAGGATGACTTTTATTTTTAATCCATATACGTAATGTATATTTATTTCTCAGGGAATCACCTGGGGGCGAACGCACATTGAATTCAAGAGGATAACTTCCCCTGAGCGCGTTGTCCATGAGCTACGGCGATTCCTTTTTTTTTCAGGCTTGCCAAATGGAAAACAAATCTCAGCTCATCCATGTCATATTTTATACAAATCTACTTGTATAATTTTGGAAATTGGATCAATATACAACTTATATCTAAGAACTTTTGCATAATATTATAGTCTTCAACCCCCAAAAGTTTTACCTTTTAGAATAAAAAGGTTATGTGATTCCTAAATTACAAAGACGTGTTCGAATTAGAAACAAAAGCCATCCCTTAACCTTCCTTTTGGGAATATTTTTTAAATTGTGGTTAGTGAAATAGGTAAAGAAAAAACCAAGCAAAAATTTAGTATCATCACTCAATGTATTTGAGCTCTATGGTCTCAGTCCATTCATTTAAAAAAAAATCCTTGTAATATAAAAGAAAAACAAAGGAACGATTTTTAAGAATAATAGTTTATTAAACTCACTAGAACCTCGATTAAAAATGGCTAAATATACAAATAAATCCTAAGGAAAGTATTATGAAGATGAAAAATTCATTAAATAATTAATATTTTAGGAGCATACTGTAACATTTTGACGATAAAATGTAGATTCAAATGAATCTTGGCTAAATAACGTTCTCATAAATATTATCTAGTAACGTCATCATCAAACAATCTCGACCATCAAGAATCCAATGTTTATAAGAATTATAATTGAATGAGCAATAAATTAAGAATAACGTGAATTAAATATATACTAAATTTATTCAATTGGTTATCTGAGCTACTTGACGATAATATCACATAAACGATGCCCTATAGAGGGCGCTCTAAAATTTAGGAGTTTTACGATAATTGGAATCAGAGACGGGTCTGGACAGTGCGAGACCGATTTTAAGTAATATATATTCATTTCATGATTCAACCATACTAACTACAAAATTAATTACAGGCCTATCAATTGTCATATCAATTCTTCATAAATAGGTACATATTAGGTATATTAAAAAGATACCTATTTGTTGAGATACAAAAATAACTATTTGACGAAACATTCTGGTTATTAGAACTTAACATGTTATTATTGTTAGAAAAAACGTTACACAAGCCGTTATATATCCCTTAAATGAGTCCCTTCCGCCCATCAAAATGATGAAAAACTGAGGCGTCGTTCATTTCTTTAAGGCAACTCTTCCAAAAAAAAAAAGAATCGATTTATGTATTCTTTTGGGTCTTCACTTTCATGGTTTTTTCTTCGTAATTGACCGATTTCCTTCACAAGAGATCCATGATAATAACTATAAAATTTTTCAGAATATGTGGTTTAAATTTCATTTTATATCAAAGTGAGTTTCCTAAATCTATTTTCTTCAAAAATACCTTTCAATCTACAGAAACTGTAAAACAATTAAGAAAATTAAAAATACATACGGTACGTAATGTATCGATTTGTGACTAATACTTCAATCTCTCCAATACACACATTTGTCAATTTGTTTGACTGCCCGAAGAGAACTCATTTTAAGCAATGAGCGTGTGTAGCTATAGCTCAGCGCGTCATATTAAAAAAAAAAAAAAAAAGCTGACACTCCTTATATAAAATTCAAAAAATTAAATGTGATTTTAGAGGAGGTTTAGCAAAGAGTGTATGCAGCAAAGTGAAGCCTGTCATATTAAAAAAGAAAAGAAAGGGGGAGTGTATATATTTTGAGTTGCAAATTCTAAGCATTTTTTAGACGTACTAGTAGTATGGTTGTTGCTGGCAACATGAACAATGCTTCTTTACTTTCTATAGCTATTATTATTATTTTTTATTCTGGAGGAGAGAAAGTCTATGTTTTTGTTCATTACGTGGGAATTTGCACATGAAAAACGTAGAGTAATCCGAATGATTTTTTTGGTTAGTTATCTTCTATGTTAATAAGGCAAATCTATGAAATTAAAGGAAAGAATATCTGTTCTTCGAAGCAGAATAACTCTGAGCAATGCCTTGTACTACCACTAGTTTCTAAATAAAACATTGAAGCTATAAATAACCCTTTCGTCAACTTGTAATATAGTTTCTTGTACAAGTTGTAACCAAAAAATAGGAGTCGACACTTTATTAGATTCTGAATTTGCTTTCACTTTTTAGTTAGTATTGAAGATGGGTTTCGTGTTTTTCTTCTTCAAAGAATTAAAACATATCCCACTAAGTGCAACTATGTAATATATAGGGTCGATCTTATCTAGTGGTACACATAATCTTTTTTTTTAACTTTTCAAGAGTATAATCGAAATGTGATCGTTTTGCGAGTACATTTATTTAAGAAAATAATCTGAAAAGAATGCTCGACACAACTTTTATTCAATATGTGAGGCTTCAACTCTAATAATTTTATCAATATGAGGTTTAAACCCCTTTGCAGCCTTGACTCAAGCTTGGTCCACTCCTTATTTATGGATGCCTCTAGGGGCTGGACTCTCCTGTGAGGAGTAGTTAACACCCCCTTTTCTAGACACGCCTAGATAGAGTAGTCACAAGGATTTGTGTCTAAAGAGGAGGCGGCAACATGTTGAGGTCACAAAGTTCGGAAAGTTGTACCTCAGGGAGGCTTAGGTCTTAGCGGTACAATGACAAAGAGCTCTGTCTTCAGTGAGCACAAAGTTGTCTCCGAACTTTTATCCTGCCCATGGTGCCCTTTCACATCCAGAAGTTGGATGTAAGCATTTGCGAGGAAGGAACTTCCTCAGCGCAAAAATGGGACACCACAACACCCAAGACCATGGTTACGGTTGGATTTTTGTTCTGAAGTCATGTCTTACTGAATCTGAGGCATTGTCTGGATGTGTGATTGCGGGTGTTCTGTTTATTCAGAGTGGCATCCACGGTAAAAAAAAAATTCATCAGAAAAGAGATAAACGTTGACCGAATTTTTGATGCCTTTGAGAAAATTTAGAATCTTCTTTTCTCTTTCCAACCGTCTCAGCTTGCTCTGTTCAGGAAAAAGATGTATTGTTGTCTTCCTCCATGATTATTCACCAATGTCATTCCGGATTGAAAATAATAAAAGTGTGCGCCACTCGACAAAATCAACCCTGTATCTAATTTACTGATGAAGGATGTTGTCAACTGTGGATTTCTAGAAGTGTGCACAACGTTGATTGGTTAAATTTGAATTCGCTTCAGAGCTGTGAACATTTCCTACTATGAAATGAAGATTAATGTAATATTTAGGAAGAAGAATTGGTCCACAATTAAAAATTGATTTTGGCTATTTTTTTTTTTTGGGGGGGGGAGTTTGTGTGATACAATAAAGGTAACAACGTTGGTCATCAACTTTCAGAACAATAATTGCATCATTATTTTGATTTTATCACGCAAATTTTCCTCCGAAAAGAAACCCAGAAAAAATATTTAGCTAAAATCAGATTGCAGAAGTTTGCCTATTCTTCCTAACTATCGATTTATTATTCAATAAGAGCGAATTCGAATTCAACCAATCAACTTTGTTCAGAACACTGAGCAAAAATATACACAGCTGACATCTTATTACAGTGGAAATTTTTATGTTAGTGATTTAAGGCCGTGTAATAAAAATTGATTTTGGGCCTTTTCTCTTTTTTTAGGTTGCATGAAACGATAAAAACTCGTGAAAACCTCCGTAAAAAGCATTCTAAGTGAGTTGGATCGATTTATCATAATAATCAAATACTATTAGAGAATTAGTAGATAGTTATGTGTCAGTTCTGGTTTACTTGGTCCAGTTCAGACCAGTCTTTGGGACCGGTCCTTAAGTGTGTCAGTCCTTAGGACTGTCAGAACTGCAACTGATTTAACAAAGAAAAAATAAAGTTGAGTGAAGTCATCAAAGACCGAACTTTATAATTTTTAAAGACTGGATTGCATGATTGAACTGTACCAGACCCAGATTGAACTGGAAAGAACTGCAGCCTTCATTCCTAAATAAGGACGAATCCAACACTATTACCTGAGCCACCTATGATTCCTAATTCTAATAAGGTATGATCGTTGTGGTACTTATTTATTGCCATGTAATATCGAGAAAAAAAGTAAAACAATCAACAGCTGACATAGATACATTTCGATTTATATTGTTGTTTTGTAAATATCATTATTACATATTATGTTGATCTACAAAAGATCAGCAAAATCAATGAACAGAGAACGACGTTAGAGAGGGGGAAAAAGGTGTCTTTTTGAACACATAAATTAAGTATCATTATACATATTATATATAATAACTATTTTTGAGATTCATGCAAATTACATGTATATAGGGCCGTATATAATAACTATCAAAAGTAATTGGTGTGATTATAAAGTCATGACGGTTGAATCACCCAAACAAACAAACACCACCCAATGAATGAAGACTCTGTTAGCGCATACTAATCACTACCTATGTGGACTCTGTTTATTTAATTTCTGTCTTTCTTACTAGCACATTATAGGGGAGACCGGGGATTTTTGTAACGCGTTTTGTATGTGGCTCAATTATGCCCAGTTTTGTTTTTTAAAACGATGCTGTTTCTTTGGATTCTACAAGTTTCTCGTCCACATGAAAAAGAAAAAATGCTTAATCAAGTGAAGAATGTTGATGTATACAATGGGATTTTATTATTAAAGAAGAGAAAATGAGTGCATACGGCGTATAAAAATAAGTTAATCTTCTTCATTTGTACAATATGCCTTTATAGGGTGCGATTTAACAACCAACACGATCTAAAGAAGATGATTTTTCTCCTAAACTAATCATCTGATTTTCATTAAAATCAGTGCCGAATGAAAGTTGAATCAATTTATTATTATTACTATTCAATATAATTGCCTTTGGCGTCAATAACACCCTCGACTCGACCTAGAAAACGAGAGTAGGTATTGATGCCAGTCCCCTATGACAGATTTCGGTATTTCTCTTGGATCCTGGAAATCAGCTCTGATTTTGTGTTGTATCTGTTGGTGTGTGGCGGACCTATGCCCATATAAAGACGTCAGGGGGGTTGAGATCCAGTTAGCATGGAGTCCAAATACTGAGTCCAACAAAGTCAAAAAAAAAAAAAAAAGGCTTTTTTGTCAGAAATTAAGATCTTTGCATCTTGCATGATTTTGTATCATCTGCCACACACTTTCAAAATAGTTGAGATCCCTGACAATGGCATTCATCTATATGGATGAATCATCATCAAAGATTTTTTGCAAATATGCTATGAATTCCTGATCCCTCTGGAAGTCTGACCCCTTATTGTGATCAACTTTTATCCTTCTAAATCATTTTTTGTCTAAGATTTCTAAGAAAAGTTGACAAAAAATAATAATTTTTTTCACAATGATCTGCCCTTCAACACACACTATGTTAGTGCATGAGCATGATTTTTAGATTAATTTATAAAGCAAACATTATGGTCTTTTAAAAAAAAAAATTGGTCAATTTTTTAAATTGATATCTTTGTTAAGAAATTGAGAATTTTTTACATAGCCAATGTAACCAAATGATAGTGATCGCTAATGTGTATCAAAATAAATCAATCATTTTCTCTGTATAACTAGGTTTGTGTCAGGTCTTATTTATTCGTTCCAGTCCAATCTTAGGACTGATCCTTAAATGCCCCTCCTTTGAAATTTTCCCTACAAATGTCGATGATTTATTAGGCCAGATAAGATATATGAGATACATATTAAGGGCTTTGCATATACCTTTCAAAAAATATTCATATTTTCATTATATTGTCATATAAAAAAGTTCAGATCAGGTCGATTTTTGGTGGAGCAAATGGCAGAGTATAAGTATGCCTTATTGCCCTATGGACCTTTTCCTATTGTATGTATCGTTTTACGTGGATTTTGTGGAGTATGATTTCATAGTTCGGCAGTGCCTCTTTGTCCGATACTCCCCCCAAAAATGGACTTAAAGACTCAACGAAAAACTATACGGTCAATTGGTAAGGGTTCATGCAGGTATGAGGCATAGTTTTATTTTTCCTGCTACTCTATCAAAAATGTACATATTATTTTTTTACTTAGATATATTAGGTTAAGTAAAAAGTTCTGAGTGTTTTTTGCTTGACGTCTTTAGTCAGCTATACCTCACGATCAATGCATTGCATTAAAAAAAAGCTTTAAGAATGCTTAAGGTTCAGCTTACTCTTTAAAAAAGTGCATTTACAGATTTATGTTTGGTGAAACCAGTTGTCTATTAGAGCGTTCAAAAATGGAAGTAAAAAAAGAAAAAAAATGAAGAGGCAGAGTCGTCTACGACCAAAATGAAGAGGCAGAGTAGGCAAAAAAATTGTTGGACCGGCATGTGAGCACTTATTCCATGGCCCAGGAACTAAAGACTAGCCAAAAGACCGTATGGATCCATCGAAATTGGACAGTCCTAACTATGTTCTTTTTATTGTCAAAATATAGCCAAAAGACGCCCTGAACTTTTTATTTCACCTATTATCATGTATTCTGTTATTAACAGATTAATATTTTTGCAAAAAATATATCTCACTGACGTCATGAGGGACCCAGGGAATGGACAGGATTAAATAAAACCGTACTGTATAGCAGTCCTCAGTTCTACATAAGGACAGACAAAACAGAACATATAACGATTTTAAAATTATATTAATTTTTTGTCAAAGAACACGTGGTTTTAGTAATAAGTTCGATGAGGCAATATCTTTATAACATTGGATAAGGTTATAAGTAAGAAATTCCATTTCTTTTTCTGTTGAATGATCCGCTGATTATATATTTGTAATTACATCCATGAAGTTTTTGAACTAAAAAAATTGTCAAACATCTCAAATTCAGGATGTCAATACTAGTATATATATATATCTAAATATATCTCCCAAATATGATACGTATGACATTATAGGGTTAAGTGACTTGGTCAACCATCCCTTGTTGCAACTGTCCCTGGACTCCCCTAGTATAATCATAGGTAATGTGTGAGGACTATGAGGTAAAGAAGTAATATTTATAAGAAAATAAAATATTGTGTATTTTTTTTTTTTCATAACATGTAGCAATCATAATGATATATTCTTGTATTCAGCAGATGTTCATTTTCTTCTTTGAAAGTCCTGCTACTACTACGACCCCCTACGTCACATTTTATATATAATATATATCTACCAACGTCTTTTTTGGTGAGAGAAAGAGGGGGAACAGTGAAGAGGTTGAGTGGTGTTATTTTGGACCAATATACAAATATATCATTTAACATACATAAATCACTAAGTTATGTTTACTCCATTAAAAATGAATAACAATGAAATCCCGCGCTTTTGATCCATCTATTTTAGATTATCATAAAACAGACATTTTTTAAGATTGATTCAAAAAAATAATAACTGAGGAGAAGATACAATCATTAAAGATATATAAATAACTGAATATAGGCTTAGTTGGCCTTAATAAAAGCCTCGATTCGAGTCCTGAACCGGGCACAGGCCCTGAAAACTAGACTCCAATCTAAATTAATGTATTCCAGGACGATGGAGTAGATCAGGGACTTTTTGGTGTTATGAGGACCTCAGTTGAGGTTTTTTCAAAAGTTTTACTTTCTTTAAGTTTGACAATTTTATTGAAAATAAAACTTCGGTACCTTTCTTTTTCCAAATGACCTTTTTGGATATTTTTTTAAGATTAATATCTTAATCTTTTTCACTGCATTTAAAAAAAAAAATATTTCTCTGTGTATATTTCAACTGGAAAAAATATTTCCAGTCCAGTACCCCATAAAGACTAGAGTCTAAATAAAGTGCCCCTAACTCGGCATATATCTGCCAAAATAATAAATTGGTATCTATCATAATTGAAAATACATGTTTTGCAAAAAAATAATTAGATACATGATATATTTTATTGGTGAAATAATCCATCTAAATAGTAATCTTCCCAATAATTTACGAAAAAAAAAAACCTAATATTTCAAACACTACTTCATAGGATATTACCTGAGCCACTCCAATATAAAAATAAATACAATTTGGCCTACATCCCATGAAAAATAAAGGATCCATTTTAAGTCTTAAACCTACGTTTTTGGCTCACCTGTCAAATTTAATTAACACTAGAACGACGGACGGTAATGACCCCCTTCAACGACGGTGGATATCAAAAATGATACCTATTTATTTTTTAATATTTTCATCCGCTATGATGTTACGTTTTGCAAATGATGATGCACCAGGGACTTTCAAAAAAGTTTATTGGCTAAAACGGTCTGAACTCTCTCTATTTGCTATTTATTTCTGCCAGATAGTGTTATCCTTGTCGAGATATATTGACTCTCCTAATAAGTCGGTTGATTTATGTTTCTTAGACCCCGGGAATTGAGTCACTTGATTGGATCCTGGCATTTTTTGAAATGATTAATATATCAATTAGTTGTTAATAAATACATATTCTATCAGCAATAATAATAATAGTATTCAACAAAATTAATTGCCAACAGTTTTGTCAAAATCGTCAGAATAGTCATCAGAAGAACTTGATTGAGATGGTTGGACATACTCTTCATATGTAAATGTTTTACTTTTTCAATGGAATTTTTTTTCTAGGACATCCTTGCATAATAACAGATGGAATCAGAATGGCGAGTTCAGCAAAATCTATGTTGATATTTATAGTAGGAAGGTACACGATTCCTTTTAGATTTATTCAATCATTTTTGAGCTTGCAGGAGACTGTTCATACACAATTGTATTATACATATACAATTTGAAATGATTTGATATCAAATATGATACCCACGTCGGTCTTGGTAGTGTTCACTATAGCAACGAAGAGATTATTAATTTTAATTTCTAATTTAATTATTTATAGTTAATGAAATGAATTATGAAAATACAAGAACTTATAAACAAATACAATCAATAATCCCAAAAATTGAATTTCAAATGGGTATCAAAAAATGATACTCTCGTTGTTTTAATGTGAAAGTCAGATATTTTGTATTGCCAGACAAAGACTGTATAGTCAGGACCGGTTTTAATTGCATAAAGGGAGTTGATGTAACACCATCATTTTGTAAGTCAGCCATTTTGTTTTAGGCACAATTGTATAATTATAAAAAGAAACCTAGAGCCTTTTTAATTAAGAAAAATATTATTTATTTTTCTGTGTGTTTGGATGTCCTAATTGGGGAGATAAACCCAAGGTTATAAACCCGTTCAAATACCTGCATTTCCAATACGTCTTCGGTTATATTTATTGAAAAGGTCAGATCTTAGAAAATCCAATCAAACTTCGACATGGGACCTTTTCATAAGTATCTGCAGAGAAGGGCAATAAATTACCCAATAAGGAAGAGCTTGAGTGTTGTAAAAAATTATTTTCTATCTTCACATGTCTAAAGTACAGAATAGTTTCTGGTACTCTGGAAGTTTTTTTACGGAGAGAAACGTAAGTGTGGCTTTTGTCGGAGCAAGAACGAAACGAGAAATCATTTTCTTTTTGAATGCGGTACGCACTGTTCAATACATAACGCCATGGGTGAACTTTTAAATGGACATTTTGTTTTTAATCATTTGAAAAAGGATGATTTCCTAGCCTTTTACTCGAGAAAAAAGGCTAAGATTATTAACACAGCTATTACAAAGGCTCATCATATTTTGTAGGCAAAAAGTGCTCTATGATATCTCCGGTGTTACACTTCTTCTACATTTTTTAAAACGGATAGTCCTTTTATAAACAAACTCTTCCGTTCAGTATTTTTGACACGTTTTTATTTTATTTTTACCTGATATACTCGTATATTCTATACCTTTGATTAAGTTTTAGTACCTTTTTATTTTAGTGAAAGTAGGTCATCTCTATTATGCAAATTTTAATAGGTAAAGAGTCCTTTTTTTTTACAATTTTCCCATGAGCAACGTTGTAAAACACATAATTAGCTGCCGATAGCTAAGAAAAAACTTGTCCTAGTCCCCACCCTGAGCACACAGTAGGAGAAGAGGAATAAATTTGCAGCGCTCCTCAGTGCAGGGTTGTCCCAGAAGGCCATCGGGGAGAAGATTATGACCTCAATGAAGACGATTTACAATTTATACATGCTGTATAATCTCTTGCCTAGCTGATAAAATCCCACCGGTTGAATATAGGATATTCAAAAACGTTGGGTATAATTTTTTTTCACTCACCAGAGACTCATTAAGTTGTATCAATGTTACTTTTAAAAAAAATTTGTACGAAAAATAACAAGATTTCTTAGTCAAATTACTCAAATTATATCTGATTCATTCATTTCCTTAATTGAACAATACTTTGAGATTGACGGAAGAAAGAGTTGATGTTGTTAGAACTGCCCCAGAGTGTACGATCATACCTGTATTCAGACAAACTTTGCTTTGTTATTATGGATACATAAAAAAAAAAGAAACCGCGATGGTATCAACCATTTTTTGTTTTTTAATTGCAAAACTATTATTTTTCTCTACATTTTGCGCCGTCATACTTATGAGTCATCACTGATTAGTAACTTAATTGCATTACAACAACCTGAATATTCTCTATAATTAATAATCCACTTGTGAATTTATAATTTATTTATTATGATGCATAATTATTAAGTAATAGAGGAGGGGTAGGCAACCTTTGAGACATGGAGTGCCAATTTCAATATTTCTAATCAATGACTGTACCACTACCAATAATAATTATAAAAGACATACAAAAACTACAGGAATAAGTTCTAATTTGCACGTGCCAGTGAATATACCTCCGCGTGCCAGAATTGGCACGTGTGCCATAGATCCAAGCGCTGGAGTAGAGTATGAAATGATTTTTGTTTCTAAAAATCAATATATACTAATTAAAAAAGCCCTTCCTAAATTTCCCATAGGGTTATTTGTAGTGATGATTAATCGGATTCGGATGTTTTTCTGGAATTGGAATCGGCATCGGGAAAATAATGTTTAATTTGCGATTCTAATTTATTACTCCTACTTAACTATTTATTACTTTTCTCAGTTATGAAGAAAAAAAATGGCCGCTCAACCAAATTAAGAAATTTTTGTTTTTTGCAAGAAAATTTAATATTTGAATTTGTTTTTCAAAAAGTTCAAATTCAACATTTAAAAAACAAAATTCGAAAAATTTAATTAAATTTTTCAAATTTTTTTGCAAAAGTTTAATTTTCTATCAATAACTATATATTTTTGAAATCTTTCCCCAATAAATTTAATATTTGAATTAAATTTTACAAAAAAAAATTATATTAGAAATTCAATTTTTGGATTTTTTTTTCCAAAAATTTTATGTTTTGTGAACAGCTATGGATTTTGTAAATTTTTATCCAAAAATATATTTTTGTGAAAAACTGTGAATCTTTGAATTTGTGTTTCAAAAATTTAATTTTTTGTAAACAGCAGTGGTTTTTGAACTTTTTTCCAAATTTTTTATTTTTGTTAAGGATTCAAAAAAAAAAAAAAAAAAATTTAATATCAAATTTGTATATTTGAAATTTAATTTTTGAAATATTTTCAATAGTTTTTGGATTTTTTTTAATAAAATTTTCATACACCAAGCCCCTGCCAAAAAAAAAAAAAAAAAAAAAAAAAAATGTATACCTACAATACAAAAGGTATTTTTTTACTATTATTTCAAATATTAATCTACAATTTTCACTAGAAACGCATCGGAGTTGGGATTTTTTTTTTTTTTTAACCGTCCCATCACTAAAATAGAGTATAGAATGATTCTGCTTCTAAATATCAATATGTAGTTGTTAAATAAAGCCTCCTAACTTTCCAGTAATGTTATTAGGAATTGAACTGATTGTGACTTTATTGTTATACAACATCATCAATGCATAAAGTAGCTCGTGTCGTTCACAAGTGTTTTATATTTCATTCTAGAAAAGGAAAGACGGATGAAGGAATATTGTATTTTGTTACTTCAATAATATATTTGTTCTTACCTCCCGGATTGCTTTTTATTATTATTTCTTCTGCTCCTATTGTTGACATAATTAGTATTAGTTAGGCACTAGATATACGTATAGAATGATTTCCAATCTCTCTCTCTCTCTCTGATGTCATCGTCATAAAAATCACACCACCATCGACAATAACAGTTTCATTTGTTCTTACATAAGTTACCTTCAAGTGATTCATGGCGTAAAAATGACATAGCTTACATAATGAGTATTCGATCAAAAAAAAAAAAAAATGAAATAAAAAAACACCTCATATTATGATGGATAATAACTTTAATTTTTCCATTTAGTATCAAAGGAACTTATTATTAGTGTTGGGTCGGTTATTATTTATTCGGTCTCGTCCAGTACAATAATAGGACCAGCCCTAACAGCAGGGGCGTCCGCACTATACAAAAATCCATAGCCATTTAAAAAATATTAAAATTAAAATTTGTTGTGAATTAAAAAATATCATAAATGAAATATCAAATATTCTATTTGTTTGTAAAAAATTCGAAAAATCCACAGTTGTTCATAAAAAATTAAATTTTATACAAGAAAATGTGAAAAATTAACTCCTTTGTAAAAGCATTTCAAAAATGAAGTTTAAAATATTATTTTTGAAAAAAAAATCTTTTTTTTTCATGACTACATAAAGATTCACAAAAATTAAATTAAATTTTTTAGAATTTTTTTTCAAAAATTTGCCACTATTTATAAAGAAATTTCCAATATTAAATTTTTGGGATAAAAATTTCCAAAATTTATAGCTATTTACAGCTAATTAGAATTTTTGGGAAACAAATTTGTAAAATTAAATTTTGTCGCCAAATATTTCAAAAATGACATGTCAAATATTAAAAAACTTTAAATATCAAATTTTTTGGAAAAAAGTTTTCAAAATTCATAGTTATTTACAGAAAATTAAATTATGTAATAAAAAATTTGAAAATTAAATTTTTTGGAATTTTTTTTTTGATAATTTTTTATTTATTTGATAAGTAAATAATAATATAACTTTATCTAAGAACCTTACAGGTTATTTGATTTAGAAGTGGAGTAAGGATCCTGATGGTAGTTGAATTATCTTTTTAAAAATTACTCACTGAACTGGACCGGACGACGATTGAACTGGAAGGAACTGCACTTTTCAGTCCTAAATAAGGACCAACACAGCATTAGTAATAAATTAAAAGTCCGTTAGACTTGGAGTAGAATTGAGGATGTACATCGGATTAATTCCAGCCTGCTATATTAGGAGTGGGCTTTGTTTCTATTCGTCAAATTGTCAAGGAGTCCAAGATATTATTATTGTTATTTTATACATACCGACGTTTAATATTATTTGAATATCGGTTAATGAACGACTATATGAGTAATAGAAGGCCCTCCAGTGATTACGCTCTGGCGCAAAGATGAGAAGCTTAAAAAAATAATGAAGTCTGGATTTTTAACAATTATATTATAAGTAGTGTAGTGTCGTTCCGTATTTGTTCGGTCTAGTCTGGTCTTAGGTCCGGTCCGATCAGTTCTTGGGACTGATCCTTAAGAGAATCGGTCTTTAGGACTCTTAGATCTAGAACGGATAAAAGAAATAAAGTAGAATCCTTATTTAGGACTGAAGACTGATGTCCCATTCAGTTCAGTGTCGGTCCGGTATGGTTCAGTCCTTCATATCCGTCTTAAAAATTTATAAAACTCCCTCCTAGATGTCGCCACTAAACTTTATTTAATATTGTTTTTTTTTTTTAAACTTTACTCGTTATAATATGATTCATATATTTCTTGCGAGCTCGAGAAATGCTAGAAGCACAAAATGAATTTTCTCTAAATTGAGCCTGAATTACTTTGTACTGCATGACAAATTATCATCACTTTCCAATGAAAAATTAGTCATATTAACCCTTTGGATGAGCTACCAAGTAGCACTCAAAAAGTATCAAAAATTAATTAAATCAATAAATGTATGATAAATTGATACATTTAATGGTTGAATTGACCATATTGGGTCAAATATACGTATTTTAAATCATATAAATGTTGTAATAAACAGCTAAAATTATAATTTATCTAAAAAAATCCCACAAATCTGAATATAAAGTCTATAATTGACTATTAATTGTCAATAAAATATTGGGTATGAATTAAAGAAACAAGTTGGGATTTCTTATTTTTCTTAATTTTTGCGCAAGATTGTTCTTATGTTGACGCACCATATATATAATCACTACAATATATGCATTAAATTAATTACCTGTGATATACTAGAGAATCATAACATCATTTTTGAATACCAGTTATACCGACTAAATTATGAAAGTTTAGGCTTTTGGAAAAGGTAATTGTCTCACCCTTACTTACAAGGGACATCGAAGATACAATAAGTAATTGGGTGTGTTCCAAATTACATTCAAAGTACCCAAAATTGATTGTCAGCATAACAGAATGGAAATTGATATATTTTATGGATAAAAGGGGACGTACTGGGTTTTTAACTATCATTTATATTCTTGGTTATCTGAGCTCATTTCACATATTTGAAAAAATACAAGCCTAGGTATTTTTTTAATACCTCTTGTAGAGATTACATTCTCTTTAATTTGTATTTAAAAAAGAGCAGATCCTTGTGACGAAAAAAAATATTCCACAAAGTCACAAGGACTTTGCGGTCACAGTCTTTAAATGTTACTCTTTTGTGTAGATATTTTATGAAGAGTTTTTTCACCAAGGTTTAGTTTAGAAAAAATAATTATTATAAAAGAACGATATATTCTTTTTTTGACGATTTTCATATATTGTTTTTATTATTCAATTCATCATGAAACAGCGTTCTTACGAGAAGAAGGAAAAAATGTCCTTCAAAGCCATAGTTTGTGAACATACTATGATGAAAGTTTCTTTCTTTCCTTGGCTATGAACATAATATATATGTATGTACCTGACGAGGGTTGATATATCGTGGTGAGTATATCCAATATTTGCATCGTTGCGGCATCGGAGAAAATTGATAGAAATTACAATACTTGCTATGGAGGGACGACCGAAGGGGTGGCCTGGTGGGGCAGTAGCCTTCCCTCAAATTAAGCATTTTTACTAAAAATTTAATATTTGCAATTAAATAAATGAAATTTAATTTAATTTTTCAATTTTTTTCGAAAAATTTAATTTTATGTGAGTACCCAAGAATTTTTGAAATTTTTCCCCAAAAAATTGAATATAATAATTATTTTTCCCAAAAAATTTATATTTATAATATAACTTTTGAATTTTTTTCCAAAAATTTATTTTTCTGTCAGATATTAAAAATTTTTGAAATTTTTTGTGAACATTTGTGGATACTTCGAAATGTTTTCCCAAAAAATATACAATTGTGAAATTTGTTTCCATAAAATTTTTATATTTGAATTTTTTCTAAAAAAATTCCAAAAGACATAGTACCCTCAAAATATAGTCCTGCCAAGGAATTTTATATGATTTAAATTTTTGTCTCCAGGGAATCCTTAATATACGTAGTGTTCACACTTAGATAAATGAATGAATGCATCTGTTATGACTAGAGTTGAAATTTTTGTAAGGAAAAAAAGAGAGCAAGGAGAAGGCGGGAACAGAAACATATGCTACACCTGAATTACAACCCTTGTTAATATCAGCTGCCTCTTATAACAGTAAAGGAGTAGAAAATGAATAAATGTTTATTTGCATTGAAATTTTGGATCAATGAAAAGCGTTCATTTTGGTAATATATGGGCCGATATAGGAAGGTAATCAAACTAGGGAGACGGAGGAATTGTAGATATACATAGAGTTTGATTCTGAGACAGCAATATCAGCTGCAAAAAATAACCATTATGGATCGAGAATAGAAATGTTATATTATAAAGATGTCTTTAATGTATGGATGAATGATTAAGAGGTTATTTTGGTGATTCCATTACCCGTGGGCCGGATGAAATATACAAAAAAAAGTTCAAAGAGGATAACTTTCTACATTTAAAATAGTATTAGTGCCAGGAAAATATCATAATTACACTAAAATTCATATGTATTTCTTTTATTATGCATTTTTAAAACAATAGCATCAAAGATAGACGATAATGCTTACTTCAGAGGGAAACGTAAACACCACGACTGCCGATTAAATAATGAACCAAAAACACAACCAAAAACAAACACAGCAACAACAGTTTCTCTTTTTGTTATTTTTATAGATAGTTGGTCCATTACAAAAATGTCGACGTTAGTTACGACTAAGTATGTCATTTTTGTAATAAAAAAACTAAGTTCAAAGGAAGAACGATTGTGGCATAAAATATTTCTTCTTATTTGTTAATCTATATTGGTAAAGCAATGTGTCTCTATTTGTCTTTATATGCCAACAGATATGGAGAATATTTGGGGGATCTGCAAATATAAATAAAGATTAACAACTTTTTTTTTTTTTAATTCCTATCCTCAGCCCTTTCTTTTCAATAAAAAACTAAAACAACAATGTACGAATAAAAAAAATATATTGTAACAACATATGAAAACGAAAAATTTACACTGTCTACATTTTATTTTTGAATGCATTAAGCATTTTGTATAATATATGTTATACAAATATTATTTAATTCAAAAACATTTTCAATACTCTAAGCTGTTTTTTTTTGGGTTTGTTTATATTAGCTGCCTGTTGAATGGTTTTGGTGTGAGAAAATGAACTATTACTATAAAAAGGAGAATCTTTCATATTTAAAATATCATTCGTACAGGGACAATATTATAATTATATTTAAATTCATATATATTGATATGATTATTTGTTTTTAAAATAATAGTAACAAAGATGGGCAATAATGCTTACTTCAGAGGGAAAAGGTAGCACCACGATGACTTATCCAATAACTTACAGTAGTACCAGACATTGCATGGGGGTAATTAGGCGTTGACCAACAGGCAAACTTTGTTTTATTAATATAGAAGAGAAATCCCCAAGAAATTATCGTTTTTACTCTACGTATTTCATGGGCACATTTACACGTAGCATGATAAATTATAACAGCTTAAGAAAAAAAAAGTTAAAAATGAGTCCACAACTCATATTTATACAGCTTAAATATATTATATAGTTAGGATAAATATGAGTTGATCTAAACACCTGCAAAATTAAAAATTGTCAGGAGGAACCGAAAACCAATATATTAACCCTATTAATTTGAAGCATGTTTTAAAGGAGAGCAGCTTATCTGTCATGATATTTCATTAGATCAGGCTACAATCAGCGCGGGAAAAAGGAAATAAACAAAGACATTTGAAAGAATGACTCGGATCTCGATCCTCAATTCACCTCAAAGTCAAACAAGGACTTATAATTATAACTCCGCAATATAACCTCAAAGTTACTCTGTTGAATAGGATTTAAATAATAATAATGACAACATCTTTGGAAAGGAAAATTCACTCTTCAGTTTGCCTACTCCATAAAAGGTGGCAAGCCAAAAAACTATCTATAGAGGTATACGTGTGCACGCATGATAGATGTGGCAATCCCCCTTTAGGCATATTGGCACAAATAAAAAAGATTAAATAAGGTTTTATGATAAAAATGAACCCAACTTATTCAAAATAATTGAGTTAAGTCGAGTCGACAAAGTAGTGTTGATTCGACAAAAAAAGAACCCCAAACTTTATACCAAATCGAAAAAATCTGTCTCGGACCGAACTTCTTAACACTAACATAGATGAAGATATGAATAAAATAATATCTTTATGAGAATCCTCTGATTCAGTATTTATCTCTTTTCTCCTTATATATATGTGTGTAATGTGGATGTAAGCATAGATCTAAAAATTGATAGAATCTCTTTTTTGACAGTGCCACCTGCAGTTCTTTTTTGTGTTTTTGTGCTATTTTCCTTTTATATGAGCCTTCATTTAGATGTAGTCTAGATGTGAATTAGTTATCTTAAAAAAAAGGAAGGGGTTGAAGTCTCTTTGGATCATTTCCATTAGATAACAATTTATTAATTTATATACACACAAACAAAGTGTTGATCTCAAAACTTACTTTCATGCATAGAAGGTGTCACAAACAGATGTGGGAAAATGCTCTTATCTATTTTAGGTTAAAGTTATGTGAACCTAGAAAAATGAGAGACCCTTTGTAATTTATTTTCAGAGCATTATCAATGTCTTTTTTGCAAATAGTTTTTGTATTACATTTGGAACAAATGACCCTAAGAATGTACATGCAAGCATGGAGCCTCAATCCTCTCCATAAAATGACACAGGTTCTCAGTATATTTAAAATTCCTCGTAAGCCCCAACTACGGCAAAACAGACCCTGATAAGCATAGGTGGGGAAGCGTTATTTTACTGCAAGTCCCAGTCGAGTCTCAAGTCCTTGCTCATAAGTCCAAGTCCTTGAATATTATCATCCAGTGTCATGTGTGAGTCCTCAGATTTATTTAAAGTCCATAATTATATGAATATAGGGTCCATATAATTAGAACTTTTTCAGAAGTCAGTAGAAACTAGCTCCTATGTCCATGTCGCGAGCTTTCAAACTCAAGTCTTTAGTCTTTGATAATTAGCGTACAAAGACACTTTGACGAAAACATTATTGCCAAATGACCACTTTAGTGAACAGACACTTTGCCCAAAAAACATGATATTTGCTGATGATTCATACCTGAATATTCTTTAATTATAAATCCCATTCATGTTACAACTATTTAAAAGGATAAAATATTTAATTATTTGTCACGAATTGCATTGTATAAGTATTGATTCATGAATAATTAATTTATCTCATTATGAGGTTGCTTCAACAGTTGGCTCAAGTTCTTGTTAGAGCCGCCAATACAAACATAATGCCAACCGGCCCATAAATTATTAAATTAGAGAGTTAAAAAATGTTGAAAAAAGAGAAGGAGTCAATGAATTGAGCCCCAATAAACAATACAAATTGAATCAATTGTTTATGCTGTGTGTAACAAAGAACACAGAATACGCCGTAGAGTATTTCCTCCTTCCTTTTTTTAGAGACCTGGACACCACTCATAGGGACTTGATCCTCTTCAAGTCCATGTCAGCAATGATACGTTGTAAATCGTCTTCCTTAAGGCCTCAGTCTTCTCCCAGGAGCACTTGTATCTAAATTATCTTCTCGTACTGTGTGCTCATGGTGGCGACTAGGGTAATGTTTTTCTTAGCAATCGACAGCTAATTATGTGTTCTATAACACCATAATTACTTTTAATCTCTCTAAACTTATAGAAATGAGTAAATAATCACGTCTGGCCCGTTATTTACGGTGTATTCCAGCATGAATCATCATCAAATATATTTATTCTTTGTTTCAGCAAAGTTACGTGCGGCAAAGTGGTCATTCAACATAATATCTATTCAGAAAAGTGGGGTTAGGCAATAAAGTCTTAGAACCGGTTGTAAGATGATCAAATCGAGTCGTAAGTCTTCAAAATATGGACTCAAGTCCAAACGAGTCGTGAGTCTCGAGTACCCACCTCTAACTCCAAACATCTACTACCTACGCATCCTCAAAAGTCCCTAACATCTCTAAAAATACGTAATAGACTTGAGCAAGTTTCTCTTATATAGTAGACATAATAATAATCTCTTGATCTAAGAGTCACTCACAACATAACAAATAAAATAAAAATCAATGAGATTTAGTGAGTCTCTTCGTTAATGCACAGCATGAAAGCCTTATACTTTCTTATCGAACCCATCATCAGCATTCGTAGCATCCACTCATTGGGAAGCTGGATACAGGCGTTCATATTTAACATCAATAAGAATATTTAGATGTGGAAATAAATAGGGGGAAAAAAGCGGATTCAAATAATAATAATCAAATAAGAGACAGCTGCTATAAATTCACAACTCCGTCTAAGACAGAATGGGATCTGTATTCTATCTCTCAACCTTTCTTTTCTTGAAGGAAAAATGAATAAAATGCCTCAAATACGTTGAAAGGTGGAAAAAGACCGATCAGTTTTTTTTTTAAATTAATGGTTATCCAACAGTTGCAAGGAACATCTTATTAATTACAATTACTGCACCGCTCCGCACAAGAACTAGTGATTAATTTGTATTGAGATGGTTTCCTTTAAAAAATTAAATCATAATGAAATGGGATCGATATACAGTTATTTCTAAGAACTTTGCATATTAGAGTCTCCAAACCTCAACAATTCTCTCTTTCAAAAAAAAAAATTACTTTTATCTTAGTATTTAAATTGCGCCGTGTTAAGAGGAGAAGAAGAATTATTGAAACTATGAAAGAAAATTGCCTTTTGGAGAAGAAGAAAAGAAGAAGGGATTCTCCTCCTTAGGAGAGAGAAGAACAAGAAGCCTTGTCTCATTCTTTATAAGTATATCACGTCGTTACTCATATTGCAGCACGCAATCTTTCATAAGATAAGGAAGAAAAAAAGGCTCGAAATCAGTTGGCAATTATTTAATTCTACTCAATTCTTTCCAATCACGGAATTAGTATTCAATCATTATTGAAAAGCGTTCATAGTTTAACAAGGGCTAAAACTAATTCAACCAATCAATATTCTGAAACCTGATTAGGGACAAATAAGCAGGAATATTGACACCTGACAACAAAAGACAATTGATGTTTTTTGGTTTTTTTTTTGTATTAAAGAAATAACATCGATATACATATATATTTGATACATCAACACAAAATAAATCTTGAACAAAAATCCAGAGTGAAATAAAATCCCAATTTCTTACTTTCCTTCACATACCAAGTGGTCCAATAAATTATAGTTCATTAATTAACAATAGCAATTCAACAAAATTAATACTATGAATAGACGTGTGTCTGAGCTCTCTTAAGCATTAATGTAGCTGCCATTAATGGCACTGATGGCTTCCAGGTAGCGGTGGAAGGCATAGCACCCTCTGCAGATGTCATGACGTTCCATTGCTGGCTGACAGTTGGTTTGAGGCCTCTGTGTTTGGATGACGGACACTACAAGCCTTCACCCAAATGGTATATGAGAGGGGGTTGGTTTCAGGGATTTAGCACCCAATAGTGTCAAAATGGTTCATTTCTGGTGTCTAAAGGGGCCTCTTCACCCTAACAAGGATTTTTCCTCGCAATTTTTTTTAATGATCCCTGAACGGTTTGGAAGGAAACCCCGAGATCTCATGCATAGCCCTCATAGATTTGAGGAGATTGACCTTGGTTCTTTACTTTAACTCCTCCGGATTCAGTTTGTCCTTCCATAAACACACCTTCTTCTTCTCCAACGCTTCGGACTTGCTAATGGCGTAAACGGTGGTCTTAGAGACGTCCAACTCCTCGGAGTGCGTTAATTGAAATTTGTCGATCCCGTTCAAGTGTCTTTTTCTCGACTTGTACGTAAGTTAGAAAGCTCAGACCTGTTTTCTGTTTTCAGACATAAATATGTCGTGGTCAAGGTGTAACCAAAAAATGACATGAATAAATTTAAATAACGCCATAGTGACTTTGTGATGAATATACTGAAATAATTGAATATTTATTGGATGATCAATATAGTTATCGTTTAATTTTTTGTTATTACAACTGACTAAAAAATAAGTATTCTGTGGCACAGTATAAAGTTCAAATGTCCAACAGTGGACATTTGAACTTTATATATGACTTTTTTAAATACCTTATAAATACATAATCACCATATAATTTTAATGCATCTAAATGAATCGATAGTATCAATTAATAGCTGGTAATTAAAAGGAACAATGTTATTAAATAATGCATTTAAAAAAACTAAATTGCAACTTTTCAAATGTGCTTATACAAGTAGCAACTCGGACAGACCTTGTAACTGGTAGACAACATACATAAATATTCAAAATTACAAAAAACATATTTTATTCAAATTTAGTTTCATTATGACTTATTGTATACAAATATTGCATTTAACATAAACATAAATCACGTTTACTCCGATTAAAACTAACATGAATATCAAACCAAATCCATTGCTTTTGATAAATCTAATTTAAAGTATCATCAAATTTAAACGGCCTTAGAATCTAGAACCCATCTAAATTCTTGCATTCCAGGACAATGTAGTGGATCAAGGACTTCTTGAGGTGGGAGGACCACTGTTTACCTTCAACTCAAGGTAGCTCCGGACAAAATAATCTATCGGATTTAGACCAGGGGAGCTAGTACGTTTCTCCTACTGTACTCAGGCATCTATGTTAGCACTCAACCTGGGTCCTAGGTCTCAACCAGGGTCTTCCTCAACTTCGCAACCCTTCTCCGTTCGATCCCTGTCATCTTTTAGATCTCACCATTGGTAATATTCAGATTGATGTTTAATTTTATAGGCTTGAAATCTTATGTTGTCAACTCCATTGCCGTGTTTTTGGTTACTAAAAGTTATCAGAAAATATATATATATGTTAGATTTGTTTTTTAATAGAAAATCTAGCTATTCACCAAAAAAAAATAAAATACAAACATTAAATTTATAAAAAATTTGATATATTAGATTTTTTTGATTTTTTTTTTTCAAAATTCATAGTTATTCAAAAAATTATTTCAAAAATTCGTAGCTATGTACAAAAAATTTACTATTTGAAAAAAAAATTCAAAAAATTTATTTTTTTACAAAAAAATTTCAAATACTAAACTTTATGCTCTGCTGCATAATTTGCCGGAATGAAGATTTATTTAAAAAAAAAATTAACCCAATTTTCGTGTAAAATTTATTCATCCTGACCAAAAAAAATCTCGTAAAAAGCAAAATTTCCTTAATTTGGGGTTCTACAGTCCACCCGGCCTACCCTCTACGAAATCACATGGTTAGATATAAATTTCACCAAAGAAATCATTCTGGAATTTCGTCATCATATATTACCGGATAAATCCGGCAAATGAAACCCGGGATTGTGTTCTTACACCTTGTATATTTATATATATTGTCATTAAGGTATCATCAAGGCCAAACAAACAAAAAGAAAGGAAAGAGGGGAAGAGAGAGGGGGAGGGGAGATGCCCCCCCCCTTCTCTGGATTCTTCTTCTTTCATAGAGTAAAAAAGATGTTTGCACATAGGATATTTAATATTTACTTTTCTTTATTTGCTTGCTTTCTATATAATATGCACTCAAGTTTTCTTCCCTCACACAAAATGGAGCCGAAGAAAGACAGAGCAAACACGAGGAGAACTTGCTGCAGTTGTAGAGCTGCTAGCTTCTTCTTCTTCTCTTCTCTTCTTGATAGTGTATAACTCCTCCCCTTTTCTTAAATTATTGTTGTTATGAGGTACGTTCTTAGAAGAAGAGCAGAACTTCCTTACACAAGAAAAAAATAAGACGCCCCCTTTTCTTATGTGTGTAGGTAGTTGAGAAAAGTGGTAAGAACCCTCGCATTATTCTTCTTTTCGTTTCTTTGCTTCTTCCCCGGCTAAAGAGTAGTAATGAAAAAAGGAGGAATCTCTTACTCCTGCTAGTAAGGGGGAGAATGAACCAATGGTAATAAAGAAAAAGAACCATTCTTTTTATTGTTATTTCAAGACAATGAAAACGTCTTCTCCTTTTCTTAAGTATGTTCTCCCCTTCTACTCTTTCCTTCTAGGACGGAGCCAATTACATGTAGTAGACACACTGAAGGGTAAATCTACATAGATTGTAAATTCATATAGCTATTGCATTAGGTGGAGACTGGTAAAATACTTAAAGATGTCCGTTTAAAGTATTTGAAGGGTGTCCAGTTTTTTAAAAAAGTTGTCTTAAATAAAATTGAATATTTAAAATGTAATTTAAGCAGTCCATACGGACAGGGTTTGATTTGATGACGTAGTTATCGAAGTTTTACCGGTAAATTATTTACTGTATTCTAAGGTTAAAGTCCGGAGAAATGTTATATGTGATTCATTGTTTTTTTTTCTTCAAGAAATTGGTGGAAATATTATATCTATGACTATTTTTTTTTTTTTTTTTGACATACAAAAATAGAAAGAGGTATTTTGTGGGGAAGAGGAAATATCCGTTCAAATTATTATAATGAGGTCCAGTTTAAAAAAAAAGTTGTCTTGAATAACAATGACAATTCGAAATTGCATAAAAAATAGTTGATATATATATATATATACGTTCAGAACGAGTTGCAACTTCTATATGCACATTGTACAAGTTACAATTTACTCGTTTTAAATTCATTATATAACTACAACATTGGTCATTCTAATTAACAATTATTAATTAATACTTACATGTTTATTAATTATTTATAAATATAAAAAAACTGTGCTACAGAATACTTATATTATAGTAATTTGCAACACGCTCAACTATATGTATTATTTTTCTTTTCAAATATTTTGCATTATAATTATTTTTTTTCTCAGAAGAGCATAAATATTTCTTAGAGGAAATTAAGTTATTATAAAAAATAAAAAGCTTTATCGTGAACCGTTTTTCAGAATAATCGTGGAACAGAGCTGGTGCAATTTTCAAAACTTTGAAAGGGTTGAGTCACCAAGAAAAATTGTTCAATTTCGTTTATATTTACTTTGCCATTAGCATTTATTATCAAAAGTAACCGGGTTATGGCCGGTATTATTTACATTTTAACCCGAAAAACATTATTGTACAAGTAACAACATATATATAACTTAAATTTCTGACTTAATTACCGGAGTAGCTTAACCGGTGGAATCTTTTAGCATATTCCAAAGGATGCCGTGGGTCCCCTCCCCACGGGATCCTTTGGAATTATTGTTGTATGTATGTATGTTTAAATGTATGTATGTCAAAAATAATTTAATGGTTTCCATGTTTTTCAAGTTGTCAAACAAAAAATGGAGAAAGAATCAGGGACTCATTTAATGTCTTTAAAAATGATATTTAACCGTGATATAACAGGGTTGTCCAAAAGATTTTTACTGGGATTGGGATTTTGACATTTGAAATTATAATTAGACGAGGCGAAATTTTTTGAGAGGTTACAACAACAATTCATTGATTTGGTGGAGGAAGCTAAGTCCCTCCATCCCACCCCCTGCGGACATCCTTGTTTAATGATGTATTAAATGTGGATATTACAAACTACTCTCAATTTGTTCAATGTCTATTTTTTCAAAAAGAAACGAGGATTCATAGTAAATGAAATACACACATCGCCTTTTTACGAAATGCATATATATACAGTTTAACCTCATGCTCCGAACTACATACTCACATAATTAATTCAAATTATATGCATATATTTAGTAACATAATATGTATAATACTTTTTAGACGGGGAGTGAGAGAGAACATATGTAAATACATGGTGACTCATATACATTAGGGCGATTAGAAGTCCAGTGTTGCCAAGTGGTTTTATGTAAAATTGGCAATATATACTTCTAAAATCGGCTAAAAATCTACTACTTTCAACAACGGTAAAAAATCAGCTAAATTTATTTTCTCATAGCTAGAGAGGTTTAAACTTTTTAAAACTCTTCATCATTTTTTTTCAAAGCTTCAGCAAGACAATTGAGGCTGATCCGAGTTCAACTTAATTGTTTCCAGGCAGTATGGTAAAATTCGTGAGAATGTCTACAAAAGAAAGAATTCTTGTATGTGCAAGTACGTCAGCAGGTTTCTTTCAAAAGTTTGAACGTAATTAATTTACACACGCTAAATTGATAGCATGGCAACACTGATTAAAACTCGGAAACAGTTGGATTTACTAACAAAAAACAGCTCAGCTAATAACTGCAAAGCTTTTTAAAGCAACTTATTTGTAAACAAATTCATTTTTACTATTTAATGAGAAACAGAGAAATGATAAAGTGTGAAGTTTGTGGGTATTCTAGTGAATAAACAAACCCATTTTAATTAAATAGATTAAATAAAAATCAATAAGTATAAAGTGTAATAGAGTGATTCTAACTAACAAACTGTTGGATTTTTTGGCTGGAACAATGTTTAATTTTGTCTTTTCGAGACACGCCCCAGCTGCAATGCTGTTCTTAAGAGATGTAATTGTGTCATTAAGGCCAAATGGGTTATATTGAAGTAATACATAAAACTGTATACCTTTGAGGTTGCTGAACAAGTTTTAATAAAATAATGTTTAATCAGGTCAACCGTTTCCATGTTTTAATCCTTTATAATTGTGTACACTATAGAAAAAGAAATATAGAGAGCCGACTAGTTGGAAAAAGCTTGATCCAAATTTCAGCTGTTAACAAAGAGGGATATACTAGAGAAAATACGCAGTAGGAGAAGGCAATAACAGGATTAACGAGTTAACCATCCAAACAGGCACTAATTTTATTCTTCCTTTGTTTTGGCGAAACAATTAATCAAATCAATATAACAATATCAATGAGATTATGGGTTAACGTCGAACCACTGACTCTGAAATGCCTTTGGAAAGAGGGAAGGGATATCATGACGTCATCAAAGGTGTCTACAAGTTGTTGTTTTTTTTTTTTGGGGGGCGTTACTGTGGTGCTTTTTCGGACAATTTTGAAAGAATGTTTAAGAACTTTTTTTTAAAAGAGACAAAAAACTTTTTGAAAAATTTGCAAGTTAATTTTTTTTGGAGGGAATCAAATTTAAAAGAATAACTTTTTATTTTTATTTTAGAAAAGGATTAGAACCCGTATGTATTTATAGCAATGGTTTGCAAAAATTATTTTGCAATTTTCTATATGTTTCAAAGGAATAATATGGGATGATGGACTATCATTTTAAGGGGGATCATTTAAAATATAATGTTTAATAATGATTTTTTTTTTCACGTTCCCTTTTATTTTTTCTATTGTTTTATTATGTAAGGCATATATATTTTTGTAAATAATAAAGGCCTATGAAAAATAAAAAATATCTTTACTTGAAAAAAAATGACTTATTGAAAAAAAAAATCCTCAAATTGCGAATTTTTTTTTTAAATGTACGATACACATTAATTTTTTTAAAATTACTATAAAAATTCCGCCAAAGTGGCACAGCCAATGACCATTAGGCCCTATGGTTCATTACCACTGCAAAGAACAATCCAAACTTTTGTTCAAACCAAGAACATCCCTACCCAAACTTTTTCTATAGTAGAGGAATTAATCTACCAAAGATGATTTATCTAAAAAATGTCTGCCTCACAATAATGTTGTGGTCAGTCCTTATTTAGGACTGAACACTGCAGACCCATCCAGTTCTATAGTAAAAACTTTATGACGTCACTCAACTCTATTCCTTCTTTGTTTAATCAGTGCTAGTACTAAGAGTCCTAAGGACGGGATAGTCTTAAAAATTGGTCCTATTTATCAGTCCTAAAAACGGATAAAGTTCGGTCCTTGATGACGACACTCAACTTTATTCCTTCTTTGTTTAATTAGTTCTAGTACTGACAGTCCTATGGATCGAGAGTCTTAAATCCCGGTCCTCAGACTTGACTGAACTGAACCGAATCAATAAGGACCTACAAAACACTACCTCACTAGTCCAAACTGCCATCAAAAATACGTTGTATATTTCTTTCTTTTTACGTCCAAACGCATGAGTCACCGTGTATAAGTTTAAGTGTAAGAGGTGCTACTGTATATTTTGTGCAAAAAAAAAGAAGTAAAAACAAAACCTTATGCAATTATATTTAAAACATATATTTCCACACATTTTTTGTAAGGGTGGCCGAAGGGTTGATATATGGTATACATGTACATAGATATTACTAATGACTTTTAGCAGATGGTAAGTCCTACTTCTGATCCACGTAGGGGCACGTCTGGTGTGGTAAGATGGCTCTCTATCTCTCTCGACTCCCATAATATATTATTTTCCATGTACAACACGTTGAGTATAATTTCACCTTTCTTTGGAGGAGCATAATTTGTCATATTTAAAAGCTTATATAATAACAACAAAAAAAGGGTCTGGTTATTCTTACTTCCCATTTCACCCCTAAGATGAAAGGCTCCTGGAAATAATAGTAGGGTCAGAAAATATGTACAAGACATACAAGAGTCCATTCTACAAATGAAACACGTTGGAGTTTTTTTTTCGTTTTAAGAGGAAATAAATTCAATTAGAGTGTCATGGTATCTTATCATTTTTTATCTTCGAAGGAAGAAAAACAATATATAATAAGACAATCATGCGTGTATACGTAATACGTGTATGGATAATTTATTTAAAATAACTTTAAACCTAAAGAACTATCTCTTTCAAAATTGAGAGGTTTAATAATTTAAAATGTGTCTTGTTTGTCGGAGTGAAAATACAATGATTTTTGATTTTGAAAGCACGAAAATGGCACTAACGTGCCATTTTCTCTCCAACAAATAAGATACTAGTAACAGGAAGATCTCTTGATATATCGCTCATGTCCCACAAATAGAAGTATATATGGTTGATGTTCGGTGTGCTTGGAGCCCAAAGACTCTATCCAACAAAGTAAAATAAAAAATTATGTCAACAAGGCCCACATTTTCTTTGCAGTGTGGCATGGAGCGGAGTTTTACTGTCACTTCCAGACTCTTTCAGTTCCTTCCCGACTCTTCAGACAAAGGAACTCTCCAGGCTTAAGATCTTTGCTATAGATGGAGATTCTGATTTTGCAATATTTTTCCATATATTTCACAAGTAAAAATAAGCTATATGTAATGTGCTATGGATGTATTCCATGCAAACCCATGATATTTGGCTTGAACATATGTACATCGAGTGGAAACTTGCCAATGCCAAAAGCTAAAGGGTTAAAAAGTCTGCTGTGTTACATGAGTAGAAATGACCGGCACTACATAAAACCTCAGCCACTCTCCCTTTCAATATGAAGAAGTTTTGTTGTTTAAAAAGTGGTTTGTTCAGAGGGTGTGAAAATATGATGGATGTGGTAACTCATCTTAATATAACAAGGCATTTCATGTACATTAAGCAAGAATTATCTTAAAGTTATTTTCCTCTTGCTAATTGTATAATGGTTATGAAATGAACAAAGTAATTGAATTAAAACAATTGTGTAAACTTGACTGGGCATTTGGTAGAGAGTAAAACTCTGCCTATGTTTATTTTTTTATGAAATTGGATTTTTTAGCTGTACAAGGAATCTTTATTAAACCTACATAATGTCACCTATTTGAGCTCTGTACCTGAATATATTTCAAAGTTATGGTCGATGATTATTAAAGCAATGTTTGTCTGTTTGCCGACGTATAATAACTGTGCACAATGTTGGGTACCAGCACTAATTAATTATAATTTATTAATGGATATTCTTTAATGAAAATTATTTTTATAACGCAGTTAGTGAAATGGGTAAAGAAGAAACCCCCAAAAATAAAACGTATTGAGTTACATAATAAATAATTAAACAAATACTATAATTGCATCATTCAAGTTTTGTATCATTTTTCTATCTATTCCATGTATTTTTTACACGTAAATATAAATCAAAAACTTTAGTATGAATATAAGACATTGAAAAAAACAAAGCCTATTTTTTAATAATCTTCAGAAGATGAGTTTGTGGTTTGAAGAACATATCATTTGTTATTCTTTTAGTAAAAAAATTAAATTTTTGTTTATTAGTAAAAATATTTATACGATATATATTAAATTATTTATGCGAATTTCGGAAATCCAATTTTTAGTCATCAGTTATGATGAGGTTTCATGTATTATATGAAATTATAGCCTCAAATTTAAAAAACGAAGAATCCAATAAATTCAAAGATAAAACAAAGAAAAGACGTTGAAGCAAAACAGTTAATTAAATTCTCTAAACCACAATTAATAGTTGCTAAATATACAAATAAATCCTAAATAAGTGATTATCAAGATAAATAAAGATTTGCATAGAATCAGATTGAATGTTTTAAGAGCATACTAAAAAATATGGGAAATAAAATGTACATTCAAAGAAATAAGAAGCATTTTCATGAATCTTGGGGTGAATACCGAGTGGTCCATTATAATCTGAAGACTTTGAATTTTAAACTTCAACAAGATATAATTTATTGATACACAATGGAATTTCAACAAAATTAATACGATAAATATGTACATACCTATGTGCATCAGCCCTCTTCATAATTAATATAGCCGCCCTTAGCGGCAATGATTGCTTCCAGATGGCAGTGGAAGGTCTGGTATCCGCTGCAGATGTAGTCCCTGTCATGGTGTCCCAGCACTGGCTGTCAGTTGCATTGAGGGCCGCAGTGTTTGGATGACGGATAATTCAAACCTTACACTTGATATGCATCCAAAAGTTGTAGTCAAGGGGTTTGGCATCAGGTGCTCTAGGGGGCAAAAAGTGGGTAAAAAGAGTTCAAAAGAACTCAAAAGAGTTTTGTAACAGAAGAAATGGGTTTTTTTTAATGCTAGTGTCAAAAGTGGCCTATCGTCCCTCACAATGCTCTTTCCACCCAATTTTTTGATAGTTCTTTAGACAGGCTGGTGTAAAACCCCGAGATGTCTTGCATAGGCTCTCATAGACTTTAGGGAATTGGTCTGGTCTGTTTTTTTAACTCATCCGGGTCCAGTTTGACCATTTTGACAGAGCCCTTCATCCTCTCCAACGATTCCTGACTTGCTGACGGCATAGACCGTGGTCCAGGAGACGCCCAAATGCTTGTAGTGTGCGAATGGAAATTCCTCGATCCAGTTCAAGTGTCATTTTCTCAACTTGTACGTAAGCTAGAGATCTCGGGTTTGTCTTGTTTTGTAACTAATTTTGTATAATTTAATATATCGAAATATGAATTTATTTCAATCCCTCAAGCTTCAATCATTATTGTATTAGTAAATGTATAGATTTAATGGACAACCCTTTCATATCCCAGTTACAAAACAAATGCTACACTCAATTTCCTTTTCAATAATTATATAAAATTAAAAATTCATGGAAAAAGAAGCATCACCTAAAGAAGAAGTAAAGAGGTTCATCTCCCTCCATTCCTCACTCATAGTACTCATAGTGAGGGGCAACTTGCCTTTGTTAATTATAAATGAATAGCCAAAATAAAACAAAACAAAAAAGTATGACACAATAATCATTACATTATTATAGAGTAACTACTACTACTAAGAATAAGGCGTTACTTTGATGATATGACTATGATTATTTTCAAGGCCTACTTCTACTACACCTTTTCCACCTATACATACATATAAGTATGAGTATTGTATCATATTTAATATAATATACTTACATTAGGTATCCACCTATGGACCGGATGCGGCTTCTTTCCTCCTCCCAACAAGGGAAGATATGTACGTATACATCATCACAAAGAGAATTAATTTCCGTAGATTCCATCTCTAATGTATGTACATATATCTTTAATTATTATTAACTTAATAGTTACAATAATACATTTTAATATATAATAACAGTTGAATAATTATTGTTATAAAAGCGTCGTCCATGGTTTTAAAGGATTTTTAGGGAGCGGAAGTCCTACGGAATCACACTTTCTATCAGTCAGCATCATTTTTTTTAAATATATAAATAACATATCTTTTTGTCAGGGATCTTTAAATACGTATACAATAGAGGGTTCTGTTTTTATCATGGACCCCTGCGTTGAATACTTTTTAAGCCTCCAAAAAATTAAAAAGAACAATAATTTGAATGTTTTTTTTTTTCTAAAATCCCAGATTTCTTAGAAGCGTTTATACTTTTAAGTACAGGTCGTTAAGATCAAATAGAAACTTTTGTGCGACAGCAATTTTTTTATGATTCAACTGTCTGATGCGTTTTTTTTTTTTTGTTTTGTTTTTCGGGCAGAAAAGTTGTTATATCAATAAACCTTATTGAAGTTTTGGGTAACTTGGATTGAATTTACAGAGAAGGAACGGTGTTTATTTGACGGTGATTTTTGTCCACAACAACACGGATATTTAAAATCGGGAGGTCTCAAATGTGACTGGCGTTCCAATCCGGACCGTGCAAAAGATTTTGAAGGTTCTTCTGCAGACTGATGATCCCTGATCTTTTATGAGTCGCAAAAAAGTCGAATAGAGAAGTAAAGACAAGCGAATTCATTCAAATCATGATTGATGATGACCTATCGAAAGCTTCAGCTCCATTGCCGAGGAGTTGGGTATCAGTAAAGTGACTGGGAGAGTCTGTGTGTCTAAAATCTAAAACAAATCGAACATCTCATACTATCAAGGACTCCATGAAAGATACAATGACTAAACCGCCCAGGAACTATTTTGTCAAAAGCCTGGTTCTCCTTCCGGGCTGGATCCAGCCCGTGATTGATGCTCGAGGCACGTACATTAAATGAGCTCTTTTTCAACATTCATACTTACAATTCAAGTTAATTTAAGAGTAAATCTGCCAAAAAATGTGGCAATTTAAAGATTTTTGAAAAATGCAGCAATTAGAAGATAGAATCAAATGACACATAAAAATTTTTTTACCTCACTTTATTTTTCCTAATAAAATTATTGTCTTACTAGTTAAACCAATACAAAAAAGAAACTGTTTACCTTTAACCCATCCAATACATTATAGATTGCTGACAATATATCTGGAGAAGACTTCCATAAAAAGTTGTGACCAAAAAACTATAATGTATAAACGTCTCTGTCTTTCAATGTTTTTATAATCTAATTGTATTGTTCTATAAAGAAAAAAAAGACTCAAAATTACCATTCCAGTTACGTAACTGAACATCCGGAGATTCTACACAAGATTAATCAGAGGCCCACAAAAAAAAAGCCTATTTAATGGTTAAGCGTTTCGGCATCTCCAATGCAAATGAATAATCCGTTCTTGTCACTGAGCTAGAAAAATATGTTATTTTCTCGAAATAAAGTACTTTTCTTTAGCGTTTCTCACCGATATGCTCATAATTTTGATAAGTTAAAACCTACAAATCACATCTTGCAAACTTTCTTACAAAAAGTCTTAAAATATCTCACAATTAGCCAATTATGCCCAAAAGTCCTCAACTGATGAACATAAATATGAAAACTTGTTAGGGAAATGTACACAAATTAACCGGATTTAATTCGTCAACAATTAGAACTCTAATAAGAAGATATAAGAGGCATTATAGTTGTAAATTCTAAGGACTTTTTGGGCATGTACATAATATAGTAATAGCAGCATGTAATGAAACTATGAGAGAAAAGTAATAAACAAAAGTCCTACAATGTGTCTTGTAGCCAGAGCATAGAGAGGAATTGTTCCCATGTCGATCTTCAATTCTACATTGAGGATCGACAATTACCCTAACACTTATAATTTCCAAATTAACCATCAGTATTACTCTTCATCATTTATGGGCACAAACACTCGTCATTACTTTATACCTAGTTATTCTCTTCCGAGAATATCAATAAATATTGCTCAGATTAAATTCACATACGAAAAGAAACCCATAATTTAGAACTCTATTCATCAGTAACTTGTTGGATCAGTGTATTATTCTGTACTTCTGGAAGTTTTTTTTAATTAAAGAAATTTAATGCTATCATCGTGGGGATGAAAATACCTGGGTCTACCTGATTTATAAAAAATACCCAAAAGCTATAAATACTATATACTTAAAAAAGATGTTACTACCTCAGGAATTAAAGAATAATGATAACAGCATTGGAAAAATAAAAAAAACTTTGTTTCGATTTACCAACCACAAAAAATCTTGCACGTTAGAAGTTGCTTATAATTTGCAACTCTAGCAATTAGAGGATTTCATTATAAAAATACATCAACACAAAATCAAGCAGGTATGATTTTTCTCAAAATTAATTGTGGATTGCATTGATATTGTTCTACGAATTATCCTCAATTTTTATCAACTAATTATTTTTATTAATCTTTTAGAAGAGCCGTACTTAAAATCAGTCAAAATTGATTGTCTCAATAAAATAATGATTTATTGAGTTTTTATGACTGAAAAGGGCCATAATTGGACCAATGTATATATTTGAAATTTAAATAAAGGTTACGAACTTTACCTGAACTTCTGTGGTATCTTTATACATCCCACAAATTTACTTACAAACCCGATAATTGACTCAAATATACCTATGAAACTTTGAGCTGTATCTAAAGATGAAGTAAAAAAATAAATTGGGATTATCTCCTCTTTTGTATTTTTGTTCAAGATATGTTGATGCACCATCATATATTGTTGATGTTTTGATGGAAAAAATTTGAGATTTTGTCAAGTTAAGCTAATTTTTAATGGAATTATATATACCATTAAATGTATATAAATAAAAATAAAAGGGTGCAAACAGACTAAGCATGCCATTGCATGCCAATAAAATAAATAGTCAAGAATAACTAAAAATACAATTATCAATTTATTTCATAGTCACGGTAGTATTAAATGCAAAATAGTGTTTTTTGGCCTCCTCAAGGGAATAGCCACATTTTCAAATGCTATTTATTATCTTTTTTTACATATTTTTTTTGGTATTATTGTGGATTGGTTATGACTTTATCATGCAAATTATATATCTATGCTATGACGTGTTACTGTTAACCCTCATTTGGATTCCCTATGGATAAACGTATGTGCCCTTTATGGAAACATACAGTACAGGCTGTAAAAAGATCCGGATCGCCTAGGTATTTATTAAGAGAGTTCCTTATTCTAATTATAACTACACTTTGATGATACTGTCTTCGTCAAAGGTTTATTTTTGGAGGAAAAAGCTAAGAAACCTTGTACTTTGACCAGTATTTTTTTAAGTTAGTATAAACGGTGTTGATAATTTTGGGGCTACCCCCCTAAATTATGAAAGCGAGCAACTCCCCGGACAGAGGAATGCGTAATATGAATGTGATCAGATTTCTCCTTTGTGTACGAATCTGTGAACTAACAATAAAAGGCATCTACAAGTCACGACCTCAAGACATAAATGGGTAGTGGCAATGGATCTGAGTCTTCCAAGGATTTTTACGGGTGAGGCCATAATCAGCAAAGTAAAGGAGATAATTTATATCTCCAACCCATTCCAATAAATTTGTATATTGTGTAATTGCTAAGGAACGCAACATTTTTAGATTTAGATAGTGAGGTAAGATTTTAATCCATACGCATTCAATTATTTTCGTCGAAAATGGTTTAGCCCAATTGTCCTTGACCCTATCCAATAAATTCATTCATACTCATAATCAACCATATGGAGTACAAACATTCGTTACTCAAAACACTCCTAATCGGAGGTAATAGTATATATTAGTAAAACATCTTAAATGCTCTAGGCCACCTATATATAGCCAGACACATAAACAAAGATGTTGACCCAACTCATTATATGTACATCACTGGATAACATTTTATGGCAGGATACATTTTACGATGGTCATAGAGTTGTTATATTATATGATGGCCCGGATTATACCAAACTCTTCATTTACTATTAATTACTCAAATTCCAATTGTGGTTATTTTTAGGTACAAACAATATTATTATTTATTTCATTTGGATTTGCGTAATGAGTTTTTTCTTTTTCTTCGGTGAGGTCGGAAGAGATTAAGAAAATATGGATGAGTAAATAAAATGTGGATTCATTTTGAACAAAGGGTATTTATTAATATGAATTATGACCTCATCTTTACTACAAATATATTTAAAGTTTGTCAAACAGTAGGTATGTTTTGGTGGCAATAGAAGTTATTAAACTATGCATACTCTGGATTGACTAATAATGGATGCAATGCAGAAGTCTAGAGCTCGAACCATTTTATGCATGGACATGACTCGGACTGAGAACGGGGGGAGGGAAAAGTCCTTATACTTCAAAGATCTAGTTGAGCTTCAAGACTTCCCTGATAAGTCCTCTCTATGATACCTATTGCGTTCATCCGGTAATTATACTGTAATGGTTCATGGTAGATGCAAGAAAATGTCGTAGTGTTTTACTTAATGAGATGTGATCTCCTCTTGCCCATCCCTCAATCCAAGGAACAACTCCAAACCTTCTCCCCAAGAATATTTTATAAGAGAATAACTCACAACCTCCTTCAAATAATGATACTTTCGATTTACTTTCATGATCTTGTAAAGTGCTAACTGTCCGAATATTTAAAAAAAAGTTGTTTTTTTACATAATTTCGTTATTATTAAAAAGTTGTGATAATTGAATTTCAACTATCCGCTGTCTTTGTCACCAATTTCGAGATAGAAAGAGAAAATATGACAAACAGGCAAACTTATACAATGTACCGGTCACGATTCTTAGATTTTTATTCCAAGTCAAGTTGCGAGTCTTTGATTGTCTCATCAAGTCGAGTTGGAAGTCTCCAAATATAGAGTTATGTAAGTCAGATTGGATTCTAATGCCTAACTTCTGCTAAAAACTGACCTTGGGCCTCTTTCCCAGCTTCTTTTTGGAGTAAGAAAGGTTGCAATTAAGGTAAAGACGTCAAGCAAAGATGCCACTCCTTGGGATTTATCCCAAGATCTTGGGATATTGTCGTATCCAAGTACCGAATTCTTGGATTTCATATATGCAATAAAAATTGATTCTTTTGTTAAGTTAAATTACTTATATCTTCAAACTTTATTTGTCTAAATCGTTAAAAGTTTGATACTAGTTTAGGCGTTTTCAACGCATTCAAAACGATTTCTCTTTTTCTCTGATTTTAAATGCGGCTAGACGGTATATTAGAAAGAACGGTGGAACATATACGAACTGAAACCTCGTATAGTCTTAGTAACGAAACATAAACAACATAAAGATAGGCGTAAAATGCATGAAGAAAATGGTTTTATACACTTTTCAGCAGATATTACTGAAGCTGAAGATGAAATATAACTAACTGATTCTAGGTGAGTGTCACTTCATTATTTTCTTAAGAATTCAGTTTTGATTCTTTGGACAATCTAGGGAAATTATAAAATTATGATTGGCAACCCTGGTTAGGTCTGATAAATTTGAGGGGTTACGTCATTGGGGGCCAATTTTATTATGTGGTACTATCGTTACAAGTATTGGTTTGGTCGTTTTTAAATCGTTCAGAATTTGTTATAGTTTTGTCTGATTTTAACTGCAGCTAAACAATATATATTGAAAGAAAGGTGAAACATGTTCAAACTGACAGCCTCCCGTAGCCTTAATAACAGAGCTTTAACAGGTAAATTTTCTTAAAGCACATAATGAAAAGTATGTAACTGATTCAAGGTGAGTGTAAAATTGTATTGATAGTCAGTAGTACACTTTTATTATTTTCTTGGGATATCGGTGTTGATTCTTGTGATTTTTAGGGGGATATTATAAAATTCTGAGTCGCATCCTCTGACGTGAATTAATTCTAAAAAAGCACTAAAAAAAAGAACCTGCTTAAAAATTAATATATATATTTTTTTGTCAAAAGGAAGGGTCAGGATTTTTAGGAACGAAGGAAAAATGGAGAATATATAATAATGTATACACATTATATCTTTTTAATTAAAACCTTTTTTGAGAAAAAGTAGGAGATGAGTATAAGGAGGGGGGATAAGGGGGGGTCATTTTTTTATTATTTTTTTGAAACAGAAGATGATATAATTAGAAAGCCTTCATTTTTAATTTAGAAAAAACAAAAAAAAAGTAGTTTTTATTTTAGAAAGTTGAGATCTCAAAGGATATATACATACACGAAGAAGATGAAGAATAGAGAAACTAATGTAAAACATATCGATTTGAATAAAAACAAAAGAATACACACACACAAACATAGAATGGGTCAGTTTGTATTTTTCTTTTTTTTTTCTTTTTTGAAGGAGATTAAATACAAATCCATTTTCCTTCTTTTATTTTTGCAAAGGGATACGGGTGTCCAGCACAGTTCACACACGTTTGGAATGAGACAGTATACAGGGTCGTGTAATACTATTGGAACATAAATTTTGCATTTACGATATCCTGAACAACTGTATGGTGACAAATATTTTTGTTTATTTAATAGCATATTCTTGTTCAATATGGCCTCCATTGAACCCAATCACTCCCTCAATTCTCTCACTGAATGCTCGGCAGGCTTTGATGGTGTTTGCAAAACGGAGCTTTGCAGCCAAGCGCTAGATGACGGCCTTGAACGACTTTGTTTGAGGTGTCTCAGGCGTGTCACTCAAACTCTTCCCAGAGATAGAAGTCCAAGGAGCTCAGATCAGGATATACTTCATGAGTGTGTTCAATCCTGCCTTGAAGGTATGAGTCGTTTTCTTTACCTGAGGCTTGTCTTGAACTTGCCTAATGATGTTGCCGGAGGTCTCCATCTTCTTAACGCTCCCTCGACTGTATTTTTGGGGTGGCCAGTGAGTTTGGTATTGGATTTTGCTTCGTGGGTTGGGTGGAATAATTCGGCGATTGGGTTTCTTATGAGCTGCTCCATCTCGACAACTGACTCAAAATGAAAACAAACGGAACATATTATTTAGTCCCCAATCTCTTGTATGACTAGGGAAAAACTCTTCTGAGATGTACTCAGACGGGGTCTGGATTAGGTCAAAGTTGCTTCCAATTTTAGTGTACTACCTTGTACATACATAGAAAATCGAACATATCAAATAACAAAAAGTGAAAAATTATCAATCTTTTTTGATTACAGAGAGTCGATAATTCCTATAACGGCTATGAACTCTTTGGAATTCCTTGAAAAATTATAAATTATTAGAGAACCTGAGGAATTCGAGCGGCAAGTGACAACAAACACTAGATTCATTCAAAAACTATACAGATTCGATCCCACTGATCCGATTCATGCATGTCCATAGTACTCTCAATCCCTTTGTGTTTAATGGTTTTGGTGTTAGAAGTACGTCCTAAAAATAATTAGGATGAAATTTAGTTTTGACCCCGCCCTGCTATAAATTTTATTAAGCTATTCAAAAGGCGTAGACGTTTATTTTTTTCTATTTCTTGTTTAATACTAATATATTGTAATACTTTAAAAATTACCTCTAATACTTCTTTGTATAATATTTTTTTTTTAATTCATGAATAATTTTTGATTTACAATATACAATTTAAATATTCGCATTGTGGAGTTATTTCTTACATATGCTATTTAAGAGCTTAAAATGGGTTTACTAAAATAAAGTAAGGTTATTTTCTACAATACTCATATAAGTAACATAGTAACATATTAAAAATTCATCAAAATGAGTCAACGAATTCTGTACCTGGGCATAATTTGAGCTAAATATTGATTAAATTTGTAATTTGTATGTTGTTAGAACAAGTACGGTATCATCCGATGGTTTGGGTAGCTGCTAACACATTTGACAACATTAAAAAAATTATATATGGAAAGGAAAACGATTAAATGTAACTAAATAGCTCTCCTTCAATACCAATTTATTTATCTTAAATTTTACTCATAAATAAATATTCTATTACCCAAAAGATTTTTCTTCATATAACTAAAAAATTCTTTGTAACAAGGGCAAGACATAAAGAGTTTAGTCTCCTAATATATTGTAAAACTTCGTTGAAAAGATTCCAAGAATTGAAAAATTGAACTCTGGATCAGTAGGTTAAATTGTCACAAGAGTCTCTTTCAAAGGTACAAGGACTTTAGCTTCATTTAAATCCAAAGCCTGATTGTTTAAAGCCATTTTTAAAAACTTTATCAAATACATCCTTCATTCTCAATAATTACTTTAATTTTTTGGATAGATATGATCTCTTCAAGTTGGAGCCTGTTCAATTTCATTATTTCTGAATCCATTGACTCTTTATACCAATTCAATTGAAACATTGATAACTTCTTTTAGAATAAAATATATCAAATTATTTAATACCGGATGAAGTGCATAAGTTCTGGTGGACGTCTTTTGAGGAGTCGCCGCTATTAATCACGTAGGTATTCAATCCATAGTATGTAGTTTTGACGTGTTCTCGATCATAATCCATTCAAAGAGTTCATTTCAACGCTTATCAGGATCATTGAATACAGCCTCGATTTTACTATGAGCAGGGCATTTGGCAAATTCAAATTTAGTTGTTTTAGAAAAGAAATTTCGAGTCACAATTTAATGTTGGAATACTTATAAAATACTTTTTTCTTTAATTTAAAAAAAAAAATAATCGAATGATCATTTATTCCTTTTTTAATTACTCTGTGGATAGCCCCTATTTATATAAATAAGCGTAGGGCAAGGAGAAATACCTGTAATGATTTCCTCTTAAACTTACTACGATATAACATCAACCACACGTTTGAATGAGGTTTTATACAAAACAACTTTCTACAAAAACTCTTATTGGCATACCTTTTAGATCAATTTGGAGTGGTTTAAGGGGAATTAAATGGATCTGATCGGGATTCTATTCAAGGAATATCCCCACTAGTAACGCAATATCCGGTTTAACAAAACTCCGTGTGACTTCTTAAATTGCTATTCCTTGGAACCCGTTTTGAGTCTATTGAATCGATTAAAAAAATTCGTGAAAGGAGCTAAAGGTCATGCCAAAAAGTCCCTATAAAAATGTTTGGAGGACTGGAAAAAACATTGGCATTTCTGTATTGCACCAATGGAGATTACTTTGAGGGTGAAAAAATAAATTTTAATTATTAAATGTGAAAGGGATGTTTCATTTAACAATTCTCAGTACTTTTTTGACAGAATGACCCGTTTCAATCCAAATACAAATAGTTGAAACAGAGATAATGCTGAAAACAATTTAATTGTATCACATTTTTCTGAAACAACAGAAAAATGTTTTAGTTCATTTAAGTTATTACGGAACTTTGTCGTCTTTTTTAGTATAAAATCTCCTAAAAGATACAACTTCAGACAATGGAAAGGAAACTAATGCTATCCATTTGCCCAAAACAGTGTATTTCTATCTTATTTCTAAGAAACACTCCTAAACTCATTCTGGTTATAACAGGACTTAGGCATCTTCAATCAAAAAATCTTCAATAATACACAACTAAACAGACAATTGAACAGGAGGTAATGACATATATTTTGCTCAAAAACGTCAAAATTATAGCTAATTTCAGTTATAACGGGATTTTAGAGTATTCATTCTTCAAAAATATCATATATAGCACAACTAGATACCTTTGAAAGAGAGAAAAATGTCATCTATTTAGAGCAAAACAATGTCTCTACGGCTCACATCTCAATGAATACTACGAGGTTATATCTTGTCCAGACTGTATTTGCTTCAGAATATGTAAAATCAAGTCAAAGACCAGATATTTTGAGCCTCTTTATTGGTATAATATACAATATTTAATCTCCCAAACAGTTAAAGGCTACAAGTCCTAGGAACATGTCTACAGTAACCTCCTAAAAAAGGCACTGTGTCCTGGTTATAGCAGGACTTTGAACTGTGTATATTCTTTAAAAACCTATTTTTGACTTTTAATATAAATAAAATTGGTAAAAAGACCCGGCACATCTTCTTTTCACCGTTTTTGGATATTCTGAAACTGGTACTGAGAGCTAATGATATCCCATTTGCACAAAAAAAAGTCCTTTAATTATTTTATTTTTTTAAATGCAAAAATTAAAGCCATATATGAAGAAATAACAGGACTTTGGCGCAACCATTCTTTAATAATTTGCAATTTGACACAATTTATAAAAACAGACGATTATTGAAAAGGAATTATTGTGATAGATAGCACCGTCAAAAGAGATGCAAATCCATTGAAACACTCCCTATAACTTCTCTTCCATCTTCTGTATGTGTGTTTTAGATGGTCATTTTGCTAATAAAAACAAAAAGAAATTAAAAAATCGTTAAAGGGGAAACTTTTTTTTTTAGTTTTTTCATTAAAGGAAAGATGAAGGAAGGAGGGTTGGAATAAGAGGAGAGAGAGGGGGGAAGAAATGAAAAATCAATGCAAAATTTTGGGAAGAAAGGATTTTGCATCATCTATGTAAAGGATTAAGAAGGAATCCTTTATGAGGATTTGGTTCTGTTTATTTTTAGAAAATGAAAGAAAGAAAAAAGAGCTCCCTCTGGGTGGCAGAAAAAACATTCTTTTACCTATTGTTACCTACATTTGTATAAACCATAAAGAAAGAGAGAGAAAGAATAAAACATTTTCTTTATATTTATAGATGAAGAAAAAATAATATGTAAAAGGAATTCGGGAATCCTTAAGAAAAGGAAAAAAACAAGATGGAGGGAAGAAAAAAAGGAGAAAAAAAGATGGTGGAGAAAAGAAAAGAGTACAGTTATGAATTATGATGATCATTGTATTTCTTTCTTCGGCACCTGTCTATGTACTATTATTATTCTCTGTGTTTTGATAAAAACACATCAGGGATGAACAATGATGCCTCTTTTTCGTCTTTACAAAGTGGTCATTTCCCTTTAAATATCTATCCTTGTCCCCTTTTCTTCTTATGTTAGTCGTCTAAAAATAGATAGAGTCCCACATAATAATCCCCATTTCTTTAAAAGACGTGAAAAAAACAAGATATTTATACTTTGATCCAGGATCTTCTTCCACTGGGTTTCCTTTTCAACCACTTTCACATGATACTTGTGTTATTTGATGTATCAGTAATATAGGTTCTCCGGATGAATTTAAAACAGTACTATACTAAATAGACATTAGATTAGCATTTTTCCTTCTTGTACGCGTTCCCTTATGGCACTGCATATGGAGTTAAAATGGATTATGGACACTCAAAAATGTGTTATATTATAATAAAGGATATTATTTTAAATGTGCATTAATAAATGCTCATAATTGAGCCATGCACAACATTTTGAACATTAGAAATCCCTTTGCAGCATGCTTCCGACCGTCATAAATATACAAATGATGGTTTATCGACCATAAATGATATTAAAAAGACTATTTTATGAACCAATATCTTTTATATATATTAAAAACAAGTCTGAGTTCATATATATGTTAAATAAAGCCCAATATTGTATACACCTATTTGATTAAATTACAGGCTTATGATTCAAACTTGTGGTATGAGTTAAGGTATACAAGAATTGCTTTGATGTTGACGACTCATAAATGCTCAACTTATCTTTTTACATTATATATATTTCTTAGACATATTTTTCCAGTTATATGGTTTATTCATATCTTTAGGATGATTTGAGATATACCCGTTAATATTAACTACATGTAGTTTTTATACCCTTAGTTTGACCCTGCTCACATAAAACCTGTCAATTTTGAATTCTTGTGAAGATTCATTTTTGATAATTTTGGTTCAATTTGCGGCGTCTTTAATGGATTAAATATAGTAATTTATTCATAGAAATGCAAACGCTTCTAAAACATATTCTATACCCTAAAATAAAGACAAATGATTATCAAAACTCACTTAAAAGATCCTCAAATCAACATCAATGTGAATTATTCAATGCATTTATTGATTATATCCACCAAAATATATTAAACATACAACAAAGGTAGTATTTGGGTATGTGGAATATTTTCTATTGCTGAACATTGGACAAGTATGGTCAATATGCGTAGTAGTGTTGCTGAAAAACCGAAGTCTGTATGTAAGATCGTACATAAACTGTTTGATAATTACGGGGCTCATATGCTTAGGTGCCTTCCAACACTTCACCATTTGCTCACGGTCATGTAAGCCCCTACATGTTAAATTAAAATCGAAACAAAACGCTCAAAAACATGTTTATTTAGATATAAACATATATTTTTTATATGCATTGGGGTCAATATCAGTTGCTTAACTGAAAACTCTAGGGTCAAATGCAAGACTAACGAATGACCTATATGAAAAATATTCTTCGATTGTTCGGAGTTATGCTTAATTGCCCTGTAGACATTGATGCCGGAATGGATGGTCCAGGGCCATTGGTCCCTCCCTTTTTGAAGAACAATAACAATAAAAATTTGCATGATTATGCTGTAATCTTTATATGACATCATTTTTATAAAACTAACCTCCCCTTTTTCATTTTTGAATTGGTTTTGGCGTCCTTACACATAGCATTTCCCTGATTGTCGTTGACGTTCCTTTACAGCACTGCATACCCACTTAAAATAGGTCATATGCACTCGAAAACGTGTTATATTATAATAAAAACATATAAATTTGAATCCAAATGAATCAGAGCTCCTAGTTGAGCCATGAACGACATTCACAGCACGCTTTCAACCCTTATAAACACACAAATGACAGTCTATGAACCATAGTTGGTACTAAAAAGACTATTTTATGAACCAATATCTTCCACGTATATTAATAACAAGTGTGAGTTAACGGTACATACTCAATGGAACGGATTTATATAGCTCAAATAGTCCCTTATCTTAGAACCTTTAAAGAGGGGCTATTAGTATCCACAAGAGTTCAGAAAACATGGGTCATCTTTATTGTCTGAAAGAAGATACAAATATTTCCTTCTATTTTTTGTCAAAAAGGAATCTAATAACATATTTTTAACCCTTTATGTGTGCACATACATTTCTAAGGCTCATCTTTCTTGTTCTTCTTCGACAATCATCTTTTCCTCTGTGCTGGTTAGAATGGATGACAATGGAAGAAAAAACAGGGGGGAATAGTCCTGCGCATTCTTATTGACGAGATTAAATTCGAATAAACACTTATGGTTATAAAAGAAAATGATGGAAAAAAAATATACAATATTTTTTCATAATTAATTCCCTGGATGATAGTTTATTTTGTACAAAGTAGGGGAGACCGGAAGACATTTGAAACTGTCCACGTACCCATTTAAAAAAATATTAATGTGATTTTGAAATTTAAAAAAACGTTTAACTTTAGACGAATATTTGAGTATAGTACTTCATAATATTGTAGGGATTCCGGAGTGAGATGTCAACACTCTATGCAGCCTTCTCGGCACTGACACCGGTACGGAGGAGACCTTTTTTTGTGGCTCCGACATTTTCACCCTTACAGACATGGGATAAAAACAAATTTTGTTTATTTTTGTTTCACCTGTTGTTTAGTTACATCATGAAGCCTTGTAATTACAAACAATTGAGATAAAATTGTAATTAAATGCTACTGTAGGCATTAGGCATTATTGCATTGTATACTACTTGATGTCAATGAAACACACTGATATTTGAATTAAATCAAAGTAATATGTATTGAAAATCACTAATAATGGCCAGATTTGTACTTTTTTTTTTTATTAATTAGGGATTAGAAAAGTAAAATAATTGTAGTTTGTTAGGACCCCCAAATGAACGTGAATACGCTCTATACATATGTGATGTAAATTGAATAACTGACGTTTTTTTTATGTTCAAAAAATGGTACACATGCAACGGAGCTCTGTCTCCCCTACTTGAATTATAACTCAAATTGTGGATATTTTCCTTCCTTAGAGAAAATAAATTGAAAAGTAAAAATAAAATAATATAATAATAATCCGGGCTAAAATGACGTATCTCCAAGATGTAAACAGAAAAATAAATCATTTCTTTTTCCAAATACACTCCAAGTAAAAAAAAAATAGAAAAACAACACCAGCTGAAGTTAGCAGCTGTCATTAAGGGTTACAATACTCTGTACAACATACAATATGTATTTATTTATATGGTTCTTTTTCTTTCTTAATAAGCTAATCAATGCTCCGTTCCTTTCCCCTCAAGGAAAGAAGAAGCAAATCCTTTACTTGCTGCAATTGTGTTGTTTTTTTTGTGAATGGTTTTTCTTGTTGTTTTTTTTCTTTAACAAATCTTCTTGGGAATCATTCATTTAAATCTATAATTAATATGTTTTGTTTCCTTTCTTTAATATGGTCATTAAAATGTATATATTTGTCGTTTTTTTAAACTCATTCAGTTGAAGCAAAAATAATGTTATTTATATTCTGACAATTTTCTAATTGTTTTATATTCTATATATTATATGATTCCAGGACCCTTTGATGATAAACTTATCGGTGAAAGCCACTTTGTTCAATGACCACATTGACGAACAGAAATTTGTCGAAAAGAATAACCAATATGTTTGATGTTGTGATACAATGTGAATATCTCGTAGACTACTACATGGACAATCAATAATTATAGAGTCAGAGACGATAAAGAAAGGATGGATCCACATTTTCTTGGATCTGAGTTGTTTTGGATCATTAGACATAAATAAATATTTGAGTAAAGTTCAGATACCCTAGCTTTCGTATCCTGCTCCGAAATCAAATTTGTATCAAATTTTATTAGCAATAAAATAGAACCCCGATTAAGATAACATTTTTACGGATTATTGATATCAAAACAATGAATAACCCAATATTATTACTGTTAGAATATATTTTAGAATATAACCTTGGACACCACGTTACCTTTATTGTATCTCGCAACCTTTTATACTAAAAGAAGCAGATAAAGGCCAAATCAGTGGGTCAATTCAGTCAAGTCTTCCAACTATTATACTACTATTCAGACATACTTCATAATTGTTCAAAGCTTAATAAGAACTCATTCTTATCCGACCAATCAATGTTAAGGACACTGATTAGAAGAAAAGGAGAATAAATTTCAATCACTTGAAAATCACTTGGATCTTTTTTATGATCATTACAATTTTGAGTACCCGAAGCCAGTTCGGGTATCGGATCTTTTCAAGTACTACAAGTTTACTTAAACCGTACCCGAGTACACTGGATGAGGGTCCAAGAACCCTCCTACCTTTACTCCGGGATAGAGGAGCGTCGATCAGGATATGACCAGGTACATAAGAGCTCCAACACATTCGGTCCAAACGATTGTTTCATTCGCTTTGTCCATTGTGTCTCAAGCATTGATTGATTGACTTTTCCTCTACATTAAACATTTTTCTATTTCTAATTTATTAGGTGTAAAGATTTTGACACCAAATTAAGCTATTATTATTTAATTTTTTTCAAAATGGAGTCTGGATAATATATCTTATATTTTATAACTAATTAATTATTGTCAATTTTAATCAGAAAAATATTCTGATTAACTCTTTAGAAACGTCGCCAAATGCAAGTAAATTAAGAAAAATTCATTGTCTTAGAGTGTTAATTTCGTCAGCTATGACTAAACGAATATTTGTCAAATAAGATTTTTTGAGACGATTACGAGGCAAAGACGAAACAATACTTTTTTTTGAGTGTTTTTTCTGACTAAAACAAATATTTTCTTCTTTTGACGAAAAGAAAGACGATACTTTAATGGGACGAAACAAGACGAAATTAACATTATAAGCATAATGAAAGAATTAAGAATTGATAGATTTTCTATATAAGGAGCCATATTGAGCCCATTTAACTTTCTCATAAATGTAATGAAGGATTTAAACTATAGTTAATATTATGAGGTATCTCAACTCATCGCAGAAACCTTAAAACCTTAAATTTGAAGGAAATATGTCTATAAAATATTGGGTTGTACTCATAAATGATGTAAAATATATAAATTGTTTTTTGTGTTTTGTTGATTTTTTTTTCTCAAGATAGTTTTTGAGTTAACCCATCAAACATATTGATTGCATTTGGTTTATTCCAAGGACAATTAACATTTTTCATTATTTTTTTCATCCAATATATATGAAATCTAATTTGTTAAATAACCTGCCTTTGGGAAACTCAAAAATAAAACTTCAGTTCTGTAACTCAATCCGGCTCTGAGCTCTTTTTCATTATAAACGTCATATATATTTGTCATTCAGACCTTTGTGTTTTGGATAGTAATTCATAAATAACATATATCAAACAGATGCATAAAATATCTCATTTGATAGCTATTGCATTATGCAACGAGATGACATTAACCATTTTTATTCTGTTATAAAAAAGTATGGTTGACCTTGACAATATTTTTTTACCTTAAATATTTCAAACAGTATATCCTCTGAGTTTGATAAAAAAATGATCAGAACAAAATCAAATTATTATCTCACGTTAACAAAAGATTAGAATGGCCTTGGAAAATATGAGAAGTTTAATTAATTCATATAAATAAAATTCCCCATTTAATGGTTTTTAGAGGTATGATCTTTTATAAAGTTAAGCAAATGGTGTGTTTTTAAAACAATTCAGTGCGGTATTCATTATCATAAATGGTTATCATTATAATGTATTTTGCATCCAAAACCAATGGTTTAGTTAATGTATTGGTTGTATGAATACTAAGAAACACAATAATAATTAAGCTAAGCTACTGATATAATAACTAAATTATTTCATGTGTAGACTTAATGTCAGAGTAATGACGTCATCATATCATACACGGATTCTTATTATGAAAATATTCACGGATTAATTTATTGTATAGGTTCATAGATAGGAAGGCATGGAACAGTATAGATTTTCGGGGAAGATTTAGACTATCGGAGGGAGCAAATAAGTATTAGCTGATTTATTAAAAATCATTGATAATTAAAAACATAGTAGGTAAACATATTAAAAAGCTTTGGCTAAAAATTAATAACAAACACCCTATAATAATTAATTGTCTTGCCAATATTTTAGACGGGCTATAATATGCAAAGTCTTATGCATAGGTAGTATAGATCAATAATAGGAATGTATCAATATGGGATAGTTAAAATAAGATTACCTTTGAACGGTTATATTAGTTGACATCCTTTTTTGACGTGGTGTCAATTTGACAACCCAGCAATGTTAAAACTGAAGAAACTCGCGATTTATCTCGACGTGTATATGTTGTGTACAAGTTACGATAGAGTACAAGGTGTAACTCGTATAAATAAATTGTACAAGTTGCAGTTTCTTCGTTTTAAATTGTACTTATTTTATTACAGGAGTCCTTTTAATTATATACTAATTAATTGAAGCTATGTAAATCATTTCATTTTATTAAATTAATATACACATTTGTTATGTATTAATGAGTAATACAACTGTGGGCATTTTATGGAACCATCAATGAAATTTCAATTATCCTTCTCATACTAAATTAGTCATTATTCATTAAAAATTCCCTAATCCAAAAAGTAATAGAGAGAAATTGAAAGAGAGCAAACCCCTCCCGGCAAATGTGATTACTTCTAACTGGAAGATATCAAAGTAGTTCGGAAAAATTTCAACTATTGAGATTAGTATTCGTCACCTTGATAAAACCGCTAAAGCCAGAGTTTTCTTAGACAAATCTCCAATGCATAGCTCAACAGGGCATTTTATATTTATAAATATTGTATAAGGATTCTAACATCCCAAATATCTCTGTATTTTGGGAGCGGGGGAATACGGTTCAATAAACCCTTCATGAATCTTAAAAGTTTCAATTTGTCTCTCAGTGTCTGTACATCTCATTTTTAGTTACAACTTGTACAATTGACGTATGCCTACAAACATAAGAGGATAATTAATTTACTTTTTAGTTTTGGGCATAAAGTAGGCACGAATATTTTTGACAAGTTTAAATTTAAAAAAAATATTGGGGTTTTTTTTTATATGGAAGACATGTGTTTACTTGAAATTCAAGATCAAGTCCAGAATCTAACGGGAATTTCAAGTCTGAGTCCCAAATCTTACAAGTAACACACTTACGTATAGAGCAATCTGTGTATCCATCTTGATGAACACTACGACAAAAATATGAAGAAAAAAAAATTATATTATACACTGCAAAGTGGTCTACATACAAGAGTATATGATTGATCGAAACTTAAGTAACAGTAGGTAAATATTATCCCGAAAACTAAGAGTTACTGGTTGATTATCTATATTTATAAATCATATATAAGAAAAAATAACTAACATGTACTAGTATTTACATATCCAGTTTTCTAAAAGAAAAGGATTTACATCCAGAAGATCATTCTTCATTGGTGCTCTCTGGTCACTTAGAATGAATTTCATAAAAGAGAACTATCATTGGACACGCACTTGTGAAGATAGCATTGATACTTATGTGTACGTAAGAACACAGACGTCCGGGAAATACATGGAAGGATCTTTTTTTTATGGGATCAAGGGTTTTTTTTCCTCGGAGTCCATTAATGATTGCATCCTTCAATGCTATTTTTCTTAAGCTATGGTGAAATTTTTGAATAAAGAATAAGGGATTCTCAGTGTAGAGCCCATGCAAACTCCCTTTTACTTTAAAAAAAAAACCACACGCAGCTGCATAAATAAAAATGCACTATTGGGCCCCAAACTGACGGGGGCCTTAATAAACGTTTATGAATAATACAAAAAGGAAGGTAGTCCTAAGATAACGTAGCAAAACCTGCGTGTCCACAACCCTGTGGCACTACTTAAAATCTCGCCATGGGCACCGGATTTGATTGAATACTATAGCGATAGACTCAGGATCACCGATTCCAGGGACGACTATAAATAATATTAATTAAAATAAATTCACTCAACGCTCATTAAGTAATTATACTCCTCATATTTATTTTCTTAAAATAATAATCGTCATTTACATAAGTGAAGGCTTCCTTTTCAGGGTTCATGATTATCTTCTTAATATATATATTTTCTCGCTATTTATGAACCGTATTGTTTTTATTTTGTTATTTTCTTTCTCTCTTTCTTTAAGGTTCCTGTATCCTGAGTAACTACATATGTATATTTAGACCATAAAATAGAAGAATCTTTCTCAGGGGGGAAAAACATAAAAATACTTATTAATGGCTATTATTTGTGGTTGTAATTTGTCCAGGAGGTTCCTTCTTCTTACCGTCGTTTATCTATTTATAGGTGGTTTACAGCAGAGCTTCTATACATACATATAGTAGTTCATACATACAGGGTGGTCCAGAGTTATAGCCCAATTAATAGAGTTGTATAAAGTATGACATTGACGAGTGCAAACTTCATTTTTTTTTGTTGGGAATCTAAGCATGATTATATATTTTCCAAAGTTCTTATCATTGTTCTTGAATCCCTTGATGGATTTTACAAGAGATATATCGTTTTCAATTTCTCGTCTTAAAAGGAAAAAATAGATAATTTAAGTGAGTTTTTATTGGGATTCAAGTGCTCCGAAAGATAAATACTCTTGATACAGATTGACTTGAAAATAATGAGTCCTGAACATGTACTACGAAGTGGAAGGAAGTTCTTAAGATTTAAGGACTCTATGATGGATTTGAATCTCTGACCAGGATGACTTCTATGGGAATTAATGAAAAACAATCCTGGATTTTTGGAAAGGTGCAGCCTTTCCAGTAGATGAATATCCAAGATCTATGGGTCTTTAAATCCGCAATTATTCTTCTCTTGTGGAAGGTTGATGAATTCCCCCTCTCCAAAAATTCAAATATCGTGAACTGATTTTCTGTCTTGCAGAAATCAGGGCTTTTATATATTTTTTATATGATCTCAGGTGTGTTGCTTTACAAAAAATAAATTTAATTTTTTAGAACTCCCCAAATAATTTTCAAATTGTTAAGATTACCACGTTAATTTTCTGTTTCTATTGTTTTTACATAACAACAGGTCACATTTTATATAAATCACCCCATTAACTACTGTGTGTAGGTGGGATTCTCTCAGATTTCCTCAGGTCGTATACCTACGAGAAATAATGTATATAATTCACCACAACTTAGCTAATTCATCGCTTACTATTTAATTTATTGGAGCGGATTACGCAATTCAAAAAAGTTGGACCGTAGGTCCTTAAAAAACAACCTTCTTACAAGCAGTGATAATATGTAAAAAAATGAAGAACGTTATAATTCAAAATAAATGAATATTTAAGACTAGTTTAAAATTTATTATTCCTTCTTAATATATATAATGAAATTCTGAAATTTTACAGTATTTATGATTTTTTTCATATTGGAGTCGGGGGGAAAAATGAGATGACAGTTGTAATGGTTTGAAAAAAAAAATCAAAACCTCAAAGAAAATTCAGTGACAAAGTGTTGCCACAAATTTGTTTCGAATCAGGGCAAGCACATTGAACGAAATATTGGTCAATGAGTGGACAATATGAAACATATAAAAAGTATTTAGACGGAATAGGGGCTCGAAACTTGCAGTAGCATTTGGGATTACGTCATTACATAACCAAACGACATTTGAAAAAAAGAAGTTTTTTTTTTATCCCACGTCTCTAAGTGTAACAATGTTGGAGCAACAAACAAAAAAGGCAAGGCCTATACGATCTCAGTACTGAGAAGGCTAAAAAGATGACTGATGGTATCTCCATCCAGACTCACTACAACATCAATAAGTCAATTATAGCCCCATACATCTAAAAAGAACGAAAACTTATCCAACAACAGTATGTCTCATTTTTGGCCAGCCTTCATGTGTCCAACCTCCAGCTCTCACCTCAACCCCTTGTACCTTGCAGTTTGAGGTGTCTGAGAAATAACGTCTGCTCCACTTCTAATCCAAATTTCGATAAGTGCCGAGCAGCCATCATGAGAGCGGGGAGTGCCAGGGCACGTACTTCATCTTCAAGAGCTTTCAATCGGTTCACCAGCATGCCGAGGCTCTTATTGCTAGTGAAGGATGACATAAAGAATAAAAATATGGCTAAATGTAGCATTGCAACATATCCCAAATTGACCTTTTGAGTTAGTTTTTCTTGATTGCATAACAATCACGTTTTTCGTACATTAGTCATGCAAGTTTTGGGTCCTCACTCTGTATATGTTCTAATACAAACATAATAAATGAGCAATTTAACTTTTTTAATAGGACTCTAATTTTGAAGCTCCCTGTACAAACATACTGGACTATGTATTCAGACGACGTCTTTTATTATTATATCCAAGAACTGTCAAAGTGGGTGGTCACCAGTGTGTGTCTCTTGCTTTTTGGTTGTGGTTGAATATTATTATAGGGAGGATCAAATAGTCAATATTTAAGAGTCAACAAAAAAAAGGGGCTCTGTTGTTATTACTATTATTGATATTTGAGGGATGAATCTAAGAAGAATGAACTAACTAACTATTTACGTGGATACACACCCCGTATAGCCACCATACATTCCAATACGGATGGTTATAAAATATTATTGACTTTAACTTTTATTTTTGTACAAAAAGGAATTAACAATGTTCTCACACATCCTTCAATACATATAACATGTCCATAAAAAACCATCGTTTCTGATAGAGAACTTTAAAGCTTATAATAATATATGTCCCACCCTTCATGAGAATGGTCTACATTTATTAGGGGTTTCTCTCCCGGTATTTCTCAGGGGTTTACATCTTCGGTAAATCCACGATAAATCCTCTCGCAGTTAATTATTCCATGATTCATGTTTCCTTTAAGTAATTCAATTCAGAGGTAGGACAAGTCCTTATTCTTATAGCTGTAGTAAATAGGAACATAACGTGTGCAATTGTTGGTAGTCAAAGGATTGTTTTTATTTTTGATTTGCAATGCTGTTATACTATTTAGATATGAAATAATCACGATTGTGTGTGTTGATAAAGGACAGAGAGTAACCAGGGAGCTCAATGGGGCTGGAGGGGCTATCCAGCCCGAATACCCAAATTTCCAAAAATATACAAAAAATCCAAAAAAATTGATTTTCTACTAATAGCTTTGGATTTTTAAAAAAATTTAATATTTATCATGTAATATTTTATTTTTTTCCCTAAAAAAATCAATTTTTTCTTAACAGCTGTGAATTGTTGAATTTTTCTCCAAAAAATTTAATATTTGAAATTTTTCTTCAAAAAATTTAAAATTTTGAATTTTTATTTTTGAAATTGTTTCCAAAAAAAAAATAGATTTTTCAATTTTTTTATGAATCGTTGCAGAACTTTTAAATTTTTTCTCAAAAATTTAATTTTTTGTGAACAACTGTGGATTTAAAAAAAAAGTTCCAAAAGTCTTCCTTTTTTTATGAATGACCATGGATTTTTGAAATTTTTTCATAAAAATGAAATATTTGAAATCATACATTGGATTTCTTTGTTTTTTTAATTTAATTTTTTAATTATCTTTTTAAATTCCAAAAACCAAGCCCTAACCTTTCCCTATAAAAAATAATCCTGCGGACGTCTCTTTTAATAATAAGGAGCTATTGAGGAGTTTTAAACAGTGTTGAACTTTACGTAAAATTGAGGATCGACATCGCATTCATTCCTGTGTTATATGTTTTTGCTACCTATACCTATAGACAGTGGAGTTTGTATCCATTTCCTTGCTCGCAGTTAATCTGATAAAATGTCATGGCAGCTAATCTGCACTTCTCTTAAACATGCTCCTGTTGTCATGGTTACCATTTCATTTTTCTGTTTCTTTTATTTTTACACACCGGCGGGTCATATTTTAAACAATTCTACTTGTACTCCAAGTAGAGTCACAAATCTTTTGCTCACAAGTCCATGTCCTTTAATATTTTTATCGATCCTCAGATTTATTTTAATTTCATTTCAAGTCCATAACTATAAATTAAATATATAGTCCATACAAGTGTTTAGGCTTTTCTTTAGTTAATCCTAAACTAACTTTAATCCATAAAACCGACAAAGGTCTCGAGCACAATTATTATTGTCATAGGCCCCGATGACGACAAAGCCAATATTAGGAATAGTTTTTATTTGTCAGTTTAAATCTAGTCTCATGTCATTGTTCTCAAGTCCAAATCCTTGAATATTTTCGAGTCATTATATTAATTCTAAATTCATTCCAAACCGTAATTGGATAAATATAGTGTCAATAGTTGTTTTCTTTTCCGAGACTTTTTTTGAGTTCAGTATAGAGTATATTTCAAGTCACGAGTCTAAAGTATTCAGTCAAAGTCAAGACTTGATTTTTTGACTACAAGATCAAATTCAGTAGCAAGAAGTCCTCAAAATAATCCATATCTAGTCGCAAGTCCTAACCTGTATAATTCATACAATGAAAAGTTAAATTCACTTTTGATATAAAGTTTTAAACGCTTTAAGTATACTACACTGTAACAAATGATGTGATATACTGATAATAAGGATGTCCATAAGATGGGATTGGGATGGGATTATTGAAGAGAAAAACATAGTTTACAGATTAGAAAAGGGAACCATTTTTGCTACCATTCTTTATAAATTGCCGTAGAGTTAACATTTATCTTCCAAGAATCCTATATCCGGGACCTAATATTAACAAGAGTCTTAGTTAATATCGTAGGTATCACTTCCACTTTCTCATCGGACTCTACAAAAATCCCATCCCCACCTATAGGACAGCAACAACAAAAGAATGTTTAATTAACAAATACATATGAGTAAAACTAAGTTAAAATATAAAAAAAAGTCTAGAAATATTAAACAAATTTATTAAATATCTCAGTATTTATCATTTAATAAATCATCCTGGAATTTAGAGGGATCTAAAAATTGTTTTCTATGAATCTTACTGAAGGGCAATTTCCTTGCAAATGAGAAACTCTAGTTTACATATACCAATTAAATATGAGAACATTCTGGATAGACTCTCAACTGTATCGATTTATGTTCATTCAGTTTACTGTTGTTTTATAGGATCCAGCTGATTTTTTTTAAATTTTTTTTTGAACAGGGGCATTAACAAAATATCAGTTGAAGTATGAATATCATTATTTATCTACCTATTATTAGTGTGTTATAAATCACTTCAGGATTTATCAATCCAGGATATCTCATGTTATCTCAAAATATATATATGATACAAACTTAATCGTGTTAGTCCCTTGCTTTTTTTGTGTTTAAAATAATTATGGGGACTTTACATGTACAAACTGTATACTTAAAAATTAATTTCTGATAAACTAAATTATAAAGGATATAACTTTATATTTAAAAAGTGTATCAGAATAAAATTTGTAAAAGGAAAATGTAATCAAGTGTTTTTAGCACCTATTGTTGTAATTGTTAGAGATCTGTGATAAGATTTCATGACGTAATCATCATTGTTATCATTTTTGATTGTGCTCTCGTTGGCATCCAGGATAATGATAGAGTTCGCAATTCACTTCATTTTGTTCCAAATACTTCCTTGGACTCTCTCAACTAATAATCCAGCATTTTTAGCATATTTTATACACCAAAGAGAGCAAACTCCAACAATCTTGGTTACGTATTTTCTTGCCAAATGTGCGTGAAATAGATACTCATCTCGAAAACGAAGCTGTATTGTCCGCAAATAAAGAATCTAAAACAGATTTTTATGAAATAATTAAACCAACTCATCTCGAAAACGAAGCTGTAAAAAACAGATTTTATGAAATAATTAAACCAGACACATTAGAATACGCAACCTTGAGTTATAATTTCCATTGTTATAATGTAACATCCAATCAGAACTTGCAACACGAACTCTAGCCTCACTGAATTATAGTCAAACTGACACTACAGGCTCGACTCATGTTCGAAGTTCAAGTTCAAGACTTGCAACTTGAAGTGAAAAGATCAATTACGGTACCAACAAATAAATTGACTTAAATCTTTATTGTACATTATATTTAGAAAGAAAAATGGACTATGAGCTCCGAAGATGACGTCACCTTCAATGATATTTAAATGTTCAAATAGGACTAGGAATAGAATCGGACTTGAATCTACTTGATAATCAAAAATATTCTGTTTTTCAAATCATTATTTTAACAATTTAATCGCCTTTTATAAATTGATTCATTAAATTTTAATAGAAATGTGATAACTTAATCAAATCTAGAGGACACATACTAACGACTAGAATTTGACTTGAACTTAATTCTCATATAACATTTAAAATCGGAGGTAAAAAGATTCGCAACACGACTGTAACTCAAACAGGTCAAAGGCTCAGGACTTGATTTGGACTTGTACAAAACGAATCTTGAACTACTTTGTCGTCTTCAAATTATACTGAAAATATTATCATTGTCAATTTTAAGAAATAGCATTGGGGCACTTACGCTAGCTAGCCCTTTAAAAAACGACCAAAATAGGAACTTGCACAAACTTGATGGACAAAATTCAAAATAAAAAAATAAAAAATGTACAGTAAATGTCAAAAAGTGAAATGGACTTTGTCAAAAAGTCTCAAATTTTGAATTAAAGTGAAAACAAATTATTCAAAATTTTGAATTAGTCAATTAATATTTTATTAATCTCAAATCCCAGACACGGTAAAACCGGTCTTGGATATTAAATACCCTCTCATAAATAACGGATTTTACAAGGGTTATCTGTAGTATTTTTCATTTTAAAATCCTTCCTTTTAAAAAATTTCCTTATACAAAAAAGAATGTTATGTCATTTTCTAAACTATTTTTAGATTTTTTCTTTAAAAACGCACTTCAAGAAAAGATTCCAATCAACCCCTCAAAAATATTTCATTTTTAAATTATTTTTAAACCCCGTTGTTTCATAAGAAAATAAAGGGTCCGAAAAACTAATTAAGTATAGTAAAAGAAATGGTTCATTGAACTCATCCCATGATGAATATTTTTTTCTAAAGGAGATTTCCGTAAGAATAATAGCTACATATAATATTTATGTGATCTAAAAAGAACTTAGAGAAACAAATCTTTTTGTTTTGATTTAAACACTTGTTCCATCACTTACAAATAAATCTCCTAAATATCTGAGACCCAGATAGCATCAAAGTATAATATACACTTTTTTTTCCTCTTAAAATTATGAATATAGTAACATATTCTACACTATCAGAGAATATCTGCCTACACATATTTGAACGGGGAAAAGTTACGAAACTAGATGGCTCACAACAATTTAGCAACCCCGGAATGTATTTGCAAGTGGGGGGGGAGGGGGAATTATATACACCGTGCTTCAATGAATCGCTGGAAAAATTTAGCCAAATGGTAGAAAAATCTTTGTTATAAATTAATTATTTACATATTCAACCTTCATTTCTCAAAATGTTCACCTTCTGCCTCAATCATGGCCTCAATTTTACCCCTGAAGACATTGAAAAACCATATCAACATAGTCGTTCGGCATGGCAATCCATTGCTCCTTAACATTAGCTTTAAGGGTGTTGGCAGACAAGTGGGGGTTGGCACAGGCTCTACATTTCACAGAGCCACAGATTCCATAATCTTGGGAACATCAAAACAGGATGGGGCTCAAAGATTGGATGGTCAATTAATGAAAAGTTTTTCCCTATCCAGTTTGCCAATTTTGGCCGATTCAGTGAGTAGCTGACGTATCTTTCTGATATATGAGGTCATATCAAAATTTCTCAGTGCTCTGCACACTGTGGCCTCCGAGACACTCAACTCCCCAAGAAATTTTTCGTATTGACCTTGTTAGATTGTCCTGGAATGTATCTCCTAATTGCTCCAACTCATCAATCCTTACTTTCTTCTGCTCTCCACTACCTGGTTTCCTCTACAGACTTTTCACTCATCCTTGATCTTCTTCTTCACCTCATGAATATATGTCTTTCTGAAAGGGACTGTCTCAGAAATGGGGGCAAGTATTATTCGGGTGCAGATCCAGGCAGCAACTCATTGTCTTTTTTTTCTATTTCGAACAATTTTTTGCTGTCTGATATGATCAAATTAAATATCAAATGAAAGTTGAAAATTCAGATCTTTAAAACTTCTGTTCTACAAAACCTCGAAAATTTACTTTTTTATCTAAAATTGTCTTTAAACATTTTTCCTTGATTTGCTGACGCAGATTGGAATGGTGACGTCTTGAGGGGGGAGGGGCTGCATGATTATTTTTAGGAGGCGTTTTGTACTTATGTTGGGAATTTCATAAAGATATTTTTACCAATGTCAAATTTGGCAAATATTTTAATGTTTCAGAAGTGACACGAAGCAGAGCCTAAATTTGAAAGATTAAACTTTATTCCCAAAATAATTTCATTAATTTTTTTATTGTTATAGCTTAACAATTTCGGTTCCCTGCTCCACAGCAACGAGCCCTTTTTCTCGAATGTGAAAATAGCTTTTGCCATAAAATTGACATCACAATTTAAAAAGATAAAAATCCTTAAATTGGGAGCTGTTGGAAAAAAAAGCGGAAACAATATATTTCTAATAATGTACATAAAATATATCCGGAAGGTGGTGTGACAGTCTGTAGTTTATTGTTTAAAAAATGGTACATGCTCAGAAGAAATTTGACAGCGCCCTCTATTTGAGAAGCATATGTACATTTTACTTTTTATTAAAAATAATATCATACACGGAGTTGCATTATTTTGCCCAAGATGGCGCCACTTTCTGTAGCTTTTTTTCGAAAGGATACTAAGTAAACAACGCTCATACCTCATTAACTTTTCATTGTCTTCCATAATGTATATTAGATCAATGGTTGATTTTAGCTGTCAATAATTATATCGAGATTAAAAACTTACTCATTGATGAGAAAATTGTGATAATGTAGTATTAAATACAAAAGAGTCAATACACGTGTTGCAAGTGTTTAGTATATTTTTCTTCATTACATATGTGGTACGACAACACAAATGCAATCTAAAAGGATTTGTCTCAAAATAGAGTCTGGAATGCATTTGTATTAATATGACGAATTATGATCCATTTCTATCATTAAATAATACGTATTAATCCTTTGTAGGAGCCATATTGGGGTCAATATAAAGTTTTTCATCTATAACAAAGCCTTTAAAATATAATTAAATATTTTAGGTACCTCAACCCATCCCCGAATTTGATAACAGAGAAAACGTGTCCATGAAATATTGTGCTGCACCGTGGTGTCCATTGAAATCTGAACGCTTACTAATTCAATCATTATTGGAGGTTGAGTGATTAAAATTAATTCATAGTTCGATGTATTAATGTATAAACAATTATTTACAATACAAAACAAACCTCTGCTCTCGTGTTTACGTACAAGTCGTGAAAATGACACTTACACGGGATCAACGAATTTCCATTCATACACTCCAAGCAGTTGGGCGTCTCTAGGACCACCGTCTTCACCGGAAGCAAGTCCGAAACTTTGGAGAGGACGAAGGGTTCTGTCAAAAAGGCTAAACTGGACTCGAAGAAGTTAAAAAAAAAACACCACAGGTCAATCTCCTCAAGTACATGAGGGCCGCCCATCCATGATATCTCGGCTTTTCACTCCTGACTGTACAGAGAGTTATCAAAAAAGTGCCTTGTGAGGGTGGAGAGGCCACTTTTGATACCAGCAATGAAAGAAACCCAACTCCTTCGTTGCAAAACTCTTTTCAGTTCTTTTGAACTCTTTTTTAACACATTTGGCCCTTTCTACAGTCCTCATGACAACCCCCTCGACTACACCTTTTGGGTACATGTTGAGGGGAAGGCCTGAAGTCTAAATCATCCAAAGACTGATGCCCTCAAAGCCACTGTCCGCCAGCAATGGTAGTCCATGAGAGAGGACTACATCTGCAGCGGGTGGCCGGCCTTCCTTTGGCGCTTGGAAGCCATCATTGCCGCTAAGAGCGGCTATATTAATGAACAAGAGAGCTCAGACACAGACATATAAATTTTATAGTACTAATTTTGTTGAAACTAGAATGTTAATTAATAAGTTATATCTCCTGTAAAACAAATCTGATTCAAAATGTTCCGATTTTAATGGACCACTCGGTAAAGAAAGATTTGAAGCGAAGACCTAAATAGTTAGAATAGAGGTAATTACTTTTTACATCCATGTGACACGTCAACACAAGTTGTTTATTCTATATATTAATAGTCTGTTAACTCAAAAGCAAGCTAGAAATGCCTTTTCTCAATTTGGAGTCTGAATTACAAATTTTGTATTCTTGGATTTTTATTAAAAAAAATTATTCTGATTAAACCTTTGAAGACGCCGCGAAAATTCATCATCACAATAAATAATTAAAAAATTGATATATTTTGTTTAATTTGGACTATATGATCAATTTAAATACCATGAAGCAGAAGAAAATTATAAAGTATCTTTAAAATACTTATGTATCTCAACTCATCTCATAAATTTGAATGCAAGGCTTTTAAGTTACGGAAAGATGTCTATGAATATTGACCTTTTTCATACATGCTTTGAAAATAATAAAATGGACAATCATCATTAAAAAATTGAATATATTTAACTATAAATTTATAGATTTTTGTTCTGGATTTTTTTAATGTTAAATCCCCAGATATATTTATTAATTGTATATACTATTCTTCGTCTTCAACATATATACTTGTACATGTATACACTTGCAAAAGTGAAATGAATTTCTCTGAAATATAATATTAATTATTTGAATTTTTAAAAATGTAATATTTAATGGACATTTTTTGTAAGAAAAATATTATTATAAATAATAAATAAGCTTTAAGAGCCCTTTTATGGTTGGTTTCAGAGGACCTAATCTTCTAAAAGGAAAAAATATTCTTAAAAAATAAAATAAGATCTGAAATTTCCTTCCTTAAGGAAGTACTAAATTTAATTCAAATTTTATATATGTAAAATAGAAGCTTTATGTATAACAGACCGTGGTTAAATCTCCATTATTATTTGACTATGATTAAGTTATTGACAAACAAGAGTAAGATTCGATATTTGTTGACATTATTATTTAACTCCTGAGGGATCAACTACCCTTTTCTATTACACTTAATTATATTCAAAGCATGTTTGAACATTCTTATAAAAGTTCTTACATGACAGAGAAACTATGAGTTATATTTGTAAGACCTTGTTGGATTTCAAGTAGAATGGAGGATTGGCATCAGAGTAATACCTGACCATGCCCTTATTTATTTATTTCTCCCTTCCTAACTTGTCATAGCTGCCATGACAGCTAAGCTGCTCTTCCCCAAAAAATTTAAATTAAAAATTTTTAACATCACCAAAATACACATTATTTCCATCACTATATATCATTTGTCATAAGCCCCTGATTATAATTTAACTGTACAGCTGTAGCAAAAAGTGTATCAATTGTTCCCCGTCTGCCCTAATAATACTTTTGAATATTAATAATAAATAATATACTATTAATAATCTCTATTATACAAAAAAAAAAAAGTAGGTAAGAGTAGAGATTCATCTTTTGGAAGAGGGCGTTAGCTTACACGTGCCAGAGTGTTATTATTTATGCTACTTGCTTACATCATTGTATATTTGTACATAATATGTCTCCATCACAAAGGAGAATCGGAAGTAGTGCCTTCATTCATCTCAAGTATAGATGCCTTAGGGTCGAGTCCTCGCTTGTGGATGTATGTGTTTTTTTGTCAACAACAGCACAAAGACTTGGTTTATTATGTATAACTCTCTCTCCCTTGAATATCTAGACCTCCACCCTTCCGATGATGATTTTTTTTTAATTGACTTCAATCTACATATAGGTATACATATATAACAAATAAATTGTTTCAAACCTGTAATTATTATTATCATTATTCAAAAAAAGTAATAAAAGTAATAAAAGATTTGACTCGTGTCGACTTCCAGATCGGATGTACCTTCGTACGAGGAGGAGGAACATCTTTCTTTTATTGCATTAATACTACTTAAAGCCGGAAAAACTCTTATGTAGCTGATATCATTCCATTCAGAAAATAATGAATAATAATTATCCATATATATTCTTATATATAACTTGATATACGTCAGTAATTGCATCATAATTGAAGTAGAGGCCATTTTGGGGGCAACATATTATTATTTTTTTTTTTTTTTTTTTAAATAAAATAAACAAATTTCCAATAAATCTTGATAAAAAGTCAATCAAATGGTGTTATTAATAAGAAAAAAAGACTTAATTGTAGGTCTATATTTGGTGGACAAAGGTGAAAGTACCACTATGCCTCATTGCTCTATGGACCCTATCGAGTGGTCCATTAAAATCTAAAGAGTTTGAATTTTAAACTTCAACAACATATCATTTATTAATTAACCATATAATTTTTTTTTAAATAACACTAGAAATAGATATGTAATTGAGCTCTCATAATCATTAATGTAGCTGTCCTTGGCACCAATGATGGCTTCCAGGAAGCAGCAGAAGGCCTGGCACCCCCTTTGGATGTAGTCCTCTGTGATGGCGTCCCACTGCTGGGTGACAGTGGTTTTAAGGGCCTCAGTGTTTCGATGGCAGACACTTCATGCCTTCTGCTCGACACGCTTCCAAAAGGTGTGTTGTTGAGGGGGTTAGCGCCAGGGTTGTAGGGGTGTCAAAAGTGTCAAAAAAGAGTTTAAAAGATATCAAAATTATCATTCAAAAGAGTCTTGCAACAGAGAAAATCTTTTATTTCTTATGTCAAAAGTGGCATCTCTACCCTCACAAGGCTCTTTCCACCCACTCCTACGTTTCGAACTTGTTGATGGTGTTCCTAGAGACACCCAACTGCTTGGAGTGTGCGAATGGAAATTCGTCAATCACGTCCAAGTTTCATTTTCTCAACTTGTACGTAAACTAAAGAGCTCACGTTTGTTTTTTAACTTTGTTTATGCTTTAATATATCGAAATATGAATTAATTTTAATCACTCAACCTTTATTAATGATTGAATTAGTAAGTGTTCAGATTCCATCCGTTATTGTTGGTATCATTTTTTGTGGATTCCTTGGAGTATGATTCTACTTTGCCTTTTTTCCAGATGCTTTACCAAAAGACCGAAAGACTCAAGAGACCGTCTATTTGGAAAGGTCCATAAGGGAATAATGAGGCATAGTTCTAATTTGCTCCAACAAAAATTGATATAATATCTGCATGGAATTCTATATGATGCCAAAACAGTGATATTTGAATATAATCAAAGTAACATGTAGAGAAAATCTTTAAACATGGCTAGATTTGTACAATTATTTTTATATTTTGATCGAATAGGGACGAGAAAAGTAGGATCATTTAGAAAAAAATCTTAATATTTCCACAAAAATGGTTAATTTGTATGTACAACACGGAACTAAGATTTTATAACTATGTAATAACATATTTATAATAGATATTTGGATGGAATATATTATAAAATAAGGCAATTGAGCGATAAAAGTTGTATATACAGTAGGTCAATTTTTGGTGGAAGAACGGGGAAAGGAGAACTATACCTTATTGTTCTATAAACACTTTTTTGGAGAATGATTTCATAGTTCTATTTTGCCTCTTCGCCTGATACTCTACCAAAAATCGACCTACGTACTCAACAATAAACGATACCAACAATTGGGATGGATCCATAGGGCAATGAACCATAGTTGCTCCACAACAAAATCGACCTAGTTTGTCCTTCCATTTGTTGGGTCCATTTTGACATCCAATACATAATGGGCTATTTTCCGTAATATTATAAAAATAATGTTATAAAACTTGGTTGATTAGGCTCCCAAGTTGAAAAACATACCAATAGTGACGTCACATGAAAACAATCTATAGTAGAGAGGCTGGAGTTATGTATTTATGCACCGAGGTAATTATAATTCAATTATTAAAATGTGTGTTTTTATATACATTCATAACGGCGAGCTTAGGTTTTTAGGTTTTTTTTCAGAGATCTTCATTTTAGCGTCTTTTTTATATAAAGCGTTTTCATAATTGAAGGCGACGGCATCTTGGGGCTCATAGTCGATATTTTTACTAAATGTAATGGACAAAGTTTCAATAAATCTTGATGAAACTTAAACAAATGGCTTTAAAAAAAATACTTGTTACGACTTGATGTCAATGATAAAAAAAAATTTGCAACAATATTTGCAATAATTCAAACATTTCTTTGATTACTTATTTTTTTAAAAAAGAATAAATTTATTCATAATTTTTTTTTTTTGAAAACTAAAATATTGCAATAAGATACTAATTAATTGCTGGAATATTGACAGTTTCCTCTCATGGAGAGAGAGAGGGATTAAATTATCAAACTGTTAATCATGGAAGAATTAGACTTTGCTAGATTCTAATTGATAGGTTCCATAACGGATACCAAATTCAGTATTATAAATCAGAATAAGATTCTTTGCTTTATTTAAACCTTTTGAGGATCTCAACTTATCACAGAAATTTAAATACAATCCTTATAATTAACTGTAGTATACCCATGAAATATTAGGTTGTGTGTACCGTGTCGTGCAAAAATGTTTTTTAAAACTAAAATGAACGAATTAAACAATGATGAATAATTTTGTATACATTGAATATCCAAAACAATTTTATGAATATAATTTATAAGAATAATATGAAGGATAGTTAACCTTGAATATGACCAGCGTAGGCAGCAATAACTGTATTCAGCCGGTGGATGAATTTGTTTCCAGTGATTTTGATATAGGCCTCTGACATGGCAATCCACTCCTTATTGACAGAGTCTTTAAAGGCCTCAAAATGTCAGATTGTGCAAGCCTGAGACACTACTTGCCACCAGATAGTATAGGCTAGGAGATTCAAATCTGATGATTAGGGGTAAGTTCACCAAAAAAAACTATAACTGAACTGATGGGCCACTTTTTCAAAATGTTTCTGTCATGAGGTTTACTTTGGGGCTGGTAGAAAGACACATTTTGCCTCTTTCATAATACTTCACACGGTTGAACTTGATACATTGACGTCCATGGACATTTCCGTCATATAGAGTTCCTGCCGCTTTTTAAAGGATTTTACTTCTGCACTCCATTTTATTTTGCAATACCCTCACCCTTATCCAGGTGCTTCTTGACACAGTAGACGGTTGTCTTCGAGCCATTTTGCGAGATAATAACTTCTTTTAGGGACAAAATAGTGGCGCAGCAAGGTTGAATCTTGCCTTTGTTGTTTTCGCAACATGATAATATACTTTAATGCTATTAATTTAACTTAAACACAAATAGAAGATTCTTGGCTTTTTGTAGTAGAGAAAAATAATGGCATTGCTCAAGTGTGCGCTGAGCTATTAAACTTTAAAAATTGTCTCAAAACATTTGCACTCCCTGGTATACATATATGACTTCTCGTTTTCCAGAGTTTTGTTCAAGATTGTTTTTTTGTTAACTAAAAATCTTTAATCAAATGAGATAATTATTTTTCATTTTTGAGAAAAATCATCCTTGCTTATATTTCGGGTTGGCATTTGTTGTTGTTGGTGAAAAAAAAAGAGAAATTCTTCAGCTTCCATTAGCTTCTTTTATTCGTGATGAAGATGATATATCAGGAATGATTGACGAATTAATCTCATTGGTGAATGAAAAGAATAATAAATACAAAAATTGACAGCTCTTTCTGGCAAACAAAGAAACCTTTTATAAGAAAGAAAACGATAATTGATATGAAAAGGATATAAGAAAAAAGGGCTCACGTCAAAATTGAATTCATCAAGATTTTGTATATCTACAATGTATGAAACGATAGTATTTGTTTTTACTTTTTCATGTAGACTTATTTATGTAGGTATTTATGAGAAACCCTTTAAGTGAGTCAGTCGTCCATATCAAACTGTCACACACCCAAGTCATCCTGTGATAGTAATTACAGCTATAATTTAACCTTGAGAGAGAACTAAAAATCACATAGAATAAATACCTAAATAATAAACATGTTCATATGATCTGCAACTCTTTGTATTTAAATGGAATATAATAACTAAAGTTGTAAAAAATATGAGCAAGCACGCGTGCGAAGCATTTTATAGTAGCGGCATGTAAAATGATTTTATTTTGTTTTCAAAAGCTGTTATCATTATTATTTTATTCTTGAAGAGAGAAAATTGATATAAAGGAGGTCATATTTCCCAGCCTTTAGCTGACTAATGTAGGCCAACTCTGTGAAGAGGGAGTCCAAAACAATTCTACAAGTTAACATAATTATTAAGATTATAAAAAGATTTAATTATTACTTCAAATGTCTTTCAACTCCTTTTTATATTTCTTTGGAGACCGTGCCGTTAAAGTCAGTTTTTAATTCCATTAATAGAAGCCTTATAAAGGAAACTCCAGCAAAATTAATCAAGAGGAGGCTCCAACGTCTTTAGAGCGTTAAAACAACAAAACTCTTTGGAAACCACTTCACAAGTCAAAAGGAGAAATGGTTGCAGAATGGTGACCCCTTCATTATTGTCCAATAAATGTTGGAGGGAAAAGAGATAAAGAATTGCGTCTTCTCTGGTGTGGAGGAGAAAACCTTTTTTCATATATTTTACGGCTGTCCAAAAGTAAACCACGTGATATGCATGACTGGGGTGGCTGTTGAATGCTTTGTTTCAAACATCAATCTCCAAGACTGATTGTTTGGTCATCTCATCTCCTTCGTCTAAAAACTTCTACAAAATCGAGCTAATCATTTTAAAAGTCCTAAGCTGGGACACAAAAGAGTTGTCACTGGAGAAACTACCTTGTATTTCATAGAAAGTTATGTACGTTCATTTGTGCATAAAATAATGCCTGTTAAGGCACAGATGTTAAACAATTAAGTTATGAGATTGGAATTATTGATCTATAATTACAATATTAAAAGGTCCTTTAACCCTTTCATTATCTTTTTTTTTTTTTTTTGCATAAGCAAATACAGAAATCATTTCTCACTGGAAATAAAAGAATGACTCACTATCTAAATCTATTACTTTAAAAAAAACCGAAATTTTAAAATATCAAAATATTTAATATGTGATTTAGTATATACGTATCGAACCGGAGTACAACGCCGTACTGAACCAGCTTACTTTATCTACATGCAAACTGTATAAGAACATATGATAGGTAAAGGTAAAAAGTTGTTAGGAACTTTGCAGAAACACTATTGAGTTTAGGTGGCTCTTGTGTTGTTTAAGTTGAATTAGGAGGAAGTTTGTGTAAAAAAAGGAGTCAAATTAGGAGGAAGTTTGTGTAAAAAAGGAGTCAAATTAGGAAGAAATATTCATTTAATTTTTTTAAGGATCCTTCCATGCGTTATGGTTAATGTCGTGTCAGCATAGGTGTAAGAGAAAATGATTTTTTCGAGGGGCAGTTTCATTTTTATGAATTAACTGACGGTAGTTCGCAGCATTGCCCAGTATTATTAGCGTCGACAAACATACAAATTTTGCTTTAATCCTATAAAAGATAACATCCCAAGGAATCTTTGGTGTTACCTTCCATATTTTATGAGCACACTCGCACGTAGCTACTCACTCAATACTTCGACATTATCTCCTCAAAAATAAAAAATAATAGTATTTGAGGAGCCAAGGAGTACTTTAGCTAGTTGGAAACCTCATTTAAAGTCACATTTTTAAAATTTATATAAAGTACTGCCCGCTTTTTTTTTCTTTTTCGATATGAAATGAACTAAATGCCTGCGAGATTTGATTCACTTTATATAGTACTCCCTTTTCTTATTCATACTATTGATAGTTGAATCAGGGATCACTATAGTACAGTGCACCCGGTGACCTTTTTTCATACATATAGACATACATTAATTATTTTTCACTAGCTAGATCACTCTTAATTTCTATCAATATTATTTTTTAAAGACTTTTTCACTACAATTAGAAAGATTTTTAGTAAAATAACATATGTTTAACTAAATTCAGTCAAATTTTATCGACTCAAGGAATACTCAAATTGTATATCACTTGTCACATAATAAAATGCTTTAATTACATTAATGAAACATCCTTTTAGGTTAAAAGAAGCAAGAGTTGATGGTGTTAAAAATACTCAGGAGTGCAAGTATATTTTATTTATAGAGATATTAAATGTTTTTGATAGATCGTACCAGAGCACAATTGCCACTAAAAGAAGGCAGTATTTTACCCCTAAACTATAGGATGTATGAACATATTAAGTACTTGAGGGGAAAATTGAATTTGTGACCGACACGAGCCAAACCTATAGAATCACAAAATAGTTTAACTATTGAATCAACAAAATCTTAGTCTGATTTCAAATTTAAATTATGGAATTAATTCACATGAATCTATACATAATTTGAGTTGGGGTTGACCGTGGTATCTTTGTCTCTATATTTGTGTTGACGGGACACATATGCATTTTAGCAGCAATGAGTATGAGATTAGCAGTGATAATTTTTCTTAAAATTGAGAGTGGATTACATAGTATTCTTGAACGAATTATATGTAGTGAATTTATTTCGAGAAATTATTCGTATTAAGCCTAAGGAGACAAGGCAAATTGCAATTAAAGTATTCAAAAATGATCTTCAAATAAAAGCTTGAGAATTTGACTGTATTTATTTGAATGATAATAGTATCTTTATTTTGAGGCCAAATTAAGTCTTTAAATTAAAATAAAGTCTTTAAACTATATCTAAAGTATTTGAGTATCTGAACAAATCCTACAAACTTGTATACAAAGCCTATAATTGACCCAAATATGTCTATGAAATATTGGGCTGTATGTACCGGGTGGTACATTGAAATCGGAGCACTACCTAATTCAATATTTAATTAAGTTCAAGTGATTGACATTAATTCATATTTCTATATTTAAGTATTAGAACTCTCTAACTTACGGAGAAGTAAAAAAAATGACACTTGAATGTGATCCACGAATTTACATTCGCACACTCCAATCAGTTGGCCGGCTCCAAGAACATCGTCTACGCCGTCAGCAAGTCCGAGACGTTGTAGAGGAAGAACCGCTCTGTCAAAAAGCCCAAACTAGACCTGGAGAAGTTGAAGAAAAAAGTCCAGGTCAATCCCCTCAAGTCTGTGAGGGTTCGTGCAAGAGATCTCGGGGTTTCACACCTCACTGTCCAGAGAGCTATCAAAAAGATGTGCCATTATTGCCGCTAGGGGTGGCTACATTCATGATTAAGAGAGCTCAGACAAAAATCTATTTATAGTATTGATTTTGTTGTAATGCTATTGTTAATTAATCAATTATATTTTGGTGAAGTTTATAATTCAAAGTGCTCAGATTTTAATTGACCACTCTGTATTTGAGTCATAGGTATAATGAGAAACAAAGGATTTATAAGAATAATTTGTCAATTAAAATTCACAATAAATAAAAGAATACAAATATATCTCAATTTTGAGAAAAATCCTAATAGGTTGTTCTTGTGTTGACGTACTGCATACGTAGTTTTAATTACAACAAGCCATGTAACATTTATATACTGACAAATATATTAGTGACTAGTGTACAATATTGTACATACATATATTTGGAGAGACAGAGATAACATTTGACTAATGGTAATAGGAACAAAAAACAAAACAGAAATCCTACGTGTTATTTAAAAGGAAAAAAAAAGAAGAAGAAACTAATTAGGGAATGAGTGGAGAGAAAATAAATCTTGATACTCACAGATGTTTCCCAAAAACTATGTACATTTAAATAGGCTTGTAAATCCTTAGCATTTTTAGGAGTGCAAGTTTTTTGTTCTTGACAACCTGAATCGTGTTAGCATTATTTTTTTAATTTATTATTAGAGAACATCCAAGTACAGGGCTGGAAGATGAAATTCACGCCCTCTTTGGGTAGCCCTGGAACCAAATATTGTCGTCATTTTTTCAAATCCCACAAAATATACAGACGAAACACATTCATTTATTCTAATCTCGTCATAATGGAATACATTCACCCGGAAATCCCGGAGATTCAGATCAGAGATGAGGAACAGAGAAGTGCCGTGGTATTATGTGATGGCATAAGTGATGGAGCACGCTGTGATACCCTGGATCACCAAGATGGTCAGGGGCCGCTTCTGGGGGTGGCGGCAGGGCTCTGCACCCTGTCATGTGTCCAACAATAAGTCTTTTTTCTGGCTTGAGGAGAACAGCCAAGACCTCATGACCAAGGACCAGAGGCCCCCAGCTGTCCCGATCTTAATCCAAGGGATATATTTTATTGTACTTTTTGAAGCAAAAAGTATTGCTTTGGGCCCAGGAGGAATTTAATGGTGTACCTATTTGCTTTCAGCAGGATGGTGCTCAAGCGACAAAGAAAACATTGTTCATCAGTAGTGTTTAACCAATTTTGATCACTTCTGGTCTTCTGCCTCACCAAACTGCAATCCCTTGGATTTTGCAATGTCAGATATGGTGCAGGAGGAGGCTAATCCCATTCATAGGACCAATAAGGATCGGTTCATGCCCACGACTAAGACATCATGGTAGGATATCCCAGATGAAACGGTGTGTTCCAGCTGAACTAGTGTTTTCAAAAAATTCAGGACTGTTGCTCAGGAAAAAAACGGCCATATTGAATAAAATTTGAATAGGTTTTTGAACTATTATTCTTAATGAAATGTTGATCAAAGCAATACTCTGAAATATATATCCTTATTTCTCTTATTTAGAAAGGCTCTGTACAATAAAGTTATTTTTGTATGTGCCTAGACAAACTTGATTTATCAACTTTGTAACACATTCAAGTCTGATAAATAAATATCAAAGACAAAAAGTGAAGGGGCTTTTTTTTTTGTTCTTTTTTTTTGTAAAAAACTTCTGACGTAATCCTTATAGTAAAGAATGCTCTACAGAGAGTTAGTTATGTCACGATGCAATTACACAACTATATACATGATTATTATTGAATATGAAGTAACACTAAGTGTACAATATATGTACATCTCTATATACATAAAAAATATTAGGGAAGACCGTGACTGTTACAAGATTTTTTATATTGGGCTCAATTACTTGGAGCTGGTTTAACTTATATTTAAACAGAACATATATAAATATGTCTGCTCCTATTTGAACTTATTTAGAGGTATCCCCCATTTGAATGCAATTTGTCAATTGTTGCAACCTTGGACGGGTATCGATGCAACAGTTAAAAATATCGAATTTGCGTTCAAATTATGAAAATTACCCTAAACACCATAGGTTTGGTGAATGAAAAACTATGAAGTTGAACTATTAAACTTCCATCTATTAAAGTAGATTTAGATATAACCAAATTTTTTTTTTAAATTAAAGAAATTGACTCTCGAAATTACTCTTAAGGTTTTGGTGAAAAATTATATTTGATGCGAAATAAAATTATCTATAAATTTATGCTAAAGTCTGTGTGTTTGTGTTTCTTTGCCCGGGAATCACGCTCAAACCAATGAATGATTTTTAAAAAAAAATAGTAGTAGGTTCTGAAGACACAAAAAATTGTTTAAACAACTATTTTTTGCCCTTCAAGGCCATGATGACCTTAAAAACGCATTTTTCTAAAAATGATTTTTGATAAAAAACGACTATTTCGTATAAAACAGAAATTATAAACCATTAAAGGATTATTTTTACATGTTGGAGATTATAAGGTTTAGTGAATAAATAGAGAGAATAAGACAAAGGATTTCGGACAATAATTTTATTTTCTTAATGTACAAGGCAACGGCGGGGAAACCTAGGGGTGCAAAGATAAATATCAACACCAAGCGATAATAATTATAAAAACACTTTATTTTTTGTTTTGTATGAAGCATAAGATTTCAGAATTATTTTTTAATTTCTTAATGTCCGAATCAACGCCGGGAAAACCTACTCTATCATAAGATCATAAAGAAGACCAAACAATACGGGATAAATTACAATGCTTTTTGCAACCGTCTCTTTTGTTCTGAGCATTTAAATCCGTGATAAAAATGATGTAAATTTCGAGCATGTAAAAGACAAAATGCCACCATAAATCAACATGGTAACCCTGACAATTTGAAAAATGTTTTGAAGGAGAGAAGCATTGCTTTCATGACATTTAATTACATCAGCTACAATTAGCTTATTTATTCTGATATATAATAGAATAAATTATTTAAATAATATATACTTGCATTATAATGATAGCATGAATCTTTTTGGTAAGAATTATGCAATGTGCAATGCTCTTAGTATATATATCTCATTTGGCTTAATAAACCATCGAAATTTCTAGGCGAAAATTCCAATACCGAGAGTTCAGGATCGGTCTCAAGGTCTGACAGTCTTCAGGAACGATCTTAAGACTGGACTAGACCGTCACAAGGGATCGATTTTACCTTCTTTAATGACAGACAAGTGGTACTGGACTGAACGAGAGAGGACTGGACCGCGGTCCTAAATAAAAAACGAGACAACACTAGTCCCAAGGACTAATAGGAACGGTCTTATTACAGAATTGGACCGAATAAACACGGACCAACACAACACGAGTAGTATCCATCCCTAATTTTGCTACTAGACACATACGTATGTAGAAATTAATTTATTTCCTTATCAATAAGGAATGCTCGTGTTTAAACACTTTTTATTTTAAATACTTTTTTCAAGTGGTGGGAGTTTTTTCTTCCACTTTTTTTTAGGATGTTAATTGAGTCTTTTTCTTCTACGTCAAACGCCCCTGGTGTGTAAGATGGATCACTTGACTTATAGTTTCTTATCAGTATACGCAACAACAACGTACTCAAACTTCCATTCAAATGAGTCTATGTATGTATATATATATATAATCCATCTAAATTAAGTCATGGGAAATCATTTTACACAACAAATATAATCATTCTTAAAATTCTAATTAAAAAACAACTCACAAACAAATAAAAAATCAACGAAAAAGTTTCACTTGTCCCATGATGATACAATTAGGTAACAGATTCCTCACTCCTATTTCCGCTATTATGTGATGATCGGATATATAAAGTATGTATAACGATGTACGTACACCACTTTTTCACTAATTAAGAATGTTCAGTATAAGGAGTTTTTACGTAACGCCATCCTTATGGAAGTCGGCCATCTTGTTGTAAGAGCTAAAAAAGAGACGGATCGACATTTTCTCATTTCTTTAAACGTAAATAATCTAGTAAATTCGAATCCAAAATTAGACGGATACTAGATTATAATTTTAGGAGCAATTTACCCAAAGTTTGGACCTATATAAAATAGAATCAAGATTAAAATTTCATTGATGCCGAAACCATAAATAACCCAATGGGATTAGTACCATTAGAGCATAAGAATTAGTTACTAGGAGTGGAACCACCATTGCCTGGAGTAATTAGGCAATCATATACAACAATATACCAGAGTAAATATTTATTTCTTTGTTCAGCCTTAAGGCCTCATTTGAGAACTAGGTTTCGAGATTTTTTAGGACAATAATTCGGTGAATATTAGCGTTCAAATGATCTACAACTGACTAGAATAAGTTCATACATTGTCAAAATGGAGTCAGAAAGGCAAGGTATAGCCGAATGGATTCACGCCCAGTACATCAACAAGACAAGAAAGACTGGCCATGGACTAATTGAGAAGCTCCAGGATTTACCGCTACCTCGCCTACGTAGTCCATGAGGTTCTGTTGATCAGCCAGACTAAGTTCTCAGCCTCCACGATGATTGAAGAAGATGCCCCCAAATTGGTTCCTGAAAGGCCTGAAAATCGGGCCCACGACTACGAGGACGTCTTCAAGGAGTTGATATTGTTCTGTGTGAAGTTCAACTACCTAGAGGGAATCTATGTGTTCCAGCAGGACTATACTACACCCTTGCAACACACGAGAGCAGAATTTAATATTCTTAGAGGCCAATTTGCTTACATTCACGGCCAAATTATGAGCCTTGGCCCCAATGATTAAGAATTATTGAACTGGTCAAGTTCATGAGTTCGAGTTAAGGTAGAGTACTAGAAACTTTCTTATTCGATAAGATCCTTCAAAAAGTGCCCACTCAGCCCTCCTGTGCCACTGTCACAAAGTAGGTTTTTCAAGCGTTCGTCTTTGCTTGATCAGGTCTTTAAACCATATTTAAAAATTAAAAATGTATAAACTTTGATTTATTTAATTTTTTGTATATATTATTGGAATGGATTGCTAAAATCTGATTTTTACCGTTAATTGTTCTTACAAAAATCTGTTCCTGTCAGCATTTCCCTCATTTTACGCACTTTCCCTGTAACACCGTTCAATTTTGCGTTCCGTTCACAAGCCTGCTGATTTTAATCCTAACAATAATTTTGACAAGAAATTAAGTATTTAATTTTACCAATTTAGGTAAAAATTACTAATTACCTAGCACGGATATCGTTTATTATTTCCATTTCCAAAGAATTATATAGGAAAAATGTATCTTAATACAAATGAAGAACTAAGAACTACCAGTGCATAAATTATATGTGTTGTGAACAAGTTGTAACTCGTAGAATTGGTAATTCTAATTACCAATCTGTTATTTATACTATTATATCATTTTGATCTATTTATATTACATAGTTAACATGTAAATTTATGAGTCATATCAGAGGCGTACACAGGGGTGGCTGGAGAAGCTGTACCAAAAAAGCCCCAAAAAAAAAAAAAAAATTAAAGATTTTTTTCTTTTAAATATAATTTTTGCAAATTATGCAGCAGAACAATAAATTTACTATTTGAAATATATTTCAAAAAGTTTTATATTTAATTTTTGAAATTCAATTTCCCCAAAACTTTAATTTCCTATGAATGGCTATGGACGATTGAATTTTTTTTTTCAAAAATAAATGCAATTTTGGATTCTTTTTTCTAAAATTCAATATTATAAATTTTTTCCAAAAAAAAATTAATTTTCATTGAACTATGAACATTGGCTATAGAAATTGACTAGAAAATAATAATTTTTTCTTTCCAAAAAAAAATTTTTCCAAAAAATTTAATTCGTTCTGAATAGATAAGGTAAAGAAAATTATTTTTTCTGTGAATAGCTATTAATTTTTGAATTTTTTTTTGTGAACAGCCGTGGATTTGGATTTTTGTATCTAAAAACTTAATTTTTTGAGAGTAAATAAGATTTTTTGTAATTTTTTTTGTAAACAGCTGGATTTTGGATTTTTTTTTTCAAAAAATTTAATTTTTTTTTCCCAAAAAAAAATTCCAAAAAGCCCCCCCACCAAAATTTAAGTCTTGCAGACGCCCTTGTCACTGCATATAAAAATGATTTATACCGGTAAAGAGGTAAATGGGTTAAATGAATATTTTACAAGTGGTCACTAAAAAAATAAGCTTAAGAATCCCATGTTTAATATACATGTATATACATATATTTGTTTTGCATATGTATTCATTTTATTTCCTGACAGTATCTAATATACTTGTGACGTCAATGAGAAATGTCTCTTCAGAAAAAAAGACAGATGTTATTCCGAGGATTCTATGACTCAGATGAGGAGATCAAAAAATACATTTTCCTATTAAAACAACCTGCTATGAATTTTAATGGATAGAAGTAAAGTAAAATCCCTGAAGTTATTTTTTATTTCTCAAAATTTACAAAAAGTCAAAATAACTATTTTTGTTCTACGCCTCATGTCAATAATATACGAGGGTCGTTTGAAAACTCTCTACAAAATCCAATACATGTTACTACTGGCAACTATCGAGGTTATTTTTAGTTATTAACATGTCTCGGAAGAACACTCACCAACTTTCAGCCAGATTGGTCTATTTCTTTCTTTTTAGCATTCGTTTGAATCTCTAAAATATTGAAGTTAATTTGATTTAACGCCCTCTAGTTCATAACTACTCATAACTTTTGATTGGAGTTATATTAAATAAATTTAATCTAATATTAAATTTATTGATTTTTTGATGTACCTTTCATATTTTAAAATGTCATACGGTTATATTGCATATTAACGGATTTGCATCATTCTAAATATACATTATAAGAACCATTATTAATGTGTGAAGTTATACAAGATCAAATTTAGGTAATATCTCTTTAATATAATTATTTTTACATCAAATGAGACATAATTAATAATATGTATTTATTAAAAATACAACAACACGATCTACATTAGACATTAGTATCAGGGAGAAAAGAGATGAATATCTTTTATTCATTTGAGATATTACGGATAAGTTTTTTTGATGTTTTATTTTGAAAACTGTATGATAAATCACTGACCCACAACTTGAAATAGCATTGAATTAAGATTTTATCCCTGTTATTTTTAATTACAAAGCAAAATTTTCCAACTAAACGACAGTTGAAACAAAAATAAACAAGTTTCGGGTGTATCTCATGTCTTTAGTATATCTCTTCCGTGCTCGTATCCGTGCCAAAAAGGCTGCAAAGACCGTTGGTATTTCTACTGGGACTGTCTACAACAGCAAGAAGTTTATTACAGGGCCATACAGCCAAGTGGAACCAAAAATTAAGTAATAAAAATATGACTGACTTATGGGAAGTGTCAAAAAAGTGAATTGAATTTTATACATTAATTAATATGGACTTGACAATTCTTGTAATCGCTTTTTACTGACCAATAGAGAAACACAATGAACAAAGGGGAATCATCTTTGTACAGTCAAAGTCCAAAAATAGATGGAGGAAAATTAGTTGTTTGATCGATATAAATGTATCATATTTGATGTAATCCCATTATGTAAGTTTACTTATATAATAAAATATTGAGAATTTGCAACGGATTTGTATTCGTTTGAATTTCTTTGTATAATATATTACTAGTGGAATAGATAGGGTGGGGATTTTAAATCCAGAAAATGTAAGGATAATTACAATTTATTTTCCCAAAATTAATTTAGCTATTCACAAATCTTTTGCTTTTACATGTAGGGTCCATAGTTAAGTGAATCACTCAAACCCCCCACCTTCAGCTTTAACCACAGCCTCCAATCTGGCCCTGAATTTGGGATGCTTCGTAAACTCAAAATTATCTTTGTGCCCGGAGGCACACAATAATAGCCACAAGGGTGTTTGTTCAGATTCGGAGGACATCTGAAGAATTTTTGTGTTTTGCATCATATAATATATAGCCTAATATTTAATAGGCATATTTTAATCAATTATAGGCTTCGTATTTAAATTTCTAGGATAAGTTAAGATGCCCAAGAATGTAGACTATGGTTCCAATAGATGTTTTTTTTATGTCATTTTTCTACTTTAAGTGTAATTTACAGCCCCTCATAAGGATTAATCAGAAGGATTTGTTGATAGAAATTGACGATAATTGCCAGAGGGAGAAAAAGTTTATAAACTGGAAATATAATTCTCAAGTCTTTGCTTATAGGACTAAGTCATTCGAGGTTTTTTATCTAGTCCAGTTCAAGTCCTCAGAAAATACCGAAACCTAAAAGAGTAATTTATTTCTAGGGATAAAATTGAAATGACTTTGGACGACAAATCGAGTTGCAAGTCTTATCTTTCGAGTCCAAGTCAAACCAAGAGTCTTTGATAGTATGATCAAGTGGATTCTCAAGTCTCGAAACCAAGTTACTAGCTCGGATTCGATAATTTGTTAGAGAGTTCAATTGTATAGAGTGGGCACCCAAAACTTGCAGAAGGAGTTAATTACATTTTTAAAACCGTTATGTTTGATTAAGATGCTTATTACGCAACTGAACGACTGTTGAATGATTGAGCATCAACAAAAAGGCAGCGCGTGTGAGATCTGCCCTGTGCCTGTATCAGCAGCAAGAAGTCTGCAGATAACATTGGTATCTCCATCCTGACTGCCTTCAATACCAAGAAGTCCATGGGAATTATGTTGAAAGGCCTTTTGGTAGTGGTGGCCACAACTTGAAGCGTTCTGTGGGCTTCATAGATGGTGTGGAGGCCATGATCAATAAAGACCTCACGACCTCAATACGACATATGTACAAGCAAATGGAAGTGGATCATCCATTCGTAAGGCCTTATATGAAAACTCGGGGCTAAAAAAAAAATATTTATGGACGACGAGGCCTCTAATTGTCAACTCTGTGAAACAGCGGAAGCTTGACAGGTGCAAAATGGTACTCTCCTACCTCAAGAGGAATGACTACTCAGACAATAATATCTTCAGACTGGAAGCTGTTGTGATCAGAAAAATAGTCATCCACCGTACCAATAATCACAAGTTATGCTCCAGGTCGTCATCGCCAGTGACGAGAGAAAGATGCCGCTCATCTTTTTCAAGTTTGGGAGGGAGTGGGAACAGAGGAGTAGAACAAGGTGCTGAGGTAAACAGTCTTGTCGTCCCTGAAGAGCACCTATCCTTAGGGTAATTTTGTCTGTGTACAAGATGGGGCCCCTCCTATACAGACAAGAGGAACCAAAACTTCTTTAACAAAAATATAACCCACTCCTTATATTCCTCCAGCCCTAAACTCAACCCCCCGAACTTTGCTGCTTGGGGTGTATTGGAGAAGAATGAATGTTGTACATTGTTTTGGATTCGCTGCAAGCTGTCATCATGACAGTGTGGTACACTATGTGCACGACCTTCATCGTACAGAGCTGTCAATCTGTTCTCCAGCGTGACGAGGATGTTATTGCTTTTGAAGAAGGACATAATGAATAAAAAAATATAGCTACATATAGTATTTAAACATATGACAAACTGGTTTATGAGTTATCTTTTCTAATTTTTATAAAAAATTACTTTTTCGTAAGTTAGTGTATGCAAGTTTTGTGTCCCCACTCTGTATTTGACACCACTGCATTACATAGTTTATTCTTTCTTTGTTCTAATCGGAATTAAACTTAAAACTTTACGATTTATTTCAGCAAATAGGTAAGTTTTGGGTCCTCATTGTTTAATCCAGAACCAATTTAAAGAAAAATCCTTCCAGCTTGCTTTTGTGTGTACGCGCCACATTTATAACTCTTAAGCAAACTCATCTTTTGAAGACAAAAATCATGGGATTTCCCTTTTATACAAAACTCCTTTAATGTAAATAACACATGTCAAAAGATACTAAAGTATCAAACCCACAATAAAATACGAAGAAATATTGACTTAGACTACCCATCAATATACATGCATACTGGTAGATTGTATTTAAATTAAATAAACTTATTCTATATATTTTGTCTTTATTAACCAAGGCTTATCTTATGTAAAGACTTTGTTATACTTCGATAGATAATTCTGAGTGATTTTATTTCTTCTTAAACAATATTTATCAACTAACCACAAATCCTATCTACGTACTTATATTGTATTAATCTATGTATCCAAATATAAAGAAACACCTCCTTTGAAATCGGGGAAAAGCTAAAATAAAGATCAATATTTTTTTTTACAATTGATAGTACATACAAAAAAACCTCAAATAACATAAACTATACAACTTTCACAAAATTATTAAACAGCTATTAATAAACCTACATAATACCGAGTTGTCCATTTAAATATGAGCATTTACTAATTCAACAATGAATAAAAGTTTAGCCATTCAAATTAATTAATATTTCGATATATTAAAGCAAAAACAATTAGTTACAAAACAAAACAAATTTGAGCACTCTAGCATACATAGAAGTCGAGAAAATGACACTTGAATGTGATTGACGAATCTCCATTCCCAAACTCTAAGCAGTTGGGCGTCTCCAAGACCACCGTCTACCCTGTCAGCAAGTCTGTAACTTCGTAGAGGAAGAAGGGCTATGTCAAAAAGGCTAAACTGGATCCAGTGGAGTTAAAGAAAACAGCTCAGGTCAATCCCCTCAAGTTCATGACGGCACATGCAAGAGATCTAGGGGTTTCACAGGCTATTAAAATTAAAAAAGTAGGTAGAAAGAGCCTTATGAGGGTGGAGAGGCCACTATTGAAACTAGCAATGACAGAAACCCATATCCTCCAATGCAAGACTTTTTTTAGTTCTTTTGAACTCTTTTTTTTCACTTTGGCACGCCTACAGCCCTGATGTTAAACCCCTTGAGTTCATCTAGACATAATAATACTGGAAATTGGAAAATATATAGATAAAAATAAAAGGTCAAATAAATGTCATAAAATTGCTCTCTTTTGATATTATAATGGCAGGCAGTAATACCAGCCATTTCCTAATGTGATACGACGTCGTCTCAAGACAAGTTTTGCTTTAATAATAATGAAGATAACTCCCTAACAAATCCTTGGCATTACTAGGCCTTTTGTCTTAAACATACTCACACATAGCTATTCAATTTATATATGTTATCTCTTCAAGAATGAAAGAAAGTTATTAAGAGTTGGGGATAAAAATAATATGATGTGATGAGCCATGGAGTACTTTAAAGACTAAAGTACACTCACTGGTTTGTGCTTTACCTATAAATCCTCGTTTCAAAACCTCATTCCATTTCACATTCAGTATTTTTTATTTTATTTCACAAAAACAGAGTGCTCTCTGTGAATAGTTGGATGACATATGTAAAATATAAATATGATTATATTGTTATTTCTTTGATCAAAAATGTGTATATATTATACTTTAGGTGCACTATAAACAGCGTACCCTGTACGCCTGCTCGATGCGTCATGTGAAACGACTGATAGATTATATCAGTATGACTAAGAAAATGTATTATTTTCATTCAAACAATCATACCAAGATACTTAAATTTATGAATTTAGAAATTATCTTTGCAATTTCTAATAAGATATCGAAATTTCATGATATTTACATATTTTAAGCAAAAATAAATTAAGTTTGCAGGACCGAGGACAACCGATCCCCTTTAAAACCAGCCCTGAATGTCGTAAATGTGGTCGATAAAGTGGGATAACAGAAAATCTGCAGAGGAGATGGATTATGTATCTCTGTCTAAATTGGTAAGAGGTCTTCCATTTTAGAAATTAGTCAAATACAGTGGAAAATAGATGGTAATGAGATTATTGGTCACATCAGATCATACGATTAAAAGTTTATAAAGGTTGAAGTGTCTACTACAAACGATTTTTGGACAGTATTGCGCTTGGCCGGTTCATTCGTGAATTACTGTGTGCTAAGTATGGAGATATCAAAGGAAGACATTCGTCATGTTTTACATTTTTACTACCAGAAAGGGAAAAACGCGTCGAAAAAGACCAAGAAAATGTGTGATGTATACAGGGCCGATACTCTTTAGTTTCGTGTTGCACAAGAGTGGTTCGAGAATATATATTTTTTACCTTAATTCTGCCCTCTACTATGAACAACTCGATTAATTGAAGCTGGCGATGGAATAGAAGCGTCAGGCCGCACACATATTTGATGACGCACAAGAAGCTCTGAGATCTCGGATGGGAAGTTCTTATGCATCCACTCCACAGTCCAGACCTGGCATCAAGTGACTATCATCTGTTCCTGGTTATGGTCAACGCACTTGGGGGTAAAAAGTTGCCCTCTATAGAGACTTGTGATAATTGCTTATGGGACTTTTTTTGACGATAGGGACATGGGCTTCTACGAGAAAGACATTTGGAAGTTGGATTCTCGTTGGCCACAACTTGTCGAAGAAAACGGGGCATAATTGTCTTAAATAGGATGATTGTAACACTTCTTATATAGCATTGAAATAAAAAGAAAAATACAAAATTACTTCTTCCCAAAAATATTTCTCCTTTGTAGCAAAATTATTTAGTTGTCAATTGTGGGCCAAATTTTCCCTTCGTTTAATTAGTAATTTTCAGAATATGGGTCCCTCACGTATCCGATAATCATGTAATCATAACATATTTTTACTTCCAAAAGAAGAGCCTAATGAAGGAATGTTTTTACAAGTGAATTTTCCCTCGAAAAGTATCATCAAAAGATGTTGTGTAGTCTAACTAGAATCCAAATTGTCTTTATTTATTTCATACCAGCATAGACAAATGAGAAATTTTCAGACACAAAAAAGGGAAAATGAGTAATTTAGGAATCATAAAGAACGTGGACATTGCAATCACTAGAAGTTCGGTCAAGTCGATGAGGCAGCATGCCAAGACTCACAATGTCAGTGATTGGACTATGAGGAGGTTTTCTGAAGGAATTGTGGAATGCCTTTTATGTACAACGACACCCAAAACTTCATGCAACAGCAACCAATCCCAACCAGGTCAAGATAAGCCAGAAATATTGAACTTTTTAAAAAACAAATGTTGGCTTGACCACCCTCCTCCACAGACTGTCTCCCCTCATCTATAATTTTTTGTGAATACCAGTGGATTTTTGATTGTTTAAAAAAAAAATCCAAAACAAAGCCCTCCCCCAAAAAAAAAAAAAAATATATATATATATAAACCTATAGACGCTTCTGAAATTAAATGATATACTGATAAAGAATTCTGTAATAAAGCCTCAATATTGTACTCCTTTTCATCCTTGCAAAAGTTGATTATATTTGTTTATTATCAAAGAGTCCTCGATTTTACCTCGCACACTCTACATCGGGAATTTAAAAAAAGCTTTGCAATAACCGGGTGTTATTGATAATTTATTTTGAAAGATTTAATGTAGTTTTTTAAAGTGTTTAAACATCCTTCAATGTTTAGTCTTGTTTTGTTTTTTTCGAAGGGTAATTCCATATTAAACAAATACGTTGACGTAACCACAAGCCTCGTGCTTCAACTTTTACACTATTGCTATGTATTTTAACACGTTTACTCTGGGATTGTACATACTCGTATATCATGTAGCTGTGTAAATATATATCGTTTTTTTTTTGTGGTTTCTCAAGTCATTTTAAAAATATATATTTATAAGAGGGGAGTTTAAAGACTTTGTTTAATAATTAGACAAACACACACACACGTCAAAAACATAATGAAGTCAGGAATTTCTACATTTTTCTTACAAATTATTGTTGTTATTAATTGACTTAAGTAACTTGAGTCGAATATGTATATGAGCGTGCTTTAAGGTTATACAATCTACTGCAATATGACTCTGGATATGCCAAGGAATGCTTCAGTATTTTAAAATCCTTGCTTTGCCTGCCTACTTATGTTAAGGAGGCAACAGAGATGTTACCGGGTGGTCCATTGAAATCTGAACTCTTATTAATTCAAAAAAAATGGAGATAGAGGTTGAGTCATTTAAATTAATTCATATTTCTATATATTAAAGCATAAATAATTAGTAATAAAACAAAACCAATCTGACCTCTCTACCATAGGTACAAGTCCAGAAAATGATACTTGAACGTGATTGTCGAATTTCCTACGCACACTCCAGGCAGTTGTGCATTTCCAAGACCACTGTCTACGATGCCAACAAGTCCAAAACGTATGCAAGGAATAAGGAATCTGTCAAAAAGACTAAACTGGACCCGGGAGAGTTAAAGAAAACAGCCCAGGGCAATACCCTCAAGTCCATAAGGGCACATGCAAGATATCTTGGGGTTTCACACCAGATTGTTCAGAGAGCTATCAAAAAAATGGGTGGAAAAGCCTTGAGAGGGTGGAGAGGCCACTTTGAACACCAGCAATGAAAGAAATCCGTCTCCTCCGATGCAAGACTATTTTGAATGAGTATTTAGAAATCTTTTTGGACACTTTTGCCCCCCCCCCCAACTGCCTTGATGCCAACTCCTTCGTCTACACCATTTGGGTACACGTCAAGGTGCAGATGTAGTCTTATAGCATGGTGCCCCATTGCAGGCTGAAAGTTGCATTGAAGGCCTCGTTGTTTGGATGAAAGATACTGCAGGACTTCCAGTATCTTTCATCCAAACATCGAGGCCCTCAATGCTCTTTTCAGCCAGCAATGGGACACCATGTTATAAGACTACATCTTCAGTGGGTACCAGGCCTTCTGCCACCGCCTGGAAGACATCATTGCCACTAAATGGGGCTACATCAATGATTAAGAGAGATCACACAGACATCCATTCATGGTATTGATTTTGTAGAAATTATATTGTTTAGTAATAAAATATATCTGGTTGAATTTTAAAATTCAAATTGTTCAGATTTTAATGGATCAATCGGTAAGGATGGAGGGGGGAGTCCTGGAGAGATAGTCGAATAAACGTAGTCATAACCCTGTTGGAGATTATGGTGGAAGCTGTATATGCTTGTTTGGGTGATTGACTTCCCTATGGAAGAGCTAAAGATTTGTAAATTGCTGTATTAATTTTGGAATTAAATTGTAGTATTCATTATTCTTAACTTTTCCGTACTGTGAATCCCCACCCTGTATAGCTTCTTGACTTGACTAGCATGTTTGAACTTTCATCATGAGGATTCTTGCTTTGTGTACTTAGACTGAGTCATAGTAGTGTAAATGTATTTACATAATTTCTCAATCCACCTATGAAAGACTCTCTGCTTACAAAGTACATTGCCTACTTTGTGAATTACATAGAACAATTCAATAGACATCTTTTATTGTTTTCAAGTTGAGAAACAAATTGAAATCTCGTTACTTCATTCCTAATGAAATGATGAACACAAATTATTGCATTGTCATCACAATTTGACGCAATTTTTTCAATGATGTGAATTACGAAGAGAAGGAGAGGAACAAAAAAAAAAAAATACACATACAAAAAAAAATAATAATAATAGTATGTGAAGCAGAAAAGGTAAATTATGATGTTATTAATTTTATTTTGATTTTTGTTTTCTGTCAACCCCTTTTTTTATTTATAAATAAATGTTACATTTTTTTATGGCATTTCACAAAGTGTCCATTAAACAAAATTAAAGTTTCCGATTATATCTCATAATAAGACAAAGGTTATAACTAGCCATGAAAATCGTGTGTATTTTGGGTATGCTGAAAAAATCACAAAAAGGAACATGTTAACCCTGATAATTTGAAGAATCTTTTGGAAGAATGTACCTTATTTGTGATTATGTTTCATTATATCAGATACAATCAGCTGTGTCGACGGGAGAAGGAAATGAACATGAGCAAACCTTGCTTCGATGTCCATTCTCAATTCTAATTGAAGTCAAACAACGACTTACAATCTTAGCTCTGCAAAAAATCCTCAAGATTATTATCTGTCTTTTATGAGCACATACCAATTTTCAATCAGGTTTTGAATGCAATTGAATATATCTGACTTATCTGAAAATTTTCCAACTTAGCAAAGGTACAAGACATTTTTTCTGAGTTTTGTATTTAATTTTTCAACATAGTCTCCTTGTAACTTTACATACTTCTCCCAGATATGCCTCCATCTTCGTAACCCGTCCTAATAGTACTCGGCGTTTTCCTCTGCAAAATAATTGTTTACGAGACACTTTCTGTTTTTCGATAAATTACTCCGAGTTAGACTGACTTAGAAAAGTAAAATTTTAGCACAATAAGCTTTTCTTTATCGTCCATTGTTTGAAAGTATTTAAAGGCTACACTTTCACTAACAAATATTAAATAACAGCTTCATACCCAATTTTGCCCATTTTCACAAAAACAATCACATTAACTCACTATCAAAAGTAATATAACAACTGCTCGTTCAAAATAGCTTAAACATGGGTGATCAAATGTCAACAGATCCTAAATAGATGTGATTAGCTTTTATTTAAGATTGCTGCCTTTCTTCACGTAGAGGTCGTGATAAATGAGGTTTAGCAACCATGTAAAGTACTCATAGGTCCATCAAATCATATTTCTTTTCTCAAGGTGTTATTATTATGTTTTTTTATTCTTAAGGAAAGAACGTGTAAGTAAGTAGATTCGTGTGAATATGCTCCTGAAAAACAGAGACTAACACCAAGGATTTGTTGATAGTTATCTTCTACACAAAAGTTGTATTTTTGTATGCCTAATAACTCCGGGCAATACTGGTTATTACCACTAGAATATAATAATCTTTTGATTATGAACAATTAATATTAAATATTGGATAACATCTTTTATACAAATTTTCGACAATTTTCATTCACAAATTATCAGATAAATATTTGAGCGGTGTTCAAATTAAATTAAGTCTCCTACATCAAACGAAGGTTCTAAAGACAAGTAAATATTTTTGGACATCACTACTTATTCTGTAATTTTAGATAAAAAATCTACCTTTTACCAAAATATGTCCATGAAATATTGGGATGTATTTACTTATATATGAATAACGGTAGTACGACCATTGTTTGGAGTAATTAGGCGTCGACTGAAAGACAAATTTGGCTTTAATAACATAGGGAAATAACTCCCCAATAAAGCCTTAGTGTCACGATCCATTTTTTATAAGCACATTCACACGTAACTACTCAGTACTTCCATACTCTCTCGTCAAGATTGAATAAATAAGAGTTTGAGGGAAAACAAATATGTTGAGATGACTGATGAGTACGGCCCTTAATAAAAAAACAAACAAATTCGTTTTAAAGTACCAACGTCTTATATTTAAATCAAATCATAACAAATACTGAAAATGCATATGAGTTATGATCAACGATTTACATAAGAGACCAATAACAAAAACAAATAGGACAGTGCCCCTGATATAAATGCAAACGTCCACAGCACTTCATTAATATGACTACATCCTGATTTCTTATATTAAAAATATTTATATGATTTACATAAGGGAACACTATATAAAGTGCACCCTGGACACACGTTTGATACTATGTGACAAACCTGCGATATTTCATTCATACGACTTCATTGTTAATTCTTAGATCAAAATATGTTTATTATATACATCTTGAAGCAGAATATACATTGCTCCAAGTGACTCGTTTTCATATATTCCTACAGACAGAATGATTGATAGACAAAATTTGCATTATTAATATATATATTGGTCATTTCTCTTTTTCTTGATTTTGGCCAGATAGGGAGCAGATAATTGGGATCAAATTAAGTATCATGAGTCTAATGAATGTTAAAAATTATATTTAATGATCTTATGTTTCACAACTCAAAAATTGGAATACAAATTCAATGACTGACAGAAATGCAGGTGCGTCCGCAGGATTATATATATAAATATACATTTTTTTAAGGGGCCTCGGTTTTTTGAATTGTTGGGAAAAAAATCAAGAAATAAAGAAATTTTGGAAAAAAATTCAGAAATTCACAGCTGTTCAAAAAATAAACTTTTTTGGAAAATAATAAGCAACATTAAATTTTTTGGAAAAAAATTTCAAAATCTAAATATATTCACACAAAATTAAATTCCTAAAAAAATTTCATAAATCTAAAGCTGTTCACAAAAATTAAATTTTTGAAAAAAATTTCAAAAATTCATACTTATTCTCAAAAAATTAAAATTTTTGGAAAAATATTTCAAAAATCTAAAGCTATCTATAAAAAGATTAAACTTTTTGAAAAAAAATTCAAAATTCCATAGCTATTCACCACAAACTATATTTTTTGAAAAAAATTTAAAAAATCCACAGGTGTTCACATAAAATTTCAAAAAAAAATAATTCAAGCATTAAATTTACTTGTAAAAATCTAAAATTCCTTAAGGAGGGGGGGAGGGGTTCATCCCCTTAAGCCCACCTCTGATGGACGCCCATGAAATATATCCAATTAATATTTTGCTAAAAATCTAGTTTAGTTTATTTCATTCTTCAAATCTTGAGTTTTGTTCAATATTATTCTTATGTTAGCCACAGCTATATATATATATATTAATGCAATCATAACGTTCCCTCATTAACCTTGACCAACAAAAAAAAGGAGCCCCCCTCAAAAACATGATAGCCAAGAACAATTATTACTTATCTTTCAAGATATAATGAGTCACAAAGAAATGATTCCTCTGCGGTCCTTCCCTTTCATGTTTATCTCCCTATTTATAAATAGATGATGGGCCTGCCCACGATTGTGTGTGGGGAATGGAATTTCTTTAGCACGCAAATTTTGGGGTCAAAACTTTTGTTGTTGTTCCCGTATAAGTTCTTGTCTATTAAAGTGAGTCAATCCATCTCCTTTAATTTTTCTTTCTTTTTGTTGTATGTTACATCTGCCAGCTGATGATAATCGTCTTCTGTTACCCCCCCCAACTCCCCCTTAATGAATCATCATCATCATCTCTCCATCCGTTTCAAGGACAAGTCCAACCACCGTTTTTTTTTTGTACGTAGCTCATATAATTTTTTCACACAAACCCATTTTTCATCTTATAACTCCATAAATCTTCAGGTGAAATATTGGGTATACATTAGGGTGAAGCTAATAATCAAACTTTGTCACAAAAAGCTTTTTAGAGGAGGTATTGTCAGGGGCGTTCGCAAGGTGTTGCCTGGAGGGGCTATAGATCCCCCACCCCCAAACACAAAATAAGTAATTCAGGAATTTTTGCTTATTACTAGAAAATTTAATATTTGAAAAAAAATATCGCAAAATTTATTAGAATTTTTCAAATTTTGTGAATATATATGTATTTTTGAAATTTTTCTTCAAAAATTTGATATTTAAAATTTAATTTTTCTCCAAAAATTTTCAAAAATATAACTATTTGTGAATAGCTGTGGATTTTGAATTTTTCCCAAAATATTATATTTGACTTTTTTCACTAAAAAATTTAATTTTTAAAAATTGTTTTATTTTTGATTTTTTCTCAAAAAAATCCAAACACTAAGCCCTACTCATAATGTAATCCTTTGGACGCCCCATTATAGACATAATGAGCCCATATCTGTACCCATAAAACTTTGGTAAAAGTATCATAATTAATATCTATAAAAATCATTTTTTTAGGTTTTTGGATGTATTTTATAATTTTTTGTTATAAATTTATATTTTTTAGACTAAAATATAATGGTTAGAAACTATAAATACCATTTTTTTGTCAAATTACCGTTAACAACAAAAAATGGTCGATAATTTCAAAAAATGTACAATTTTACTTCATTGGCTGAGTCCCAGGTATAGGGTTAACTGGGATAATATGTGCCCTGCGTAATATGAGGCACCCTAAAATGCATTATACTATTCATAATATATTAGCTTTGTTTTGACATGTGACAGTGAACGAACATGATGATTCAGTCATATTTTATTCAAGCTAATTGTGCTACTCATATGAAGACCATTTTTTTTTTAATTTTGTCAATTGCACTGAATTTGTGGACTAAATTTGTTAAGGAATTTTCAGATATTGACATGAGGCTTCAAAATCCTCAATTTGTAGGAGTTGCATCCAGAGCTACCATAACTTTGAATTTTGTAATACCAGTAGATTTGTTTGTCCAACTTTGCAAATTAGGACGTGTAGTCTATATGAAGCCTAAGAAACACTTGTTGCCCACATTATGTGGGCTGTCTAAGTCATTTTAGCAATCATATAATACTTTATATGCCTTATTACCTAATTAATTGATAAATAAAAAGTTTAATTCATACTAATGCAGGGCGTTGGCACAGGATAATAACATGTGAATTAAAAAGTTCTGAGCGTTTTTTCGCTTTATTTTGACTTTAGTATTATCTTATTTAGGTAATTGCAAATGATTTTCTGATTAAGCGTCAGTTTCTGGGCCATGGAATAAGTACTCACATACCGGTCCAACTTCACGATTTCAATTATTTTATGGGCCTTGTATATGTCCATATACAGCAACAAAAAAAATTGACCGCCTGCTCCGGCTTTCCACCTTGGTTATAGTGATACCGAAGAATGTATCGAATTTTCTCTTTGTTTACTTCCATTTTGGAATGCAACTGGCTTCAACAAACACAAAAATGTAAATGAACTTTTTATTTTAAATGTACGCTTAACTTTTAAGGATTCTTAAGCTTTTTTGATGCAATGGATTAGTTGTGAGATATAGCTCATTAAAGACATTTGGGGAAAAAAAATGTTCATAACTTTTTACTTAACCAAATATTATTATTTGAACCCAAAATTGTATGTGTATATGTGGAATTTAAGGTACAGTGTTACGTAGTAAACCGGGCTAAATACAAGATATACTACACTAGCCCAAATTTTATTTTACTAGCCACCAGATAGCGGGCTAGTATGGCTGTCGAGCCCTGTACGAATGCAACTTTTTGGTGTCTCATATTACCTAGAGCATGGGCTAAATTGCATGTTTTATAGGAAAGATCCCTAACTTCAAATATTTTTGTGTGTTAGATATTTGTGCTCAGAATGTTTAATTCATAATATAAAGGTACATTTATCGTGAAAGTTATAGCTAATGCACTATTAAGAATTATGGGTCCCATACTTTTATGTTCTTAGTTTTTTAAGGAGAATAATATTTTCATTTCATAGCGAATTTTAAATTCCTTTCGGTTAAAAATTCCCGAAATGTTATTTTTGAGTTTTTAATAACTTTTTCCTAAATTTTATCAGCTTTGTGATCTAGGTAAATGGCACAAATATGTTCCTTAGGTCTATATACAGTACCTCAAAAAGGGTATAGCGATAACTGTCAAAAGGCTCACTCACCCTAATATACATTTGTAAGTTACAGACTCTTATATTTATTAATTTTTTTTTTTCAATTTAGAGAACTATATATATATATACTTAGCTATTAATTAAGTAATTTGCACGCCTCATTTGAAACAGCTTGACTTTCAAACATTAAGTGTTATTTTTAACTTTTCTTCTTATGTTGGTACCTAATTCTTTGTGGTATTTGTAAGACTAAATATATATTCAGTACTACCTTAATATACGTGTTTCTTTCGTTCTTGGAGCAAGATTTTTAGTCAAAGCAATGAAGCCTCCTATCTTTTTTGGCAACTTTCGTATCCAGGGGCGATCGTAGTATTATGTTAGAGGGGGGGGTGATTTTTTGGACTTTTTGGATTATAACATGAAAAATTATATTTTTTGGAAAAAATTTCAAAAATTAAATTACAAATTTTAATTTTCTGAAAAAAATTTCAAAAATTAAATTTCATTAGGAAAACAAATTCAAAAATCCACAGCTATTCCTAAAACATTAAATTTCAAATATTAAATTTATGAAAAAAAAATCAAAAATTAAACTATCTAGTAAAAAGCAAAAATTCCTTGATTTGGGGAGGCCTACAGCCCTTCAGCCCAACCCCTACGAACACCCTTGGTATCTCAAATAAAAAATCGCATTTTTAAACAAATCTGTACTCGGAATCCGCTTTGTACCACGAAGAACTCGAATGTTGAGCAGTCGTATCTCGAAGTATTACTGTATACATATAAAACACAAATAGAATTTGGCAACTCCATCCTTAACACATCATCCAATTATGACGTGATGATTGATTTCTTTAATCAGAGTATGTTTTTTTCCACTCTTGAGTGGTTTTGTCCTTAGATAATTTAAGTAGGTTCCTTAAAGAAGGAGAAGATAATACAAAATTGCATAAGAGATACAGAGTGAAGGATGTCAAATTAATAGCTTAAGGTAGCTGCCTATTTCGAAATATCTACCTACATAGGTCCTTCCATCTGGCATATTTACATAAAACATGGTATGTACCTATTGTCGTAGCAAATATCTACGAATATCTAAAGGAATTTGAAGGATAATGCTTAAGAAATGATATTTTTAAAAGCTCTAAAAACTATTTTGATATTGGGATTCAGCTAGAAAAGCGATGAACAAATGTCAGCCCATTTCAAAATGGGCTGAATTGAGTCTTTTATAAAACATTTGAAATTTTGAGTTAATAAAATGCAATATGGTAAGAGAAGTGTTGTATCAATCTACAAAAAAAATTGTAAAGATTGCAGTTCTTTCAATACCATCGTGATTAATTTCATCAGTCGTTATCGATCTTATATTGGTACTATGTCATTTCAACCATTGAAGTTTCATCAATAACTGTGATAATAAATCAATGTCTTGAATTAATCTTGTTTCTTTACCTATCACTCATTCGTTTGTTTGCTTTTTAATTTCTTCATTCGTAGGATTGTAGGTTAGACAAATTGGACTGATTAAAAAACAAACTAAGAGGGTGTGAGGAAAAATACCGTAGACCTAAGACAAGCCAACACTAATGGTCAGTAGCACTGAAACCTGGGATTAGGGATCATTACATTTTGAAAGATTATAACAATGAAAAGTTGAGTAATTACGCTGACTTCATTTAATACAACATAAACTTTCTTACTCTTACGAGTTCTTAGGGCGACTGTATCATCGGCAGAGTTAAAAATTTATACGGCAGGAGACGCAACCGTATAAATTTACATTCTAAATATATTATATATAATAGATCTTGAGGATCAGGGGGGGACCCTCCAAACTCCGATCATACCTTGTACAAAATATGCTAAAAACAAAACTCTAACCTAGTGGTTCCCCCAGCCTTTTTGCCTCTCGCGACCCCTTTATTAAAAGTTGAAATCCCAAGGGGTTCTCTCGATTAAGGACTTTGTGTCATTTATAATTTATTTTATATAAGGAGGGAAAAACATATTTAAATCCCTATTTGCTAGCCAACCCAAAAACCTAGTACAAGCACATATTTGTATGTCCACAAAATGAGGACATTTGGTTTGACTTTGTATTTTTTCCAAGAAGGGAGTTTTAACAATAAAATATTTTAAATTTTGCTTTTTACAAGAGATATTTGCGATTTGTATTATTTTGTAGGTTTTTAATGAGATATTTTGCCTTTGATTAATTTATTTTCTATTTTTATTGACGTAGATTTTTAACATGTAATATTTGTTCTTTTGTTGTTATTAATTTTATTAATTTTTAAACGAAAAATAAGTATTTCAAAATCTCATTAACACCCTTATATATAGAAAAAAATTAACAATTAAACTTATTAAATTTTAACATAATTAACGAGACATTCAAAAAACTTTCTGAATGTAGTCATTGTTATCAAATGGTGATCAATAGAAAAAATAATGTGTTAATTTACCAATTATTTGATTGTTTTAGTTATTTAAATGTTACAATTCTGCATTCTTTTCTTGGGTCTTGCATGTTGAAAATCTTAGTAAGAAGTAAACGCAAAATTTCCCAACATATCCAGCTCCCTTTGTAACACTTTTTCTAAATGTATTGGAATTGAAGCATGATGACAACTGACAGAGTAAATTATTTCTTCAATTTTGCTTAGAATTGCTTTTACTTTCAAATCTATTTGTTCCTTATAAAAAAAGACATTTCACGAATTTTAAAATGAAATTTGTTCAATGCTCCGAACATGACGAAAAAGGAGACCCCTACGTCCAAGGAAAAAAAGAGGAAGGTTGGTCATACAAATAGTCTGAATGACTGATTGGAATGTACATTCATTTCACTGGGTCATACTATGCCCAGGAGTGTCCCGCCATATTGCTTTGAGTCTCTCTTTCTTTTGCTCTGTTTTTTTACCCCTCAAGAAGAATTCTCTGTGTGTTTTTCTTCTTTAACAAGAAGCCATAAAAACATAATGAGGAAATTAGATCGTAATTTGTGGGTAGCTTTTATTTTCTTCTTTTGTACTTCTTTTGTAATTATGATGGTTCGTATAGAAGAAGGTGTCGAAGAAGAAAGAAGCAAGGTCATGTCAGGGGGGAATCAAAGGAGGGCAAATGCTATTTGCCAAATGTCTTGGAATGTCTTATTTGAAGAAAGAAATAAGGAGGGGGAAAATAAGATGAAATGTAATTTTTAATATTATTACAAAAACAACGTCACAAAGACGGACAAATCTTGTTTGGTTCGTAGGGGAGCCCGGAACAGTTGTAACATACGTTGTTTTTTTTGGGCTCAATGACTCTAAAATGGTTTGACTTCTCAGACTCGCCAAATTTATATACGTTTCCTATTTTTTGAATTTATTAAAGACCAACAGCTTTTTGAGTGTTATCAAAAATGAGCTGAAGATATCATCCTGTAGGGGCGTTCGTTTGGGGTGGACTGGAGGGGCTGTAAAATGTCTCAAATTTCTTCTGAATAAGTGATTTTTGACCTTTGATAAAATGGTATCAACTGGATAGCAAAAGAATCAATCATTCATATGAAATAATGATGAAAAACTGAAAATAATCATCATCCAAAAGAATAACATTTTATCCAATATTTCATGAAAAGTTGAATAAAAAATTTATTGATTTTTTTGCCACAATATTCGACAATAGTGATGTACACTTACTGACTGTAGCTTGTTTGATTTTCAAAGAAAAGGATCGTTTACAAAAACTCTTGGGTCGTCTCCCCTATTCAATTGCTAAGGAACAGATGTGTTTTTCTTTATTTTTTTCTTCTTAAGAAGAGGTCCAAGTCCTTTCAGACAATTATACATAGGTAGGTAGGCTGATTGCTTGCTAGATAATTACTGCTTCTAAGAAGGCGAAGGACCAAATACATAGTTGCACCTCATAAAGAATTCATTGTATTTTAACGAGAGAACAAATTCTCCTTCCTGTCATGATATAATGATATCCGAAGAGGATTTTTATTATATTTTAGATGATGATAAATTCTTCATTCCGAAGAATTCTTATTTCCGTTGTCTCTCTCACACTTTGAATGTAGTCCGAGATACCTATAAGGGATGTTGTTGATGGAGTAATGTTATATTATGTATGTATTTGTAGGTAGCATATGACCCTGCTCAATATTGGTGTATGTGTCTTTGTTCGGAAGTCCTTCTTCAACGAACAAGAAAGAAGATAAATATTAGGTTAAATATAAAGTTATGAGCGCTTTTCGCTAATGTCTTTAGTAAGCTACATCTCACGATCAATACATTGCATCAAAAAGGCTTAAAGAATACTTTAAGCTATAAAAAAAAAGATTTTAAAAAATTCTAAAAACCAAGCCCCCGCCCTCTCTCTATATATAATCCTGCGGACGCCCCTAGTTACTCTCCATTTTTCATAAGCAGAATCACACATAGCTACTCACTCAAAACATTTACTTATTTCTTGAAGAATAAAGAAATAATGATAACAGCTTAAGAAATGATTTGATGAGCCAGAATTTTATTTTGCTCGTTGATAAGTCAAATTTAAAGTCCCAAATCTTTTTTTTCAATTTTATATAAAGTACTTCCCCCTATTTTTTTTTCTAATTAATATGAGATGAAGAAATCGTCTGCGATATTTAATTCATTATATACAGATTATCCTCCCTTTTTTCTTCTTTAAATTGACATACGATATACATCATGGAGCAAAATATATACAGGGATGGTTTTTCAGACATTTATACAGACAGATAGATGAACCTTTCTTAATTACCCACGGTCCACTCCAGTCTGGGCCCACTTGTGGGTCCTTAAGAAAGTACAATGGATACTTTCTGACGTCATTGAAGGTAGTTTTCCTTTTTTTATGATTCCGTTATATAATAATAATATATTATATAACTAACTCAAAATATGATGTGAGAACCCTCAAAATTTTATTAGAAAAATATTCTTGTTTTATTTGATATATTTTTTATAATATAAAAAGTCATTCAAAAATTTTAATTTATGGATTTTTTTTCAAAAAATAATTCAAAAAACCAAGCCCCTACACAATATAATCCTTCGGCCGCTCATAATATGTTCGTATTATATTGTCTTATAATGAAAAAATGAATATTTTTGCAAGATATGTGCCATGCTCTTAATACATATCTCATATTAGGAGTGTCCGCAGGATAATATTTTTGGGGGCTTTGGAATTACTTCAAAAAAATAAAAAAATCCTTAAAAATAGGATTTTTTTACTTCTATTTTGGCGAATTTTTTTTTCCTTCATGATTATTCTTTGTACAAGGCAAAAATTTATTGAAAAAATTACAAGGACGGATTGACCAGTTGTAGACTCCACTGGACCAAAATAAGGACAACACTGGCCCTTGACCCCTACTGTTACGGTCCCACTATATTAATGTCCATCATTCTGAAGGAGCAATATCAACAACAAATCTTCTCGTTTTTTTTTTGGTATATTCTGCCAATTACGTAATCAAATTACGTTCATGAAATAACTTTTGTATCCAACTTTTGTCGAATCGATCCGCTCTAAATTGTTCTTATACATACATATAAGCAAACATCATTTTAAAGACATACAACTATTAAAAATAAATAACATTTCCGCCAAATTAAGATGGAATAAAAAAGAAGAAGGGGAAAAATATGATAATAACTATGTGGATATGTCAATAATAAACAAGTCTTTTGGCTTCTTCTTCACATAAAGAAAACACGACCGGAAGATGTTTTATTATACTATGAGTAGTATTCCTCAATCCGTTAAAATCGTTATTCTATATAGAATAAATGATAATATGTACACACAATAGGGAAGAAAAATAGAGGCAACCCCCGCTCTACTCCTCTTTCTCTGCTGTGTTTGTGTATTAAAAACAACATCTCAATTAAAGTGATTTTCTTTCTTATTTGAGTCAATGTCTTAATTCATTCAAAACTACACACTATGTACGTACTTATCTGATCTCATGAATTGTAATAATTCTATTCTCCTTCAAGAGAGAGAAGAAAAAAGAAAAAAAGAGAGAAACGTTTTTAAAAAATGGGGAGATCCTCTGACGTATTTGATTAAATGCTCTCAAAACTATACAAGGTGCGACTTTTCTTTAACTGCCGTCACAATAAAATGGGATTTGATCCTAAACTAATGATCTTATTATAATAAAACCCAATGCCAAATGAAACTTGCATCAAAAAGAAGTTATTATTATTCAATATGTTAGCCTTGGGCGTCAATAACCGCCCAGACTCAACATCGGAAATGGAAGTTGGTCATGATGAGAGTTTCTATGCCATATTCCCGAATTCATTCCGGTTTCTGTATACGAGCTCGGATTTTGTGTTGCTCAAATATGCCCTACAAAAAATAAGTCCATGGGATGGAGGTATGGTGAGCTTGGAGGCCAAATACTATACCAAATCCTGATCCCAGGGCATTCGCAGGATTATATTTTGTAAGGGCCTAATTTTAAAAATTTAAAATTTAAAAAAAAAAAAAATTGTAATATTAAATTTTTTAGTAAAAAGAAAAGACACCTTATTTTGGGGCCTACATCCCCTCCAGCTTACCCGCTGCTTACCCACTGATCTCTCAGGCAATTTGACCTCATCTTGTGATTAGCACGGATTAATATTGATTCATAATCCCACCCAGACTCTACCATTTCCTTCCGGACTCTCCATACAAGGAACGAGTCTAGGTTTGAGAAGTTTTCGATCTCAACATTATCTGGTGCGTCACGAATTTCAAAATGATTGCGGAATAAAGTGTTTTTTTGTTTTTTTTTTTTGACCAATCTAGACTCAATTTTTCTTTGAGGCCTGTCCAGACCGAAAATCTTTGGTAGAGCAAATTAGTTTGGTCCCCTAAAAATCATAACGGTATTAGACCGGTCTTGGATTTTGAGTTTGAAAGGCAACACTAGTATTTTCCTTAAATTAAATATAAAGGGATGTAGCTAGATGGTCAGGGCGGGCTGACCTCCCAAAAGGATATAGAAAAAACAACTTCCATCCGTTTTCCTCTCTCCTATAAAAATAACATTCTTCTGTACTTGAGATGGGAGGCTGACTCCAGAACTCCATAAGTAAAATTGTAAATAAACATTAATGTATATGTTCACTTATAGAACCCATTAAACAAACAAGCGAGAGGAAACGATAATTTCATCTTCGGTCGATCCTTTTTATGGAATTCTCTTGTATATGAATGTTGTGTTTTTTATTTTTGTTCCTTCCTTCTCAACATTCATTGAATGAAAATTAAAATTTGCCAGAGGCATAATAATAATAAAAAATCAACAACAACGACAGAAGGTGGTGTATAATTAACTTTTTCTTGAGCTTATGGGAAAAAATAAATCCCATTTCGCGTTTTTTTTTACTTTTCTTTTGCCTTTTTGTTTTTTTTTGTCCATTCAAAAAAGTTTAAATGAAAAATCACATTAACATAAAATGGAGTAATGATGGCTTTAGAACTAAGTACTCTCCATTGATTCAAGAAGGAACACACATGAAAACTTGGTTCTTTACAGATACATAATTATTAGTGTTGTGTTTCGGTCCGAAAGTCCAAAGATAAAGATGTTTGGATTGGACTGATCTTAAAGAAACATTCGGTCTGGATCCCATCTCATTTAAAATTCTCCAGACGGATTCTATGGTTGAACTGTTTAATAAGTAATGTGTGTTTCAAAATGGCGAACATTCACCAACAATAGCGTCATAATCGGAGAAAAACTGGCTGATTTTGGGTATATTTTTTTTTCTATTTTCATTTGGATAAAAGGTTACGTCATATATTATAGTTAACAGTGAAATATACATAGTGACATCAGTCTATTTTTTCCAATGACAATCCTAACCAGTCAGAGACCGTTGTGATTTTTAGCAAACTCAATTAGGTTGGTCCACAAAAAAGTCGGTCTAGATCGGTCACAAAATAAAATTCGGTCTGGATTTGTCTTACAAAAATCAGTCTGGATAACTCTCATTTAGAATTCAGTCTAGACCAATTCTTTAACTGGATTGTTGAATATGTAATGTGGGTTTCAAGATGCTGAATATTGGCCATAAACGGTATATGAAGTTAAATATGACTAGCAAATCATATTTGTACAACTCATAAATCGGGATAGAGCAGAAAATTGGTCGATATATTGTGAGCAAAAATTGATCTATATATTGAAACCGAAAATATTACTCTACAATTTTGAAAACGATTAAATTTCCATCACCTGTGTAAGATCACGGACTATTTGTAACCATATTATAAATTAAAATTTATTTTTTTTGTTAAAAAAAAGAGTAAAAATAATTAATCCGTACGATAGGATATGCATAAGGAATATATGAACGTTGTGGACTTCATATACTTTGTATGTAAAAAAATTATAAATTAACCCATCCCCAATGTAATAAGTTGCATACTCTTGCAACCCTTCTAATATATATTTGGAACTCTACCTATGTCCAAATCCCCGTTATTATCCCATAAAACCGGCCTTGATCCAAACCAATCTCTAATTGCAAATTATTATTATAGCATATAATATCCAAATAACCCGTTTCTGCGATTAATATACACATATTTTAACATTGATGTTCTGGATACGAATATTATTAGGACCAAGCTTGTGTTTACTGTAAGTGGAACTGTTGTGTCTTGACGAGGTTAAAGATACACAAACTATTAAATAGAAGAATCCAAGAGGATCCAGAGAAATGAGGAGAGAAGGGGCGTGGAGGAAAAAGGCAACGATGTAATTTAAGAGGAATATAATTTTAGAAAACAAAAATCCTATTATTTGTTCAAATGTTATCCTACAAAAATTTTATAACTCTAAAATTATTTCAAAAAGTTTAGTTATTTGCTCAAATTTAGTCGCATCCCAAAATAAAAATAAAAAAGGTATCTTTAATTATTACTTGTCAAACTATGTATTTTTTATAAGTAATTGTCAAAAAAGTTCCCTATTTTCCATAACCAAAGATGGGAGCTAAAGAAATGCCTCCCTCCAAAACCGCCCTTCATCCAAGCCCATTGCGATGTAATGCATATTATATTTAAAACCACTTCATAGTCCCTTTTTTAATATTCTAATCCTTTTAACTTAATATCCTCCATTTGGTAGCATTATTTCCCTGTTATGAACCTACCTCCTTTTGGCGGGAAGCCTCTTCCTCTCCTTACTTATTTTATAGCAGCATATAACTTATCTTTGATGATAATAATTACGTTTGCTTAGAAAAAGAGGAAAGGTGGGGAGGGGGGGAGATACAAAGTTTTTATCAGCCATCATCAAGAACAACACCAAACATCGAGACATTATGTACACATACTATGATAACTAAGGCAGATGGATGTGGAAGAAGAAGAAGAAGCGAAAGAGGAGGAAGAAGGAAAAAGTCCTTAACAGAAGTTCTTTTATTTTTTTCATTCTTGTTATTATCAACATTATTAGAGTCGTTGTCAGGTATTATCTAAAGTAAAAAGATCCATAGAAATCATTGCTATTGTAGCAGCTGCTACACTTATATACGTATGGACCAGTACGTGCTCCTTCTTCTTCTAAGAAGAAGAAGGGCTTCTTGGTCGTTGCTGTTGTCTAAGAAGCAAAGATGTGCGGAGCAGATGTTGTGATCTGTTCCTTATGAATGTACTATGTAATAATAAGAAAATTAAAAAATAAAAACTGTTAAAAAGTCATCATCAGGATATAATTATATATAAAAAAATGGCTTCTATTATAGTATAATATATATGTGTATATCTACTATGTAAGACATCATTTAACAATTTTTTTATATACATTGTATAAGATATGATGTAGTCTTAAAGAAGATGCCTTTAGGCTACGTATTAGTGACCTCTTATGGGCGTCCTTGGTTATTATTATTATATTAGAGGCTTTTTCATATTCTATGTACTTTGTTCAGGCCCGTGACTACGAGATATTTATAAATATATAACTAAAACTATGTCAAATGTGTCTAAAAGACAATGTTTTTTTGTTAAAACTATGACATGTTATTTGTCGTCAATTTTTCTTTTCTAGAAAAGGTTATTTATCAAATTTTGAAGAAAGAGGTTATTGTCAAATTTGGCTTTTCTAAAATAAAATAAAAAATACGTCAAAACAAAAGTAATAACAACGGTCCTGCATAACTTTGTTAGCAAATGTGCGAAATTATGGTATTAACATAAAGGATTATGCTGTCAAATTGATTTTGTTCTTTTAAGAAGACAAAAATCTTTGTTAAAAAGTTTTTTATTTATGTGAAAAGAACGGAAGCCAAAATCATAAATTTATAAAACAGTTTAATAATAGCATCTCAATTACTAAAAAAAAATATGTATTCCTAATTTTAAGAGCCGTTCGGACAGTGACAACAATTTCAAAATTCAATACTCTTGAAATTCTTAATTATGGACCTAGATTTTTTTTATACCTATATATACAATATAGTTTATTCAACAAATAGGTTGGGTGCAAGGGAGGGGGGTCACATTTAAAAATAATAAAAATAAAAGATTATTTAGCACAAAAATTAAAAGCACAATCACAAAAATGCAGTTTTCTTAAGTCAAATTAAGTTAATGTTTTAATTTCTTTTTGATAACTTTATGTTTACATACTTTAAAAAAATAAAGAAAAAATTTAATCTGACAAAATTAATTTCACTTCTATCAATTTCCTATAAATGTAGCTCTATTTTTGACCGAAAAGAAAATTAATAAATATGTAGGGCGTCAATACAAAAGCAAGATAGAATGATTTTTCTCAAAATTGACTGTAGATTAAATTTGTATTCTTATCCGAGTTGTCTTCACTTTTTATCAACAAATTATTCGTATTAACCGCACATTACACTCAAAAGTACCCAGTATATTAATATTACAATATATTAATCATGACAAAATGAGTATATTTTATTTGAAAAAGACTATGTGGGAGGGTCAATATAAGTTTCGCATCTCAAACATAGGTGATAAAATATAACTAAAACTCTTGTATTTCTTATCTTATCCCACGAATTAGAAAAGAAAGTCTATAATTGAATCAAATATGACAATGAATCATTAGGCTATATGAATAAATGAAATAAAAAATTATATGGTCATTTTCTCCGTTTCTTTCAAGAATTTAAGTAAATTAAAATACAAGTATTTTGTTTAAGATTATTTTTATGCAGACACACATGTAATGTTCATCAAATTTTACCAACATAATTTCATTTCTTGACATAAAATAGTTTTAATACAAAAAAAATAGTATCATTTTGATGACATCATTTTAATTAAGGGGAGTCCCTCCTCCTCCCCCTAGTCACGACCTGTGTGAGTATGATCACATATCGATATATACAATAGGTCTAATTTTTCTCATTGCCTTATTTGAAACAATTTCTCAAATGACCTTTTTAAATAAAAAATTGAAACCCAGGCTCTGTGGCAAATTTCCCCCTTAACACCAGGAGTGGAAGAATCTATTGTATTGATGACATCTCCAGGGACGTCCACATGATCATATTTTGGGGAGGGGGCTTCATTTTTTTCTCAGATCCAGAGTTTAATCGAAGGACCTTTTATTTTAGAAGAGAAATCCTTTTAAAAAAATGTTACCTCTGTTTAATCAATTCATTCTTTTTCTTAAAAACGAATTGTTTTTTTTTAACTTAGAAAAACATTCATTTATATACAAGGGAAGGGCTACATCCCCTCCAGACCCCCTAGCCCAAAGTCCCTTGACCTCATTCCATTTTTTCCGAGACGGAGGCACTCAAGTGACTTTGGATTAGTATTCCCTTTGAGGGATGTTTTATCTTTCTAATTTATTTACAAAATAGCTGTAGTACCCGGGATATCCCGGAGTAATTAGGGGTCGGCTAAAATACAAATACGTGACGTATATTTTCTCCTCAAGAATGAAAGAATAATAATATGAGTTAAAAAAATAATAATATGCTGGAACGTGTACGTGTGAGTACTTTAGTCTTTAGAACGCTCAATAAAAAATCCAAGTTATATAAAGTACACTTTGTAACACATTTGATGCTATATGCACACGCCTGCAATATTTCATTAATACAATGTTATTTCTTAGACCAATAATATTTTTGTGATATATATCAGGGGGTATTATATATAGTTCATCACCTGACTCGTTTTCAAATATTCAGACATTCATACAGACAAACTTTCCTCTATTAATGTAGATTACATTTTATATTCAAAAATCATAGTATGATTTGACTAAAAGAGTTAACTTCCTTGTGGCACAAAGGACTTTGTATACATACCGATATATCACAAAAGTATGCGTAAGGATACATAATGCTTAGTCAAGCGAATCTTTAAGATGAGGAGAACTTTCTACAGATCCGTGACTTTGAAAAAAAAAAAAGCGATACAAATAAATACATAATAAAAGTGATACATTTAAAAGTATGTACATTAATTTGTAATGTCATCACGACTTCTCCTTTAGAGTCAGTGTGGAATCGAATTTTCTTCTAGGAGTAGGAGGTAAGCAAGGGATATAATATATAAATAGAGAGGAAGAGAGATGAAGGACCTCGATCAAGTTCATATGTAGCTACTACGTGCTAGGCTGCATTGGAATGGAACAAATGGAGCGAAAAAATGAAAATTATTACTTTTATTTATCATTATTATGACTTGTTACAGATACAACTTACATAGTGATTGTATTAAGTATATAAGTATGTGTACGGCCTTAAAAGACCTCGATCTCTTGCAATGAAAGGAAAAGTTAACATTTAAAATTCTTTTTTTTTTATCCTTTTGTTTCTCTTAGTGCAAGGAGAACAGAAACAAGGGATTTGGGAATCTGTCATTTGAATATATGGGGCTTTTGTGGGTAGGAGCAAGGGATATTGTAGCGTGAGTGGGGTCTAAGGCACTGATAAATGAGCGGGCATTTTCTTTCTTTCCTTTATAAGAAATAGTTTTACTTTCTTAGAAAATATCTTTTTATTAAAATAATCTTTCTTTAATGAAAGGTCCATAATCCTTTTTCTATTTTTTAAAACTTTTATTAAAATGTCTTCTTTTTAGTGTATATATTTGAGTGTTTTTTAAATTTTTTTTTAGAAAAGAGTGAACGTATTGACCATACGCTAAGGTATCCTATATGTTTATCTACCAAAAAGCAGAATGTCATTTTTACTTGGATGGGTTTCGTGGGATCTGCAGCTAATCTCAAGAAATCAAATAAATTTGAATGGCATCCTACAATGGAAGGAAATACGCGTATGTTTATGAAATATTCAGCTGTCTTTACATATATATAATAATAATATACATATGTGCCCCGTCAGCACAAACACAAGCTAGAATGATTATTCTCAAATTGAGTAGAGATTAAATATGAATTCTTCAACTAATTATCGTCCATTTATATCAACAAATTATTCTTGTTGCCCCATTGGAAGCGGCTTACATTGACCTTAAAGTGGTCAAAATTCATCGTTTGAATAAATAAATAGAATTATTTGAAAGGGCATATCTTAAAGAAGGTTTCTTAAATCAATTAAAGTTTTTATTCTGATGCTAAAATTTTTGGGTACTTTAACTCATCAGAGTAATTTGAATACAAACCCTATAATTGACGCAAATATGTATTAAAATTATAAGGTTGTGTATGCAGGCTAACTCCTTTGAAATAAAACAGCTTGTTTTTCGTTTACATCAGCTAATTTTGAATACATTCACACGTGCATTTTGAAAATTTCAAGTCTCTATGACAACTAATCGGGAAATGGCAGACAAAATTCGAACAAGGGAGACGATTGTACATCTCTCAAATCAGGGACTCTCAATATGGGAAAACAGCAAGTGGCTGCTAAAACATGAATAAACCGTCACGAGGCTCTTCAAGTGTTATAGGGAGGACAATCCCAAAAGCCATAAAACAAGGATCTTCAAGTTAAACAGGGAGAAAATCAATAAAACCCCAACCGCAGCATGCGTCAGATGACCAAGGACCATGCGGAGGCTCGTCAAATTTGACCTCAACATGTATGTCTACAAATTTCAGAGGAGGGGAATGTTCTCTGAGGCCACAAGTCCACTAGCCCATATATAGATATACATATATTTTTTCCTAAAATGAATTCTGCAATAATACTTATGATTTATGCGTAAATTGATAGTTTCTAACTGTCCTATTTGAAAGTAAAAAAAAATAATTGGGATAAATGTACTTCTATTCTTGATTTTCGTTAGAGATTGTTTTATGTTGACGCCCACATAAGAAAAATATTAGTTATTTCTCCTTTTCTTTGGCATAATAATTAGACTACATGAAGGACAATGGCTTGTTTGTACAGTAATTAAGTCACAGACTAAAGAAGAAAAAAAGAGTCGAAGGAGCTGATGACTGACTGACATGTGGCTTATTTCGTTTCTTTATGGGTCTTTTTTTTCTCCCCCCCGTAGTATATATTCCTTTGTTGTAGTTGTTGTTGAATTAACTTGATTGTTATTGTTAGCTTTGTAGTATCTATTGAGTGGAATTCTCACGGAAATCAATGGACCACCACCTTATGTTTCCCGCGTATTTTTCTTATACCTTCTATGTATGTATTTATATTGTACTTACATCTCAAAGGTCTAGCCAATATATGTACATACGTTGTATGTTATAAAAAGAGGTGCATAAAATATGTCCTAGAAAGAGAGAGCGACTTTTTGTACTTTTAAATGATCCAAACTGTTATCATTGTTATTTAATTATTGACGATAGAACGTGTCTTAGAATAAAGTAATGTCTATTGTGTGTGCTTACGAAAGACAAGGAGTAAGTGTAGTGTTCTAAAAAAGATTGAAATAGAGGATTGGATCAGGGGTTCAATTATACAATAAGTTATATTTTACAGGGAGTATTACTATTTAAAAGAATGTTCATTAACTATGATAATAAAATATACTTACATTGACTATGGTTAAAACGAATCCAGTAACATAACAGTAATAATGAGGGCTTTTTCGACAGTTATAAATTGAATGTCCTTGTTTGAATTGGAGTAGAATTGAGTATCGAGATCGGAGTAATTCCAGTATATATTTCCATGTTATATACCTGCCGAGATTTGTATTCATTTCCTAGTTCTCACGACTGCTTGCAGCTGAAGTAATACAACGTCATGACAGCTAAACTGCTCACCCTTTCCAAATATTCTTCAAATTGACAGGATTACTGACGTCATATTCGGTTTCTTATATTTTTACATGCCACCAAGCATATTTTATTCAGCACTGATTATATACATAAGCAAGGTTGTGCTCGGTTCAGGTTCAGTGGTTCTATCGGTACCGGTCTCGGTTCTTTCATTTCAACGGTTTTGGTCTCGGTTCAGCTTTATTGGTCTCGGGTCGGATCTTTAGTTCTTATAAGGGCTCAGTTTGGTAACAGGCACTTAAAACAAAGGGCGTCAGTGGAAAATTTGGGCCCAGGAAATGATCTTCCATACAAACAGGGCCGCAGTTACCTTCTACGTAGAGTGCCTAGTACCCCCCCCCAAGTTCCAACAGGGGCCCTGAAAACTCGTATAAAGAGGCCTCAATTTAAAATGTATTAGTGTGGGGGGGGGAACTTAGCATAGTGAAGTTTGGGAAACCCTGACTTAAGAATTATTAAAGTTATCATTTTATAAGGCCCTGAATCCATAATCTATGCCACCCTTCCCTCTTGTATATACACTGTCTGGAGCATAAAACACCTATTCCAGATCCCTAATAAGCCCTTAGGTATTTGGAGCTCAGATATAACTGTATCACCCTGGCAACGTACAAAAAACATTGGAAAACGGCTTTTTGCAGTTGTGCAAAAAAAAAAAAAACTCTGAAAATTGACTTATTGATGAAAGCTAATTTATTTTTTATACTATATATTTTATTTTTTTAATATATTTTATGTAGGAACATCAGCACAAAAACCCAGACCGATAACCAATATATTGCAGTCTCAGTTCGAATTTATCGTTTCCGGTTCTAGCAGTTCAAGAACCGGGACCACAAGACCGCTAAGGGCACAACCTTGTAAATAGGTAATATATTATAAAGTTGTACATATTTTCATTCAATAACAAATTACAGGCTGTCATTAGGCCACTGTAACCTATGTAGCCGCACTTCCAATAACCCCCACACTAAAAATAAATCATAATCTAATTTTCTTTTTCTTTTTTCTTCAAAAAAGGTAATTGAAAAAAAAAATAATCAGGAAAGAAAAAAAAGATACCCGGACATTTTCCTTGAGCTAGGGTCCACTTATGCCAAAATAGACGCTGGACTAAGTTATTATACTTATCCCTACCCAGATTGGGATTTCCCCCTATTAGTCCGTTTTGCATTGAGCTTCGCAATAGTTAAGGCCGGAACTGACCTGTTACATCTCTAGTTCAACTCCTTCATTGCATATTTTAATAGGGAAACGATTCATTGCAATCAAGTGTCCTGGACCTGTGTTTAAATGTAAGGGACTTTCAAAATTATAAGAGCAAAATTGTAGATTGTTCAAATAAAAATCCCTCTCGAATCTTTTACATGTACTGAAACTGACTGTTTACATCCCTATATGCATTTTCAATGCATGTTATAAGGGCAGAGGGTTCATTGCGATCAAATGTATAGATCCTACATTTATATATAAGAATATGCCCTCCGGCCTCTATTATTTTAAGATTAAAAGTATTAAATATTGTAAATTGCTCGAATAAAAGGTCTCAGAATCCTTTCTTTCAATTGATCCCTCATATTCAGAAAGGGACATTGAAATTCTTTACATCTGTATTCCAGTCATTTCTTCAAATAAATCACAACTCTTATATTTTAGTGTTACGTCTTCCTTCTTTGTTCCGTAATATCTGGACATTGATGGGGCAAATCAATATTTAATATCAAATGGCAATATTAATAAGGGAATAACAGCAACCCCTGGCATGCATTCCTCCCTTGGTACAGATGATTAATATTACGTTTGCATCTTGTATTAGACTCTGTTGGTTGTTAATTTTTTACTTGAGTAAAAAGGCTGACCCGTGAGAGACAAATTTATTTGAATAACAAATATTTGAGTTATAAAGTACGGATCTATCAATTTAATCCCGGTTAAGTAATTGAAGAAAGATGACGGTTTAAAAAAAAGAGGAAACTTGATAAGCCTTGCAAATGAATAAATCTTATTTAGGATTTTTTTGTTTAGTGAGGCATATATTGTCTTGCATTTTTTTAAGAACTACATAAGTCATAACAGATGTATTCATTCATCTATCTATTATACTCTTGTGTATTAAGTAATTGAACAACATTTTTTTTTCATTCCCACTTTTATCCTGATTGAATCCTATGAAATATTGGAGAAAATATCAAAATTTCTTTGAATTTTCTCATATAAAAATGGATTTTTTGCCTGATATATTGTAGGTATGTTACAAAATTTTGCACGGAAGTCTAGAACTGTTTTGGGGTTCTCCATAGAAATGCTGGATTTTCATTAGTTAAACGGGATAAATCAATTTGACGTCATTTATATTTAATGTGAATAAGTTCTTAATCTTTCACCCAGTTTAAAAAAAAATTCAATTTTCTGTTTCGTTTAATCGCATCATTGCTGGAAAAAATATCCTTTTTAAGATAGCCTTCAAAATTACAAATAAAGTGTAATGAATCAAATAAAAGATATAATGGGCGTTAAAAAATTTATTTACCCAATATTTTGTAAAGTTTTCAACTAATATGAGCATGCGAAGTACATAAATTTTAACCCGACATTTGCACTTTCAATCTTTATTACTGTGCAATATGAAAGTACTTTGTTTTCTTTTTCAATAATTATCATTTATTGTCTGTAGAGCGTGGGAAGTTATTCAAATACTCGAATTTCAAATTATACAATTCAATTGTAGGTATTTAAAAGTATCACCCTTTGCATAATACTGTAGTCAGTAATTTCTGTAAATTTAATTTAATTTTCTAGATGTTTAAGAAAGTTGTGTTGTTTTACTGAAATATAATTTTTTATGTCTTTTTTACCATTATCTATTAAGTAAAACAATTTTTATTGTAACATTCCTTTATTTTGGTTCTCACATTTTGATCGGATATAGCGAATGGTCCATTAACATATGAACACTATGAATTTTAAACTTCAGCAAGATAATTAAAAATAGAATTTCATCACAATTAACACTATAAATATATGTGTGCCAGGCGGGAGTGGAAGGCCTGGTCCCACTGGGGATATAGTCCTCTATCATGGCGTCTTATTGCTCCCGGAAAGTGGCGTTGAGGGCCTTAGTGTTTGGATGACGGACACTGCAGGCCTTTCCCTCGACATGAAACCAAAAGGGCATTGTATGACCCAGTAACCCAGCATATGAAGGGAACCCAGCATCAGCGTTGTATGGGGGCCAAAATAATTCAAAAGAGTCTTGCAATGGAGGAAATGGGTTCCTTTCATTGCTGGGGTCAAAAGTGGCATCTCTACCCTCACAAGGTTCTTTCTACCTACTTTTTTGATAGCTCTCTGGAGAGTATGCTGTGAAACTTCGCTCTCATGGACAGGAAGAGATTGGCCTGGGCCATTTTCTTTGACTCCTCCGGATCCTGCCTGGCCTTTTTGACAGAGCCCTTCTTCCTCTTCAATGTTTTGTACTTGTTGACGGCGTAGACGGCGGTCCTGGAGACGCCCAACTGCGTGGAGTGCGTGAATGTAAATTTATTGATTACGTTCAAGTGTTATTTTCTCGACTTCTTTCTGTAAGCTAAAGAGTTTAAATTGGTTCGGTTTTGTAATTAATTGCTTATGCTTTAATATTTCCAAATATGAATGAATTTCAATCACTCTAACTTTATTGCTTATTGAATTGGTAAGCGTACAGATGCAATTACAAATATATAATCAATAGATCATTTAATATAAAAAAAATGATAATTTATTACTGATGACCTTTAAGTGTTCCAAACGTATTGGCTCATCAAAAAAGTGCTAAAACCAGCTGTTTAAAAAAAAAAGGGGGGCTTGGATTTTTACAAATAATTTTTTTTTTGCAAGAGACAACAAACTTTTTTTATTTATTTAGAGTGAAGATTTTACAGGAGAGAGTAAATTTAATCAAATAAAAATTTAATGAAATTGAAAAATTGATTTTCTTCTCTAAAATTATGGCATTTAAAATATAATTCATTAGACAATAACAAATTTTTTTATCGTTATAACTATAAAAAATCTGCTAAAGGTGGAGTGGAATATGTCCCTATAGTTCCGGCGTCAATATGAAGGACATTCAGTTAATTGCTTTGATTTTTTTTTTTTTTAAATTCACCTTTTTTAATCCAAAACTCACAGATTTCAATTTGAACAAATTTGAAAACCTTCGAGTTTGACCAATTTATAAAGAAACCCCAAATACTGGTATTTTTAAATATGAACAGGATTCTAAAAAAAAATTGAAGCACTCATCAAGACTTTTGTGAATACTATATGCCTATTTATAGGAAGTAATGCATAACTTAGAAGAGAATAAATATCAAAACTTGGAAATTAAGATTCTTCATCTATGGACGATGTTCTAATGGCTGGGAAAACTTTGCTAAATGGGCATAGAAAATGAGGTATACTCTGATATTAGACGCTGGATCATTCAACTTCCTCGCTTATTTGATATTTATAAATGTAGCTAACTTCTCAAGAACTTTGACGAAATCATTGACAATTTGTTGGGACCTATTTGTAGGATCCCAGTAGCCATTCCAAATATTGTAGTTCAATTTTGCCTGCCAGCTGGGATTATAGATATAATAATTCATTTAAAAAAACATTAGAGCAGTCAGTTAATTTAAATAAATAAAAATGAATTCATTTAAAAAAAAAAAAAAAAAATCTTGATTTATTTTTGGAGAGGTCAAAGTATCACCAAACGTACAAATGCATCATGGATCATAACTTTCGAAACAATTGAGATACATCACTCATATTGATTTTGGGGGCAGGTTTTTCATCATACCGAGTGCCCATTCAAGTTTAAGTCTTGTGTTACCTTGAACTTTGACCTTGATTTTTCAAAAATTTAATGGTTTCTTACTCTAACAATATATAACTTTCGTACTAAGTTTGATCAAAATCGACTTGTAACTTTTTCCGTAGTCTTAGTGAGTAAAACAATTTCGTAGCTGAGGTAATAATCAGAAAATTATGATCACAAAAGTGCCTAGTGGGCATAATGGGGTTAAAATGTTAAATTTGTGACTAGCAGGGATGTTCTTTCTCATAGTTCAATGTGTCAGTGTATAGTGCATTAACAAATGAATTAGAACTGAGCTCATTATCTTCATTTTGACACTCATCTAGTCATAAGTCAAAATTGCAGGAACAAACAGCATCATATCGATATGATCACACTTATACACACATGTGACCTTTAAGATTGCAATGTATCTTAATTAGCAAAGAGATAAATTTATGTTTTCCATTAGCATGTGTGACATTTAACCGTATCGTTCTCGTCCTTGACTCTTAAATACCTTTCTACCTTAATTTAAAAGGCCTTAACAATGAAAGGAATTGAGTGGAAGTAGTGAGCAGCTGATGGAGTAAAAGAAACCGTTGATCATCTTATGAATGCACAGCTTCAAGATTAGTAATATATTTGACTTTCCTAATGTATGTTGGGGCGGCTCAAAGTGGGAGAAAGAGGAGGGGGGTTGAGAGGACCCGAGGTGAAGCCTTATTCAAACGGAGGAATAAAAGAAGATCATCATGATATAAGATGTAGGAGAAGAAGAAAAGTAGGAGGATGGATCCAGCTGCTCCTAACGGACTTTTTTTATTAGGGTTTCAAGTCTATGTACGTATACATATATATATTGTAGATTGGTCCATGAGATGTGGAAAGAGACATACATAGTAGCTAGCTAGCTGAGCAAGAGGAGAAAAGAAAAGAAAAGGAGAGCAGATGCAGTCAAAAAAAAAGAGAAGAAAAATAACAAGAAAGAAAGAAAGAAAGAGCGAAAAAAAAGGCATCTGCAAGAGGCTCGCCCCACCAACATCATCATCATCCATGTAGATCGAGTAATAAGAAAAATGACTATTAAATACTTGGATACGTAGACCGAAAAGAAAGATAGAGAGAGAGAGAAAAAACGGATATTCCTTTGCATCATGATGGAATTCTTTTTGCAAGTATGGGGGGTCAAATGTTCAAGGTCAAAATATACTTATTTTTGATAGGGATTCTTTAAAGTGTCATAAATTGCATCATACTTAAAGGATACACCATTTTGGAGGCTCAAAGTTGATATTTTTACTACATCAATGTTCAAATTTCCATTTTTAAATGGCTTTAAGAATTATAAAAAGACTTGACATCTGCATTGAATAACTACTTGATGAGGGGCGTCCGAAGGATTATCAATTTTGGGGGGCTTGGTTTTTGGATTTTTTCTTTTGAAATCTCAATTTTTTTGCTCTGCCGCATTATTTGCCCGAATGACCTTTTGTTAAAGAAAATAAATCTTACAAAATAATTATTTTTACACTTATTTTTGCATAAAAAGTTTTCATCTTGGCCAAAAAAATTCTAGCTAAAGCCCTTTCAGGTCATCCCCTTGCGGATGCCTCTGTTGATCCTTATGATAATAGTGATATTTGAATTAAATCAAAGTAATAGGTACACTGAAAATCCCTAAAAGTGATTTAGATTTGTACAATTTTTTGTTGTTTATCGATGAGGTATGAGAAAAAGTAGGGTAGTTATTATAGAAAACATTTTATTCTAATAGGTAACTTTTATCTAGAATATTCAAATAAGATTATGCAGCGATGTAATAATCTATTTTTAATACACCTTCGGGTCAGATATATATTACAACTAGGAAAAAAAGAGTGATGGATTTTCGATAGACAATGAGTTTTAAGTTTTTTTTTTAATTTGTGGGTCCCATTTTGACCTCCAATGTTTCACTATTTCCCCTACTATTCATAAATGAAAAGTTTTTATTCCTATAAAATTGGGTTGTTTAGGCCCCCAAAATGCCTAACATCAGCAATGCTCGCAACACGTACTCAGAAATGGAGCCTGTATTAGATATCTGTATCTGTAAGGAATCGTAGTTGATATTTTAACTATGTCAAATAAACAAATTTCTAATTAATCTAGTTGAAACGTCATTAAATGGCTTTAAAGATGATTTAATGATGCTCTACGAGTATATATATATAATGACAGCTAAAAATGAAAAAATCTTAAAACAACTTTTATTTTTATTAATATTTAAATTTGCATAATTATTGTTATAGTTATCATATTTTTTTCTTTTAATTATTACTTAATTGTCAATCTATTGTTCATACTATGGAAATAACATTATAAAAAGATGTAATAACATATTTTCAATATATATTATATAAGTTAAACGTTAGAGATATAGATTTGTGATGGACGGTAAGGTCTAAGTTCTTCTATGTCTTGGTCCCATTTTGACACCCAAATATTCGGCAATAGTTTCCTTAATGTAAATGAAAAAAGAGTTTTTATTCTTGTAAATTTTGGGCCTAAAGATGACGGGACATCAACAATGCTGACGTAACAATTGACTCTGGATTACATATTTTGTGTTTATAATACCTAATTACGCTCAAAACGACTCTCAGGGAGAAGCAAAGATTATTTCAACAAACGGCTTTTAAAATGTAAAAGTCTTCACACCTGCATTGACTACTTTTTGATGTCAAAGAAAATTAATAACATTTAAATTACATTCAATTAATAGTTACGGAAAACCCTCATAAAATGGTTCCATTTTTAAGATTCCTTTTGTTTCGGATCGATTAGACAGGATTAAAGTAGGATGGTAATTTGATATTTGCAAATGGAATAGCTAGTTTATAATCATTCCTACATAAAAAAGATGTTTTGATACATTGTATGTACTGATACTTATTATAAATATAGACACCAGAGATATGGATTTTACTTGAATGTAATGATTAATCCTTTTATGTGTAAGATCCATTTAACACATCCAAATACACGGCTGTTTTTTACCGTTTTCTTTTCCAAATTGTAATGAGAAAGATTTTTTAAATATGACAGCCATTGAAACTTCACATTTAGTGCCTCTCAGAATGGCCAAAGCCAAGAGATATCACACCATTGCTGAAAGGTTGATTCTGCCACCAACCAAAGATATTTTTTATCTTATGTTTGGAGCTGAATATGCTAAAATACAATATCCAATAGCACCAGCATTTGTTAGCTCCAAAAATCCAGTAAAGGATGATCACGTCACCTAATTTTGTTAACCTAAGGTGATTTTAACTTTGTATATGTTATCATCGTGTTACAGCATCAGAAAAGGTTGCAAACCGTTGGCTTAGGCCCATAAGATGGCCGACATCAACAGTGTTAACGTTTATAAAACAAAAAACCCCGTTGTATTCAATAGTATCTTTCTTTTACACCCTCCTATTAGTGAGTAGCAAACTCTTAACGAACGGAAATGATGTAATTTAACAGACAAAAATGGTTATTTTTGATATATGTAAAACCCTCTTGATCCGTTCTTGATTCTTCTTTCAAATAAGGAAATATATGAGAAAGACTTGGATTTTTGTATACGTCCAATAATAACGTCCTTTTTTTTCCTCGTCAAACATTATAATTAGGCCTTTTTATAGTCTAATTATATACAAAGGTATATATTATTTTCTAAAATGTGGATGAACACACACTTGCAGTCCATAATGGAGAGATAAATATAGCAAATGATGATGAGGAGTTCAACAATTTGGCTGTGTATGAACATTTATGCTATAGAAATAATCTTTTTCTCAGGGTTCTAACATACTAATAAAACATCGCATAATGTGAGAGGAGCATCCTAAACCCTTGATATTATATCCCTTCTGTCACCTGCAATCCCCCCTTCTTGTTATTTTTATTTTTCCCTTGTACACTTCCTTTCCCTTTTTTTCCCCGGGAAAAGAAAGAATAAAAAACATGGAAGAAATTTCCCTCTTTTTTTTTTTGAATTAATTAATCCAACTTTTCCCCGAATTGTATACTTTTTTCCACAAAACTTTTAAGAAATAAAAAGTATGACAAATTCAACGTCGTCTTATTTATTTATGCATAAATATTTGCAAAAAAAAATAAAGTTTTGACAAAATAATGCGTTCTAATGTACATAATATATACAGTCACAACGGTCCATCAGCAAATATACAATATTATCAGACTGGTTTTTTTAAAACTTAATGTTTGTTTAAACACTGGGAATACCTTTTCTGCATATAGAAATCGAAAAACTGACTTAAAACAAGTTTGACGACTCTTAAGCCATTTAAAAATGGAAAAAATTGATTTTTATTGTACCGTTCCATACGTGGGGCTATAGGTCACAATTTGGGGCTTCTCTCTTTTTAGTCACATATAATGGATTGAGGATATCCATGGATGCAAAGGAGTATAATTTTAAGGCGGGGATTTATGTTTTGCCTCAATATTTGTGACTGGCATTTAAAAAAAAAATTCTGGAAGACATGTTTTTTTATATATATTTTAAATATATTTTTGAACGCCCTTTTTAATAAAAATGTTACCAATATTTTTCAATAAAATACCATGCCTTTTTATTGCCTTTCCTGCTCTACACCCAAGCTAGACCTTGGCTAGAAAAAATAATCGGGTTAGTGCATGGTTGCCTTATTTTAAACCTTTTGGCTACATAATGCCTTATCTGAAATACAACATACATACAAAGGCAATTTTTTGTTCTGGGTTATATAAAATACCTTGTGTCAACATCTCATACGTCAAATAAACAAATATTATTGGTGATTTTTAAGTAATATATATTTTTATTAAACAAATTTCGTAATATGTCACTTCTGGTATTCTGGGCTCGTAAATTTTTCGTAAGATAGTAAAAATAATTGAGTAGCCCTGTTGTCTAGTGCCAAATTAAAACGGGCGTCTTGCCCTGTATTGAAGGGTTAAAAATGGTCTATGTGGAACGCAAACCCCAATAAAAAAATAAAAAATACATGTAGGGTTTTAGGGGGGGGGGGACACTGAAATATTAAAAAAGAAGTAACTAATCAAAAAAGTCTCGTACATGAATATTTACCCGGGCACAGGCGGTGGAATGTATTTGGAAGTGGTGGGGCAAAATTAAATAATATTGGCGTAATCAGGGGAGCCCACTAGATTATTTTCAGGGAATGGAGGGGGGAACTGGGCCGTTGTTGGGCTTTTTATAGAATGTCGACAGAATGTTTTTCTTTTTTATAAATGCCAAATTTGAATAAAAATTTTTTGTGACATTTAATTTTTTTTTTTTTGATAACTATAAAAAAATCTGCAAAAGTGAGCGGAGGGTGGGGATAATAGCCCCTTGAACCTATGGTTTCGGCACCATCTGCCTGTACCCCACTAAAAATGGCGTCAGAGGTTGCAAACCTTATCAAAGTGTGTTTTTAGACTGGTCCCAGAAGAAAAGGTCTTTGAGCAGTACGAATGAAATATGAGCCCAAAAACGGAACAGTCTAATATATAATAGAACATGGACCAAGAAAGACAGAAATGCAGGACAACAACACAGAAAATCGATTATTATTTACTTGAGTGAATTAAAGGAATGATTTTTTCTCTGTAGCTATAATATTACATTCTTTTTTCTCTGAATGAATAGGCTCGTGACCTCTATGGACATACTACACGCATACATATGTTTTGTGTGTTCTTGCAGGATTTGTTTGTCTTTATTCTGTTTTCTTATGTGTATATTGTATACATATATTTATAGACATCTGTTGGGGAGGGGGAAAAGAAGCAGTTCAAGAAGAGAGTAGAAGTAACGACTTTTAAATCAAACGGAATATTTGTATAGTTATACAACACTGCTAAGCAGGGTAGGCTTTAACATAAGTGAGGCCAAAGACAGTTATAAATATTTTCTTTCTATAATTAAATTTAAATTTAATTTCAAATCTTATTTTTAAGAAAATAATTTCGAATACTATTTTAGAAAATAATTGTGGGACCAAGGGTGACCTTGTTTTACCTTTGGAAAAGACAAAATATAGGCCTCTTTTTGAATAGGGTATGAGCGTTGTTTACGTACATTAGTTTGTAAATAAGGAGCCTCACTTTGTGATAATTAATATTATGACATAGAAGAGATATCAGTGCCCTCAAGCAATCGATACTTATGTTAGCCCAGGCTACAGAAAGTCAGACCACCTTGCGGATAATATATATATTTCAGTTTGCTCATGCCCTATTCTCGAAATGATATTTACATTTATTTTTGAATCGGGTTTTTTTATTTTTAATGTGTTTAACCTCTAAACGGATTTTACATAAATGTACAGAGCTCCTTTTTTTTATTTGCGAAAATTTGACTTTAATTTCGATTTTTTCTGTTTAAAGAAAAAAAAAACTTATTTATAAGAAAATAATTTCCATTCCTGTTTTTTTTTATTTATAGAAAATAAGCGATGGACCGAGAAACAGCCAGTTTTACCTTCATCAAAGACCAAATTCAGGCCCTTTCTTATTAGCTGAGATGACATTGACGTTTATTTTTTAATTAGGTTATATTTTTAGTATGCTTTCAACACTTAATAGATTTTACACAGGATATCTCCTATACAATTTTTTACGGGAGACGTGATATCTCGTCTTATGGGGGAAAATATATAAAATAAAGTAGGTTTATTGTTAGTTATCTTAGACAAGGATTAAAGAAAACTAGTTGGTATTATTGTTGGATCGGTCTTAGGGCTAATTTCTTAATCAGTCTTCCTTGCAGTCTTTTTTTATAGGTCCGACCTGTTTTACCCTTCAACGACCCTATGGTCCTAGCTATTTTTTTATTTTCTTCACTCCTAGCTAGGATTGAATAATATAAAAATGAAGACAATAATGAATGATAGCTAGAACGTGTAATGATACTTTCTGGTCCTTTTAAGCTTCGGGCATCTTGCCTTTTTGAAATAGGCTATGATGAAACTTCCATCACTGAAATGACGTAGTCATTAACTACGTCATTTATATATTTTAAATTAAATTTCATATATAAAATATTTTGAAAAAAACATTTCAAATATTATGAAATTTTTTGGAGAAAAATTTCAAAAGCCATAGAGTCTCCAACGACCTCTGTTTTCCCTACTGCCAGTTGACGAATCCCATGCTTAGACTCAAAAGTATAGTCAGAGTCTGGTGCATTGTAACTGCTGTTTAAGGGACTTTTAATGTAGTCCCTGCAAAGTTATCTTTGCCCCTTAGATCCACTCAGGGTAAATCTAGCCCTTGTGGCTGCTATAGAAGAAGCAAAGTAGTTGCTTCCCAGCGCATTACAAAGAAGATAAAGGACCAATTACTTTCCTATCAAAACCTTCTCAAATAAGTAATAATTTGTCACATTATATCCCTTTTCTAAATTGAAATGATGAAAGAGAGGCTAGAGCCCGTTTATACCTACGTATCTATGTCATCCATATCCAAACATCAACGTAATTATTTGTCCAACAAGCCCATTTGCAGTGAGAAGGGATTTAAAGGCTCAAAGCTCAAATTACATTGTTATTAGTACATAGTAAAGAGGTATATGTATATACAATGGAAGAAATGAGCAGATGCGTCAAACTTCGTCTGTGCTCTGCCTCCATCTTCTTTTTCTTAAAAGAAGAAAAAAAAATAACAAAAATAAAAGTCTGGAATGGCTTTGAGCCCTAAACAAAAAAATCATTCAGATAGAAGTAATACGTTTAAAATAAGTCGAGTAAAAAATACAGCAAAACCTTTTATTGAAAGGGAATTTAACAGAATTTAATTGATTATAAAGATATTTATATCTTAGGCATATAAAAGGTCCATTGTATAAGCTTGTCCGTACCTCATACAAACCTTTAAATAATAAGGAAATAATTTCACAACCATACGACAGCTGAAACAAAAATAAACAACTTGATTTTTTATTCTGTATCTCTAAGTGTAAAAAAGTCGTAGCAGCAACAAAAAAGGCGATTTCCTCAACGGCGGTGTCGGTGACGAGATGGGCGCAGAAACCGTGTGTATCTCCTTCTGGACAACATATACAACATCTAGGTGTCTATTACTGCCCCATACATCTATGAACAACCAACACGTCTATAGTAACAAAAGGGCTAATCTCTGACCTGCTTTCATGTGGCCCTCCTCCACCCATGAGCTCAACCCCCTGAATGTTAAAGTTTGAGGCATTTTATAGAAGAAGGTCTGAAGCACCTCTCATCCAAATTTGGATTCACTCCGAGCTGCCATTGTGACAGTGTGGTACGCCAAGGACACGTTTTTCATTTTTAAGAGCTGCCTAACTGTTTCCCGGGTTGTCCAGATTGTTATTGGTTAAAAGAGGACATATTGGATAAAAAATATAGTATGTAAAAATATCACGAATTAGGTTTGAGTTGTTTTTTCTTGATTCCATAAAAATCCCACTTTCTCTAATTCAGTCAGGATATTGCAACTTTTGGTACCCACTCTGTAATATGAACATATTTTTTAATGTGATGATTTCTTTGCCAAATATCGTAAAGTATGCGTGGGCATTGTACAGCCTATATAGATATGAATATAAAGGTTAGAGCCACGAATTTTGCGGCAATCCGGCTTTTAAAGAAAGTTCTGATTTTTGTAACGTTTACATTTTGGCCATTTCCTCCTTGAAATAGTTAACCAAAGAGACATTTGTACTATGAACACGTCCCTTGATATTAGATTCAAAATAAGCCATATAATTATGATCTGGACTACAAGGCGGTATTATCTCCTGGCCAACTATGTATTTACCTCCTTATTCTCCCTTTTCTTGCTGAGACTGGGTCTGAAACCGATTGTTTTCGTTTCTATCTAAAGAGGGACTTTTCTATACTGTTCTGAGCTGATATTTAAATGTTTTCATATCTTGGACCATAGGATTAAGATTTGAACTATTAGGCAGTCATATCTTATTCCCAACCATATTGTTCTGTTTAAGACATTGGAGTAATCTTTTAGGATCATTTGTGCTCTTTAAGACTTTTCTCAGCCACAATATGGTTAACTCAGCTACCTCCTTCTTAGATATTTTGCCTTTCTTGATTACCAAAATCATGATCACAGTAGATATACGTTTTATTTCATTTAATTCAATTTACATTTTAAGGTTCTTCAAATACCCACGTCATTCCATATGGTTTCATACGAATGTGTGAACAAAAAAATACAATGTATAAGCCAGGACTACAAAAAAAATTTGGGTTGTGGCCACAGATCTAAGGATCTTAAGGTAGATGTTATTATCAGCAAAATTACATGTAATAACTAATTTAAGGAGATGCAACAGGAAATTTACTCTAATAAATTTAGAATGCGTAGTTGATAAAGTACTCGACGTTTTGGTAAATTTATCTGACAACGGTCGAAAAATCGGACTTTTAAACATTGTAATTGTATTTATTTAGCAGGTGTTACTGGACAGAGAAATGTAGCAAAATCCACCTTATTTATTTTTGTTTATAATTTCAATTATGTATGGATAAACATTAAATAAAATTATTAAAGGTGGGGGAAAAAAAGAAGGGATTTTTGGGGTCGTTTGGTCCTGTTTTTCCATTTTGTTATTTATCCATGTCAGATATGGTTAGTGATTGTATTTAAGTTATTGTTTTTGTCATCGTTAAGAATAAAAATGTCTATTATGCTTCTTAAAAAAAAAAATTCCCATGCCATCTTGACCAACTAAATATCTCGAAGGTAAATGCTCAATTACCATTACCTGTCAAAAACTGTCATAATACCGTCAGGCAAAATATAATACTTAAGAAAAAAATAATAAAAGAAACTTATGTAGAAGTGAGATACGCTCCAGCCTGTACAACGATTGTGATCTGTTTATATTAAATGTTGGAATATTCTAGATGAAAGTACTTTATTGTTAGTGGACGGTGTTATGATGGTTTTTATAGGTAGCGGTTGTGGTGTTCGCTAACCCGGCATTTTAGTGGAGCCGGATTACTATCATTTCAAAAACAATAGCGTCCTAAATTATTATTTCAACTGGTGTTCTTTCAGTGTCATCACAAGATAATCAGATAATTGTTCAGTCAATGACGTCACCTTCTAAATTAATTAATTAATACAACAAAGTTTCACTCCAGGGTATTTATAACAACACTCTTTCAATCTAAAAGGATATTCCAGTAAGGGAATACGGCCATTTCATTATGTGACCATGGGATACAGTTTGAGTGAGTTGATACAATTTGAGTAAATTGAACAAACATCTGTTCTTTAGCAAAAAATCTTACTAATTATTAGTGTTGAGACTTGGTCCAGACCCGAATTTGTTTTTCGGTTCGGTCTTATGTTATTTTTCTAGACCTATTTTTCGGTCCAGACTATAGACAGATTTTTTTCGGTCTCATATATTATGTATACTTTTTTTTTTAGATCAACTGTCATTCGTTGATTTTTTTCAAAAAAGTCTTAAAAGTACACTATAATTTATGAAACAAATACTGTATACATATAAGAGACGGCGGGATCAAAATTAATCCGAGCTATCTCTGTTTAAACTTCGTATAACATCATTGTACTTGAAAAAAAATATGATGTCATGTTATAAACAAATTATCTGTAAAATCGGTCGAGACCGAAACCCAACACTACTAATTATCGTGCAAAAGTCTTTCAAAAGTAATATTGATTCAACTAAAGAGACATCAAGGGAGCAAAAAATAATGTATGGATATTTGAAAATTGATCATACATAAATACATATTTTTGATCCAAGAAATAAAAATGTAGTCATATTAATCAAATCAAGCAGGCGTTTTGCATGTAGCATCAAATGTGTGTAGTTAAGAGAGCGCTTTAGAGACTAAAGTACTCCTTGGCTCGTCAGTGAGTACGGCATGTTCTTATTTTTTTTTTCTTAACTAGCTTAAGTTCCTACATTCTTGAGGAGAGAACATCAATTATCTATGTATTGAGTAACTACGTGTTGATGTGCTCATGAAAAATGGTGATTAACACTAGGGATTTTATATTTTTTAAGTTTGTCTTTTCGATGATAACGTCTTCAAATTTCAGTGATAGTCTCCTCTCCCTACCCAAAATAAAAGTCCTCTATACGCCCCGGTAAGTGCTTATTAATTGCCCTTTAATACATTTATGGTTTATATATTAACGAAATATTGATATCCGAATACCGACCCTGACTTTGGTACCGTTACAAAAATATTGGTACCCTGACAGTACATATGTAGAACCTATAGCATTTAACAGCATATCCACTTGATTTATACTTTTAGTTATCAAAAAGGTATTATGGGTTAAATTTCGCACTAATTTTGTTGCCGGACTCTTTCTTCTTCTCCATGAGTGACATGGCTTTCTCTGCCTTAATCATACATTGTGAACTATCTCTACGTATACTCTACAACCACTGAAAAGATAATTTTTAAGGCTAAAATAAAAAAGAATGTTCATAACATATATTCATTAAGATATAATAACGAGATTATGGACAATGAAATATGTTCATAAAAAGGAAAGGCTCATTGAATATTAATGAGATTGGGGAGTAAAAAAACAAAAAGAAAAAAGAACCCTTTTATAGATTGCAAATATATATATATATGAATACCAAATCATTCAGTTAGTTGTAAATTAAATTAGGAAATAGCCTTTCTAAATTAGGCTCTTTTTAATTAACGATATACTTAAAGATAGGCCTCTTTATAGAGTGGATCTCATTAAGCAAGTTTACAGACCTTAATGACAATGTAGTGTTGCCAACATTATTTTTTGCTTAGGTCTTTAATCTATAGTGATCGGGACCGAATTTAATTTATTTTCAAATCGTGGAACAATTTTCACACTTTTCAAGTTATACAGTTTGTACAAATATTAAGAAGCACTTTAAATTTAGTCCATATAACTTCGGAATACTCAGAGGGCTCCGCAGGGGGTGGACTGGAGGGGCTGTAGCCCCCCTCTAGCTAAGGAATTTTTGGTTTTTACTAAAAAAATAATATTTGAAATTTTTGTTCAAAAATTTTATAATTGAAATCTCTGTATAGCTTTAGATTTTTGATTTTTTTTTCTTCAAAATTTTATATTATAAGTTTTTCCCCCCAAAAAATAATATTTATATTTTTTTCCCAAAAAATTTTTATTTTTTGAAGAATACTTATTGGTTTTTTTCATTTTTTTACCTAAAAATTTAGGGTAAGTTAAACATGGCCTATTTTTCTTTTCGCCGAAATGGTTTTGATATATAGATTCATTTCTGGACTTGTCCTGGGCAATTGTTTATTACCCTCCCCCCCCTCCCAGTCGTTAACGGAAAATTAATCTGATGAAATAATTGCAGTCAGTTGTTTGCTAACTGATTATAATTAGAGCATTAATATGCAAAATTCATTCTATATTGTAGTACCAAGTAACAAGGATTCTATTTCATTTTTGCAATATTAGATATCTCCAATTTCACAGTTTCTAACCAAAAGTGTTCTGCAGAATTGAACTCTTAAAGACGAGCTATTTAAAGACTTTGAAATATATCGCACATCAAAACACAAGTAACTCAAAATTGAAACCGAATTAGATTTGTAGTTGTCAATTAATTATCGTAAGTTACACTGATTAAGCCTTTGGAGGTGCCACTAATTTAATTACTTAAATTTGCAAAAAAAAAGGCATTAATCACTCACTTTATTTTTGTTCATGATTGTCTTAATGTTTCATCCTTTTTTAAGGGTAACTACCAAGGGATTACCTGGCGTTACTCAGGCCAAGGAGGAAGCAGGAAATCACATTGACAATAGTCATAATAGTTGAAAAACTAGTATAATTATACAGAAAATACTTCTATATTCTACATAATTAATATACCTACTAATAATTATAATATGAATGTTTCGCTGTTGTCGAGAAAGATCCTGATAATCCTATTTTTAATTCTCTTAAGTTATGATAACAACGATGGAGTGGGAAATTGACTATACTTTTTACTACATATTCTAATCACACTATATCAATCAGGTTAAGTAAGGTCATCCACAAAGTCTCATCCCAGTAACACCCCAAATACTCTTATAATTGGCTTTTGTAACCATAGTACTATAATTATAAATAAAAAATATGTTATAAGCTTCTACTAACATACCAATATATTTGCATGAAAAAAATTGTCGAGATGAGAAATCCAGGTTTTATTTATGTTATGAAATTCCCAAATCGAAATTCGCAAAGAAAATTGGAATTTTATTTTTTTTCAATAATGTTGCAAAAATGTAGTTTATAAAATTTAGTGGAATTGCAAAGAGGAACACAAAACTACCAAGATTTTTTCGTACTTGCAAAACCTAAAAAGTTAAAGATAATAATCTCGTCGAAAAAATAAACCTCGATAACCTGTTCATTTTTGCAAATAATGTAGAAATTGCGTAATAAAACGTTCTGGAAATTGAAAATACAATATTTTGTCGACTTTAAAATTTTCTGTCCAAGATGAATCTTTTTGTGGCATTTCTCTTTAAAAAAATTGAATATGAACTTTTGATGAAAAAAAATTGATAAATTATTCAGAAAATCACAGATATTTTAGTTAAACAATGGTGTTAGAAAATAAGATTTCATACTATAAAACTTCTGAGACTATTTTACTCAGTATTGTTTGAGTGTGTGTCAAAGATGGACACCAGGAAAGAGAAAATTCACGATATTTTACATTTTTTATACAAACAGGGCAAAAACGTTAGCCAGGGCGCTGAAAATGTGTATAGTATTTATGGTTCTGATACTGTAACAGGTAATTACGGGAAAATATGGGCTCGTTGATTCCGTTCCGGTCATTTTGGTGTTAAAGATGCACTATGCTCTGGTAGGCCATTTGTCGAAAATGTGGATAAAATAATAGAAATCGTAAAGTCCTACCGTCATGTAAGCACTGTTTTCATTGATAAGGATATAACCATGAATGGAAAATAGATTTAAAATAATAAATCCATTAAAAATAATCAATTTTTTTTACTCAGTTCCTTATGTAGGGTCCACAGTGTGACTATTTCGTGAGTTTGTTAAAAAATACCTAAAGAATCGTGGGTTTTAGCTATCGAGTCCAAGTGTATTCTCAAGTCTTTACATATAAGATCAAGTCGGAGTAGCAAGTCTTCTAAATATGGACTCATTTCTAAGCTTTTTATTCCCTCTACAAGACGTGACAGATGCTCAATTAGTAAGCGGGTCGGATAAAGATTTAATCTGCCACCTTTTAACAGCTATAAATCACATTATATTTAATGAATATGGGTTTATCGGAGTCAACAAAGAGTGTTTCATCCCTAGTTTATTTTCATTATTCAAGAACAACCTTTCTCTACTATAAATACTTTCCAATCAATAAAGTCAAGAAATGAGGAAGGGATCACTTCTAGATACAAAAAAAAAACAAAAAAACTAAAGATAACGAACTTGAATGATAATTAATCTGTCTCAAGTGGGCCTTTTACAACATAAGTATAAGGAATAATTGATAAGTATAGAGGGATTTGTCCTCCATTAAGCCTCCTTCTAAATTATGTTCTTTTTATGGATGTTGAAACAGAGAAACAAAAGGAGATTATTATATAGTCTATAGTCTAATTAAAAGAGTAAAAAGAAAAATATGGTTCTATATGTGATGAGTTAACAAGAAGAGTAATAATAAACAGGGTGCGGCCTCTATTTAACAACCAACAATTATTTCTTAATGAATTTTCTACTAAACTAATCCATTCAATTTTAAATAAAACCAATACTAAAAGAAAGTTGAATCAAAAGAAATTTCATATTATTCAATACAAAATCCTTTGGAGGCAATAACTTCCTCGACTCGATCTCGTAAACAGCCTCCTTTGCTAGAATCTGGAATTCCTCCCAGATCCTGGATATGAGATCGGATTTTGTGTTGGAAGATGATCTGTTGGTGTCTGGCTAAATGTACCGAGCACAAAGAAGTCCATGGGGGTGAGGTCTGGTGAGTTTGGAGGCCAAATACCAGGGGCGTCCGCAGAGAAAAAAACCATAGCTATTCACCAAAAATTTAATTATTTTTGAAAAAAAAATTTGAAATATTAAATTTTCTAGTTAAAATAAATTGTGGGGGGGGCTACAGCCTTCCAGACCAGAAAATCAATATGATAACCCTGACAATTGAAAAAAAGGCCAGCTTAGCTGTCATGACATTTCATTAGATCAGCTCGTCCCAGCTGTCACAAGGGAAATAAACTAGGTGATTGGCAAGGATTACTCTGAGTCCAACAAGGACTTTATAATTAAATCTGCGAAAAAAATTAGCAGGGTTACTCTCAGCATTTTATGAGCACACGCAAATGCTCAATCAGATTTTGAATATAATTGAAAAGGAAGTTCACTACTCCGAAGTTAAATAATAATGACTACAGAGCAAAACACTTGTGGCTACACGTTATACTCAAATTTTCTTTGCTCAACTTTGAAAGATTTATGATAACAGCTTTACAAATTAAAAATAAAACATTTTTTTGGTTGCCAATAACAACATAAATTGCACGCTAACAAAAGCTTAGGATTTACAATCCTACAGATGACTGATATATTTTCTACCTATTACGTATGCATGACTATGTTGTATACATATGTAAATGTTTTTTTTTGTTTCAATATATAGCTCCACGAACTTGCTTATTCATATTTATGATATTTATGTACAACTTCTAAGTTTTGAATAATATGTTTAAAAAAATATAGTTCGTTTCTAGGAAAAGTTGTTTTAATATTTATGTTTAATACTCTACAAAATAATCATTATTTTAGATCTTAATGTTTACTTTGTAATTCACAGGAGACACGTACAACGAGTGAATGGACTTAATGAATATTAGATGAGGAGAGAAGGAAAGAAGGGGACGATTATGCCAACATTTTGCTACGGCTACACACCACGGAAAAATGCGTTAAATTAACAAAAAATTAGGGACAGTTTTTTAAGTAGTACCAACTCTCTACTTATTTGTTTGTTCCTCCCTGATGAAAAAGGATCTCTCTCCATTCTACTGGAAAGGAGTACATTTATTTCTTACTTACTCATGCAGATATCAAATCAACTGTTGAATAATGATATCAGGTGTAGCAACATAACATCCATTGATACAACAGGGCCGTCCGTAGGGAGTAAGCTATAGCCCCCCCCCATAAAGAATTTTTGCTATTTATTAGAAAATTTAATATTAGAAATTTAAAAAATTTCTAGATTTGAAATTTAATTTTTAAAACTTTTTTTCAAAATTTTTTATTTTCTGTGAATATCAAAGGATTTTTGAATTTTTTACCAAAAAATTAATATTTAAAATTTTTTACCAAAAATTTTATATTTCCCCAAAATTTTATATTTAAAATTTTTCCCCAAAAATTTAATAATTGAATTTTTTTTATTGTTAATAGGCGCAAATTTTGGAGAAAAAAATTCCAAAATATTTAATTTTTCAAATTTTTTTTGAAAATTTCAATTTTTGGATTTTTAAAAAAATTACAAATTTCTGGATTTTTCCTAAAAAAATTACAAATTCAATTTTTATTAGTTGAAGCATGGATGATTCAAGTATTTCTTTTAATTTATATTGTGCATTTTACGGGAATAAATTTGCGTCAAAAAATTTAAAAAGAAAAGAAGAGAACATTTAGTTGTCATGACGTTTTGAATTTAATTAAATCTATTAGGAAAGGAAGTTCACTACTCAAAAAATATATAATAATGACAACTGCTAAGCAAAAGATTTCTTAAGATTACCAATTCCAAAAAACGGGCCAGCTAAAATATACACACGATTTAAATCAATATTCATAACTCCCAATAAATCCTCTGTCAATCAGGGGCAAAAAAACTTGGGTCTATACTTTATACTTCAATTTTCTCTCCTCAAGTTTGAAAGAATAATTATACCAGTTTTAGAAAATTTAAGGTTACGGATGTGCGTTTTCCGTTGACAATAAATGTTGTCAAAAATGGGGTGACTGAATAATTTATACAATTAAACTAATTACCATTTAGCCAAAAGTTTTAATAGTGCAATTTATGAGAATCAGTTAATTGCTTCTTAGAAATAGAAAGCAATATTACTTTAAAAAAATTAAATGATATATCTACACTGATTATTAAAAAAGACTAGATCTTTTCCTGTAAAAGGTCATTCAAAAATAAAGCTTTATTTTCTTTAAAAAAAAAAAATAATTTCATGAATATTATGGAAAATTTTATTGAAAAAAGTCCCTCACTAAAATAAATGTGTTCATACCTTATTTTTTCAAGCAAATATGGTATTCATATTATGTACAGTAGCGGTTTTTAACCAGTGGGGGAATTCCTCAGAGGAACCACTGCCTCAAAATTTCCCCAATTTCAATTTCAACCAAATTTCAAATCACAACTTATACAATTTACTCATACAAGTTACAACTAGTACAAAATCGAAACTTGTACACCTAATGCATATAACATCATAGGTCTATAACAACAGGGAGAGGAAGAAAGGCAGGCTTGTATTAAACTACAAAATAATGAGCAAGAGATGATGGGTACTTCTCCCTCAATCAATTATTTATCTAGCACACTGTTCAAAATATACCTAGATCGAAATGAGTTGAACTCAATAGAATTTGACATCCAGAATCCAACTATGACTATATTTTTTCATAAAAATGTCATAAAGTTTTTGGTATTTTACACTATTTGTAAGATTCAAAGCTTTTTTAAGCAGTTAGTACTAAAAATAGGGATGAATAATATGAATACAAAGCCTAATGTCAAAAAATTCCATCCCCAATTTTTATATTGTCTGTATGACATTTAAAACTCGAGACATTCTTGTTTAAATTTAAAAATATGTGTGTTTTTTTTCATAGGCTCATTGCCAAAAAAGTATGAAATATATCAAATGATTAAAACAATACTGAACATTAATTTAAAGTAAAGACTCCCTTCAAATACGATTTATCAGTTTGAGATAAGGCCACTACAATATTTCAAAGATATAGCTCCTTTTTGAATTGATCTAATAAGAAAAGAAAAGTCCATTTATTAGGACCCGTACAAGTTAACTTTTACAAATTGAAGGTGAAGTCATGGACAATGCTTTAATTCAATAATCGAATATTCCTTTGACGTTCGATTTATTAATGATGTATTTTTTTGTGAAAAATACTAATTGAAAAGACATATTCTGCGGCAAAGAATGAAGGTCAAATGTCCACAGTTATATTACACCTAAATTCAAAATAAATAAGTAATTTTAATCGATGAAAATGAAATGATTAATAGTAATTGGTTAATAGTGAGTAATTAAAATAACTCATGTTATAATCAAAGGAGTAGAAATTGTAACTTGTACAATCTCATTATACACGTTACAACTTGCACAAAGGATTTACAAATATACACATCTTAAAATCCCCTATTCAACTACAATGTCAGTTATTTCAATTATCAACTATTAATCAGGGGCGTCCGCAGGAAAATATTATTATTATTGTTATTTTTTTTGGGGGGTCTTGATTTTTTTTTTTTATAAAAAAGTATTTAAAAATTTCAAAAATCCATAGCTATTAAAAAAAACTCCTTTTTTAGGAAAAAAAATTTTTTTTTAGAATTAAATTTCAAATATTAAATTTTTGGATTTTTTTTTCAAAATCAATAGATTTTGGCAGAAAAAATTTCAAAAATCTACAGCTACTCAGAAAAAATGTAATTTTTGGAGGCGAAAAAATATAAAAGGAAATAATCATTCGGTATTAAAATGCAAAAGTTCAGGGTATGGACGATGGGGAACGTCGCCTATCTAATGTGATATGCAAAACTGTGCAAAACAAGACTTTAAATGTCTACCATCATTATGAAACAAAAATAAAACTTTTTTTTTTATTTAAAAAATTTGTTTTATTGCCATTTGGGGGAAAAAGGATATGGTGTCACAGCCTTCATAAATTACAACTTGTACACAAATGGTAAAAATACTATTATATACTATATAAAATGTTGAATCTTTATTTAATAAAAATTAAATCATTTTAGAACCATTTTAATGTTTTCTTTCTAGGAAACACTTTTTATGAGAAGTAAAAATTGACAGTGGAAAATTACTCTTGATAAAATTGCCATTTGAGAAAATCTCCCTAGAGAAAATTGTCAGAGTTTAACATTTCTATTGGGAAAATTTCCAATCATTTACGAACAAACTCAGAATACATCATCCCCAAACTTGTTTTTTACAATAGCAGGGCCACCAAGGTAGTTAAAAAAAAACACCACTCCTACTTCACAAAGCATGTAAGGGGCCTTCCAAATACTTAAAAATGAACCCCGAGCTCATGGGTCTTTTAAGACTCCGTCAAAGACACCAAGAAGATTAAATACCACATCCGATGTACCACAAACAATATAGGCCCCTTCAAAATACTCCAACTCCAAAATAACCTCGAGCCCATGGATTGATTAAGACTACAGTAGGGCCGTTAAAAACCTCTTCCAACACTACACAATACATTTCGGCCCCTCCAAATACTTCAAAATGAACCCTGGACACATGGGTTGATTCAGGCTATGGCAATGACACCAAGCCGGCTAAAAACGTTTGCCCTGGGTTCATTTTGAAGTATTTGGAGGGGACTGACTTAACCTGTTCGTTAGTCATACCATTAAATAAAAAAAGTTTTGTTAGTTAAATACGGGAAATTTTCCCAATGCAATTTTTCCCCAAGAGCAATTTCCCTAGAACCGTACAAATGGTACAAAGTATACAACAATTACATATAGACAGCAATAAATGGGGTTGTTTTGTGACCCATTCCTCAACTCGAACTGACTATAAGAAGAACAAAAATAATTTAATCGGTTGTCTGAGACTACCAAAAAGAGGAGAAAAGAAAGAGAGCATGAACGGAGAGAATCTTTCTTTAAACTCCGCTCCTTCTTCTTTGTAATATGATGAAGATCCTTAGGGAGAAAGAAACCAAGAGAGAAAGAGAGAACGTTAGCAGGAATAAGGAGGCACAACACCCTTCCTTCATCCTTATCACCTCTTCATCATCCTCACCTTATAAAGATGGCCTTTTGACATTAATCAGAGGGGATCTGTAACATATATATATATATATATAAAGTTTGTTAAGTTATGAAATAAATATATAATTAAGATTCGGGAAAATAACTAATTCATTAATAAATAAGTATGTACATAAGAAAAGCCCTGGGTTTGAGAGTAGTTATTATATAATATATAAAGACTTTCTCCTAAGTATTTTTAGTTATATTAAAATTGCGGCTCTCTCTTTCTTTCTCGAGAGATTCCGGTCAGTTGTTGAATGCCGTCGGAGAGCTCTCTTATTTTTTCTTTTTTGCTTTTTGTTTTTGCTCTTACATGGTATATAGCCCAAAAAAACAAAAAAAAAAAAAATTACTTGCTGCCCCCTTTCTAACTAATATTAAAATGAAATATACATATATTTGAGAAAGATACCACTGAAAAACAACAACTAGAGTCATTCGTCTTTTACCAGTGAGAGCGTCGTGGACTTGATCTAATACCTACATTCCATAACATAAGAAGATCTTCTTAGATATTTATAAATATATATATATATATATTTATCAAGGAATAGCTCAAAAACAAACAATGAAAAGTGTAGTTGATAAATTAATAGAATTTAAAACTTGTGAAAATGTGTGAGTGATAGGTTCTGTGCGTGAAAATAATATTTCTTAAGAAAAGAAGAAGAAATTGTTATTCTTCTTCTTCTTGATAATTTCAAGTAGTTGTATAGCTAGCTCCTCCTTCTTGTCGGCGCTGACGAGAGAAGAAGAAAGGAAGGTCATAAAGATTTGTTTCAAGAAAGAAAAGAAGTCGCTCCTTGAAAATTCTTGAAGCAGAGTGGCTGAAGTCCCCCTCTTAAAAAGGAAAAAGAGAAGGAGTAGAGTAAGGCCTCCCTTCTTTCTTCAAAAATGTTAGACTTCTATAGAATAATTTCTTCTTTTACTTCATAAATAAATGAGCCTAACTTTTCCTTCTTACTTCCCTAAATCAAACAAAGAAATATTAATTAGGATGAGTAACGAGGCCCCTCCAAGGCCATATCTCCGTGCAAGAAGAAGAGTTCGTCAAAGAGTAGATGCAGGAGAGCCTAGAAACTCTTATTCATCCATACCAGGCTTTAGCTTCCGCTCGACTCCACATTTTCGACATCATCACAATAGTCATCAAGGAAATCACTCAAATCTAAACCATCATCATAATCTAAATCACGGAGGATCCAACTCCTCCAACCATAATAATCCACATCCCCATCATCTCTTTCATGGAAATGGTCATTTTCCTTTTGCTCCTTTTGGAGCATCTGGAGGGAATAATCTTCATAACCATCATAATTCATCCACACCCAGTCACTTCCCTCTAGGAAATCCTTTCTATAGGCCCATTCATTTCGGACTCAATAGTCTCAAAGACAAACTCAATCTTCCAATTTCCTCTGCTCCATCAGTTCCGGGAGGACCAAGAGGATTCTTCAATCCGGCTCTTTTGCCACCCAATCGATCTCCAGGAAAGCATTACATATATATTAACATCTATTTTTAAATATCTCAATCCCAATTAAATTGTTGACTGTAATTGGGAGTAGCCTTTTAGATTCATTTAAAGTCTTAAAAATAGCATAATCATACGTAGAGCAATCACCCGGCTATTTTGCCCCCGAATTGATCTCTCAGGGAAAGCATTACATATTTTTATATCTCAATCCTAAGTGATGTTTGGCTGCTGGATTAGCCTTTTAGGTTAATTTAAAGTCTTACAAATACGACAAAGATAATTATTAAAATAAGTAGTGCAATTATCCGGCTCTTTTCTACCAAATCAAACATTAGGAAATGTTATCTTTTTATATCTCAATCCCAAATGATTGTTGACTGTTAAGAGTAGCCTTTATGTTGTATTTAAAGTCCTACATATAGGAAATATAGATCTATAAGTAGTTGAATGATCCGGCTCTTTGGCCACCGAATTGATCTATCAAAAAAATCATAATATATGAGCATATATTTTTATATCTCAATCCTAAGGGATTTTCTACTGTTACGAGTAACTTTTTAGGGTCATTTAAAATGGTAAAAATAGGGAAAAGATGTCTATTATAATGATTAGTCAAAAATCCGGCAATTTTCCCACCCAAATATCCAAATCCCAAGTGATTGTTGATTTTCGGAGTCATCATTTAAAGTCTTAAAAATAGGCCAAATTATCAAATATGTAGGTTGATTTATTATATCTCATAGATACAATACAAGTATCAGCAACAAACGCTCATTCCAAGGTCATTCAAAGGCAAAAATTACATACATATATTATATATAATTAAACAATACTGCTCTACACATAATCGTTTGTATAGAAAGAGAACCTGTTGATGGGTCACGAAAAGGAGAAGGAAGGGGGGGGGGGAGACCCATTTCAAACGATAGCAATAATTAAACTATGCACTTATGTCAAATATGAGTATACATATATTAATATATAATATGTGAATTATGATGACTTTAGAAGTACTCTACAGGAGATTTGATATCCATAATATAGATTAATGTATGAGTATTTGACGAGAAAATTATGATATTATATATAATTCTTAATACTCTATTATTTATATTTATAGGTTCTATCCATCCTGGTCGTCCCCTGAGTAATCTTCCGCAACCCCCAAGACTTATGGGCCCACCTCACTCAGGCCCCCCATGCTCAAGTAGCAGTAGTTTTCCCTTTCCTCGATTCCCTCAGGCAGACGTAGTGAAGAGTGCACTGATGATGCGACCACATCATGCTCATCACCCCAGGTCGTCGACGCCTCTCAAAGAAGAGGAGGAATTATTACAAGTACAACAAGGGGGAGAAGATGTAATAATAAGTGAGGAAGAAGAGAGGAGGTTGAACGGAAGAGATAATAGCGGGTTAAAAGAAAATGGCGTCGACGGGAATGGAAGAAGATGTAGGGGGGAAATAGTAGGGGGAGATGATGAAGAACACGAAGACGAAGCTGGAGTAGAGGCAGGGGCAGCACAAGAAGAAAAAGAAGACATAGAGGGGAAAGAGGAAGAGAACGTCGTGGAAAAAGAGCGCGCTAAAGAAAATACAATATCATCCGCGGAGGAGCGCAGGACGGGAAATTGTTCTTCTAAGACGGAGGAAGAATCATCAATAGGGAATCTTCTTCCTCGTGAATCAGACATCCAAGATAAATTTAATAGACAAAATAGTTGGTCTTCACATCATCATCAGTCCTCTTCTGCGGCAAAGTTAGTGTATTTCAAAAACTTGGGTCATGCACACGACAGCTTCTTCGGACTAAGAGATTTACTTCACGGAAAATTAGCCTTAGCGGCCGCTGCCTATACCACAAAAACACTTTTACTCCGACATCAACAACAACACAGCAAGAGCAACATGGAGCCTGGTCTTAGTCTCCTTGGTCATCATGACTTTCGCTCTAATGCCACAACCAATAATAACAACAACAACAACAACACAGATCATCTCAAGGATGCCCTCGTCTCCCACTTCCTCAAAGTAAGGCAAGAAATGAGTGCCATGCGGGTGTCAAAGCCCGTTTCGGATGAGGAAGAGACTATGGATCAACCCATGGATCTTGTTCGTAATGAAGAAGACTCCGGTGCATCTCCAAGATCCACATCCTCAGATGCTGGACTATCCAGCTCATCTGCTGGGAAAGAAAAATCTGCACGCCTTGAAAACATTGTTTCCTCTATGCGATTCACTCCGGGTTCAAACAAAAGAAAGCTCTATCAACCCGTGCAAGTGGATTTCTCCACAAAAGGAGACTTGCATGATCAGCAGCCCGATGAATCCACTCAAATGAACGTTGAAGAAGAGGAAGAGGTATCTCCTCCCGAGTCGAAAAAGGAGAAAATGGAGCGGAATCCCCTAGTGGAGCATCTATCACGAGTTAGAGAGAAATTAAGCAAAAATAATGATGAAAATGCAGATCCTATTGATCGTCCCTCTTCTGGCTATCCAACTCTTCCCAACACATCAACATCCATTCCTCCCCCACCTCCGCCCATTCCTTCCCATCCAAGTACTCCTTTTGGACCTCCTGCTCTTCAATTTCAATATATGGAAATGGCTCGACGCTTCATTCAAGAGCAACAAGATAAAATCACCAAAGAAACAATTACCAAAGACATTCTGAATGAAACCATCCACAAAAATAACAATATTGCCAACAAATTAGCGGAAATATCTCCTGAACTCCAGGGACTAGCTGAAATTCTCAAATCAGAGATCACTGCTAGTTTGGCAGTTATCATCGAGTCTATCGTTGGTCGTTTTCTGCATGCTCGGAGAACACCTCTTGGGCCTAAGATATTTCCACCTCCTCCTCCACTGGGCTTACCTCATCCCCCTATTTCTTTGGATGACGGCCCTTCAAAGTTTAATTTCCCATCAACGGATCTACCTTTAATTCCACCATCATTACCACCTCCTCCAATTATTCATGCTATTAATAATAACATTCCTGTAACAACCAAGAGCTCTACACCCTCTGGAAGAGCTCCTCAAGTGAGAGATCGAGCTGTATCACGGAACAATGGAAATCCCATGAGTATTGCTAGCATGCCTCTTATCAATACTACAATTACTACATCATCCCTCTCTGGACTACCCCTTCCACCCTCTCTTCGACCAGCCCCTTCCCTTGTGGATAATAGCAATAAAAGTAGTCGATCCAATAGTTCCAAGAGCAATAACAATATCAGTAGTAACAACAGCAGTTGCAGCAATGACAATGATATTGAGAATCTTCCTGAACAAGACGAGGCACTCAGCCTCGTAGTGACTCCAAAGAAGCCCAAAAGGCACAAAGTGACGGATACACGCATCACCCCAAGAACAGTGTCACGAGTACTTAACAACAATGGAGAAGGAACAACTGCTAGTAATAATCATCCTCATCACAATTCCTCTGCCTCGAACAATACTCCTCCACTCTTTCCTCCAACACCCATGAGCGACACTCCAATTTTCCCAGGACTTCCCACATCTGTTGCTATCCCCAATCCTAGTTTGACAGATTTTCATCGTTTTCACAATACACTCCTTCGTGACTCTTCCTCTCCTGGGAGCCCGGATTCCAGCAAGCGTCATGATCGGGACTCACCCTCATCTATAGTCAATACTATGGGCGGCAATGGATCCTCTCCAGACCTACGGCACTTTGATGTTGACTCTGATGAATTTGATAGAGTTCCTTCATCACTTCCATTTCTTTCGGGTAAGAAGACACTTCAGCAGTTTCACTTTCTTTTTAGCTATTTATTTTCTTTATCATATTATACGAAGACTCCTTTTATGCTCTATGATTTTTCAAAAAAAAAAAAAAAAAAAAAATCTCCACGGTCATTTGATTTTCTATGGTGGTTGACTATAACATTTATTTTATTTTTATTATTATTTCTCCTTCTTTTCCTTGAAATTGAGAAATCATTGAAGGTTGTTGTATACTTATATATTTATTTTTTAAAGAAAATATATACCTATATATGCAAGTCCTTAATAAGCAGCTGTGAACAACAAAGACTTGTGTCTTTGTAACATGTCTTTACTTTGTAAGACATGTCAAAATCCCCTGCTACAATTGTTCATAAATAACCAATTACAAAAGATCCCCTCAAAGGCAGGAAAAGTTTGTTGATTTCTTAAAGGCACATTCTCAATTCATTCATTCAAAATGTATGTATATTATATTCTTGAAAAGAAAGGTTAAAATATTGCTTCTTTATGATCATTACTGTTTGTTCATATATTATAAATACACCTTCATATCGTGGTGCCTCTATAATTAATAAAACGAAGGAATTGCTCTCTATGAAACGCCAACTAATGATAATGAGACTCGTAAAACCGTCTTTATGAAACAAAGAAAATGCTTTACTACTCATACAAAAAACAATGTGTAATTATTTATTTTCTTTATATGTACGTATAGGGTTCTCTCTGGACGGAGGACACAGCGCCACACTAACTCCCATGCATTTACGCAAAGCCAAATTAATGTTTTTCTGGGTTCGCTATCCCTCATCCGCTATTCTTAAAATGTACTTCCCAGACATCAAATTCAACAAGAATAACACTGCACAACTAGTCAAATGGTTCTCCAACTTTAGGTAAGAAAATATGAACGAACAATTAGGGTGAAGGGTGGGTAAAACCATGTATAGAATAATTAATACCTAGAGAAATAAACGTAGGAGATGGAAGGATTATATTGAAATTCTAATATATTTGAGCAATTAATTTGCTATATTCGATCATTATCTGATCTGTTATATGTAAAGTTGCCCTACTACCCGTGTGCCTTGAAATACAGGTATACCCCAAAATTTGTACGAGTGTTGTCTGAGATACATGCTGGATAATGAGCACAAATGTCCATTGATATGTGAGCTGGGGAGAGCTGGCAAGTGGGCGCGATATGCGCTTTAAACTTAAAATGTTTTATAAATTGCTTTGACTTACAAAGGAGATGAAATGCATTAAATTTCGTAAGTCAAGCTGTTACTGCATTAGGGATGCAGCTACTCTGCTTATTTTATGTGCACATAGGTGCTGCTGCATCCCTTTCATCTTAAAAAATAATGAAAGGCTCTCCTCCTCCCATCTGCCTGTTCTCTTGTTGTATTTTTCCATAGTTCTCTCTCTCCCCGTTCGGTTACCAAGGGATAGACAGCTGGCCTTTATATATATATAAGTAGAAGCACATAAGAAGGGGGTTTATATGTGTGTACTATAAATGTACATTCCCCCTTTGACTAGAGAAGTAGAAGAAGAAATATGATTTTGACACTTGTAAAAATGCTTTTCTTTCCAAGGGAGAAGAAGAGACAAGCAGATGTTTGATGCCCTTTATATTATAGTATATACACAACACACAAAATTGGAGAGACTCCTGTAATAATGATAATAATAAAAATAATTTTGTGTGTGTCTTAGATCAATATTACAACCATTAAAAGGAAATTAAAGCAGATGGACCACAAGTAATCGATAAATTACGTTGTGTGTTTTTTTTTCGTTCCTTTCTTTCTTGTGATGTGCTGCTTGTTTATATATGTATGTACATACCTAGGTGGATAGGTACATTGTGTACAAAATACATTAGAGTGAGTCGAAAATGAACATTTTATCAATCCGAGAGGGGTATATGTAGAAATGTGTGTAATAGTCTAAAAGACCATTACATGCCAAATTTTAAAAGGATTGAACTTACATATTTTGTAAGTTCTCCAGTTCAGCTTTATTTATACGCCCTCTTTTAAGGATATCTAATGATATTTTAACCCTAAAATAATGATCAAATGGGTCAATAAGTGGGTCCCCAACAAATCAAATTTTATGTTAAATATTTATGGATCAAGAGTAGTGTTGTGTCCGTCCTTATTTATTTGGTCCAGTCTTAGAACCGGCCCTATCAATTGGACTGTCGGTACTAGAACTGATTTAAAAAAAGAAGAAATAAAGTTTAGTCACGTCATCAAGGTTCGAACTTTATAAGTTTTAGGATTGGACGTGACAAGGACTGACACAACACTAATCAAGAGGAAAAAAATGATGGCTCAGTGGACAACTTGCTCTGGAGAAATTATTCTCTTGAATTCAATGTGCGTAGGTTCGCGTCTCCGTTGTTCCTAGGGAAGGAAATGTATATGAACTTCAAAGACCATTCTTAGGTCGATGGAGTGATTGTAATACTCTAATGTATACTGTTACTTAATCAGAGTAACTCACTCTGAGCAATTAAAGGAACATTTAAAAAATAGTGCTAAACAATCATTTATTTAATTTTTTCAAGGTTGATAATTATTAATCATCACATTATCTAATAAATACTTACTCCTCATAAAAATCGTTGGGGCGGTGATCTTGTCTTGACGATCAAATGAATGGGATTGGTCATCTTCATAATAAAAATTAATTATATGCAAAAATCCACGTTTTATAATTTATATGGTTAGGGAAAGAACCTCTGAACCCCACTCCTTCGAGCTCATATTTTATAAGAATGCTCTTTATACTAATACACAACTCCTCCGTATAACCCGTTATTGAAATTCAAAAAATTTGATGAATCCCCTCCAGAAGACGATCCACCCTAAAATACAATGTACATAGCCGAAAGATAAAGATTACTTCTTCATATGCTTACTTTTCTTAACAGATGTCCTTTCTTTATTTACCTCTTTATCTTTTACACCTGCAATTATTGTTAGCTAATAAAGTTTTTTTTTTTTTTCTTTCTTAAGGGAATTTTTTTATATTCAAATGGAGAAGTACGCGCGCCAAGCCCTTAGTGAAGGCATAAAGAACTCTGAAGACCTCCATGTGACGATAGAGTCCGAATTATATCGTGTTATTAATTTGCACTATAATCGAAATAATCATATTGAGGTAAGGCATATATCCTCTTTTTTTTTCTTTTGTGAACCTACGTAATTCTAATATATATGTGACCCGTTAAAACAAAAAAAATCTAGTATGATATAGACTCAAAATTGAGTACATATTTATTATTCTATGACAAATTATTATCGTCCAATCCTATCAATAAATTAGACTCAAAATTTTATCTAAATTTGCTTAATTTTTATGACCATTAATCCTTTGGAGATGCCGTAAATTGCAAATTGATAGATTTTATCTAGATAAAAGGCTTTATTGATCAAATAAGGTTTCATAAGTATATTTAACATTATTTGATATATTATCTCAACTCATCCCTCTTAAATTTGAATACAAAGCCCTCTAATTGACCGGATGTTATATGTATAAGAATATTTGGCTGTATATATATAAACTCAACCCTGTAGTAAGTGTCAGACCCTGGAAACCGAAAAAGTGTCTCCTTTGTGACCCCACAAACCAAGTTTCTTATTTTGTAAGAATTCTAAATTTGTAAATTGGATATGGGTGCTTAGTGACACGCTTAAAAGAGATGCCCGTTAGATTAGGTTTGACTCTGTGATGTAAATAAATCACTTGCACATTTTTGTTTTTGTGTTGTGCTCGCCACATATTATGTCATCTCTATATAAATATGTATGTATAAATCTATATATGATGGAGAATAGCTCCAAAAATAGATAAACGCATAAAAAAGTAGAGTTGAATGACGGATTAATCTCTCACTATTATCTATTCAGATCTTGTGTTGCTATTATTATACTTATTGATATAATAAAGATGTGAAATCTCCCAGTTCCTCAGACCCCCCTCTCAACAACCACCTCCCTAAATAAATATCTGATGTTGAAATAGTTATATATATATATCTACATAAATGTACTACTTATGAGAGGAGATGAATCTAAAAATGTCTCTCTCTCTTCCTCTCTTTCATTGCATTTTTATATCCATATAAATTATAGAAAATGAAAAGGGGTGTTTTTTCGCAGGTACCAGCTCGGTTTCGCTGGGTTGTGGAGCAAACTCTATGCGAATTTTTCAAAGCCATTCAAATTGGCAAAGATTCGGACCCATCTTGGAAAAAACAAATCTACAAAGTTATCGCTAGATTAGATGATTATGTTCCAGAATACTTCAAATCTCAAACATTTCTTGATCAACTAGAATGAATAACGTTAGTTCTTTTTTTTTTTTTTTTGAATATATGTACATTTTTTGGTTATTTTGATTTCTCTTTTATTTTTGATGGTAATTCTAATTAATTAACTTGCATGATGATGATATCCTTTAAAAAAGTCCATTGGACGACACCCTTTTCACTCATACTTACTTATGTAGCCTACATTATTAATATTATATCACAAAAATCACTTTAAAAAACACCCGCATGCGTCTCCCTCTATGAACAACTACAATATCCATTAGTATTCTCCTACTTTCTGTTCCCCCATCCTTAAGTTATTATATATTATGTTTACAAGTATTATTTAAAAGAACCAATAGCATTCATTCATCGTACTAAACCATTGTTTTTCACTTATAGGTCCCTGGACACTTTTTACCCGCAATTGAAGTGACTCTCAGAGAATTTTTCAATTCCATATCCATAGGAAAAGACGTTGAGCCCAGTTGGAAAAAACAAATTTACAAAATCATAGCTCGCTACGATGAACCCATTCCAGAATATTTCAAAACCCATGAATTCCTTAAGCAATTGGAATAATAGAATAAAGAATTGCACCCAACCTATTCGAATCCCTCCTTCTCCAACCCTTGTTATGTTTGTTTGTTACTTATAATATCTCTGTGTGTGTAGATATATATATTACATATACACACTCAAATCCGAATCCGAAAGATACCTTCCGAATGAGCTTAATCGTCTTTCCTTTATTATTACAACCCCTAGTAAAATAAGAAAAGAAGATTATATATATGCCCGCCCGCGTCACGTGATGATGTCCTTTGTGTAGTTGATCACTCTAAATATTTTGCGTGTTTGAAGAGGAACCATTGGTTTTTTATATATACCTATATATCCCGGTAAATTTTATATACTTTTTAAAGAAAAAAATACTACCAAAAAACAAAGGGAACTATTTTGTTAAGAAAGAAAATCTTTAATTATGAACATTAATATTATTTTTCTAGTGCCTTTATTCTCATTTTTTTTTAAATGTTTCTCTTCTTAGTTCGACACCCTTCCCCCCTAAGTAATTAATACTATTTAGAAGATATCTTACTTATTATTATTATATATATATATAATAATCCCTCTTGTATTATAGTAAAATTGTACATATATTAATTATTGATATATATACCTATATTATTATTTAACTGATATTGTTATTCCAAAGTTTATGTAAATGAAAGAAGTTGCTTCTGGTTGTTCACCAAAGATTTGCACACCCAAGTTTTCAAAAAGATATATAATATATATGTGAGAGGATGTGTAGCATATATTTATATATATTGAGACTTTTTTTTTTTTTTTTAATTTTTATGAAGTTTATTAAAGAAGGTTTAATTTCTCGTTCTTTCTATTTCAATATCTCTCTCTTATTATATATTTATCTCCCTCCATTTAAATAGATTTAATTATACCTCTAAGCCTCCCCCCTCCCTCCCCCCTACAATTTTACCTTCTTTTTAATTCGCTTATATATTTTGCATGTTTTTTTAGTGTGATGTTTCATACCCTTAGAAAGGTGTTTTTTTTTTTTTCGAAATAAATATTTAATAACGTTGAGTCTCTTGTAATTATTTAGGTTTTTTTAATTTTATTATTACATAATTCTTATTAAGTATAGGTGGATCGGGCTACGAGCTGTCGGGTTTACAAATGAGATATAAATATATATAAAGCATCAGAATGTAGTAACTAATTGATGAAGTCAAATATCACACAATAGGGAATATAATTATTTTTACGCCTATTTTTTCAATTTCTAACATTTGGTTGGTAAGACATTTTAGATGTTTAAGGTATGTTGGTACGAAATTGATAATGAAAATACAATTTAAAAAAGATATTTGTAAGTGTGACGACACTTTTTGAAAAAAAAATCCAAAAATAACAATTTTTACGAAAAAAATATCAAGTAATATTTTTTTTCAAAAATCCATAGCTACACAAAAAATTTAATTTTGAAAAAGAATTTAAAAATTTAATTCCAGATATTAAATTTTCTGTAAATTTTTTTCAAAATTCCATAGTTATTCACTAAAAAATTCAAAAATTTATGTTCAAGTATTAAATTTTTTGGAAAAAAATTTCAAAATTAAACTTTTTAAAAATAAATTTCAAATATTATATACTTTTTAAAAAAAAAATTCAAAAATCAATAGCTATTCGCAAAAAGTTAAATTTTTGAAAAAAGAATTTAAAAATTAAATTTCAAATATTAAATTTTTGTGGAAAAAATTTCACAATTCTAAAGTTATTCACAAAAAATTGGAAAAAAAATTTACAAATGTAATTTCATATTTTGAAAGAAATTCTAAATATTATATTTTTTCGAAAAGAGTTCAAAAATCCAAAACTATTCACAAAAATTAAATTTTTTGTAAAAAAAATGTAAAAATTATATTTTTAATATTGAATTTAAAAAAAAAAGCAAAAATTTCTTAGTGTGGCAGGACTACAGCCCCTCCAGCCCACCCGACATCCCTGCCTTGCTAGATACGTAGTGAGATTAGTGTTTATTTCCTTCCTTTTATAGGTACTCGCAGTTAATGTAATGAAATTGTATGGGTAACTGTATTTTTTCTCAGTTTCTGTTTATTAAACAATACTGGTAGGTGATATTTTAGACAACTCTAAATATATTAAATCATCATATCCGTTTTATATAGGTAGCTAGTTAGTTAGTTCAGAGAATTTGTTTTAAAAACGCCTCTCACATAATTTTCTTATCTTAAAATATTGGAAAAAATAAAATCTCTCTCCTAAAGTAGGACGCAGAACTCACAAGTGTTTTTTTTTTAAATATTGATCATATTTTCGTTCATCTTCGTTACTTATATTATAGATATTATAATTCTTGTTATTATCTCTTCAATAAATCATTAGACAGGCACTTTTTCTAACTCTTATAGCTACGTGTGTGTGTATTTATTGAGAAAGGTGCTTTTATTGAAATCAATTGGAAGTCAGAGGTCGTTGACGTGGATTCTAATTATCGAGATGTACAATATATACACCAGTATATGGGTCATTTATCTAGACTTTTTCATAAGGAAACGGATTTGGAGGATATTTGTTATGTGGTATCATTGATAGTAGTTCTCACTAGTGTTGAGTCATCTTTATTTATTCGGTTCAGTCCATCCAGTCGTGGAACCGGTCCTATCAGATCTGGGGACCAATCCTTTGGACTTTCATTAGTAGAACTGATATATATAGTTGCGTGACGTCATCAAGGACCGAACATTATCTGTTAACCGGTCCAGACTACAATCTCAGACGGTAGGACGAAATTTAATTGTTTACTGGTTGTTTCAGAGTCTCTATAAATAGACCGATTTTATTTGGTCTCAATCTATGAACCGATTCCCCCCCCCCTTCCTGCCTGATGTTGTACAAGTTTGTTTTATTCAACACAGTTAACTGCATATGAAGTTTGTACACCGATTTTTTACATTTTGAAAGACACATAACATATTCAAAAATTTATCTATAGAATCGGTCTAAACCCAATTTTAAATCAGATCGATCCAGGCTGATTTTGTTATAAGACGGACCGAATTTTTCTTTGAGGCCAGTCCAGATTTAACTTCTTCTGTGTACTGAATTATTTCAGTCCGCTAAAAAATCATAATGGTCTTAAGACCGTTCTAGGATTTTCAAACCAAAAGTTCAACACTTTGTAAATGGAAAGTGGAGAAATTGAATATGTCCCTTTCTACATAAGGTTTATTGTATCACAACACCTTTCATTCAAAAGAAACAGAAATAAGTCCAAAAATAGGTGTAGTTACCTAGTATCTTTTTAACTATAGAATTATCTTCGAGAATACTATCTGGGCCTCTCGAGGTTGCTGCCACTATTTTAATGACGAACGGGGAATTTAAATCTTCTGTCAATGTCTAAAAGAAACTTCTGATCACATTTTGTGGGAGTGTCAATGTTTATCTATAACCTACGGAGACGTTGTAAAATGGTTAGTAACTTATTCAATCAACGACTGGACAAAAAGGACTTCCTTTCTACTTTGAATTATGAAAAAGTTGATGGGATTACTACAAAAACGCTATATATTGTCTATAAAAGGTAATAACCTCGATCAAAATTCACATATTGTCAATCTTTACACGAATGCTCAAATGAAAATTTAATTTTTTTTACTTCACCTACAATTAATGGTATTATTGATATTTATTTTTAAAATTCCTGATCTTTTTATATTTTATAATAGTCTCTTTTTAAAATTTGGTCTGGCTATATGTTTAAAAAATTATTTTTCTAGTATCTTATGTTTCATTGTTGTCAACAGAATGTAAATTTTTGAATGCATGGCAATAATGGGTCATTTATTTCGTTCTTACACTAAAATACCGAAGCAGTTACATAAAATATATACATTAATAAACATTTTAGCTTAAAATTAAAGCTTTGGTGTAAGATTACATCGCAATGTTACTAACATTTACAAAAAGTATGTATGTTAAACTAATAAAATATCGGAACTATCGGAAATATAAAAAGACGGGATTCACAATAAAACTAAGATAGTTGATGAAAATACAAAAAAAAAGAAGTTTGTCTTAAAATAATTTTGAAAGCCTTTAAAGAGTGTCTTGAAGTTGACGGAAGGTACTTAAATTCTTCTCCAGCCAAAGTCCACGCATTATTACCCAGAGACAAAACTTTAGTTGAAAGATCAGCATATATTATTGTACATGCTGCTATAAAAATTGCTCTCAGCTAACAGGATCTAACTCATTATTATTTGTTATTACGTTTGCTATTAAAGCTTTAGAGTTAAGTAAAGCATACTCTAAAGCCTTCGTTTCCGCTGAGACTCTTTTGTTACTTTTGGAAGTTTCAAACAAAAACCATATCTTTGGCAACGCTAGTATTGGGTGTCCACGATAAATTGGAACTACTTTAAACTTCATTCAGAGGCATAATGTGGATATTCGGAGTTAAATCCTACTAATATAAAAGGTTGCGTGAACAATACACTATAACTTCCACCACAATTGTTTTGACAACAAACAATAGTCATCATGGAACAAGCAAGGAGAGACACCATCCTCGAATTGGCTCGTGCGGGACACAAGCCCTCTGCTATCTACAAGCTTCTTAACTACCCCAAGACCACGGTGTACCAGGTCTTCAATGCCTAGGAGGTTGAGGGGAAGGTCTGCCGTAAGGCCCATAACATGAGAAGTGACCGAATCCGCACTCCCCGCTTCCTTGAAGGCCTCCGGAAGTCCATCAAGGCTTCCCCGGGGACTTCCTTGTCCAGGTTGGCCAAGAACCGTGGAGTGAGCAAGCAGCTGGTCTCCAAGGCTCTGAATGAGGGCCTCGGGGACAGGTCATACGGAATGGCCAAACACAACATCCTCACGGCATCCATGAAGGCCACCAGGCTCACCAATGTTAAGTGTCTCCTCCAATGACCTGAAGAGCCATGGAGGAAGAATCATCTTCTTCTCCGACGAGAAGAACTGGACTGTCGACAGAAGCTACAACGTCCAGAATGACAGGTGGCTTGCCAAGGAGAGAGAAGAGGTCCCTGCGGTCTTCACCACAAAGTTCCCAGGCTCCATTACGAGGAAGTGGAATGCTGTCGATTCCGCGGAAGTCATCAGGGCATGCAAATCCTTTAGGGGCAGGATGGAGAAGATGGTGGCTGCTGAGGGAGGACATGTTGAATGCATTTATTGTTTAATATCAGTTCTAACTTTTTCATATTAACAAATACACTTCCATCTTTTTCAAGCAGGTTGAATTTTAAGATAGTTCCAATTTATCGTGGACACCCTGTATTTAGCTTTACCAAGGACTTTAAAATACCCACATCAAAACAATCCACGAAGGCATTTAGAGTGTCATTAAAAAGTTTACAACAATCTAAATTCATCAGATGTAGGGAAAAAGTTTGTGATGATTACATCAAGCTGTTTAGGGCTCCCAGAAAACTGAAGAAAGGGAATATTAAATTCTATGAAAGGAATAAAGGATGGAAAAAAGTTTACTGCTCAATTCGTAATCGCCGTTTGAATAATTAAGTTTTTAATGTCATTTCTTCCCATCTATATAATTATTATTCAATAAAAGTTAACAGCTTATTCAAATTCAACCAATCAACGTTTAGAAAACTGATTAGGATCAAAGAAGGCAGAATTATCGACAGTTGACAACAAAATACAGTGTATATTATACTTTTATTAGGGAGATAAGGCCGTGACATATCCTCAAGACTCAAACTTATAATGTTAGTTGTTCATCTTCTTCGAGGCAATTGTCTCAAAGTTATTCATTAATCACTTGTTTGTTTGATGGGAATAAGATCTCTTTTGCTCAAGTGGATGTAGTGGGATTTATAAATTGAAGATGATTACTTTGTAAGTTCTCTTCTTTCAGTAGTAGTAGTAGTTCAATGATGGCCCTTCATGTCTTCTTGCAGACGCAACAAATATCATGTAATTATTTTTGTATGTAGAATATATGCAGGAAATCGATATATATATGAAACTCACTCCGTTATGACTTCATCTCTATTTCTCTGTATTTATATATAATATGAATTTTCCCAATCATAAAAACATTAAAATAAAGAACGTAGCAGCCATAGAGATAGAAATACATTGAAGGCTCACGCTGAGCATATGCAAATTTTTTGTCATCGACAGGTAGGTGACCACCAAACTAATGGAAACTGGAATGGTTCATGCCTTACTTATTATTTTTATTTTCTTTGAGTCAAACTAAAAATTTAACTAATCAAGTAATCTTCAAAAAAAGTATGATTGAGTTTTTTTTCGATTTCGAGTAATACTCGAATCCAACACCAATAGAAACAGAATATTCAAAATACTAAAAAGTAACACGTTTTTACGTATTACTTTTAGACTTCATCTTAGTAATCGTTGGAATAAAATGTATTTTAATGGATGTCTAATATTTGCTTATGAAAATGAGTTACTCATATGAAAGTAGATTTACATAGGGGAGTCCAAGGACAGTTGCAAAATGTAAAGCGTCAACAAAATTGTTTTATTAATGATAGAGCTTAGTATGAAAAAAATCAACAACATTCCAGGGGCGTTTGTGTTTTTGGGGGCAGCGGGATTTTTCTTTAGAGGGAGATGTTAACTCCATTCGACCTATTAAAGCATAAATACAAAAAGAGCACATGCCCCCTACCATTGATCCTTATCTAATAACTAAACTGTGTTCCTTTTCTTCAAAAATTTACTTTGACTCTATTCATGACTATGAACAATCCTCGAACAAAAAAATGGATGTTAGATGCCCCTCCCCAGATTTTATGACCCTGCTTATACTCCAAGTCAATGCTCACTAGTTCAAGCTCTTTAATATTTTCATTGATTCAGTTTTTAATCTTCATATTTCTTTTGAGCTCATTTCAAATCCATAGGTTAATGCTTTCCTTGCGATCAGTAAAAATAGCTTTTGAATCTTTGATTAAAGATATAGAGAAGTTGCAAATATTCAGAATATGGACTCCGGTCCAAGACTCAGTGGCCCTGGAACCATAGGGGCCAAGGGCCATTGCTTCCCCACTGTTGAAGAGTTTTTATAGTTATAGGGATTAAAATATTTCCTCTTTTATTTAAAATAAAGTAATTCGTTCAAATTTAGTCCCTTTACAAAAATGGTAATATTCGTAAAACTTATCATTAATATAAAAACAAAAACATCCTATAGAAATTGTATAAAAATCCAACAGGGCTGCCTCCCCACCCCCAAATAAAAATCATTGTTCTTGTTAACCCTTTGGAGAAACCCGTAAATTACACATTAAGTAACCACAAGAATGAGAAATTGATAGATTTGATTAAAAAAGGCCATTTCAGGGCTAGTATAAGTATTTTAAATCAAATAAAGGTCCTTAACTACAGCTAAAAACTAGAGTATCTTAACTCATCCCACAAATTTGAATACAAAGCCTATAAAGGACTCAAAAATTTCTATAAAATATTGGCCTGAGGATATTTATTTTTTTGGGATTTTTCCTTTTTTAGATTATTTTTTAAAGATTTTTTTTTATGTTGACGTACCAAAATTGTGTAATAATGCAATTATACAGATGCAAATATCAACACTGAGGATAATTATCCAAGAATGCAAATGTGAGTTTTGGATTACTACAGGAATGTAATCTATGTAAAAGTACTAAGTTTACTAATAACTATACCGTGTAGTCTATTAAAATCTGAACACTTTGAATTTTTACTACAACAAGATATAATTTATTAGTTAACAATAGAATGTCACCAAATTGATACTAAAAATATATGTATATTTGAGCTCCTTTAATCATTCATGTAGTCACCCCAAGGGGCAATGATGGCTTCCAGTCCGCGGTGTAATGTCTGGCAACCGCTGCTGATGTAGTAATGTGTCATGGCGTCCCAGTGCTTGCTGGCGGTGGCATTGAGGGCCTCGTTGTTAGGAGGACAGATAGTCCAGGCCTTTTCCCCAGTAGGTGTAGTCGAGGACCTTGAGCTGTAGGGGGCCAAAAGTGTGATTAAAAAAAAAAGAACAAGAAATAGTCTTGCTACAGAGGAAATGGGGTTATTTTTTTGCTGTGTCAAATTTGGCCTCTCCACCTATACAGGGCTCTTTTCATCCACTTTTTGTTAGATCTCTGGTGAGTCTGGTTTGAAATCCCGAGATCTCAATGAGAGCCCTCATGCACTTGAGGAGATTTGCCTGTGTTATTTTATTTAACTCCTCCGAATCCAGTTTGACCTTTTTGACAGAGCACTTCTTCCTCTCCAACGTTTCAGACTTGCTGACTGGGTAGTCGTTGGTCCTGGAGACGCCCAACTGCATGGAGTGCGCAAATGAAAATTCGTCGATCACTTTCAAGGACCTTTTCTGGACTTGTACGTAAGCTAGAGAACTCAAGTTTGTTTTGTTTTATAACTAATTGCTTATGCTTTAATATATCAAATTTTTAATAAATTTCAGTTACTCAACTTTCCTTAATTATTGAATTTGTAAGTATTCCGATGTCAATGGAACACCCGGGACGTATACTTTGTAAAAAGGTCAGGGATATCTATAATTAATCGAATCAATGACATTTAAGGATGCTATTTATAAATATGTATAATACCGGCTAAGGATCAAAAAGTTGAAAAAACTTTTGGCTAATAAATAAGTGCTTATAATTATTCATGGGATACTTAGAACTGATTAATATAATTATATTTTTAAAGATTATAATTGTATCTTCTTTCTAAATTAAACACGTATATTTAAAAATATAGCATTTTTTACATTACCGAAGGAGATAATGCTCTTAGTTCTTGATTAAAAATTGTTAAATGACTTTAAATTTAAAAAAGACGTTAGACATATCGAATACTACTTGATGCGAATGCCAAATGATAAAAAGTGATATTTGAATTAAATCAAAATAGTAGTTATTGAAAACACTATAATATGGCTAGATTTGTACTTCTTTTTTTGGGGGTGGGGGATCTATTGGTGGCGAGAAAAGTAGAATAATCCAAGAAAATCTATATGGAGTACAGTGTTCTTCCTTTTTTCTTTTCCTTTCTACGAACTCAGGCCAAAAGTTCATTATTCTCTATCACTGTTTTTGTTTCTTTGTTTATTATAAGCCATATTACAGGCATTGCCTGAAGTAATTAGGCCACGACTAAAAGTCAAATTTTTATTTAATAATATAGAAGATAAATCCACAAGAAATCATTCAACGTTACTCTCCGTTTTTCATGAGAACACTCACATGTAACTATTCAATGCTTACATCAATTCATTTGACGTGTTCTGTTCTCAAGAATGGATGAATTATAATTTGAGTTTGATTTTTTAAATATGTTGGAGTGGCCGATGAGTGCTTTATTCTTAAGAGCGCTAATAAAAGCAAATAAAATTTATTTTAACATAGCAGGGTTCATAAAAATCTAAATACATACTGAAAATGCACATAAATCATAAGTGACCAATAAGAAAAAAAAAAAATAGAAACAATGCTTTTGTTATAAATGCACACGTCTACAATATTTCATTAATACAACTATATTATAATTTCTTTTATGATATACATCAGGAAGCACTATATACAGTGCACCCCGTGACTTTTTATCGTATATTCAGACAAACAAACTTTGCTTTATGAAATAATTTTTGATTGCGCACCCCGATAAATGATATCATTATTAAATAATAAGTCTTGCAAAATAGGGAGATAAACCCACTCTGGAAGATCAAGGATGAATTCAAAGGGGGCAAGTTTGAGTGAGCACGTTTGCAAAGGCCTTGCGTACAAGATTTGTTAAAGTGATAATTTTAAATTCTGAAAATGAAAAAGTATTTCTAAAGTTACCTCTCGAGTCCACGTTTTACTGCCAAACCCTGTATACCTATAATTGAATGAAATATCCTTACAATAGAAGTGAGGGAAACTAAATGACATCAACTGCTTTGTTTTTCTAAGTTATGTTGTATGCTATGTATTATCCAATCATTTTCCTATCAAAGTGTTTGTTCATTTGTAAATTATATGTATTGTACATTGACATAAATAAATTTGTATTATTTTAATTAATGGACTAAAGTTGCCAATTATTGTTACAGATATTATATTTATCAAAGAAAATCAATCCAATTTAGACAGAACTCATCCTGAGTTCAACAATTGTGCCTATAAAAAAAAGTTGCTTAATTGTTATCAGTTAATTAACTGATAAATAAATACACAAATATGAACAGTCTGGCCATTTTTTACGTTTTGATTTCTTTGATCCAATCAGCCCTAAGCTTAGAGCAAGGATGTCCAACCTTTTAATATATTGAGTGGCATTTCCATTTGGAATATATTAATGTGCCACGGAACCTATTATATTAAATTTCATAAAAATAGTTTTATAAAACAAAACTATTAAATACATATTTATTTCAAATTTAGGGAAATCTAATTTTTCAAAGGTAAACTACTTAAAAATAAGGCCGCTCTGGCAAAAATATACAAGACCGTACGCATAATTTTTATCTTTCATAAAATAAAAAAAAATTCATCTGCTGCAAAATTTGATCGAATTACCTTCTTTTTTTAGAAAATAAGTCCTTAAAAGAAATGTTTTTCACTCTTTTGTTCTAAAACTTTTTTTTCCCCATAGCGATTTTTTTTAAAGAAAATACTACTTAAAGTAAGAATGAGTAGGGGACCGCACTTAGACATTAAGTGGCCTGAAATGCCACTCTCAGGCCCGTGATGGATATTTGTGGCTCATACTCTAATAAAAGAAGAAATACATGTTTGTAATATTGAGAGACGACAAATCAGCTGACATAGATTTTTTTTATGAGCTTGTGTAGCATTGTGGCTGTCAATACGTTTTATTAGATCTACTGGAAGCAGTTGGGAGAAGAAAGAAATCAACATAGATGAAAATAAATTAGCTTTGTGAAGTTGCCACTTAAATATATGTTTTATTCTTATTTTCTAAAGCTGCTATTATTATTCTCATATTCAGTGTTGGAATAACCTTGTTGAACTCGGAGTAAAATCAAGGGTCGACATCGGAGTCATTCTTATATAAAGGGTTATTCAAAACAAGCGGTTTTTTCCAGTAGGGATTTTTTGACAGGCGCGCGCGAGTTCTGTCAAATTCATAGGTCATTTTTACTCAGTATTGTTTTACAATTCTTCATGGAAAGATATACGCACCAACAAAGTGTACAAATTTTTCAATTGTACTATGAAAATCAGCGTTCTGTGAAAGAAGTTTTTCGCAAATTACGCCCAACTTATGGTCCACATAATCGACCTTCAGAATCCACAATTTGCAGAATAATCGAAAAATTTGAAGGGGCAGCAACTTATAGACTACATACAGCACGTACGTAACGCTGACGGCCAACACGTTACCGTCAACGACGAACGTTATCGCGCCATGGTAACATACTTTTTGGTACCTCAAATTGAAGCACATGGGCTTCACGATATTTGGTTCCAACAAGACGGTAGCACTTGTCACACAGCACGCGTAATAATGGACTTATTGGGACATCATTTTGGGGAGCAATTAATTTCACGTTTTGGCCTGGTGAATTGGCCACCAAGATCGTCTGATATCACACCTTTGGACTTTTTTCTTTAGGGCTACGTAAAAGTAAAAGTCTATGTGGATAAACCAGCGACGATTGAAGCATTGGAAGCAAATATTGAGCGAGTTATTTGTGAGATTCTGGTCACAATGCTCGAACGCGTCATCGAAAATTGGCGCGAAAGAATGGACCATTTAAAGACCAGTTGTGCCAAACATATGAAGGGGATTATTTTCTAGAAATAATTGTAAAGGATTGTTTTTTCGGTTCATAATAAAGTTTTGACCAAAATATAATATTTTATGTGTTTTATTTCTACAATCCAAAAACCCCTCGTCTTGAATCACCCTTGATATCATTGCAAAATAAAGAGTTTTGGTTTTGTTTATATCCTTCATGTCATAGATACTCACAGTTGATCGAATATATCGTCATGACAGCTAAGGTGGTCTCCTATAAAATATTCTTCAAATTCTCAGAGTGATTACTTTAATATTATGTATTTTCTTTTAATATAACCGTGGATAATATTATTTACATACATCAAGAGAAATAAACACAAATCCCACTCTGTATTCAACCACTACTTGGGCAGGAATTACTCCAATGTCAATTCTACTCCGACTCACAACTCCCGATCAACTCAACCCCTGACTGTTCCTCTCCGTCTTTTATCACTAATGACTAATTTATACTTTGATATTATCTATTCAAGAATAAAACAGTAGTGATAACAGGGCTTGTAAATAAAAAACAAAGGTAATTGTGTATGAGAGATCAATAACTTGTATAAATGTAACATATAAAGGAGGGACAACCTTACATGGAGCAGTCGGTAGCTAAAAACCTATCTGCAAATAAATTCGAATGTATTCGTCAAATTACGGCATGTAAGATTTTTATGGAAAGAGTTGTGTCCTTGATGTTGGAGGTAAGAAAAGAGAGCATAATGAATAATGTCCAGTTTGTTATGTAGAAAGTCGAAGATGTCTTCTAAAAAATGAAGAAAGGAGTCAACTCCGTGGTAGAATGAAAAGGTTAGAAGGGCAAAACTGTAAGAGATCTCCAAACCAATTTGAAAAATTACGGCTATTAACCCTAATTCTGTCCAAAACGTTCAAAAAACCTATTGTTATAAACCCCCTTTAGTCCAAGAAGTGGAACATCCTAAAGACAACATTGATCTGAATCTAAAGAAGCTCACAAAAGATTTGACACTCCTAGAATTGAGATCAGGTTGGAGAAGTTTCGAGTTCTATTATACTACAAATAAGACGGAAGAAATGAGCAAAGCAGAGCAACAGGGGTAAAAGTTGTCTGGATTTAAAATGGTTGCAACTACAAAAAGTGCGGGTTCTTTTTCATATTTTATACACTTCTACCTATGATACATATATCATGAAACAACTCCCTCCAATGTAGAAAGACATTGCCCATATTTGGATTTTCTTATCAACATAATAATTCTTATAAATACATATATCATTGCATGTTATCAAAACGAACTAAGGCTTTTAGTTTCAAGGGTTTGAGGATAAGAAATAACCACAAAAGAAAAAAATTAGAAAAAGTTTTTTTCCTTTTCTATTAATAAATACAAATTACTTTGATATAAATAATGTTTATAGGATTTAATGTAGTTATTATCAAAAGTTTCTTATAGTATACAAAAGTATGTATTTCCTGATGAAAAGATGTATTTAACCAACATGAATATTATTATTATATATATATGTAAGTGTACATAAGGAAATGCGAGGGTTTGAATATTTTATTAGTCTTTCTTCCATAATCATTAGTTATTTGTCTACGTTACATAAATTACGACTCACAGAGTATCACAAACAAATTATAATTTCCGACTCCTTTCTTAGTAATGGATCGATAGAATATTAATAATTGAAATCCTTATTAGTTTATACTTAGGTGATGGTGGGACGGATCTACATTTCCTGTGATTCGGGTCGGTTCATATCTTTAGACTTAAACTTTTTAAATAAATATCGGGTACCTAAACTTTCAGATCCAGATCCGGAACAAAAAAAAAGAAATACAGATTCTTCTCTCGAATTTTACCCAAAGTCCGGACATAAATAATATAGGATCCAATTACTGATTCTGAAACAAAGAGCAACCCAATGTCATTATATAGTAGATAACATATTTTTTTAAACTAGGATTAATTAGAATTATTAGCTTTTTAAGATCCAAAAATCCCTTAGATATTTTTTAAGTAACCCTTAAAAAGTTCGAGTACCCGAAACTGACCATTTTAACTTTAACTAAGTCCTTGCAAATTTGGTCTGAATGGGTCATGTAGATAAATTCGGCCACCAAAAGTATGACGTTTTACTATTTTTCTTAACAAGGAAATAATTTATTTCCTTATGAATTTGCAAAGGTTTCTTCCCGAAATCCAAGTTTCAGGGTTTTAGAGTAAATATAAATTAAACTATTTCATAACAATCTTAAGTGTTGGATTTGGGTCTGATAAAGGTTAATAGGAATATAAGGTTAGACCATCATGTAATCGGACTTGCTATAATTTTCAATCTGATGTATTGTACCGACCGCTGGGCAAGATAGGCAGATTTTGACAAAACACACAACCACTCATAGTATATGACGTCACGATTGCTAGAATTTTCATTTTGATATATAGTACCAACTGCAGGGGAAGAAAAACAGATTTAGACAAAACACACTACCACTAATCTACTATGACGTCAATATTAAAAGCGTGGTGGAAGTCAAACATCAGTCATGCACGCGTTATGGTATAACCTTGTATTCTATTAATATCGATATTTTATATGATACATTCAGAAAAAAAGAGAGGGAACTGAGAATATAAATGTTGTTAATTTTTTGTAGCCAGGGGATGCTTCATACACAGGGTACTCACACTTAGACGAATAAATGAATGTCTCTGTTATGACTTATGTACTTCTTAAAAAGAGTGTGCTACAAAGTTTGCCTCCCTGGTTAGGTAAAAATCCAAGATAAAGTTGATTCACTACCAAGGCTTGTCAAGTTTGTTTTCCAAAAAAATCCCTCTTTTTTTAAACGATCATCTTCTTCAAATTACTAAACCGAGATCAAATTGATGAATCTGCAAGATTATATATATATACATATATATTAGGGGGGGTGGAATTGTTCAAATATTACATTTTCTAGTAAGAATAAAGAAATTATGCGGACTTATCTGTCACTCTCAAGAGTCAGTCTTTTAAATCAACTAAAATATAATTCAACAATGATGAAATCTTGATGCAAACGAAACAAACCAATTTTTACAAAAATAAAAATGTTTTTAGGGTTAAATAAATAAAAAAATTGGGGTCGGACTGTGTCTCAAGAATAATAAGCTTGAATTGAATATATATCCTACAATGAGTATCAAAATAATTGACAGTTGGGCCCAAAACTATTCGTACTCTCACAAAAATTCCAAGAAAGCATAATTAGATTTACATGTTGGACCTACAAACTCATTTAGAATATCCCTAGTCAATCAAAAACTACTCTTAACTTAAAAAATTATGATAATTTATCCATTATTCGGAGTAAATTAACAAAATATTATTTTTGGCGTTTCATAATTATTTATACTCAAAGAGCAAAATAACTTAATAATTTGTAAAATGTTCTCTGGTTTTCTTCTAGTATTGAATACGTTATGGATAAGTCCCAACAAATTGAGACAAACATTGGGATCGTTTTTGGACCACTATTCTTGATCAGAATCTCAAAAGGTCATCGACATTTGTTGGATGTCTTTTCCATACTAGTTTTTTCAATGTAGTCCATAGATTCTTGAAAGGGTTAAGGTCAAGATTTTGACTGGTAAGTATAGGACCCTAACCTTATGCCTATTGATTCCTTTTTGAACTTTTTTGGATATGTGCACTGGTTAATTGTCTTGCTGGAACAACCAAGGCCTTCCATCTTAAGCATATTTGCTTAAGTTGATGTAGATGCATTTCAAGAATCTCGATGTAGTCTTCCTTTTTCATGGTGCCATCAATTTTGTGAAGTTCTCCAGTTCCATTGGCAGCAAAATAAGCCCAAATCATGATGATTCCACTACCATATTTCACTGTTGGAATAGTGTCTTTGGTGTAGACTTGGCCCTTCAGTCACCAAATGTGCAGATGCTGGTTGTGGCCAAACAACTCCCCCTTTATCTTATGTGACCCCAACACAGTGCGCCAGAAGTTGAATTCTTCATCTTTGTGGTCATTGGCTCCCTTCAATCTGGCCTTTAAGTGCCTAATCTTGAGGAGTGGAGTCTTTCTTGGCAAACATACCCCGCAACCCATTCTTGTGCAAAACCCTCTGTACAGTTGATCGTCCAACCAAAGTTCATGTTGCTTTCAACCCCTGGTGGATGGATTTGAAAGTTGTTGTTGGATTCTTGGCTACCTCTCAGACAGCATATCTCACTTGTATTGAGCTCAGCTTGGACTTCCTACCATGTCCAGTAAGATTCTTGACTTTCTTTTGAATTTGTTGATGATGCTTTGAACAGAGGATTTTGGGATGTACAACTTGATGGAAATGTCTTTGTAGATGTCACGCTGATTATGGCAATTGACTACAGCCCTCTCTGTATTCCTTGGCATGGGTCATGTTGAGTATTGAATAAGTCTGAATCAAGAAATTGGTTCATCAAACTTTTATACCTCAGGAGATAGTTCAAGGAAATTATTGATCTCTCTAGTACTTTATAGAAGTCTCATAATCTTTCCAAACTTTACCATGATAAAAAAAAACAACAACAGAAAATGTGATTGCTATTTTGACCTTTTTGGAGATGCATGAATACTTTTGAAACAAGCAAAAAATGTTATGCAAAAAGTTGATATTTGTAGTCAATAAATAGTAATTATTATCAAAAACATTACTAAAAAGAATAATAAAAACAATTGTTAAAGATTTCCGATATGGATATGGAAAATATTGCAAGGGTACGAACACTATTTGGCTCAAATGTATTTGTGTAGGTATGTGTGATAAAAGTACATCTATTTAAAAAAGAAAAACAAATACAGAACTTTGACATCAAAATAAAAGTTGTTCAGAGTTTTGAGTTACTTATGTAAGGCTATGTTTAATTGTGATCAGACCAGATTCCTGGGCTCTGGAGAGCAAGTCTGATTTTTCATAATGAGTTGATTTTTTTTTTCATAAAAAAAGATCGATTCCCCGTGTCTCATAGTTTTTTTTAAAGGTATGGTGTCGATTCCAAAATGCAGCAAAAAAGTTAAAAATCCAAACAACTAATGATCGTAATAAAAAAAAAGGGAGACTTGTATTACAAGCGAATTCAAAAAGGGAATTAGGAAAAGGATGAGCAAGTGAATCTTACTAAATATCTTCAATCTTCATGATAGTTGAAGAAGGGGGTGTCCTGTATAAGTTGGCAAAGCCATCTTACTTTCGTTTTCTATTTATAAATTGGAAACAGCGACAGAGGATAGTTGAAAAGCATCTATCGCAACCTTTTAGTATTAAGCAAATAAATTTGGTACGTCAAGCGTAGGGAAGAATATAATTGGCTGAGACAATGTGAAGTGAAGCGGAAGCATCTGGACTTTTCCGAGTTAGAAGGAGGTTTTATAATATAAATTTACCAAAATGCAATTAGAGTTTATAGTAGATCGTTTAACTTTATAATTTTAATATAAATAAAATCTTTTTAATTTTTTCATTGACTATCTTTAAAATAACGTCTCCGTGATAATATATAAATATATAATTAATTAAATTAAGCGTTAAAGACATATATAGAAATCACTTGGTTTAAAGTGTGTTTAATTTTTTCTTTGCAAGCATCGATAATATATGATGTCCAAGGAAGTACCAAAATGTTTCAAATGTGGAACATTACTTCAAGAACAACAGTTCTATTTTTTTTTTTTTTTTTTAACTAGTACATCATATATTTCACGTTCGACGCTTGAAACAAAATAAATAAGGACTAAAAATCAAGCCAAAGTCTTGCACCTACTCCTGCTAATTACTGTCAATAATAATAATAAAGAAAATGGGGTAAGACTAGTTTATAATTTATTAGTTATTGTTAAAATATAAAAAAAGAAATACTTCTTCAATTTGACAGTATTTATTATTTAAAGACTAACGGAATCCAGAACAATTTTTTCCAGGATAAATATCCCGGGAAATGAGAAAACCTAATTTCTACCATGATACATATAGTAATAATACGGATTCCTTCTCCACGGTATCCTTGGAGTCACTTCATCATTCCGTCGAGTGGACTTTATGGGGGAAACTTCTTCGTGACCCTGATGCCTACTCATATCCCCACGAGTTATATCCCCAATACGAAATCCTGAAAAGGATACGGACCCCTCCTCTATTCGCCCATTCGTTAGCTCCAACCAAACACGATCCTCTACATTTAGAGGGACGACGAGGGAGTTTGTTCCAGAGTTTCCACGACTATGGCCACTTGTATAAGTAAGAGGTCCATTGTTGAGATATAATGTAATCCTGCAAATATAATGAATTAGTGCAGGAATTGATTAATCATATTTTAACATATATTATATTCTTTTTTAAATGCACCAAAATCAGGCGAGAATTCATTATTCAGAGATATATGTATGTTCATAACCGCGACGATCTATTAAAGAACAAACAAATAGAAAAAAGAACAATACCATCAGCTGTTTTTCCTTTTTTTAATCCAAAAACGGATATTTTTCTGTACGGTTTTCTCAAAAAGAATATCAACTGTCTCAAAAGCAAGGCTTCTCAATAGTATTGTTGTTAAGTGATTAAAATATATTTACTCTTCCTGTCGTCTTAACCTACATAACAAGCCTCGTATCAAACATCAAACCCAAGATTAGAACCAGGAATCCTGACGGAGTAATATTTTGGTTTTCCTTACAGACAATGTCAAGCCGGTTTCTCTGAACTAGTTAGTAATGTAATGCTGTACAAGGAGGGGTTGATAGTCGGGACTGGAGATGACTAGTGATGGATAGTTGACATATATTAAAGAATTATGTTTTATATATATTATACATCTTTAATAGTAATTTGGAGTGGAATCGTGTATCACTACCCTACACCTGAATATCAATCAACAATCATCATCCCTTTTCCTCTTTCTTTTCTCAAGTCAAAATTCAAAACTACGTAAGCAATGAGCAAGTTCCTGGGCCCCCTTCCTGTAGAGCGTTTCATAAAACCATTAACTAGTTTAGACACATAAATTTTGTGATATTCCGAAATATCCCTTTTCAAAATAGGAGTGAAATGTTGGGGGACAAATTTTACAGGGAATGAATTTAGTAGGAATGAAATTATAACTATGAATATATTTACGAAGCACCATATATAGGTATATAAATAATGTCATTTTGTTACTAATTGGGTTGACATAATTCCTCGTTTTCTATAGTAAATATATATATATATATATATAAAAGATAAAGGGATTTAAAGGAGAGTCCAATAGAGACTTGCTTTCTCTAAAACCTATACAATGTACATAATATGTGTCTTGAGCTAATATTACACACACCTCACTCACTATACTACAGAATAAGAAAATATAAAATATATAAACAAATATCATTTGATACTTTTTCCTTTATGATTGCATTAGCTGTTGTTGTCGTGGATCCCTCTTATGAATGTGTGTATGTATTAGTGTTGTCACGATAAATATATATTTGACGGGTTCCTGTACCAAAATAGGACTCGATATTTCCACATTTTCGACTAAATATATATATAAAATGTCGTCAAGTGCAATTGATTTTTAGTTATGGCTAGGGAATTCTGTAAGTTTTTTTTTGTTGGCTTTTGATTAAAAAATTGGAAAAAAAATTTCAAAAATTGAATTTGACATATTAAATTTGTTGGGAAAAATTTGAAATATAAAATTTTTAAGAAAAAAATTAGGAAAATTAAATTTTTAGGACAAAATTTCAAAAATTAACAGCTGTTTAAAAGAATTTTTTTTTTTGGAAAAAACTTTCATAACTCCACAGTTTCAAACATTTCAAAATATTTTTTTTTTGTCCTCAGAATATTTATATTTCAGTAATTTTATTAAAATAGTCAATAATTAATAGATTAGTATATTTCAACTGTCCATTCACTTTTCAACTATTATCCTTATCCTAAGTACTGTACATATTTTATTTAAAAGCATTTATCTCAGCTTTATAACATAATACATAACAGTCAGGAGGCTCAATAACAGTGGCGAGAGCCTCGCCACGAAGACAAGAAGTAGAGGACACAAAAAGATGGTCGTTGAAGACTTCATCCTAATGTTTTCTTTGAAATTGAACCCTCGCCAACAAGAAATAAGAGGAGGATGGCCAAGGACCTCAACTTCAGCAAAGGGGTTATCAGGAATGCAGTTAAAAAGAGGGGAGCCTATTTTTATGTCTTCACCGATTTCTGGTGTCCAAACTTGTCTTCCACTCATCACCGAACTGCTCACCACTGGACTATGTGGCCTCGTGGAGAACAAGACCTACAAAGTCCCCAAAGCTATATTGATGCCCTGAAAGCATCCATTGAGAAGGAGGGGGCTCATCTGTCCAATGAGAAATAGTTGTTGATATTATAAGGTATAATTATATTAAAAATATCTTGATACTATGTTCTAGTTTTTCTGGAGGAAGTGAATTTAAATCTGACTATCAAAAACGGTATGATTTGCAGGGGTGTATGCAGGGGGTGGACGGGAGGGGCTGTAGCCCCCACCCCTAGTTAAGGATTTTTGGTTTTTTTCTAGAATTTTTCTTGGATAAAAATACTTTACAGGAAAATAAAGTAATTTTTTTGGGGGTCAGACTTAAAAAAAAGTCATTTGGGCGGCAAATTATGCAGCAGGGCATAAAATTTAATATTTGAAATTTAATTTTATTACAAAGAATTTAATTTTCTATGAATAGTTTTGAATTTTGTAATTTGTTTCCAAAAGATTTGAAAGTTAATTTTTGGAAACTTTTTAACAAATAGAAATAATTTTTTGTCAACAGCTGGGAGTGTTTCCAGGAAATGTAATTCTTTGTAAATATGTATGAATTTTATGAAAAAAATTTCTCACAAAATGATGCCTTCCCAAAATATAATCCTTTAGACGTCACTGATTTACCTACGCACACTGTATCGATCCTGGATATATGGAACAACACTAGTAATATGTATGTAGGATATAAGCACTCCTTGTATATTAGATAATAAATATTATGTGTTTGCCGAAGAAAAAAAGTAATTTTTGACTTACAAACAAGTGTGTCTCTAACAATGTACGTAATTTTGTTTATTATTTAATACTTATTTTGCTCGTCTTCGATGATGAGATGATACATTTCATCAATGTATGTAAACACGTCACTTAGAGTTTAAAAGCTAGAGGGGTAAAAAGACGTCAACAAATGTCGTTTGAACGTCTCACATACCTATAGTCAATACTTAATTTAAAATGGCGGGTCAGTTCAAATAATAATCATTATTTATCTGGACTTGCACACTATTGTTAAAACATTACTTTTGTGAGTTCTAAAAAATTATTCTTATGAATCCTTTGGAGGTTCTGTAAATAACACTTCCAGAAGTAAACATTAATTATCACATAAAATAACTTAAAATTGATATTTATTTTATTTAAGAGGGCCATATTGGAGGGAAATTAAGTGTTATAAATCAAATGGAAGTTTTAAAGCCTTGCATACCTTTTTGGAAATCTCAATGTATTCCAGAAATGTGAAAGAATATAGAACTTTTATTTATCTTGATTTTTGTTTTAGATTGTTTTTATGTTAATGCACCACATATACGAATTGTATTACAATACTCAGTACCAGTTCTAAAGGGACCCCTCAAATTGAAGACACAACTCCATCTGATCAATATGTCAGGGGGGGGGACTAAAAAGCCTTAAATAAAGGGAGCGGGGATCAAATTGTCTACAAAAAACCACAAAATATACATTTTTTAACTTTTTTATAGAAAATCAAAACTATGACGAGCATATAGGTATAGAGTAGTCATTCATTCGATATAATCACCGTTGGCATCAATAACGGCCTAAATACGGCCTCTGAACCGACCGCAGGCTCTTTTGACCATCTCGTTGTCCATGTTGCCGAATACCTCCTTGATGGAGTCCATCAGGCTGGCCTTGGTGCTATGGGGATGTCTGTTGGTATGTCTCTCGACATAGGCCCGGACAAAATAGTCCAAAGGATTAAGGTCGGGAGAGTTAGGAAGCCACAAATCCTTGGTTACGACGTCTTAACAGTTCTCGGTTAACCACTGCATGGAGATTTTGGACACATGGTAGGGTGTTGAGTCCAGTTGCCACACCCAGGGCCTGTCTCCGGCCATCATGGACCTGGTAGGGTCCTCATCAACCATCTTCTTCACCTTGTCGACAAAGTCGGTGTCCCTGACCTTCCTGTCGGCGCCCTCTTTATGGTGGCATCAACATCCCAGGTGCCCTGTAGCTTCTTATGGATACCCTGAACAGTCCGTAAATTCACTCCTAAGGTTGAAGCAATCGTTGAATTGGAGATTTCACCTCCATTATTAACCAATGCCATGACTACGGCGGACCCCGAAAGCTCCTCGTTCCACTTATAGCTCTTTATCTCCTCATATGATGACGGCATGATGCTAACTGAACTACGTATCGTCAGCTCACGAGAATAGCTTTCCTATTTGATAATCGGTTTTTTATTTGATAATGTCGTCTTCAAGTTATAAAGGTTTAAAGTAGGCGACAATTTGATCCCCGCTCCCTAACATGAGTACATGAACATGAGTAAAACTAAAAAGTGCAAAGTGTGGACTCAAAACTTATATTAGCGTTTAATTAAGATTATATCTACGTTATTTTTAATCAAAAGGTTTCGTTGGGCAACCAAACGATATTTGCAACAAAAATAAACAAGTTTTGTTTTTATTCCATGTCTCTAAGTGAGAAAATACCGGAGCAACAGCAAAACAGGCAACACATGCAAGGCACACCATAGACCGTCTTCATTCAGAATGCCTTTAATAACAGGAACTCCATTGCAGCCCCATACAGCCAAGAAGAGCCAAAACTTATGCAGCAATAATATGGCTGACTTCTGCCCTGCCTCCGTCCCGCCCTCTCCCAGCCCTGACCTCAACCCCTTGACTTTGCACTGTCTTGGAGAAGAATGTCTTCCGCACCTCTCAACCAAATTTGGATTTACTCCGAGCTGCCATCATGACAGTGGGGTACGCCATGGACACGACCTTCCTCGTCATGAGTTGCCAATATGTTCACCGCCGTGTTGATGCTGTTATTGGTTGTAAAGGAGGAATTATTGATTAAAAAATGTAGCTAAATATAGTATATAAACATATCAGAAATTGGTCATCCGATATGTTCTATTGATTCTATATAAATCACGTTTTTCGTAATTTAATCATGATACTGCAAGTTTTGAGTCCACACTCTGTATATATTATCCACAAGGTGGTGCAATTTGACAGTTTGTAGCTTGTTCCTTAGAATATAGTTTTTTTAATAGCGCATCCCGATAAAAAAATTCACAGTACACTCTATGTATGTAGCATAAACCTATATTTTATATTAAATAATATTACCATTCAGAGTGTTGTATTATTTTGACTCAAAATGGTATTCTGTCGTTTGTTTTACAAACTAATATAATGAAACAACTTGACCCTTGTGGTGTAGCCTCTGGGAGGGGCATCTAAGTAATCAGTAAACTCCAGTGCGTGCGCTCTAGAAAAACAGAGTATTTGTTGGGAGTTTTATGAGTAAGTCCTTGTTGGACTCGGAGTAGAATTGAGGATTGACATCTGAGTTATTCCTGTCTATCAAGGGCGTTACTAGCTTTTATCTTTTAGCAGTGCTTAGTCATAGATAAAAATATATTAAGCCAAAATCTTTAGGGAAGGTAAAGGCCGTTCATAAAGGGGCTAGCGACCCCACGTCTATCTAAGTAATTACTAGTTAAGGAGTGGGGATTTCTGTTCATTTCCTTTCTCGCTTGTAGCTAATCTAGTAAGAGGGGAGCGACGTAGCTCAATGGACAACGTACTCTGGATAAATTATTCTCTTGAATTCAATGTGTGTATATGCATTACTCAGTCGCTCTGAAAATACACATTATTTACTTTCTTGCCAAACACTCTTCCAATTCTCAGGGGCACCATCATGGGCAGAGTTTGGAATTTACATTAGGGGGCTATAAGTTAAAAGTTTGTTATAGGGGTGAGGAAAATTGTATTTGATAAATAATTTTAAATTCTCAAAAGGAGGGTGGCCATGATTCCCTTATTGCACCGCGGCCCCTGATATTTGTGAATTTATTAAGTTTAGTGGATATCATTAGTGAAGTAAATCGGTTTTTATTTTCTGTAAAAGGTAATCTGAAGAATGATTTTTCTTTTCCTCAGCTCTTGTCATTTTTATTTAACTCCTAAGTAATAAACTTATTTTCTTACTAAAGTAAGTTATATTCCAAACCAGATTCAGCATTCGTGTGTGTAACGGTGTAAGAGAGAGTAACCCGAAGGATTTGTTTCAGAATTATAGCTCCAAGTCCTTGTTGGACTCAGATTAGAATTGACATCGGAGTAATTATTGACAATATCCTTATTGATTCAATTCTCCCCTCATCCCTTCTCACAGCTGATTGTAACTGATCCCCTTCAAAACATTATTCAAATTGTCAGGGATACCACGTTCATTTTTGGTTTCTGTTTTTTTTTTAATATGACCATTATACACACAATTTTCATTATGAGATATCATTATGAGGATATCCAACTGGAGTAAATAGACTTAGATAGAGTGGTAGACGGAATGAAAAAGTCAAGTATGAATAGATCTCTTAATCACTCCTTTCATTTTCACCTCCCAGTAGAACCATCTTGGTATTCCAGTGTAGAATATTGTACATATCTCAAGGGATGAATTAAAAAAATGAAATTATAAACTTTACATTATGATAGAATGAGTATGGAAAGGACCCACAAATAAACAAATTTTATTTTTCTTTAATTACATTTTATTTATGATCATTGAGCAAACAGTGGGGTGGGTCTTTAATTGCTAAGAATACTAAATGACATCTTAGATAGGTGGTACGTCGACACAAAAACAATATTGACTGAAAGTCAATAAAAGGATAAATGTCTAGTAGGGTACATCAAACGCCTCATGTTTTGGGATTCTCTTACCAATTCGCTCAAATGTAAAACTTGTTGATAACAGCATGTACATATCCTGAAATCAACGAAATGAAAGGGGATCCCGGGTGGCCACCGAGTGCTTATATATCTATATAGAGTGGAGAATGTAAGAATTTGATCCCTTGCCGATTTCCTAGGTGTATCCACTGATAAAGATCTTATATGGAATCCAGGTCCAAAGACTGTGTGGGCCCTCAATGGCATTAATGTGCTTCTTCTTCAGCCAATCCTTTGTTGCCCTTATTTTTTAGGTCATTGTCGGGGTGTAAGACACATTACACAGCCCATTTTTAGTACCCAGCCTGAGGGCAAGGAGACGTAATGCCCCCTTCACACACATGATTGACGGTGGGGTTGCGGTTCTTGGGGTTATACCATGGAGATAAAAAATACCCTACTTGATGATGTAAAGATGAAGTTGACATCGTCAAAAAAAAAAGTATTCAGCTTACCAAAACCTTACAGCTGAATAAATAAGTACGTATATTAACTATAAAAAGGGTGCTTCAAATATTTATATGTTCGAATCTTACTGTATTTTTCATTTGATTATATTTATACTATGAAATTCTTTAGATAATATAGAAGTAAAGAATGATTTGATACAAGATCTGGAGTGATTGATGTAAAAGTAATTATGTGTTTCAATGTCTTGGTAAATTAATGTTCGGATTTAAAAAGTGTAGTTGCTTTTGCTCAGCAAAAGTACTCTTTGTATTTTATCTCTTTGGGCTATAATCAGCATTTTTTTTTCCTGCATACACTTTTTTTTTTGTTCATATAATGTCTGTTACTGTTAAAATAAACCTACCATTATAGTGATAGACCTTTCTTTTCTTTGTAAGTGTACCCACTTACAAAAATTACTAAGGGATCAAATAATTTTTTTCTCCTTGTCTACGTATTTCATGCACTTTCTAATTTCTTGTAAATAATGATGAAAAATCAATGAGTTCATCAAGATCAGAAAGTATCTACGTATTATAATAGTGGATTAGGAGTTCCAAATAAAATTCACTTGAAGTAACTTTTATATAGATATCTTCTAAGTAGTTCTCTTAATGGAAATAATACGCCTTACAATCGATTTTCTTTTACTCTCCTCAATAATAATCATTTTTAGTGGATTAATTCAATCTCTAAAATAGTGAATAATTCTATACATATAGATCCATGGCTAAATAATTGAGTATATCTCAGAAAAACAAAACAAAATTAAGGCTAATGGCTTGTTACACATGAAGGAACTCTTTGTACATTCATTTTCCTGCATACTCTAAAATGGTTTTTGTTTTTATTGTATAAAAATGCACCACAAAAAAACTTTCCTTTCAAATAGATTGTGACCTAACTTCAGCTACATTAAACTGGTTCCTAAATTTGATATTTTTTCAAAATGGAGGGACACACATTGTGCGATCTCTATTTAACAACTAACCCACAATTATTATTTTAAATGGATATTCTCATAAACTAATCTTCTGATTTTAATAAAAACTTATGCAATGCCAAATGAAAGCTGAATCAAAAGAAATATTATTCAATATAATCGCCTTTGTCGTCAATAAAGGCCTCGTATTGAGCTCAGAAGCAGGAGAAGGTCCTGATGAAGGACTCTTTTGGCAGATTACGAAATTCCTACCGTATCCGAGACATCAGCTTGGATTTTGAGTTGCAAGAGGATCTGTTGGTGTGTCATTCAACTATCCCCCACACAAAATAAGTCCATGGGGTTGAGCTCCGGTGGGCCTAGAGGGCAAGCACTTGGTACAGCAAGGAGTAAAAAAAAAATATTCTGACAACCAGTGCAATGTGTTTTTTTTTTGTTTTCTTTTTCAGTGTGTAATCTCAACTTTATCTCGTCCGGTGTGGATCGTAACATGGACACTACCTTGTCCATGATTATTATCAAAATAATGACAAATAATATATCATTGTTTAAATTTGTTTTTTTTTTACTATTTTAAAAAACATAGTGTAAAAATAGTGTCCTTTTGGTAATAAATGAAGAAATAAGAAGTGGCTCCTACTGGGGCTACGGGAGGCTACCAATAAATGTCTGTTGTAAAACTGGTCCTCCTTGGCTTATAACCTGTGAATCGCCCGTGAAAAAAAAAACTCCATATAACTCCATGACAAAGGAATAAAGAGTCTTTTTAAAAGTTCAAATAAAGTTTTCCCCCAAAATGATTATTTGTAACTATAAAAAATTAATTAAGTATCGATGTACTGCGTATAGCGCGCATTTTTTTTATTTATTTTTAAATTTTTGAGTGAAAAAACGCACGTTGTATAAAAAAAAGTCAGCAATCGGTTTTTTTATAGGCTGTTATCACTATGATTTCATTCTTGAGAGAGAAGCCTCTATATATAAATGAATCATTGCGTGTGTGTGTATCATGAATTACGGAGAGAAACTCTCAGGATTTATTTGGGCGTTATAAATGATCCTTTTTGTACCTCGAATAGACTTGTGGATCGACAAAGTAGTAATTCCTATTCCTTTGCAAGGTACAGATTGGTATTTTTCTTTAATTTCCTTCCTCTCATAGCTAATTGAATAAAACGTCATGAAAGTTCATTTGCTCATCTCTCAAACATTTACCAAATTGTCAAAATTACCACGTTCATTTTCGTTTATATATTTTTTAATGTTCCTTTAATTGGTCAGATAGAATTGCACTGATAAAGGATAAGAAACATTCTAGCATTACATTTATACCATCTGAATAGCCTTTCTCTAGGAATCACCAAGACGTGAACCTACACATATTGAGTTCAAGTAAATAATTTTTCCTGAGCGTGTTATCCATTGAATTACGTCGTTTTATCTTCTTTTTTTTTAGATACCGACAGGTCATATTTGCTACAATTCTGACTATGGCTAAAATTATATATATTTTTCCCCATTTTGGACCAATTTAAGAACCAGTCTAATAAACATATGTACTAAATCAATCATAATTCATAAGATAAGTATTTTTCACATTATTTGATAATAGACTATCACGTCTGGGACCACTAATATGTTTATTGCATTATAATTGAATTCATTAATATTGCAAGGAACCATTAAGTATGAACATTGAATTATGAGTAGGTAAATGGATACTAGACAATAGCAACTATTACTACTAACTCTGATTATTCCACCCCCCATGTTTAATAGGATAGCAATATTTGTGACATGGGCCTCATAAAAACTAATTTGCACTTACTTCCAATCATCCGAATCCCCCACTGCAGAAAAAGTAAAGAAATATAGACCAGGGCTTTCTACGCGAAATACAGAGAGTCGCTTGTTCCATCCCCTATTAATATGCGTGAGGGTCTTGTTAAAGAGTACTCTTGTTCCAGGAGAGGTTTGCTCAGAGTTCATAGCCGTGAATGCAACAGGTTTTTTGGAGTGGAAGGAAAGGGTTTTGCCTTCAAGTGAGAGTGAAGGGTCCAAATAGGATCCCTTCTCACTAGATTTCGATGTGACGGCACCTGGAACGTGTGTAAAATGTAATTAGGGGTATGTTGTATCTGTTTTTCTGGATTCTTAATCGCTCCAAATAATTATCTTTTTCTTAGTACAACACTATGAATAAGTAAATAGGGTCTATAGGTCATTTAGATTAATTAAGAAAGGAAGTCATTAGGGGTCCTTTCTTTCATTTTTTTTTTTCTTATCGATCCAATAATATTCAGGGCTGGAACTAGGATTTTTCTTTGAGGGAGGGGAAGTTGTAGCCTTGGTTTAGCTTATTACAAAACTTTTCAATAATTTGACAATTTGACATTAAAAATGCATCAAAAAATACAAAACTAAATAAATAAATTAAAAAAATATAAAAATATCCCCTTCTTCTGTAACTATGATGTAATTTATGACTTTAGTGAAAACGACCTATAGAATATTCTACTTTTCTTAAAAAGAAAGTATATGAAAAAATTAATTTCTAACCATGGCCAATCTGGAATTATTTTAACTATTGAAAAAACGACTTCATTTTTGGAGGACAATAGCTGTTTTATATTTCAAATTTGACAATAACATTTCATTTACTCCAGGCATTGCACTGGATCATTTAATGTATAAATAAATCTACTGAGGAGAGAAGGATATATTTTGTTTTTAAAAAAGGTCATATAAATAATTAATTGAGCTTTTTTTTTTAAATAGGTCATATAAAAAAAGAACCTACATTATATTTTCTAGACAGTTTAATCAGTATAAAAATACTGCAATTCTATCAGTACGGCACTAATAAAATTTCTAGTTCTAGTATCGGTCCTTAAAGGTCTTTTATGATAACTACAAGACCTGTCAAGACGTAGTTACTTACTAAAGTATTATACGTTCTAGCTACCATTAATTTTTTTCTTTGTTTTTATAGTCTTCAATCCTAGGCAGGAGTGAAGGAAATGAAAAAATAACTAGGACAAAAAGAGTGAATAATTCGTCCTTAGGACTGTTTAATTGCGGCAAAAAGGGCTGGAAACGGGGTCCTACGACCGGTCTAACTCTACAGTAAGTGAAATTGTATTTTTACAAATAGATTCAAAATGTCTTCCTTTTTTTAAATTAAAAAAAAAAAGGAAACAAAGAAATGGGCTCCAGGCTCCCGCTCACATTAATATCGGTCATATCCCTTACCCAAAGAACTCCAAGACTCCCCTCCATTGTATTTTAGTCTTGAAAACACATCCTTATAAACTGTGTCTTGATTCACTATCGAGTCCAATCGATCATCCCATCCACTTGAACTAGACTCTAGGTGAAATCCCTGAGTCACTCCAAACGGTAGTACAGAAATGAGGAATACAATATTGTAATGATGATACATGAAGGAAGTTTCAACTATAACTAGATACGTTCCGTTAATGACAATTCAAATACGATGTACGTCTTAAGTAATACATAGTATATTTCTAATTATTTATATATAAAACCTTTTATTTAGAGGTCTTGAAGTAACGCAATATGACATAGATTTCACGGCCCAATGCCTTTTGCTTCCTGTGTGAAAATATCCCAAGAAACTGTACTGTATAATAATATGTACATTGTGAAGAACCTATATTTTTTCTTAGGGTATACCTTGGCACTTCAATCAAATTGCAGTTTCACTTCTTAAGCCTCCGTTATTGAACATCCTTTGTACCGAGTGGTCCATTAAAATCCAAACACTTTGAATTGTAAACATAAATTTATTTATGAACAATAGAATTTCAACAAAATTAATACTATAAATAGAGGTGTGTTTGGGCTCTATTAATCATATTGTAGCCACATTTAGCGGCAATAATGGCTTCCAGATAGAGGCAGAGATATAATGTTCTGTCATGGTTTCACGATGCTGGCTGAAAGTGGCTTTGAGGTCCTCAGTTTTTGGATGAAGGCCCTTGAAGGCCTTCTTCACGACATGCACCAAAAAGGTGTAGTCAAGGGGTTTGGTATCAGGGCTATACGGCGTCCCAAGTGTAAAAAAAGAGTTCAAAAGAACTCAAAAGACTAAAAAAAAAAAAGAGTCGTACAACGGAGGAGATGAGTTTCTTTCATTGGTAGACACAAACTTTCTGATAACTCTCTCGGCGTCTTGGGTGAAACTACGAGATCTCTTGCATGGGACCTCATGTACTTGGGGAGATTGGCTTGGACTATTTTCTTTAACTCCTCTGAGTCCAGATTGGCCTTTTTGACAAAGCCCTTCTGCATCTCCAACGTTTCGAACTTGCTGACGGCGTGGACGGTGGTATTGGAGACACTCAACTGCTTGGAGTGCACAAATGGAAATTCCTTGATCCCATTCAAGTGTCTTTTTCTCGACTTTAACATAAGCTGGAGAGTTCAGGTTTGTTTTTTTTTTAACAAATTGTTTATAGTTTAATCTATCGAAATATGAATTAATTTCAATCACTAGTATTAATTAATTATTGAATTAGTAAGTGTTCAGATTTGAATGGACTACCCAGTATATTGCGGTTAGTGAACTGGGTATAAAATAATCTAAAAATATAACATATAACCATATAATTAACTGATTTTTCTTCACTATTCCATCCATTTTGCAATCGTAAATATCAATTAAAAGGGTAGTAGTACTTGAATGAATATGAGAAAAAATTACACTCCTATATTAAAATAATGTTGACAGCATTAGAGTATTATATTTTTTATCTACGTCTCATTCCTCATATTGAAAAAAGAATAATCCAAGAAATCAATTTAAGGAAAAACAAACAAACGATTTTAGAGCAAAACATTTAATTTTAACTAACAAAAACTCCATTAAGAATGGTTAAATATACGATTACATTCTAAACAAAGGATTATCAAAATAATTACAGAATTAAATATAATTTGATTTAATGTTTCAGGAACATACTGAAAAGTATTTGGGATAAAATGAGATTCAAAGGAATAAGAGGCATTTATTATAGATTTCGAGATGTATAATTCATTAACAGAGGGGTAAGCACTATATTATAAGGAAGACCAATTGGAATTTGGAAATCTTTAAAGGAAGTTTCGAAATACCTTTGTTCATGGTGAAACTCTACAAACTTCATGTATGGATCTGAGATCTGGATTCCTTCCAAAAACATTTAATTATGTCCCTGGAAAAGGTATCAGTCAACTTTGTTTCGATATTACCTTTATTGAGAGATAATGACGACTATACATTCAAAATTAAAATGCTAAGTCTAATCCCTTTATACCATAGACGTCCCATCAAATATGTCATTCTGTGTTCCACATAATTTTTAACAAAAAGATAAATCTATTTTCTCCATTTCGGATACTAAACAAAGACTACCTCTTCCACGAAACGATCCCAACACCATATAACTCTCAAATCCAAATAAATATAATTTTAGCATAGTTTGTACTATAAATCGGCTAGTCCCTGAGATTCCATATCTCTATGGTTTCGTCAGGGAAGTAAGGCTGACCTCAAGCGTTTTTTCCCTAATTCTTTTTTTATTTCACATATTTTTATATATTATTTACATTTTAGAATTGTTTTTTACACTTTATTCTTTAAATCTTAATATTCTTACCTGATAATTACTTTTACTAACAATAATGTTTATATGTTTTATTTGTACTAACTATAAGTGGATCGTTTTAAGCTTTTACTATACCGCTGGTCAAATTAAATAAATAAGTCGATTATTACCTTCTCAACATAAAAAATAAACTAAATTTGGTTCTCAACTGACCATTTTTCTACTTCTATAATCCCTTATTAGAGCTCTGAACGTTGATTCGTTAAATTTATATGTGTTTTTTTTAAGTTGTGAAGAATTCTACTTAATAAGTGAATAATAATTCCATAGTTAGGATGAATTGGCTTACTATCTATTGATTTTGGGCCGTTTGTTATGCTGCTTCTTGGAGGTGTCCGTGAGCATCTGCATCATATAATAAAACTTTGTTCCTGCTGCTTTTTTTTAAATCTATTCATCGTTCTTTTATCTTCATTATCTTTTTACAAAGCAATTCCATAAATAAATAAACTTTATAGTTTAAAGTCTATACATAAGAACTTGCAAAAATTTCTATTAGAAAGGCCAAATGAAAAATAAAACACAAAAAGGCAAGCAGTGTATTTTACTGGGGTAAGTCAAGTGTCATTGATTAAAGATTTAAAAAAATGAAGTGCATCAATAATAATGATAATAAACAAAACATCATAAATAAAAGTTACTATTTAAAAAAATAATTGAAAGGAAATTACATCCCGCAATCAAGAGTCCGGGTTATAAATTCTAACAATTCTGAGGATTGACTTTAGTAGCTTTTTATGTTGGAGTGATGACAAAAAATAGAATATTACTTCTTTTGCCACCGAAATCCAGGACATGTCATCAACATTGGGATTTTCAAGGAAAGGGTGGTTTATCTAGCCGCGGATGCCATAAAAATTGCTCTAAGTTTGTAAATGTATGATGGATCATAGGATATAAGCATTCCAGCAAACAATGCCTTAGAGTTTTATGAAGCAAAATCAATCATTTATACTTCTGTAGAGACTGCCTCTTCCTTTGTGATAATCCAAAGAGTATAGAAACTTTGATTAAATTCAAAAGTTCATTTTCCAGACCCTTGATTTTGATGGCGACGAACCTTTGTTGAATTTTGACAGCCCTGCAATCTATAAAGGCATGCAGTATATTATTAAAAAATTCCCACAATCTTAGCATGATTGAGAAAATTTGATACAATTAGCAGAGATCTGAAATGATTTTTATGTTTAAAGTCTTTTGAACCCTGTTCATCAACTCTAAGGATAAATGGCTGATAGATCGTTTTTCAATGTCTATAATCTTCTCAAAGAAATCTAGAGAGAATGAGGCTGATAAAGTAAGTTCATTCTGTAAGGAGCACATCGAATTCTCCTTCCATTTGTCCTATGAATATGAAAAGTTGAACCTTTGAGGAACATGGGGGGGGGGGAGAGAAGACGAATACGGTATAGAAATTTCAGGAGGAAGATTGGCTTGTGGGCATGCTCCCCACAACTTTGGTCCACCTAAAAGATGACTCAGTGATGATAATAAAAAAATAGTGCATAATTTATCTCAACCGAACAACAGGGATAGTCATAAGAACGTCTGGCAGCGATTACTTTATTAGAATTTACTAGAAATTAAAATTTGGTAGTCGTTTTCGAAACAAAGAAAAAAAAAGAAGAAATAATTATCCATGGGCTCCAATAATTATGTGAATGGTCTTCCTCAAATGTTGCAAAGATTTGGTGAAGACAGGCAGAGTCTTTTAAAAGATGACACACGGCCTAACAAATATTTTTTTCCTTGAATATTTAATTAAAAGTAGCCTTGCGTCTATCCTTATTTATGGCTGAAGGCTGCATTCCGTTCCATTTCAGTTTCTCCGGTTTAGTTCAGCCCTGTATTTGAGTCCTACAAACTTATAAAGTTCGGTTATTTATATCTTGAATCAATATTAGTTTTTCATTGTTTAACCAGTTCTTGTACTGACAGTCCTAAGGACCGTTCCCAAAGACCAATAGGACTAATCTCAAGACTGGAACGAACTAGACCGAATAAATAAGGACAGACACTTTACTAATTATAAGCATTTTTGTGTGATGTGTGGGTCCTTATTTATTTAATCCAGTCTAGTCTTAAGATCAATTCTATCAGTTCTTGAGATTTGTCTTAAAACCGTTGGTCCTTAGGTTTTATTTACAAAAAAAAACCATGAATGTAATGACGTGTCATTAAGGATAGACTCGAGTCGAGTGTGTACTACTTTGTTGATTACTTTTCTCTTATTGTGCACATATATATACTAGGTATGTGCCTATGAAATGAGATTTTCGGCTATTGGTACCTAGATGTCACCAGTTAGACATTATAAACCGATCCGAAAATCTAAATACTTATTTCGACATGTATTTAATTCATTGTTTAAATGTTGTTTTCATTTAACAACGCACTTTTTCCCCTCGTAAAAATGTCTAATTTTGTCCTTATAGACTACGATGTGCGGACATCATTGATTTTCTGTTACCAAATGAAAAAAAAAACTCTTCTCAAGCCCATCAAATGCTAGTGGAAGCTGACAGTGAACATGCTCTAAGCAGAGCACAGTGCTGCAGGTGGTTTGAAAAATTCCAAAGTGGTGATTTTGACGTGAGAAATGAAGAGTGCGGCCGGCCACCGAAAAAGTTTGAAGACGCCGAATTAACATTAAAAATAACGGTCAAACCGTTAATGGTGATCGCTACCAACAACAATTGGCCGATTTGAACCATGTTATACGCCAAAAATGTCCAAAATATTAAGCCAAGCAACACAAGGTAATTTTCCTTTATGACAACTCAGCACTGCATCGCTCTATAGTTAACCCACCAGCTTGTTGAATCCTACAACTGGGAACCTCTTGCTCATGCAGCTTACTCACCTGACCTGGCACATTCCGAATATCATTTTGTTTGCATCGATGGGCCATGCACTTAATGATTTACGCTTCGATTCGAAAATGGATCGATGGCTGGTTTGCAGCCAAGGACGAACATTTTTTTTTTTGGAAGGGTATCCATAAATTCCTGAAAGATGGGGTAAAATGTGTGGCTAGCAAAGGTGCAGACTTTGAAAATTAAATTTGTAACCCTTTTTTCACAATAAACGTTAAAAAAGTATCATTTTGTAGGTGCATACCTAGTATTATTGTTTTACTATATGATCACTAATTAACAAATACTTTTCGTAATTTTAGGATAGTGCAATTCTTTGCAGAACCTCTGGTATATGTATAACATCTAGTCTGTCTCCTCAGAGATTTTAAAAATCTCATTAAAAATAGTGCTACCAAACAAAAAACATCATTTGAAGAGGTTTACTGATAAAAGATGAATTTACTTTGAGGTTTTACAAATTTGAAATTGAAAAATTTCCCACACAAATGGAGGTGAACCAAGTAGTTTGAGTCGAAACAACATTACTAATAATGTATCGGAACTTTAAAAGTCTCAAATTTCTTATGGTAGACCCAAATCTATAAAACAAAATGACCAAAAACGCCTGTTACCTTGTGCATATTCCTGTTTTTTTATATATATTAATATACGTTTCCCTCACGTAAGATGTGGCTTTTTAGGATCCCACATATGACATATGATTTAATGCACTAATACCATAGGTCTCACTCCCACCTTCTCCTCATGCTCTACAAAGATACCATCCCTAGTTATAGAGTCATATTTAAGTATACTCGACCCCCTTAACAGACAAAGATATAGTCGTGTTTAAAAGATTGGACATATCCATATTTTCTCAGATCTAGGTAGATTCAGATCTGTAGATGTATATATTCGATTAAATTTCGGGGACCTGAAATTTCAGATGCAGATCTGAAACAAAAATTAGGCAGATACTTGTCTCGAATTATATGAGCATTTTCCCCGATGTTCGGACCTAAGTAAAATATGATCCGGGTTAAGGTTAGATTTTCATACTAGTTATTATTGAAATTACTGTTCTAAAAACATTGGAATTTATGTACATAGATGTTGCTTCAAGTACTAATACAATAGAGATGCTTCTTTCGATATAGATAATAACTTCTTTCTTTAAAAACAGGGATTAAGTATTAAGCAATACTATTAGCTTTTTAAGATCCGAAAAATCCCTCTGATCTTTTTTAAGATCCGTAAAAGTTCAAGTTATCAAAACCAGTTCGGATCCCTGTTAATACAAATTTAGTTATACCGTACACTAGCATTTCGGATCAGAATCCACGATCCATCGTATCTTTATTAAGCAATGCTATAAACTTTTTAAGACCCGGAAAATGCAAGTATCTAAAGCCAGGTTGAGTCTCAGATCTTTTTAGATAATACAAGCTATAAGCTATAAAAAAATAGAGAAAACACCTGTTAGCTTAGTAGATTCCTAGTCTTATTAATATATAAATGACGTCAATACATCATTTTCCCTCATGGCGTAGGCAACATGTTCTTATCAGTTCAAAAAGGTGAGTTCATGAAGGTTGCAAAAATAGCTATAGATAAGGATGGCAAAATACAGATAAAAATAACAGTTTCAAGATTAGAAAAGGAAGAAAGGTGTCTGTTGGTTTATTTATACCGTACTTGATATTTCAGATCCGGATCTAAGACCCGTCCTATCTCTACGTGTAACCCCCTATTTTTGGACAAATATTAATGAGTTGATCATCGCATTGCCACTTAGGTTTATAGCTATGGGTTGCCCTTCACACTTTCATCAATGTACAATTTCACTTTTTCTATCATATAAAAAAAGTCCCTATTCAAGTTCACTAATCGACGTATATATAAATTGTACATTCAATAAAGTTAAACACAGCCATACTTTGTGACTAGTTATAAATGCTTGTAATATCGTTTTATTTTCTTTTTGTCTCCTTAACGGTAGAATGGATATGCAGTCGCTAGGAAAACAATTTTCTAAGAAGGTAAAAGACATATGAACCGTTCAAAAGAAGGTGAAAACTTAGAGCATTATGTATTTGTAAACAAATATTAATTATGTTGGAAGGATAATAATATTTATTTGGTCTATAAGTAATTTACAAATAGTAAATTATGACAAGGGTATGAACCTCAAATACCCTTTAAATATATATCAAGTCAAGGGCCTATGTGTACTTACAAGGGTTTATATTGCAGGATTTATAGAGATCTTACATCTACAATAAATTCCAGTGAAACATTATATTTACTATATAATTAATTAAATAAGATGTATGATTTAGTAAAAGGGTCTTCATGGCCCGAAGTGAAATTATTCACGTCCTCAATAAATAGAGTCCCGTGGTCGAATATGGGTAGATAGTGGTTCTTTATGATGTATTCATTCCTCCTTCTATTGGTCCATACAAAACCCATAGATTATATTGCATATTTCATCAATGCCAAAGAGGTATATGAATCTACTGGATTTCTGTGAAGGGCAAAATATTTGAGTTGTCGTAAGATAGTTACGGAGTGGATCAAAAAACTTGGTGGATCACAGGGGAAAATTTGCGAATAGGCCCAAAAAACAAATATGATGAATCCATTCATGGACTTTAGGAAAAAATGGTTCCGATATCGAATGTCCAACTCCTCATTATTTCTAAATAAGTATCTCCGAAATTTGACGAAGATAACTTGTTCTTTCTGTGGATTAAAACGGAGACAAGCAGACACATTTTCTACAACTGCTCAAGGATTCAAGTTATTAGGGAGGTCATGGAGAGGAATAGTTTTTTAGGAATACGGGGCGAAGGTAAATGTCCTAGTGAGACTCATAACAACGTCGAGCACAGTATAAGCATATATAAACTTCTTACAAAGTTTCAGCAAAATCGATAGGTAACTTTTTCAGTAACCTTGCTTACATACAAACTGAGCCGAACACATATCTTCCATTCAACTTCGTGGGGAAAAAAATAAGTGGTTGCTCCAAGAGATTACTGTAAAAAAATTATAGTAACTTGTTATAAATTAAAAAATGTCAACTTCCCATGTGCATCAACTAGGTCTCGCTCTTCCCCTACTTACTGTAAGGAAAATAAGTGCTTTATCCCTTACCGATTTTCTAAGTTTGTTAGAAAGAGCTGCTATAACTTTGATAGTAGTTTTATTTAACAGTGAGAGGCATTAAATGAAAAAAAAAAATTGTATAGAGGGGAAAAATACGTAGTATACGCCAGGAACCCTACTGTTAAGCATGTGGGTGGAAAAAATATGTTTTGGGGTGTTTATCTGCTAAAGGGAAATGACAACTTCATCACATCAATGGAAGGAATATAGACGGGCCATGTACCGGGAAATCTTGGGAAACAACTTGCTTCCCTCAGTGTAGGGGCACTGAAAAATGGATCGTCCACAAATACCATGGCCCAAAATATACAGCCAATGTAACAAATGATGGGCACAAAATTAAGCAAATTAAGGTCATGGAGTGACCTATTCAGTCTCCGAACCTCAATCCTATATAAAACATTTATCTAATATGTTGTGGTTAACCCCAAGGACATCATCCTCACTGCACTGCATAGGATCATTCTGTTTTGGGGTATTTATTTGGTAAGGGGAAAGGACGACTTCACGTTGTTCCTATTGGAAACCTTGGGCGACAACCTCCTTCCCTCAGGGTAGGGGTACTGAAAATGGGTCGTGTAATGTGTGTTCCAGGACGCCAATGATACCAAACATAGAGCAATGGCAACAAAGGAGTGGCTCAAAGGGAAGGAAATTATGATCATGGTATGGTCATATATTCATTCTCCAACCCTCAATCCGATATACACACCTATAACTAAAATTCTGTGTGAAACCCTAAGAATACCATCTACAACGTCCAGTATGAGTTTTGGGTTGTTTCTCTGCTAATGGGAAAGTACACATTCACTGCATCGAAGGGAAGTATATCCTCTGGGAAATCCTGTGCGACAACCACATTCCCTCCAGGCAGGACACTAAAAATGGTTTTTCACTACGACAATGACCCGTAACTTACGGTCAAAGGAGTGGCTCAAGAAGAACCAAATTATTGTCTACCCAGTCTCCGGAATGTATCCCATAAAAAAACTTTATCAGTGGGTAAAAATACAAAACTGACAAGGGATGAAATACTTATTTTTTTACTAGACATTGGAAGAAGTGATATTTTCTCAAAACACTAACATAGATCTTGTAAGAAAGTGGAAACAGAAGTTACAAAAAAAATAAATATATATATGTAACAAATATGATAAAATTCACTGATCCGTTAATCAAAAGTTAAAATACAATAATAAAATAAAAAGTTAAAATCTATGTCATCATGGTTTGATACAATTACATGTCTAAGTAAGTTCCTTTGTCATTCACAACGTATTTTTACAAAAAAGAAAAAAAAATAAACATTCGATAAACACAATAAGGAGTCAAAGAAATGAATGTACTTTTCTATGTAGGACTACTTATTATCAATTAAAATGGCCTTGTTAACAAACAAACGAAGGGGAGAGATTGCAAAACAGGACAGTCACCACAGTTATCTGAGATACAAGAGAACAATAATATAACGCAAATTATTGTGGGAAAAAACCAACAACTTTTGTCAAGTTTTCTTCCAAATGTTGGATAAATACTTTTTTTTTTTTCAAGGTAAAAGTATTTTTTTAGCATAATTATATTTGTAATAATGCAATTGTTTTCCTGTAACTTGGAGCATTTGAATAATTGATTTATTTGCTATCAGTTGATGTTTTTTTATCAAAACTTACTCATTGACTGAAGTAATTAGCCGCCACCTAAAAGGCCAATGTTGCTTTAATAATATGGAATACAAATCCCCCAAAAATCTTTAGGAGTACTCTCTGTTTTTATTGACCTCACACGTAACTACTCAATACAATAATACTAAATGATGAAAATTCAGTGAAGAAAGTCCGTGTAAAAAAAAAACAAGATGGTAACCCCGACAATTTGAATAATGTTTAGGAGGATAGAAAGAATAATGTTCATGACGTTTCATTAGATCAGCTAACATCATGTGTTACTAGGGAGGAAGGCGAAAAGGTTATAAACAAGGAAATCTGAAAGAATTACTCCGATATCAATCCCCAATTCTACTCTGGGTCCAACAAGGACTTACAATCATAACTCCACAACAAATCCTCTGGATTACTCTCCGTCTTCTATGAACACATACGAATTTTCAATGAGATTTTGAATATAATTGAATCTATATAGGAAAGGATGTTCACTACTCTGGAATTAAATAATAATGACAACTGCTAAGGAAAAGAAACTTCATTCTTCAGATTATCAATTTAAAAAATAATGAACCAACCAAAAAACACACCCGATTTTCATGATTACTTATATCAATTCATTTAATATAATAAGAGTTTGAGATTTTTTAAAAATATGTTGAGATGACTAATGAGTACTTTAGTCTTAATAGCGCTCACTATAAAACCAAACAAAATTCATTTTTATGAAATACATCAGAGAGCACACAAGGTGACTTGTTGTCATATATTCAGACAGAAAGACAAACTTGACTTTATTAATATAGATAGTGGTAGTAGCTCTCCTGCCTGGAGTGTTTAGGCGTCAGAGAAAATACAACATTAACATAGAAGATATCTCCCCAATAAACGATCAGTATGACGTTCTTCCCAAGCACACACACAAGAATGCAAGAATAATAATAACAGCTTGAGAAAATAAAAATTCATTGGTCAGGTTGCCAACAACAACAATCAAACTCCCGCGCAAAAATAAACCTTATGATTTACAACCTAATATATATTTAATCAAATTTGTTCTAATACAAAAAATCTTGCTCATTGTCGTTAAAAAGTCAATAAAAAGTAACATTGATTCAATTTAAGAGCCATCTAGCATGTAAAATGTAATTTATGAATCGATGAAAACACTTCACTGGGTTCACTGTATATAGTGCTCCCTGATTCATATACCAATACATTATAAAGAAAAAAAGGTGCATAATATACTGGGAGCCCTGTATAAAATGAATGAACTCCTGCAGACTTTAGTTGAACTCGTATTAAGAAGGAAAAGAAAAGCGAAAGTACTTTATATATATAATTGAAAAAAAAGGAATGTGACTTTAGGAGTTGTTAGTAACGAGGTAAACTACTCCTTAACCAGGGGGTCCGCAGGGGTTGGACTGGAAGGACTGTACCCCCCTAAAAAAAAAATATAGGAATTTTTGTTTTCTTTCTCCTAAAAATTTATTATTTCCACATTTTTTGTCAATAGCTATGGATTTTTAAAATTTCATTTCCAAAATTTATTGTTTTTTTTTCTGTAAAAAGCTGTGATTTTTTGAATTTTTTTTCAAAAATTTGAATATTTCAAATATCATTTTCTGTGAATAACTATGAATTTAAAAAAAAAAAAATTAATATTTGAATTAAATTTTTCAACTTTTTTCCAAAGAATTTAATTTTTTCAATTTTTGTTCTAAAAAATTTAATTTTCTATAAATAACCATGAATTTTTTCAATTTTTGTTCTAAAAAATTTAATTTTCTATAAATAACTATGAATTTTTTCAATTTTTTTCTGAAAAAATTAATATTTAAATAAAATTTCTCATATTTTTGTAAATTTAATTTTCTGTAAATCACTATGAATTTTTGAAATTAAAAAAAAATTATAATATGATTATAAATTTTTCAACTTTTTTCCAAACAATTTAATTTTTGAAATTGTTTTTCAGAAAAATTTAATATTTGAAATTTGTTTTTGCCAAAAATTTATCTTTTTGTGATTAATTTTTTCCAAAAACCAAGCAGCCCCCAAAAATGTAATCCTTCGTACACCCCTATTATCATATCATTTTTTTCTTTCTCAAACTGTTTTTATTATCTACAAAAAGATTCTTCCTGGTCTCCCCTACAATAGAAGGAACGAAGCCCCTGGTTATGAGTAGAATCAAAGAAAAACAACAACACGAATACGAAACAATTTACAAAAGCGATCATGATGCAAAGCATAACACTATTATCTACTCTCGATTTAGTCATTTTCACTTTCAGTATATAAATGTATCTTCTTTCGTAATTAACAATCGTTTTATGTGTGTTCACATAATGTTTGTATCATGTCTGTTAGAGTGAAACGTCGTCTTCTTTCCTTGGCTTAGTTAAAGCAATGATGTGTAACATTCATCAAGGGTGAAAGTTGAGAATATTTTTTAAACTGATTTACCTATCTACAAAGACAAATCAAATACAAAATCAGGGGCGTTCGAAGGATTATACTTTTTTTCTTCTTTTTTTTTTCGTCGGGGGAGGGGATTTTTTTGTCTTCTTTATTGAATTTTGAAAAATTAATTTTTTTGCAAAAAAAATTTCAAAAATGAAATTTTTTAGAATGAAATTTCAAAAATCCAAAACTATTCTAAAATTTTTTCGAGAAAAATATAAAAAATCCGTACTTATTCAAAGAAAATTTATGTTTTTTGGAAAAAAAAAATCGAAAAATTAAATTGAATTTTTTTTTTCAAAAAATTCAAATATTAAATTTTCTAGTACAAAGAAAAAAATTAAATATGGGTTGATGACACATTTTTAACAACAAAATGAGTAGCTAAAGATCCTATTGAAATTATGAAATAATAAATATGTCTTTAGATTAGGGTGTTTGTAGCTATACAAACTAAAGTACCGCAGGGGATAAACAGGAAGGGATCTAGCCCCTCTCCAAAAAAATAAGGAATTTATGCTGTTTACTAGAACTTTTTTTTAGGCAAGATGAAAAATTTTGAAGTAAAAATAGGGGTAATTGTAACAGGGGGGAAAAATATTATTTGATTTTTTTTGTGAATAGCTATTTGTGTTGAGACTCGGGCCAGCACCGAATTTTTAGTTCGGTTCGATTTTAAGGGATTTTTTCTAGACCGATTTGGACCAATTTTTCGCTCTCACATTGTAGACCGATTTTGATTCAGTCTCCCTTTACGGGCTGATTTTTTTCGGTCTCCATTTATGGACCGATTTTTTTCGGTTTCATATATTATGAGAGACAAATTTTTTTCAATGTCAACTGTCGTTCATTTTTTTTTCAAATCTCAAAAGTATAAGTTCGAGAGCAAAATACTGTATACATATATGAGACGCCGGGATCAAAATTAATCCAAGCTATCTCTTTTTAAACTTTTTATAACGTCATTGTACTTGAAAAAACATATGAGGTCATGTCTAAATAATTTATCTGTAAAATCGGTCTAAACCAATTTTTTTGGGACCAATCTAGACCGAACTTTTCCTTTAGACCGAATTATTATATGAGACCGCCCCAGAACCGAGCTTTTTTGTTGGACCGAACTAATTCAGTTCAACAAAAAATATAACGGTCCCAGACCGGTCCATGATTTCTAAACCGAAACTCAACACTAATTGCTATGCATTTTTGGTTTTTTCTGAAATTTTTCTTTTGTATACAGCTGTAGATTTTTGAAATTTTTTCAAACAAATTTAATTATTTAATTTTTTTTCAAAAAAATTAAATAATCAAAGATAATTTCCCTGGAAATGAGAAATGTAATAAGTGTAACTTGTACAAAAATCACAGCTTGTATATTCTATTTTATTAAAAATATTTGCTGGTAGACTTCAAGCCTCAGTTAGCACAAATACATTGAACAAGTCAAAGTAATAATATGTAATCACTTACTCATGAAAAAGGATTCATTATGAATGAATTCAAAATAAAAGACTTTAACCTTGAGTTGAACAATTAATAATATACCATAAATATTGAACGTATTCATATATATATATATTAGGTCGGTTTGTTATTCAACTTTCGATTACGTCTAGTTCGGAAAAGTTTTCATGTAAAAAATATAATTGCTCTAAGATGTCATTTTAGGTACTGCACAACTCAATCATTGTTGCTTGAAAAAAGGCAAACTAAAGCATAATTCTTCACTTTGCGTAAAACATTTTATAACTTAATACAAATATTAGTCAAATTTTTTCTTACATTTATCCTATACCGGGTAGTGAATAAGTTTTGCACCACCTTGAAGGCTGTAATTCATTTTAATCTGAATGAAATAAAATTACCCCTGACACGGTATTTATATAAAGATATATATTTAATATACAGGGTTGTTTAAGAGTTTAAACCCTCATTATTAATGCAATAATGAATTTATCAATTAAAATATCTAAATGTAGTTTTATTAGGTGTATATATTTATAGCAATAATTTTTATTCATCAACTATCCGAAATCATTCGAAACTATTAATGATAATCGACGTTGAATTGAGTTGCATGCTGTATAGATCATTTTTTCGGATATTTTATCACATGCAGCTTCGATTGCATTTCGTAGAGTATCCAATAACTTTGATAGGACCACATTTTCACCTTCGACTCTAAATACCCCTAAAAAAATATAAATCACAGGGATTGGCATTTGGACTTGAAGGTGACCAAATTGATTCGACCCAAAATTGAATGTGTCGTTCTAACCATTCTTGAGTTTGGGGTCCGGTGTGTATGGGTGCCTTAGACCTTCTGACAAAAATGCTAAGGGGAGTTTGTCTATGCAACTCAAAACTCCGGTCCGGACCATAAGAGATCGGCTGTTTGTAAGAAAAGACATGGGTTAATCATCAAAAGGCAAAACATTGGACCTGGACCAAGTCTGATGGTTTTGTCTATTGAATTTTTGGTTCAAATCCCACTTTTTTTATCCGTGAAAATAATTTTCGTCATCGACGTACAAGCTTGTAACAATTCTCGACAACGAGCAACTCTCTGCGCTCTGGTATTAACATTGATGCTTTGAACGTACCGTAAGCTGTAGGACATCATCTTCAAATCCTCATAGACAATTCTATGCGATGAAATTCATATTTCATCACCCATTTTGGACATCAATATTTTCGGATTACGATAAATCATTAGTGGATTTATTTCGATGACTTCCGGTTTCGTGCAGTCCTGGGAGACTGAATATTGGCATTTCATTGACACTTCCGTCCTTGCAAAGCTTCTTAATTGTATACAGGGAACGGGGATCAAATTGTTGCCTACTTTAAACCTTGATAACTTGAAGACGACATTATCAAATAAAAACCGGTTACCAAATGGAAAGCTATTCTCGTCAGCTGACGATACGTAGTTTAGTTAGCATCATGCCGTCATCATATGAGGAGATAAAGAGCTATAAGTGGAACGAGGAGCTTTCGAGGTCCGCCGTAGTCATAACATTGGTTAATAATGGAGGTGAAATCTCCAATTCAACGATTGCTTCAACCTTAGGAGTGAATTTACGGACTGTTCAGCGTATCCGTAAGAAGCTAGAGGACACCTGGGATGTTGATGCCACCATAAAGAGGGCACCCAAGGAGGAGGGCGCCGACAGGAAGGTCAGGGACACCGACTTTGTCGACAAGGTGAAGAAGATGGTTGAGGATGACCCTACCAGGTCCATGGGGGCCAAGAGGTGGCCGGAGACAGGCCCTGGGTGTGGCAACAGGACTCAGCACCCTGCCATGTGTCCAAAATCTCCATGCAGTGGTTAACCGAGAACTGTTATGACGTCGTAACCAAGGATTTGTGGCCTCCTAACTCTCCCGGCCTTAATCCTTTGGACTATTTTGTCTGGGGCTATGTCGAGAGACATACCAACAGACATCTCCATAGCACCAAGGCCAGCCTGATGGACTCCATCAAGGAGGTATTCGGCAACATGGACAACGAGATGGTCAAAAGAGCCTGCGGTCGGTTCAGAGGCCGTATTTAGGCCGTTATTGATGCCAACGGTGGTTATATCGAATGAATGGCTACTCAATACCTATATGCTCGTCATAGTTTTGATTTTCTATAAAAAAGTTAAAAAATGTATATTTTGTGTTGTTTTTTGTAGAAAGATATTTTGGCGACAATTTGATCCCCGCTCTCTGTATGTAATCGAACTTACGCATATTTTTCAGGAGAGAAGTCTATAAATTTTTTCCTTAAGTGGTTCTTGACGACTAAGAGAGCGAAAATTTGTTTAACTCTATTTTTACCTTTTAATGAATTTTGAATTTTTTTTAATTTTAGCCAATCCGATTCACGATTGATTGATTTGACTTTAATTAATTACGATGAAAAATGAGAGGTTCAAAACTTTTGGACAATTGTTTATATACAGGAATATTATTCGTAAATTTGGCAGCCATTGGCTGCAATAACAGCCTCCAAGCGGGCGGGAAGACCGTGCAGACATGTGATATGTGGATACATCTCATCTTATTCCACTTGCCACAAGATGTTGTAGTTCAGCGGGCTCAGGTCTGGACCCTTGGTTGGTCAGAATTGAACCAAGAAATAGAAATAGAAATTATTTATGCTTTTGAGTCAAGAATGACCTCTCTTCAAACCTTCCCCTAGCAGCCTTGACCGCCTTTGACACGTTAGACCGGTCTATGCACCTTTTTTTTTGTTGCAAATTTGTCCATAATCAAGAATTGCATTATAGCTACGTACAACCAAAAAGAACTAAAATTTCTGGAGCAATAACATGGCTGACTTATGGCCTGCTTTCATGTAGCCTCCTCCAGCCCTGAATTCAACCCTCTGAATTTTAGAGTTTAAAGCTTCTTGGAGAATAAATTATGCTGGACCTCTCATCCAAATTTTGATTCGCTCCTAGCTGCCATTATGACGTACGTCACGGACACGGCTTCCATCGTCAAGAGCAGTCAATCTTTTCACTGGCGTGTCGAGGCTATTTTGGCTTGTGAAGGAGGATATATGGAATATAAAACATAGATAAATATAGTATTTAAACAAAGCACAAATTGGAATCGAGTTGTTTATTATTAATTTAATAAAAATCACGTTTACCGTAATTTAGTAATGTAACTGCAAGTTTTTGGGGTCCTCAGTGTGTAGGTTATTTTCTTAACATATGACCACAACTTTTCCGCCCGAGCCGTAATGGAAAAAAGTATAAACACCCACCGTCCTAGCATAAATGTATAAATAGTAATTAGGACCTCAGAGTCATTAACATTTCTTAATGCATTGTAAAGCCATAGACTAGAGAAAAGATGTGTGTTTAAAACTAACAAAATGAAAACTTAATGATTAGTGGGATCTTATTTATGTATTTTTACGATGAGGATATTAATGGTAACAAAGTTGATACAAATTAAATAGAAAATTATAAGAATAATTAAAAGCACACGCTAATTACATAATTAGAAATAATATATGTATACATATGAGGAAAGTGAAGAAAATCAAGGATTGTACATATATTTACTTTATATAATATATAACACACCTATACAATATATACTCATACAGAGTTGTAAATTCTAAGCATTTGCTCAGATGGGATATTTTTAGTAGTTTGAAATCGAAAGAAGCTCTATGATTTTTCTAAGGCATTGTTCTTAAAACTCTTTAGAAAATGATATCTTTATATATAAGTATACAGTACATGTGCTCAAAAAAGACGGGGAGTAATCCTAAGGATTTATTGGGGAGTTATAGGTATGTAGAGGTTATGACTTGGACTTAAGACTCGACTTCATAGTTTGGAGACGTATCACTATACTTCATCTCACAGTCAAAGATTGGAGACATGACTTAGACTCAATAAATAAGACTACCTCCTCAACTTGGGACCCATAGCTAGTGTATAATTATGGAATTAAAATGATAATAAACAAAAAAAAATTAAGAATCTACCAAAATAATTATGGACTCGAATAGAATTCGATAAAAATATTTAAGGGATTGGACTAACATAGACTTGAAAGTAAAGACGTCAGAAAAACTTGGACTTGCAGTATAAATACTTTTTCTTACCGCTGGTTATAAGGGCAAAAGCGTGGAAGAAGACTTGATTTTTGGAATTTTATGAAAAAAAATACAAAAAATATTTTTTTTTTGAAAAAAACTTAAGAAATAAATTTTTTAATATAAGTACAAATGAAAAAAAGTTCAAATATACAATTTGATATTAAATATTTAAAAAAAAAAATCAAATATGCAATTTGATATTAATTTTTTTTCAAAAGTTCACAACTAGTGACTAAAAGTTAAACTTTTGTGATTTTTTTTTTTCCAAAATCCATCATTATTTTCAAAAAATTACCAAAATCTACAGCTATTTGCAAAGAAATAAATTTTTTTGGAAAAAAATTCCAATATTAATTATTTTGGGGAAAAAAAAAATCTCAAGCTGTTACAAAAAAATAATTTTTTGTAGAAAAAAGTTTCAAAAATTAAATTCTTAATATTTTTGAAAAAAAAAATTGAAATATTAAATTTTTTAGATAAATTTTTTCAAAAATACATAGTTTCTCAAAGAAAATAATTTTTTCGTTTTTAAAATTTAAAAAATTAAATTTCAAATATTTAATTTTCTAGGAAAAAGCAAAAATTCCCTTATTTTTTTTTAGGAGGGGGGGCACTATTTTTTGTAATTTTCTTTATCATATCTTGAAAAGTAATAAATAGTTACATACCAGTTTAAATAAAAATTGGAATTGCAAATTAAACCTTATTTTCCAAATGTCGAATCCGATTCAAGAAAAAAAAACCGATTCTGATTAATTGTCCAATCACTAGTGACGATTTTTTTAATTTTTTAGTTTCATTTTATTAATTCAGCGACAATACTAAGAATTTATAACTCTACCCATCACTAGTCATATCCAGTCTGTGTTGATAAATAACAGAACGTAATACAATAATTATGTATGATATAGTTAAAAGATATTGAAATTAGAACTTGGATACAAATAGTGACAATTAGCCTCGTCTTAAAATATATAATTATTTATTGTTATCAATCAAAATGTTCAATGACATAACAGCTGAAATACTTATAAAACAACTTTTTTGCAAATCAAAATTCATTATATTTCATTGTAGTGTTGTATTCGAGTATTTTGCAAATTAAAAAAAAAAAAACAAAAAAACTTGCCTCTACTAAAGCAGAAAATTTTATAAGAAATTCTCCAACTTGCTCTTAATATTTAATTCAACTTTTAGAAGGATTTAAAAGCAACGTCGCTATTAACAGGATTTGCCGTCACAAACCAGTTATTTTCTGATATTTCTTGCTTAAAGCTCTTAAATATTGAGGATATATATGCCGACATTTCGGCTCCTAACCACATACTAAAAGGAGAGGTCAAGTCAGCTTTTTTGCTCTACGTGAAGTTCCCGTCCTCACTGAGCTGGTATTAGGATACCTTTGTTATCATTAGACAGATTAATATAACTAAATGATTTGTATTTAAAATGAACATTACATTAACATTGAATAGTATAATTCAGAAACTTCTAGCTAACAACAGTGAAACGAACATCACAAAAAGATTGACACTCCATGACCACAGAGTGACAAACATCTTTGTTCGATCAGGCATATAAGATGTACCTGGGTGAATTGTGAATTTGGAGACCCAAAATTTAAGTCAAATATATACATCTAAACATCCAAACCGACGCAGATCCGAGAAAATGTAAATCTGTCCTATTTATAGTCGTAAGTCTCCAGTCCAAGACTCTACCTTACCCTTGCTAGTTTCTACAAACAATTTAAGATTAGGTTCTTATTTTGAAAATCTACAGATTTTAAAGTACACTAACAGACAGAGTGAAATCAGTTTCTCCATATTGAGGGCTCGGCAAACAGCTAACAACTCTTCCCATATAAATAAAAAATGCCTCTTCATCCCCCCATGGTAGGTACCTTCATAAAAAGCCCTAACTAAGTATGATATGTAAGGTTAAATACATGTTCTTAAGAAAAAGTTGATTTTTTTTCTTCTACCTCAAAGGTACATAATTTAATTGAAACAAATACTTACATACGAACCACAAATAAACCACAAGTGTCTTGCACTTTGAAAAGAAAATGCCACAGGTTTTTTTTGTTACTTACAATCAAGCATATGGTGCGTATACCTATATAGTCCATCACAAGGCATAATTGCAAAAATAAACCTCAGCGAAAAAGAAATAAAATATATTCAAGTGAGGATACAAATGGTGTTTTGTCGACTCGGCTCAAACCCGAGTTTTCTTGATATTTCATTGAGTTGTCTTGATTTTTGCTGCCTCTGAATGATTTTCTAATCAATCACAATTTCTAATAAGGTTATTTTATTTTCTCTAAGGAGACAGACTAGACAGTATACCGGGTGTTCCATTGAAATCTGAACACTTAATAATTCAATAATTAATTAAGGTTGAGTCATTGAAATTTATTCATATTTCAATATATTAAATCATAACCCATATATTACAAAAAAAAAAAAAAAAACTGAGCTCTTTAGCTTACGTACAAGTCTCTGAACAGGATCAATGAATTTCAATTCAAGTCCTCCAAGCAGTTGGGGGTCTCTAAGACCACCGTTTATGCCGTCAGCAAATCCGACACGTTGAAGAGGAAGAAAGGATGTGTCAAAATGGTTAAACTGAATCCGGAGGAGTTAAATAAAACAGCGCCGGGCAATCCTCTGAAGTCCATAAGGGCCTTTGCAAGAGATATCAGGATTTCCTACTGGGTTTTCCAAGTAGTGTTATCAAAATAGTTGGTATAAAGAGGCTTGTGAGTGTGGATGGGCCACTTTTAACACCAGCAATGAATTAAACCTATATTCTCTGTTGCAAACCTTTTTTGAATGAGAGTTTACTGTTTTCTATCGCACCCTTTTTTGACTTTTTTGGCCCCACTGCAGCCCCCGTCGACTACACCTTATAGGTGCATGTCGAAGGGAAGGACTTCAGTGTCTTTCATCCAAACACCGAGGCCTGTAAAGCCACATTCAGCGCCAGTACTTAGACGCCATGACGGAGGTATATCCGCAGGGGATGCCAGTCCTTCCACCGCCCCCTAGAAGCTTTCATTATCGCTAAAGGAAGCTACATTAATAATTAAGAGATCTCATACATACATCTATTTAGAGAATCAATTTTGTTGAAATTCTGTTTCTAAGTAATAAATTATATCTTGTTGACCGTTAAAATTCAAAGTGTTCAGATTTTAATGTACCACTCGGTAAAGTAAAAAATTATTAGCCCAATAATACATAAAAAGTAGGAAAGGCTTACACTAAACTCATATTAGAAACGGTACTTGGAGCAATGTTGTTATCAGCAACGACTTTAAAGTTAAAATTCTCAGACAAAAAGAATTAATAGCATAACGGATGGCGTCATTAGGACCCCAATACAGGAATATAACGATAGAATAATAGAAAAATCTAAATATAGCGTTCAATGGGGTTGGGGGGAGTACAATACTGCATTTTTATATCACTGGCAACAGCACCAAAATCCATGACTCCGGCTGGATTCTTGGACTTAAAAATAATGGGACTTCAGTCGGATCACAGGCAAGATTTGCCAATTAATTTCTGCGTAGTAAAAAAGCTTTTGACTGCAATCATCTCTTCTAGCCTTAGTTTTATCTGTACATAAATTCTTATATGAAAGAGATAATTCAGCCAATTACAGCAAACCAATTTTTAGCGCGAAATTCAAAGAGGGAACAGAGATATAGGAAATCGAAAAATTCCCAATTTATCTTCAAATACATACCTTTAACTAAATACCCTATCCATATTTAATATTAAAAAAATCATAACCGACAATTTTAACGACTAGTATCAAAGATCAACATTCCTAAGGATCGGTAGAACCGATCCTTAGACGGGACTGTACCCTGGACATATGAACCGATACGATATTACAAATACATAAATAAATTTGACAAACGAGATATTCAATTATGTTTCCTTCGATTGATAATAATTATTATTGAAGACATATTTGTCTTAAACGAAAGAAAAAGAAGACACAAAAAAATAGAAAATTAAAGAAATTTACAAGGTATATGAACAAAGAAATGCTGGAACCGTTACTCTAATTTTTTTTCTCCTTCTTATTACTGACAAGGCCATTTTGATATATATACATACGTACAATGTTGAAAGTGAAGATTATTTACTTATTTTGCTTGTCAGAGATATATTGTACGAAATTAATAGATATATCTATATATTGACACCTGCTTTGAAGTAATTGTACATCACATGATAAATTCTCTTTCTTACATTTGGTAGAGCAAAACAAACGGTTATGCTCTACAAACATAAATATATACATTTAGTTGAAGAAAATCAATATCCACCTACATTAAGGACACACTTAATTATGGATCAATCAAAGCACCAATTTGCTGGACATATATCTCTCGTACTTATGAATAAAGAGTCAAATTTGATTATCAACTTTTTACGGAATCAAATATTTTTAAATATATAAGGTGCGCTAGCTATCTGTGTCGTAAAAAAGGAGTTTTTTTAAATGTTTTTAAACGCAATTTTCTATCTAACCAAGTATCAAATTAAAAATAATATAACCAGATTATGAAAGCCTGAAGAATTCTGATTTATATAATTTAATAAAATCATATTCAGCCTATACGAGGACGAAAGCGCAAGTAGGCTTTCGCCACTTGGTCCCTTGGCAATTCCTGGAATTACTTCTTAATCCGACTGATGAGTTTGTCTTGAATGTTCCAGGGGTTTTGTTGGTTTGGTCTTTGATCGCGCTCCACACAAAAAATCAGACGCGTTTATAGGCCAAAGTCGCGACGAGATGAAGTCGTCAAAATTGTTTTGGGGACATTTAATAATTTTTTCACTTCCATATCCTTCCTAACCTTGCAAACAAAACTGAAATTGCAGCTTGTATAATCTGCTTGTTCCAGTTAGAACTTGTACACAACATCTATGTTAATAAATCCAAGTTTGTCTGAATGTTTGACGAAAGCTCATTTTTGAGTTTTACAACATGATCTAAGAAATAATTCCGTTGCAGCGAGCGCGTGTAAATAAAGCTGAGCGTGTCAAAAAGAAGAGAAAAAAGGAATACATATCTAGGGATAGACATCCAAAGCATTATTAGCGTGTAATTGACATATTTTAACAAAAATTAAGGGCTATAAAATGGCACAAAGAAGCCAAGCGTATATCTACATACTTAATTTTGTAAGGGAAAAAATCGAATTTGTCAAAGACTGATGCTGTGCTGGGAAATTAAAATTTGGGCCACTGCAAAGTGAGGAATTGGAGGAAAAAAGATAAGAACACTTGGTCTAAATAGTATCGAAATACCGATACTAATGAAACATAAAGATACTAGTAGTTTTACTAATTAATTACATGGTATAGGAGCGTCGTTTACATTTATTAGTTTTATAACAAAGTGGCGTTGTTTTGTGGAAAAATATTACAACTCCCTGAATTCTCATATTATTTGATAAAAAATGTACATGTATATTACTCACGCTGTGAAAATTATTCATAGCATGGACTTTTTTTTTTAAACAACGAGCTACGGACTGCCAATCCACCATGCATATAATTTATTCGAGTTTAAATATGCAAATTTTGTAAACTGAGAGAATTCACTATAATATTAGCAACAAATAGAATGGACACTCAGTAGAGAATCAAAAAACTTCCGCCTATTATGAAATTGAGTTATGTATGTTCCAAAGTTATGGGGGATTATACATTTTTAACCTTTTTGTTAGCTTGACCTCTCAAAATTGAATGGCCCCTTAGACCATGTTTAATCTTTGTACCAAGTTTGATGAAAATGGATACTTAACTTTTGCATTATCCTGATGACTAACAAACAAAGGCAAAAATATAACCTCCGTTCAACTTCGTTGTGGATGTAATGATGCCTTCTAGAGGGGGTCTTAATCTTTGAGACTTTTACAAGGATCGATAGCAGGGTTGGAACAGAACGAGACGGTACATGGGATGGAACCAATTTTATGTCTTATATAAACATGGGCATCCATAGGGGAAGTGCTGGAGGGGATGTAGCCTTCACAATTAAGAATTTTTTGCTTTTTACAAGATTTTTTAAATAAATAAAAAAAATAATAATATTTGAAATTTAATTTTTGAAATTTTTTTTCTAAAAATGCAACTTTTGTAAATAAATACCTATATTTTGGAAATTTTGTCCAAAAAAATTAACTGTTTGTAAATAGGATTTTAGATTTTTTATGAAAAAAAAAAACTCAAATAATAATCCCACGGACGCACCTGATTAAGGACCAATACAATCCTAGTACATATCTGTATTATTAAAGCAAAGCTTGTCGGTCGGTCTATTTGTTGCCACATAATAACTCTGAAGAATACAGACTCTAGTATATTCAAATCCTAAATTAAAGTTTTGATCCTCCCCCCCCTACCTCTTACCTTTCTCTTATCAAACGTTGTCATAATTATAATCATACTATTGGACTTGAAACGCCAAATAACAACTGTTATTATAGTATTTGATGATTTATATATATATATTTATCTAGGTTATAAAAAGTAACCTGGAATTGAAAGAAAAGATGGAAAACAAGTGGAAGGAATCAAATCAATTTATTTATCAATTAAGAGTAGCGTATGTATAAACTGATCAAATTAACAAAAGGAAATAGACAAAAAGAATTAAGTTAATCAATAACTTGAAATTATCAATTCATAGGACTTGAAGTGGGTTGTCACATCTATCATGCGTGGACAGGGAATTTATTTCCAAAAACTTTGCATATTATATTCTATAACCCTCAACAATTCTCCGATTCAAATTAAGGAGGTTATCTCATAAAAAAATCTCTTGTTTTGTGGAGAGAAAATGTCACATTAGTAATTTAGATTTAACTTAAAGGTTGAGTCCTGTATAAAAAAGGCATAGTCAATCAAAATTAATGCCCACAGCCAGTCCTCAGTTGATAAATAGCTTGTCACTCAATGGGTTTTTTTTTTTCTCTTTAAAGTATAAATGAATTATTTTTTATTTAAATTGTAATGATTGTGAAAAAACAAATTGTTCAAAGATTGTCTCAAGCTCAGGCAAATTTTGAGTCTCAACTTTAAAAAAGAAAATAGAATATTATACGCTCCTGATATTATCATCTAAATTAGTAGTTGTTAGAGAATAAACATAATATATAGTAGAGCGTAGAGAATAGATTAATTATTCCTAAATGATTATCTATGCAGAGTAAAACATCTCCTTTTTTCATATTCATCCTTGACATATGCTGCTAAATAATAAGAATTCATAAATAAACTTTCTTTAAAACAACAATAATCTATTTTTGAATGTTCCTTTAATTGGTCAGATGGAATTGCACGGATTAAGTATAATTAAACAGTAGAGTATTACAATTATGGCCATGGAATTCTGGGCTCATGGAGTAATCAATAGTGTTGTGTCAGCTCTTATTTAGGACCGAGGAACAACGTACAGTACTGTCCGGTTCCATCCAGTCCCACTTGTTGGTTTTTTAAGAAGGTAAAATCGATCCCTTGTGACGTAAATAAAGGTGTTTTTATTTTTTAGTTAATGCATTACATGATAGAATAAATTATATAACTAATTAACAACATGGTTTAATATGATCGTATTATAATGAAAAAATAACATTTTTTTTGCAAGATATATGCAATAATCCTAATACATATCTTAAATATCTTATGTGGCTTAATAAAACATACACATTTTTATGAAAAATTCCAAGGGCCGAGAGTTAAGGACTTGTTCTAGGGACCGATAGTCCTAAGGATGGGTTCTAATTATCTACATCCCTAAGGATAGAAAGGAACGGTCCTATGGCTGGACCAAATAAGTAAAGACCGTCACAACACTGGGAATCACCCATGCCGCTCAGATTTTTTCTTTATTTCCCCTCTTGAAGAAACTCTTTTTTTATTTTTTTACAACCCATCCCTCCTTTCATATTCCCCTCATGTGGAATCAAAATTATGCATAATTATTTCAGGTCTCTAGAACTCCATGATCTGATCTAAGAAGGGTTTTTGAAGTCAGTATACTTCCTTCTCTAGGAGCGAACGTGAATTAGACATACGCTCATTCAACCAAAATCAATCATTTCTCCGCAATACATTCTCCACTTTGGCCTTTCAGACAACGGATGTGCATTAAAAGTAAAGACCACATGAGGGGTAAGATTGAAGTTATATCAGACAACATTATCAAGGTTTTTATTTGTATTTTCCTTATACAATTTGTAACGTTTCTTCATTGTTGCAATGTGCGAAAGTGGATCGTTTAACAAAGTAAAGGGTTATTTGTAGAATTAAACTTAAAGATTGTTCAATATTATTCCTTGATTATATTTATAAGATCCTTTTATTCTTATTCATTGGATCTAAATTGTGAAACTCGTTATTTACGACAGAGCATTCATCATCATAGATAAGAGCACTTGAAGTATGCAATGAATGCATTATTTGACCGAGAATATTTGCTTTCACCAGGTAACTAGAAAAAAAAAGCGATAATAGAATAAACATATTTATCCCTTTAACGAACAACTTGACACCTAGGTATGTAGTAATTTTTTTTTATTGAGTAAATTAGCAAATACACGTTTCAATGGAGAGTTTCTTGGAATATTTTCAAAAATAATAATATGTACACTGTATTATGAACAAAAATAATTACAAAAGCAAAAGTAGATGACGCTATACAAAGGTAAGGATATGAGATCTTACTAGGTAAGACCTAAAACAGCGAGAAATGCCTAAAAAGAAGACATTCATAAAGATGCATCCATGTCCGTAACTCAAGAGCACACACAAAGGCTAATCCAATTGATCAATAAAATCACTGAGTCCACCATCCTCTCTAGTACCTCATATACGTTTTCCCCAATCATAAACACATTTATTTTAGTACTTAATTATGTTGGTGAGCCTTTGTTGAGCCACTTCTAAATACACGTTGAAAATTTTCACTTTTTTTTATAAGAAAAAACTTTCGATGATTTGATTCCAGTTTTTAAAGACTTGGACAGTATCTCGTTCAAGCCAATAGGGCATTAACAAACATTAAAAATATAAATATATTATCCGCAAGGTGGCATGATAGTCTGTAGTTTCTTATTTAAAAAATGGAGGATGCTGGGAATAATTTTGACAATGCCTTCTATCTGAGAAACATAGATACATATATTTTATTTTTAATTAAATAATATTATCAATTAAGGAGTTGTATTTTTTTGCTGCAAGATGGGGTACTAACTGTCGCTTTGTTTACAAACGAACATAAGTAAATAATACTCACGCCCCAATATATTTACATAAATATAGTACTATAGCCCAATTACCTGTAATGCTAAGTCGGCTTTTTTTTTCTTTTTTGCACCGAAGTACAAGAACTTTATTTTAATAGTTATAATTTTTTTTTAAACTCTCAGAGTCAACAGTTCAGGATGTTTTTTTTACATATTTAAATATATCTATTGGTGATGGGACGATTAATCGGAATTGGAAATCGGGTGTTTTTCTGAAATCGGAATTAAGATCGGCATAGGGAAAAGAATTTGTATTTAGTGATTATTATTTATTATTGTATTGAACTAAATTTAGCCCCCCAAATTAAGAATTTTTTGCTTTATACTAAAAAATGTGGTATTTAATTTTTTTTTCCAAAAACTTAATATTTGAAATTTTTTTTGTGGAATTTTTTTTTTTTTTTTTAATATCTGTCGATTTTTGAGTTCTTTTTTTCAAAAATTTGATTTTTTGAGAATATCTATGGGTTTTTGAAATTTTTTACCAAAAAAACTAATTTTTTCAGAAAGGTACGGGTTTTTGAAATTTATTAGCAAAAAAATATTTTTGAGTGTAGCCATAGGTTTTTAAATTTTTTTTTCTAAAAATTTATTTTTGGTGAATAGCTGTGGATTTTTGAAAAATTTTGAAATATCAAATTATATATTTGAAATTTAATTTTTGCAATGTAATTCCCAAAAGTTTTATTACAAAAAATTTAATTTTTCACATTTTTTTCAAAAAAATTTCCAAAAAAAAAATCTATTGTCTGTTTTTTTTAATCGTCCCATTACTAATGTCCTAGTACGTACAGGGACACTTTACTGAAACTCTTATGGTCATAAGCAACCTTCCCAAATACCATTTCCCCGAACAGAGACTTTGCTGAAAATATTATAAATATATTTGCTTATGATTCATGCTACAATACTTTGATAAAGTGATTCCCATGCATGTAACACCAATTTTAAGAAGGTAAAATTTTTAACTAGGATATTAGCAATAAATAACAAAATTAAATGTGTATAAATTAACAATGGACTCATTTAATTAAGAGTATGCTTTTCGTAAGAATTTGTGGCCCTTGTGTTGTGTAAGTTTGATTATATTACAATGACAAATGCATCTAGAGAATTATAGAGTCAGAGACGTCGTCGGGACAGAAGCAAGTTGACTATATAAAGGTGTGTCTATAAGAAACTTGCAAGGTAGTCTGGTTGAAGTTAGCAGACAATTTTTTTGATGGCGTCACAACGGAGTCAAGTTCAGTTTGACTGACATTAGTTAAATGTTAACTCATATTATTCCAAGAATTATGTCCTCTTCCAGAGGTACTAGGCGTAATTGTGCAGTGGCAACTTCCACAACTAAAATCAGATGTCCAATATTTTGTATATTTATTTGAAAATGTATGTTCTGACCTATTTTTTTATTAAAAACAACTTTTATATATATATAATTTTATGGCCGTAATCGTCGGAGGGTACAAATTTACACTAATAGTTTTGTCTGATGAGAAAATAAAATACTATATTTTATCGAATTTCCTCCTGAATTGGCTCCTCTGGGACGTCACTTGTCCAATTGCAAACAAAAGCAAAGAAATTTACTATCGACACATCTTATATTTAGTCACTTCGGGATAGAAAAGTCATCCTCTCATACAAAAAACCTAAGGAGATGAGCTCGCCAATTATCCTTTTCTGAGTGACATATTTTTAAGCAAAAAATATCTAAATACCAATACCTATTTTTGAAATGGATCCAGTAAAAAAGCATTAGTATTATGAAAATACTAGTAGCGAGTCCAAGAAAAAATGCCTCCACTCCGGACTGCATTACTGCAGCTAAACATAATCCATTGTGTGCTTTCTATGTATTTTGGACATGTCTGCAGGAGGAGGCTAGAGGGTTAAAAAAGCAAAAAATTCCTTAACTGGGGGGGGCAGTTAATAACTATTTTTACTAGAAAATTTAATATAGGATTTCTAAATTTTCAAAAAGTTTAATCTTTGAAATTTAGTTTAGCTTTTCAAATTTTTTTTTCAAACAATTTAATTTAGTTTTTTCAACTGTTTTTAAAAATAAAAATTAATTTTCTCTGAATAGCTTTAGATTTTTAAATTTTTTTCCCTAAAAATTTAATTTTTCAAATTAAAAAAAAATTAATTCTCCGAATTTTTTTTTCCAAATATTTTATTTTTCAAATTTTTTTCCAAAAAGTAATATTTGTAATTTTATTTAGTTTGTCAAAAAAAAATTTCAAACGATTTAATTTAGTTATTTAAATTTATTTTCAAACAATCTAATTTAGTTTTTCAATTTTTTTCCCCAAAAATTTAATTTTCTTTGAATAACTTTAGATTTTTTTTTATTTTTGTTCCAAAATTTAATATTTGAAATTTAATTTTTCAATTTTTTTTCCAACAAATTTATTCCCATTATTAATATTCCAAATATTTAATTTTTGACAATTTGGATTACTAATTTAATATTTGAAAAAAAAAATTAGTTTTCTGTGAATAACTATGGATTTTTCAAAAAAAATGAATCCCAAAAATTTAATTTTCTGTAAATAACTTTGAATTTTATAAATTTTTTCCAGAAAAGTTGAATATTTGAAGTTAAATTTAAAAAAAAAAATTTTTTTTTTAAATTAATTTTCTCTTAATTAATATGGATTTTTCCAAAAAAAAAAAAAAATAATAATAATAATCCTTCGGACATACATTAATTATAATAACAATATTAATTATTATGATTATCAATGCGTTTATTCATAATGGAAGGGTGAGTTATTATCTTATTTTCTTACGGTTGGAACTAATTCCCCTCTGTTTAATGTTTTTTTTTTAAATACACCTTGGCTAAACAACATTTCCCATTGTCTTTAAGTTAATAACAGGGTGGGGCCAGAAGGAAATAAATGATCGTATAAGATTATTAATAATTCCACCTTTCTTTCTGGTCTCTCTCTCTCTGCCTCCCTCCTTTTAGTATTTGAGAGAGAGAAAGGGAGAGAAAAGTAGTGTGGTCTGTCTAATACGAGATACTTAATAATACATTAAAGACAGTTAGTTTGTAATAACAATAAGTATGTATAATATTCTTTAGATCTCTATAGTTGTTTGTATTTAAACACACAATACAATGCCGTAAAGTAATTATTCTGAGGGCTTTTTACTTTCCCCTTTTGAATGGTTTTACATTTGTATATACTAATATATTAGTTTTGAGAGTCGGCCCGAAAATAATTTTCAAACCAGAGTCTTAAGACTAAGTTGATCGTACTTTATTATTTAAGATATATATCTGAAAGACACATCAATTTAATATTTGTACATAATTACAGCTATAAGTAATTCTGAATGGTACATGATCATTTGGCTCCTGAAAGTCTTTCAAGAAATCATACAAAAATAGAGGAAGAGGCAAATCATTCTTCATTTTTAACAATGCAAGTGCTCACACTTTGGTTAAAAAATAGCTTTTTGTGTAGTCAAAATATCGAAATGATGGGTCATCTGTCGTATAGCCTTAATTTAGACCCCAATAACCCCATACATCAAAATAATTATTGTTGTTAGGAGCGTCCGCAGGTGTTCAGATGGAGGGGCCGTAGCCCCCAAATATGCAATAAATTAATTTCTTTATTTTTTTTCCAAAAATTTAATTTTCTATGAACAGCGATTTTGTAAATTTTTGTAAACAGCCTTGAATTTTTGAAAAAAATTAATATTTTAAATTCATTTTTTTGTAAATAGCTATGAAGTTATGATTTTTTTTTCTAAAAAATGAAATTTTCTGTGAATAGCAAACGGATTTTGAAATTTTTTTTTGTAAAAATTTGTATAATTCGAAATTAATTTTTAAAATCTTTATGTGAACTGTTGGGAATTTTTAAAGAAATTCCAAAATATTTAATATTGGATTTTTTTTTTTTTTTCAAAAATTAATTGTTTGTAAACAGCAAATCCAAAAACCAAGCTCTCCCAAAATGATGAGCAATTTTTATCACCAGAATAAGCCATTATTGATGCATTCAAAATCTTTATTTTGTAGTTAAAAAAAATCAGAAATCAAAACATGCTTCAAAAACTGGTTCATACGCTTGCAAATGAGAATTGATCTTCATAGAGAATATTTTGAAAAAAACAATTAAGCCAATTTATCTAGTAAATATTTGTTTTTCATTGGTAGGACAGAAACATGTACAGCAAAGCCATTTATTGATACAAAGAAAGAACTCAAAACTTGCAGTAGCATCTTTAGTACGATTTTATCCCGTTATTTTTAGCTACGACATTACGTAACCAAACGACAGTTGAAACAAAAATAAACAAGTTTTGTTTTTATTCCATGTCTCAAAGTGTAAAAATGTCAAAACATCAACAAAAAGGGTTCTAGGATACGGGGAATGTTTGGCCTTATCTTCAACAAGGGTAACGCGTGTGTAATCTCCTCTGCGCCAGTCTCAGTCCAGAGAAAGGCTGCAGAGACTGTTGGCAACTCCAACCAGACTGCTACAGGATAAAGAAGTCCATTAAGATGGGAATATTGTTGAAACTGGTATTTTGAATCTAATCATCTTACATATCTGTAAGCAACAATATGGCTTATTTCAATGTTATGCATAGGAAAAAGCATACATGTCAAATTTCAGATGAGTGGGAAAGCGTTTTTAGCTGCCGAAACGATATTAAAATATCAATGTCTCATATTATTTTATTATACCTCATTTTTTTTAAAGCAAACATTGCATGGTATTTTGAAAAATTCAAGTTCAATAGTGAATAAATTATTATATCATTCATTGGTATATTACTTCCAAGAATTTGAAAAGTATTAACCAGTGGTTCTCAAACTTTTTTTAATTCACTAACCCCTTTCTAAATATGTTTTTAGGCACATTTTACCTTAAAATTAAACCAAGAAAATTTGTCCTTGATTTAGGAACCGAATGATATGTATTTAGGACATTTAACCCCAATACTTGAAAAGCTTTTCGGTTGTCTGATGGAATTATTAGCTTAAATAAGTAATAAGAGATAGTTAGAGACCAATTTTCTCTCCAGTTTGGTCTTAACCCTTGTCTGATCTTTACATTTTATGAACGCCCGTTGTCTTAAGATTAAAAAAATCCCATCACATAACGTTTAAATTTAAAGTTTGAGATCAATTTTATTATGAATAAATAATTAACAAAACAAAAAATAATTTTATTTTTAAATACTTTTTAATTTTATATGTACAAACATTACATGATTATCAAATATAAAGCTCAAGGTTCTTCAATTAAAGTCATCTTATTCTGTCTCAATTTTTTCATAAAATGGTCTTATTTAGTCTATGTAAAAATATATATCAATACTTTATTGGATTTATGACAAAAGTTTCATCAATTTTTTATAATTTAAAATATTATTTATATATAACCGGGTCAAAATGACCCATAAGACAATCTTTCTACAAAAGTAATTTTTTTCAAGAATTGAATCACACAAAAGGATGTGTTTTTTTTTACTTTCTTTAAGTGGACGTATATTTCACAGAAATTTATAGTATGAAAAATAAAAATGATTTTTCGTAGATTATAGTTGAAAAAAGGGCATTTTCATCTTTAAGACTAGGGATTCTCTACTTTTTTCAGTGATGTACCACTTGTAAAATATTTTTGAACTAACTTTACGGTGAAGGCACGTCTTTTATACCGTAGATCGATTTTTTCGATTGCATTCCTACCCATCATTCATAGAATGATGAGTCATCCATAGTGATGTGAAAATATGCACATTTTTAAACGTCCGAGGAGACCTCTAAACCCAAGTCAGCCAGCATAATTTATATTGAATATTTATTCATCCAGTCGTTGCTATTTTTTCATCGTTTTTACTATCAGTAAGGACACGATTATGTACCCCTCACACTCATAGCGTGAGGGTAACTCCAAATAAGCTGACTTCCATGGTACCCATATCGTTTTTGATGTCATTGAGATAATGAATTTAGCCTGTACAGGCCGAATGCATTCATTTCCACTTCTCTAGACTATGGAAGAACCAACCATTGTCACTTCAATCAACCCCCATCCCCCAATAACAAAATCCTGATTACAGGCAGAGTCTGTTTAAAAGTTCCATAGTTGTGAAAAATTAACTTACTCCCAACAGATTTTGCTCTTTTTTAAAATTTGGACCGATGGAGACACATTGACATACATAAGTCGTCATTTTTCCGATGTTTACAATTTGAAAACAAACATGACGTCATGCATAATACATCCCTTAATATGGTGTTACCTCAGTAACACATAAATTAACTCAATATTTAATTGTCAACTACCAATGTTTGTGCTTCTTTTTCCCTAGTTAGTGTTCTAAACGTTGATTGGTTACATTCAAATTTGCTTATATAAATCTGTGTAAAATTTCCAATAGTTGTTAAATAATATTTCTATAGTTGAGAAGAATTGGCTAGCTACTACTGATTTGAGGCCTTTTTCTGTTTATTTTTATAGAAAAGGTTGCCAGATAAAATAAAAGTAACTTATGCGTGGTCTCAGATCGCGGACTACCATTTTCGCTATCACTCTGTGGTCCAGTTTTCTCCCTTGCTAATTATACAACCTGTATACATATGAAATACTTTTAAATTCATACGACGTAAAATGTAATTAATCTAGAGCGTGAGGACCCAAAACTTGCTGTAGCATTAAGTAAGGTTTTCTTCCCCAGCCGAAAAGGCTGCAAAGACTGTAGGCATCTTCATTATAAAATCATGAAATCTATTAAAGCCCCATATAGCCAATAAAACTAAAAATTATACAGCAACAATATGGTTGATTTATTGATAACTTCCAATTGACTCAAAAATAGCCCTAATTTGAACCCCCTTGACTTTGCTGTTTGAGGTATCTAGGAGAAGAATGTCAGCCACACAGTCTTGATTAAATTTGGATTTGCTTCAAACTGCCATCATGACAGCATGGAAGGTCACGGACCATGCTTGATTTTGAGGAGATTTTAATTTAGTATTTAAAAAAATCATAAATCGGTATATAGAGCTATGATTTTCTTTATACGATACAAATGACGTTTCTGTAATGTTCTGAAAGTTTTGGTCCCCCACACCGTATGACTTTGATCTCATTGTAAAACAAATTTTAAATGACACCGATCATGGGCGTTTTTGTATGTAAGACCGGTCCAGATATATTTAAATATATAGTGGTCTCAAATCGGTCTAGGATTTTCAGACTGACACTCAACACTAATACATACAGTTATTTTCTTTTTTCTTTTTTGAAATATACAACAATTTTTTCTTCCCAATATTAAATATTAATTTTTAGTATTACTATGTATTTGCTCATGTGGGTTTAAGAGTAAATATAAGAAAGGTGGAGTAAGCATTTGTATATTGTATGTACATAGATAGATATCCATTACAAATATGATTGCCCTTCCCCCCCTTTCTAATAGAAAGCTCCTTAAACGAAGAAGAAAAAACCTACAAAATATGTTTGTAGGTATATCATAATTAATTAATAATACAACGTCTTTTTATATGAACAGCAGGGGAAAATAAGTATTTGATCTTCTGTCGGTTTTGTAAGTTTCCCAACTGATAAAGATTTTCTATGGCATTGAGGTCTTAAGACTGACTTGAGCAACTCCATGATCTTAATATGCTTGTTTTTGAGCTACACCTTTATTGTGGTCGCCGTTTGTTTTAGTTAATTATCATGCTGGAAAATCCATTATAAGATCAATTTTCAGTGCGTTGCCTTGAGGTAAAGAGGTTCTCAGCCAATATTTCCCCAGTACATGTACATCCGTCCATCCTCCCTTTGATGCAGTGAATTTGTACGTCGTTGAGAAAATACCCCAAACCATAATATTTCCATATGACGGTGGTGATGGAGAAATTTACAAATAAATTTAAATAATCCACAGCTATTCAAAAAATATTTCAAAAATATACAGCTGTTCTCAAAGATAAAATTTTTGGAAAAAAATTTCATGTATTAAATTTTTTGAAAAAAAATTTATGTTGAAATATAAAATTTTTTGAAAAAAAATCAAAAATTAAGCCTCTAATATAAAAAATAAATAGAAATGTTAAATTTAAGGAGAAAAATTTTAATAATACATAGTTGTTCACAGATATTTTTGGAAAAAAGTTTGAAAAATTAAATTAAATTTCAAATATTAATTTTTCTAGTAAACAGGAAAAATTATATAATTTTTTTGATGAGGGGAGGGCTGTTTTTTTTTTTTTTTTCACTACTTAGAAAATAAATAATTACTTCAATACCATTAATAAATAATAATTGGAATCGCAAATGAAACATTATTTTCCAAATAACGATCCCGATTCGAGAAGAAACAACTTAGATACTCTGATTACCAATTCCCATTAGCAGCCCATCACTATTTTATACAGACTTCATACTTATATGTTCTCTCCTCAAGAATTAAAGTATATTTATAATAGGTTTTGGAAAATAAAAAGCCTATTCTGGTTGCAATTACAAAAACTCTTGCATTTTTCTAATGTCACATTTTTAGGGAATTATCCACATGGCCCTGTGCCACTCCTCCACTAGTTGAGACTGGACTTGGACACTCATGGACAATACACAATAAGTACTTAATCATTTGATGTCAATGTAATGATGTGTCAAAATATCATAGGCGCCTCACCATTTTTGTATGAATTATAGATATTATGAATACGGAGTTGAGACCTTCCACAGCAAATTAAATAATCATAATTCAACCATTTGGCTCCTTTATTTTTCACTATTTATATTATTCTACAGGTAACAAGTTTTATCATGGAGATTAATCAATGGTTTAATTGCTGTCGTTTTAATAACAACTATTATTACAATGTTATTATGACTATGAAGTAAAATATAAATTAAAAGCATTTATATTGAATTTGTGCTCATAAATGGTCTATAACAAAGGCTTCCGCAGGATTATATATATTATTATTTTTTTTTTTTGGTAGTAATTAGAATTCTTTTTTCTTTAATCCCAAAATTGAATTTTTTTGATAAAAATTTCCAAAATCCATAGCTATGCACAATTAATTTCAAAAAATAAATTTCAAAATTTAAATTGTTTGGATATTTTTTCAAAAATCTATAGTTATTCTCAAAAAGTATATGAAAATAAAATTGGAAATATTTAATTTTTTGGAAAAAATTTCAAAAACCCATAGCTATTCACAGAAAATTATATTTTTTCGGAAAAAAATATAAAAAATATAATTTTTTGAGAAAAAAATTTAAAAAATACAATATTTTGGGAAAAAAATTAAAATATACAACTTTTTGGAAAAAAAAATTCCATCATGTAATTGAAATTATTAAATTTTTTAAGAGATTTTAAAAAATCACAGCGATTCTCAAAAATAAAAATTCAAATATTAATTTTTGGTTTAAAAATTTCATAATTTGCACAAATGACGAAATTTTTTCTAGTCAATACAATAATCCCTTCATTTTGTGGGTCTACACCCCTTCCACCCCACCCCGTGCGGACGCCCCCGATAAAAAAAAATTATAAAGATTTTTTTCTTTTATTTGAGTAAATTAAATGTACTTAATTCGTATTTCTTTTTTCTCTCTTCTCATTAAAGAATATGGAAAGAAAGAGAAACACACTCACAAAAAAAAAAAAAAAAAAAAAGGTTTTGAAGTCTTTTAGACTTAAAAGCTTTTTACTCCGCATACAACCATAAAAAAAAACAATAATCAAAAACAAAAAAACACAGCACAAAACGCTTTAACGTTAAAGGATTCTCATCACGATTATGATTATGTGAGTTCTTTTGTTATTGTTAGCTCAAACTCTTCAGGGGTCGTTTATTCTGTATACAATATATATATAGGGTTTTTTGATTGTGGGTTAGAAAAACAGTTGACTATTCTTGTTTATTTGCTAGAAGTAGTAAGTTTTAATGAGAGTAAAAGAAAGCCTTCCCGCCACCTTTTGTTTTAATGGGACTCGCTTATTTATTCATAAGATGATGGTTGTGGAGATGATGATCCCCTACTGATTTCTTATATATGGTGTTGTATAGTTCCATCTTTAATACTATGTAGAGCATATTGTGTGGTACATACGTCTCAGGAATTGTCACTGGTGCTATTAATTTCTTATTATGGGAGCAGTTTGAAAATTATTTAATTTATTTTTAACTTACACAACAATTAAAATGTATTCACAAAGGCTATCATAAAAAAGTACACTTTACTGTATTGTCAGCTATCGAACTTTCTACTTCTTGTCGGCTTATCATTGTTTTGTTAAGGCGCTGTGTGATTTTAAATCTGGAAAATTTAAGGATAATGCATATTACAAATTATTTCCCTAAATTAATTCATAGCTTCTAACTTATTTCTGGACCTGAATGCCTTGGAACCATGGAAGCCTACAAGGAGTCAACAGCATTACGTGTACTTTTTTTGGACTCTCTCTCTAAGACGTCCCATACCTAGTAGTCTAAGTGGTATAAATCTGGCTAGGTGGAAGGCCAAATTCCCTTTGCCTAAAACACAAAGGTCTTAGAAATATGTTGGTTTATCCTGAATAAATCCGGTTCCAATAATCCGATTTGGACAAACCGAACCAATATAAAATTCTAACATGACACTGGATCTGTTAACATCTATATAAACTCGCCAGCATCCTTATCCATTAAATCATTGGCTTTCTTTGGTGTTGTTCTGTCACGGAGGCATACAATAAGGGGCGCATAGCGTTTGTATTCAGAAAACATCTACAGCATTTTTTATAATTACTTATATCTGCTGGACACACTTTTATCAATATAGATCACAGAACTGTTAAGTTATTGATGTCTTAGCATGTTCCAGATTTCAAATCCCTACCCTGTATTTATGAATGTATCTTTGAACCAAATGAAGTTAAGAAATAACAATTTAGTCAATGTAGATTGTGCATTCCTTCAGCAACAAAATTGGATTTCGGGCAATTTGGATGTATTCTGGTATAAGGAAATGTGGCTCCCTAGCTTCCCGGAATGCAATCCTTTGGACTATTTTGTGTGGGCCGTCTCGGAGAGGGAGTCCAACAAGCGTGCTCACAACAATTCTCTGAGAGCCTCCATTTTTGAGGCTGTGAACAATATGAATAAATAATTCCTGATCAAGGCGTGCAGCAGGTTCTACACCAGGTTGAAAGCCGTGGCTGAGGGTGGTTGGATTGAATGACTAGGTTCAAGTATACCTTTGTATATAAATGGATTTGTAAATACATGTAATAATTTAAGAAATAAAACGGTGTATGTCCTGGTCTCGAAAATTCTTAATTTTAAAACTGCACCCTGTACACTAAAGTACTCATAAGTCATCAAATCATGTTTAAAATTTTTTTTTTTATTATTATTCATTCATTCTTGGGGAGAGAACACATATGAATTGAGATAAGATTTGAGCAGAACGGATGAGTGTGTGAGGGTAACTCTGAGGATTTCTTGGGGAGTTATCTTGTACATTATTAATGCAAAATTTGTCTTTGAGGCAATTCCTTTCACTAGTTGCATAATATTTCCATAGTTTGGAAGAATAATTAACTTACTATAACCTACTATTTTTGGGATTTTTCAGTTTCTTTTTTATAGCAGGGTTGCGAGATATAATAAAGTTAAGGACTTGCTTAATCAAATTTACCGAGTGAAAATGTAGGAGACTTAAAATAAGCTTTGTTGTTGACTCCATGGCTGTGTTTTGGCATCAAACTGAAATGTTTATTTTACCATAAAAAAGCATTCCATACTTTTTCTCTCACATGTATTGTGGTCCATTTAAATCTGAACACTTACTGATTCAATAATAACTGTCGGTTAAGTGATTGGCATTATTTCGATAGATTAAAGTAAAAACAATAAGTTACAAAATTTAAAAAAATCAATTTCCGCACTCCAAGCAGTTCTTCAAACGTCTACGCCGTCATAAGTCCAAAACGTTGGATAGGAAGAAGGGCTCAGTCAATAAAGCTAACTGGATTAAGAGGAGTTAAAAGAACAGCACAAGCCAGTCCCCTCAAGTCCACGAGGACCCAAGCAAGAGCCTAGTGGGAATGGTGAGGCAACTTTTGATACCAACAATAAAAGAAACCCATTTCCTCCGTTCCAAGACTCTTTTGAGTTCTTTTCAACTCACTTTTGCCCCACGCCCCTGTAGCCATGATGACATACCCCTCGAGGTCACATTTTGGAAAGGCCTGCAGTGTCCGTCATCCAAACACCGAGGCTCTCAAAGCCACTGGCAGTGATCAATGGGGCTCCATGACAGAGGACTACATCTGCACGGGATGCCAGGCCTTCTCCCGGTGTCTGCAAGCAATTATTTCCGCTAAGGGCGACTACCTTAACGATTAAGAGAGTTGGGACGCACATTTATTTATAGTATTCATTTTGTTGGAATTCTATAGTTAATTAATAAATTACATCTTGTTGAATTTTAAAATTCAAAGTGTTCAGATGTTAATGGACCACTCGGTATGCTGGAAAGATCTAAAGCCCTGGATTTCGTTGCTCCAGTTTGAATGTTTTGGGATTTTTTATTTTATTTTTTAAACAACAGATGGAGTTGAAATAAGAAATAAAAAATGGCGTGAAAGATCACTCGTCATCATTAAAAGAAATTGAATTCCCTTATTTTCTTTTTTACGGAGAATTAATGATGAAAGATGAAGACTATTATGCTGATCCCTGTACTTAATTTTAATCAAGGAATATAATTTATAAAGAAAGGATATCCAATTACTCTTTCTCTCTCTCTTTTTGTTTTCCTTTTTTGTTCATTCCTTAACGAGTTGGATTTGCATACTACATTCGGGTATCACCACCAGGACGAGAGAAGAAGTGAAAGCAACTCTTATTTTTCCTTTTTTCCTTCTTCTCCTCTTATTTATCAACTCATCTCTCCTCTGAATAATTATTCTCATTTATTAAAATCAAGGATATCTTTATTTTTTCGTAAAAGAAAAAACGACATTGACATTTTTTTATTTTAAATAATCGTGTAATGTACACAGGAATTACTAACTCATTTTAACATAAGCACACATATATAGTATTTAAAAGGAAAATAATTAAGACATAGTCAAGATATTCATCTATTTTTTTTTTTCCTTGTACATATCTCACTTCCCCCCTCTCCCAACCCCTTTTCGTCGTCTATATGGCAAAACGTGACTGAAATGAAATATGATGTATATATTTTTTGTTATAGAATTAAAAACATATTATATATAAATGTACCTCGGAGCTTTTACCTAGGGTTTTTTTCTGAATACCAAAGGGTTTTTTTTTTAAATAAAAAATCCCTGTATAAAATACAATTGAAGAAACTACGCGCAGACTTTCGAAAAAAACTCTCTTTCTACGCCATAAAGCAGGACGAACAACAAAAAGTGACTCGTAAAATCTAGATAGGGGATCTTGCAAATACAAATATAGATTGGAATACATACATAATAAAAAAGAAATTGCAACAAAAACTGCAATCCTCCAAGATCCCCTTTGGGATCTTTAAAAACCATGAATAATATCGTTCATTCCAGCTGAAGAGATATCCTCTTTAGATAGTCAGAGGAAAGAAAAACTCATTTGAAGACTCACTTTTTGACTCCATTGGGATATTCACTATCTTATTTATCTTTTAAAAAATGGGGGTCTGTTAACATTAAAACAATCTGAATAAAAATTAAGAAAAGGCATTCTGTGTGATATTTAAGTTCACACTAGTTCGTTATGATAGTGAGAATAGAATTAACTTTATTTCTACTGAATTATAACTGAAATCGGGTTTTTTTAATTTAATATGGCATCCTTCTGCCTCTATGAAAGCATCTACCCTCCCTTTTTGAAGGCTGCAAAAACCTTACGGATGTATTCTTCGTACAAAGCAGCCCATGTTGCCTTGATGGAATGATCCAAAGGATTAATATCCGGGGAACTGGGAGGTCTAGACACCTTTGTTCCTTTATAGGCGTTGTAATGAGATATTTCTTCCTCCTTGTTCTTGATCACCTTTAATGATTTTTTGCACGTAACCTCGATCATATTAATCTTTGTGGCCATACAGCGAATCTTTTAAATATTTATAACCAAGAAAAAATATAAAATACCAATGATTTTTAGAAATTAAGACAACCTTACTTTTATAAAAATCCCTATCAAAACTCGAACTGTGAGCATTTCATTAAGTGTAAACTTAAATATCCCGCTTGGCATATATATATTATTTATATCATATTGAATGTTAATTTCGCCAGCTATGACTAGATAATATCTATTGGTAAACCAGAGTTCGACAGTCGTTAAAATTAGACGCTAGTTAAAATGTCTATTCATTTTTTTTTTTTTTTACGAGTCATGTGAAAAATTCAATAGTCCGCAATAGCAAAAATATTAGATTATTTTTAATCTAGTTTCGGGGTTCTTTATTTTTAAAATAATATAAGTTTTTGGAGTACAATATTACACAGGAATCCTAAAACTATGCAGGAAGTGAAATATTCCTAACTTTGTATTTTAAATTTATATTTTTACTTAAAAACCACCCATAAAATTTGTTTTCAATGTTTAATGAGACGTTACCAAACGGTAATATTTATTATTTGAACACAAAATTGCTTGTGGATATGGGGTATTTAAGGTAGGCCATTACGTATCGAAATGGGCTATATACAGGACACCCTAAACTTGCCTGGCTGTTGTTTTACTAGACATGGGATAGAATGGTTGTCGATACCTATCAACGAAGGGTTTTTGTATGACAATTACAAGACGAAACAATTTTCGTTTGGTTTTGCAGATTTTTCATGAAATTTAATAATATAAGTTATGTCGCCCATTAAAATTTTTCAAGTGGCAATGCCGCCCATTATATTAAAAGGCCGGACATCCCTGCACTAGATAGCCTTAAAAAGATAAAATACCGTACTATTTACTGTAAATATACCGTAAAGTATTTATGCTCCTGATACTGTAATAGCCAATCACGCGGTATTTTTATTTCATCGATTCCGTATTGGCAATTTTGATGTCAAAGATACAAACCGTTCTGGAAGGTCAATTGATAAATGTGGAATGTTGTATCTCGTTTTGTAAAAGTCTGATCAGTTTGCGCTAGATGGCCTTAGAGAGATATTATTTTTTACTAAAAAAACTTTTATGAACCTTTGACTCAGTATTGTTTGAGTGGTCATTTGACAGTTTTTACAAAAGAGGTTTCCAACACGTTGGTTACAGGCCGTATTACGACCCATTTAATGTTTAAGTACAGCCTACAAATCATTCTCACTTCAAGTAGTATTTCTTGAAAAATTATATCTCTTAAAAAAAAAAAAAAATATGACAAAACAGAGGAATTTTTTTTTAAAGATTTCTTTTCGATCAAATTATGCAGTGTAGGTGATATAAAATGCTGCAGATTTTTCATAAAATTTAATAAAATAAGTTATGTGGCCCATTAAAATTTTTCGAGTGGCAATGCCGCCCATTATATTAAAAGGCCGGACATCCCTGCACTAGATAGTCTTAAAAAGATAAAATACCGTACTAAAAAACTTGTTAAACAGTTTTGTAATTATACCGTCAAAGATTTATGCTCCCAATGATTTGACTGTTTTAGAACACAATCAGGCGGCTGAAAATGTATTTTATTTCATCGATTCCGCGGTATTTTAATTTTGATTCCGTCAAAGATACAACCCGTTCTGGAAGGCCAATTGTCGAAAATGCGGATAAAATAATGGAAATCATGAGTCTGACCATTATATAAGCACTGTTTTATTCCCAAGGTGATAAACATTATTATTATTATTTTTTTAATTCATTAAAAATAATGGATTTCTTTTTCCTACATCTATGTTTATATATATATATATATAAAAAGAAGAGCACAGTGCCATCTATGATAATGGGTTTTATTTTTTCTTTCTTATGATCCATCTTCCTCTCGATAAATAAGAATACAAACTTGTTAATGCTTTTTCCCCATTTGAAACTAAAAGCTTGATATACTGACCAGACCAATAAAATATTAGTCACCCCTTTTCTATCTGTTCCTGCATGAGTTCCCTATAAAAGGGGTCTTATCAACAATAACAACAAAAATATAGAGTCTATGTACATCTGTTAATTCACCCCTCTTCATGGCTACAAGATGAATATATTAGAGTTTGCAAGTCTTTAAAAAAGAAGAAGATGGAATCGGATCAGAAGAAATAAGGTTTTAGAAAGCCGACAAATGGTTAAAATAAATGTTCTTTTATTGGTCAATCCACGCTCTCTTTATGTAGAAGAAAAAAAACTCCATGAGGTTCATATACCTATAACAATAAAAACAATAAAACTCTATATATTACCCATCCCCCCCGCCCATAAAACAACATTTAATTTGAATTCTTTATATGTTTTTATGAGTTAAAGATTGTATAAAGTATAAAAATACATATATCATAAAAAAGAGTTAAAGTCAGACTTTTAAACGTTGTTTATATTGAACATGTTCGAAGAGTGTATGATTCCATCAAATGGTTTCACTTAAAGTCCTTTGTAATACTTTTTTTTTTTTAAAGAACAACTTTCCCAAAAGAATTCAGCAGGGCCTTCTCAAAATCAATCATGAAGGGTCATATTCTAGAGCTGCATTTAGTCCCATCAACGCTTTAAAAAGGCATGTCTCCTTCGATTTAGTTGAAAGTAACGCAAAAAGACATGAAATGTTTGTTATATAACGGCACTTATTGTAAAAAGCTATTAATAAATGATTGGGCAGCATTTGAAAGTTCCTTTGCAAGACCAATAACAAGGTCAATAATCCAAGTTTCTGCTCCAAAAGATTAATATAAGATCCTTATCGAATAGCAAGATTGTCTACCATGGTATATTTGAGAATGAATGCAAAAATGACTTTGTAATTACTTAAAGTGGAGGGAGACCCCTTTCAAATATGTTATATTTCTATTACCGGTGACGTAACTCAGAAAATTGGTCGTATCTTGAAAAACGATGTATTTTTCCATATCTCAATGTATATCATAGAGTTTTTAGAAATCCAATTCTAAATTCATGCTCTAATTTGAAACATGCAAAATAATTTAATTGTTCTTTAAAAGTTACTTTGAAAAACTCAAGTATTGACTCAAATTGAATTCATTTTGTATGAAATATATTTTGCCAATTGTTAATGAGCTATAGGTCATGTACGGTGAGTCTATAACTCGAGGTTATAATAAAGTGTGCAGCCGCTGTTTAACAGAGAAATTTGAGAGAATAAGACAGTTGTGCCTGCACATACAGGACGTAATGTATTGTTTTTCCGGTTAGCCAGAAGTGTTTGGCGTGAGTAAAAAAATGGGATTGATCAAGGAAGTATTTATTCCACTTTCGTGGAAAAAGCAGAGATGATGTTGAGAACATTTTAAAATTCTCAAACTTAGACTAGTTCTTTGTCTGGAGAATCAGGACAGCAAACAGCAAAGAACAGCAAAGCGTCCTCATCAAAAGATGAGGTGAGAATTGTTTTTTTTTAAAGCCTTGGACCCAGTGTTGGGCCTCCAAGCTTCCCAGAATTTTACCACGTGGTCTTCTTTGTGTAGAGCGATACACCAACTGATTCTCCTGCCACACAAAATCCGAGGAGATTTCCAGGATCCGTGATGGAATCCGGAATCTACCAAGGACACTGTTATCAAGAACTAATCTCGTTTCTGAGTTCGAGTCGAGGCCGTTATTCACGCCATAGGCAAGGGAGTTCGTAGGGGATGTGTTGGAGGGGCTGTAGCCTCCCTTCCGCCAAATTATGGATTTTTATTTCTATCTCCTATATTTTTTTTTGCCAGAATGAAACCACTTATAAATTTTTCCCAAAAAATTTAATTTATTGTGAATAGCTGTAGGTTTGTAAAATATTTTTACCAATAATTTAATATTTGAAATTTCATGGTTCCAATAAATTTAATTTTTTGTCAATAATTGTAGATTTTTTTTTCTTAAATCCAAAAATCACAAATAGAACCCTACTGATAGGGAACTATTTCTTTGATTCAGCCATTCATTAAGTATTAATATTTTATTAATCGGATCATTAGTTTAGGAGATAATATATTTTGTAAAAAAATAGTCGAGGAGGTTGTTAAATAAAGATCACACACCGTATGTGTAAACGAAAAAGCCAGAAATAAAGTTATTTCTAACTTTGTATAAATATAAAAGTAAGTTACATTTTCGGGACTTGACGACTATTTTAGCAATATTCTTTCCAGGTTATGTTCTTATCTTTCACCTGAGAGTATACGTTACATTTATAGGTATAACCTAATTGGACACTTATCCTCACATACATGCAGTTATGTAGCTACAGAATAAAGCATTATTTTTGTGTTGATATTATTCGAATCCTCATTTTGCATTTACGCTGTCTTCTTGAAACATCTGTGAAATAAAAAAGTAAGACAAATATTTTATACATGACGTCAAGTGTCTATAGACTAAGAAACAAACATCTGTTCTTAAAGTGTGTAAGGCCACGGAAAAAAAGGTGATAAGAAAAGTTCTACATGTATATATCCTACTACTATTAAATGGATTGATAGGGAAGACTGGTAACTTTTCCTCGAGCATGAAAAAAAGCTTATCTACTAAATTTAGACAGCAATTCTATAAAATATATGATACATTTTCAGTGGAGCATCAGACAAATAGAACTATGCCTCAATTGGTAGTATCGTTTGTCGTTGAGTCTTTAGGTCAATTTTTGGTGGAGTATTGGGCAACGAGTCAAAATAGAACAATGAAATCATACTCCACAAAATCCACAAACAACGATACAGACAGAAGGGAAGTCTAAAGGGGGGTAGGCTGGAAGGGGTTTAACCCCTCCCCCTCCCTTGGACTTGACTTTAAACCAACCTGGTTCTTTTTAGAATGAATAACTAAGGTGCTTTATTAAAAGTAGAGACTATTCCAGTCAATAAACAATATATATATTTTTTTTTTTTTTCCAAAAATCAGCAGTTGCCGGCATGGAGGCAAAAACGCATTGAATATTTGATTTGCTGCACACCCAAGTGAGTTTTGTGAAGATCATGAAAGTCGGAGGATGCTCCCAGAGTCTTTTTTCTCTAGATTAAAACATGTTAACTTCAGATCAGAACCTTGAAAGTTCCCTTGGCAGCAGTATACGCCGTAAAATTAGGATCATGGAGGAGGTGGACAAGTTGATCACCAGAAGTCCGGCCATGTCGATGTGGCAGTATACTCAAACTCTCAATATCAGCGATTGGAGTGTGGGGAGGTATGTGACGGACTTGAGAAAAACCTCTTATCTACGATGACATTGGCAACTGTTTTCAACAACAATCAAGGCCAACCAAGTCAAAAGAGGCCAAAAATTGTTGACTATCTTAAAGCATAATGGCTCAACAGTTAGCATTCTTTTCAGAGACTGTTTCTCCCTCGACTATTCTACTATGGGCGTAGTCGAGAAGAGAGCATGTGTTAACTCTCATCAAAATTAAGATGAGGCCTCTGTCGAGCAGCAGTGGGAAGGCAGGTCCAAGGTCTTATTCATGAAGTGATGCAGGGCCTTGAGGCCGAGGTTGGAGGCCTTGGTAGCAGCCAAAGAGAATCCTTTGTGAAACAGTTCACCATTTTATCACGCACATTGTCAATATATCAAAAAATAGCACTCATATGCAGGCATGTTGTAGTAAATTTTGGTGCATCTCAGTTAACCCAATTCTGAGCCATTTAGCAAAATGTGTACCAACTGCCCCCGGTCTCCCCTAGAGGTTTTTCTAGAAGAGTTTAAAGAGTCCTTTGCTAAGCAAAGAGTAGTCCCATATTTATTAGTACATAAAATATAAACAATATCTTCTGTCAAAATGTGTAGATATTTATATTTTCTTACTTTGATATTGCTTAAAAAGTGTATACATAAAAGTGCTGGAATGACTGACTAGACAATCAATAAATTTTAACACCTTCACAAGGTGTTCTCTACCTACGTTGAATCATTAATACAGGTAAATTTTTAGATAGCTTCTATCCTTATTAATCAAGCCGAGCTTGTCCGTATGTATTTATAAATGTCTAAATGTATGAAAAACAGTCGTATGTTGGACTAGTATAAAGAAAAAGAAGGGATTTCACGAAGTGTCCATTAAAAAAAAATAAAAGTTTTCGATTATAACTCATAATAAGACAAAGGTAATAACTGGAGATGAAAATGGTGTATATTTTATGGTTGTTGGTAGCTCTGACAATTTGAAGAATGTTATAGATGAGAGCACTTAGTTATCATAACGTTTGATTAGATCAGTTGCAATCAGCTGTGACAAATAGAAAATGAAATACACAAAGAAATTGGCAATAATTACTCGGATGCCGATCCCCAATTCTACTCTGAGTCCAACAGCAACAAATCCTCATGGTTACTCACATTCTAGAATGTGCACAAGCAAATACTTAATCAGGGTTAATATAATTGAATGTAGTAGAGAAGGAAGTCCATAGCAGCTGAGGAAACTGGATAGTCATCAATACTTATAAATTTATTTGGTGTAGGACCTTTAGTCTGCTGTATGATAATGATAAGAAGCTATGTGTGAAATCAAGGGAAATCCTAATTAAAAGGCCTCAAAACTTGAATAATTAATTAAGGCTTAATGATTATGTCCTTATAAATCCTTACATCCAGGGTGAAGAGAAACAAAAGTGAGCACTACAGGCGTTTAGTTCAACTAATATTAAAAAAGAAAATGAGGGAGTACTTTATATAAAATTAAAGAAATGAACGGGACTTTAGATGAGGTTTAGCAACGAGATAAAGTACTCCCTGTCTCATCAAGTCATAATCATTTGTGTTCTCAAGCTGTCACTATTCTTTTTTATTCTTGAGGAGAGAACGTCTAAGTATCGAGTAACTACAAGAGAATGTGCACATGTAAAAAGAATATCTTCTATAAATCTACCAAATATATTCTGCTACATATACCTATAGTGGACGCAGGGATAAAGAAGCCAAATGTATCTTCCTTACGTCAAGTCTGGCTGGCGGGGTAATACATTTTTTCACTCCATTAATAAGTACATTACTTGTTTCATTACAGTATCTTTACTAGAAGCAAATTGAATGTAGATTGAACAATTTTATCCTCGCACGCTTAAAAATATATATCATTTTCTCTTCTCTCAATATATTATTTGCAAATGGATATTAATCCACGTCCCAAAAGTAAGTTACAAAAAGAAGGGGGAAATCTTTTTTTTAAATACTAATTAGGCAAAATACAAAATAGATTATTTTTTGCTATAAAAGTCTGCTTTTATTACTAATACCATACTCCATAAATTAATGGAGGATCTGAGTGTTGAAAGAGGAATAGAAAGCCAGACACGAGATGATTAATTCTACAAAGAAATGGAGTTTGTTGTTAGAATACTTTTTGGGAGTCCGAATTTTCCTTTCTTTAGGAAGACTATTAATGCTTTTATGTTTGTTATTATTATTTCACTTCCATAAAGGATATCTGATAGACTTAATTACGCGCGAATAAGGCCAAATCGTAAAGATATATATTTTGTCTGCATTCATCCTCAAAACGGAGACAAACTTTGTCAAATTTGAATACATTATGCGATTATAAATATTATAGCTAAAAGGAGTCATTCTTATTATGGCATCAGGTTAGAATTAAATACATAATCGTTGGCGTATTTTCAAAAGGCAGTTTCATGTTGACTTGTCATCATAACATCCATTGGCGAAGGAGTAACAGGACGCGTAGAAGGCAAATCATGAAAGTCATTATTGGTGGATCCTTCCCAATGGGATCTCTGCTCTGCAGCTGAAGAGGCCATACAGCATGACATGACGATCCCTAGAAGCTCTATGATTGCTAATATTCCACCCACAACTGCAAATACAATCAAAATCAGTTGAACATGCGTCTCGAGTCGAGTAAACATGATTGTAAGACATCCGTGGATATGGATTTTGCCAATTACTTTCCGTGGATCCGTAATGTCAAAAACATTGGCTCCACATTGGGGAGAGATATTTAAGCAGCAAGAATCAGGCACAGAGTTTTTGCGTGCTCCCATGTCTGTTCCCTTCCAATCCATGTAGCCGTGTCCCCAACGATAGCCTCCACAGCATGAGTATTCACCTATAAAAAACTTGTATCCATTTTAAAAGTAGAGCGGTAACAAAAAATATACTTACTCTGAAGTGTGTCCCATTTGTATCGAACCCAAGAATCTGTTTCATAATGTCGTAGATCCGCAATGACGTCAATGTTGTAAAGGCCTGCTTGGATGTCAAAGAGTAGGCGCACTGATGAAACGATTCCCATTATGAGAATAACAAATTGAATTGATAGGAACACGGAATACGTTATGAGAAGGCAAGGATCACCTTTGACGGCCACATAAAATCCAAAATTGGATGTTAGGAGCGTGAAAACCCCTCCAACAACCAGGACCAGAGGAACGATAAGAAAGTCTACAGAAATCATGTCCAGCATGTGAATCCTATTGCAATTTTTTTTTAAATAATAACGTATAATATGTATTTTGGTTTTAAAGAACCTTCATACCTGTAAAAGCCCATGAGACCCGCTCCAGTTCCAATGAGTATGAGACTCGCAGTGAGAAGAATGAAATTCATAATGAACTGCAGGATCGTGAGATTGCGTGAACAGTTTCCACTCAGCGTCACAACAGAGGCTGCGCGTGAAGGGGGTCTCAAAGCATTACTTCCATTTTGAAAGGCAATAGAGGTGTTACCATTATTTGGATCATAGATATAATGAGATCCATTGGAAGGATTACGGGCAGACGGGGGCCTCGCAACTCGAGGTGTTCTGAAAGGAAAATCGGAGGTACAATTATATTATCTATTAATGTGGACACAAAAGATAAAAAGTTTTCAGTGCAAAAATAAATAAAAAAATATCGAGTCAGAAGAAGCTTGTATAATCTTTATTAATAACATTTGGGGGGGGGGATAAATATGTAGGACAGAGAGAAATAGAATTGGTGAAAATAAATCCCATTGAAGAGATTGTATTTGATTTGTCAATAAATCAATTAGATAAGAGCAGCTCTTTGGTATATTAAGGAAAGGACTGATTGGAAAAGTGAGGAAAATGTTAGAGAGTAAACAAGCTCAAAATCTTTTTGCATTAAGTAATTAATATAAATCAATGCAAATATACAAACGTGCAAAATATCAGATATTTTCCCCAATTTTCATATATCGGTATTTTCTCTCTCACATACAAATGTAGATTATATTTTGTAGAAATGAGTTTTAAGGGCAGAATCCAAAGCTGATCTCTGTTTTTATCTCAGTCATATAAATTCTGAAATATCTGGAATTATGGTAATTCGGAATATCATTGTTCAAAATCATTTTTTAGCCTTACAACAGTCCCTAAATTAAAAGTAAGACTAACAAAACTTATGTAAAAGTGGTTTTTTATGATTAAAAAATATTTTTATTCATTCTGTATCTTCTTCTGAACTCGATATATTTTCATTTTTAGCCTGAAAAATGATGAAAAACGAGACTCTTCTTTATACCCCTAAAAACTTACTCAAAATACATAGTGATGACAAATATCATAGCTTATATTTTAGAAAAATATTCAATTTATATTTAAAAAAAAGATCTATTTTGAAATATGCATCTCCAAGGATTGTTGTTTCATTGTGTTGGGATCCTATTTTTTATGGGGTGTACTAGCAAATAGTCAACATCATCATCATATTTTTTTCCCAATTTCATGACGTAAAAGAAAAATCGAGGCAATTGAAGGAAGAAACTTCTAACTTGATCATCCATCTCAAGAGATGGTCAAATTCAGATTCAGAATTCCACGAGGGACGACAAGAGGAGAATTCATCCTAAGAAAAATAATAGACTACAGAAGGGGGTAGAGTGGACTCCCTCCTTGGGAATAAGGTACCAGGATCGAAACCTTAAAGCGATCCATTCGCGACGAGTAGAGATTTTTAATATTTCAAATTGGGATCACTTAAAAATTACAAAATGGGACAAATATCCTTGGAGATGCATATTTTTTAAGGACCTCCGCCTTTTCACCTTGATCGTAGTAATACTGAGAAATGTATCGAATTTGATCTTTGTTTACTTCCATTTTGGAACGCTGAAACACACAACTGGGCTCATCAAACACAAAACTATAAATGAACTTTTTTAAGTGTACACTTAACCTTTAAGCATACTTTAAGCTTTTTTTGATGTAATGTATTAATCCTGAAATATAGCTCACTAAATACATCTAGCAAAAAACGCTCATAACTTTTTTTTCTTAACCTAATTTTAGCTTAGTTTGCAAGTCTTATGAGCTAAATTTACTCAATATATAGTTGTTCGAGATTATTGATTTATTGTAGTCATTATCGTTGTTGATGAAATATATGAATGATGTCATCAGATTTCTGAACAATATTTTTTAATCATGTGACAACATTATTCTCAATGTCGACCATCTTAGATGAGTCATAAACTCAAGCTTATGAAAGCAAATAACCATTAGTCCATATCTCAGTTTAGAATGGAGAATGTTTTATTAACCAAAAATTAATTATGCGACCCAAAAATAGTAAGACTTCCTTTTTTTATAATAGGTGGTAATTAACCTGTAAAAGTTTAAGCGGAATAGGCGTAGTTTCATTATTGGAAATACAGTCAGAATAGTTAGTAACATGCCTTTGCACATAAAAAATAAATGTTCCCAAAAAATGGTTTGACAGATAATTTTATAAAATGAAACTCACGGAAATTTAACTCTGGAGTTACAATCGTGTGTTTATGAAAATAAATTAATTTCTCCAATTTCTAAAATATGTACAAAAAACGATTTTTCTATCCATTTTTATAATTTTAAATTTGCAAAATTCAATTTCGCAAATTCGCAAATAACTCAACGGATAATTAGGATAGAGAGCTAAAATCTATTTTTTTAAATTCAATGTAATGCAAAATTTATAAAATAGTAAGTGCAATTTGCCTGGGTATCTGAAAAACATACATTTGAAAGCTTTTTTATCCACAGTTATGATATAAGATATGTCGTGAATTAAATTTTGCATCTTTTTTTATAAAACAATTCCTCCTCTAAAACCCATGAATATAAAAGTTATTTAATGAGAAACTAAAAGATAAAAATAATGTGTAAAACCAAATCTTTAGATGGGTATTATTGTTATAAATAAATCCAATTTTTTTTTTTAAATAAAAAAATGTTTTATGGGCTTTTGAAAAAAGGAAGTTATGTTGCCGCACTCTGTATAAGTACTAGTAAGTCTGTGCGACTCTCACAAGAAGAAACAATAGAAGAAAAAGGAATCATTAATTGATTGTAAAGTAAAAAAGGAAATCAATGAAAAAAAAAACAATACAATAAAAGTGAGAAGTCGAGGAAGTGGGAATGACTTTAATCACATACTTTACCTAATTCCTTAATTCTCATCTTCCTAAATCATAATATGCACATCAAAAACAAAGCACACATACCTAGGAGGACTCCCGGATCCGACAAAGGCCATACTTCTATTCATAGTGGATGATGACGTCACAGGCTCCTGTACAGGTATACTCGTGGTATAATGAACTGGTCCTGGTTGACTGATATTTTCATCCACTGAGACGGGATGTCGCGAAGAAGGCTCTTCCTCAAGGATCGTATCTAAGTTATCTCCATCCTCATGATGTTGATTATGGGATTGAAGATGTGGAGAAAAGGAGCTACGAACAGTCGTTGTTATGGATCTTCGACTTTGTTCGTAGAATTTAAAGTGAGGATTCGCCAGGGTGTTTTGAATCGTGGACTTTATTCATAGAATTTAAAGTGAGGATGCACCAGGGTGCTGCTGAATGATTTGGAAGATGATAAAATGATACTCTCAGATCCTTGTTTAATGGATTTTTGTTAAAGAAAAATGAAGAAAATTCATTACTTAAGTAAGTAAAAGGAACAATTAAATACTGTAGTGTTTGATATTTGAGACTTCTTAAAAGGGGTCTTCTCTCCTTAAAGAAAGCGTGTGTGTCATACAAGCCACAAGTAAGGAAAAAGAATCAAGCACCCTCTTGATATGGCTTACACTTCAGAAAATATTATACACATGATATACAGGAAATAAGAAAAGAAGGCGGAGGCAGGCAAAAAAAAATTTCGTATCGTGTAGTCGTTTGAATATTCTCCATAATATCCTTTACTATCAATTCCCCCCACACACAAAAAAATACCTTCGGTCCCAAAATTTTGACGTCCCGCACCAAGTCTTGAAGACGCGTCAGAACAAGACACAAAAACGTCTCATTACTATGGACTTTGCTGAATGACATCATCACATATTTCAGTCAGTGGCGTGTTGATCAATTAATTTAGATTCATATACACAATATACAGGGTGTGCCAACATAATTTCCTTTTTTAAAGAGACAATAAAACAATAAATGTACCCAGTATTTTTAAGAATAATAACTATATACAACCTAAAATAAGAATATTGCAATGCTATTCAACCGCATGAATTACAGGGTCGTTCAGGTAAATCCAGACTACTTTTAACTGCATTCACATCAAAAAGAGAAGCAAGAAGAAGTTTGAGATTTTATTTACAAGTTCTAATAATTAAAAAAAAAAAAAATCATTGAATATGTTTGAAATTGGCTCCCTCGTAACGCATTGGATTCATTTAGGGAGGGGGGTTAGAGGCCAGATGTGGGGTTGTCAAAATAACACCTCTTCTCTTCTTGAAACAATTTTAGATAGTAGACAGTGCTATTTGGATATCTGAGCATCTTTTTGTTGTACGGTGGGCTGTGTTCTCCGCAAGCAAATTCGGTGATGGTGTTCCTAGTGGGCTCCTCCATTATAGATACTTGTATTGAATTAAAAGTGTAGTAACTAGCTTAAAGCCTCAACCTCTCACTTTAAAATTGAAACAAATAAGTTCAATGCTTTCCTTATTGTTCAGGATGTTGTTAAAGATGGTTCAAATTCACCTGAACAATACTGTATATTAATAGTTTGATTAAACTAATTCGAAAGGGCATGAGTAAACTAAAAAATGTATATATTATTAACAGGATGGTGTGACAGTCTGTAGTTTTTTTTTTTGCTAAGCTAGTTCTCTTAAAGAATGGTAAATGCTGAGAAGAACTTTCAAAGCCTCCTCTTTATGAACAACGTACAACTATATTTTATCTTTATGAATAAAGCAAAGTGTGTGTTTATGTTTGTCCGAATGGCTGAATATGTGACAACAAGTCACCGGGTGGACTGTATAATCCCTGATGTATGCGCTTTCTAATTCATTTTGATTATTTTTCCAAATGGAAACCAGTTGGAGGGATAAAAGTATAATTGCTTATAACGTAAAATAATAACCTGTATATCCTTCGGTTTCCATAGATTTCATGCACTTAGAAAAGTGTGTTTCATTGATGTAAGAAGCATGCATTTGTAACTAAAATATATTGAAGACCATTGATATGCTTCATATTGAAAAGGTTTTGTTGATTAGTTACACAGTGGTCCAATTCTCCATTTCTCTCCCCCCGACCCGAAAGAATATATATATAGAACTAAAAGAGCAATGCGGGTAATACCGATGAATTGGCAGCCTTCTTTTTCATTGTGTTAAACAACTGAAATGCAGGTCCACATCTGATTTTAAAGAATAACACTACATATTAGAAAATATCTAATTTAATGTTTATCTGTAAAATGATTGTCGTAAAAAGGTTGCAGACAAAATTGTTGCTTGGTAAAATGGTGTACATTATCATTGTGAGACAAAATTCCTATTGGTAATATCATCGTGAAGCAATTTGATTGCAAGCAATCTAATTGTGAGTAATTTGATTGCAAGCCAATATAATCATGTACAATTTCATTGCAATTATATTATATTCGGACAATCAAACTGTCGAATAATCCCTTCTAATATGCTCTAATTCCCCCCGGCCCAAGGGTTATACAGATGAACTTCTAGGCCCCAAGAGAGGTTAAATTTATCTCCTGTCACTTCTCTTTCAGCATTGAGAACCCTTCTAAGATTCCAAAATATACCTTAACACACGGGTAGTGCAGGTTATCTGGACGGAGAAATTAACCTGTCTGGGCCCATCAGTTCACCTGTATAACTCGTGGGCCGGGATGTAAGTTAGACAATGATGTCTTATACTCTTGATGGGCGATTCTTCATTTAATAGTAGGAGAATGCTGCATATCTAGTTTAACTAATAAACCTTCAGAACATTAATAAGAGTCATTGGTAGACAAATTGTTTGCTGACCACAAAAAATACATAAGTCCTGATGATGTTTTAGAGAGGTATAAGTATTATAACCAAAATCCCCGCGAGTAATTGATTATGTACCTGGTACAAGAGCTCTTCATTATTATATGAAAAGAAACGAATGAAAATCCCCTGTTCTTCATGTTGGGAATCATATGAATGTACTGCAATTTGTAGGGGTAATTACAAATCTATTTTTAACGTGATTCACGTAAAGTATAGCTATGCAATATGTTTGTATTGTTTATTATAGAAAAATCCATAAATAAAATGACTTTTTTTAGCCTTGGACATCACTGATGATTAATCCAAGTTGTTACTGAGGAGCTGTAAATCAAGTGTCCCTTAAAACTGTGGAGATGTGTAAAAAAATGTACTTCCATAAAGAAAGAAATGCATATAGGCCAAAATTTGCGTGAATCATGGAGAAAAAATATCAGCTGATATATAAAGTATAGTATAACGTATAAATATGCTTGTAAATAATCGGTTAGAGAAAGGTTATTCAACTGTGATTGACTGCGATGGTGTAATAGAAAGTTAGCCAATCAGCTTCTTTCTTTTAACTGACGTTAAAATTATATGTAGCATACCTTTATACCCAGAGATAAAATAGTATATAGAATAATACCTTGAGATATGAAAGGGGGGGGGGGAATAAACAACTATATAAAATTAACCTTAATGGGGCTCTCACGTTCCGTACACAAGCTCATATCTAAAAAAATGTTGTAGCGCTCGTATCTTAAGGGTTTACTGTATTTTTGTTTCTACACTTTCCATAGCTGATGGTCGTTGCTACAGACTGAGGACATTGAACTATTCCAGCCTTACTACACCGAACTGTATCGAAATTATCTCTATCTTTAATTTCCCTTTGTTAGAATGAAGAAGGCGGGTTCCAAAACTTTGACGTCCAAATAAGACACAAATACCGTCCCTTAATAATGGATATAGGTCATTGACGTCATCATTTATTAATCTAAACCATCAAGGATCCCATTTTTAAAAGAATAAAAAAACCTTTAATTAGCCCTAAATTATGAATAAAGGCAAATTATTGTCATGCAAGAAAGATACTTCAAAGTTTTGTTAAAATATTTCAAGCGGTAAACTGAGATATTTTATTATAATTTTAATAATAACAATGTCATGTACCTATTAAATTTAGAGCAATTTTCACTCACCCGATAACAGGGATGGAGCAGATTATAAGTCCTGTATGAAGGCCCAATACAGCCCTAGAGGTAGTGTTAATTTTGTTTGGTTTTGTCCTATTTCGTTGTATTACATTTTTCCCCGTCTTTGTCAGAAATAGTTTTATCTTTGATTCGTCAAGAAAGGAACAAAATTGCTTTAATAAGACGATACATTAAAAAAAAGCAGGATTATCACAAGGTGGCTCGCGAGCCGGACTGCGAAAATTATATTTTGACAATATTAAGATAAAAATAAATGGCAAAACATAGATAAAAGATTTCAATAATATGATGGTAAATTTCATCTGGTTTTCAAATATGCTAAATGATGTATTTGTAAAGTTCCATAATTTGTGAAAAAATGCAAATATTGCTGGACTGCAAATCGAGTTGATTAAGATGAAATCAAATGATAAAATGAAGAACGTATTCAAGTTGTCATCCTCTTCAACTGAAGAATTATAAATTTGGATTTCAACGAAGATTTGAGCTTCTAAAACAGTGTTTGTGGAATGCTCAAATCAACGTGGTTGTGCGAGTCTGTTTTCTCTAAGACGAATGTGCTGGAATATAAATATCGTATTTAACTCATTCATGAGCACTTTGATTTGGTAATGTATGAATATAGCCACAACCAGTCTGGATGCAAACTTTAAAAAGAATTCGCGAAAAAATTACAGTTAAATGCCAATATGTATAAATAAAAATATTCATACGTCAATTACTTTGAGTACATTTTAAAAGTTTGTCCGCACGTCATACTTTTGGGATATTTGGACAATTAACACTTTGGAGGTTCATGAAAGAAAGTATGTGGAGGAAGTTGTGGGTTTGTCTATTATGAAGTTTCCTGGAAGGAGGGGGACTTGGAGGCGATCCGTGGGATAGAGGCCAGAGGACATCACTTTTCATTAAGTAAATCATTACCACTTTTTTCGTATCTACCGTAAACAATTACTTTATAACATTACAGGATGAACGTAATTGGTATCATGGAGAGGAACTTCTATTTCATCAAATTCACTTATAAAATCTACCCATTACTTTCTTAGGACATTATATTATTTAATGTCCATTTAAAATTAAATCCAATTTTTCATTTGTGTGACCTGCAATATGATCTTTTTATCTTAATTTGCCTAACACTTGCCAACTGTTGAAAACTCTTCCTTTCAATTTTTAAAAAGCTCCTAAGATTAAATTCGTTTGTTACTTGATTAACCATTTAGAAATAGAAAATGGTTTGACGTGTAAGTAAACAAAACATATTAAAATAATATATGTAGGCTATGAAATGAGAAGTAACGAAGAACCTATAATTATTCAAAGGAGGATCCATTGACATTAAGTAAACAAAGTTGTTATTCCCCTACACATTATATATAGATACTTAATATATGTATTAATTCCTTCTTGATTGTGTAATTTGATAGTATAATGTTCAAATCTTGCTTTCAACAGTTAAAATACCAGAGGATTTACAACAAACCATCTGTGTCCAATTGACTCATATACATACATCTATAAAGTAGACCCTGATGAAGGTATCAACGCTTAACACTAGGACTGTAAAACGTAAGTACTTTCTTTATGTGAAGAAGTCAAAATAAACATGGTAATGACATTGAAGGATGTTTCTTTAGCCTCCCTTGGAACATAATGAGAAGACAATTTGTCAAACATATCTTCTTGACCTGCCACTAAAATGGGAAAAGGTAATAATGGAGTCCGTCCCTTAATTTGTCAAGGATGATAGGAAATTTACTGCTCCGTAAGTTGTATTTACTTCAACTTGCTCTCCAAGGAGATAAAATATTTTGAACTCAGTCATCTATGCATTTGCAAAACGACTTCCTTCCCCAGCACTCATTTACCCACATTCTTTTTGTAATTCCCGAAGGGAAGAAAAAGGCTACCCCAGAAACTAGGGCTGTCTCCTATGCTTTAATTGGTACTAAAGCAAACGTAGGTAGCTGCCTCACTTCTGGTTGTCCAATCAGCTTTCACTCTCAGACGAAAATTTTCATTGCTTCTGTAGTATGATAAGTAAACTTTTCCTTAAGGATCCACGTTACGATGATAGAGAATGGAAATGGGCTGGAAACATTCTTAAGTTTTTCCGACAATGGTCATCCAAGTTCTACTTAGCCATTTAATGTTTAGTATATCGATAGCGAATGATGAGGAAAAGAAAATCGAAGATTTATTTGTTGTTGCTTTGTCTGTTTTAAATTTAATCTTTTTCATATTTATGTGCTCATATTTAAAGGTGGTAAACATTTATATATTTTTATATAGTCTGTAAAAAAGTATAAGATGTTTTAATATAGAAGGGCTGGACTTTGATCCTGAGGGTTAATTTTAAACTAGAAGGTTTATTCATATTTAATTTTATCGCAATCCCTCTTGATCTATTTAATTATTATTTTAATCTTTATTTTGTTGATAGAATTATATTGATAATTTTAAATAGAGCCTAATTTAAAAATTAAAAAAAATTAATAACCCTGACAATTTGAATAATGTTTGGGGGAGGGGCACTTAAAATATCATTACGTTTCATTAGATCATCTGAAAGCAGCTATGATTGGAAGGAAATAAACACAAATCCCACCCCGTGTATAGCAGTGATATAAATAGGAATTACTCCGAGTCCAACATGTACTAACACCTATAACTCTCCCACAAATCTTCAGTGTTACTCTCAGATGGCCTTCAGCATAGCTAGAGTTTTATTATATATAACCAGCTGGTATGACCTAATAAAAGTAACTAAAAAAATGAGTTGGTAACTTTGACAATTTGAAGAATGTTTGGTAGAGGAGCAGCTTAGCTGTCATGAGGCTTTGTTAGATTAACTGCAAGCAGCTGTGAGAGACAGGAAATAAATACAATCACACTACGCCTGTACATAGTAATTGCAAACGAATAAGTCAGATGTTGATCCTTAATTCTACTCCAATAAGAACTTATAATTATAACTCCTTAACAAATGCTTATTGTTACTCTCAGTAGTTATTTATGAACACACACCTCATAGTTACCCATTTATCTTTAAATGTTATCTCCTCAAGAATGAAAGAATAGCAGAAAGAGCCATAGAGACTTAAAACACTCTACATTTAATTTACACTCAGCAACAAAATTGCTTAGGATTTGCAGACCTACAGAGTGCAAGAAGGAAATATTTTCCGTGATAAAGAATCAAAACCAAAACCTTTCTAACTTTTTATTAGAAAAGTATAATGAAAAATGTTATTGGAAAACTTTTAGCAATCAGTTTTGAATAGAATGATACAATACGGCCGCCTCTATCACATCCTCTACACGAGGTCAGAACTTGGCGCAAGTTGCAACAATATAATCGTTGGACTTGTTGGCCCATTACTTCTTGATGCTGCCTAAAGCTCCTGCATATTTCTGTGTGATGTTTTCCCAACCGTGCTCTCTGAAGACGCTCCTCACACTGAAGTCGAGGGGATTGGGATCATGACAGGAAGAGGGCCAGAAGGTCTTGTCCCAGAAGTCAGCAAAGTGTTCCTTGTAGAAGTTATGGGTCTTCAAGGCCATATGGCTAGGGGCTCCGTCTTGGGTCCGCATATAGTTGTTCTCAGTATAGTAAGCCTTCAGTCAGGGCAAGATTTTCCACCTCAGGGACCTTATAGTAGGCCGCAGCCCCAATTTTCTTATTGAGCTTGAAGAAGAAGGGATCCATTTTCTTCCCATTAGAGGCCAAGACTCCCAAGAACATTATTTGGCCAGGATGTTTTGTCTTGAAGGTGCCCTGGACTTCCTCAGGGGATAGTATTTTAAATCTGTCGTTTCTGCCGTTCAAAACCTGGTCGACTGTGGAGATCTTCACTGTCAACGGATGTCTCTTCATATAATAAGGACTTTTTGCATCTCTCAAACATTAAGGCCCTCATCCTGTCGCTGAGGATATTTCTTTTAGTCCTTACAAAGCACTTAAGGCTGGGATCATCATGGAATGCCTTTCTAATGGTGATGTCGTCCACGTTGAACTCGTCAGCCAAGCGGCGCATTGATGCTATTGGATCTTCCTTGATCTTGGCCTCAGGGGACTTGAAAAATGTTTCTTCCCGCTTCAAACCATTTCCTACCTTCTTTTTGACTCATTCCACATTCTCCTTGGCCACCCTGATGTTCTGGTCCTCGCGGTCACACTGACAATGTTTTAATTATTTTTGGATCAACATCCGTGTCGAGAAGACCCGAAATCCTAAGCCTTTTTAATTCCTGTTCACTCATTTTTTGTTCGATTTTGATTAAATCAAAACAACACGTAAGAAAAACAACGTATGTATGGGAAAATTGCTTGAGATGTCACCTGAAACCTACATTAGCACAAAAAAACTTAATTTTAATGATACGGAAAATTTTCCTGTCGCACTTTGTACACAACACAGATATTCGTTTATAATGAAATTTTTTCGAAAGTCCTTAATTATTTATTTTATACTATATTTGTTTTATAATGGAGAGATTTTTTTGTGGTATCTTATAATCTGGCTTAAGTGGAAGAAGTGGGAAGACAAGATTTGCAACTCAAATTGGTCACGAATCAACATTTAGAAGACTTTTGACTCGAATGGATCGCACAATCAAAGAACTTAAGAACTGACTTGAACTAAAAAGGTATGATTTGATACTTTATATATTATTAGACCACTTTTAATACATAATATCGCAATCGTTTCAATTTTTGTCCAAGAGGTACCTATATTAGGATTGTAAATACTTTTGCATAGTCATTTCAATTTTTCACTGTATATTCTATTTCAAATATATTTTATAAGAGAAAAAACTACTTTCCCTCAAGATTCATTTCCATTTGGGATATTCAAGAACTTGAACAGGACTTGATTAATAAATTAGTCAAAGACTAGAGACACGACTAGGAATTGCACACTAAGGAATTTTTCCTACCCCTGCTATTTTTCAATTCCCATGTGCGCTAGATTTGGTCAATAATAGACTTTGTAAAAGTTTTATCTTATACTCATTTTTTTATGTGTGTAGGGGAGAGGATATAAAAAAGTTAACTTATATATAACATACCTATATATATAAAGTCATTTAATGAAATATGGTCCTTTTCAAGAGAAAAAGTCCATTCTAAAAATAAATGAATAAATATTTTCTCTAAAAAAAAAATATCATTAGATAAATACACTCAAAACTGGTCCAACAAGCAGCTGTTTTAAGTGTCTCACTGGCATACTCAGTTTTCGAATTTATAATTGTTACAAAATAGGAAATATAGTTTGAGAAGTTAGCTGCACCGAGCGAAAAGGATACTCGAAAATATATTTTGTTATAAAAATGTTGAATTTAATCCTATGGTCTTGGCTATTATTTTATTTTCTTCACTCCTAGCTAGGATTGAAGAATATAAAAAGGATGAAAATAATGAAGGATATCTCAAACGTATAATAATAATTTCTATTCCCACATCTCCTAATTTAAATTTCAGGTAGTTCGTCTCTTTAAAAGAGGTTAGGATCATACTTCAACACCTAAAGTGACTTAGTTAGAAACTACTTCATTTCAACTGTTATAGTATCCAAAAGAGAATGCTAAGAACTGCTCTTAGTACTGACAAATTTTATTTGGCTTAGTTTGGTAGAACTGCAGCCTTTTTTTTTGTCTTTTTAGATCTATTCAACTTTAGTCCTGATGCAATTTTATGGATTAAAGTTGGAATTATATCTTTTATAGTTTAGATTTTTGTGAATATGTATCATTGCACGTCTATACATAAACTAAACCATAATGAATCATAAACAAATATAAAAGCTAAAAAAAAAAAATTATTATCTCAAGCATCTGTTGAATACAATATTATTATCAAATAAATAATATTATCCGTTCTTTTCCAACCTACAAAAATAAGTTTTTTGATTGTGAACAAGTGAAGAACGTCTTTTCAATCTATAATAAAATTGATCAATATCCCTTTAATAGGTAAGAAATTGATCTATTGTAGTAAGTTAGAGTGGCCCCTATTGGGGCGAATATTTTGCTCTCTGCATAAAACTTTTTCTGGTCAAAATCATCAAAGAGAATTCATCGGAGTTGGAATTGGGAATCGGAGAATCAGATGTTTTTTTCTGGAGTCAGGATCTCCATCACGAAAATAATATTTAATTTACGAATCCGATTTCGAAAATTATTTATTTCAGTTATTTAATTATCTATTACTTTTCAAAGTTATGATTAAAAATAGCCTCCACCCCCTCCCCCCAATTTTTTTTGATCAGCTGTGAATTTTGGAAATGTTTCTCCAAAAATTAATTTTTTTGCGAATAACAGGGATTTTGATTTTTTTTTTTTTTTACAAAAAATATTATTTTTTGTGAAAAGGTGTGGATTTTCAAATTTTATTCTTGAAAAAAAAAATCTTTTGGGAATAGCCACTGGTTTTTGAAATTAAAAAAAAAAAAAAAAATAACATTTGTAACTATTATTCATAATATATGTATAAGAATCGGAATTGGTCATTTTTTATTGAATTGCCTGGGAATTGGCATCAGGATTTTTTTTTGAATCATCCCAGTACTAATATTTACGTAAAAATTGGCCATTTTTATGCTTATTGTACCGTCCCAAATATGATGTTATGAGTCAAAAATTGTATTTTTTATATTTTTTAGTAACCGGTGTATGAGTTAAAAATATTGAGCACTTTGTGGTTAATCATTTGAAAGGCTGTAAATGTGCTCAATTATTTGTGACCTTCCTTCTTAGAGTTTCACAATTATCACTAAATACTAGAATTAAAGATCTTTGTACAGGGGGGGGGATCCCTTAAAAAGGGGACAGTCTAATACACATCCTTGTACATATTTCTTATCAATATTCAACACTTTCGTATATTATAAGTAGGTATACATACAAAAGGCCCTGACTTGGAACAGATGATTCAAAACTTACAAAAATAAAATATTTTTACTCTTTTGCACAAGTGTTTCATCCTTGGCCCTTAAGTTGTTTTTTTCAATATACGAAAGAGCATATAGGTAGAGATATACTCCTTTTAATATTGATGGACTTACTTCTAAGAAGAAGTAAAAATAAGAGTCACAGAGGGCGTTTCAAGCATTTTGTAGAGGGAGCAGAATTATCGTCATTTTTAAAACTCGAAACGACATTATGATTAATTGCTTTGGAATGTTAAAAAGTTCCAGATTCTTCTTTCCTGCTGAATATCATGGAAACTATTTACGAAAAGCTATGTGAATTGAAATTCACAGAGGAGGATTCTAAATTCGTCGTAGTTATGACCAGTCCGTAACTATCTATTCCAGGGATTCTCAACCTTTTTTTGTGATGTTACCACTTGTAAAATAAAATGTTTTGAAAAGAATTTTCAAAAATCCTTTCGTATTCACAAAAAAAAAAAAAAATAATAATTTCAAAGATCAATTTCTTTGCTCATAGAATTAAGTTTGATGTTTGGAAAAAAAATTCAAAATCCATTGCTATTCATGGAAGATTAAATTTTAAATATTAAATTTAAAAAAAAGAATTTAATATTAGATTTCTAGTAAAAACAAAAAATCCTTAATTTGGGGAGCGGCCACAGCCCTTTCTGCCCACCCCCTGTAAACACGCCGTCAGCATAAACCCATCTTGAATTCTTCCTTGATGGTGTTGAGGAGTAGAGTTATTAAAAACAAAAAAAAACATGACCTTGCGATATGTAAAAACAACCGAGAAAATTAACGTGGTAACACTGAAAATTCGAAGATTGTTTGAGATAAAAGGAGCTTAGCTGTTATGACGTTTGATTAGATTGTTTGCAAGTAACTGTGAGATGAAGGAAATGAAAACAAATCCCACTTTGACATAAACTGGAGCTACTCCAATATCAATTCTCAGTTCTCCTCCGAGTCCAACAAGGATTTCCACTTATAAATTCCTCACAAATCCTCTTTGCCATTTTTTATCACATGCACTTCATACATAGATGTTCTAAAGAACAATGATAACAGCCTTGGAAAGTAACGAATACTATTGAAGTTGCAACTACAACAAAAAGTTCTTGCACTCGTCTAAGGTTATATATTTTACGACTCTATGGATGAGACTGGCATACAAAGTCATCATCGAAGGATTTGTAGACCTCTAACTCGCCAAACCTTAATTCTATTTTGTCTAGGACTATTTATAAAAAAACAAACAAACATACTAACAGACAATGAAGGCAAGTCCTATCAACGCCATCAAGGAATAATTCAATAACGTAGACAGGCTATGCTTAGAGTTGTATAAAGTATTACCTTAATGTATAATAGATTTTTTTATTGCTGGTATTATGTAGAGTATTTTTTTTTTTTCTAAGCTGTAATCATTATTCTTAAATTCTTCAGGAGAGAACATGTCAATATAAAGTAAGGACGAGAGCGTGTCCTCGTGAATGACTGTTATGTATTTAACATTTCCTTACATGTTTTTATCTTCTTGTATATTCGTCTATGTATTATAAGTCCTATGTTTTACGTATTATAAATAGTCTCGTCTTTTGTAAATATATTAGAGTATAGTTAGAATACACATGATCTTATAAACAGTGTTACATTATTCCTCCACGTGAATTCTTCTCCTCATGTCTCTTGGTTATCCTGGATCTCTCCTATTATAAATAAGCTTGTGTCTCTCCCTCGTCAAGACGCAACAATGACATAGAGTAACAACTAAGGTTTGCATAGGGAGTTATTGGTGTAAGTCCCTGTTCGACTCGGAGTAGAATTAAGGATGAGCATCAGATTAATTCTTATGTACATACGCAGTTGGATTTGTTTTGTTTTTTTGTTCCTGCCTCTCATAGCTGCTCATAACTAATCTAATAAAACGTCATGATAGCTAAGCTGCTCTACTACAAAACATTCTTCAAATGATCAAGTTTTCCACGTTTGTTTGTTTTTTGGCTTCTTTTAATCATACATACAGGCAGGTCATATATAATAAAATACTTGGTAATCCAAATGGGCCCTGCAGTCGATTTCTTGGCTGGATTGAGGTTGTCATTGCCATTAGCGTCAATAACATTTAATAGAAACTGTTGGATCATATTTTCGGAATATTCTTTTTTTTTTGTTTGAAATGAATAAAATCTTTGGAATTGATGTAATTTATGTATGTAAGTCCCTTAACAAATCAAGCTCTTTGAAATAAAGTAAGCTACTATGTTTTTTCTGTCAATTGTTTTCATTTATTTTAATGTATTTATTCTATTTTGGTTTTTATACTATTTTTTATTAATCAAGGACTTGAATTGACAGTATAATATCCACTATTAAAGTAATATTTATTTTTCTATGATAAGATCCAGATCCAAAGGTCGTGGGTATGGTATAAGTAAATTTGTATGATCCGAAAAGATGCAAGACCTGAACCGGCTTCAGATAATTGTACTTTTGCAGACCATAAAAAAATATGCCGAATTTTCCAGATTTAAAAAGCTTAATACACTTTATTTATCGTATGTATATAGTCCTTAGAGTGACATCCACATAAACAGAGACATCCCATGATCATTACAAATGGGGTTATCTAGCTCACAAACACAAAAAAGGTGTCCTGTATAAGTTGGCCCAGACGTCTTACTTTTTCTTTCTATCTCAAAATTGGAGACAACGACAGAGGATAGTTGAAATGCAACTCTCACAAACTTTGAATAATAAGAAAATAAATTAGGAATGATCAAATCATCACAAAATCAAATGATAATTAATGTAATCTAATATTAAGACTTATTATTAGGTAACAAGTAATTAAGTTTCAATAAGGACCATGATTATTTATCAATAAATAATTCAATTGTGCTTTGAATTCACTCTTATCCGAGTTCATCGATGTCCAAGAAGAAAAACGCGGGTATGAATTTGCACTCTACGACTCCTGTGAAAAGTATTCCTGAAATTAATTATACTTCCATGATCTTGGTAGATATAATAAAAAGTTGTAATGCCTTACATAATTAGATATGATCTCCTCGAGCCTCCTCTCTCAGTCAACGGGTACTCCGAGAGAACTCATCCCATCCCCCTCCTTCAAATACTCCATCAGAGCCAAATTCAACACTTTTTCCACACAATGGGACCTTCCATCTACTTTCGTGACCCTTCAAAGTGCTAATTAACGGAATAACTCGGAAAAGTCGAGATCCTTCCCCTTCACTTCGCGTCTTCTCTTCCTCAGCCAATTATATTCTTCCCTACGCTTGACATTAAAAGGTTGCGAGAGTTGCATTTCAACTATCCTCTGTCGCTGTCTCCAATTTCTAAATAGAAAGAGAAAACTTGACGTGTGGGCCAACTTATACAGAATACTCACACACAAATTCATAATGTACTTGTCTTTGCTTCTTTTCCCCAAATCAGTTTTCTTAACATTGATTGGTTTGTACAAATTAGTTTTTATTAAGCTGCAAACAATTATCAAATATTATTGAGTACAAATTCCATAGTTAGAAGAATTGGCTAACCTCTACCTGATTTCTGACCTTTCCTGTTTCTTTTCGGAGAAGATATTGCGAAATCAAATAAAGGTAAGCACTTGTCCAAAGTTCTTATAACAATAATTATGATAATTACTAATAGTTATGTTCTTATATGAACAACACTCGGATATTTATTGTTTTGCAAACAGTATTTAGTACAAATGTAACCTAAATCCGGATCAAATTATATTTAGGTCTGAATTTGTTGGTGAAATTCTCCTTTAATTTGAGACAGATATCTGCCTAATTTTGTTTTTGGATCTGGATCCAAGAGTTTGAGTGTCCTAAATTTACTAGAATTTTTCAGTGTGCTGCCGTTGTTTAGCATGTAACTTTTAGCACAAGCGACAATTGTTCATGCTCAAGTGGGGTTTTGGTTTGGGAGGGGGGGGGGGGCTAAGCGGAAGTACTTGGCACAATTTAAAAAAAATGGTATCGATCAACAAAGTATTTATTCCCAATAGTGGAAAAGGCTGAGTGTACTTGTTGCGATCCGCGTCGGACGAGACGATATTGAGATTGTAAACTTCTTAAACCGGGATAAGTCCTTTGTTTGTAGAGTAAGGATGGAAAAAGGATAGTCTGGACTTGATTAAGAATTAACAGCAAAGCTTGTTTATCACAAAATGAGGTATTACTTCCAGAGGGATCCGGATTCCATTGCAAATTTGTAAATTAAAACAATAAAAAACAATTGATGATTAGCCATCTAAATCGATAAGGCCCATTGCCACGGACCTAAATTGTTCTAAAACGCGGATCAGGTATGATTTCCGATACAATTCCTACAAGATGCAAAGACCTCAACTACTGAAAAAAAAGACAAACGTTGACCTGGTTGTCAGATTTTTTTTTTTCACTTTGTATTTGACCTTCATGCTCAACAAGCCTAAGCCTTATGGACTTATTTTCGTGTGGACCAGTTGAAAAATATACCAACAGATCCTCCTTCAACACAAAATCCGAGCTGATGTCCAGGATCCTGGAGTTCTTCCGGAATCTGCCAAATCAGACTGTCATCAAGGCCTGTCCCGTTTTTGAGGTCGAGTCGAGGCATTTATTGACGCCTAAGGTGATTGTTATTTAATAATAAAAAAATTTACAATTCAGCTTTTATTTAGAATTGGTTTTTATTCAAATCAGATGATTAGGGGGATTTTGAATCTATTTAAAGACATAATCATATTTGTTGTTAAATAAAGGTTGCACCCTGTATGTTTAAACGTCCGAACCATCCCGGATCCCAGGAAATGTAGATTTTTCCCATATTGTCCAATCTTTATCCGTACCCTGTACGTATATGACGTCACATGTGGAGAAAGGAGCAAAAAAAGGAACGCGCTAACCTATTGTATACTTCAATAATATATTGTACCGACTTCTGACTGTTACTACTTTGTGGGACCTACTTACTTAGGTTTAATAATAGTAAGGAACAGAAGAAGTCAATTAAACCCAGTTATCACGTAGTATGTACTAGTAGTAAGTAGCTGGAATACAAAAGCACACGCATAATAAACATCTAACCTAATAGTAATACTAGGTTCTCGTCGCTACGTGAAGAAAAAGAAAATCTATTTCTCCCTTTTTTTTCTTTCTCTCTCTCTCTCTCTCTTTTAACACCTTAAGCCTGCTTTAAATATACTGTATGAACATAGTTAATATTATGACTCATGATTGAATTTTACACTCATAGTCTTATTAATATACTATTATTATTGCCTTCTGACGATTTTGTATTAAGATTTCATTTTTTAGTAGTGTTGTATCGACTCGAAGAATGATGGACTCCTATGAAGAAATGATCTACTTTCAAATTTAAAAAATCCCGAGTCTGCTACTTATTTTAGGCTTTTTTTTTTTTGCAGGATTACATTTTATACATAAATATTCACAAAAAATTAAATTTGTAGAAAAAAATTACATAAATTAAATTTTAAATATTTTTTTTTTTTTTTAAATTATAAAAATTGAATGTTAAATATTAAATTTTTGTGAAAAAAATTTCAAAAATGAAAATTCAAATATTGATTTTTTTGAAAAAAAATTCAAAAATCCAGATCCTTTAATAAAAAATTAAATTATTTAGAAAAAATTCAAAAATCTATAGATATTTACAAAAAAAAAATTGTTTGCGAAAAAAAAATCACATATTACATTCCTTGGTTTGCGTCCTAATTTGCCAAAATAAGAAAAAAAATTTAAAATAAAAAGTATTTTTTTTTTTTTGAGAGGGGAGGGGGGTTATTTATATTTCTTTATATCACGCAACCTTTTCTACACTGGAAAAAGTCCCAAAATCAGTTTGTAGTTTGGGAATTATGGGTCAATTTTTACCAATTATGGAATCAACGTTCAGAACACAGATTACAAGTTGGGGAACAGAAACAAATACAGTGTAATTTTTGTATATGTGAACTAGATAACGCCATTTTTAATAGTAGAAAATCCCAAGTTTACTTCACATTTCTACTTTATTCGACTTTATTTCAATTTTCAATTATTTTTTTCAATTTATCCACTCCAGTCGATCCTTAATTATGTGATTTGACTCGGCTCTACTCGACACATCACTATTATTCTATTATTGCCTTATGACGATTTTATATTAAGATTTCGTTTCTTTCATTATTTTTCTAGATCAAAATATGACGTTTTTAAATCACCACACTTGTTATTATATGAATATATACTAGGATAATCATCAAACAGGATGTTTTTGAGTCATTCCAAGTACTTTTTTATTGTTTTTATTATTCATAAATGCTTTTTGTTAAGACTTTTATGACTTTATTTTTTTCATATTTTAAACATAATATGTATTTATATACATAAATGAATGGGTTACGGCGTTACCTCACTACCACATAAATGTGCACTGTACTTTGTTGTCAGCTGTCGAAGATTCTACTTCTCTTCCCAGGTTATCAATATTCTGAACATGGATTGGTTGAATCAGAATTATCTTTTGTTAGGGCCAGTGAACATGATTGAATAATCATTCCATAGTTAAGCAGAATTGACTAACTAAAACCGACTGATATTTTGGCTTTTTTTTTGGTTTTTTTTGGTTCCATTTCGTATGAAAGGTTGTGAGATACAATAAAGGTCACTCGTGTAGATATAATATATACGGATTTTCCACACGATTATACGCAATGTATGCAGTCTACTAGTTTTTGTTAATACTTTTGCAAATCTACCATGAATTGCAATGTTTATTAAGCGTCATGCGTTGAAGCTTTATTCAAAGAAGTATTTGCTGTTGTCATCAGGTTTAAAATTTACACAAGTAAACAAAATTGTGCAAATGTACTCATGGCATATTTTGTACATGGTATCGGAAAAATAGAACTAGATATAAACCAATTGGCGATACGAAGAACACGTCATCAATATTTGCCCAAATATCGTTGACAATGTGAATAAAAAGTGTAAAAAATTGTTGTATTACAAACCTTTCTTTCAAAAGTTTGCCATAAAAATGCACAAATTAAAAATATGTAGAAATGAAAACTGCTTCGTTAATTATATAATTTTTTAGTCCTCAACCTGTAGATATAGATAAATAAGGACTCAGACAACACTATAACTGATCATGCTAAAAATTTTAGAACTGAAGACCACTATATTTCCAAAAAAAATAAAAGTTGATAAAGAACCACTCTAATATACAAATGTAGTGTATTTGGACCCAGTTTTTTTTCTTTTTTGTGCATATTAATCAGGTGAAAATGAAATTACTTTAAAAGCTTTCTTATGTATCAGCCCACTCCCGTCTTATCGTCATCTTTTTTTTCCTTTTTAAGTATTAGGTGGCTCTTTTTTTTTTCCTTCCTTTTCTTCTCTCTATTTTTTTTTTTTTCAAGATAAATGTCTTGGAACCACCTCCCACGAATCACCATGCTTTCTCTTTTCTCACCCATCTCCTCCTATTATTTGTCGACCGTTCCACACCTCCCCTCGGCTTTTTACTTCTTTCTTATCTCTACGGAGCTGAGGTTACGACATTTTCTTATCAAACACTTTTCTTACAAAGATAAACTTACATATCTACTTAGATAAGGAATAGGGATCATTTATAAATAAACAAACCAGTGTTATTCAATTAGGATAATGAAAGATTTGATATCCTAGACAGACGACACGTTAATAGAACAGTTCTTTGAAGTTTTTTTGTATTATATTCGTATAAAAAGAAGTTTCTGTTCGAATGTAGTAAAAAAAAAATCTAAAGTTAATTCAAGCTACGTTCCGTAATAGGAGAGCCGTTATGCCCAGATATTATCATTTTATGCAAATTTAAGTACTTAATAGAATGTATACAAAGGCAAAATGTAAATTATTTTATGTGATAATAATAGCTGGAAAATCAAAGTCTTTAAAATTTCAGATATCCAGATCTGAAACTAAAATTAGAGGATACTTGTCTTGGATTTTATGAGCATTTTACCCAAAGTTTTGAAATAATAAAATATGTTCCTGAGAAATGTTACATTGTTATAGATAACGGATTCCGAAACAGTGAATACCCCAATGGAATTACTATCAAAATATAATTATTAAAATTATTGTTATACTATCAAAAGGCACCTTGTTACTTTTATTTTCTCCCTCCAGAAAGAAAAAGAAAAAAGAACCCAGAATATAATAGAAATTAACCAATTCTTCCAACTATGGAATTATTCAATAATATTTGTTAATTGCTCACAACTTCATAATAACTAATTCGAATACGGCCAATCAATATTAAGAGCACTGATTATAGGAACAGAAGAAGACACATTGAAAGCTTAGAACAGCTTAGTTGTAATTGTGTTTTAATTAAATCAGCTGCAAGCAGCTGCGAGAGTAAAGAAATAAACACAAATCCCACCCTATATATAGCTAGGGGATATAGACGGGAATTAGACGAATTTCGATACTCTACCCGGAGTACAACAAGGAATTATTCTTTTAACTCCCTAGCAAACATTTATTGTTACTCTTGTCTTTTATGAGCAGACGTAATATTTATAACTTCAAACTCAGATTTCCCCATCAAGAATTTATGTTAATGATAATCATGTTCGGGTTTCAACTACAAAAAGTCGATCCTGCTTTCAAGGACATATTTTATACAACTCTACTGATAACTTATCACAATATCATTTGTATATATATATATCTGACAAAATATTATTCTTATCTTGATCTCCCAAAGTTTTTCTCCCGATTAACATCATTTTAAACACTCTGCTATTTTGTAGAACGTCTTAAGAGTCTTGTTTGATCCTTTTTTTTTTTTTTTTTTTTTTTGGTCTTTTGAAATGAGAAAAAAAAGCAGACAGTGAAATAGATTTTACTATATACATACATAGTTCAAATCATATTTAGATCAACATATGAGAACAAAATTTGTTACATTTCTCAAAAGATATTAAGTTATAAATGAGGAATTAAAGTAAAAATGACAGTATGTAATTAGATTTGAGGTCGCTTCAATTACTTAGGCCTATTTAATTACCTAGAAAGGTGTAAAGTATAAAATGTTTCTATACATTTCAAAATAGGAAAAATATAATGTTTTATATATATATATGAAGTTATTCATTTTGCCTCTTTACTTGTATATTCAAGTGTTTTAAATATTTTAAATAATAGGTTGTGATATCTAAAGTACAATTGAGTAGTTGACACTTTTTTTGTATTCATTTTTTTGCTGTTTGTCCCTCTCTCCCTGTTCCAGTACGACTATCACAACTAGCATTTTGAAATACGCAAAGAACACAATGTATTTTCCTGGGAGCTGTTTTGATGAGTTGACTCTTGTATGATTAAAAGCAACGTATAAAGAACTTTAAACGCTTACAACTTTGATTTCTATATTAATAAGTTTTAATCAAGGGTTTTTGTTTCATGCTCAGCCATTGAATATTATATTAATAAAATTATCAATTCAATTTATATCATATCTAAATAATAACACTTGTCAATCAAATTGATGATTTGTTGAAGTCAAATAATAAATTGTTTAGTTCTAAATATCCCTAATATCAATAGAACAATTACTCATCAGTTGAATCATGAAGACTTACATTTAGAATCGTTGTTTTTTTTCGTTCTTATGACAAAGATGTGAGTAACACTGTTTAAAAACCTTCAATTAAATATTTTAGAAATCTCAAAAAAAAATTGTATCCGGTTTTAAGTTTTTTTTAAATATGGGAATTTGTCTCCCATACGGAGTGGGGACCCAAAACTTGCAGTAGACAGAATAGGTTACGAGCAACGTTCTTTTCATGGAATCAAGAAAACACAACTCAAAACCAATTTTTCATATGTTGAAATACTCTATTTCAGCGACGTCTGCAGGATTATATAAATATGTATATTATTTTTTTTTGGGAGGGGCTTGGTTTTTGGAATATTTTTGAAAAAAAATCAAAAAAATTTGAAAATTTGAAAAATAATTTTTTGGGAAAAAATTCCAAAAATCCACAGCTGTTCTTTAAAAATTAATTTTTTTTACAACGAATTCCAAAAGTTAAATTTTAATTATAAAATTTTTTGGACTAAAAATCAAAAATCCATAGCTATTTACAGAAAATTTATGGAAAAAAAAAATTGAAAAATTAAATTAAAAAAAACGAAAACTCCTTAATTTGGGGGAGGGGCGGGGGGATACAGCTCAAATTAGCAATTAACAAATTAAATATTAAATTTTTGCAAAAAGATACAAAAATGAACAGTTATGTATTCACAAAAAATAAATGTTTTTGGAAAAAAAAATTTAAAATCCTTTTTTTTATAATTAGGACAAACAAAAAAAACAAAAACATTCTAACTGAATATAACACAATCCTTACACATAACTGATATGGGTTAAAGACAAAACAATGATAAGAAAACGATAATAAAAATATCAGCTTTTTTAAATTTTTTTTTCTTCGATATAAATACGTCCAAATTAATGACCATTGCCAGAAAAATTATCAATAGCTATTCTTAAAAAGTAAGCTTTCTTGGAAAAAAAACAAAATTTAAATAAATAAAAAAAAATATTTCGAAAAAAAATTTCAAATATTACATTTTTGGAGAAAAACATAAAAAATATATAGTTTTTCCCCGACAATTAAATTTAAAAAATAATTTAATTAAAAGTCCATAACCAATAACAAAAAATTAAATTTTTTGGAATAAATATTTATAAGGCCAGAAATAAATCACAAAAAAATGAAATTTTTTGAAAAATAGTTTTTTAAATTAAATTTCAACTATAAAATATTCCGGATAAAATTTCAGAAATCCATAGTTATTATTATTTTTTTAATTTGAAGAATTAAATTTTCTAGAATGAAATCACAAATTCCTTAATTTGGGAGGGTAGGCTACATCCTCTCCTGCCCTCACCCTCAGGATGCCCCTGTATTTAAGATGTCTTATTTTTTTTTTTTCAAAGTTTATTTACTTTAGGACCCAAAAAGCAGACAGTTGTCATATTTAAACGTTGTTTTCAGGTTTAACGTGGTAAAATCAATATATAAAAACCGCCAGCTGAATCTAAATTCAAACATTTGTTGACTTCTGTAATTAAAAGTTGATAGGAAAAAATATAGAGAAGGCTCTAAAAAAAAGATTTTTTCTTCCTTAATTTTCTCTTTCCCTTTTGACAAACGAGGTTACGAGTGGATGAAAAGGCTCGATGTGAGTCTTGATGGATGAAAAGTGTTTATATTTTTTATGGAAAATGTTTTTTGTTTGTATATATATTTTTTCCTTGTGGAGTCGTGCTTTTAATCATAATTACATTTATATTAGAAAGCTTTTCTACAAAAACATAAACATTCGTACAGTATCTTGATTTAATAAATCTCCTTGCTAATATTTTTTGTACGTACAAAAACAACAATCCCCCCCCCCCCAACTTTACTTACATGTTTGCAAAAAAATCATTTGCATTTTAAGAATGTTTTACTTAATTACAAAGTACTTTTAGCTAATTGCTATTTAACTCTAGGTGTTCAGTATACATTATAGAAACATGGTAGGGAAGTTACGAATACCCTCTTCAAATATGTATGTTTAAATGAATATCCTCCAAGATCAGAGATCCATGAAATAGTCTCATTAAAGAATAAGTGTACTTTTTTTTTCATGTTCATTTGAGAAATGTGTCATTTCTTCCAATATAAAGATAGGATGCATCTACATTTTCTCGGATCCAGTTCTTTTCGGATCTTTTGGCCAACTATCGAATACAGATCCGAACCCCAAATTAGTCTTATTCCTGTCTCTAATTTTAAAAACATTTTACCAGAAGTTTGTTCCCTTAATATCTGTAATGGTCTGGCTTAAAGTGTCTCATTCAAGATTGAGACCCAAGTAGGAAGCTTGATCCTATAAAAATTTGGTCAATTTCATTGTCAAAGCATCTGAAAGGGCTTCGTGCGACTACTTTATCGAACTTATTTTCCAAAATATCAAATCCAACTTAGTATTTACCAGCGTTGGTCCAAAGATCAATTCGAGCCAAAACTTGATTTGAGTAGAAGAAGGACATACCGAAAGAAGGATGTCCCATGGCACAGCCCAATTGGAGGAGAAAGCATTCAGCCAATAGGATGATGTGGTTACCATTTTCCATCGTGAATCCGTCTACTTGAGGGTTAAAGTTCACTTTTTGAGCAAAGTTTGTTTTTAACCACTTAATATCGATCTCACAGTCAAAATGTGCAATGTTACAAATGATGGCATCATTCTTCATTTCGGAGAAATGTTCTCCGGTGATAATGTCCTTGAAACCAGTTGTTTTAACGAAAATGTTACAACTAACAAAGGCATCCACCATTATTATTATCTTCTTATCCTTCCCAGGCAGCTAAAAGAGCTTTGATTTGAATCGAAAAAAATAATATCCGGATTAAGGTTACATTTTTACTGATTACTGATACTAAACAATATATAACCCAATGTTATTTTTATTCTTAAATAACAATTGTTTATAATTAGAATCATTGTTAAAATAAAATGAAATAATCACAGGATAAAACTGTTGTTGTAGATCTAGCTCCAAGCACTAATCAAGATAAATTCAAATACTACAGATGATATAGGTAATACTATTTTTTTAAATAGGATGAACTATTAAGTAACACCATAATCTGCTTACGATTCGTAAAAGTTTGAGTACCCCAAGCCTGTTCGGATCTCCAATATTACAAATTTACTTTCACCCTATTCGAGCACTTAGGATCTGGATCTAAGAACCACCCATCTTTATTAAGCAATACTTTAGCCTTATTAAGATCCGTAAAAGCTCGAAAATACGAAGCCATTTCAAATCTCCAGATCTTTTCGGATAATACAAGTTTGCTTATACTATACTATGATTTTTCGGATTCGGTTCCAAGGCATGTGTATCTCTACTCTAAGATATGAGTAAATCTTGGAAATGAAATGTTTTTATGGAGATGGGCGTTGTTCCACTCTATATCTATATACATTTTTTTTAACACTCACATGAAGGAGTGAGGGGTGTAGACTCTGAGTTCTGGAATGGGGAAATTGCGTAGCAATTTCATAGATAGAAGCTTTTACCCATGTTGATATTTTTTTAATATATACATATTTATTAGATTTGATGTTAGTTATAGTAATGGAAAAATTATGTTGGCAGCTTTGATGTACGGCACATCACTTGACAGAAATAAGGGGTGGTCCATTGAAATCTGAACACTTACTAATTCAATCATTAATAAAGGTTGAGCGATAAAAACTAAATTAATGTTTCGATAAATTAAAGTATAAACAACTACTTACAAAACAAACTGCAGCCCTCTATCTTAGGTAACAAGTCCAGAAAATGACACTTGAATGTGATTAACGAATTTCCATTCGCACGGTCCAAGCAGTTGGGGGTCTCCAGGACCACTGCCTACGCCGTAAGCAAGTCCAAAATGTTGGGAGGAAGAAGGACTCTGTCAAAAAGGCAAACTGGATAATTAGGAGTCAAAGAAAACAGTCCTGGCGGTCAATCCCTTCTTGTCCATGAGGGCCTCTGCAAGAATCTCGGGATTTCAAACCAGAATGTCAAGAGTGCTATTAAAAAAAAGTGGGTTGAAAGAGCCTTTATGGTTGGAAAGGCAACTATTGACACCAGCAATGGTAGGGACCCATCTTCTCCGTTGTAAAACTCTTCTGAATGATAATTTGGAATTCTTTTTGACACTTTTGGCCCACCTACAGCCCTAATGCCTAAACCCCTCGACTACACTTTTTCAGTGCATGTCGAGAGAAGCCTTGCAGTTTTTGTCATTTAAAAAATGAGTCCCTCAAAGTCACTGTTAGCCAACACAAGGACACCATGAAAGAGGACTACATCCACAGCGGATGCCAGGCCTCCCGTCGCCTGTAAACCATCATTACCACTAAGGGCAGCTACATTAATGACAAAGAGAGCTCAGACACACATCTATTTTTAGTATTTTAAAAAAAATTCTATTGTTAATTAATAAATTATGTCTCGTTGAAGTTTAAAATTCAAAGTGCTCAGATTTTAATGGACCACTCGGTAACTTTAAAAACCATAGTGCTACTTAAACCTGTAAAATACAGTAATGAAATGCGCATATTAGCTTATGGATATCATGGTCGTAGATAAATATTTTTCCCTTGCAAGATGTCGCTTTTGTCAGATACTACGTTTTGACATTATTCCTGATACCGTATCCAACTTTTCTTTCATTTGTAGAGTTTTACTTTGTGTATTCAGTTAAAAAGGTGGATTAATAGAGGCTGCTTAATTCGTGGTAGAGTCAATTCAAAGCTTCTAGCTGACAATTTTATTTTTTATCATTCACATCTTGAGTTGTTCAAAAAAAAAAAAGGAAAGAAAAAAAGAGTGGACGTTCCATATTATTTTGCAAAGGTAATAAAAAAAAAAAATAACGCAAACAGATTCCTCTTTATATCTGTTCAAGTAAATATTAACCACCAATTGGATGAAAAGAAAAGAAAAAAAAATATGAAACACACTTGAAAATATCATATTTAATGTTGTTTGTTACAACATATAATTTAAACACTTCTCAAACAAAATAGATTATATTAAGCTAAGACTGTATGTAAAGATGTCAGAACGAAATATAGCAAATACAAAATTTACAAAGGATTATATTTATGGGATTGTCTCACTTTTCCAATTGGTAATAAAGACATTTCATTCGTTGAAACTCTGCAATAGTTATAGGAAGAAAATTTAAATTATCAAAAATAATTCTCTTTCTGGATAGGTATAGAGATAGAACAGGTCGTGGACTCTGATCTGAAGTACCTGTATAAATATGCTCCGAAAAGATATTCTGGGGATTTTTCGGATCTTAAAAAGCTTATAGTATTGTTGAATACGAGGGTGGTTTGTAAAGGCTCTGACAAAACAAATATACAATAGTTGTTTTTTTCTCCAGCATAGTCTCCTTACAACTCGTATCACTTCTCCCAGCAATGGCATTAAATAATTACAAAATAATTGTTCACGGGACACTTTTTTTTTTTTTTTTTTGAATCAATTCCAACTCCGGGTTGAATAGTCTTCTATTTTTTAATCTATTTAATGGCTATACTTTCAAAAACAAATATTTAATGGCAGCCCGATACTCAATTTCGTCAATTTTCACAGAAACACACAAACCTCCATGTCCAAAATGGCTGAAACTTTGATGAATAACTTTCTCCAGATGATCGATATATGTGATTCGCTTTTATTTACAAGTGCTGTCATTTTAAGTTGAGGTCGGAAACTTTTCAGACCACCCTTGTACAATATACATATATTGGTTGTTAGCGGTCGATGTTGATTCTTCCTTTCCCTTAATCAGTGTTTTTAATATTGACTGGTTGGATTCTAATTAGTTCTTATTCAGCTGTGAACAATTATCAACTATTACAGAATAATAATTCCATATTTGGTAGAATTGGCCAACTACCAACTGATTTTGGGGGGTTTTCTGTTTATTTTTGGAGGAGTAACGATATGTCCAATATTATTATAACAATCATTCTAATAAAAGCTAATAGTGGGCTATTCATTTTTTTTCGAAATCAGTAAAAATGTAACCAGTAGCATCTTTGAATGATCTCAGACTAGTCAATAACTTGATCAGCTATAAAAAGATCGACCAAACTTGTGCATTCTTGACACATTTGTGGTACCTAACTGAAGAACTAGTAGAATCAAAGCTGTTTTGTGATCAAGTTGGAAAGGACACCAAAACAAAGATGCTTTCAAAATATCTGTCTTTAGAACAAACACGATATTCCTTCAATATTCATAGATATATTTTATTTAAATACATATTGTTAAAGTAAAGGACAAAGAAAGTGCGTCATAATTCTTTAGAAATTGCAATTATGTTAGAAGTAAACGTTACTCAAATTTGCTAAAATTTTGTATTTGTGTTCTATTTACCAAGCCGCAGTATCAAAATGAGGTTTTGCTGATTCTGATAATGTTGGGGGAACTGCATCACTCAAATGTAGATATTTAATTTGTTTACTTTTTTTAGAAAAAAATATTTTTTAAAATGTCCTTTTTTAAAAAAAAGCTATATACTATTTCCATATCTATGGTCTTTTTAAATTAATTATTTATTAATATATATAGAAATGGGGCTCCATCAAGAGGAAAATAATGGGGAAATAGCACTCTCCCTCTCTTCAAATTTACCATGCTCTTGATATTATCCCGTAACCTTTACATCAAAAATATTAGATACTTATATAAGTTGGTAGTTAGCAAACTCCTTCCATCTGTGGAATTGTTATTAATAATTATTTATTTGATTGTATAAAATTGTTCACAGCTTACCAATAGCTAATTCTAGTTCAACTTATAAATTAATAAAGAAAAAAAAAACAGAGACTAACCTACGGAATATTCTATTGAACATACGAGGGCTGTTTGAAAAGTTTCCGACCTCAACATGAAGATGGCAGATTTTGAAAATAAAAGCTAGTCACATCTATCTATTCAAAAGAAAAAAAACCATTATAGGAGAATACTAGGCATCATTACTTAACAAGCGTAAGGCAGATTTTCGTCTATAGAATTCTAGTTAATAGATACGAGTTATAGTTAATATGATTTTATATGATGCATTACAATTTGTGTGTGTAGCTAAATCTCAGTCAGAGAGCACTCTAGAGACTACAGTACTCCCACATGGTGCCACAAATACCATAGGCATGTGGATACACATTTGATGAGGAAGGAGGCACATATTCAGGGCCAGAAATTGCCCTTCATCCAATTGAGGAGTTTTTTGGCATTGGTCTATCTGGTGGTATATTTCTGTTGCTGTTATGAGTAGGCATTTTTGGTGGACGTAGCTCTTGAGGACCATGTATTTAACGTCATTCCTGGTCGTCTTTTTACTAATGTTGTGCTTTTTTTCGAGCTTGTGCATCGAGGTTCGAGGATTTCCCTCAAAACTGTCTTCTAAAGCACTCATTATCTCCTTCAATCTATTTATATTGTGACCCCCACACCCAGGCTTGCGTTCATAGCTGCCATCCCCCTCAAACATTTTCCTGATCCTCCAAACAGTGGACCTGTTCACTTCCACAGTCTTGACCATCTCAAAAGTTGAAGAACTCCAGATGGAGCAAATAAAGGACTCTATGTTTCTTCGACGACAGCACAAAACGACTTTTTTTAAAAGAAATTGTATGACTTAAAAAAGAAGGTCTCAAGATGTTCTTGCAAAAATGTTTATTTCATTGCTCTACGCTAATTTATTTAAGTTTAAATGCATATGTATTTAAACTTACACGCTCTGTAGAAATTAAAATAAAAAACAAACAAAGTAAAAGCTAAGAAGCTCTCCAAAAGAGTCTTCAATGAAAATGCATGATCATTTTTATATATAGACACAAAAAACCTCCGGTTTTTTTAATAACATTTGTTGGATTATGTTGTCAAACTTTACAATGCTTATATTTTATTCATGATGAAACCCATATGTAGTATACCCTTCGTGATATAACATAATGATAAATTTCCCGCTTCGATAAAGTACTTTCTTTTTCTTTATTTATGGTATTAAAAAAAATGGCCACGTTGGTACTCCATACATAACATACAATAGTCATAAACATACTACACCAAGTGAGTAAGTAAGTATATACATACAGGGTGTAACAAAGAATTCCCGCGTTTTTGATCCATCTACTTTAAATTAACATAAAATAGCCATCTTTTAAAATTTATTCGAAAAAAAAAAAATACTAAGCAGAAGATACAAATATTGAGAATATATATCACCTGTTGGCCTCAATTCGGATCCTAAATCGTGTAAACTTGTAAACTAGAGCCAAATGGAGTCGATCAAGGACTTCTTGGTGGTGTAAGATCGATCTTTATTTAGAAGTGAAGACTGCAGCCCTGTCGAGTTCAGTCTCGGTCCGGTCCAGTTTAGTTCTGCGTACAGTTCTTAAGCTTATAAATTTTGGTCCTTGATCATGTCACTCAACTGTATTTTTTTTTTTTAATCCGTTCTAGTACTGATTGTCTTGAGGACCGGTGGTCTTAGGGACCTGTTCCAAGGACTAACAGGACCGGTCCTAAGACTGGACTGGAACAAATAAATAAGAACTGACAAAACACTACTGAGGACCTCTGTTGACCTTTGACTCAATGCAGATCCAGACAAAATAATCAATTGGATTCAAGTCAAAGGAGCTAGGAGGCGAAATATCCTTGTACACTCAGTCGTAGTAGTGATCCTGGCGCAAATCTGGTGTTGTTTTGGAGATGTGACGTGGGCAAAGTTCTGTTACCAGATAGCATGTGTGTTCTTGTTAACTTTAAGACATAAGCATTGCTAATATCCAGATAGTTGTTCACCAAAATTTGGAAATTTAATAGGATTGAAATCCCCCGTGGTTGACTCCATTGTTAATTTTATGGCAATTAAGTGAAACGTTTATTTGTACCGGTTGATTGTTTACTCATCTCTATTATGCAAAGGTTGACCCGGTACTAGATATTTCACCATAAAAATCATTGCACAATGTCGTCATCATATATGCCAGAAAAATCCAGAAACATGCAGTCCCGAATTTCGTTGTTACACCCTGTAAATATAAAACGAAAAAAATATTGAGAAGGAAATTCATTTTGATTAATAAATAATGGTCTTTGAATTACTAAAAGAGGGTTGTTTATATGTACATTGTCAAGACAAGCCACTACCAACAAAAAAAAAAGAAGAACCATAGACACACGTATCATTTCTTTTATTCAACTTAATTATAGGGGATATACATAGAGGGAGCTTTGTTTGCAAATGTCGTTTTAAATTATTAATTCACTTCAAGTTTCTTGTTGTCGTATTTATTTTTTCCTTTTCTTTTTTCTCTAAGTCCACTCACTCACTCACTCGCTCAGGACTCCTAAAGGAAGAACAAGCTAATGGCATGGCTAATTCAAGAAAGGGAAAAAAGAAAAAAAAGTTCTGGCTAACCTTTTATTTCCTTAATATGTAATTAGAGTTGTTTCTATTTACCAAGATACGACAAACTAAGATTTGTTCATGTTTATTTATTTTTATGAAAATAAAAAACATGTACGTGGAAACTTTGTCATGCAAATGCCATATTCGTCAAAGGAGGGAAGGAGTCCAAGGAAAAAAGTTTTTGGCAATCACTTAATTATTTAAGAGGTTGAGTGAGGGAAAACGTTTTACATATTGTAAGGGTAATGAAAATCCACTGCATTTTTTTGGAATTGATAATCTAAAGAATACATTTTCTTTTCCTTAGCAGTTGTCATTATTATTTAATTCCTGAGTAGTGAACATCCTTTCCTAAATAGATTCAATTATATTCTAAACCTGATTCAACAGTCTTGTCTGTTCATAAAAGACGGAGAGTAACATTGAGGATTTGTTGGAGAGCCATGATTGTAACTCCTTGTTGGACTCTGAGTAGACTTGGGGATTGACATCGGAGTAATTTCCTTCTCTCCTTCATCCCCTATCACAAATGATTGCAGCTGATCTAATGAAACGTCATGAACATTATTATTTCTCTACTCCAAAACATTCTTCAAATTATCAGGCTTACCATGCTGATTTTTTAATTTTTCATGTAGGCTCTTTTGTTTAAAATGTAACACTTTTTGAAAATTCTAATGATATTTTTAAAAATATCATTAAATTTGGAAAATTTAATCACACCTTATTTACTTAATGACCATTTCTTTCTGGTGCAGAACTTTGCACAACAGAACTTTACAAAGATCCGGTCCTAGTTGACTCAAGCAGTGAGTTTGTTAACTTTTGTGTATCGGACTCTCGAAAGCTTCTCCTCGAGAAGTACAGCAATACCCAAGTCCAGGAGGGCACAGTTCGAGCTGTGGGGATATCAAAAGTCTTGACTTTCAAACTTATAGGTGAGGATTTGGCGCCGGGTCATACATTAGTCTCGATGGAAAGGCTTCAAACACTGACAAAGACCTATAGAATGCGTTCTTGCTGGTGCAAGTGTAGTTTTTTGTTTTTACTATTCACCAAAATGGAAAACTTATGATGATGGGATCGAGAATGCTGGAGATAACGGAATATCACTCCTCCCGTCATATTATAGCTTCAATAGTTTGTAATCCTGCATTACCCTACTGTTTCTTTCGTAATTGTGGAAATTGCAGAGCCACTCACTAGCTCACGGATAAATTGCTCGGTCACTTTGAGGCAAATAGTGTAGATGAAGTACAATTTCAGCTGAGGATATCAACGGATAGGTCAGAGCTTACTAGTATAGTATTTTAAATACAAAATTTCCTCGAAATATTTTATGACAAAGGAGAAAAGCTGACAAGACACGACTTCATTGCTAAGGCACTAAAGTAATTTTTTTGAATAAAAAAAAATCTGAAGTTATGGAAGGTGAATTTGTTGTAATTGGAGACTTTTCCGAAAATTACAGCATTGTAGAACAAGATGCTGCTCAAGGTTTTCATTACAAAAAAAAATTGGAATCTTTGCCATAACTCATTCACAATTATTTCCGAGTACAACTGTCATTATATAGTTACAGTACATTTGTTCCAGCGCATCCTAATAGGATATTTGAAGGCCACGTTCGGATTTATACAAAAGATGTATTACTTTTCCAACGGTTGTGCAAGTCAATACAAAAGTTGTGAAAAGATTTTAAACCTGATATGTCACGTAGTGAATTTTCATATCCCTGCTGAGGTGCATTTTTTCGCCACTAGTCATGGCAAAGGGCCAGCGGATGGAGTCGGAGGGACAATTAAAAGAGAAGCCACAAAAGTCCTTCGCCACCGATTCGAGAATCAAATCACTAAACCGATTCATTTGTTCGGGTTTGTTTCTAACCACTTAAAATCAATGAAGTGTGAATTTTATACACATGCTGACTACAAAACTGAGAGAATATTAAAAAAAAAAGAGGTTGAACAATGCGAAAACCATATCAGATACCCAGAAGCTTCATTGACTTATACCTGAAACAGATATCCCTTAGAGTTCTGGAGTACAGCGACGCAGCGGTTCATACAGGATACTACATTGGGAAATCATAAATCTGCTTTACATAATCTTATACAATTAGCAAAACGTATATTTTAGTCCTTTGAAATAATAAAATATTTTATTTTGATAAATATGATAAATGATTCAATTACATATATGACAAGAATATGAATATTTAAAAGTTAGAGGGGATAGAAAGGAAGAAAAATACAGAATTACACATGTTTTTAAATAAAAAGACGGAATTTACTATTTTGACGATTATGACCTTTTCCAGTTATAGGGCTGAATGAAGGGTATCTCATTGAGATTCCACTCTAATTTTTTGCACACCTATAGAATATGAGCGAGTCAAAGTTCTTACAAAAAATTGGCAAAATCACTTTTGAAGCATGGCTGGAGCGCCATTATATATATTTTGCAAAAATATTTTCATAACTTTTTTTGAACATATGTAATTTTTTTATAAGATATGAATTGAAGCTGGTACACTTAAAAATATTTTTAGCGGGAAAAAAATGAAATCGGTATATTTTAAATGGAGTTATGGCTTACTCAAGTTCCAAGGTATTTCGAAGGGGCCAAATTTTGAGGAAGTCCCAAACAGGCCCTCACGCCTTCATAATTCTAAAATTTTACACATGTTGTTTCTTTGACGGGAAAAACATCCTGACCAAAATTTATAAAAATTGGTTCTGACCTTGTCAAAATTTAAAAAAATTGTGTACACTTGAAATGGAATCCCAAAGATATCTTGTTGTCATTAAGGTGTAAGTCTTGATTCCCCAAGAAGCACATGATGGTTTGGCTGCTGTCAATTTCACAAGCAATACTATTGAAGGTCAACGAGCACACACATTGGTTATTCCTTTAGACTTATATGTCCCATATCAAGAATTAAACAATACTGAGGACAGCTTTAGCAAATACAAAATTCTGTTCAAATTAACAACCAGAAAAAGCTGCTCTAACTATTTATCTAGAACAAACTATGCAACCTCCGTCAATTTACATTTCAACATAGATACAAGTTTTGACCTCAATATCTTGGTAACCCTGATATTTATATTTTCGAAAGTGTAATCATCATATTTAGCTGACAAATCTGTATAAGAAAGAATAAAAAAGCCATGAGACCATGAGACCATTATTGTATGCCTCTGTGTCGGGCACACTTCCAATTACCTAAATAAATCCATAGATAATGATGCTAGAGAGCTTAAATTGATGTTAACAGATTCAGTATTATGTTAGATGTTTAATTTGGAGCGGTTTGTCCAAATCGGATATTTGAAACTGGATTTATTCTGGAAAAAATAACATTTTTAAGACATTTATGTTTTGGGCAAAGAAAATGTAGACTCCTAACCTGCTAGATCTGAACACCTTGGACTACTATGGGTAGAGGTCTTGTAGAAATAGTCTAATAAACGTGCAAATAACATTTTTGACTCCTTGCGGGCTTCCATTCTCGAGGAAAGGGCTAACAGGAAAATGAGTTTTTCATCAAGGCTTGTTACAGGTTCAAAGCCAGATTGAAAGCTAGGGTTGAAGCTGGAGGTGGTTGGTTTGAGTGATTGACTTCACTATGGACCACGTCATGTAAAAGCAAAAGGCTTGTGAATTTCTGATTTTATTTTGGGAAATAAATTGTAATGTATATTATCCTTAAAAATTACGGATTTAAAATTCACAGCTTGTAGATTTCTCGAGAGTCCTGATATTGCATCACCTCATGAACAAATATTCGTATATGAACAAATTAAATTTCTCATATCCAATCAAAAAATGATTTTTAAAACAATATTCCACTAGAATAATCTTCATAAAACAGTGTCAATTCAAACATGTTATTGTGGGTGAATGAACCGACCTTTTCCTGAAACGGAGATGAGAAAAATAAATATTTATATATGTGTCTATAATTAGTTGTAATTATACAGACTAATTGGCGTGAGTTTGTCGTGTCCGAGTCTCTCACAAGATGATTTTCTTTGAGAAAAAAAAGAGGAACGTAAAAACATTATCAATCATTTCGAAAATTATGAAGAGGGGGAAATTAAAATTTGTTGAGGGAATCAAAGGATAATTCTAAGAAAATATTTATTTCAATCATACAATGTCATACGGATTTCAACAGTAGGACAATATTTTTGCACAAAAGTTTCCTGCACAAATCAGAAAATACCGAGTGGTCCATTAACATCTGAACACTTTGAATTTGAAGCTTCAACAAGATATAATTTATTCATTAGCAATATAATTTCCACAAAATTAATACTATAAATTGAGCTTTCTAATCATGAATGTAGCTGTCCTTAGCGGCAATGATGGCATCCAGTTGGTGGTGGAAGGACTAGCACATGCTACAGATGTACTTCTCTGTCATGACGTCCCAGTACTGACTGATAGTGGCTATGAGGCTCTCGGTGTTTGGATAACGAACACTGCAGGCCTTCCTCCTGGCATACATATAAAAGATATAGTCGAGGGGTTTTGGCATCAGGGTTGTAGGGGGGGGGGGCAAAAGTGTTTGTACCAAAAGGGAATGTAGTTGGTCAACCATTTCTGTGCCTTTTGAGGTTTGTACAGGTGACCATCCTGCTGGAAAACAATATTTCCATCAGAATAGTTTAACTGCACCCACGACAAAAGGTTCTCATTCAAGGCAGTCACATAGTCGCACCCCGTGAGCCTGTGAACGACCAGGAAACAAACAAGAGGAGCTGCCTTGCTGTCAGAGGCCACAATACCAAAGGGCATAGTGGAGGCAGGGTGATTTGTGGTTCTAAGTATCCTTGTTGATTCACCAATCTCTCGAAAGCTTAAGTACCTTTAATTCTGCCTCTTCCAGTGTCAAGGAGTGCGCGAATGTAAATTCGTCGATTACGTAAGTGTGGGATTTTTTCGAGTTGTATGTAAGCTTTACAGCTCAAATTTGTTCGCTTTGTAACTAATTATATATGATTTAATATATCGGAATATGAATTAAATTCATTCACTCAATCTTCAATAATTACTGAATTAGTAAGTGTTCAGATTTCAATTGATTTTTTTGATCGATTAAGGATGAGAAAAGTAGGATGATTAGAGAAAATATCTTATACTTTCCATTGCAATAGTTCATGTTAATCTACAATATGAAAATAAGATTGTATTAATATGTAAAAACGTATTAAGATTACATTTTAGGTAATGATATATGCATATAACTAGGCAATTAAGGGATAGATTATTGATATACAGTTAGGTTTAAGTCCTTTTTATTTGTTGATCCTATTTAAACATTATTTTACTTAATATTAATGAAAAAATGTTTTCATTAGTACAAAACTTAGTTGTTTAAGCCCCCAAAATGGTCGACATCAACAATGCAGGCGTCATGTGAAAGCACTCTATATATAGACCTAAGCATTGAATATTATCTTTTTGACGAAATAATACATTGACGATAAAAATGTAACAAAACAAGACGAGTGCAAAAATTGATGACGAAATTAACTTTATCACAGGATAGAAGTAAATTAAACATTAATTATCTTCATTCAAATATATATTTTTTCGTTATTTTTTTTTGGAAACAACGCTTTTGGGTGCATGTCGAGGGGGGCATCAGTGATGTAGGTGGAAAAAAGAGACAAAAAAGAATCATTTACAAGTTTATTTTATTGCTGGTGTCAAAAGTGGCCTCTCCAGGCTACAATGGTATTTACAATCTCTTTTTTATAGCTCTCTGGATAGTCTGGTGTAAAATCCCAAGATCTCTTGCGTGGACCCTCATGGAATTGAAGGGATTGGCAATGGCTGTTTTCTTTAACTTATCTGGTTCTATTGACCTTTTTGAGAGAGTTGTTCTTCTTCTCCAATGTTTCAAGGATGCTGATGGTGTAGACGTTGGTCTTGTAGATGCCCAACAGCTTGGAGCATGTGAATAGAAATTTGTCGCTCCCGTTTAAGTGACATTTCTCGACTGGTACATGAGCTTGATAGCTACAGTTTTGTGACTAATTTTTTATGCTTTAACATATCGAAATAGGAATTGATTTAAATTACTCGACCTTCATTAATTATTGAAATAGTAAGTGTTCAGATGTTATTGGACCACCCGGTATATAGTATACAAGGTGTGCAAGCTATCTATGCCTCTACTTTGTGTCATTTTTTAGAAGGGCCGTGCTCTCAGGCAGCTGGTTTTTGAGTTGTTGTTTTTTTGGCAATATATATTCAAACTTGGAAAAGTAGGGAAAAAATTGAATCAATTTACGAATTATTTATCCAAATATTTGGAAATGCGCGGAGCCCTCCTTTTGGGATTCGCACCCAGAGCGACAAAAAACATTTTCATGAACTCTGGGACTGAGTGAGACGTTCGTTCGCAGGGTTATGAGAGAAACTGCGGCTACAGCACGACTAGACTCCCTCTCATCTCCCCAAAAAATTATTTATGGGCTCAAAGACTATTTTAACGAGTTCATTTCATTGAATTTTTGAGCTCCAAACTCAAAACGCGTTTTTTGTGTAAGACGCTATAGAAAGACGAACCAACCAAATCTCTTGCAACACCGAAGACAAAATTATCAGACGGATAAAGATGGAATTCAAGGATTTGCCAAGTGGCAAAGGCCTTCTTGTACCTTCGAACTCGTATATAGAGTGTAATTGTGGCTGGATGTGATTTTATCGAATAAAATAAATTAGAATCCATCGAGCCTTCATTATTTGGTTTTATTATTTTCATTTGATAAATGGTAAGATAGAAAATTCCCTTTAAAAAAACCACTATCCGTGGCACAGATTGCTTGCACACCCTGTATATCCAATGCTAGTTTCTTAATTATTAATTTCAGTGTTACCAGCCTATTAAGTCTTTAAAAAAGATTAATATTCTAAAATGAGAGGGATAAAGGAGAAAATAATTCCTTTTCATATAAATATCCACAAAAACCGGCAGTCAGTTACTTTGAATAAAATAAATTCTCTATTCCTGAACAAAAACTCAAAAATCTTTATTTAAAAACACAACTTTGTTCTTAATAATAGAGCAGATTCTAATAGACATGTCCGTTCATTATTTATATGGGGTGCAGCCCATTTTATTCTTGAGGTGATATTCTACAGTTTTTCATGGCTATCATTATTGGATTGCCCGCCATAATTCATCATAATTGAATAAAACGGCATTAAAGCTGCCATTTTTTACTTCATAAAATGAACAAACTTGTAATAAACCTTGATTAAACTCCATCAAATGGCTTTAAAAATCAAAAAAGACACAACACCTACATTGAATACTTCTTGGTGTAAATCATAAACAAAGTAATATCTATTGAAAATTCCAATCAAATTATTGTTATTTTTTTTATCCTTTATGGACGAGACAAGTAGGATAATTGGAGGAAAAGAATCATTCCTCCCATTGCTATAATTAACTTTTTATCGACAATTTGGAAATACTCCATGCGTCTTATTTAACTTTATTCTGAAGATTACTTTTCAAACCAAACTTCATTAAAAACTAGTTGGTGAAGATAGTGATAACTAAATTAATTTACTTTTAGTGAATTATAACTAAATCAACATTTTTTGTCAATATGTACCTTCCTCAGACTCAATGACGACCCCTGCACTCTTACTATGGTCCATGCAGCCTTGAAAGCGTACTCCAAAGAACTCACAAACCCGTGTGGGTTGTTGCAGGCAGCTCCCTCAATCTTTACTTTCCCAAAGTTGACTATTTTCCCTAATATTAATGAAAAAAAGATTTTCATTCTTATAAAACTTGGTTCTTTGGGCACCGAAAATGGTCAACATCTACAATGCTGCGTCACATAAAAACACTTGATTGCATCATCATTACACAATATTAATATTATTAGACTTATAAACTGTTTGACGGAAAAAGAAGAAAAATGATTTTTATCTTTTAAACAAGAGAAAGGCTTTCAGACTTTGAGGTGTTGGATTAAGAGCATTAAAATTTATGAAAGAGAACAAAACCAAAAATACCTTATTTGTATTGTTGTCAGTTCTCGATTAATTTGTCTCACTTGATATGTCATGGCTATTTCATAATTCATTACTTTTGATAAATAAACGAAGTATTAGTCATTAATAAAAACATTTTTGGGTATAGATATTGGAGTAGTTTTAGCCAATGTCCTTATTTGTTTACTTCTCTCCCTCCTCCCCTGTTACAGCTGATTGTATCTGAGCTCCTCCTTCTCAGGGGTACCATGCCCATTTTACACAGGTTTTTCATCACTGTTCGTGAGTTATAATTAACTCTATATTTTCTATTAAATGAGTATATTATCTCCTATACATATATGACCAAAATTCTAAAGAGCTTTTATAAAACTATCACAGAGCACAGATGTTATTTGATATCGTTGTTATTTTTATATTACACTATAAGTAGAATATTGAAAAATTGGTAGTTGTGGAAGATGTCATTTAATTTAAACACTGACTATGATTAGGAATTGACGTTTATCTATTTTGTAATGATTCATAATAAAACTTAGGTCCAGAGATTTACATAAAATTAATTGAATGATTAATTGATTATTTATGAGTAAATTTGATGGGTTAGGATGGAGCTTCATTTATTCTGAAGTAGAAGTTGAGATATTGAACACTTATCATAATTATAATTGGGATAGTTTTATAAGAAGGACATCATAATCATACAAATTTTCATTAATATTCTGATTTAAAGACGAAAAATGTGATAATATTTATGAATTTAAGTATAATTATAAAATTTCCCCTCCGCTCATTCTATTTTAAATATAGAAAGTTATTCTCTTTATAGCAGTAAATCATTTTCTCCTCGATAACTATATCAGAGGCAGCGCATGTAAAAAGAGGACAAAAACTACTTCTCCTCAACCTAACCATTTTATTATAGAATAGAAGGGACATCCGTAGGAGGAGGCTGGAGTGGCTATAGACCCCACCCACCCACCTCCTAAAATATACAAATTTCCTAAAATTAAATTAATTTTTTTTTTCAATATTTTTTTTTTTTTCTGCCTTTTTCATTTTTCCAAAAATGTAACTTTGAAGTCAATTTTTTTTTTCAAAAAAACCAACAGTTTTTTTGAAAATAGCTATGGATTTTTTGAAAGATTTTCCAAAAAAAATTTAATATTTATAATTTAATCGTTGAGATTTTTTCTAAAAATTATTTTTTTTTGGAGCAGCTGTAGATATATCAAATTTTTTGTGAATAGTTATAGATTTTTTACTTTTTTTTTTTGAATAACTGTTGATTTTTGAAATTTTTGGAAATAATTTTATAATAGATTTCCTTTTTTTTCAAAAAAGTAAACATTTGAAATTTCCTTCGTTATTTTTTTTTTTCACAAAAATGTACTCTATAGAATTGCAATTTTGAATTTTTTTTGCATTTAATTTTTCAATTTTTTTTGTGAATTTTTGTAATTTAACTTTTGATTTTTTTTTTGTCCGAACAATAAACTTTTGAAATTTTGTTGGAGGAGCGGTAGGGTTTTTTAATTTTTTTTCCAAATAAAAGTAATTTTTGGATTTAAAAAAAAAAAAAAAAAATCGAAGAACAAGCCCTCCAAATATAATCCTGTGGACGCCCCTGAATAACTATTACACCTAGCCAACCAAAGTTTGGAAATAATGACCCTTTGACCCCTATGTTTCCGGCGCAACTATATCCGATCAACATCGTGTGCACCATCAATCGTTTTTTTGTTTTTTTTTCATCATACTTTTGCTTTTACTCGGGGCTGTTCTTGCTCATAAATATTCTTTATGGTTCGGTTTAATACTTTTCTTTATGAGATTTAACATATGACGGAGCTAGGGATTCTAAATTACATAATTAACCCCTAAATTTTTTAATAGGTAATTTACCTTCTATATGAGTCCTTTTTTTTCTTTTATACTTCTTAGTTTTATGAGAAGCTCATCCATAAGGTTAATAGAAAGGGAATTATCATCATCGTCGCCATTTTGATCATTTTATATTATATTATATAACTATTTTGCTTTTCATTTTATGCGAGGGAATAAATTTTAATAGAATTATAAAAAAAAGGTTCCCTTCTCCTGGACTGACGAAGATGAAGAAATTGCAAAAAAGAAGAAAAAAAGCAGAGAAAGAAAGGGATTTTAATACTATTTGCAAAAGAAAAAATAACACCATAAAATAGTTTTGAGAACGAAAAAAATAGGGTTCATATTAAAGGGCCGACGTCTATAGTATCTTTAACATCATCATCCCTTCATGCGGATATGAGTAAATAATATATGGAAACACATCTAATCCATCCATAAGATGTGACCAGGAGGAGCTGTTTATATGGTCAATTTAATGGACTCATTCTTTCTTCAAAAAATAACAACAGCGAATAACAAGGATCTGATCCGAATAGAACGTATATTGTATTGTATTTAATATATTGTCGATCTGTATTTAGGACTGCAATGACGTCCAGTCCAACTTGACGATCCTTAATGGATGTAAAATTGATCCCGTTTGATGTCAATGAGGGTGAAAATTCCGTTATATAACACGGAATTACCTTTATTGAATCACGCAATCTCTCATCTGTAAAGAAGCTAAAAGAAGCATCTATATAGTCAGCCAAATAAGTCAATCACATATAATCATTCTAATATTATTTAACTACAATTTCTAAAATGAATTACATTTGCAAGGGGGTATATTGAAATCTGACCACTTACTAATTTGCTAATTAATGAAGGTTGAGTGATTTCAATTAATGATATATTAAAGGATAAATCATTAGTTACAAAACAAAACAAACCTGAGCTCTGTAGCTTACATACAAGTCGAGAAAACTTAAACGTAATCCATTCGAGCAATGAAAGCAGTTGGGGGTCTCCAGAACCATCGTCTATGCCGTCAGCAAGTCCAAACCGTTGAAGAAGAGTAATTTCATTTAGGCTAAACTGGACTAGAAATAGTTAACGAAAAGTGTCCAGGCTAATCCTGTCAAGTCCATGAGGGCCCATGCAAGAGATCTTGGGAGTTTACACCAAACTGTCCAGAAAGCTATCAAAAAGGGTTTGGAAATATCCTTGTCAGAGTGAAGAGACCACTTTTCACACCAGAAATGAAAGAAACCCATCTCTTCCGTAGCAAGAATCTTTTAAATGAGTCTTTTGAACTCTTTTTTCATGACATTTTTGGACCCCCTACAACGCTAATGCCTACCCCTCGACTACACCTTTAGTGTGCATGTTGAGGAAAAGCTCTTGTAGTGTGATCCTTAAAGAAATTGTCAGCCAGCACTGGGACGCTATGACGGAGGACTACATTCGCAAAGGGTACCAGGCTTTCCGCCACCACCTGGAAGCCATCATTTCCGCTAAAGGCTACTATATTAGTGGTTAAGAGAGCTCAGGCACACATCTATTTATAGTATTAATTTTATTGAAATTAAATTGTTTTTTATCTTGCTGAAGTTTAAAATTCAAAATATTAAGATTTTAGTCTATCACTAGGTATATATATTTTATCTTCATATTAAATCTACATAGTATTTTATTCGATACTTTATTACCTATAATATTGCTTCGTAATATGTTATTTTATTTGTAAGACCATATCGGCGTCAAATTAGGTTGAATAAATGAGATAAAAATTGTAAACTATAACTAAATTTCTTGGTCATCTTAACTCATGCCACAAATTTGAATAAAAAGTCGATAAATGGCTCAAATATGTCTATGAAAAATTAGACTGCATGTAGGAGTTGTGTTCAAAAACTAAGATGGCTTTCCCAATTTCTCGAGCAAGGTACATTTGGTACATTCGATTTTTCGTTTTTTTTTATGTTAGTACACTCGTCACGAACATATATTTACTGTTTCAGCTATATAATATGATTAGTTTGTTTGTGAGAGGCATAACAGTTAGAAGTATTTTGCAAGTTCCGTGTTTTTTTGCTATTGAAAAACACGGATCAAAGAATTCGCATCAAATTTTCTGTAAAAAATAAAATTAAGTGCTCTAAAATACTTGAAATGTTGAAAATTATTATTGAAAACCATCGAATAACTATGGGAGAAGTTGTTGAGGATATTAATATATATCAGTTGGCTCGTCCCATAAAATTTTTTCGAACGTTTTGAGCATGAAACGAGTGTCAGCGAAATTTGTTCCGAAACTGCTTAATTTTTTGGCCAAAAACAACAAACACCCAATCCACTGGATTTAGCCCCATGTGACTTTTTTTGTTCCCAGAACTGAAGAAACCTATGAAAGGACTGAGATTTGCAACGATGGAGGTGAGTAAGACTGCATCACTGGAAGAGCTTAAGGTCACCGGGTTGTCAGAAAGTCTTGGAACATAATGAAAGTTGAACAATTAATTACACCTAGCGGCTGTAAATAAAATTATATAATTTTTTTAAATTCGAACTTGTTTATTACTCCTTAAAGAACTTTATGTATGAATTTGAGCACCTTCAGCCTCAATCACACGCTCCACGCAACCCAGAACGCTTTGCTCACGTTGACAATGTAGTGCTTCGACATTGATCGCCAATCTTTCTCAACCGATTGATTTAGCTACTCAATACTGCTGTGACGTTATTTACAGGCTTTGATTTCAATGTACCACCAGATGCTTTATTCAAGGAGATTCAAGTCGGGGCTCTATGGCGGCCATAAATACATTGGACATAACTTCACTTTTTTTGCACGATTTTTCCCGTATGTACATGAGTCCTGTCCTGGTGATAGCAATAATTGCCTCTCTTTTATTGTTCTTTGATGTAACAAACCTAGGGAAGGAATTTTGTTTGCAAAATCATGAAGGAGTCCTTTTTAATCATTCTGTATCCGAGGGGGAACCAAATTGGCTTCATTTTGTGACTTTCAGATGAAACAATGCCGAGCATCATTACTGAGAGCGGATGTTTGGTTGTGGATACTTCACAAAGGTAGCAGTTGACTTTTACAAAACATAAAACCCGATCAGTTTGCCTATTGGACACAGGTTCCACTGTGAATGTCTTCTCGTCCGAGAAGAACAAAATTCGCATTCTGTTATACCTCAGGTAATTGTAACCTTTTTGCACCGATCAAACTGTTATTGTTGAGTGAGCAAGTGTCGTTCAATATGTCGGAGAGACTTGTCACCAGCTTTTTTTTACGGCATTGGACACTGTGGAACGGCTTCGCCAATTCCGTCATCTTCAAATTTTTAGAAAAGCTTATATTACCGTTTCAGGCTTTAATTTGATCGATTTTCCGCCTCCATGATGATCATTGATGTCTTCACCATTGTTAAACTTAACTTTGATCCTCCAGACGGTGGTTCTGCAGATATTAAGGGTCTTTATAATATCAGAATTGCTAAATCCGGCTCAGACTAAACGAGCTACTTCTTTCTATTTTTGCTCAATTTTTGTTAATATTTATCCTAGAGAATTGGTAAAGAAAGCGTTCAAAAGATAAACAATCAGCTGTAATTTTTCATTAATGCAACTTTTTCGCCCTTCTATACCGAAAAGTATTTATGAGGAGTGCTTCGAGGATTGGAAAAAATGTTGGCACAAGTGTATTGTATCTGAGGGGAATTACTCTTTTTCTTGATTTTGTTCAAAATTGTTTTTATGTTGACGCACAAATGTAATCCAGACTCCATTTTGAAAAAGAAAATCATATTCCAACTTAGGTTTCTGTTGACGTGTGTCACTTATTTTTCATACAATATGAATAGTTTACTGTGATTAACAAATGAGGCGCATTTGACACAGTTCTTTTACTCTCTGAGTGTTACTCTTAAAGTTTCAAAATACATGATATATATACACAATATTGCCTCTGGAAGGATGTGGCAAGTAGTTCTACCATTAGTTTTTTGGTGGTATGATGTGGAAAAATAAACAAACAGATTGTTTCTTAAAAATAATAATAATAATTAATCCGTCTTCTCATGATTTGCATCATAAGTTTACTTACGACTTATGGTAATGTAAGATTTTAAAACTTTATTTTCCTTCCTGGGGGTTATTTATTTTTTGGTGGATTTTAATTAAAAAGAATAAATTAGAAGGAAAGAAAAAAGGATAAAATTGATAATGTCCCTTAAAAGTACTCACATAGAGGGCGCTGTGAAAATTGTTGTCATCGAGTGTCCTCTTTTTTTTTATTGAACTTAATTTAGTATTGTGTATTATTTACTATTTTTTCAAAAATAGTAAATCATGAGCTTTATGGTAGTCTGTTTTTTATAATTATTCGTATAAATTTTGAATTTAATTTGATTTTCACAGTCTACATCACAATTTAAAATCATCAGGGTTAATGAATCACCCATTACTGCTGATTATATCTGTATACAGCACAATTAGTAATAATTTAAATATAGAAAATTGTTTGGCTGTATAGTATAAGATTATTTTTAAATTCTATTGAATATTACAGGTCTTGTATGATTCTAAAAAACCACTATTGATAAGTGAAGTAATTAATTATACGATTTATATAATTAGTAAATATTTAATTTGCATGAACAAACTAAATATACAGAGTTGGACTTTCGAGACTCCTGGTCTTCACAGCCCCTGCAGAAGGTTGCATTGGGTCTTCGTGAATGGGGACAATCCCAAGCCTCCTATGATGGCCCTCCTAATGGCCCTAGCAGCTACGGAGAAGTAATTGGCTAGGAGATTCATTGATTTTGGTGGGGTCATCCTTGGCCTTTTTCTCCAAGGTCGACAGGAACTTCCTTCTTTCCTGGAAAGGTCTTCGCCATCATTCTTCATCTTATAGACCTTGAAGGCCAGGCTCATGGAGCACTTGACAATGTCCATAGTCCTCTCCACCTCAACTTCAGCATCTAGAAGATCTGAGATGGGCTGCCTTTTGGTTCACCCATGATGACGAGATGACGAAATGTTTATTATAGTTTGTTTATGCACAAAAGATTACTGAGCCAAATGTCAAAAAGTAATCACAAAACCTTCCTATATTAATGAGAAAATTAACACTAATTTTCAATCCACGTTTTGCTTCTCAACCCTGTATATATATTATCCGCATGGAGATGTGACAGTTTGTAGCTTGTTGTTTAAACTAGTTGTTTTTTAAAATGGTGCATCCTGTGAAGAGTTTTCAGAGCGCTCTATTTGTGAGTAACATACCAATCTATATTAATCAAGCAAAGTGTGTCTGTATGTTTCTCTGAATGTATGTTGGAATGAAAAGCAGACATTTTTAATGTAAGAAATAAAGATATAGTTATAAAAATGAAATATTGCATGCGTTTTGCATGTAACATCGACTGTATAAACAAAGTGCATTGTATTTAGTGCTCCTTGATGTATATTATATACATATTTTTGAACTAAGAAATAACAATGTAGCTTTATCAATGAAATTTCGGTGGTGTTTTTGAATGTAACATGGAGCATATATATAGGATGCACTCTATAAAGTGCTCCCTGATGTATATCTTGAGTTGACATGTTTGTAAGTAAAAAAAAAGGGGTAGGAAAAAAGCGGGAGAGATACATATGCTACTATTTAATTAAGATCCTTATTAATATCAGCTGTATATTGCATGATTATGGAGGAAATGAATTACTACCATGAAGGGAAGAACCTTCAACATTAAAAATAGCATAGTGCATGCAAATATTGTAACTACATTTAAATTCATTTATATCCCTTTTTAAAAGAATTGACATCAAAGATAGGCGAGAATACTTACTTCAGAGGGAGAAGTTAACACCACGACGACCGATTAAATAATGAGCCAAAAAGAAAAAAGAGCACACGCAACAACCCTTTCTCCTTTTTTAATTTTTAAGTATAATTTTTTCATTACAATCATTTCAACTAAATGTATATAACAATATTGTTAATTTAGTTAGCTTTTTTCTTGGTAGCATCGAGCGTGAATAGCTAAGGCTCAGCCAGGTAGCGATCTAGAGACTAAAGTACCCCTGACTAATCACCCATAACGTCATATTATTATTTTTTTTCGAACTTCGTGTTAGTGTGCTTATGAAAAACGGCGAGTAACACTGAGGATTTCTCCGGGTGTTATCTTCTATATTTTTAAAGCAAAGTGTGTCTGGGTGACGATGCTTAACAACCCTTGGCAATACCGAGTGCTACTCCTAGTATTTTATATTAAATAACTTTTCCTTGGGGAGTTGAATAACATTGCCGCAAGAGAGCCACACTCTCAGCTACTTTGTTTTCCAGCTAATATGAGTCAACAACGCTCGTGTCCTATTATTTTTATATCAAATGAGGCATAATTAATTATATTTTTCAACTACCAAGGCGCCATTTACATTAATATAAAGGAGAAAAAGTCGAGTACTGAGATTTCTCCGTTAGTATAGTACAAATCTATTTCTTGTGACATCATTTAAGCACTGTTGGGAAAACACATATTGTGACTATAATTACAGAACTCTTATTTTTGATTCCGAGTAACATACCTACTTAAAGCATAGAGAAAATTTCCTTATCTATTAAAAGACATTTCATGGAAACACGTATGTTAACTAAATTTAGTCTCTTTATCTTTCAGTTCCCAAACATGGTAATAGTATCGTCATAACGCTATAAATGGAAATAAGTATGTACTATTAATGACTCAGTTAAAACAGTATAGGACATACTTTCAAAGTGCTATTTTAATTAAACACAAACGTGGTTAATTTTTTACTCAAAATCTATTCTTCGGCTTATTATTGTCAAAATATATATATATACAAATTATTCCCTTTAATCCTTTAAAGGACCTGAAAATTAAATTTAAAGTAGCTAAAATAGATCATCACATTGAAAGAATGAGAAATTGAGGGATTTTATTGTTGAATAGGGCCGTATTGGGTTCAAAATAAGTCTCTTAAATCAAATAAAAGTTTTGAAGTATGCCTAAAATTATTGGGTATCTGAACTCATTCCACAAATTTGAATACAATACAAATAGTTTACTCAAATATGTATATAAAATATTGACTAGTTTGTATTGTATACATGGGTCATTCCATGAAAAATTTTCACAAAGAACTGGATTTGTCTAAAATTTGGTAAGCAATATATATGCAATTATAGGCAAGTGTAGTATATCATTGAAAGGCTATAAATTAGCTTAACAATACTTATGTTTATATATTTATGACTTTTTTAATGAAAAAAGAAGAAATCATGACCTTACTTTTTACCCTAAATTTTCCAAGGTATATGGGCTTTGATTTTTTTTCCAAACTTTAACCATATAACGGTAGAATTTTGCATGGGTGCCGCTTTTGAACCTGGTCAGGATAAAACAGGGATGCCCATTTTTGTGGGGATCATATAAGGGGGCTTATTCTACACCCTAAAAACAAAAACTGGGTTTTGGAGCTCAAGGAGAACTAAATAGGTAACAACTAAAAGAATAAGAACGTTTTCTAAATTTATTCAAAATCAAAAAAGTATGGAGACAAAAAAAAAAAAAAAAAAAACAGTGAAAATTGAACTTCGTTTTTTTTTTTTTTTTTCCAGCTACAAAAAAAAATGGATTTCCAATGAAATATTTGTTTGGAAATTCGTTTGCGTATAGATTTGGCAAATAAAAATGGATTATTAACTGTCATTTCTTAATAATTTTTCCTTTCTTTATCCAACGTCAATTTTCAACTTTTAAGAAAAAATGCCACAAAACGATGCATTTTGGACATATAATTATAAACCTCAACAGTTAAACATAGTTCTTTTAATTTTCGGAACATTTTATTACATAAATTTTGCAATATTTGCAAAAATGAACCAGTTTTGAAGAGTGGGTATTATTTTGACGACATTATTCTCTATAAATGATTTGTTTGCAATAATCAAAAAAATCTTGATAGGTTTATGTTTCTCTTTACAATGCCAATAAATGCTATTAACTACTTTTCTTACAAAAATAAAAGATGGACTTCTCATCTAGACAAAAAATTCCATACCTATCTTGGTTTATAATATGAAGTTTATACCACAATTTTCTTTTAAATTCATAATAATTCATTTCATATAACATACAGGCTTTATACTATCATGCCCGTAAGAATACCTTAATGCTCGCCTAAGCAACGTGGGGTAACCCTTGACTAGTATTTTCATATAAAGGGGTATGTTCAATGAAACCTTTTGTTTCATTTTTACTATATAAATAAAGTAAAAAATTTATAAATTATAATTTTATTCCTAACTCCATGAATTTTCCACTATACAGTTTGAGTTTTTTATTTTTAAGGATTCTGCCATATCAATGTATTGAATCCCCTGTCTGCTATCCATGTATTTAAATAATTGGGTGGAGATACCCAATATACGTACATAGCATAATATGTTTGGTCACACAGATATTATTTATTGTTTGACTCCACAATTAAAACTTTTTACCCTCCCCCCCCTCTCACATTCCATTATTTTATATTCTTTACTTATTCCATAGTGAAGTGCAAACTGAATAAACAATCAGGGTAATCCTTGATGACAAATAATCCTTGATCTTCATTGAAATGTCATTCATCTTTTATTCTCTATTTTCTTTGAGAACAAATAAGAAGTAGTCTCTACCTGGAGCTATTTTTTAAGGGGCAATGCGATTGAAAATATGTAAATACGTAAAAATAATCAAAAAATATTTGTCAAATAAAAGTTATTTTGTGAGAAACGCATCATCATCATTGCATCTTTGAACTTTTCCTCTTTCAAAACGAGAGGGGTGAGAGAAGAGCCCAAATTAAGAGGGGGGGTATAAGGGGCTCTGGTAGACTTTTGCTTTTTGATAATTATCACGATTTGTACCAGTCAAGAAGGTATAAGTACATGATGGATGAGACGCAGAAGAGATGAAAAAAGCAGAAGAGAAACTCTCAACCTTTCGTTCTTCAAAAAAGAAACAAGAATTACCTTTTTTTTTTTTTTGTTTTTGTTTTTGTAGTTGACCAATGTTCCCTAACCATTATAATAGTCTTGATTAAATGTTACTTCACCAACACAAAAATATCCAGAGTGGGACATTAAGCTGGCCGCAATGTGCCTCCCGAGTCACGAGTTGGACATCCCTGCTCTAATGACTAGTTATTTACTCATATTATAACCTAAAATTTATTTAAACAAATGTTATTACATCGTTATACAATCTTATTTCCATATTGTAGATTAATATTAACTATTTGAATGGAGAGTATAAGTTATTCATCTTTAATCATCCTACTTTTCTTATCCCTTATCGATCAATAAATAGCAATAATTGTACAAATCTAGCCATTTTTAGCAATTTTTAGTACATATTACTTTGATTGATCTAATTAGAATATCAGTGAAGTATTTTATTTCTTTAAAGACATTTGAAGATGATTTATTGGAAATTTTTGTATTTTATGTAGCAAAAATATCAGCTTTGAGCCTCCAAAATGGCTCCTATGTAAGAAAAAAGTTATTTTATTAACTCGACGGATATGAATTTTGGTGGGAGATACCAATTTTTTGGAGAAAAAACAACATCTAATTAATGGGCCAGTGTCTTTTTTGTAAATCTACCCCTGAAACCTCATTATGAATAATGAAACCAATTCTCAAACATAGTCATTTCGGCCATTTTATATTTTTCCTCATCAATATTAATTTTCTGACCTCCTAACAACCAAATTTTTCTTCTCACGAATCAAAAATGATGGGTACATTGCATTTATGGGCACTACTAGTGTTTTGTACAAGTTTTTAGTCTTAAAATGTCCATAATCAGTCAATTTAATCAACCCCCATAAAAAACAACAAAAACAAGACTAAATATTTTGTCTCCTGGTCTGATATTTAATTTGATTGGCATCAAAACTTCTGGATCATTTTAATAAGATTATCTCAGAAAATAATGTACCACAAATACACGCCTTTTATTTAACCAATAACTAAAAACGGATTTTGATTCTAAAACACCTGACGAATTTTGGATTTCTGTACTGAATGGGTACCCACTCCTGGCTAAAGCAGCTATAGATTTACTCATACAATTTGGCTACACTTATTTATATGATAAAGGTTGTGTGATATAACAAATGTAACAACGTGCTATGGACCTATTTCTGCACACTCCTGACTTATGAGTCGTACTAATATGATAAGTTATCCAACACATTTAATATTGTATATATATGACGTTATGGGACCGATGGTCACTATTTTAAAACGGAACGGACGTCATCGAAAATTCATTTTTAGAATTGTTTTGAACCTTTTTCCTGTTTCTGTTCCAAAGACAGGTTGCGTGATAGAATAAAAGCAACGACGTGTTATATTTAGAGATAAAAATCGTGCGTATATTGGGCATGTTAAAAAAAGAAACCAATAATCAATATGGTAACCTAGACAATTTGAAAAAATCTTTTGGAAGAGATCAGCAACACTCAGCTACGACAAGGGAGGAGGGGGAGATGGAAATAACAAGTACAAGAACTACGCCAATGTCGATCCCCAATTCAAATCTGCATCGAATAAGGCCTCACCATAATAACTTGGCTACATATCCTCAAGGTTACTCTTCGTCTTTTATGAGCACATGTAAATTTTCAATCCGGTTTGGAATATAATTGAATCTAGTAGAAAAGGAAGTTCACTAGTTGAGAGTATAGGAGAATAATGACAACTGCGAAGGAAAATAAAATTCATTCTTCAGATTACCAATTAAAAAAAACCCCAGACCAGCTAAAAGTATACAAACAATTTACATCGCTAGTTAGATTCAATATTGCCAGACTAGCTGATTTTTGACTTGTATGGGTGGACTAAATATAATTTAGCTTATAGCTGTAAAGCTTATCTGATCTTTGTAATAGTTTAACTGAGCCTTTGAATTATCAAAAATATTGGATCGATTTTGCACCTGTAAATTGAACACATTCAAATTTAAATTTTCAATGTAATAGCTCACAGTACACTTAGAGTTGGATCAACTTTATGACAAGGTAATGAGTGTGTATTTCATATATATACTATATTGTAACCCCCTTCCAAATTTTAGAAATCCTACTGGAGGCACTACACTTTTAAGAACAGAGGTCTATGGGTATTTTTTTTTTCTTTTGTAGACAGCCTTTTGTTACGCTAAAATACATATTTCCTCGGAACAGCCTCAATTGTCCCACTGAAACATTGGTAAAACATATACTATTTGGTTGGGGGAAAAGTAATTTCGTATTTTTGGCCATCTTTTTACTATGTATATTTTGTTCATTATTGGGCACATCGGATCATACGATAAGGCATTTTAAAGATGTGCGTGTATACTACAAATGCTTTTTGGACAATATTGAGCTTTGTCGGTTCAATCGTAAATTATCGTGCATCGAGTATGGAGGTCTAAAAGGAAGAAATTCTCCATATTTTACATTTTTACCTTCTGAAAGTGAAAAACTGGTCGAAAGTGACCAAGAAAATTTACAATGTACATGTAAATGGGGCCGATACTCTTTCGCTTCGTCTTGTACAAAAGTGGCTCGAACAAAAAAAAAAAAGATTCCGCTAAAATTCTGCCCTCTACTGTAAACAACTCGACTATTTAAAGTTGGTGATCTAACAGAAGTGGTTAACATTGGTGAATAGGAGGTAACAGGAAATCATCAAGACAAGGCCAGGCTGCACACATCTTTGATGACGCGCCAGAAGCTCCAGGGGCCGGATGGGAAGTTATTATGCATCCCCCCTACAGTCCAGACTTGGCACCACGTTCCTGTCTATGACCAACGCGCTTGGGGGTACAAATTTGGTCTCAATAGAGGTCTGTGGAAAATGGTAGTGCGAGTTTTTTAGGACAAGGGCTTTTACAAGAAGGGCATTATGAAGTTGGATTCAAGTTGGCAACAAATTATAAAAGAGGACGAGACATACTTGGCTTAAATTGGATGATTTTAACACTTCTTATAAACTATTGAAATAAACAAAAATACTTTTTCCTCAAACTATTATTAGGGAGCCCTAAAAAATTGAACCCCTGAATCTATAAACCGTTAAATATATTTAGCTGATTTATTAGCCGTTTCTTGTTGAAATTAACCAATTTTAGAAGTACATATAGCCAATTTTACTTAACCTCACCTGGTAACACTGGACTCATATTTTGATTTTGAGTGAATCCACTTTGACGAAGTACACATTATTTATAGTACTTTTGATATTTAAATAAAGTTTTACGACTAGGTACGGATATTATTATGTCACATGTTTAATGTGTATGTGAGTAATTTTATATTTATTCATGTCAAAGGTATACTTTGAATACAATTAATTTTCATGATATACTTTAGATAGGATATATGTAATTTATGTGATCTTTTTTATTTTATAATAATATGAAAGCCTAAAATGGATATGTAGTATACAAAGTAATGAAAAATTAACATGGTCTAGTAAGAGGGAAACAATAAAAGTTAACAAACGTTTCTGCTATAATATTTTGTTTCTACTGTTGTTTTAAAAAATGAACAGTATAATGGAACGTTAAATTATGCATTGGAAGACTTTGTTTTATGGAAGACATAAATGAATTGTACGGTTCATACATACACTATTCTACAAGTTTTTTAAAAATATTTAAGAGAAAATAAACACGAGATATTCAATATTCATAGGCAATAGAACAAATTCGGACAAAATACTTTTTTGAGTCATATGAAATTGGAAGACATATTGACAGTAATTAATTATGGAAGACATTACATTACAAAAAAAAAAAAAAAAGAATTTGACTGGGCATGAGCGTTGTCTACTTATATACTTATATTAGTTAGTAAATAAGGCGACAGAGAGTGGTGCCATATTGCAACAAAATACTACAAATCCCTGAATAATAATTATCATTATCACATAAAGGGACGTCCGCAGAATTATATATATATATTTTTAGGGGGGTGGAATTTTTTTGACAAAAAAATCCAAAGCTATTTACAAAAAATTTTAAACATTACATTTCAAATATTATTTTTTTCGAAAAAAATTGAAAAATGAACAGCTGTTCACAAAAAAATTATCTTTTTTGGAAAAAGAAATTGAATAGTTAAATTTCTTCGAAGAAAATTTCAATAATCCACAGCTATTCACAGAAAATTAATTTTTTAGAAAAAAAATTGAACAATTAAATTTTTGGGATATTTGGGGGGACTACATCCCCTTCAGCCAACACCCCGAGGACGCCTCTGGTAGAGGAGAAACCAGCGCCATCAAGCAATCTATACTTATAAAAGCCCAGGCTACAGAAAGTCCCACCCCCTTGCGGATAATATATATCTTTTAGCTTGCTCATGCCCAATTACTTTAAAAAGGTTAATTAAATGGATTGGAAGACTTTGTCGCCTTAAATGGATTGCTTTCCTTTGGCTCACTGGGTTGAGCCTCTTGGAATGAAGTCAAAGCCTCAGTTTCTTGAGGTTCTTCAATTCCTTGAAATTTCTGAGCTCCGTCATATTCTTCGACGAGACGATTAGCTCCCTTAATTTTCATTTCATGCTTCTCAGGAGCAATGTTAGGGCCTCCATATTTCCCCCCTTCTTCTTCTTCTGGCTCCATTCCGTAGCATTCATACTTCTGTTTCTTTACGAAAAAATATCTATATATCCCATAGGCAGCAATAAGACATGTGGACATCATAATATATATCATGCTAACTGCATAAGGGACAATATCCTCACGCAGGGTTTGAATCTCTCTCGACAAGCATTCTACTTCTATGAAATAATGAATTTATAAAATATATTAACAGAGTGTAGCAACATAAACCCTTTGAAGTATTCCTTACTCTCTCCCCACACTCCTTTAGCTCTCTTTACAAATGGTTGAAACCTTGAGTTGTATAATGTTATGTTTCCCATAACTTCATCATCGGTGTTATACATTTTGAGTGGCCCCTGATCACGTCCCTTTTGACAGTAATAAGATTTTCCCAGAGGTGTAAAATAATAATTTTTCCCCGACTTTGTTTCCAATATCACTTTTCCGTTATAGTCAGAGTAGGGAAAAATATCCTCATCCTGTGTGAATACCAAGGAAGCGCGATTCAAATAATAGGAGTTTCCTTCGGGGTTCTTCGTAAAAATTAAGGAGAAGTTATAGACAGACCAAAGCATTGAAATCATTGAAGAATCCCCTGTCATAATACAGCTTCCTGTAATATTAGGACTAACAGGCATTTCAACAATCTTCATTTGAACTCCTCGGCGTTGAGTTCTATATTCAATGCTAAAAGTGCAATCTGTTTGTGCAAAAATGCATGGATTCCCTGAGCCTTCACCGTATACTGTATAGGTAACACGATCATCTTCGAAGTCACTCAAATCACGTCGGCCTCTTTCGACCCATCCTCTGTGCTCGTGATCCTCATATTCATTAGGCTAAAAATTGAATATATCGTAAAATTACCTAAATAATGTATCATTAGACTCGTTCTAAAAATGATTGGGGAACATAGTTCAAAAATATTCCTTTTGGTAGAAAAAATGAAGAAATATTAAGTTTAGAGTTTTCATAGGGCCCTTGATAAGTTAATATCGAATATTGAGCAATTCACTATAAATAAATATTTTAAATGAATAAACAGTCTTCCAAAAGTTTTAATATGAGTATCTCATAAAGGGATTATTAATTATTATATTATAAGTATACTAAAAGAACTCACGTCCAGCCATTGTTTTAGTTCCCGAGGAATAAAGTTGAGGATTGCCAATTCTGAACCATAGCAATCTTTAATTTGAATAGCTAGAAGAAGAAAAAAATTAACGATTATTTGATGTATTAACATATTATGATCTTACCAATTATTATGGTCAGAACAAATTTTGCAACCCTCATCCTTGAATTTTGAGTATGGGGATCTAAATAGATCAGCTGATCACGTTGAACAAGAGAAGTTCTTTTTGGATGCTAATAAGAGAAAGTCCCTTTCTTTTCCTCCAAACGAGACATTATCTTTTTTCTCTTAAATCCTCTGTTTAACCGTTTTCATGTTTCATATACATAATATTAAGCTTATTCAAATAACATTGAAGAAATTAATGTAATATCCCATTTATTGGTATGATTGTATAAATACAATTATTATTACTGTATAAAGTACATATTAACATGAAAATTAATAAATTAATCTAGGTAAATGAACCTTCTGAACTAGAGTGAAAATAAACAAAAAGAAAAGAACGGATATTTCCTTATAAGATAAAACATTTCACTTCAGTACAATGCTTATAGCATCACATAGTGCGTAATTAAGCTCATTTATGATCATTAAATAAACACAACAATTAAAATATGAATGACTCAAATTTATTATCAATCGTATGACAAGTTTCTTTTTATAGTGAGTATCATGTAGTCTCGCTATTTGAGGATTTCCAGAACTTTAGAATAGTTAATAGAGAGAGTAATACTGGAAATCCAACTGGCAAGAATAGAGGAATGTAAATGGCATATTTTTGATCTTCAGGGAAATATAGGAGTGCGAGGAGAGAAGGATCAAAGAATGCCTTTTCAGATGACTTGAACGCACATTTAGAATCTCGAAATCCGTCTTCGATCAAACCGGATGAAAATTTACTTGATCCTTCTTTAAAACAAGCAACAGATTTAAGAACTTCTTCTCCAATTTCATCTGTTATGACAATGTTTGATATCTAATCAGAGGAGTAATGAAAAGTTAACTTAATTGAAAAAATAAGAGTGAATCCTGGTACCTTGTATAATAAATGTGCCAAGGATTGAAGAGTTAATCTGGATAAAAGTAAATTTTCCATTCCACGAAGTCTAAAAAGAAACTCCTTTTCCCATAGACGGATACCACTGTGCTCCACGTACTTGATATAATCCAATTTAGACTCTTCTTGAATACCCAAAAGTAATTTTAATTGGGATAAAAATACTTCCATGACTTTGGAAGTCTCAATGTGAATTGAGGGCTTGCTATCATTTCTCTCCACGTTGTAAATATAAACACCTCCCCACTTTGGCAACATAAAGGATGGAGATGAGGAAGGGGACTCGATGTACAAAGGGGACATGGACCTTTTAGGTATATAAGTTATGAAGTTAAGTGTTGGATTTGAAGAGACGTGTGATGTAAGACGGGACTCTACAGAATTAATAGCTAATCCAAGGTCTTGTTGCGATAAAAGCTTGTTTCCGTCCATATCTTCTAAAGAACTTCTGTAAAGATGTATTTTTTCATAACAATTACAAAAATATCTTTGAAAATGTATAATTTATTTAATATAATACATATGTCAACACAAAAAAAAAAAAAATATATATATATATATTTCTTTTTTTTATCAAATTGAGTCTGAACTACTTATTTTCTACTCTTCGACAAATTATCACTCATTTACATCAACATATTCTGATTAATCATTTAGTTACTGCAAACACCACTTAAAGTAGCAAAAATTCATTGTCACAATGACAGTATGCAAAATTGATACGTTTTATTTGAAAAGGGCCATATCAGGCCAATATAAGTCTTAAATTTAATGAAGGTTTTAAACTATGGATAAGCTTCTTTAGTATCTCAACACAATGCCTTAATTGTCTCAAATATGTCTATGAATTATTGGGATGTATGTACCCATGTTTTAAAAATATATATATTTAGGCATTTTTCCTAGTCTAGACTTTTGTTTAAGATTGTTTTTGTGTTAAGTAACCACATTTGTATTAAATACCTCGAAGGAAATGTTAAATCCGTCATGTACAACATCTATAAGTAAAAAAGAAGTTAAGATATTGAATTATTCCTCAATGATGGTCAATTATGTACAACTCACTTGAGACTTGACACTAAAAGAAGACAAATTGGATAAATGGCTTGTAAAAGGATCAACATACAAATCCACAGCCTTCTTAATATCCCATTCTGCATTAAGACGATCCGGTTCAGGATTCAATAGGGTAAAAAGAATGTCATATCCATCAGCAGAGGCAGGAACCCGTCTTAGATTTAACTTGTTTTCCAAAAGTTTTTTATCGCTCTGTATTGAAATGACGGAAGATACTAATACGGATTCACCAAGAATACTTTTCTTAACAACGGAGGCAACATCAGAAGCTTTCACATCTGAACCAATATAAACACTTCGACCATTCCCAATTAGAACACCATTAATTTTGGGAACATAATATATCAGGAGAGTGCCTTCGTTGACATTGTGTTGCCTTGATATGAAGGATGAGTCGGATAACTTGATATCAAAGTTTTGTATTAAGTCAGACTCAAATGCATTTGGACCTCGAGCAGAGAATCCGATTTTATATAGGGATAAACTTTCTGAGCAAACAAATAATATATGAAAATTCAAACATCCAAGGAACGCTGCGCAATGGTTCCAGGACACTTGTCGAAAGCCACTTTCCCCCAAAAAATAATAATATATTTGATGATGATTCGTACTGCAATACTATGTAATTATTTACTAAACTACTCCAATGACACAGAAATCTTGATGATTGAGATTTTTAATTTTTAAATTTTTTGCAAAAAGATTTAAAAATTAAAATTTTTCGGGGAAAAAAATTTTAAATTAAATTTTTTCGAAAACAATTTCAAAAATCCACAGCTGTTTACAAATGATTAAATTTGTATGAAAAAAGTTTTAAAAATCCAAAGCAGTTTGCATAAAATTAAATTTATCGGAGAAAAATTATAAAAATTCAAAGGTATTCACAGAAAATTAATTTTTTTGGTAAAAAATTTGTAAAATTAAATTAAATTTCAAATATTATATTGTTTAAATTTTTTTTAAATATTCGAATTTCTTTAAAATGCAAAAAATTCTTCATTTGGGGGATACAACCCATCCAGTTCAACCCCTGTAGACCCCCTTGTAGATTCAGGAATGACCTTGGGATAGAAAAGTGGCGATCAAAACTATACCAGGCACATAGGAGCTCCAACACAATCGATCCCAACGATTGATTCATTCGCATTGTCCATTGAATCTCGAACATTGATTAAAATGTTAAATTACAGCATCCTCAATATTAAATGAATCAATCAGCCCTTAATCATTGAAATTCGTCGACAATAAATAAACATTTTATCTTTTAAGACTAGTGTAACATGATTGGGAATCATAATTACATGGTTTTGCAGTATGAATCATCAAATAATATTTATTTTTTTGTCAGTTGGTAAAATGTTACGAGGAGATTTGTCAGAGGCTAAATATTTTCGAAAAAAAACCCCTTAATTTTTAGTTATTTTTAAACATAAGAAATTACTTATAACTAAAACTATAAACTCTTGTAATTGCCAAAAAATCAATGAAGTTTTGTCTTATTTAAAAAAACGAGCTTGATTCCTTCACTTTTGTAATTAAATGGCTTAATCACCAATATTAAGCTTCTAATTGGATAAAATTTTCTGCGTTACATAAAAATTTATTTATCCATAGTACAGTATTTGGAATCTGTATCAACCATTGAGAGTCAATTCTACCAATTTGAAACAGTTCCGTTGAACATGGGGAAACTGTTCGAAAAAACAAATATAGGGCAATTTCAACTATATATTATTAATATTCAAAGTCTCTTTTTTTATAACATTGCTTTGATTTTTCAAGAAGCTTCCTAAACATACTTAGTTCCTAGATAGCCTCAAAATCATCCCACAGGGACGGATTATTTTTTCAAAGCCCACATTTATTTGTTACAATCTATATTTTTGGAAGAAAAATAAAAATACTTTTACAAATTTTTTGAAACACAAAAAATTCAGCTTATACTTTCATTCGACGCATTTTATATTTAAGAATCCAAAATACAATGGACTCCTTCTTGAATTTGTGAATGAAAGCAGATATCAGATTATTTTTGTCAAAGGTTAGCGATAATGCGAATTTTAACCATCCTCCTTTTATTTTCAATCAAACACTACTCAAAAGGGCAAAACAATTATTACAATTAAGAGCTTAATATTGGTGACAAATCCTTTTTAATAATGATACCAGTCAATAAAGCAAAATCATCTTTATGACAAAACTTTGTTGATTTAAGGCAATTTCAAAAGAGTTTCATAGGGCTGGTAATAAGTAACTCTGTGCTATTATTCGTACAATATTCCGCCTTGGGTAATTTTCTTAGAACCCCTTAAAATACCTCGTGAAAAGATCCACAAATTTGGCCCTCAAAATGAACAATCCATTGATTGTTTGAGTTTTCATTATGACTAAATCCCTTCTGATCTTATTAATGCATCTCTTAGAGCGATTGGGAACTGATGTCGATCCGCAGAGACATCTTCGGAGATAAAAATCACTTTGGCAGGGAGTTCCTCAGGAGGAAATAACTCTGTTTGAATTTGATCATAAGGGAGATCCACACGATACACTTTAGTACATTTCCACCATGTCGGAACTCCTATTAGTATCATCACTCCAGCGAAACTTAAAATACACCATATTTGATCCCGATCAATTCGTTTTTTATCCGTGTCTTGAGTCTTCATTTCGTCGGCTCGAGAAGAGATAAAAATGTCCTATGCAGCAAATATGGCCAATGACATCACATTGTTATTAAATAACATGAGGTTTCGTGATATATTTATTTATATGACTTTGATAATCTACCTTAAATAATCACATCAAGACGTACCTATTGAAATTGTAGGTATGAAAACGATTACTATTTTCGTTTTAAGTAATTAAAAATCCCTCAATTGATCTGTAATATTACTTTAATCCTGGATTCACATTTTGCCTGACTGCTGATAATAAATATTTATAAAAGAGGATCAGGCCAGTGACGACACTTGTTTGAAAATACATAATAAACCTTATTAAGTTTTCGTGATATTATAAATAGTATCTTATTACCGAAATCAAGGTGACTATATGGTACTATATAGTCACCTTGACCGAAATGTCCTTGAAATATTTTCTTATATTTCATACACAAGAGTCTCTTTACCTAATTGTATATGAGCAGATTGTTTTAAATGTTAAGACTTGAAACCGATATCTTACTATATTTGATTATTATTATATATTTGAGTACAGTGAACTACATATTTAATACCTAAAATTATTTATTTATATTTCCACACTATGAGAAATATCATTATTTATAACTCAAATTAAGCACCGATGCACATTTCTATTGTCAAGTGTGCGACATTCACGAATATTATATTAAATTCTAGTTGAATTATATTTTGTTATATGAGTGAAATGAGAATATATAATTACAATAACAGGGACTGATGGGCATAAATTATTACATATAAATATAATTGATTATATATGTGCTCCATTAACACAAAAGCAAGCTGGAATGATTATTCTAAAACTTGAGTATGAATATCATTTGCACCATTCGACGAGTTATCCTCGATTTCTATGGAACAAAATATTCTTATTAACCTTTTACAGTTGCCGAAAATTGCACTTAAAGTAGCCAAAATTAATCCATTGTCACAATAAAAGAATCAGAATTGATAAATTATAGTTAAAAAGGGGATTCTTGGTGCCTATATAGGTCTCTTAAACAAATGATGGTTCAAAAACAATAGCCAAAACTCTAGGCTATCTTAACTCATCCCACAAATTTGAATATAAGGCATATAATCTACTCAAATATGTCTATGAAATATTGACCTTTATGTATTCAGGATGTAAAAACATATATTGGGATTTTCTCCTTAGGTATAAGCTTTATTTTACGCTGACACACCAAATATAAGTCAATGAGTAGAACTATTTGTATACATGTTTATAAGTTATGCATCTGAACAATATTACTATTGGAAATTAAATTGATTAATTGTAAATTAATAAACGTATTTATTAGTCAAGTTACAAATTGCAAAATCTTCAGGCATAAATTATTAAAATATAAGAGTGATTCTAAAATATTGATGGTAAGAATTCATTATTTGCAATTTATTAGAACTAATTTATAGTATATTCAGTACCGTAATCCCTACTTTGTTATTGAGGAGGGGGGAGGGGTTGGCTGGAGGCACCATGGATAACACGTATAATACTAGAAATTTCTAGTATTATATGGATGGAACATGATTAATATGTCGAGTATTACAACTATGGATTACGACCCTGTTATTTATGTAGAGAGAAATCTTTAAAAATATTTTGGGATAAGCTGTTTTACTAGCTGTTGAACATTATTTTCCGCGATACAACTCCTTCGTGGAGTGCATGCGCCAAGAATTGCGCAATTCCTTCGTCCCTGCTCTGGAAAGAAATAAAAATATTATTAATAATAAATACTAACACTACACCACATACAAAAGCAGTATTTCCAAATAGCAAATTGCTTCAGTTTATGTTAAATCTCTCAGAGTAGAGGACCCTTTCTCTATCAATTATTATATTATCAAAAGCTTTCTTTTTTTACTCTTTATTTCGTGTGGAGAGGACATGGCATCTCAATCCGTTCATGGAGATATATTTCAAGAAGTAGAGGAAGAGGAGGAAGGACAACAAAGTAGAGGGATTTCCTTTGATGCTAACAAACCTGGAACGCTAATTAGAGCAACATCTTTTACACATGGTACGCATTATCTGGCAAATGAAGAGAGTGATTCCAACCAGCCAACTAGTTTGAAATTTTTTAATAAGGAATTAATATCGAAAGGTCAGTCTATTTATAAATTATATGTTTTAATTGATCGAGGGATATTTATTAATTACTAGTAACGAGTGTCGTATGTCCTAATTTCAATTTATATGTACATCACAAATGAATTTGCTAACCCTAAATATATGATCTGTTAGCACAAAAACAAACAAGGATCATAATTTGTATCATCACAATTGAGTCTGGATTGCATGTTTTGTATTCTTCAAATAGATATGTACAAATTCTATTAATAAAATATTTTGATTCTTCTTTCGCAAACGCCGGAAATTGCATTGATAAGAAACAAAATTCCCGGTCCTAATTTTTCGAATGAAAGATTTCCCTGTTTAAAAGGCCATATCTTAGGCAAATGAAGCTCTATAGCTAACAGTCCTAATCCCGTCACAGAAATGATCCATAATTATATACCCAGCGAAGTATTTCTATGAAATATTGGACCGACTAATTATTACTCTAATATTTATAAAGTAAAAATTGGAATTTGTTATATTTTGTTGATTTTTACTCAAGGAAAATTTTGTAAACATTATTTTCTAATTTTACTAGTTTCTTAAAATTACTCGAACTTGTCCGAAATATTTTTTAGAGAATTCAACTTGCTTTGAATTCAAATTCTAATCAGAACTCGGAACCTTCAAGTAATGAGAAGTCAAATTTCTAGTATCACACTGAAAAGGACAGTAATAACCACATAGACCTAGGCCGGGGATTCTCAACAGTTTTTGGATGTTACTCAAAATGAGATGAAGAGATCATCTGGAACACACCACCCTAATGAAACATTGAATTTAATTTTAATTAGACAGTAAATAATATTAACATGATAAAAGTCAATGACGTTCAAATATTTTTATTTATATATATTATAACTCCAATGACTGTAATTTGATCGTGAATTCTGCGCTATCTTTTTAAAGTACACATCCTGACTGGTTGTGGCAATCTTCATAAATTGAGTTTAGTGCAATATTTGTTTTTCATCACATTCATCTCAGAGAAAACAGACTCGCACAACCATGATGATCCAAACATTCCACAAAAATGAAGACCCCATGGTATAAGAAGCTCAAATCCTCGTGGCAATCTAATCTAGAATTTCTCAGTAGAAGATGATGATTTGAACACATTCTTCAATTCATCATTTGATTGCAAGTCAATCAACTCGAATTGCAATCCAACAACATTTAAATTTACCACAAATTGATGAACCTGCCCATTCCAGTCACCATTATTTGGCAGGTATGAAAATGGGTTCTTAAGCAGTTGAAATACACAATCACAGTTATCGAAGTTTTGAAATCTTTGATAAAATTCTCTGATCTACAATGCATGATTTGGTCCTTTTTTTAGCTTCTTCATTTTCATTTTATTATTGTTATTAAATAATTTTAACGGACTGAACTTGGCCCGCAGGTTGCCTATTGAGAATCCCTGACCTAGACGCTCCTTTCTTATTAAAAGGAGAGTTGATATAATATATTCATATATAGGATTAAAAAAGAGAAACTACATTACATAATATGTACCAAGTGGTCCATTAAAATCCAAACTCTTTGAATTTTAGACTTCAACAAGATACAATATATAGTCAAGGGGTTGGTATCAGGGCTGTTGGGAGCCCAAAAGTACCAAAAAAAGAGTTCGCAAGAAATCAAATGACTTATTCAAAATAGTCTTGCAACGGAGGAGATAGGTTTCTTTCATTCCTGGTGTCAAAAGTGGCCTCTCTACCTTCACAAGGCTCTTTCCGCTCACTTTTTTGATAGCTCTCTGGACAGTCTGGTTTGAACCCCGAGATCTCTTGCATGGGCCCTTATGGACTTGAGAGGATAAGCCTGGTCTGTTTTCTTTAACACCTCCGGATCCAGTTTGGTCTTTTTGACAGAGCCCCTTCTTCCTCTAACGTTTTCGACTTGCTGACGGTGTAACAGTGGTCCTGGAGACGCGAATGGAAATTCGTGTTCACGTTCAAGTTTCATTTTCTCGACTTGTATATAAGCAAATTAATTTTAAATTTATAGCTCAGGTTTTTTTTGTTTTGTAAATAATTATTTATGCTTTTACATATCGAAATTTTGATTAATTTCTATCACTCAACCTTAATTAATTATTGAATTAGTAAGTGTTCAGATTTCAATGAAACACCAAGTATTTAAAATTTTTCAAAAACTCGAACTCGGTGGAACCCTAAATTTTTTAATTGAATCCAACACTAATATTTACTATCTACATTTTGATTAAATTTCATAGATTTTTATACGTAGATTTTTAATATTCTCGACTTGGGTTGAGATTTGATAAATATTTTGTTTTCCGACATCAATTTACTAATTTTTGGCTTGCCATGTTTTGTATTCCTTATAAAGAAATATGTGGACTATATACACATATTTTAAATTGGTACTGGTTTTATATATAGATACATATTAAATATATACCAAGGTTAATTGATTATGCCCTAAAGGGGAAAATACGTCATTCATAGAAATTTTATTAGCATTATTTTTGAGGAGTTACCCGCTTTGTGTCTGCGTCAATAATATCATATTACTCGACACTCGCTTTATGAATGATACTTATATGATAGTATACGATACAACTTGTAAAATAATTATCTAAATCATGCTTGCTTTCTTTAAAAGAGTAGTATGTTATATACAACCTGTATACAATCTCTGTACAAGTTGTAACTTGTATAAACAGATTGTACAAGTTACAATTTTTACTTCGCATTACGCTTTATTTAATTAATACATCCATCATTTTAATCATTACCATCTATTAACAAAGGATCACATTTCATTTTGAACTATTAATGTTATTTAAGAGTAATGTAACTGTGGGCATTTGAACTTAACTTAAAACTTAAGGTTGTGCACGGTTCAGGTTCAGCGATTCTATCGGTCCCGATTCTTTCATTTCAACGGTTGCCATATAGGTTCAGCTTTAACAGTCTCTGATCCTGTCTTCGGTCTCGGTTCTTTTTTATACATGCTTAGTTTGGTAAGAGGCACTTAAAACAAGGGGCGTTGCTGGAAAATTCCGGACAGGAAATTATATTAGATACAAACAGGGATATAGCTACCTTACACGCTGGGTGCGTAGTTCTCTCAAGTTTCAGCAGGGCCCCTGAAAACTAAGGTTGCTTAAGACAATGGGGGACGTAAGGGAAGGCTAGGGAGGCGCAGGAAGATGGAAAATTGAGAATTGCTTTAAGTCTACACATATATAGCACAAATGTTTTGTATAAAGGGGCCTCAACTAAAAATGTATTAGTGTAGGGGGGCCTTGGCATAGTAAAGTTTGGGAAACCCTGTCTTAAGAAATATTATCGGGCGACATGCTTAGAAGCTGAACCTACATCCATAATTTACCCCTCTCCTTTCCCCTTTTATTTACACCGTCTGTCGCTTAAAACTTCTTTTTCAGATCCATAAGAAGCCCTTATCAATTTGGAACTCAGATACAACTGTATCACCCTAGCGACGTAAAAAAATCATTGCAAAACGCTGCAATTGCAGAAAAAAAAAACTAAGGAAATTGATTTATTGATTAAAGCTAATTTATTTTTTATAATATATATTGCATTTTCTTTATATATTCTATATAGGAACAAAAGCACAAGAACCGAGACCCATAAGTAATATATTGCGGGCTCGGTTCGACTTTGTCGGTTCCAGTTCTAGCGGTTCAAGATACGGACCCACTTGAACTACTAGACCGATCAGGGCACAACCTTGTTAATAATCTGTCATAGAATACAATTTTTATCAAAAAATTATAAAATTGTATACCATTCAAAAGTATTCAATCATTGCATTATCCTCATCACAAGTAAAATTCCCGTAATCAGGCCTATATACAATAATTCTAGAATGACCCAGGGCCGAGACTAAGATTTCTATTCGTGGTTTCACTAGCTTGCGATGATATTTTTATTTTTATATTCTTTATATTATTTGATAACTTTTTTTGTATAAAAGCCCAAAATTTGAAATTAATATCTTTTTTTTTAAAATTATTTAACATAATTATTTATGTTATGAGTTATGACCCCCCTCTCTGTAGTCTGGAGGCACATATACAAATAAATGACTATTAAGCACATATTGTACAGTCAATTCTGCAATTTTAGTAGCATAAAATGAAAATTAGATTTATATTTCAGTTGGAGAGAGGAAGCAAATCTCGTTTTGGTCATACACGGTTCTCTAATGCTCCTGTGTAGTTATGACCAGTGTTGTGTCGGTCCTTATTCAGGACCTAATTAGTTACGTCTCATTTAGTCCTAAAACTTATAAACTTCGGTTCTAGATGACGTCACTCAACTTTATTTATTTTTAAAAAATCAATTTCATTACTGACAATCCTAAGCACCACTCCCAAGGACTGATAGGACCGGTTCTAAGACTGAGCTAGGGTTGCCAACCGTCACTTGTAATACGGAATCGTCCCGTATTTAGAAAAAATGAACCTGTCCTGCCCCTACCCAACATGAGGTGTCCCTTATTTATTTTTCAAAAAGTTGGTAACCCTAGAATGAACTGGATCGAATAAATTTGGACTGACACAATACTAGTTATGGCAATGACAAGTAGTTCTCTAAATTATCCATATCATTTTTAGCGTGACCGAAAGTTTCACCCTGGGAAGTTTCGCCCTCATACATATATTATATCATAAATATATTTTCCATATATACTTTAAGGTCTTCCTTTGCTTCAACTTGAAGTCCTTCGTAATTAATTATGAAATTATAGCATTTGAGTAATTAATATGAAATAATTGTTGTTTCTTATTATAATGAATTCGAACTGTTTGATTTGTTCTATTTTAAAATATATTAAAATTGAATTAAATGCACTCATGTTACAAAACTGAGTGCAAAAATGCATTGCAAATTACTTTAATTGGGGGGAGACTAATTTTAAATCTTAAATTATATGCAGAAGATACATTTATGCTATAATATATATGTATGAGGGCGAAACTTCCCCAGGGCGAAACTGCCGGGGTGTAACATCCTAGAACCCACTTTTAGATAGCAACCAGGTTCGCTTCAATACTAGGGTTCCCTGGGCTAAAGCCCAGGATCCTACTGATTAAAACAAAAAAGATTTATATATATATATATCCCAGCTTGGTAGAACTAAAGCTTTAAAACAAAGTAGAAAACGTGCCCGATGGCTTGAGGAGATATATTAATAATTCATGTATACAGTATATTCTGGGAAAAGATACTTTTTCTTCTCTTCTCATAATTCACCGTGTTAATTCAGCGATAAAAAGGGGAATTTGTGGAGGCAGTCTAGTTATAGAGTTTAAAATGTGTCGGTCCTTATTTATTTAGTCTAGTCCAGTACAGCCTCAGGGCCGGTCCTTAACTGTCGGTCTTTGGAATTCTTCCTAAAAATGTTGATGGTTTATTAACCCAAATAAAATATACCTATGTATTATGAAAGTATTAGTTATCTAGCAAAAAGTATTCATGTTTTCATTATAATGCAATTTAAAACGAACAATTAAAATATTTACTTAGTTATATAATTTAATCTACTATATCAAAATATCTGAATGACAATCTTACTTCATTGTTAAAAGAGGGGTTGGCCCTCACAACAGGGTTCTCCCATATTTCTAAAATATGCAATTATAATTGATATAACAGCAAAAAAAGTTCTTTATAAACTTCAACTATTGGTTCATGGGCCCCTTCACTTTCAAAAACGGTGTATTAAGGGGATGTTTGTAGGTTCAATTGATTTTGTGTGGACATAAATAATCTTAGTTATCTTTGGCTTAATCTGAGAACTTCAAGGCTAATAGAGTAAAAAATATCTATACAAATATGATAGAGTCATATTTATTTTAATTATCTCAAAGTTTGAACTAAATTTTATTTTATCAAAAAACCTGTTATATATATATTATGAACAATGTACATTCATTGTTCCCTCTGTATTTTCTTCATAAAATAATTGTTTTCACTTCCACACAGTGTACACTTAGTTATATGTAATATATTTATTATAAGATTATATGTGTTTTGAACACGTCGCTGACATAGTCTCTCATATATAAACGTAAGTGAATTTATCTTAACTTTAATTGTAATATAATGGCATTCATTCCCTTTCTCTAATTAATCACGTATGTAAGTACGCAATTACCGCTACCTATCCCCCGAGAAAATTTTGATTAAACTGCAATTTTAACGCATTATGTGAATATATATAGCTATAAATGAACATATATCAATAGTGATGATTTTAAACCATTTTTATTGAATGGGGGATGGCATCCCCCCATAACTCGAGCACTGCCTATCAGGTATCACTCATTATTCATAATACCATTAACGAAAATGCTTCATAAATATTCGCCTACATAAATAGATCTAGCATACTTTTACTCATAATTATTAAACATCAAATTTTTTTTTTTTATACCACGTTGATCTCGGAGGATCTTTTTATATCACACTCCTAACTGGTGGACATGTTAATCTGTGTCTAACTTCGAACTTAATTTGATCTCTTAGGCCTTTAAAGTTAACTTTATACTACAATTCATATCCAAAAAAGTATTTTTAATTCAAATATTGAACATGATGTTAATAATACCTATTTCATCATGATCCTTTGAAAAAGTTTATCTAAAACTACATGTGTACCAAATGTGGTCTACATTGATATCCACATGTAATCCTCTAAATACTCTGTAGTGGAAAAAATAACTTTTGATATAATTAATATTGATAAAAATCCTGTGTACAATGTACATTTAATAAAAAAAGAAACCTAAAATCAACATGGTAACTGTGACAATTCAAGGAATGTTTTGGAGAAGAGGAAGAATAATTCCAATGAGTTATAATACTATCTGGAGGAGCACAACCTGTTGTGGTAAAAAACATTACTTTTTTTTTGGAGAAATTCGACTTGGTAAACTCATATGAGCTTTAACAATTATAAAGAAACTCTTCCATTTTTGGGGTAATATTTGAAATCCTGAAAAATTGTTTTTGAGCAAAAAATGATGGATTGATTTAAGGTTTACAACTCAAAATCAAAGTAGATTTTATGCTCAAGGGTTTTCTAAGGTAAGTGTTTAAAAAATTATTAAATTAATCATTTAAGCTGATATATTTGTTTTTCAAAAATAAATATCAACTTCAGTTCGTGTTTGTACAAGATCATTATGTAGTAGGTTTCATTCAAATAATTAATTAATATGAAGTATTATTATTCGATTGATCTTTCAATACTCATGTGATTAATTCATAAGGTCGGTATAGCCGAGTGTATTTGCACAATTAGTCAAATGGATTTGGAGTTGCATATTTCAAATGTTTGGATTCAGAACCAAGATCATAAAATATCATTCCAAACTCTTAAATTAAGATCTCGGCTCCGAATTTACAGCTAATCTAAAATTTGCGACTCCAAATTATAGATAAATATAGATATTTTCTGTACTACAAACAGACTTTGTGAGTAAATCCGTGTGACTCTACTGACTCCCAGCACACATAAGTCATAATTATTACTTCATTGGAACTGAATGTACCTAGTTACATTATATTTATCCTTTTAAGCACAGGAATGGGGATATTGGAAATCGATACAGTCTGCCTGATGATTTCAGGCTGTTCTATTTCGCCACCAAGTATAAGAATCTTGTTTATCCCAATAAATTAGTTACATATATTTATGCAACATTAATGGAGGAATATTTCATATTATTTTTATAATACTTATTCTAATTCCCAATCCATTCAACTCCGTGCATAAATACATTAGACTTTACTAACTATCTGCTCAATTATATGCAATTACTTAAAATAACAATATTTTGATCTTTCTAAACTTCTGAATTGTAGATATGAATAATCGATACAGTCTGTATGAAGATTTATATCCCTTTCTGTTCGGCAAATAACATATAAGTATTTACATTATCATCGTCATGAATTAATTACATTGTTATTCAAAGTTCAATGGAGGATATAATATTATTTGAATGAAACATACTATATAATCTTGTACAAATCCGATTTGAAGTTGATACATTAATTTTGAATGGCAAATTCATCAGTTTAGATAATTATTTATATTATTTTTTGACGATTAAATTTATAAAATCTTTTAACAATATCTACTTTGATTTTGAGCAGTGAACGTGAAGGGAATCCATCATTTTCGCCACAAAAACCATTTTTGGGGGTTTGAAATGATAGCCCAAAAGGTAAGAGTTAAATAAAATACCACGTGATATTGGTATAAAACTACAACGCCGACAAACTATTACTGTTTTATAATTGACCAAAGACCATATGAGTTTACCAACAGGAATTTGTCATAAAAAATGATGTTTTCACCAATTTGCTTGATTGGATCTTGTGCCCCTCCAGATTGTATTAAAACTCATTAATAATGCTCATCACGTTTCATTTTATCAGCTACAATTAGCTGTGACAAGGGAGGAAGGAAATAAACAAGGATATTTTATAGAATTACTCTTATATCGATCCTCGATTCTACTCTTAGTCTTACAAGAATTTACAATTATAACTCACAATAAATCCTTAGGGTATTTTATTAGCACACACAAAGGTTCAATCAGGGTTTGAATATATTTAGGAAAGGATGTTTTCTACTAAAGAATTGAATAATAATGACAACTGCCAAGGAATGGAAAATTCATTCTTCAGATTACTAATTCCAAAAAGATGGGGCAGCTAAAAGAATCACAGGATTTACATTACTAATAATTAACCTTTCTATGTGTAGCATTAACCTTCTATAATGAAGTGATTCTATTCATTTAAAGAGTGATACCTTATAGGTAATATTTTTTACTACTATTCAAATAACGGTAATATGCGCCATTATTAATTAAGTTTACATATATACATTACAAATACCGTCAATAACGGAAATTGATTGATGGTATTACAAATTCAATCCGCTATTACCTCAAAACTACCGTTGTATTAATATATTTACTATTTTACTTCATTTTTAATGATATTTGATTTGATTTTTGTTTGTTTGACATTGTACAAAATAACATTATAAAATTTTTTTTGTGCCTCATAGCACTAGTTTTTCTCTATCCACTTCAGATTCTTCAGAAAAAAAAAACTATTTAGTTTTCAAATATTGTAAAGTATCGTAGTAGAGATCAAAATAGGTTTCACACTTCTTCCTTACTTATGAAAGTGAAACAAAATGTCAATTTGTTTGTCGTCAAACTATCAATTTAGCTCAGATTTGTTACTTATTATTAGGGCTTCTCATTTCATGACAAAAAAATTTATCAATTTCGGAATGAGATATCTAGTTATTAATAATTAATAAGTACTGTGAAATTTAGGATATTTGCTTTATGTTTTATGAAGAAAAAATAAATTTTGAACTAGTCTTGCCTTACATTCGTAAAATATTCTAAACCTATCCATGTTTTCCGTACGTTAGAAGATGAATTTATAATTGAATATTCATCTCTTATGAATGTTTTCTACTTTGGGCATCATTTTTTGTCGATTCACATAATTTGCACTATAGCATAAATTATAAACTTTCTCTCAAGTGAATCTTAAACAATGTAAAACCTTGATAAATACCGGAATAACAAGACTCTGGTAGAAAAAATCCTAATGTGTACCTTTATCTGCTCTTTAAAAACACCCAATTGGATATACAATCTTACTACTACTTTGTTCAAATCCAATGTTTTAATTGTGTTAATCATTAATTTGTATGGAGGAGTAGGTTAATGGAATAGTTTAGATTCAGAATATATTATTTACATTTCGTACAAGTTTTTTTGTATTGTTTATCACGTCGGACGAAATGAGATCCTACTAAATTTAATGCTGTTGAATACAAATAAATTATATTTAATGTATTTTTAAGAAAATATATTTTTGAATAAGTACCCTCAGTCTTCCCTAATGTAATAACATATATTATATAAGTACAAGACATTTCATAAGTTCATAGAATAAGTATTATATAAAGGACTCCCTAGTGTCCTTTAGTATTAGCTGTATTACATTGAATAAGTATCACCAATGACGTCATTTTTGTTTCTTCTCTCTTTTTTTTTCTCTGTATCATATCAACAATAACAAACCTCAAATAGTCAATAGACGCGACTTTTTATAACTTTGACGGACTTACCATGTTTGAGGATGCGGACGACGAGGACTTTGAGGCTATAGTAGCATCCCAGGAGGAGTCCCAGTCCTCTGTATCAGCATCATCTTCCCTCTCTTTGGTTCAAAAGGATAAAATTGAACGGAATCGCCGCAAGGCCCTTGCTCTTAAATTGGCACGAGAAAAGATCAAGGATGAGAGGACGAAGGAAAATGATTCCGGTGCAGGATTTTTCATTCCTCCTGAAGAGGATTCCGATGCGAAGGTGCATGACTCAATAGAAGTTGAGGGAAGACCGGCTCCATTTATAGGAGACGGAATGCCGGAATGTATTGACTGCGAAGAGAACTTTTCCGAATCTTATCTCTTTACCACTTTTGGACATTATGTGTGTGATGGATGCAAAGAAAATGGTATTCCCTCCATCATCTTTAGAATCTCCATATTCTGCTATCCCTCTTATATTGATCTAATCATTTAGAGCCTTTTAGTTTTATCCATTACTGATTTTTAAGTATTTTAAATATTGATGTTTGAGGGCTCTATTGTTGTAACTCGAAAATTAAAAATATTTGTGTTATTGTCTATATGACATCCTAGAAATATTTAATATTAAATTATAGGAGATTGAATGTCGGAACAAAGAAATAGACTGTTTTAATAAATTTATCAGTTCTATTTTATTCTCAAAATTGGAAAACAATTATTCATACTGAAAAAACGGAGTTTCCAAGCTTAATTATGTAAAAGTAAATATTTGAGTTACAATAATTTGGCTCTCAGTTCACTATATATGGCATGTCAACACAAAAGCAAGTTAAAATTACGTCTCTTAAAAATGTTTTCTTTGACGAATTATCAATTATTCCTATTAACTTTTTGGGAGGACCTATAAATCAACGTAGAGTAGCGAAAATTGATCCTCACATAAAAAAAAAAAATGAGAAAATTATTTATATTATTTGAAAGAGGTACATCAGGATTTCTTTCAGCCTCTTAAATCAAATAAAGGTTTTAAGCTATAGCGAAACTTATTTGGTAACTTAACTCATCCCACAAGTTTGAATACAAAGCCTATAATTGGCTCAAATATATTGCCCAGTATTTAGAAATATGAAGTAAAAGAATAAGTTGGGATTTTCTTCTTTTCTTGATTTTTGTTTCAAATGGATCTATTTTGACGCACCATTTATCAGTAATGATTTATAGCCATAGAAAATGAGCTCAGTTGACGTCTTGTTTGTACCCTTTTTTGTATGCATGCAACATAAAGAAATCCACTCAAATTGTGCAGTTTTACTTACAAAAGACATTATATAATGTTTGTAATTTTTAAGTTTAGACTATTTACACAATTACCGTTAGCTATCGTAGTATCGTTAATTAAAAATATAATTTTTATTAACAAAATAAACTTATGTGGAAGTGAATTACGCTCGAGTCTTTAGGGAGTGCTCAGGGACTCTTATTACGATGATATATCTGTTTCGATTTAAATGTAGTAATATAAGCATTCTAATTATAGTTAACAGTAATTGAGTGAATACCCTATTAGTAGAATCGCTATAAAATTGGTAGATAAACTAAATGAAAAAAAATCTTGTTTAAATGTCTTATAAAATAACAAGAACTTTATTTATTTATTATTATTCTCTTAATACAAAATTAACTGATAAGTAGTTATTTACTAAAATGTTAATTATAGTTATTATATATTTTAGAGACAATATTTGCCCAATGAGTGGATACATTACAAATAAACTGATTTATTATCAGAAATAATGGAAAAAATCCATCTATAAAATTGTACTAATTTAAATATTTTTTAATTAAATAAAAGAGAAGCCTTTAGGTTGTCTTTTCTTAGTACAAAAAATATTTGAAATAATAATTTAAATCATAATTAGTTTAAATTTTGCAATACATTTGCCTATTCATGTCTTACAAACTTCTTTCTTAAAGCATATCACTATTATCAAACAGTATAAATGTTTATTTTATAACTTTAAATTAAATTGGTATTCATTTGAGCTAGCTTTATTTTCGCTATGATTTTTTACAAAATTATTAGCCTCTCTTTTTTCAAAGCTCATGAAGGTTCAATTTTCATAGTACAACTACATGTATTTGAGCATTTTTGAATTGGTGTGTAATTCTTCTAAGATCCATATTGTTTATCACTATTTTATTACTAGTAGCCTACAAAAAACAAGGGATATATCTTGCATTAGGAAATACTTTTTGTATGGATTCATCAACTAATTCGATATAATCAGTCTTCTTTTCTTTTATAGAGGTTCAGCATAAAAAGTTGTGATAATTATTTAAACAACTCTGTCAATGTTAATTCACAATTCAAAGTATTCTATATATGTTCAGAGTTATTTGCTTAATTTAATAAACATTACATACACTTTTGTATGTGGAGTAAAAAGTTAAATTATAACTGCTTCACTTGACGAAAATGCATAATGAATAATGTTTCTTGTACATGTGTTGGATAAGAATGATTATTCATATTATGTCCTAATTAATGATCATGAGTTCAAATGATGCACACTGTTTTTTCATAAGCGTTACGGTTTATATGATATAAATTTCATCTTGTTGTTGTACTGGGGTAAATTTAAAGTGGCTCTAAAAGTCAGGGATTCAGAATATGTTGGGGATGAGTGAGATACCCATTTTCTTTGGTCATTAATCAGATCACAATCGATTGATAACGAAAACGGAAGCCAAAAAGATATTCCTTCTAAAAGACTGTGACCTGGATCGTCGAGAACCTCCCTTAAAATTCATCATAAAGAAGAATCCTCACAATCCCCGATGGGGAGAAATGAAGCTATACCTGAGATATCAAGTTGAAAGTAGAGCAATAGACGTATGGGGCAGTGAGGAAGCCCTTGAAGAAGAGATTGCAAAAATGGAGGGGCGTAAAAATATAATGAAGAAAAGGAAGTTTGATAAAAAGATAAAAGAATTAAGAATGAAGGTCAGGGGTTCTCTCTTTACGAGAAAAATTGACGAAGGCATTCACACTCATACCTTTGGTGAAGAAGTGTATGATGAGGACAAGGATGAATACTCAGAAACGTGTACGGACTGTGGATATGTAAATACTTATGAAAAAATGTAAAAAAAAAAAAAAAAAAAAAAAAAAAAAAGCACCACCGAAAGTTCCATGGCAGAAAACCTAGATATATATTATTACAAAAATTTCTTTATTACTATATGATTTTATTTCTTAATTGTATAGGCTTCTACGATGTACAAAGTTTTAGTATTTGAATAAAATAAATAGTACTTGAGTTCTTCAGAGAATTCTTGTTAATAGAAACCTGAAATTTCTTCGATTCTTTGCATTCCTGACTTCTTGGATATTTACATTTTGTATATATAATAATTGATTATAATTAAACGTGTTTGTAATAATTATGTAATTTGTGAACCTAAAAGGATATAGTATAGATGCATAGTTGGGTTTCTCTTTCGGGATCTCGTTTTCCGGGATTTTACTCCTACTGTTATCTTCTCTATTTAATTATTTCATAGTATAAGCTTCATATAAAATATATATAAATCAACCCTAAACGCTCACACATTATTGATGTATTAGGTAAATGATTAATAAACTGTTCCATATCCGGACAAAAGCTCCATATTTTGAATATAATATGTCTAGAGGTAGTATGATTTGTGACATCAGATGTATCATATTTTTATTAAAATAATTACAAGGATTCTAGTGATGCACAAGTTGACTTTTGGGCCGTGGGTCAAGTTGTGTATTTCATAATTATACAACATTCCGTGCCACTAAAAATTAGCTTGTTAATCGCATACTATTTAACTATCCATTTACTATGTCTGATAATGATAAAAATGAAGGAAATGAGAATGTTTGGGAAATACTTGCTTAAATTGTATTATCTCTTTAACTATGGGTTGAGAAATCCATGCTTTAACATATATAAATTTCACTGTATTTTTTTATTATTTGCTAATGGGGTCTCGTAATTTAAAAATGTATTTTCTGAGAAATGATAAAACCTAATACATAGTACAGCGTACGGCCGTAGCTTAACAACGAACTTTGAGCACCTTTGACACATGCGCATACAAAGATTGAACGTTGTTTGTCGTTTTGGCGGTTTGCCAGAAGTATTGGCGTCAAATAAAATAATGGCATAGATCAACGAAGTATATGTTCCACAATCGTGCAACAATCGTTGAGTGTCCTTGCTTCGACCACGTCGGACGAGACGATGTTGAGATTGAATACTTGTTAAATCTAAACAGGTACTTTGTCTGGAAAGTTAGGATCTAACTGGAATAGTCTGGAGGAGATTATTAATCAAAAGCAATGCGTGTTGATCACAATATGGGGTCAGACTGCCAGAGGGATCAGGATTTCATCAAATTTGAAAAAAAAAAAAAAAAATCATTGATGATGGCCATTGCTAAGGATTTCAACTGTTCTGACAAAAGCTGAAGCTGACTAGGAAGTGTGTGGTAAAGGATTAGCAATATTTTGTTAGACCCATGATTTTGCCTCCTAACTCACCGGACCTCAACTGCAAACTCCTTCTTTCTGTTAATCACAGTTAAACGTTACACTAATGGATCTTCCTGCAACACAAAATCCTAGCTGATGTCCAGGATTCGTGAGGAATTTCGGAATCTACCAAAGAAGACTGTCATCAAGAACTGCTTCCGTTTCTGAGGTCGAGCCGAGCCAGTTATTCGCGCCAAAGGTGGTTATATTGAATAATAATACAAAATTCAGCTTTCATTTGGCGTTGGTTTTTTATTAAAGTCGGATGATTAGTTTAGGAACCAATCCATTTATTGAAAAAAATCGTGTAGGCTGTTAAGTAAAGGTCGGACCCTGTATGTAAAACAATATACATACCTCATAAGGTCATGTTATTTGCTTCTATGACTCATGTCATACTTAGGTACCTACATATTTTTCCTTGAAGCAATCCTTGTGAAGGAACAAAAGTCTTTTTTAACCCCTTATGTTTTGCCAATGAAATATGTACGATATAGTAAATACATTACTGTGTCAAGCAGTAGTCAAGTTACTAACTCAAGTAATCGCACACAATTTCACCTGTGCCAGCAAAATCAGAGTAGAGAAAGATTGAAGTAGATACAATATAGAACAGTGTTCTAAGAACACTACATAAACATAATATACGTTTTTGAAAGTAAGTAAGTATGTAATACGAAGCAAAGCTAGAAAGAGAGAGAAGAGTAAGGGTAAGGGGGGAAAATTCCATCATCCTTGTCTTGAAATGAAATTTCAGTTTTAGAAAAGCCGACGAGGATATTACAAGAGTGTGAGTCTCAATTTATTTTAACAACTCAATACATAATAATAATAAAGTTAGATTGATGTAAGTCTCATGTGTTTTAATTATACTTACATATCCGTGACATCCTACCCCTGTTTTTAACATACCTATACCTTGTTTTTCCAATCGGAGTAGAGATCCTTCCTATTACATACATATATTATTAATAGGTCCTATATATTTGATGAATGCTTCGAGGATATTTAAACATGCATAACAACGTATTTTAATCCCTGTTTGATAGCAAATCCATGTCACTGGATATTTTTTATAATAATAATTAATTATAATGTGCTAGTGTTGTATCGACTCAAAAGGTGAGTCGATTTTCAAATTCAAATAAGTCAGATTTTTTAATCACTAAACGTCCTCAAATGATGTTTTAAGTTTCGTGGCACGATGTCCCTAAATGATTTTATAGTCAAATCACAATTTAACCAATTTATAGACCTCAAATGAGATTTGATAGATTTTCATCCATGAGTTATTAGAGATTTTATACTAATTTTAAGGATTCCAATTAATACAAGTATGGTAGTTATGAGGGGCGTTGTCAGCTTTCATCATTTGTGGGGGGGCTTAGCCCCAAAAATAATCAACACTGTAATATAATTACTTTTATAAATAGGTTTATTGTATATATAGTAAAATACGATATTTTCTTTTCTTTTGGGGATGGTGTTCAAGTCCCTTCCCCCAATGGGATAACGACGCTACTGGTAAGCTATTAGCGTTGGATCGGTCTTAGGACTGATTTCCTAATCAGCCTCCCCCTTTTCAGTCTTTTTTTTATATCGGTCTGATCTTTTTTACCATTCAACGGTCGTAAGAACCGATTAGTCGGTCCTACGATCCTAACTATCTTTTATTTTCTTCACTCCTAGCTAGGATGGAAGAATATAAGAAAATAATAAATGATAGCTAGAATATGTAATAATACGTTCTAGTCAAACATCTCCTACAGGTATCTTGTCTCATTGAAAGAGATAATGAATAATGATATAACTATAGCGACTCAAATAACGTAGAGTAGTAATTACGTAGTTTTAGATGTTACAGTTACCATTAAAGACCGATAAGGAGCGGATCTAGGCCTGGCAAATTTTAAATGGACTGGATAGGACTACAATCTTTTTAGTTTTTTTAGACTGATTACACACTAATTACTAGGAGATGTTGGTAAAAATGTTCGTCAATATGGTTCCCTCACGTCGACATAGAATTGTAATTTCAAGATATATGATGAATATATTGAGATTCTGCGACTTATCTCCCATCCAGGATACCAACTTCATTCCTTTTATGCTTCCTCTTCAACCTTTAAGAATACACCTCTAGAAACCTCTTTGTAAATATCTTACCTCAGCCAACAGGTGCCAGAATGGGTTTGCAAATGGGGATGTCAAATTTATCACGGTGACGTGATCAGTTTTTTTTTTTTTTTTTTAGGGGGGGGGCAGGACACTAACAAAAATATTTATTTATAGTCAGGTTAATAGAAATACAAGGTTAGACCATCATCTAATCGGTCTTGATAGATTTTTTCAATTTGATGTATCGTACCGACTGCTGGCAAGACTGACAGATCTTGGCAAAACACACAACCAATCTTATTCTATGACGTCACTATTAAAAAGCGTGGTGTAAGTCAAACATAATTCATAAACGCGTTACGGTATAACCTTGTATTTCTACTAACGTTTCTGTGTTGGGGGCTTTGCTTTTTTGACAATTTTATGTAATCTTTTTGTTTTTTTGTAAATGGCAAATTTGAATAGGAACTTAATTTTTTTTTTCCCCAAAATTATGACGTTTGATTTTTTTTAGAAAATACAATTTTTTCCCCCTTGTAACAACTATAAAAATTCCCCAACAGTAAGGGGGCAATTACCCCTATGTTCCAGCGGCACTTCCTTAGCCTATTACTGATCTAATTTTTCGTTTCAATCAAGACATAACTAAAACAATATTGAAGGAATAAAAACAGTCAATGTAGGTACAATAGCTGAGAATTATTAGAAAATTAATAAGTGGACAGTTGTCAGGGGCAATATGTGTTGCTACTTAATGTTCTATCTTTCTTTTTTCCTTTTTCAATTGAACGATCTGTGTCGATCCTGAACGACTCGACTCGACTTGAGTCGATACAACACTATTATAATGTGTTTTGAAATTAGCATACATATTTTAAACATAAGTATTAAATACGTGACGAACATAGACTTTTGATGATGTTGTTGTTATTGTGTATTTTTATGAAACTATTTGTAGTATGTGTTGATTAATGACACTCGTACTACTTAGGGAAGATAGATGTCCTAATCAACATTTATTTAGGTATATAATTAGGTACATATTCGTTTGAGTTACCCAGGTATTTTATGTGGTCTTAATAACAAAAGCCTTTTATGTATAAATATTATGTCCTATGTATATTTTAAAGAAACAAACAAGGATAACTACATCTTAATAAGCATTAGATTAATATATTTTTTTATGTAGGGATGTTATAAGTTATAGGTATGACATGATACCTCATTCCCGATCCCACCTGGCGGAAATATCGAATAACTTATAAAACAAATAAATTCATTTTCTGAGTAGATGTTAATATTGTTTGCTTCTATACAGGGTGGTCCAGGTCAATAAGGATACTCTTTAAAGGCTTATATCGAAAGAACTAGATGGTGTAAAACCATACTTTTTTTTTTTTTGTTATTTAAAAGCTACACTTAAGACCTTCAATCATTGATAGTGAGATCCGCCTTTCTTGATAACCTCGGCCACACGGTACCAAAAGCTTTTGCAGGCTGGGTGACCTCGTGGGGATCCAGGTTTGTCATTGTACTGGTTCTGGACTTTTAATTTACATTCCATGGATGGATGGAGAAGTCCCAGGAAGAAATTACACCTTCCAACAAGACAGTTCACCGGCCCACAAGGCAAAAAAAAAGTGCAGGATGTCTTGGTCACAAAATGTCCTCACTTTCGGAGCCCCGATTTTTGGCCTGCAAACAGCTCAGACCTCTGGGGGAGGGTCGAGCATGAGGCTTGTGCCATGTATCATTTGTTTGTGAAACCCTTGAAGAATTTCATTACCAGTACAATGGTAAAGCTGGATCCGCACCAGGTTTGCTCTTTTATAAACCTTAAATACCCCCCTAATTTATCTAGACCACCCTGTATACACAGCGTTATCTTACTAACATACCCATTTACATTTTATTTCGCTGTCAGCTGTCGATGATTCTACTTCTTCCCCCTTAGGAGTGTTTTAAAGGTTGATTGGTTGAATTTAAATGAGCCCTTATTTAGATTACAGTAATACTTTGAGATGCCAGTCCCTCAACATACGATTTTTGACAAACTAGCTGGATTCTAAGCAAAAATGAGCATAAATATACTCTTTTTTTTGTTGTTAGTTGTCGATGTTTGTACTTATGTTCTTCTAATCAGTGTTCTAAACGTCAGTTGGTTGAAGTAGAATTAAGTCCTTTATAAGCAAAAACAATTTCCAACAATAATTAAATAAAAGTTTCATAGTCGTAAAAAATTGGCTAACTACCAACTGATTTTGGTCATTTTTTCTGTCCGAGAAAAGGTTGCGTGATACAATAAAGGTAACAACGTGACACACAAGTTTTTTTTTATATGGATATGAGCTGGCTAAGAATTGACGACGGAAAGCTTGAGCTGGTTTAAGCACGACTTTTTAAAAGTTATTCCTTATGTGACAACTTGCTTTTACTTACGAGCTTCGTATTTCAAGGTATTACTGTAATTCCCAGCATTTATTGAATAAGAATTATATAGTTGGAAAGTATTGGCTAACTACGACCAACGGATTTTGGGCCTTTTTTCTGTTTCTTTTTGGAGGAAAGTTTGGGATATAGAATGAAGGTAACGGCGTAATCGACTCATGAATATTGATGGTAGAAGCTATAACCAATCACTTAGGACAGTTATTAGGAACTGATTGAATTGTATCAGAGTCGTAGTATTTAAGGTGGGGATTACATTTTGTAATACGACGTAAGGAGAAGTATCGTGTCGCGTCGCGTCTTCATGAGTTGTCATCCAACACAAATTCACTACGTTGATAAAAATTATTATTAATTCTTCTTTTATTCAACTCTATATCTTGTGGAGTTGTATAAAATATGCCAAATTGACTCCGTCATCAAATACCTACTTTTTTTTCTTCATGCACAAATACATTTTTGTATACTCTGATCTAACTCTGCTAGTTTTATTCAATGCAACAGCAAGCTTTCCAAACTGTTTTTGAAAGTGGACCTTATTTATGGGCGAGTTCCACACTGTAGTCCTTTAAAAATAAATGGAAAACTCGATCCTTTTATACGTCATTGATGTGTTTTTCCTTATTAATTAATGTTATTCAGTTATATTTAAGGACCAGTCCTTGACTGAGACTGACCTAGAATGAGCTTCAAAAAATTGGGCCGACACGATACTAACAATAACTATAATGAAACGAAATGACATTATTTTTGCGGCTATGGGATAATTATAAATTCTCAAAAATGGGGAGGAGTAATGGCCCCCTTTTGCACACCCCTGATATTATATTCACCGGCCCGTCTTAACCCAATGATAGATCCCCAGGCTGAAAATATTTGTTGGCCTTATCAGCTTATTGATAAATAGCAAAAAATGCAGCTTTATAGCTTATCAGTGGGCTCCTTGAGTTTCGGGGCATGGGATTAAAGTGTCTCATGTTTATACATAAGTATGACTTAAGGGTTTGAATCTAATTATGATTAATTCAATCAATCTGCTTCCCTTCTCCTCCTTACCTATAAGCTATAAGGACCACATGGTAGTACATTCTTTTTAGTTATTTAATAATGTACGTATACTTGTACCGTGGAAAATTGATGTTTATTTAAGGATGATTAATTAAGATATGCGCCATGTTTTTGAGTCATGTTCCGACTAAATGACTATTTAAAAATATATCTCTTTATAGAATTATCTACGTCTTGAAATGTGTGCTCAGTTAAAACAATAAAGTTGCTCCTATATATACTCGAAGATAAGTGATTATATAATGTATCTCTATGTCGTTGTCTGAGGACACAAAGTAATAACTTATTTTTTAATATTTATCCCGGTGTCAACTCACTAATACACTAATGCTGTGTATTTTGTTGTTAGCTGTCGATTCTTTGCTTCCCCCCCCCTCCAAATCAGTGTTTTGAACGTTGATTGGTTGAATTTGAATTCACATTTTTTTGAAGCTGTGAACAATTTCCAATTATATAATAAATTAGCAGGTGTTGTTGGTGCTCTAATTTCAATGTTAAACAACGGCCCCACGCTGTATGTATATTGCATATAATATCCAACATTTATATATATGATAATATCTAAATAATAAACAGTTGGCAATACGAAAAAATACGGAAGACCCTGTTTTTTTTTCCTTTTCCTGGTATCAGTTGAGGTTGTGCGTATTTAAATAAAGCTGGACGTGGAAAACAATAAAAAAACAGTCAAGAAATTTGTTCTTTTCATAACTTCTAATTAATCATTCAATTACAACATCGGGCATTTTATTTACCATATTGGTAAATAAAATGACTATGAATTGATGCTATCATTATAATTTTTATACTGGTGAAAGAAAAGTGGGACCTTGAACTATCTAATTTGCCACAGAATACATATGAATTAGTAGGTTTCATTAAAAAAGAAGAATTCATTATTACATCCTTCATATTTATATCGACCATCAAATGAAATTTGAATCATCAACAGGATTCTAAAATATTCATTTAAAGTATTTTATCTCATTTTTTGGTTGCTATTTGTACAAAATTTAGAGTTATCCATATCTTGGGGGAGGGGGAGTTTGGGAATTTTTAGGAAAAGATTTGAAAAATTAAATTTATCTAAAAAAAATCTCAATTTTTTTTCTTTTTTTTTTTCAAAAATCAGTACTAATTCTGCAAAAACTAATTTTTGTAGAAAACAATTTCAAAAATCCACAGTTGTTAATAAAAAATTCAGAAATTAAATTTTAAATATTAAGTTTTTTGGAAAAAAAAATCAAATACAAAATCTTCCGTAAAAAAAGATTTAAAAATCAATAGCCATTCTCAAAAGATTAATTTTTTTAGAAAATAATTTCAAAAATCTACTAATGTGCACAAAATGTTAATTTTTTTTTACAAAAATTTCAAAAAATATAAGAGGTATGAAATATATCTTAGAAAGGGGGTGCTGCTTATTTATTGAAAAGTGAACATCTAAGTATAAATAAATAACTAATCCGTGTGCTTATAAATGACGGAGATTAACACTGAAGATTTGATGTGGAGTTATAAGTGTAAGTCCTTGATGGACTCAAAGTATAATTGAGGATCAAAATCAGAGTAGTCAATGCTCTGTTTGTTAAAATGGGTAAATTATAACGGTTGGCCCGCCCGTATTGAACAAAATTGGAAAGACATAATCAATTTGTGGGAAAATTCTATTAAAACTATTGAATGATTGTTTATTCTTCAAAAAGTTTAGCATTTTGTAATAAATAACTATTTTTTCAGAATAAATATTATTCCAAAAGTTTTTAAAGAATTATCATCTAAATTGATTTTTTCTTTCCAGAAAACTGTGGAACACACTAAATATGTCTATCCTTTGATCTCTCAAAAACAAACTGACAATACAAATGGCTGATATTGTCAACAAACCTTGTAGACATGTGTACTAACATAGTAAAAACATAATTTGAGTTTTGAATTAAAATTGCATCCGGAATTAGAAAATAACGGTTTCTTTTTTATCAGTATTGTATGTATTTACTTTTTTGGAGCGGAAGGAGGCTTAGTTTTTGTATTTAAAAAAATCCACTAAATTAAAAAAGTTTTTGGAAAAATATTTGAAAAATTAAATTTCAAATCTTAATTTTTTGGAAAAAAAAAATTCAAATATATTCTTTTTTGGAAAAAATTTCAAAAACCCACAGCTATTTATCCATCTCAGGAGTCTAAGAAGAAATATTTTATTTACTTTACTCTTCCTGAAAATGCAAATATTATGTCAATTTGCAATTATTGGCATTTTTCTGTAATGACTCAAAATCTTTATCTAATCTCTATATTAATTAATAGTAAATATTAATTACAGTACTTTAAATTCCCGATTCCCACAGAGCTTTATCAATTATTATTTGTTTACAATTGCAAAGAGATTTAGTCAAACAGTCGGTGGATTTTTTGAAGTAGTACACAGGATACTTAAAGGCTGTCCTTTGCTTAAACATTTCTGATAAATAAGTGTACATATATTCACTTTTATTGTTTCGATTTTCTACGCAGTAGTGTAATACAAAATCCTAATCAAATTGTCCCCTCCTCTAAAATTGTCAATTTCATTATTAAATATTTGATGTTTGAATTCAAGGTAGTGTCATGTCACCTATCCAGGGAAGTTTGCAGGGTTTGGGCTGGAGGGGCTGTATACCCACCCAAATTCCAATAAATAATAATTAAAAAAATTCTGTCAATAGTTATGAACTTTTGAAATTAATTTCCAAAACATATAATATTTGAAATTTTTTGTGAACAGCTGTTGATTTTTGAAATTTTTTGAGAATAGCTGTGGATTTTTGAAATTTTTTTCCGAAAAATTAATATTTGAAATATAATTTTTGATTTTTTTTTGGTATGGCTATGTATTTTTGATATTTTTTTCAAAAAATTATAATTTTTGGATATTATTTAAAAATAAATAAAAAAAACCAAACCTGCTATCGGTCCATATTTAGGACTAAGAACAACAGTCCAGTTTAGGCCCGTCCCACTGTCGGTCCTTAAAGAGTGTAAAATCGTTCCCTTTTGACGTCATTGAGGTTGATTTTCCTTTTTTTAATTACTCTGTTTTATAATAAAATAAATTATATAACTAATTCATAATATTATATGTTCGTTTTATATTCCATTATTATGAAAACATGAATATTTTTGCGAGATATTTGCAATGTTTTAATATACAGGGTTGATCTTATCTAGTGGTACATATATAATTATTTTCAATTTTTCAAGAGTAAAATTTAAACGAGAAGTTTTGTGAGGACATTTATTTAGGAAAGTCATCTGTAATACTCAGTACAACTTTCATACAATATGTGATCCCACAGCTCTAACGATTGCCTCAATAATTGGCCTAAATCCCTTGCATACCTTGACTATGTTGTCAGACTTGTGGTTGGTCCACTCCTTCTTGATAATAGCTTCAAGACACTCCTGTGAGGAGTAACACACACCTTCTCCTCCCGAAGCGTCTAGATAGATTAGCCCAATGGGTTCGCGTTTGGAGAGGAGGCGGCAATATTTTGAGTTCTCAAAAAACTGGAAAGTTGTCTCTCAGGCAGGCCTAGGTCTTAGCGGCGCGATGATACGAAGCTCCGTCTTGAGTGAAACAATAGTTGTCCCCAAACTTTTCTCTGTCCCAAGGTAGCACTTTCTTATCAAGAATTTATATGTCAACATCTGCATTGAACTGGTCCTTCCTATCTACAAAAATTTGGTAGCCAACACCCCAAGACCATGGTTCTAGTTGGATTTTTTTGTTCTGAAGATATATCTAGCACGATAATCAGTGATATGGCTGCATCTGAGCTCCTTGGATATTGCCATGGGTGACATACCGCGTGAGAGAAGCTTCCAAATTTCACTTCTTTGTTCCTCCATTTTATTCGTCCTCGTTTTTTGTTTTTTCGTCAACTAAACGGAACTATACATGATGAATTTTGAGTTACAAAACATATCTTTCACGGAATTTGATAACAATCGACGTATAAATTTCTGATTCATTAAAATTTAAATTAATTGTCCCACTACAAAAAATCAACCCTGTAAATCTCATAAATCTTATTTGAGCTCTTAAATCATCGAAAAAAGAAATTTTTTCTAGACCGATTTGGACCGTTATTTGGGTCAAGGCCGTCATCCTAGACAGTAAACTGAAATATAATTGTTTTCAAACCATGTACCTACTTTTTGGTCTCAATCTATAGACCAATTTTTTCACCTATCCTGATTTATGTGTTGTAGAAGTATGATTTATTTAACACATTTAGCTTCATATGACGTTATTGTAGGTGGATGTTTACTATTTTGAAATACAACTCACGTCATCAACAATTTATCTCAAAAATCTCGTATGGAGATAATCTTAAATGTGACTGATGTACACAGATTTTTTCTTTGGGATCGATCTAGACCATTCTTGAACGAATTAGTTCGGTCCCTTAAAAATCATAAGATTTTCAGACCGAAACACAACCCTAATATTTACACGTTCGCTTCCGGGGAATGTGTGTTGTTCCTGAATACAGTGAAACAATATATGTAGTCTATTTACAACATCAATAATAATAAGGGCATAGCCTGTCCGTCCAAGAATGAATGTCTCGTCTCACGTGGAAGAGTTTTTTCTCCACATTTTCTTGTACCTATTTATAACTATTTTTCAAACGAACTAAGTGAGCAATGATAAATATGAGAGAGAACAGTAATGAAAGGCAATGCAAAGGAATTCTTAAATTCCATAAGTATAGAAATAATACATGAATGGGTTGACTTATCTTCTTCTTCTTCTTGGAAGAACAAAAATAGAATAATAGTTCAGGGGGGTCTATGTTATGAGCATGTTGGTATGTTGTAGTTAAAGATAAGACGGATCTGCGTCGGTCCGGATCTTTAGAAGTAAATGTTCGAGGTAATTTTGGGTACCCGAACTTTCAGATCTTGAACCAAAATTAAACAGATATTTGTCTAAATTTTTTTCATCATTTGACAGAAAGTTAGGATCTTAATTAATATGATTCGGATGAAGTTTACATTTTTACTGATTACTGATAACAATGAATAAAATATACTTATTGGTTATTTTTAGAATTATTTTTATAATAAAATTAGACATGTCGTTACTTATACTGTATCGTGCTACTTATCCTCCTAAAAGAAACAGAAAAAAGGCCTAGATTTAGTAGGTAGTAAGACAATTCTTCCAACTATAAAATGATTATTATTATTTAATCATTCTTGATAATCATTCAAAATTAGACGGATACTTGGCTCAAATTTTGTGAATATTTTACCCAAAGTTCCGACATGAATAAAATAGGATCCGGATTACGGTTATATTTTTCTGATAACTGATTCCAAAACAATGAATTACCCAGTGTTATTACTATTATAGCTTAACTATTATTTATTATTAGAATTATTATTCTCATAACAAAAAAAAAGGTACTAAAATCAGTTATTAGTTGGCCAATTCTTACAACTATGGATTTAGTATTTTATAATGGATGATAATTGTTCACAGCTTAAAAAGAACTAATTCGTATTCAACCAATCAATGTTAAGAACACTGATTAGAGTAAAAGAAGAATAAACATCAACACCTGACAACCAAATGCAGCCTACATTTTGTGTTAGCACAAAAACGCAGTCTGGAATAACCACGCGATGAAACTGTTTATATAGATGTGGCTCTGAATTAAGTTATGCTATATGCTTTTTAAGAACTGGATAATCTCTTGAATCTTGAATAAGTTCGTGTATCCGAAGCTGGGTTGGGTCTCGGATCTTTTCGTATCATATAAGTTACTGATACCGTCCTCTAGTACTTTGGATCCGTATTTAAGACATGCCCTATGTATAAGTGTATTGTTGGATTCGAGTAGTACTCAAATCGAAGAAAGAAACTCGACTTTACTCGCAATACAACTCACAATTGTTTTGAAAATTACTCAACCTCGGCCGAAATATTGATTTTTTTAAATCAAAAATTCCACCTTCCTTGAACTCGAATTAGTATAAAAACTCGAAACATTCATGTTGTGATGAGTCAAATTTCTAGTACCATAAAAGACAAAACTAGGGATGTGTCCGTCCAAAAATATTTACACCACATCCTAAATCTGATGGACATGAACTAATTCAATGCAAAAAACACGTACCATTGAATTTGACTGTGTTAAATGACGTCGTCTTAGATATCAGTCAGTGACTTCATCACCAATATATCTTGAATTTTATATTATTGGGAATAAATGGAAATACAAAAATAATTTAGGTTACGGTTCTTTAAAAAAAGTTTAAAAATAATTTATTCTACAAAAATAGATATTTTATTACAAAGTGCTAAACTTTGTAGAATAAACAATCTTTCTAGAGTTATTAAAGAACTTTCCTGCTAAATTTATTTTGCAACCCTTTTTTCTAATAGTAGAATAATGCAGAGCACAGCAAAAGACGTCCAACTGAGTTGTAGATCACGTTCAAGTGTCATTTTCTGGACTTGTACGTAAGCTACAGAGCTCAAGTTTGTTTTGTTTTGTAACTAATTGTTTATGCTTAAATATGTCGGAGTAAGAATTAATTTCAATCACTTAAGCTACATAAATTTGTGAATTAGTAAGTGTTCAAATTTCAAAACTTAAACTCGACCGAGCTCGAACATTTTGACTCGAATCCAACACTACTACTAATATACAATATAGTGTAGTATATATTTATACATATCAAAAGTATGAATATGATTTAATCAAATGCTATCGATTAAGCGACGAAAGTCTTAATATACAACACAGAGAAAAAGGCGCATTATGTTTTATTAACATGATTGTTATGTCACTCGTGTGTGTATAACCTATTGGGTCAAGTTAAAGTAACAGGAGGAGCAATATCAATAACAACAACGACGACAACATCACACATTTAGTGGGACTAAAATAGAATGTGGGGAAAGTCTTTTTAATTAATAGATACATAGATTATTCTTATTTATAAGTCGGTAGAGAGTTCTTGATTTGTTTGTTTTTGTTTGAGTGTTTTTTTTGTATTATGTATAACTAAGACACTATTCAAATAAGCATGAATTTGTAGATCATCATTATGGCAAGTCGAAATGTGAATGGTTTTGAAGACTATGATGATGAGGATGTTATTAACTTCAGCATGATTTCCAACATCAAGATCAGTAGGAGTGATGGAAACGGTGACAGCGGCAGCAATAAGAATGTTAACGTCACTGACCTGGGGATTATTGGAGGAGAAGGTAAAAATACTCTCGAGGAGTTCCTTTACTCTCTACACCCCTCTACGCGTCTTCTTCTTCCCCCTTCTTCCTTTTTTTTTTTGCAATTGAGAGCTGTGCTTAGTTTTTAGAATAAAAACAACGGCTCACTGTATACTTAAATACTTGAAATATATATTAGAGTTGAAACTCAACTCGGCCCAAGACCCATTTTTATCAGTTTCGGTCTTAGCAGGGGCGTCTGCAGGATTATATATATGTATATATATATTTTTTTATTAAAACAATTTTAGAAATTAAAATTTTAGAAATAAAAATCGAGAAATTAAACTTAAAATATTAATTTTTTTGGAAAAAAAATTTCAAAATCCACAGCTGTTCACAAATAATTTCAAAACTCCACAGCTGTTTACAAAAAAAATAAATTATTTGCAAAAAAAAATTAAATAAATCATAGTTAATCACAGGAAATTAATTTTTTTGAATAAAAAGATTTAAAAATGTAAATTTTTTGGTGAAAAAAATTAACATTTTTTGAATTTTTTTTTAAATTTAATTATTTTGGTAAATAAAATTCAAAAATATTTTCTAGCAAGAAGCAAAAGTACCTTTAATTTGTGGGTAGGAGTGCAGCCCCTCCAGCCCACACCCTGCGGACGCCCCTGATTAATTTACTTATGGGCTTAGGCCCCCTAAAAGTTTTTATCATATATACGAGGCTGGTTTGAAAATTTTCCGACCTAACTAAAGATACAAGACATTTTTCTGATTTATTATTTTATTTTTAAACATAAGTCTCATTGAATGGATAGGGGGCGATACAGTGGCCATTCTTGTAGTCAGCATTTATTACTAACAAGAATATATGGCAATTAAAGAACTATTTATTGTATCTAAAATATTTTTAAACGAAAAAAGTGAAATCTTTTTTTATGACGTTCTCTCGAAAGTACCTATACGAAGATGGTCTGAAAAGTTCCCGACATAACAAAGATACAGAGATTTTTACTGAATTTTTATTAATTTTTTCAACATAGTCTCCTTGTAACTCTGCAAACTACTCCCAGCGATGTTCCCATCTCTGTAACCCGGCCATATATTACTCTGCGTTTTTCTCTGCAAAATAATTGTTTACGAGACACTTTTGGTTTTTGGCTTCATTACTCCGAGTTGGATTGTCTTAGACGCGTCAAATTTTAACACAAAAAGCCTTTATATATCTGCTATTGCATGAATCTATTTAAAGGTTACACTTCCAAAAACAATTATTAGATGACAGCTCCAAACTTGACTTTTTTCATTTTCACAAAAACACTAACATTAACTCACTCAAACGACTTTTAACTTACAGCTGCGCGTCCAAAATGCCTCAATCGTTTTGCAAAAATGGTTGAGTGCTGCCATCTTCACGTTGTGGCTTAGAATTTTTCGGACCACCATCGTATATATATATAATAAACCAATTTATATTAGTACTTGTTTCACGGTGTTGAAACTTTTGGGCTTTTGGTTCTGAACGTTGATTGGTTGAAACAGAACTGACCTCATCAAGAATTCATTTATAGAATCGGTCTAGACTTAATTTTAAATGAAACTGATTTAGAGTGGGTTGTTTAGACCTGTTCAGGCCGAACTTCTTTGTTGGAGTTCGGTCTAGGATTTTCGGACCGAAACACAACACTAGTATCTAGAATATAATTTATACGCATTGACAATTCCTGCTCCCTTTCTTTATTTCCTTCCCTTTTTTCCCCTTCCGTTACCTTCCTCTCCCTGACATTAATTACTTTTTTCTCCACTAGGAGTGTCTCACTAAAATTACTCTATATAGTAAAAAGTAACAAATAAGGCTGTATTGGTTTTTATAAGAGACTTAAACTCAGTCCCGTCCCTATTATTGGTCCTTAAAAAACGTCTCATCAATTCACTGTGACAGTCAATTTTTCCGCATTCATTTTCACCTCTTGGAGATTTCCTGCATGACATATTTGCACACTTTTTCTGTTTTTATAATATATGTTCGAACTTTAGCTATAGGGTCATTCCAAGTGAAATCAATAAAAAAAGGACATTTTTCATAGCACCATTTCAGTTTTTTTTTCAAATTTGGAACATATTTTAATATTAGTTATAAATTCAAAATTTCAGCCTTTTTGTCCTCCAGTTCAGGATTTAGAGGCTTCTAAAGTTTTGGCATTGACCCATCCAACCCTATTTTTAAATTGCTGTATTTGAATGTTTTTGAAGGTATCGACCTAATTTAATAACAATTTAGATACTTGTCTTATTCATTTGTGGTATTTAATTGTATAAGCCAACAAAATGAGTTTTTACCCATGAGGTAACGAGTTTAAATGTGTAATATAAGATAAAAGTATAAACTCAGTTTTTAGAAATGCATTCGATTCTACTTAAATACTACAGATAAAAATGTGTGAGTAGGTAGAGCAAATTTATAATTTAGTAGAATCGAATGCATTCCTCAAACTTATTCCATATGTTTATGGTATTTTACAAATTAACATGTAAACATTTGAGTGATATTAAAAATGGACATGTTTGATTTTTTTAGGTCAAAATTTTGACCCCGTTACCTTGTGGTTAAAAACTCATTCTGTTGGCTTATACGATAAAATACAACAAAAGGCTAAAATAACTATCCATTAAATGGTTTTTAAAAGTAGATCGATATCTTCAAAAATATTCAAAATACAGCGATTTAAAAATAGGATGGTAGCGCCAAGGCCAAAAATTCAGAAGCCTCTAAATCCTGACTAAAAAGACGGAAATTTTGGATTTTTGAGTTTGTAACAGATATTAAAATATGTGCCAAATTTGAAAAAAAGTCCAAGATGGTGCTGTTTTTGAGTTATTGATTTGGATTGAAATGACCCTTTAGTCTTTACTATTGCTGTAGATCAGGGAAAAAAGAAGGGGTTTAGAGAAGAAATAAATAAGGCATAGTGTTTATAAGGACTCACTTATCCGGGATCATGATTCTATTTTGAAAAAAACTCATTCCCTAGTACCACCTTACTCATAGTCATGATCTTAGTTGATCCTAGTAGAAATGAATGAAACACCATTGATTGAAAGGACTATCAATTAGTGTTGTGTGAATCCTTATTTAAGGCTGAAGACTGAACCAGACCGGATGTCTGGTTCAGTCTTCAGTTCAGTCACCCATATCAGTCCTAAAACTAGTAAAGTTTGGTCCTTGATAACTTCACTCAACTATATTTCTATTAAGACCATCAGTTCTAGTACTGATGGTCTTAAGGAACGGTTGCAAGGACTGAGAGGGTACGTCCTAAGACTGGACTAAACTGAACCATGATGAACAGTAAAGACTACAGGTAAAGTTCGAACTTATAATATAAAAACATAAAAAGATGGGGAATATGTCGTGCAGCGAAATTGAGAGCGGCAAAAAATTTCACGCCAAAATTACTTAAAATGCATTTTCACTAATATAGAAGGGCTACAAAGTTTTTAAAACAGTTCTACCTGAGATTTATTCATCTTATTTCGTGACATCATCCGTATTATTCAATGGATGCTTTCAAGTTTTCAAATAAGGTTTGATAAACCAAGACCTATGCATGTACCGAAAAATATTTATTCATTTTATATTAAAATCTACTTGTGGCTTGTTTTGAGGCCTTTATGACGGGTTGGGATAGCAAACATTCTTAATCAAATCAGTTGTTTTGAGCTTTTTTGATTGATGAACCAATGTGTGGCGTGAGATTGATTGGAAATGTTTGTAACTCACGCCAATTTCATGATTTTTATGAAACCTGGTATTATTGTAAAGTACAATAATTTACCTATTGAAGGAGTTAAGTAAAACTTTAATTATATTTCATGAACGAGACTAGTATGTACAGTGTGGGGCAAGATAACTTCCTTTTTATCATGTGTAGAAGGATAGCGGATTGGGCGGGGTTTCATTAAAGAGGCAAGATTTTAAAGCTTTTTTGGTTATACAGTCATTTGTTATCATGCATTGGAGTAATGAGGAACAAGTGTTTGCCATCGAAGATAAATATTGGCAAAAAAGGGTTTAAAACAATATTTTATAATATTAAACCAATGGCAATTTAGCTCCTAAGCTTTTATTTGTGCAATTTATAAAAATCAGTTAATTTCTTCAATTTCCAATATAGGTAAAAAAAAAATACGATTTTTATAATCTGAGATTTGCAAAATTCTTTGGATGCAAATAACTCCACAAATAATTATATTAGAGAGCTTAAATTGATCTTATTAAATTTAGTGTTATATATGTACTTTTAAATTGGTACAGTTTGTCCAAATCATGTAGTTGAAACCGGATTTATTCTGGAAAGACCAACGTTTTTTAGATATTTGGGGAATCCCCAATAATTAAAATCTTTATCAACTGAATATCCACAACTATAAAATAAGGATATGTTGCCAATAAAATTTTACATCTTTTTGTGTAAAATAAAACCTGTCTATGAAAAGATATTTAAAGGAAAAGAAACCAAAAAAAAACAAAACATAATTTGGGTATTAAAATACCGAAGTTCGATTTATTCAGTGTATCTGATATGATTCTCAAAACTGTGTAAAACAAAACTTTAACCTATCATTAGAGGGCGTCCACAGTGGCTGAGTGGCTTTATTCAAAAAAATAAAATATTAGAAATGAAATTTTTGCGATTTTTTTCCAAAAAATTTAATTGTATGTCCACAGCTGTGGATTTTTGATTTTTTTTTAAATTGAATATTTTGTGAATAGCTATAGATTTTATGAATTTTTTATTCCAAAAAAAGGAATATGTTAAAAGTTTTTGATTTTTTTTAAAAAATAGAATATTGATTTTGGTTTTCCCAAAAATAATAATTTATGTAAACAGTTGTGGATTTTGATTAAAAAAAAATTATATAAAAAATTTTCAAAAAAAAAAAAATCTTTGGATTTAAAAAAAAATATATCAAAAACCAAGCCCCTGGCAAAATTTAATCCTGCGGAAGACCCTGCATATGAAACAAAAATATATGTTGTTTTATTGCTTTTTGGAAAAAATAAGTTCTATTGTTGCACCCTGTATCATTCTACCTTATTTTTTAGCGAAATTGATGTCGCACCCTGTATAATGTTCGTCGAGTATGTATATTGTACATACTTTCTTAAATAATATCTATATATATATATATATATGCTCACAAATAAAAGTGTGTAAGCCACTCATTCCCCTTTTCCTTTTGATTTCTTCAATATGAACAAATTCTATTAGAAGGAGTACAAAATAGCCCCCACAATTAACTATTACTACCCTCCATGAGCCAAAATTTTTATATAGCTCGGACGGAAAATAAAGAAAGACGCTGCTGCTGCTGCTACTACTCCTGGCTGGCCCCAATTCAATTCAACGTGTTTCTAAAAATAAAAATGAAAGTTAAGTGTGTAGTAATTTCTCCTTTGCTTTAAAAAACAAAAAAAAAAAAAAAAAAAAAAAAAAAAAAGAGAGCTGAAATGTCTTAAGAGGCTGAGGTCTATCTCTCAGTTGAATCCTCGACTTTGTTCCTTCTACAGAGGTCTAGAGGTCATTCCTAATACTACATACATATTATACATAATCATGAATAATCTATATGGAGAAGTGATTTCCAGGTACGGAAACTCCAAAGGAAGACTCCGTCATGGGAAATCTGGGGGCTGGGCTAGTGCCCAGTGTTCCTCGGAGACGAAGCTCCCTCTCTGATTTGGAACATCTGCGTAAAGAAATGGCTAAGATTGTCACAGGTACCCTTCACTTCTAATTTTCTAAATGTGTGAACCCCCATCATTTAAAAAAAAAAAAAAAAAAAAAAGCCTGGACTGTCTTGGACTGTTCCTATTTTGAGTGTTTCTTACATATTTAAAGACATATACAATGTTTGAATTGTACATACATGATAATATATTTAATATTTATCCCTTGATTTGTATTTATGAATATGTATTAAATTGATATCCCTTATATATATCGTATGTCAAAATTTCTCCAGGTGTTTTTTGCGTGCTTATTTCTTCTTAAAAATATAAATACCTTGTTCCTATTTGATTTAATAACAGGTTCTTTTTCTTTTAGAGCAAGAACCGTCGGGATTGTCTCATTCCTATCAAAATACTGAGGGTGAAAGATTCCGTCAAATAGCTAAAATGCTCATCAATAATAAGGAAGACAAACACTTGTCCAATGAGATCTCTGCTCCTTATGAAGTCCCACAATATCCCATTGAGCAGATTGAAACCAAAATGATCAGGTGAGTACAATTATTATATCTATATTTGTTATGTACAAGTTGTGTATTGTATAAAAAAGGTTTACATGTGGCAATTTCTTCATCTTAAAATGTATTATTTAACTACAACATTGGTCATTCTAATAATTACACACTATGAATGGATGCTACCCTCTGATTTTGATATAGTGACGTGGTCATTATGTATTAATGAGAATGTAAATGTGGGCATTTAATATTTATAATGTGTCACAGAATACTTATATTTTACTCATTTGTATTAAAATAGTCAAAAATGACGCCAATAATACATCAATTATGGCATTATCCTCATCCTAAGGACTCTGAATCCTTCATTTAAAATGATTCATCTCATTTTTTGGTCGCAACTTGTAGAATACATGTATATCAATATCTACTGGGGAAGAATGTATAAAGAAAATATTAGTTTCTTGATGAGATAATCATATGCTGTGAGATCGCGTGCTTAATTGATAGATTAAAAGTATTTAGTATGATTAGAATATGATCTTAAAAAAATTCTCTATCAATTTTTTGACTTATAATACTTAAGATCGTTGTTAGTTAGTTGTTGAACATATTGAATATTGTGAACACGTTACGCTCCTGAAATAAATACCATTTAAGCCAGTACATAGATTTACATCTATGTAAATGAGAGCATTGTCAACTCCTTAGAGAAACCAGTTGTTTAATGTCCAACTTTGTACTATTGTTTTACGAGGATTCTGAAGATTCAATGAAGTGACGTCATTTAATTTACATACATATATAATAATTATAATCTACGCAATTAATTTTTACTTTGATTACGATTATATCAGAGTTTTCACAATTACTATTTTGTTTACTTTAATTTAGTGCACAACAATAGGCCAGGGATACTTTTTTCCCAATTGGACTCTCTTGGGTCCAGCCTCATTCACGGTACAAAAATACATAACTATTAATACCTACTCTGTTGTTCTATGCGCGCATTAACTTTCTCTCCTCATCAGCTTTATTTTTAATTGCCTGCTTTCTAAAAGTGTGTGTTTATAAGTATCTGCAACTATTATGCATTGGCTACGCGCCCTGACTTGAATATTAAAATAATTATTTAAAAAAATCACGATGATTCGATGTGCCTTCTATGTATGTACGTGTGCAGGCACAACTTTTCCCTTGGGTACAAGCGGGTATCCTTTATGCAGTGTGTATGTGCCTATGTAAATATGTGTAAATGTCGTGTACAAGTTGCAACTTGTATAAACAAATTGTGCAAGTTGCAATTTCGTATCAAAATCCATATATTTAATGGAAAAATTACTTATTCTAACTGCCAATGTTGTGTCAGTCTTTAATTATTTGGTACAGTCCAGTCTTTCGGACTGTCAGTACTCTAACGGATAAAAAAAGAAGAAATATAATTGAGTGACATTTCCAAGGACTGCACTTAATAAGTTCTTGGACTGATATCCAGGACTAAGCTGGACCCGGACTGAACTTAACAGACCTCCAGTCTTCAGTCTAAAATAAGGACATTACTAATTACCAACGATACATGGGTAATATCATTTTATTTTGATCTATTAAACCAACATTATTATTTACCCATCTCTATTATTCAATTTTTGAGAGGCCCAGTCTGCTCCCCAATACCCTTCTGGGACAATCCCGCTTGGAGATGTGCTGTTATCTCAATCCCCTTCTCATATTGTATGCTCATGGTGTGGGAACTACGACATTTTTTTTCTTAGAAATCGACAGCTAATTATGTTTTCTACAACATTGGCTAGGAAAATTGTAAAAAAAAAGAAAAAGACTCTTAACCTCTTAAAATTTGCATAATATAAATGAGTAAATAATAACGTTTGGCCCACAATGAGGAGTAATATAAATGTGGCCAAGAATTTATAATCTTCTCTTGAATCCTTATACTATTTGTATTAAAATAGTCAAAAATAACACCATAAATATAACGATTAGCCATGGAGTATTCAATTATTGGATGATTCTCATCCTTTATTAAAAATTATTTAAGATTCTCAGGGTACATAGCCTGTCTATCCTCTCTTCGATTCAGTGAAGTCGTCCTTCCCCTTAGCAGAAAAGCTCCCCCAAAACATAATTTTTCTACCCTCATGTTTGACGTTGGGTTGGTGTTGGGGGTAGGACATTTTATATATAACAGGAAGTTTGTTCATGGTTTTAATTTCTCCAGATCAGTTCCAAAAATTACTTAAGACCAAAGGGACAAAAAAAATCATATCTCGGACCTAGTTTTCCACACTAGTATTAACGAGTAATATAATAACTCTAGCCCTTTGAACTCTATAATGAGCCAAAGAACACCCCTTATGAATTTGCAATTTTCACTTATAAAAAAGTCCAAAATTACATCATTTCATCATCTATCTACCATTCATGGGATACTCAATTACTGTATTGTCCTGGTTATTTATCTCATTTTTGAGTTGCAACCTGTACAATTTGCTAATACAATTTAAAACTTGTACAGAACATATATATAATTTACTTCTCGTCATTATGACACTGATTTTAATTTCATGTATATATTCATATTTATAGAGTTCAAAAGAAGTTTGAAGAGAAAGCTGATCCCAAGGCTGAGGCCCTTATCCGAAACGATAGGCCTGATGGAGTCCAGCCTATTTTACCCTCAAAAAATAACTCAGTCCCCAATCTCTTGGATCAACGAAGCTTTTGTCTTAATGGAATGGGAGTTGAGGACTATCCCCATTTTCAAAGAGTCTTTATTTCCGGTGATGATAATAGTGGGGTAAGTTAGGCTTTGTTTTTGGTGAGGATAATAAATATATATTATGTTATCTTTTGATATTTCAGGTTCCTATGGAAGACTTGCAAAATGCTTCCAAACTCCTTATCAAGGCTCTACAAATTCGTCAAAGATATATGAAGCTCTCGAAACAGTCCTTCCACATTGCAGCTGAGACATTTCTTAGGAATCGGGAAGGAAAAACAGACGATGATGTACAGCACGATGAAAAAGCCTCTCTCAAAGGTGTGTAGAACTTTGTTGCCCCATTCCAGAAGTGTGCCCTCCAGGAATGAGTCAGCATTACAATAATTGAGACTCATTTCTTCTCTGGAACCCATTGGCATAATAAGTATATCCATAGAGAAAGAAATACATAGATTTGACAAGATTTGAGAATGATTGAGCAAAGGTATCAGCTGACAAAAAGATGTCTTGCACCTGCCTTTTTCTCGCGCTCTTTTTTCCATTACAAAATCATTTAATCTGGTCATAGCTGATATTCATTCCTGCTGACTGAAGATTTTAATCTACTACAGCCTAACTATGCTGATACTAAATCAATCATGTTTATATATTTATTTCTCTATGGGTTCTTGATTGGCATATCTCAAGATGCCAAATCAGCCGGATCCCATTATTTAGTTCATAGTGTGTAATTCTTATACTAGATAAAAAAGAATTACATTTCTGTTTGTTCAATAAAATAAACTGTTTCATTATTTTTTATGTTAAAGGGGGTTCGACCAAGGAAAGCTCACCACATTCAGGTTAATACTAGTAATTATTTTACTACTAAGAGTACAATAATAATCTTAATCTTAATTAATTGTATTCAATTAATACTCTTCTTGATTTTCTTGATTGGACTCTTAATCAGAATTGCTAGAACTTTTATCTTTCGTTCTTTTTATTTGATTTTATTTGATTGTGTTGTTATAACTTTTTGGATTTTAATACATACGTTTTTTGATTGTTTGAGAGCCGGACTGTGTGACAAAAAAAAAAAAAAAATAGATTTGATTTACATTAGAATTTACCCGTCAACATTAAAGCAAGATAGAATGATTTTCCTCTAAATTGAGCCTGGATTTGCATATGTTGTATTTCTTTACGAATTTCTATCAACAAATTATTCTGATTAATCCTTTGGAGATGCAGGAAATTACACTTATAGCCGTAGTAAAAATGCATATCCCACAATATAATCTAATTAAAGATTCAAAGATTTTATTTGAAAGGCCATATCGGATCGGTATAAGTCAAATGAAGGATTTTTTTCTATAGTTCATATTTTTGTGAATCTCAAACCATCCCAGAAATTTAGATACAAAGTCTATAATTGAACAAAATACGTCTATGAAGTATTGGTCTACAATATGTACATATATAGGATGTGAAAATATATACTCATATTCTTGATTTTTTTTCAAGACTTTTTTTGAAGTAACTCAACACAAATGTATATTTATAGGTCTCTCTTGAGGGCCCTTTTCTCCCTTTCATAATGGCAATCTTTTTGAAATTCATTCATGGGCCTTTACCTTAATATATTTACGAGATCTGATCAATAAGAAATGGCTGATATTGTCAAAATACATTTTATAATAACATCGATCAATGTACACGTTGTATCAACCTAATAAAGAAAATGTATTTGAAAATCGAATCAGAAATGAATTCAAAATGAGAAAATAACGGTTTCTTTTTTACAAGAGTAGTATATACACCAATACTCCCTAAAAATAAGGCCATATACAAATATGCTTATATCTATTAATTATATTAATAGATATAAGCATATTCTCCACTAAATGATCGATTTTCTTCTTCTTTCTGAATCTTCTTCTTAATCTAATATTTCAAGAGAAAAAAAGGACATTCCTCACTCTTTTCATGATAGCCCTTCACTTTACATATTTAAAAGCAAACGCTATAATATATAAATACGTACTATGCAACAAAAGTATATTAATTTAAAACAAAGGAATCAAATTATAAAACATTATCATCAATATCACTTAAATATAAAATAGAATTTAGTGTGTGCCATTATTAACAGCCTGGTTATTTCATTATCACAACGACAACTAACTTTTCTATTTATACATTTGCAAATTTATATACATATATCACGACATTACCTCACTAGTTGTGGGTTAGCACATCTATCATGCTCGTACATACAATTTATTTCTTAGAACTTTGCAGTGTATAATATTCAAACATCAACAATTATCCCTTTCAATATGAAGAGGTTCTATGATTTAAAATGTTTCTTGTTTGAGGTAGAAAAAATCCTACGTTAGTAATTTTGGGAGATCCCAAATTTCCTTTATCATAACATTTTTACTTCTACAAATGACAAAGATTTTAAATCACCGAACCTATTTATTTTGGAGAGGGAGCATTGTTGAGGTTTAGACATTATAATGAGTCAAATCTATATAAATACATAATAGATGTAATCACCCACATTTATACAGAATATACAGAGTATTTATTGTGAGTTGTTGATTTTTTTACTATTTTACACCTCATCTGTGATCTGGAAGTTGATAGGTTGAATTTGAATTAGCTTTTGTTGTAAAGTTAGGAAGTTAATTGTTCATAATTCCAAACAATGATGATTGAATACTAACTCCATAATTGGGAATATGAATAGTCTAATAACTACAAACTGATTTTGAGTCTTTCTTCCAGCATGTTCCATTTTGGAGAAGAGGTTGTGAAACCCAATAAAGGTAAGATCGCAACCTTTACTTTTCCAATAAGAAACAAGGTTAAAAGACCGAAAATCAGTTGGTATTAATTAGTCAATTATTTTTCCCAACTATGGGTTCATTATCATTTAATTAATTCACATTGGGGATAATTGTTCACAGAGCTTGACAACAAAGGCAAATTTCTTCATTAAAGACATAAATTATATTAAGTTGGATCAAAATTAAGTATAGTAAAACTTACTTAAATAAATATACTCGTTTATGGGTGTGGATTTAATATAAGTGAGTTCTTGGGTCCGAAAGAGTGTCAAAAATCCAACAACAACAAGAGCTAATTCAAATTAAACATATCAACGTTCAGATTACTCTGATTAGGGGAAAGGAAGTAGAAAAATAGACAGCTTATGACGCAATACATTGTACATTTTCATGTAACAAAGTGGCAATAACGCTGGTATATATGTCTGTCTATCTGGAGATGTACAAATATATTTATAAGTAATTTTCATTGTACAGTTAAAATCTTGAATGATGGATTGACACGCTTCCCAAAAAAAACAAAAAAAAAACATCATTTGCACATCAAATTCTGGATTATTTTTTAACTGGCTAACTTTGTGTTTTCTTTATTTCCATGTATGTACATAGATCATCCCATTCATCCTCCAAAATTCGATGGAGATCCCTACGAGGTTGAATTCCAACCCAATAATGGCTACGAAATCGGAATTAAAAAAGGGATTTTCCACGTTTATGCCAACCAAGAAGATCTTCAAAATGACAAACACATCAACTATGAATACTTTGATTTGGATACATTTGTCACGGATATGCATTTAATGTGTGCATTGATAGCCGATGGACCTCTCAAGTCTTTTTGCTACAGGAGGCTCTGCTATCTCTCTGCAAAGTTTCAACTTCATGTCCTGTTGAACGAACTCCGAGAACTGGCTGCTCAAAAGGCCGTTGCTCATCGTGATTTCTACAACGTTAGAAAGGTAAGGACCTTGGATTGTACATATCTATGTTTAGAGATGTGGAAATAAGCTAAAACCCACACCTAAGAGAATGTAACACAAATATGGCGACTCTGAGAAACAGTATATTTGCTGACAAAGATCATTAAAGATCTTATTTTCCCTGTTAATACGTTTGAATTGTCCAAATAGAAAGGAATAAAGAGACTCTATGGAAAGAGGTGAAAAGATATTTGAAATAATACGTATGACAAAATTCACGCAACTTCGATCAAAAAATAACTAGGGCTGGGAATTTTGTGAAACGCAAGAAGAATACAGCCATAGATAAATAGAAACAGAAATCCTGTCCCTAGCAATGTCGTGAGACCAAAATTGAACTAAGTACAGTAAACAATTTTAAACCTATTAGTATTCAAGGTTTCTTTCGAGTCTCTTTTGTAAGAAATGGTTTATCAGAGCAATATTTTATTGGGGGTCACCAACACGTAGAACTTTTTTCACTCCTTAATAATTCATTCTTTTTCACATCTCTAGTTTATGATCGTAGTATTTGTCGTAAAAATCGTATTCATTACTTAGAAATGATGTATTTCTTCTCTAAACACAGGTGGATACTCACATCCATGCAGCCTCATGCATGAACCAAAAACACCTATTACGTTTCATCAAGAAATGCTTAAAAACAGAGTCTGACACTGTGGTTTGTCTCGGAAAAGATAAACAGCCTATGGCTCTTCGAGATGTCTTTGAGTCCATGAGTTTAACGGCCTATGAGTTGACAGTGGATATGTTGGACGTTCATGCAGTAAGTTCATTCTAACTAATTTATTATTTCATGCAAATCTATTGCTTCATCTTTGTTGCTTCCTGCTTCTTCTTCTTTTAGTCAGTTACTTCATTAATTATTATTATTATTGCATTTATATACTACTTAATGTCACTTAGCTTGCTTAGCCTAATTCCCTAGACACTTTAAAATAATAAGTACGTAGTTGTTTTAAAGTAAAAGCCATGCTTCCTTTCTTTGATCATTTTTGCACTTATAAATAAGTTTTATTTTTAAATCACTTCATTCTTTCCTCCTAGACGCTACACGTTTAGTTTGCATTCATTCAATTATTTGGTCCATGCTAAACACCTAAATGAAAAATATTTGCAGACTTTCCTATTTTTTTTTATCTAGAAAGATTATTTTGATTTCCTTCCAAGTTCTTTTTTTATTTTTTTATTTTTTCTGCATTTTTTCGTTAGCTTATTGTCCTTAAAGTAAATAATTACATATTTGTTTCTATGTACATTTATGTATACATAATTAATTATATAATTACCCTTCTTATCAGTGGTGAAGGTGGACGATTTCCACAAGGGAGGTCATTTGTAAATTTTATCGACCCTATTCTTTAGATTTACAAAAATATATTTAAAATATATATAAAAGATGTTAGGGAAATTTTCGATCTTCTTTCGATTTTGTCCCTTTTCAAGAGAAATTTCGACTCTCTTTCCTTTATTTAAATATGTTTTTGAAAGATAAAAAAATTGGGCATTTTTTATAACCCTTTTTAAAGGTGAAATTGTCTGAAATTTCCCTCTCTTTTTTTTTGAAAACAATATTTCTTTACTTTTTTTAAAATGTTCTTTTTTTTAGAAAAAGTTCACTTTTATGGTTTCAAATTAAAAAAAAAACCTTTCGACATTTTGTTCATTTTCTTAATTTTTCCGCAAATTTTTTATACCCCTCTTCCCACCTTATAAAAATCTTCATCAGGGGAAATTGAGTATGAATCCCTGCCTTACCGCCACTTTTCTTATTACATATTAATAGAGAATTGAAAATATGTTCATTTTTAAGCATTTGAGGATACAATTCTACAATCTGCTTGATCAAGTTGTAATCTTGTTCAAGCAAATTGTATTCTGGTACGCTTAAAAATGCGCACATTTTAACCCCTCTATATATTATATTATTGTCATTCTTCCATTATTATTTATAATTTCTGCATGTTATTATTATTACAATGAAGTTGTTGTATCAGTTACTTACTCAGGGGCGTCTGTAGAATTATATATATTATTATGATTGTTTTTTTTTGGGGGGGGGGAAGAGAGTGGGGATTTTTGTTTTGTAAAAAAAAAAAAAACACCAAAACTAAAATTTTATGAAAAAACTTTCAAATACTTAATTTTTTGTAAAAAAAATTCAAATATTAAGTTGTTTTGTAAAAAAATTTCAAAAATCAATAGCTATTCACAAAAATTTCTAATATTCATTTTTTTTGAAAAATCAAAAGCTATTCACGAAATAAAATTCAAACTCCATAGGTATTCACAAAAAAATTTGGGATATTAAGTTTATTTGAAAAAAAAATCCAAAAATCCAATGCTTTTCACAAAAATTAAATTTGAAAAATTAAATTATTTGCTCTGCTCCATAATTTGCCCGAATGACCTTTTTTTAAGAAAATAAATTTAAAAAAAAAAAAAAAATGTTTACCCCTATTTTTGGGTAAATTTTTTTTATTATCACCTAAAAAAAATTTAGTCAAAGTAAAAATTATTTAATTTGGGAGGGGTCCTACATCCCCTCTAGCCCACCCCCTTGGACGCCCCAGTTACTCTAGGTATACAACTGCTAAATTGTCTTAATTTATAACATAATATCTATGCGAACAGTGCTTCAACAATGATTATAATTAACCCTTTGCTGCAGCACTGTTCCTTCCTTAGTTGTCGTTGCTATTTTGTGTATCTCTTCTTAATTAGTCTCTCTGGGATCTATCATTCATTCATTCTATCTTTCTTTGGTATAAAGATGAGAAGAATTTCACAATAAAAATATTCTCTCTTTGTTATTTTTTTGTGATGCTGAGTTCAGGGATGCGTATCAGAATTGCGTTTACACGTAAATTTCAATGGCTGTAAATGCATCCTCTGGTATTGAATCCCTGCTCAGACCTGTATCATCTTCTCACCTTTTGGGCATTCTATCACACACTCTATTCATTATTATTCGTTAGTCTTTTTTGTAATTCAGTCATCTTATTGTATGTATAGATTCTCATTATACTCTTAAATATTCTTGAGTTCATTATTTATTGTTATTTGTCCATATTTATCTATGTTTATTGTTCAGTGTGCAATAGTGTTGTTACCACGATGATATCAATATTCAGGGGTGACACGGGAGAGTGGGATGGAGGTGCCCGTTATTATCGTTTTGTGGGAAAAACTTTAAAAGATGTATCTGGCAAAAAATATATATTCAAATATATATATTTATTTTATCTAGAGCCATTTGAACCCCACTGTAATTGGCTTCTTTGGGGTTGGGGCTCAGAAATTGGATAACTTTTTTGATAAATATTTTATAAAGTAAAATTTTGTTTCTACGTTATCGTTAATTTAACTTTTTTATGGCCTAGTGGCACTCCAAATACCGTTTTCAATACTATTTAGTTTAGTATCGATTTAATATGTATCAGTAACGCTCTATGTAGTACCAGGATACGGAGCAACACTAGTGAACACGCCCCTTTTTGTACCCATCAATAATTTTGTACTTTGTACACTTACTACAAATGTTTGTCTGTTTCTACAAACATCTAAATCCTAAAGACTTACTGCCACTCATTCATTGCATATGTTTTATTTAGGATCGGAATACCTTTCATCGTTTTGATAAATTCAATGCGAAATATAATCCTATCGGAGAGTCACGTCTTCGTGAAGTCTTTATGAAGACGGATAATCATATTGGAGGAAGATTTTTTGGGACAATTATCAAGGTACGGCTAATTTATTGCATGTTTTTGGGGGAGTTTCTTAACCTTATGTCGTCATACTTGAGTTTTGGAGTCCTTGATTTGAAGAGTTTGATAATTTTTTCACTCAAACTTTAAGGCTGCAATTGCAGATTTATAATCAATGCATCATTTAACAAAAAAAATACTAATTTCTTACTGATGATCTTCCATTGTTGCAAACGTATTGCCTCATCAAAAAGTGCTAAAACCAGTTGCTTTTTGAAAAATTACAAATCGAATTTTAGATGTCTAATTTGGAGTAAATCATTCATTTCTTTATACAAACATTAGCAAAAACAGTCATCAATTACTTTGAATTTAAAAAAAATCTCAAGTTCTAAGGAAAAACTCACAAATTTCGATATATAAAAAATTTAAAATTTGTGGATTTTGACAAGATTCTGATATTTTTTAAAGTAAGAAAGTTCTGACCACATATGAACATATCGGGCGTTATAAGGTTAAATCCGTTCAACACTCATTATGAATTTTGTACATAATATATGCCTATTTATAGGAAGTAATGCAAGACTTGGAAGAGAGTAAATATCAAAACTTGGAACTAAGATTATCCATCTATGGACGGTGTTCCAATGAGTGGGACAATCTTGCTAAATGGGCCATAGAAAATAGGGTATACTCTGATAATGTACGCTGGATCATTCAAGTTCCTCGCTTGTTTGATATTTACAAATGTAACAAACTTGTCAAGAACTTTGAGGAAATCCTTGACAATTTGTTTAGACCTTTATTTGAAGTGACCAAGGATCCCAGTAGTCATCCTGAACTACATCGATTTTGCCAGTGAGTGGGGATTTTTTTTTCATCAAATGAAATAAAAATAATCATTTTAACGTTCTTTTTTATTAAAGGCACATTATTGGCTTTGACTCTGTGGATGATGAAAGCAAGCCTGAAAATCCCTTGTTTGATCGGGATGTTCCTACTCCGGATCAATGGTGTGATGATGAAAATCCTCCCTATGCATATTATCTCTATTACATGTATGCCAACATAACCATACTGAACCATTTTCGAAGTGAGAGGAAATTAAACACATTTGTACTTCGACCTCATTGTGGTGAAGCAGGGCCAGTCCAACATTTAGTCGCTGGTTTCATGATGTGTGAAAGTATTGCTCATGGACTCCTTTTGCGGAAAGTTCCAGTTCTTCAATATCTTTACTACTTATGCCAAATTGGAATTGCCATGTCTCCACTCAGCAATAACTCCTTGTTTTTGAACTATAACAGGTTTGATTTTAAATAAATGTACTCACATATATTTAATGCTTCTTATCACCTATTCAGATCCCCACTTCCCGAATATTTGGCTCGTGGACTCTGTGTCTCACTCTCAACTGATGATCCACTTCAATTTCACTTTACGAAAGAGCCATTGATGGAAGAGTATAGTATTGCAACTCAGGTTTGGAAAATGTCTTCATGCGACATGTGCGAATTGGCTAGAAATTCTGTTATTACGAGTGGATTTGCTCACACAGTAAGGATTTATATTCGCATTTTATAAATAGAATAGGTCATGAGCGTTGTTTAATCAATAGTTGTTTGTTTACATTACATTATTTTTGACTAAATAGTTTATACTGATTTGGCTAAAGCCATAGAGAATTAGTATCAGCTGGCTGAAAAATGAGAGCTTCATTCCCCTAAGTCACTCTACCTAATCAACTATTATTTATGACTATGACTATAGCTTAAGGACTCTGAGGAAAGAGTGGACATCATTTTTTCTCCTCTCTGATTGGCTTAAAATCCATCAATTTAGTCATACATTCTTCCATTTTATCACGCGAGGTTGGGAACTTTTTCAAACTTTCATATATTTTTTTTAAAATGTCATACTGACTCTTATATTTCCACTCTTTCCCTATAGGCTTTTAACTGAAGCTAGTTACAGTGGTGCCATCTTGCGAATAACTATTTTTTTTTCATTTACTCATACCCATTTCTTACTATGTTGTTAATAGTACATAATATTGCTGCGTCGGTCCTTATTTAGGGCTTAAGACTGCAGTCTCCGAGTTCAGTCCTAAAAACTTATAAAGTTCGGTCCTTGATGACGTTGCTCTAATTTATTTAATCAGTTCTACTACTGACAGTCTTATGAACCGACGGTCTTAAGCCCTTAAAAATGTCTGCAGGATTATAATATATATAGATAATTTTTTTTGTGTCTGGGGGGGGGGGGTCAGGGGCTTGGTTTAAAAAAAAATTCCAAACATTCTATTGAGTCGCCGTAGCTCATGGACAACGCGCTAAAGATAAATTATTCTCTTTAACTAAATGTGTGTAGGTTTGCACGCAGGTGATTTCTTGCAAAAGAAATATACTTTATGTATATGGACTTCACAAAAGAGTCCTTGGTTAGTTGGAGTAATTGTAATACTATAATGTTTATTTATACTTAATCAGCGCAACTCCATCTAACCAATTAAGGTAACATTAAAAAAACAAATAAAAATATAGCTATTCATAAAAAAAGAATTATTTTTGCTCTGCTGCATAATTTTTTTGGGCGTAAAACTTTTTTATACAGACCAAAAAAATTCTATTAAAAAGAAAAAAATCCTTTATTTGGAGGGGCTATTGTCCCTCCAGCCCAACCCTGTGACCGGTCCTAAGACTGGACTAGAATGAATAAATAAGGACTGACACAACACTAACATTAAGTAGATCATTCTTTAATTTCATTTATTTCCCAACAGATGAAACAACATTGGCTGGGACCTAATTATACAAAGCCTGGAGTTGATGGAAATGATGTGACTCGAACAAATATTCCTGATATTCGAGTTGGATATAGATATGAAACCATTCAAGATGAATTATTAAACATATTCTCAAGTGTCGCAAAATGATGGTGAGAATCAGACACCAAGTACACTGATTAATCAATGACTAATTAATTAGAGTCATTTATATTTGGAGCAATGGGATGAAAAACTCCTCAATATTCAAACAAATAAATCTTAATTTTTTAATTCATTAAAAAATCGTGATATTTGTAATTTTCTCATTAAACAAATTTATTTGAATTAGTTTTGCTCATTTTCTATGTAAAAAAAAATTATTTTTTGTTAGTTCTAATATTTATATGAGAGTTAATACTACTATTATCTGTACGATTATGAATTACCACTATTATATAATTATAATGATCAATTACCTACTATTATCTTTGAATTATGAAATTTATATATTTTTTGAATAAGACAGTTTTTCTTATAATTTAATATCTTCTTCTCGTGTGCATTCAGATAAATATATATTATTTCACATGACTCCCATCCTTTATTTCACTAGCTATCGTGTGATGCGTGGAAATTTAGACACTTTCCCATTTTAATTTCAGTACATATCATATATTTCTTATAGTGGTAGTATCCGACATTTCCGTAATTATTAAGTGTTGAAGAATATACAATTTTTGCTAATAATAATAGGGGCATTCTATGTGAAATAAAAAAAAAATGACATTTGATAAATATTTTAATAGTAATTAAGAACTCAAAAATCCCAATTTTAGCCTGTTTTGTTCGAGATTTAGAGGCTTCTAAGGTTTTTGCCTCGACGCCACCTGCCCTATTTTTAAATCACTCTATTTTGTATATCTTTGAGGATATCGATTCACTTTAAAAACCATTTAATAGACCCTCTGCTATTAGTCAGGATTGATATTATCTAGTGGTACACATTTGATGTTTTCAAGAGTAAAATTTAAACGAGAAGTTTTGTGAGGACATTTATAGAGGAAAGTCATCTGAAAATAGGTCTCGGTACAACTTTCATACAATATGTGATCCCACAGCTCTAACGATTGCCTCAATACAAGGCCTAACTCCCTTGCATACCTTGACTATGTTGTCAGACTTGTGGTTGGTCCACTCCTTCTTGATAATAGCTTCAAGACACTCCTGTGAGGAGTAACACACACCTTCTCCTCCCGAAGTGTCTAGATAGATTAGCCCAATGGTTTCGCGTTTGGAGAGGAGGCGGCCATATTTTGAGTTCTCAAAAAACTGGAAAGTTGTCTCTCAGGAAGGACTGGGTCTTAGCAGCGCCATGACACGAAGCTCCGTCTTGAGTGGAAACAAGTTGTCCCCTGACCTACTCTTTCATCCTAGATAGAACTTATTTATCCGGAATTCGACGTAAGCATCTGCATTGAGCTGTTCCTTCATGCCCACAAAAATGGAAATGAAGACTCCACTACACCCTAAACCATGGTTCTGGCTTGATTTGTTGTTCTGAAGACATATTTCACAGACACTGAATCTTCGTTGCTCTTTCCAACCGTCACATGTTGCTCTGTTCCTCTTCCGTGATTTTGCCATTTGTACCATTAGATAAGATCGACCCTATTTATATAAAATAAACGAATTCATATATGTAATTATATAAGGCTGTTGATAATTTTTTGGGCTACTCCCTGATCCCCCCTCCCCTAATGATCAAATCTAGTAATGCCCTGGTGAAGTACATCATTAATTGCACTTAAGTCTACATTAGTCCTATAATTGACTACTTATACTTAAGTATTCATGAAAAAAAAGTAATGATACTTGGTTTAAAAAGTAGTACTAATGAATACTTGAGTACTCCTAAGTACATTTAAAAGACAATTATGAAAGAGATTTCACTAATTTCGTTTAAAAATGTTTTAATCAGAATTCTAATCAGATGATTAGATCTTTCCTGTACATTTTGGATGATAAATTGTCTTCTTTGGAAGAGTTTTCGAAGCTAACTTTGAGTAAATTACTAACTTATATAATGAGATTGAGACAAAACTATCAGTTTATTCTTTCTAGTAATTGCACTTCTATTTAAATACATTTCAAGTACTTGTAAGTACCTTAAATAAATATTCTTAATGCCCCATTTTAATTTATTTATGCAGAATCTGTTTATTTATGTAGACGAGACTTTTATGGAATTAATTCGGTCTTACAAAAATGGTAACGGTCTCAGACCGGTCCAGAATTTATTGACCGAAAACCAACACTAATCATTATCTTGTACATACATATTTTTACATCCATTAAAAACTATCACTCAATCATGTTGAATGATAAAGTGTTGGATTGAGACCAGTTATAACCAATATCAACTTAAATCATATGTAGGGAGGGATAGTTGATACGAAATTTACTTTTTGTCATAGTACTTTGTCTAGAAGGGATATTGAGTCGGGGATAATATCTCAATTTTAATATTTAAAAAAAAATCAAGTTGCTCCATTAACGGGTACGTTTTATGGCTTAGAGTCACCTTGAAACAGTAGCATTATGGATGACTAATAATGCAGAGAAGGGAACCTGAAATAGTTTGACCGAATTACAAAATCTAGAATCAAGAAAAGACTACTCAAAATCAATTTGTGATATGTTTAAATATGTACTATATTTAGCCATGTTTTTTTTTGTTTTAATATCCTTTCCTTCATAAGCAATAACAGGCTGTACAGGCCGGTGAACAGATTTGTAGCTCTTCAAATTTGGAGGAGTGGTGCGGTAGACGTTCTACTCCAAGACACCCCAAACTGCAAAGTCCAGGGGGTTGATGTTAGGGCCGGAGAAGGCCCTATAGAGGCAGACAAGAAGTCAGCCATATTATTACTGCAAAAGTTTTTGATCTTTTTATATGTATGGTACTGTAATGGACTTCTTGATATTGTAGGGCGTCTGGATGGGGATTCCAACGGTCTCTGGAGCCTTCTTGACCACGACACCGGTACAGAGGAGATTGCATACTCTTTGCATTTTTTATTGTTTGCTTCGACATTTCTACAATTAGAGACATGGGATTAAAACAAACCTGGTTTATTTTTGTTTCAGCTGTCCTAGTCAAACTTCTTAATTCAAAACAATGTCGATAAAATCGTCATAAAATGCTACTGCAAGTCTTACTGCCCCACTCTGTAATCTTTATTGATTGTATGTACATAATTTTAACAAAATTGTTGTATGTTTCAAATTGGGTCAACTGGCGTGTGTCAACTTGGAGCTTCACTTTAACTTCCAATATTAATATTTCACTAACTAATTAATTTGTTAATACCCGTAGTTCTTTAATTAACCACAAATAGACATATGATTTAAATAATCAATGTAAAAGGTTTCAAAATATCAGACTCTACCAAAAATTCCTGCACCATAGGTTGAGTCCACCACACTTTATGAACCATTATGTTTGCATGCATACAACTCTTATAAAATTAGTGTGAGCAACACATTACATTTCTTAATCATCAACAAATCAAAACATTTGAAAATATTTTATTTATAACCACAATGGTAATAAGGGCCTCAAAACAAGTCCTTTTAATGTTGAATCTGTAGTTAATAGATATTTTTAAATGCCTTCATTATTCTTCATTTATGAGAACTTATTTTAAAAAAAACTTCAGAGCATGGATAAATGACGTCACGAAGTAAAATTCAAAATAGCACGCCAATTGATTTTAAAACTATAGAACCTTGGGTTTAGTGGAAATTGAGTCTGATGTGTTATAAGGGCCAATAACTATGTAGTCAAAAGAGCTGTTAAAAGAGATTAAAGTGAGAGAAAATGTAAATAAAAGCCTAAAAATTGGTTTATTAAGGCTTGAATATTATGTATTGACCTTTTCATTATACGAAAAAGTAGTTACTCTTTAGTATAATTAATCCCAATTATCTTCTTGCCCTAATAACAACGCAGCTGTCGTTTCTCACTTATTTCCTTGCCCGTCTTCTTGTATGGTTTTGTATCTTCATTAGTCTTTTTTTTTCTTCTTGGTTACGATATGTGATTATAATTGTATCGTGAAAGATTCATTTTTATGTAACTATAATTCCATGACTAGTTTTAGATACAAAAGGTACTCAAATTTCCGGAATTTTACCGGAACTAAAAGTCTTGGTTAGAGATCCACATTTTTGGCAGATTTGTAGCACATATTTAATCTGAAAAACATATAATCATGTCGATCCTTAAAAATACTTAATAATTCAAATGTGTACTTTTTAAATCAACATGAACAAAAACTAGTACTGGGACAATTAATCGGAATCGGGAATAAGAACATCGGGTTTTTTTCTTGAATGGGGATGGGTAATGGAAAAATAATGTTTAATTTGCGTTTCCAAATCTTATTTATTAATAGCATTTAACTATTAATTACTTTTTTAGGTTATAATAAGATTTCCAAAATTTAGGAAAATTTAATAAAAAAATTTTCCGAAAAATGTAATATTAAAACAAAATTCAATATTGTAATTATTAAATTTTTCCATTTTTTTTTCGGAACAGCTGGGGATTTTTGAAATTTTTTTCGTAATCGGATTTTGGAAATTTTCCACAAAAATTTAATCTTTTGAGAATAATCATGGGTTTTGGAAAAAATATAATCTTTTTTCAATATTTGTAGATTTTTGAAAAAAAAATTTAAATTAATACTTTTTTTCAAAAAATTTAATATTTGGAATTTAATTTTTAAAATTTTTTCTAAAAAATTTCAATTTTAGGATTTTTTACAACAAAATAATACAAAAACCAAAACCCAACCTAAATTATAATCCTCTGGACGCTCTACTAGCAAAATTGTATTTTTTATCTGAAGTATGAAAGAATCGTCATCGCCAACCATAATTTTTACTCGAATCGAATTGGCATTTGGATTTGTTTTTCTTTTTTTTTGAGTTTGTCCCATCACTACAAAAAACCTTTTGATAAATGATATTTAAAGGATTAAATTATAGGGAGAACGAGAGTACATATTGATAAAATCAACAAGGGGAAAAAATCTATAAAATAACATGTTTTTCACAAAAACCTTTTGTAATTTTTCATGAAAAAAAGCTGAAAAATACCATTTTTATAATTTTTTTTCCTTTCCCTTTTGCACTTTGTTTGTTCAATGTCAACCCCTTTGTTGATTAAAAGAAACACCAAAATAAACATACAACCTCTAAAATGTTCTCTTCTAAGATGCCGGGTTTTACACCTCCTCGAAATCCTGCATTTAAACATCTTATAATATAAGTTTCATTTAAATATATATTGATAAAACAATGTTGGTCCGTCTTTATATCTATTTGTCTCTTTATTTGATCGCTTGATTATCTGAAAAGAACTCAATTTAACAAAGGAAAGAGTAAAGAGTTGTAAATGTGTTGCCTTCTCTTGATTCGATAAAAACACGTTTTTCGTTATCTATTCATACCACTACAAGTTTTGGGTCACCATTTTGTATATCCCAGATGTACATATACTATATAATATAGGAGTATATGGCTCGTATACAGAGGGTTGATCTTAGAAAGTGGTACGAATTTTTTTATTTTCAATCCGGAATGACATTGTTACAAAATCACGGAGAAGGACAGCAAGTCATCTTATCTCTGAACAGAGTAAGTTGTGATGGTTAGAAAGAGCAAAGAAGATTCTATGTTTTAGGCCAACACCATTTGGGTAAAGTTTTGTTCTTTTCTGATGTAAAAATTTTCACCATTGATCCAATTGTGAATAAGCAAAACAGCCACTACATCACAACCGAACATCCTGACAATATCTCAGCTTCAGGGAAACATGTTCTGATAACAAAACATCCAACCATAACTTTGGGCGTTGTGGAGTCTATCCTCACATTTTTGAGCGGCTTAATACAGACGCTTACATCGAACTTCTGAATAAGAAAGTGCCCCCATGGTCCAGAGAAAAGTTCGGGGACAACTTTGTTTTCACTCGAGACGGAGCTCTGTGTCATTGCACCGTTAAAACCCAGGGCTTCCTGAGAGACAACTTTCTGGACCTTTGGAACCTCAAAATGTGGCGGCCCTCCTCTCCAAACGAGAACCCATTGGACTAATCAATCTAGACGCTTCTGGAGGAGAGGGTGTGTGTTACTCCTCATAGGAATGTCCAGTCTCTAGAAGTTTCCATCAAGAAGGAGTGGACCAAACTCGTGCCTGACTACATATTCAAGGTCTGCCAGGGATTTAGCCCTCGTATTGAGGCAATTATTAGAGCTGAGGGCTCACACAATGAATTGAAGTTGTGGTAAGTATTATTTTTCGATGATTTTGTTCAATAAATGTTCTTACAAAACCTCTCGTTTAAATTTTACTCCTAAAAAATTGAAAATAATGAAATGTGTTCCACTAGAAAAGATCAACCCTCTACAGTATATGTTAAGAGTTGTATAAAATATTGAATGCTGGTATGCAAAAATGAAGGAAATCTTCCAGGCATTTAGGTTAACTAATATTTTTACTACTCTATACTGTATAGATTTATATAAAATATGAGTTGAGGACTCTTTTTTTTCAAGCTATTATCATTATTGAGGAGAGAATATCTAAGTATTGATTAATTACGTGTAAGTGTGCTCATGAAAAATGTAAAGTAACACTGATAACTTCTTCTATATTAATAAAGCAATGTGTGTCTGTTTGCTAACGCCTAATTAACAACTCAATGTTAGGTACTACAGCTAAGTACTCCAAGTGGTCCATTAAAATCTGAACACTTTTAATTTTAAACTTCAACAAGATATAAATTTTTAATTAAAAACTTAATTTCAACAAAATTAATACTATAAATAGATGTGTGTCTGAGCTCTCTTAATCATTAATATAGCGTCTTTTTTGTGAGCAACAATAGTTTCCAGGCAGCAGCAGAAGGCCTGGCACCCACTGCAGATGTATACCTTTGTGATGTCGTCTCAGTGCTGACTGACAGTGGCTTTGAGAGCCTTGGTATTTGGATAACTAACACTGCAGACCTTTTGGGTGCATGTCAATGGGCCAAAGGTTACGAGAAAGAGTTCAAAAGACTCATTCAAAAGAGTCTTGCAACGGAGATTTCTTTCAATGCTGGTGTCAAAAGTGGCTTCTCCAACCTCATAAGACTCTTTCCACCAACTTTTGGCCAGGGCTATTTTCTTTAATACCTCCAGGATGAGTTTGGTCTTTTGACAGAGCCCTTCTCCTCGCCAATATTACGCACTTGGTGACAGGGTAGACGGTGGTCCTGGAGACCCCATCTCCTTGGAGTACGCGAATCGAAATTTATTGATCTCTTTCAAGTGTAATTTTCTCAACTGGTACGTAAGCTAGAAATATTAGGTATATTTTGTTTTATAAATAATTGTTTATGCTTTAATATTTCTAAATATAAATTAATTTCAATCATAAAAACCTTCATTAACTATTGAATTAGTAAGTGCTCAGACTTCAATGGACCACCAGTTATAATTAATTAATTTATACGTCAAATAGATATTAAAAGAATAATCACTTGGTTTAAAAACTTAATTTTACAAGAAATGCGGTATATGCATCGATAATAAATTATGGTGAATAAAAGGCTTCAAAAAACTTCCACAAAATTATTTCTCGCTATTTTGAAAATTCAAACGCAGTAGCAAGTATTCATATATTATTTAGTGATCTTTTTAAGTAGATTTGTCTTTATTAAAGTCGTCAATCAATACTTTTTTTAAATTTACACTCACGAGGATTTAGAGCATCGATGTTCAAACTGTGGCCCGTGGGCTGCATTCTGTCCTGCTTAATGTTTAAGTGCAGCCCACTACTCATTCTCACTTTAAGTAGTATTTTTTTAGCAAAATTGTCTCAATATCATCAAAACGCCTAGAACGCACATAATTCTTAGAAATATTGAAAAATATTTCCTAAATAAAAAACATTTTTAATAAACTATACCTTTGGGAGAAAAAAGTTGAGTGTGACAAAGAATTTTTTTTTTAAGGATTTCTTTTCTAATAAAGACCATTCGATCAAATTATAGAACGGAGCCAAAAAATGTATTTAAATTTTTTTTCAAAATACCATACCCCCCCTAAAAATATAATCTTGTTGACACCCCTGAACAAGCTTGCCACATTGGCCTTGAAAAATTAGATTTGCCCATAATTTGAAATAAATATGTCATAATGGTTTTGTTTTTTATGAAGCCATTTTTTATGAAAACGTTTTATGAAGCAATTTAGTGAGCGTATTATCTCTAGAAATGGACCAGTCAATTGGCCACCTCGCTCGTGCCATTTAACGCCTCTAGACTATTTTCTTTGGGGTCACGTGAAAGCCCTGGTCTACACCAATAATCCGTGAACGTTAAAAGAGCTCAGAACAAATATTCAACGCAAAATTGCTGCAGTTTCAGCCAATTTATGCGGAAAAGTAGTCGAAAATTGGGTTCAACGATTGGACTTCGTAAAACGTGCACGTGGTGGTCATTCAAACGACATCTAATTTCATTCATAAATTAACTTGAATGTATTTTAACGGCAAATAAAGAAATTGTCGATATCTCAAAGCGTTTTCGTTTTATTTGGAAAAAAAAAAAAATGTGAGCGCTGTTAATGAAAAACCCTTTATTAGGTTCCGTGGCCCATTAAAATATTTCAAGTTTATTGAAATTAAAATTATATTAAAAGGTTGCACATTCCTGATTTAGACTTTTTTTTTTTACATCTTTGATGATATTGATAAAATGAAAGAAACGAGAATAGAGAATACAACTTTAAGTATACATAGAAATACTTAAATCCTCATTTCAGTATGATTAAAAAAAAAAAAAAATCCCAGGATTACCCTCAACAACAACTATCCGGGAAATGAGAAACTATAATACTTATGTGTATGTTAAAAATATTAACAATTAATCATAACCTCTCCAATTTGGCTAAATATATTACTTGCAAAATCAAATAATTTCATATCTTGAATCAAACAGCATTTCAGGAAGTAAATATTATTATGAAATCCTATTAGGCTCATATTTGTGTGTTTCAAATAGAATACCTTTAGGTATTATATGCATGCATATATACAGTAGAGCGGTTTGACTTTCAACTTTTTTCGAATTTCAATATTGGTTCGGCAGAAAAGTTCTCATACTATATGAAAACTACCTATGCAAAATTACTTTTGCCCTACTAAGTCATTTTTAGGTCGCACATCTCGATCAAATTATGAAAAGAGGCAAAAATTACTTACTTAGTGAGTACGGATACTAAAAATAGATTTTTAGTTATTTTGTATTAAATAATTTTGATGTTCTTTTTTTTCAACTATAAAAGTTTTTTTAAAAGCTTTTTTCTAAAATTGTTCTATGGAACAAAAAACAACATTTTTACATTTTCTGAAAGGAAAAATCTTCTTTCGTTATTCTCTCATTTTGTTCCATTGAAGAGCTTTAGAAAAAAACTTTGTTTTTAATTAGTTAGAATAATGTCTATCATAATTAATTGATGCTAAATAATGGTTAATCCTGTATTTTAATCCTTATTGACGAAATGTATAACTTATTTCTCCTTTCAAACTTTGAACTAAATATTCTACATAAAGATAGCTTTGTAGGAAAATGCAATTTTCAATAGGCTGTTTTCTAATCATTACACAACTTTTCCGTACTATCCGTAATCGAAATTCGAAAAAAAGTGAAACACAAACCACCCTAATATATAGGCCTGAGTACATATGTAGGAGAAATGTGTAAGTTTAACCATGGATTATCTCAATATATCTATTCTAATAACAATATATTATTTACGCAAAGTAGACTCGAAAATTCATACATACATAATATATTGCCCTTCAGCACAAAAGCAAGCTAGAAGGAATTTTCTCAGAATTGAGTCTGGAGTTTATTTGTATTCTTCGATGGATTATCGTCAATTTCTATCAACAAATGATTCTTAGTACCCCTTTGGATGAGTCGCAAATTGCATTTAAAATTATCAAAATTCATCATCGCAGGGTAAAAGTAAGAATTTGAGTTATTTTATGGTTGAAAGGGATCAAATCGGAGTTATAAAAAATAACTTTAGTTATTTTATCTTTCAAATGTATTCTGCATCGGATTATCATCAATTTCCATCAATAACTTACTATTATGCACTTTTTGGGTGAACTGCAAATTTTACTTATATTATTTAAAATTGATCGTCAGAATGAAATAATGAGGGCTCTAAGACTCTTAAATCAAATAAAGATTTTAAACTATAGTTCAAATTATTTCCTATCATAACTCATCCCACAAATTTGAATAGTAAGCCTATAATAGACTCAAATATATATCTATAAAATACTGGGTTTTATGCACAAAAAAATGAATTCATATTTATTTCTTTTCATGATTTAAAAAAAATATATTTTTATGTTCACGACCACCAATATGTGATCACTAAATAGTCAAAATAATATTATGAAATTAAACTCCACTAGGTCAATGGTTCTCAGACTTTTTACATTGTGTAGTACCGCCTAAAACGATATCCGGATTTCCAAGCCAAATAGGAAAAAAAATTGACCGAATCTTAATCAAATAATAGAAGGACATTTTTTGTAATATCCCCTCTACTCAAGCCTCCGTGGGCAACTTACAGGTTGGACCACTTTTTCCACTCCTCTATATCCTTTTTTACGTTCATTTTATAAATTAGAATAATAATAAAGTATTTGTGTAGATATACGATACTAAAAGATGCACTAAATTCATTTATTTAGTCAACTGAGGTATACTTATCCTTGAATATTAGTACAAATATTGCCTTCTAGAAGGGCCATTTTCAAGGACCAACATCAAAAACGGGGACTAAGATCCATATTAAGGTCATATACAATCCGATTGTCAGCATTTACTTTGTAATAAATATAGATATAACTTTGCGTCCATAATTTTATTTTATTTCATATAAATTTATAAGCAGAAAAATCCATCTTCCGGATAATATTATTGAATATTTAGAATCCATATTTTCACCCTCGAATAAAATAGTTGATGAACTATAATTAATCCTATTTACTATTATGATATTGGACAAGTTTAATTTGTTGCCGTATATAGGTATGATTTTAAAGAATATGGGTTTACACAGGCTTGAATATTGAACGACAAATGTTTATGCTTAATTAAAGGATTAAAAAAAAAAAAAAAAAAAACCCATCTTTGAAGGGTAATCATTCAGCTCTTCATTTTTTCGCTCTTTTCCTTGTTATTAATTTTAAGGATCAAATTTAGAAGTAAGTGCTTCTTGGATACATGCACACGGCATATTTCATTAATACGGCTACACTTTTTTCCTTATATTTAAAAGGTTTAAAAGATTTATATCAGGGGGCACTGTATAAACACTCGGTGCTATAAGAACACGCCTCCAATATTTCATTAATGCGATTACATTGTTATTTATTAGATCAAAATATGTTTATTATTTACGTCATAGAGCTCTATATCGAGTGCACCCGTTGACTTGTTCTTATACATTCATACAAAAAAACTTTGCTTGATTAATATAGACATCTCTTAATTATAAGTCTTATTTGATAACCTTTTAGCTAAGTAAATGAATTGTCTATAAATGAGGTTGTAAATATATACAAAATTTAAAATTATCAACTAACAAACAAGGCTAGTCAATTTCTTTTTTTACTAACCATGTGAAAATTTTACAATCTCAGAACACTGCAAATATTGTATGATTTTTAGACTAGTATAGAGGTACTTTTTTTTTAATCTTCCTTTAATTGGTTCGATGGAGTTGCACTGATTAAGTATCAGTCAATATTACAGTATTACAATTACTGTCATCTGACCTAGGAATCTTCTTTTAAGTCCATATCCATAAAGTATATTTCTTTGTCTAGGAATCGCCTGGGGCGAACGCTTGTATTAAAATAAAATAAGTTTTGGGATTACAGAAATAAAGTCACAGATTTTACTTAAAAATCACCTATCATATTTGTCTGTTTATTCAACGTACCGTTTGCGGTGAAAAAATCTTTACACTTTCAATCTATAACTTTATCAAGATGTATTTCAGCAAACAACTCTAATAAGGTATGTCAATAAAATAAAAATAACTAATACAGGTGTGCGCGTCTAAAACTGAACACTCCTTTAAATCTTACGGCTTGTGGGCTTGGCGAGGGATTCTCTTGTATACCTTCATACCAAGATCTTTCCTAACTAGCCGGTCCATGGTCCTTCTGCTGACATTGAACTCCCTGGAGAGGCTGCTGACGGTGACCTTGTCTCTCTTGTCCTCGACAGACTTTTTCACGGCAGCAACCATTTCGTCCGACCTTCAAGGCCTTGACTTAGATCTTGTGGTCACCTCAGGAGTCCCTTTGGCTACCACGCTGTAAACGGTGGTGCGGCTACACTTCAGAACCTTGGCAATTTCAGTGGGAGTTTTTTCCTGCGCGGAAAGTTCCAAAATTGCAACTCGACGTCTCTCCATATTATCAGCTGTTGTTTCACTGTTGCTTTTTAGATTTTGCTGGAGTTTTGTTTATATTTAATCAAGACCCTTGCCTCGAAGTATAAATCGGTTTCAACTCAATAAAATCACGAATATGTGCATGGCGTAAAATTTAAGGGTGTGCTCAGTTTTAGACGCGCACACCTGTATAATGTTTTGGCTACCCTAATCGTCGATGTAGCCCCCTTGGCAACAATGATGGATTCCAGACAGCCACGGAAGGCCTTGCATCCATTGCGGATTGAGTTCTCAGACATGGCCTTGGACTGAATATAATCCAAAAAGTGAAGTCCAATGGGTTGGTATCTGGTGAGTAGAGAGCCACATTTTCTTTGGCCAGAAAGGCAAGTTGTCCTCCAACCCCTTTTGGGCCTTTTTGGACGTGTGTGCAGGCGCACCATCCTGCTGGAACACCACGTTCATGTGCGTGTAGTTTGGTCTGGACCAATGGTAACAACTTCTCCCACGTTAGTTTCTTGCCAGCGTCCAAAAGTGCGCGAACAAATATAAAAATATGTATACATAATTTTCCAGACGCCCCTGTTATAGATTTGGTGAGATAAAGCCATGTTTAAATCTTAATTAACACAATCAAATGTTTATTAAAATCAATACCGAATATATCATCATTCAGTCCAAAAAAAATAGAGCCGTCTTGGACCAGTTTCTACTTTTTGAACTAAATCCCTATACTAGGAAATAGACAGAATCAGTTGCAAATTAAATGTATCACATTATGTCTATCGATGATAAGTGAAAGATCCCTTTAAAAAAATCCTGTTTAAGCATTCAAATTAATTATAGAATGTTTGTTTATATCTGAAGGTAAATTCTACTCATAATAGTGATAGGAAGATGACAGCAAAAAAAAATCCATGAGATTCTTTTAAAAATGAACGATTCCAATGTTTAATCAATTAAATAATAGTTAGAAAATAGCATTTTGCTGTCAGGGGCGACCACTGGATTATACTTTAGGGTGAGGGGGGCGCTTGGATTTTGGAATTTGTTAGAAAAAAATTTGAAGAATTAAAATATTTGGAAAATATTACATTTTTTGAAAAAAAACAACAACTATTCATTTACTCCTTAATTAATTTTTTTTGAAAATTAAATTTCTGATGTAATATTTTTTTTAAAAACGAATTCAAATACTACATTTTTTATAGAAAAAATGTAACAATTTCAATATATAGTTATTCACAGAAAATTTAATTTGGGAAATAAACTTTGAAAAATTAAATTTTTGTAAAAAAAATTTAATTTATATTTTCTAGTTTTCTAGTATGAACCAAAACTTCCATAAAGATTTTTTTTTTTGGAGGAGAGAGACTATTTTTTCCCCCCATTATTACTAAAAGAAGTAATAAATAATTAAATACCACAAAATATTTGTGGTATTAAACATTATCTTCCCGATGCCGATCCATATTCCAGAAAAAACACCCTAACTCCGATCCCCTATTCTGACTTCGATTAATCGTCCCATCACTAGTTGACTAGTTCATAATTGAAGCCCCTCTAACTGTAACCTCATTCAATTAAGGGTATTGTGTGTAGAAATTTTGTCTCCTAAGTTAGAAATATTGCAACAGCAGGATGAGACCAGATTCCGCACTGCAAACAAATTGCAAGAATGGTGATGGAACAGCGTAACTTAAAGGATAACAGGATCGGGATAAATAATTCTCTTGAACTCAATGGTAGCCCGGTTGTTCCTAGAGAAGGAAATATATTATGTTTATATGGACTTCAAATAAGATTCCTAGGTCAGATAGAGACATATAATGTTTAAATATACATAATCAGTACAACTTTATCGTACCAATTAAAGGAATATAAAAAAATAATCCAAATATCATTTTGAAATCTTTTGGGACCAAAAGTCCATTCATCCCCTGATCTTAACCATCTGGACTTTTCAATGTAGGAGGCTGCGTGGGCAACATATTCCGGAAGACGTTGCGCGTACTTGCTGCAAGTTAGTGACAAGCCGTTCTCGCCGAGATGTATTGAACAAGGAAACGCACATAAAATAAGATATTGTTTAACTGTAGGAAAATATTAAACCTGTAAAAAGTATTTATACATATTCAAATTTTTGTATAATTTAACTTTATTGATAGGACTCTATTTCTAGATCCCCTTGTACATAGTTTTTGAATTTGAGGAACATATTTTTTGATAAATGGATCTATAAATAAGTTCATGTTTAAAAGTATAACAAATGAGATCTTATTTTTTTCAAAATTTGGTTTTGTTGTTGTCGATATGCTAAAAATACACTTTTTATTATTGATGCCATTAACACAGAATAGATAAGATTTGTTTGTTTTTGAAAACAAAGTCCCAATATAAATCTCAATTTTCTCTAAATAAAACGATGCCGACTCAATAATTGTATTTTGAATGAATGAGTATGACTTGTGATTGTAACTGTTTGAATATTCAAAATCATACAATACAAAGAGATGCTAGCCCTTAAATTATGAAGTAACTGTGCTTATAGCTTCATATTTACCAGATATATAGGCAAAAATGACGACCGTTATGATTATCTATAATGGGGCATCACCCCCCCCCAAAAAAAAAAGATTTTATCCGTTTTACTAGATTTTTTTTCGTAAGGTTAAAAATTTTTTACATGGAAATTATATATTTTCTAAATAAAAGGTCATTTGGCCAAATTATGCAGGAAAGCAAAAATTTCAAAAAAAAAACCTAGCCCCTACCCAAATAGACGCGACTGCTATACTTTATATCAGTGGTTGGGGTACAGGGTTAAATAACCTTAAATAGGGAAATTTATAAAATTTTGGGGGTACTATTTTCTAGTGTTAAATGAGTTAACAACATACCACTACAGGAGCGTTCCCAGGGGGTTTAGCTCCCCTAAAAAAAAAGGAAAACATTTTTGCTTTTTACTTTGAATTTTTTTGGTCAGGTTGAAAAAATTTCACTCGAAATTAGGGCTAAAAATTTCATTTTTTGGCAATAGTTAAGGATTTTTAAAAATTTTTACCAAAAAATTTAATTTTTGTGAACAGCTGTGAATTTTTGTGACTAGGTATAAATTTTCAAAAAAACAAACAAACTCCAAAACCAAGCCCCTGCAGCGCTGTAAGTGTCAAAAAGAGCTTAAAAGAACTTAAAAGGTTCTATAGGATAATAGTTCTATTTTATGTAGTAAAAATATCAACTTTGAGCCCCTAAAATATAATCCTGCAGACGCCTTTGCACTAGATTGGGGTAAATTAATTTTACTAATAGTTCTTTTAGGTTAATTCTTAAAAAAAGTTACCCGACGACCTCTCCTTTATATGGAGTCTCCTTGATGCCCTTATGCTTCACGGTACATCGTCAAGGGTTCCACTGAAGAGTACATCGATAATAAATCATTATTACTTTGAATTATATAAATAATTCGGAGAGTGGGGCACCGCATCATATACAAAAATACCACAGGGCTACGCATTAATAAAAAGATTTACAGGCTTATAACTATTTATGAAATAGGCGTATCACAATTAAATTTAAAAGAGAATGAAATTGGTTTAATTTAAGCAAGGTTTATTATGCTTATGTTGCCCGTCAACACAAAAATAAGCTATAATTATTTTTCTTCGAAATTGACTATGGATTACATTCGTTTTCTTCGACCAGTTATCATTAATTTTTATCAAAAAATATTCTTATGAACTCTTTAGATGTGCCGCGAATTGCACTTAAAGTAGCACTTGATCTTGACAATAAACGAATGAGAATTTGAAAGATTTTATTTGAAAGGAGCCATATCGTGGCCAATATAGGTATCCTAAATCAAATGAAGGTTCTAAACTATAGATAAAACTCTTGGGTATCTAGACTCATCACATTAATTTGAATACAATGCATATAGTTGATTCAAATATGTCTATGAAATATTGGTATAGTATGTATATTAATATAAACTAAAACAACAATCTAATTAAGTGATGTGCCGGCTTGATTCGTATTCGCTACAATATCCCCCACCCCCCTAGTGTGCTGCACGATTAATCTTTAAGTCTAAAGGGGAACTTGACTCGACATTCAATCACCTTGCCAGACGATATTGGTTTTCCTGGGGTCTTTGAATTGGTCGTTGGCCATAAGCTCTAATGTCATGAATGCTTGTTTGACACGATCGATGCTGATGGTTTCCTGCTTTCCATCTTTGATTGTCTTAAAAGTTTTGTTGGTGCATTCAATCACCTTGAACATATGTACATGGCTAGATAGGTGAGTCCAGAGCCGTGGTAAAAGATTGAGATCTACTAAAAACATATGAGGCAATTGTTAATTCACGGGGAATGGAACTGTTGTCTTGTGTTAGTAAGAGCTAACGATGACGTGGTAAACTGTAAAAGATCCACAAAAATTGAAATGTCAGAAACAGTGTTTGAAGACGTTTCTCGGAAAAATTGTACATGAAGATTTAAGGATGTACTATAAACAAGTTGGCATGTTGAGTAGCAGATTTATTCTTTTGCTTTAAGTGTAAAGTGGATGTCCAATAAGACGTGCAGGAGAGATTCGAGTCAATTACTTGCAGATGAATGAAGAAATGCCTTAAGTTGGCGATGAAGTCGCTCCATCATGCTATTCGCTACAAGATGGTAAGCTGTCGTCTTGAAGTGCAGACACCGTATTAGACAGTTAAGCTTTTTGAATTGATGAGATTCGAATTGTCGTCCGTGATATGTCGTGATCTTTAATTGAAAACTACAGCGCCCATACTATCCCCAAGAAAGGTCTTTGGTACTGTTTCACATGTAAGCTAGTCACAGGCATAGGCTAAGGTAAGCCCTGATTACTTTTTTTAGGCTCCTACTTGACCATTACAAATTTCACCAACCTATGTATCATAAATCGATTTTATAAAAGCCAAAAAAAAAATAGATTTAGTTTGTAAGGGTAAGTTATTTCCCCTAACCGCAGATTGAGTCTAGCCAGAAATATATGCATCCATAAACTTGCTCGCCTTTCTAGACAAAGCACGTAGAGGCATCAAACTCTATATTAACTTTGTTACTAGGAGCCTCTAAAACTACGAGTTACTTTAACCCTATAATCCCCCCCATACCATTGGAAGAGCTTCTACCCACCGAGTAAACCGATCCACTATTGTTCACAGGTATTTAATTTCCTGAATTATAGTGAACGTACCTACATGTATCTTCTCAAATTTTGCATACGTTTGGAGAAATCGTCTAATGGATTACTTGACGTGGCGTACCATCTTTGATTTTTGGCATTGTAACATTCTTTGCACCATTGTCAGATGTATTTTTCATGGCAGGCCAAACAAAACGATATGTGACTAATTAGATCTGTGTGCCTGAAGTTCTTCATTCTTCTCTTCTAAATTTGTCTGGTTTCTAAATCCACTTTGGTAACAGCAGTAAGTGACGACCTCAAAAGTGCACTAACTACCTTGCTTCCTTCACATTGGACGTGTTTAACGTCGCTTGTGAATTACATGCAGTAAATTCCTATCAGACGTTTGACTTGATTGCAAATGTGAACTGTTGGTGATCTGTTAACACATGAAATTGCTGCCCTAAACAAATCCACAAAAGTGTTTGATTGAAAGAGAATATAGCGAACAATTCTCTACTAATTGTGTTATATCTTACTTCAACTGATCTTAAACTAAGATCCTTGGAAAAAAATGGAAGTGGTTGAAATCCATTTTGGAGTTTGATGCATCACTGCACCAACTGCGATATATGATGCATCGACAATGCTATTAATGGGGGTAGAAGGTTTAGGATGTACTAACAAAATATGATTCGCAATGGCATTTATTGCCAAACAAAAGACGAATCAGCGTCAGTGGACCAAGTTAGAAATTTCCTTTCTTATATCCCATCATATGATACAGAGGATCCAAAAATGTAGCACAACTTGTGAGAAAACGATGATAGTATGTTATCATTCCAATAAACTGATGCAGTTTTCGTAGTGATGAAGGACGAGGAAAATCAAGAATCGCTTGAACCATGTCCATAACGGGCTTGATCCCATTGCAATCAATTACATATCTGAGGAAGGTAAATGACGTTTTCCCATTTTCACATATTTTGTCTAGGTTAGTTGTTAAGCCGAATTGTTGTAGACGTTGAAAAAGTTTCTTAAGATCCTCTTCATATTGTTCTTCTGAATAGTTTGCAACTATAATATCGTCCAAATTAACATAATAAAATTCAAGTCCAAACCAAACTTGATCAATTAATCTTTGAAATGTTTGAGCTGCGCTGCGGAGTTCAAATGGCATTCTGATAAACTTTAAAATACCAAATGCTGTAGTAATTACAGTCCTGATAATATATTCTTCTAGTAAGGGATGTGGGGATATGTAAGAATCAAGTCAATTTTACAAAATATTGATGATCCTTGGATATTTGCAGTAAAATCCGGAATATGTGGGATTGGATATCGGTCTAGAATTGTGGACGATTTCAGGACTCGATCATTTCTACAGGGGTTTCAATCACCATTCTTCTAAGGTACTATGTGAGGAAGGGACGGATAAGGATTAGAGAACGGGCATACAATTCCCAACTCGAACTTGTGATTAAATTCCTCTTTTTCAGCTTTATATATATCTAGAGGAAGTAGTCTCTTTTCTTTGGCAAGAGCTGATGGACCTTTGGTTTTTATATAGCGGTAAGCGTCGTTTGTAGTATCTGCAGTAAATGTTGCAAGTCTGAACAGCACCCAAGAGGTGTAGTCGAGGGTGTTGGCATCAGGGCTGTAGAAGGCGGGGGGAGTGTAAAAAAAGAGTTCAAAAGACTATTCAACAGAGTCTTGCTACGGAGGAGATGGGTTTCTTTCATTGCTGGTCCCAAAAAAGTGGCTTCTCCACCCTCACAAGGCTCTTTCCACACAGTTTTTTAATAGATCATTGGACAGTTTGGTGTGAAACCCTGTGATCTCTTCATGACCCTCATGGCCTTGAGGGGATTGCCCTGGTCTATTTTTTTAAAACTAATTCCAGCCCAGCCAGTTTAGACTTTTTGACAGAGCCCTTATTCCTCCCCAACGTTTTGGAATTGTTAACGGCGTAGACAGTTATCCCAGATACGCCCAACTGCTTGGATCGTACGAATTGAAATTCATGGATCACGTACAAGTGTCATTTTTTCAACTTATACCTAAGCTAGAGAGTTCAGGTTTGTTTTGTTTAATAAGTAATTGCTTATGCTTTAATATATGGAAATATCCAATAATTTCAACCACTATTCCTTCATTAATTATTGAAATAGTAAGTGTTCAGATTTCAATGGACCACCTTGTATATATATGTTTTGTTATTTTGTACGTTTTATAAATAACTTATGTTTCGTTCATATCCACTGCCCGTGTTCTTGTTGTGGAGTTTGAGGTAGGAGGTGAATTTATGTTGGTACATCATACTGATTTCATTAAGAGAAAACTACGTATTTAAATGGAGGTACATACATTGTACCTCCTAAGGTTCAAACAACTTCAATTATTGACTCTAGCAGCTTGATAGGTGAGAGAGGTTCAAGGATTTCTTTTAAATGAAATGATAGTCAAAGTGAAAAAGATTTACAAGTTCTTCGACCTCAAATAATAATAATAATAAATACATACACACAGCGTTAATATGGCCGATCAACACAAAAGCAAGCCAGTGTGATTATTCTCTAAATTGAGTGTGGAGTACATAACTGCTCTTCCACAACTGTTTTCTATGGACCAATTGTGCTTATTAACCCTTTGGGTGCATCGCAAATGGCACTTAAAGTAACCAAAATTGAGTGTCACAATAAAATATTGATATGTTATATTTGAAACGACCCAAAAGTAACATATAAAAATAATGGTTAAATCTATGTATAGCTAAAATTATTGGGCATCTTCACTCATAACACAAATTTGAATACAAAGCCAATAACTGACACTAATATATCTATGAAATATTTGAACTAAATATATATTGGAATATACTCCTTTAGATTTACTCTTCAACGAGTAATTCCATCAACAACCTATTTGCGGCTCACCCAAAGGGTGAGCCGCATAAATTACACTCAAATTAGCAAAATACCTCAGCACAATGAAAGAATGAACAATTAATAGATTTTGTGGTTAAAAGGTGTCACATCGGTGTCAATTTAACTTTCTTAAATCAAATATAGATTTTAAACTATAGCTTAAATGATTGGGTATCTCAACTCATCCCAGAAATTTGAATAAAAAGCCCTTAAGTGACTTAAATATATCCATGAAATATTGGAGTGTATGTATATATACGATATGAAGTAAAAAAAAATATTGGGATGTTCCACCTTATTTTATGTTGATGCACCACAATGATCAATTACATTATTATATAACTTCAGCACAGAATACTTACTCACTTACGTGTAGGATATTGTAATATAATGTTACTATGATACTCCTCTCTATGCCTAATTTTCTAATTAGGCATTCTCAAGGTCCTGATCTTTTGCAATTTTTTTTTGTTCATTGAAGATAAAACTTTCTAAAACGAATAATAATAAGAATAATTAAGACAGTTATAATGTAGAGTTGGAAACAAAGGAAAAAGGATTCGTCAATGTCTTCTGAATAATAAATCTTCACGTGATTCATCTTTGTACAATGTAAGGGTGGTCCTAGCGACACTTTTTTTTGCCGTCTATGTAGGAGTATTTTAGTACATATCTAACTGTATTACCTTCATGAACTCACCCTTTAGAATGAATTAACAAGGTGAATTCTGTAGAGAGAAGAAAAAGTTGCATACGTCATGCTTGAAAATAATATAGTGACGTATGTCCCTTGTACTGGTATGATAATTAGCGACATCTGGCATGGGGAAAATATATAACTATCCACTTTAGCTACTATTCGATCTTTTCCAGTTTTGTTTTAAAGCTTGAAATCAATTAGCTAGTTTTAATCAATGGCCGAGTTAATAAGATAAATAATATTTTGAAATAGGTGAGACCTTTTCTTTAAAACTATGACGCTACCAAAATAGTATCTCAATATTCAGAGCCTGGGGTATTAAAGAAAAACAGAATATAGATGAATCTGAAAGTTGGAGAGGCAAGTAACTAAAGCTTTAAAACAGACTGGCGAAACGCGTCTGTTAGCTTGAGTAGATCCCTCATCTTATCAATAATTTTCCCTACGCAAGATGTCGCTTCTTATGATACCAAAGATGACGTCACTTCATCAGTTTCTGTCATTCATTACACAACTTTTTCTCCATCTGAAGAATTCTCCTTGTTATTCATTCGGTTATAAGTAATATTCATTTTACTTAACGCCCTTAGCAGACAAAAAAAAAATAGTAGATTTGTTCTTTATATTTGTACAAATATTGATCACGTGGGTTTCGTTTCGCCACTGTGTATATAGCCTTGAATCAGTCAAGCTAATATTAATAAATAGCCGAGTTAATACGAGACTACTGTTTTGAGAAAAAAAATAATATATATTTGTTGTGTACGTTCTATATTTGTACTATTCAAATCGCCTTCTCTCTAAAGTGTTGACATGTCAAAAATGGCGTCTAAATAATTTAGCATAGCTATGTTAAAAACGTAGAGGGCGCCACTACAAAAAATTTCAGAATCGGATTAAATAGCTCTAACATATAATTCCTTTTGAAACTAGTATTTCAGCGAATTTTTTATTATTTAATACATCAATCATTGATTTGAATATTATGAGTTCATTCCATTTTCATAAAGTTTTGATTGATTTGGAGTTAAAGTATAATATATTTAACGTATTCTTAAAGATCCCAACATAATTACTGTCTCGCAAATTAATAAACTTAGGGAGTTATAAGTACATTATTTCATCATCTGTTTTCAAATTCTTGTTCCTAAACTGTTCTTCTAAACTGTATTTTGTTGTCTGCTGTGTATGTTTCTGCTTCTCTCCTCATTATCAGTGCTGTTTTGAACGTAGATTGGTCGAATAATTCGAATGAGCTCTTGTGAAGCTGTGATGAACAAATAGTTCCCTATTATTATTATTCAATAATGGTCCCATAGCTCGGAATATTTGCCTAAGTATCAACTGATTGTGAGTTTTTTTGACTCTGTGTTTTTGGATGAAAGGTTGCGATATACAATAAAGATAAGAGCGTGGGATGGATCTGATAGGCTTAATGAGTTGCAACTTGTAGTGATAAGAGACTTAACATAGCAAGCAATCACAGATACATTCCAAAAGTTATAACTATCTATATTAATTAAAGTCAGAGTAATTAAGTTTGTAGGCAAATGAATGGTTAAGTTCATTATTATATAATAATTAATCATCTCTTTATCGCTCGATAAATAGACGATATGAATTGCTCAAGTAAGATCGGTTCCTCCCTTCCAAATGTATTATTATATAATAACAATGACTCTATTTCTATGTGTCCACATATCACTGCCAAAGATACCTGAAGCCTTTGATTAGCATTACAGCAAGTCGTACTCCGTCTATTCTATTATTTATTATCTTATTATATAAATGGTAAATTATGAAGATTCATGATTCATCTGCAAAATATTTGGTGATAATTGACCTTAGCATAAGGAATCTTCTGCAAGGAGAACAATGCAATGGATTGTGGCGCAAAGGAGTTTCTGCAAAGGGATCCATGCTACGGATCTAATATAGGATAATGGACGGTGGCGTAAGGGAGCAGGGAATAGAGCACACAACATTTCAAACTCTCCAGTGGCCATTTCGAAATGCACTCTTCCAATTTTGTTAGCCCATAATGTATTGAACTGGCCCAATATTAGTGTTTAACCCATATGATTTAGTATCTAGTAATCTATCATTAGTACAGAACAAGAAAATGGATTATTCTGACAAATTACAAAATGGCAGCTGTTGTAGATGAGGTAACTATTTCATCATCTTCAGACGTTACCTTTTGACTTCTCTCTTCTGTATTTTTCCTGTTGTGTGTAGAATATGCATGCCCTTTGCGATTACCAAACAGATATGAACTGTTGTCTCAGGACAAAGGGATTCCATTGAAACTCTATTTATGGAAAGTGCATGACGTCAAAGGACGGTGGCGTCTCCTTCTATTTTCAGTCAGCCAAATATCGCGTATATTTGTAGGAGCTCGTTGGGCAGGGAGAGCCTCAGGACGTTGGGGTTGCAATTTTGTGAGTCCTTAAGTGGATTAATAATTGAGACATCAAAGGATGGAGGGTATTCAAAGATTTTTTTATAATTTTAAATGGTACTCCGAGGCCTTTGCTTAATTATGCGTACCGGCACGGGATTTTCAACTACGTCACTACTATACATATATATGGAGTGCTACATATTGATACATCTGCAACTGAATTTGAAGAACAAGGGATCTACCACATATTGTTATATATGATATAAGCTGTATATCGATATACTAACGTCGTATATATACATATTCATTCACATTTCCCGACTGTATACTAAATACATGGTTTTTGTTTCTATTCTACTATTCACATACGTAAACACACACACACATCCAAAAAGTGACGGGTGCTCTTTCTACGTGAATAACCTATATGGATCCAAGTAAAAACAATTCCCTTACCAACCAATAACCGGCCTTCTGCACTGTGAAAATACATTCCCTTTTGCCGCCTATATATAAAAAGACAATTCTTGGTTTTCAAGAGTCGCAAGTTTATTTCGAGCTGAGTGATCATGGAGAAATGGTGTAAAATAGTTCTCCCTTGTCTGATAGCTTTTGTCATTAGTATCGGTAAGTCAACCGTGCACTTGCTGCTGTCGTTTTTGATGGTGATTGTTCATATATATGGTGCTGGTTAGAGACTCTATATAGATCCATATCCCTCCTGGATCCAGATCCTTCCCACAAATACTTTTGCCTCTTAAAAAATAATTCAAATTTTAGTCGAATTCAAACCGTTTTTGGTCATTAAAAAAGGATATATATATATATATATTCTTTTTAAAAGTGAAAACTTTAGCGGCGCACACAGTAAGGTCAAATTTAGAGAGTTTTATCACTTTTTATTATGTTTTTTGTTATTTAAAGACGTTCCAAACCCCTCCCTTTAGGGTGAACATGTAATTAAGTAAGAGTTGTAAAAAAGTTTTTATGAATTTTTCTGGGGTATAAAATTAAGGAACACTTTCACTTTTTTTTGGGGGAGGGGGGATGTTTTTTATGGAATTTTTTAACAATTAAAAATAAATATATAGAATAGCCGAAACGGCTGTTTGCAAAAGACACTTTACGGAAGTTGTTTTATTTTATATAATTTTTTGATATTTCATCTTTGCAAACATCATAAATACCAAATGTATCGATTTTTTTTTATTGACATGCATCAAAAGTCGGGAAGAATTTGTGGTAACAAATAGTCAAAAAATATATTTCTACATCATGTTAAATGTTTGAATCCATACTCATTATTTGAATTGAATTGATCCTAATGATGTTATAATTATTATTATTTTAAAGGGCATTGTCAGGATACTGAGAAAGAGGAGCTTGAAAGACAATTATGCGAAGACAAGGGCGCTGGCGAATGGTTTCGTCTTGAAGCTGGAAAAGACAAATGTCGTGATGTGATCCAATGTACATCTTCAGTAAGTCATTTTGTATAAAAACACTTAATTTGACCTTGACCTATGTCCTTTTGAGTGTGTTTCACTCAAAATTTGAGTATTAAATGTATGCATTATTTTAACGTACAGGGTCTTCAAGCTATCAGATGCCCCGCTGGTTTGGCCTTTGATATTGAAAAGCAGACTTGCGACTGGAAGAACTCTGTCGATAACTGCGAAGAAAAAAGCAAGGAGAAGAAGGCCAAACCTCTTTTATTTACCGATGAACCCATTTGCCAAGAAAACTTTTTGGCCTGTGGTGACGGAAATTGCATTGAAAGAGGATTGTTTTGCAATGGAGAAAGAGATTGCAATGATGGATCCGATGAAAATGCTTGTGGTAAGTAATTAATTTGCACAAATGGTAATTTTGATGTTATTAAATGTTTTGTTTTCTTTATTGATGATTGTAGATATTGAAACGGATCCCAATAGAGCTCCTCCATGTGATACTACCATTTGCAAACTTCCCGACTGTTTCTGCTCCGAAGATGGAACTCATGTACCTGGAGAACTTTGTGAAGTTGGACCTGCTGGTTCTGCCTGCCAAGATATTCCTCAAATGGTGACCGTCACTTTCGATGATGCTATTAACAACAATAACATTGATTTGTACACGGAAATCTTTGACAAAAAGAGGAAGAACCCCAATGGGTGTAATATTAAGGCCACCTTCTTCGTTTCTCACAAATATACCAATTACTCCTCAGTGCAAGAAATGCACGCCGCTGGACATGAAATTGCTGCTCACTCCATCACCCACAATGAAGATGAAGACTTCTGGACTGACGCCACAACTGATGACTGGGCTAAAGAAATGGCTGGCTCCAGATTGATCATTGACAAATTTGCCAACATCTCAGATAACTCAGTTGTTGGTTTGAGAGCTCCATATCTTAGAGTTGGAGGTAACAATCAATTTACCATGATGGAAGAGCAGGCTTTCCTTTATGATTCCTCTATCACCGCCCCTCTCCAAAACCCTCCATTGTGGCCCTACACTATGTACTTCCGTATGCCCCACAGATGCCACGGAGATTTACAAAACTGCCCCACAAGATCTCATGCCGTTTGGGAAATGGTTATGAATGAATTGGACAGAAGAGAAGACCCCACAGTTGATGAGGATTTAGCTGGGTGTGCCATGGTGGACTCCTGTTCCAACATTTTGAGTGGAGATCAATTCTACAATTTCTTGACTCATAACTTTTACCGTCATTATGATCAAAACAGAGCTCCTCTGGGTCTCTTCTTCCACGCAGCTTGGTTGAAGAACAATCCAGACTATTTAGATGCCTTCCTTTACTGGGTGGATGAGGTTCTTGAGTCGCACAAGGACGTCTACTTTGTAACCATGACTCAAGTGATCCAATGGATCCAAGAGCCTAAAAAATCAAGTGAAGCTCTTAACTTCGACTCATGGAAGGAGAAGTGTGATGTTGAGTACATTCCTTCTTGTGTTTCTCCCAATAGATGTAAGCTCTCCACAAAGGAATTACCTGGAGAGGCTGTCCACCTTCACACATGTGTTAGATGTCCGAATAACTATCCTTGGTTAAATGATCCTACTGGAGATGGATTCTTCTAAGCCAACAATATATATATATTTTTTTAATTATTATTATTATTTCAATCTTTTATTATAATCTCATCAAAATAAGACCATTTTTACCTTTCAGAAATACAAATCATTAGGGAATAGAAATAAAGCAAATTTCCTGTTAAAAAAAATATATATCAAGAAAAACGAAAAAGAAAAAAAAGATACTCATTGTGATGCAATTATACACGTGACTGGTTTTAACTATTGGTTGTATTTTTTCAACCAAAAGCATCTATGATCCATATTATTTAAAAAAAATATATGTTTTTTATGTGTTTATCTTTTAAATAAATTATACTCTTTGTAATATGTATGATGTTGAATAAAAAAATCCCATACAATCAAAAATAATGTCTATTTTATATATAAAACTAGCTCTATCAATTCTTTTGACGACGAGGATTCGTTTATATTCCAGGTTATACATGGCGTACACATATAAAATCATATTGAGTAGAATGTTTACACATCCACCTCTCTTCAAGGCCACTTTAAAGACATTTTACACTACACTTATGCATTCACGACATGTCGTGGTTTCGTTGATATATTAATAGCGTATAGACACCTTGAACGCTTTACCTTTAAGGAGAGAACGCCTTCATAATAATTAATAATATGTGTTTTTACATTCAGTCATATCTTGAAATACAAGTTTAATTCGTTTCTGAGCGGAGTTTGCTTGTCAAAGGAATTAATTCAATAAGAAACCACTTGTAAAAAAATAGGCTTTGAAGTAGCTCTTACGTCCACTTACCAACTCTCAATCAGCTTGTATATAAAAAAGAACAGAAAATACTCGTATATCAATGCAAATTTTAGGTCTGACCCCGTTCATATCTAAATGAATTACAATATTATTATCTAGGGACCGCTTTACAGGGCGGGCATGGCCTATTCACTTTTTGAGAATTTACAATTATCGCTTAGGAGCTAAAAAATAATGATTTATTTTCATTATAGTTATTGCCAGTGGGGTCGTTAGCCACTTGGGGGGGGGATCAAGCTCCACAAAAGTTTCCAAAGTCTCCCATAAATTTTTTTATCATTTATGTATATATAGAACTAAAAAAGAAGAAAACCTTTTTTATTTGTATATAAATTTGGGGGTAATACCCCCCAAATAATGAATATTAGGATTGCCCCTGGGGCGTTGCTATCTTTCATCATTTGAGGGTTATTAGCCACAAAAATTATGAATACCGTAATACTTATATTAATAATTTGTTTTGGTTGTGTATATGATAAACACTTTGGGGGCTTAAGAAACTATTGGGGATTAATAATACTTACAATCTTGCTCAAGACCCCAAAATAATCATGGAATCGCCATTGGTATTCTTCCCCCTCCCCTTCCCCCCAGTTCCAAAAACGGTGCACGATACTTTTTATCTATGTTATACATCGGCGTAGGGAGCACAGGGGCCTGGGCTACCTATATTAATAAATGATAAATAATATTTTGCGTCCTACGTCCCATCATCATAACAATTACTAGAGTTTGGTAGCAGTCTGTAAATCCTATACTTGTCCAAGACCGCTATATTTTTTGTTGGACCGAATTAGTTCGGTCCAAAGGAAAAATTCAGTCTAGTTCGGTCCTAAAAAAATTGGGTTAGACCGGTTTTACTGATGAATTCTTTATAACATGACATCATATGTGGTTTTTTTTTTAAAGTACAATAACGTTATACAAAGTTTAAACAGAGATAGCTCGGATTAATTTTGATCCCACCGTCTTTTATATGGTTTCAGTATTTGTTCTAAAACTTATAGTTTACTCTTGATATTTTTTTTGAAAAAAATGAATGACAGTTGATCTAGAAAAAAAATGGTCTCTCAATATATATGAGACCCAAAGAAATCGGTCCATAAAGTGAGATCGAAAAAATTGTTCTACATTTTATGAGACAGAAAAAAATCTGTCCACGGTCTGAGACCGTTGTGTGGACCGAAAAATCGGTCCATATCGGTCTAGAAAAAATCACTTAAGACCGAACCAAAAAAAAATTCCTTGCTCGACCGAGTTTCAACATTAACAATGACCCAATTTTTGTTCCTCCTACGACTCAGAAGTTGCTGACAACATATATAATACTGGATATTACCTATATTTAAGAGTCAGTATCCTATTTTGTACATTATAATCTTTTACAAATGGGAAAGTCGCCTAGGGTTCATTTATTTTTTGTCAAATTCCAATGATGAAATCCTAATGACCCACGAACCTTCCTAAATACATAAATAAAATAAATGCATTGGGAATTAACATGAAAAATGAAAGTTGGAATCCTGTTTTGACCGTGGTTGCATCATCAATATATCATATTTTCTCTCTTCCCATTCAAGCCACATATTTAATGTGGACAGGGTTTGAGGAGCCCCCACCTTTAAATCAATCAATGACACTAAACATAAAAACAAACTGGTTTACAAACAAATAGACCGGAAATGATACTGAAAATATCAAAAAAAAATCCTTATAATTTGCGGTTCTTATTTCCGCAATCCTTTATATTTTTTGATCAACACTCTACAAAAGGCACTGGACCCTTCAGGGATTTTATTTATAACCACCTATGAATATTCGAGTCTGTTGTATATTGAATACTGTTTAATTCCTGACCTTCTATTTTGAGCCATACTTTGAAGGATTTTACCTAGGAGAAGGATCAATACTACTATTTATAGATTGAGTAGAGGTATTGAGGGGATGTGTTGTGTTAGGGGTGAGTGCACTGGATTCGCCCTTAGAGTGGGGATTTCCAATGAGTCTTACATATAAGAGAGTCTTTGTCTATGGAATAATGTTGGAGATAAAACAAGTTTTCACATAAAAATTCTTTCGTATGCTTCGTTTATTAAAAAGCATGTTCCATTTACATGTGAAACAGATTCCACAAAATATCAACGTCACACATACATTTGCTTTGTATGCAGAGTGATAACCCTAAACTTGATGTACCATAAATAATTTATGAAACCAAGAAAAATCTACTCAAAAGGTAAATTTGGATTATGTTCAAATACTATATTTAGCAATATTTTTTATCGACTATGTCCATCTTAACAAGCAATAACAGCCTAAACACGCTCGTGAACAGATTGGAAGCTCTTGACGATGAAGGCCGTCTGTCATGATGGCAGCTCGGAGTAGATCCAAATTTTAGGAAGATACGCACCAAAAATTCTTCTCCAATACGCTTCAAACTGCAAACTCCAGCGGGTAGATGTCAGGGGTGGAGAATGGTCTCATGGAGAACATATTGTTGCTGATGAAGTTTTGGTTCTTCTTGACTGGATGGGACTGTTATGGACTTCTTGATGATGTAAGCAGTTCGTATGTAGATGCCTGCAGTCAGATCTTATCTGTGCCAGTCACTCGGGTGTAAGATGTTGTGAAGCCCTGGTTGGATGCCAACTACCCCAAAGAGAATTACTGTAGGCAACAAGTCTCAGCATCTGGACGTAACAACTCAAGCCTGGTGTAAGGAAAACCTCCCCGATTTCTGTCCCACAAGCTTTTTGCCTCCCTCATCAGCGGACTGTTCACAACTGAACTATGGAATATGAGGCTACGTGTAGAGCAAGGCCTACAATGTCCCCTACCACAATGTTGATTCCCTGAAGGGTGTTAGAAACAAATTGCAGGTGTCAAGTCTTAGGCAAAGTCCTAAAACTGGCCTGGACCGAATAAATATGGACTGACACCAGACTTTGTACTTGGCCAAAAATGACTTGAGAGACTTCAAGCCTTACAAAGGTTAGATTTTATACAGAAAAAAGTGTCTTGGTGCATGAGGGGGACAAAATTAACAGGAAAACGCGACAGTTTAGGGTACGCAATATGTTAATAGATAAATTTACTAAATTGCAACACCATTGAAAAGATATTATCAATATACAAATGAGAGATATATGAGGGTTTTTACCTGCATTTACGACTCACCATGATTATTATTGACATTTAGAGAGCGGAAATATCTTCTGTCAAATAGCCAGGTGAATGGATATTTACCTGAGAAAAAAAAAAAAATGGACATCTACAATTAAGAATCATATCTGCAAAAAAAATATATGGAGCTAATTTTGGAACAGAGAAAAAGTAAACAGGAAATGTATTTTTTTTGTAAGAACTGTGGAAACATTATCTGTTGTATCCTTCAATGAGTGTGCCCTAGAGATAATAAACTATACACACACACTAATGATACGTGGCCCGTAGACATAAAAGCAATCATAAAGAATTAACTCAAAATTGGAAATGGATTATATTTTTATTCTTTGACGAATCATCGTAAATTTAAATCAACAAATCATTCTGGTTAACCCATTCGGTGCCTGCAAATTTCACTTAAGTAGCCAAAATTCATTATCCGGGGTCCTCTCCAGGGGTATTGGATGGAGGGGCTTTAGCCCCTCCCCAAATTAAGGAATTTTTATTACATTTTTTTTTGCTCAGGATTAAAAAATATTTCGTACAAATAGGGGTAAAATTTTATTCTCCAAAAATTAAATAAATCAAAATTAATTTTCGAAATTTTTTTTGTAAATAGCTCTGGATTTTTGAAATTTTTTAAAAAACTTGTAAATATGTGATTTTTTTCCCTCAAAAAATATAGTTTTGGAAACTTTTTGTAAACAGCTATGAACTTGTTTAAATTTCTTCCCAAGAAATGTATTATTTGAAATTTTTTTAGCAGATTAATTTTTTTTGTGAACAGCTGCGGATTTTTGAATAAAAAATGTGAAATTTTTGTGCCAAAAATTTAACATTGGAAATTATTTTTTGAAATATTTTATGTATAGTTATGGATTTTAAATTTTTTTTCAAAAAATTTGGAAAAAAAATGCCCCCCCCCCCCAAAAAAAAAAAAATATATGTATATTGGGCAGTATAGTTATGATGAACTAAAATATATTGGTTTTTTCCTATCTCATGATTTTTGTTCAAGGTTGTTTTTATGTTGACGCGCCATTAGGTATTTAATTTTATACAAATATATTTGTCCATGAGTCTACAATGAAAAGCTTATAAAAGGGTTTATTTATAATCATTTAAATATGAAGTAGAGATAAAAAAATAAAAAATTGGCACGATTAAAATGAGGGAAGGAAATTTTAGTTAAGGGTAAATGGACAAAAAGGTCGATAAGTAACATACTTGAAGGTCAAGGATTATTATTTCTTTAAAAAAGCAACTTGATATATGTAACTTGTGTGAATTTGAATGAGGAAGAACGCTAAGCTTTAGCTTGTTTGCTTATTTTGTGCAAAGGATCATTTATGATATGTGGTACCCATACTCATTTTTTCTTGACCAACTTTAGGTTATTTTCTAATATTAGAATGGGGATGAAATGAAATAGTAATAATTGTGTAATGTAGAGAGATGGGACTCCAGACTTGCAGCTCGAGTGTGACTGGATGCCATATTTTGAAATAACGCAGGTGTTTTGCAAGTAGCATCGAGCGTGTATATATAGTGCACATAGTGTTCCCTGATGTATACTATTTACGTAATTTTTATCTAAGAAAAAACAATGTAGTCAAATTAATGTAGTTTCATTGGGGTTTTGCATGTAGCATCGAGTGTGGGTGGATAAGGATCAGACAGTTAAAGTACTCACTATCTCATCACTCATGACGTCATATTTTATTATTTTCTGAAACTATTATTATTATTCTTTCATTCTTAAGGAGATAACATCTAAGTATTAAGTAACTATATTCTAGTCTACTCGTATGAAAAACGGAGAGTAAGACAGATTACTTTTTGGAGAGTTATTTTCTTTATTAATAATGTAAAATTTGTATTTTAATCAATTCCTAATTACTCTGGATAATGTAAGGTACAATTACTGGCTTTTGAAAAATTATCATTTAGGGAGTTGTATTATTTTCCCGCAAGAGGATTGTTTTCTATAGAAACTCATTTAAGTAAACAACAACTTTCATTTTAAAACATTTGTCCTAACAATATTAAATCCCTTGGTTTTGAGAGTCGATATATTTAGGTACTAATGAATTTCATTGCGAATTTCATATATATATATATATAATGCTTAATTGTTTTATAGCTAAATGTCCCATGAATATTGTGGGACGTTAGGTATATAAATATTATGTAATTGTGGACAATATTTTATTTAGGAATTTGCAACGGGGTAGAAACGGGCATTTGAAGGTCAAAACAGTAAGAAGAGATGATTACATTTAGTGCAGTTTTGTTTTTAATACAGGTTTAAACTGCATATTTTGTGCGTCAACATAAAAACTATCTTGAGCAAAAATCAAAAAGAGGAGAAAATCCCAATTAATTTTTTTAACTAAATATATACATACACCCAGTTATTTAATAGATATATTGGAGTAAATTAGAGGCTGCATATTCAAATTTTTGGGCTAAGTGGGTATAATAAAATTTTTTAGGTATAGTTTTGAACCTTTATTCGATTTAAAAGACATATATAGGCCCCAATATGTCTCTTTTTAACCAAGAAATACATCAATTTCTCACAATTTGCAGCTCAACCAAAGGATCAATAAGTATAATTTGTTGATGGAAATTGACGATGAGGACTCAAACATTGGGAAATTTTAAAAGCCGTTTTCACTTCTACATATTTATAATTTGTGCCATTTTTATGGCAAGCTTTTGAATCAATAGTTGTTAATTCAAAAAAATTATACACTTTTTATTCAATAAATTGCCCTCCATTCTGACTCATGACTTCAATACAGGAACGAACAGAATCATGGCTGTTCTTGATGAAGTTCGAGGACAAGTTATTTCACTCCTTCCTGATCACGGCCTTCAGGGCATCGACATTCGGATGAGAAGTCTTGTTTGTCATGCCCTCTAAGACGCACCAAACAGAAAAGTCCAGGGGGCTCACGTCGGATGAGGACGAAGGCCAGAAGTTTGGCGCCCAGAATGCAGCCATGTTCTCCTGAAGAAATGCTTCACCTACTTGGATGTGTGTGCCTGGCGCCGTCTTGAGTAATCACATAGATGTCCATAGGGAACGTGCTCTTCAACCACAGAAAAACATGGTAACTGAGAACCTTGTAGTAGACGTCTGTGTTTATTTTCTTGTTGGCCTTAAAGAAGTAGGGAAGCATGTTGCTGCCGTCGGACGCACGACGCCGAGGAACATGACCTAAGATTAATATTTAGTCCTGAAAGTTCCCTTGAACTGAGCTCTCGATTCAGCCAATAAGCGATCAATTCTCCTGTTCAGAACAGCGTCCCCTACGAAGATCTTTTTGTCGGAGATCGACTTGTACGCGGACGAGATCGCACATCGTCTGCTATTTTGCTTGTTGCTCGGACATTTTTGATCGCACAAAAACAAAACAAACATCAAATTTTAACTATTTGTTAGCTCTTTTGAATGGCACCAAGTAGAAGATTTTAGAAGTGAGGCTAAACGGCGTCGAAGAGGATACTAATTTTTTAGTCCTGATCCTGTACCTACAGGCAAATATTCAATCGACGTATTTGGTGGGATAAGTTAAGATACTCGAGAGTTTTAACGATAGTTTAAATTTTTATCTGATTTAGGAGACCATTTCTCATTCTTTAATTGGTGCTATCTTTTTGAGCTACTTTAGGTGCAACTTCCGGATCACCCAAAAGGATAGATTAGAATATTTTGTTGATAGAAATTAATGATAATTTGTGCTTTTTTAATACAAATGTAATCCACACTAAATTTAGAGGAAAAACAGCTAATTTATAAACCGAAAATTAACATGGTAGCCCTGACAATTTAAATTGTTTGTTTTCGAGGAGAGCAGCTTGGATGTCATGACGTTTCTTTAGATCAGCTATAAGAGGGAGGAGACGAGAGTCCTGGTCCTGTCCAAATAGTCCTGTCCAACGATCAGGTCCAGTTCAGGTCCAGTTCAGTCCTGTCCAGCATATAGGTCCTAAAACTGATATAGTTTGGACTTACATGACGTCACTACACTATTTTTTTAATAGTCTGTTCTATTACTTTGGACTTACGACTTAAGGACCGTCAGTCCTTAGGACTGATAGGACCTGTCCTAAGATTGGGCTGGACCAAATCAATTATGACTGAAAAAATACTAGATATATTTATTTCTATCTATTTAATTTAATACTTCTCTACACATCATCAGTAATGCTAATATTTTTCACATGATCATTGATGGATAGCAAATCCTGTTTAATCAAGCAAACCCGGAATTACTTTTGATCCATGCATATATTCACAAAGGAAACACATATTCTGCTTACATACACACCAAAAGAAGATGTCTGAAATGGAGACATTTTATCTTATTGATACCACTTCTAGGTAGGATATCTTCTCTTGTGTTCCTTTAATGTTTATTTGAATAAATTCTTTGTTTTTGAGCTTTTAGTCTGGTTTTGTGTATGTATGTATCCATCTATATGGTTGTTTTAACATACTTAACTTTCAAGGTCATATAGCGTGACCAATATGACTTTTTCCTTTGTTTCCTACACATAAGTACATATTATAGAATAGAGATATCATCATCTCCTTACCAACGAATAATTCTTAAAAAAGTAAAGTGTATTCTCTACTTTAATCTAAATGATCTATGATTAAAAAGACACCCTACAAAGAGCGTGAATCTCTGACAAAGTCGTACCAAAGTACAAACAAAAATGGCTCGCCTCTTTGCAAACAAGTATTCAACTAGACTATTTCAATCAATCTACATATTATGTACATGTCGGAATACCTTATATATATGTGGTGTGTCAATATATAAACTACCCTGAACAAAAATCAGCAAAAGGAGAAAATACCTATTTAATTTTTTATATCAAACAATGTCTGTGTCAGCAAATCGAATTGTTTTTTACCGTAACATTTAAATCAACTTCCTCAAAACGACATGTACCTAGTACCAGTAGGTTTTCTAATTATAACTATACCTTATAATATCAACAACCTATTCTCAAAATGCCCTCCTTTTACGGCCACCATGGCCTGAAGGCTTTGCACACCTTGATGGCGTAGTCATTGGACATATCAGCCCACTCCTTCTCAACAGAGCTGTTCAGGGAATTAACGTTGTGGCAGGGTACTATTTATACCTTGCTCTCCACAAAGCCCCATATTCTGTAGTCCAGTGGTGAACAGTCCGCTGTTGAGGTAGGCAAAAAGTTTGGTGGACAGAAATAGGTGAGGTTTTCCTTACATCAAGCTTGAATTGTTACGGCCAGGTGCTGAGACATGTTGCCTAAAGTAATTCCATTTTGGGTTGTTGGTATCCAACCAGGGCTTCACAACCTATTACACCAGAGTAATGGGGGTGTAGAGGAAGTACAGTCTGTTGAATTTGGGCCTCCACTATCCTTGTTTCTTGACGTATTGCAACCAATAATACAGAGAATGAAAGCTGAGAAATGTGTCTGTTTAATAACTCAACATCGATTCAAGTAATCATGACGTTATAGAGCTCCAATTTGCGCACTTTGATTTGCTTTATACATACGGCCACATATTTCATAGACATATTTGATTGACTTATAAGTTTTGTGTGATACTTTTATATTTTTGTACTAAAGAATAAAATATTTATTAAAATACCGTCAATAATCGAAAAATGTTGCAGGATTACTGATTTTTCTCAAACTGAAATCATTTCGTTCGAGGCATAGTACATATCTATAACCAGAGCTCATTGGTGTAGTAGTACCTGAGTCATCATTTTTCCGGAGACTTGTCGAAAACTAAGAAACATGTGAGCTCGAATTTTACTTGGTATTATATAGGTACAGACTTGATTTATTCTCAAAATCATGGAAACTCATAGTTAGTTCTCAGTGGGAAAGTTTCTAATTTTTCCACTGTTATTTAGTAATAAATTTATTTCTCTCCTGGATTCCATTATTTTTCACATACATGCGATATACATGTAGTGTTGAGTCAATCTATATTTATTCGGTCCAGTCTAGTTTAGAACCGGGCATGCCAGTCCTTCGGACCGGTCCTTAAAACTGACATTCAGAAGGACTGCTCTTTCCTCACAAGTCAAAGTCCATGAATATTTTCAGCGAGTCCGGTTTGAGTCTTTATAATTCTTTTGAGCTCATTTCGGGTCCATAATCTATCTAACTATCATATCTAATTATAATCTATAGTTTAAAATATTTATTTGATTTAAAATACATTATGAACTCCGATATGACCCTTCTCTAGCATAAAATCTATGCGTTTCGCATAGATTTTATTGTGATGAGGAATTTAAGATATTTTAAGTGCAATTTTCAGCTCACCCAAAGGTTGAATAATTAAATCACATAAACATGTATGTAGCGGATTCATTCATAAATAAAACTTTTTTGATAGAGAGTCAAAATGATGCTTGCTGCATTGAAAGTATTTTTAGATGCCTATAAAAGGTTAATTATATTATGTCTATGCATATATCCAAGGCCAGAGACTTTTAGACATATTTTGAGCCATGGTACATATATGTTAGGGTGGGTTGTTTTGAGGGGCCTGTAGGATTATATTTTAGGAGGGCTTAGATTTTTGGAATATTATTGAAAAACAAAATGCAAAAATTAACTCTTTTTCAACACTTTTAGATCCCTATAGCCCTGATGGCAACTCCCCTAGACAACACCTTCTGGGGTGCATGTTGAGGGGAAGGTCTGGAGTGCCCATCATCCAAACACTGAGGCCCTCAAAGCCGCTGTCAGCCAGCAAAACCTCTTGTAGGTACTAGGTCTTCCGCCTCCCCCTGGAGGCCATCATTGACGCAAAGGACGGCTACATTAATGATTAATAGAGCTCAGACACACATACATTTGCAGTATTAATTTTGTTGAAATTCTATTGTTAATTAATAAACTATAACTTATTGAATTTATAATTTAAAGTCTTGAGATTTTAATGGACCACTCGGTAGATGGTAAAACCCTTTTCGAACGCCCGGTACATAAAAGTCAATTTTTAATTTAAAAATATTAATTTTTAAGTGTGTAAGAGTTATCATAGGTAACCGGTATACATAGGTCTATATATATATATGTTAAATGCCTACTATATATGTATAGCCAACTTCTTTGTTAGATATAGGCAGCATACATCAATGTTGGTAATATGTACATAAATTCAGGCAAGGAAGATACACACACAGAAAGAGGATGATGACTCCTAGTATAACGACAGAATTATGAATTATTAAATCTTATGAGGTTGTAGATATCATTCGAGACAAATATATAATCCCAATGGAAGATGTTAATATTGTTTTATTTTCTGCAAAAGAGTATTGCAATATTTTATGAATGTTTGACATTCAAAATTGTCCTTTTATAAATATGTCAAAATAGAATTAATATCAAAAGAGTACAGAATGGAAATAATCAAGGGCGTTTGCAGGCGGTGGGCCAGAGGGACTGTAGCCCCTCCCCCAAATTAAGGAATTTTTGCTCTTTATTAGAAAATGTAATATTTGAAATTTAAAAAAAAAAATTTAATTTTCTGTGAATAGCTATACAATTTGGAAATTTTTCTGAAGAAAATTTAATATTTGAAAGTTTTTTACAAAAAATTTTGTATTTGAAATTCAATTTTTGAAATTTTTTTCCAATTTTTTTTTTTGTGAACGTGTGTGATTTAAAAAAAGAAATCCAAAAAATTTAATTTTTTGAGAATAGGGATTATGAATTTTTGGGTTTTTTTCCCCAAAAAATGTAATATTTGAACTTTTCTTCCAAAAAATTTAATTTTTTGTAAGCAGTTATAGATTTTTGATTTTTTTTTCAAAAAGAATAATTTTTTTGCAAATAGCATTGAATTCTCGATTTTTGTTTTAAAACAATATTTTTTTGTGAATAACGGTGAATTTTCAAAAATAAATAGAGACCCAAAACTTGTAGTATCTTTTAATTACAATTTTATCGCCGTTATTTGTTATTATAAGGTGTCATTATGTCATCAAACGACAGCTGAAACAAAAATAAACAAGTTTTGTTTTTTATCCAATGTCTCCATGTGTATTAATGGCAATCATCAACAAAAAAGAGAGAACTCATTTGATATATCTTCCATTCCGGTGTCAATACATGGAAGGGATTAAAGACCGTTGACAACTCCGTCCTTACTGTCTACAACATCCAGAAGTCAATCACAGACCCATAGAGCCAAGAAGAACCAAAGCTTCATCAGCAACAATATGGTTGACTTCTGGTCTACTTCCATTTGACCCTCCTCTAGCCCTGGCCTCAACCCCTTGGATTTTAAAGTTTGTGCTGTCTAGGAAAATAATGTCTGACACACCTTTAATCCAAATTTGGATTCGCTCCGAGCTGCTGGCATGGCGGGATATGCCATGTACACGGCCTTCATAGTCAAGAACTCGGCGTGCCGACACTGTTATTGCTTGTAAAGGAAGATATATTGCTTAAAAAATGTAGTTTAAACTTCGCCCAAATTGACTTTTTGATTTTTCTATCTTGATTCCATAAAAATAACGTTCTATTCATGCTACTGTGAGTTTTGGGTCCCCACTTTGTACAAACTATGTATCAGCAGCTCCAATACCACTATAAAATATAAATGATAAGTTTTGTAGGTCAAGGGACCTTGCCTATCCCTCCTGCAATCTATGCTTATGGAATTTTGATCATATTCAATCCCTTTTGGCTACGTAATAGCTTATGTCGGCCTTGCTCGAATGCAACGTGTCTTAAACGAATTTGCATCATGTTCTGAGGTTGTACTGTAGTATACCCTTTAATCATTTAATTACATTGTGTTTTGTTTTTTTTTAACTCTATCTAGAAAGAAAAAGGCTCATGACCCTATTGTGTTCATTATTTTAGTTCTAAAGGATCCATTAGCAAAAAAAAAAAAAAAAAAAGATATTTTTTCTCTTCTAATTTGAAGGTGAACCAGTCTATTTATTTTTTTCCTCTTCTTTCTACCATTGGTTCAAGATGCTTCTTTGATAAAAAGAACTTGACATTGGTTTTTAAAAAATGTTAAGAAGGAAACGAGAGCTCAATAATAATACAAAACCATGCAAAAAAAGTTGTTGTTTTATTTGTAACACTCTTGTAGTTTATTTTAATCTACTGTTATTCGGCACGAAAGTTATTTCTCAACTGTAGAAGATAAAAGGAAGTGTTGACTGACATCCTAACCAATAAAATAATCAAGAGGAGGAAAAATCAATTCCATGAACTTGAAGAATTCATCAAGAAATTCCTCTACATAATATTATATTTATATCCATGTACTGGGTGGAAACTCGAAACTTACTCATTTGTATTATATTATTGATTTAAGGGGGTTTGTGTAAGGGAATTATAACTTTCTTTAATTTTATAGGTAGCCATGTATCTGAAGCACCTGTTGCTTTTACATTTTTTTAAATGAGACGAGAATTGTCATCGCAGCAAGATTCAAGGCTTAGGTATCTTCTTCGTGCGGGTAATACTCCCACAGAGGTAACTAAGCTGACGGGAATGGCTCGTAGTACGATCAACAATGTTAAGAAGAGGGTAAACCATTCGAAACTATAGAGAGGAAGGAGGAATCCGAAAAATAGTCCATCATAAATACGGATGCCCTCAAGGAAGCCCCGGATCTAATTCCCAGAGGGTTACAGGCTTACAGAATCCATGTACATCGACGTTTTTAAGGCCAACCTGCTCCCCTGGGTATTAGCAAGTTTCCCGAATGGCAACGTCGTCTTTCAACAAGATGGGAGATCCGTTCACACTGGGAAAATTGCTCCGACCTTCTTCGCTTACAGCATCGCTGGCTGGGACAAGGGAATGGGGCCATCATACAGTCCAGATGTAAATCTCCTCGACATTGGCTATGTAACAGAAAAAGATGAAAAACGATTTTTGTTTAATGTCTGATTAAAGAATGACAGGCTAGGTTCTTTTTTCTTTCCAAGTGTGTACGGTTCAATTTTCCATCTGGTATATGAATTATTTTATTGATTGATTCTAATAAACTAATATATAGACTATTTAAGGTTCGACCCGACAAATTGGTAGATGCACAGCCCTTGTATTGCAGCAAAACTCAATAGGGTTTTATACAATAATTATGATTGAAAACATTATGAAATGTGAATAACCAAGGTTAAACCAAAGTTTATATATCTAGAAAATGATGACGCGGAGTAATTAAAAATTTTAAACAGAAATTCGGCTTCCTTTCAGTGACCTAGTTCCGAAACTATGGTACGCAAGCTCCCCCTTGTGGTATGTAGAGGAACGTCATAAATAGATCAAGCATGAGCTTAAAAATTCACTCGACCGATGAAAAATTATTCAAATGTTAGGTATCCTCTATTCTGTGGTGTACTATTGTTTTATCCCCTTCAGATCTTGCCAAATCTCAAGCCCAACACCTAGTGGCTATATACGCTCCGTGCCCAATGGCTTACCTAAAAATTTACCCGATATTTTGGATGGAGGGCGATGAAAAAAGATGATATCGCCCTTCTGTGTAATACGTCCATAGACAGGTACCTGCTTGCTAAGGTTGTAGCAATTATGACCTTCCGGTATATAATAACAAAGGAACTCGAAAAATGAAATGGTAATTTTGATAATTTGAAAAATTGGAATGGGAAGCGCAGCTTAGCTGTCATGACGTATTATTAGATTAGCTTCGAGCAAGGAAAACAACCCAAATCCCACTACTTATCTAGAACGATCTCGATGTTCATTTATACACTCAATCCAACAAGGATCTACGCTTATAACTTTGTCATTCACGCACAAGTGATTATTATATACTTTTTACATGTTTTTTCTATTTAAAGAAAAAGATTATTTGTCAAATTTTCTTCTTTTTACAAAAGTTATTCAAAATTGTCTCATTTTTGTCACAAAGCCTAGTGACGTCCCTGATATTATCCAAGTATAAAGGGTGACCCCGAGTGCATGTGATCATTAATGAAGGAAAGTAAGACTGAGGATTTGTTTGTGAGATTATAGGTGCATGTCTTGATAGACTCCAAGGAGAATTGAGGATCCACATCGGATTAATTCCTGTCTTAATATATCCTTGTTCGACACAAATGTTAGGAAAGAGCTTAGAATTTAAAGCTTTAGTTATATAATCAAATTAATGTTGTTCCATTTATGATTCGATACATATATCAATAGTCGGAGATTGATTTTTCTACCTGAAGCACCAGTTGGCTTTATACATTTTTAAATATATAATATTTAAAAAATAAATTTCTTTAAATATTTAATTTCAAAACGATATACAAACATTTTGATTTTATCTTGCTTTTGTGTTGATGCATTTCTATAGGATTTCCAAATCGGTTGAGAGTATTTGGTGGATCATTAATAAAATATAAATGGTTTTCGAGTATTTATAAACCTATAAAGACTTCATTCACTTTCACTTTTAACCTCTAGACCCTTTGTACGAAGACAGACTATCCCTTATTATTTGTATCTCTAATGTAAAAATAGAATTAGCGTCAAATGAGGATAACGAGTAAATAAAATACTGGAAAAATAAAATAAAAACCCCAAGAAACCTTATTTAATAGGTATAACAATGATATTCATCTGATTTCAATATATTCATATGAATGTATTTTATATTTGAACTACGAGGATTTGATATATTTTCCATAATAAATAGCGTGTATTGTACATCTAGGTAGATCGTATATTTCGAAATCAGGGGACTCATTACCCTACTCAGGAATGAAAGGAGCCATCATGTACAGTTATAGTTTCAAAATTAATATTTTCTATTTTCTTTTTCTTTTTGACAGAATGGTTTTTTTTTTTATTTTGGACTAAGGTACAAAAGACCTTGGCTCATATCCTGCACCATGGTATCTCTATCAGTTTTATTTATCAACTAATAGCCTCTTAGAAAACGAGAAATACAAAAAAAAAAAGATGGTTGCATTTTATAGCTTTAAGTATCATTGAATGACATAAGCCTTTACCCCGAAATCAAAATTTGTTATTTGAACATATATACCGGGTGGCCCCTTGAAATAAGAGCACTTATTAATTCAATAATTTATGAAGGTTGAGTGATTGAAATTAATTTATATTTCCATATGTTAAAGCGTAAGAAGTTAGTTACGAAACAAAACGTGAACGTGATCGACGAATTTCCATTCGCATACTCCAACCAGTTGAGCGTCTCCACCATCGTCTACGCTGTTAGCAAGTACAAAACGTTGGAGAGGAAGAAGGGCTCTGTCAAAAAGTCTAAACTAGATCTGGAGGGGTTAAAGAAAATAAGACAGGCCGATCCCCTCAAGTCTATGCAAAAGATCTCCTGGTTTCACACGAGACTGTCCCTAGAGCTATAAAAAAGTGGTTGGAAAGAGCCGTGTGAGGGCGGAGAGGCTGCTTTTGACACCAGCAATGCAATAAAGCCATCTCCTTTGTCTAATAAAATCGACAGCTCACAAAACTTACATTATAAATTTTTATAATGGTGGAAATACTTATATTAATTATATTTGATACGAAATAATGAAGGTCATATCAACATGGATGATATTGGCATAACTTCTTGCTCTAACACGTATTTTGCATTGCTATATCTGCCAGAATTGAGTCGAGTGCATGTGGAAACTATTGATACAATTCCTCTCTGAATGTTTCTTTTCTACTGAAGAAGTTCGTAGTGTAATTGTTATTATATCCGTTGCTCTTTCTCCATTGGACCAGACAGAATCAACATTTTATTAATTTATTTTCTTATGTTCAATTTTTTGTCTTTGTATCATTAGGTTATTTTAAAAACTTTTAATATTCCTATGCATTACTTTTACTACGGATGATAATTTTTATAATTTATAAACATTGAATATAAGTCGACCTTCATAGGCTTTGATTATTGCCGCTGGTCGAAAGAAGTTGATAAATAAAGGGAAGATTAGGTTAGTGTCAATCCTTATTTTGGAGTGAAGTTACTGCATATGAGTCCTAAAACTTATAAAGTTCGGTCCTTCATGACATCACTCAACTTCATTTCTTCTTTTTTACTGTCAGTTCTAGTACTTAAGGACCGGCCTCAAGGACTGATAAGACCGGTCTATACCGGAGATCTAACATTAGATACGTACAGCTTATATTAAGCCCAAAAAACATAGCGGGAGATTTAAAAAAAACAAGTTTTTAATCAACCAGTATATGTGAGTGAGTGAATTTGTTCAAAATAAAAAAAGAGAATATATATGAATCAGTTTTATTGTTGATAAAGTCAAAACCAAAAATGTTATATTCTTTTACACATTTTTCATACAAGACTAAATTATGCAAACAAATGGACAATAAGAATTATAAAGAAGCAAATGCTCGGGAGCCTCATTTTGTTTCGCAAAATTGTTTCTCTATCTTTCTTTCTTCCCCCCCCACCCCCTGCCACTTTTTTCCCTTTTGTAAATGAGACATGTCTATCTGTATTGCATCACAAAACCTTTCCTCCAAAAAGAAAGAGAAAAAAGGGTCGAAATCATCTTGTAATTGGCCAAAAAAGACAATCCTACCAACTGCTATTTATCTCGTTAAGTACTCCTAAACTATCATTGTGATATTATTTATCCAAAGTTTTTAAAACGAATTGCATATATATATTTCATACAATTAAAATCCTACTTAGTATTTTATTCGAAACTGTATTAAAATATTGCCAAGTAATATTTTATAAATAGCGCAACTATACATTTGTATTTCTATATGATAGCCAAAACTTCTTCATAGAAATAATAAAATAGTGAGTGTTGACTGAGCATGTTAAACAAACAACGAAAATCACCATGGCATAACAATTGGAAGAATGTTTTGGAGGAGAGAAAGTACAATGCTCATGACGTTTCATTAGATCAGTTACAATCGGCTGTGACAAGGGAGGAAGGAAAAAAGGATATAAACAGGGCCTCCGATTTTAATCCCCAATTCTACTCCGAGTTCAACAAGGACTTACAATTATATCTCTGCAACAAATCCTCAGGGTTACGTTCCGTCTTTTATGTGTACAAACAAACGTTCAAACAGGTTTAGAATATAATTGAATCCATTTAGGAAAGGATGTTCACTACTCAGGAATTAAATAATAATGACAACTGATAAGGAAAATAAAGTTCGTTCTTTAACTAATTATAAATTAACGGGACAGCTAAAAACACACTGGATTTACATGTATGCATATATATATAGGACGAGGTATCAACAAGGTATTGTAATTCTGTCTTTTTGGAAACGAAGCATACGTATATAATTAATAACTTATTACTTCGTTTATTTGTCAAAAAGAATAAATTATGAAATAGGCATGACGTATCAAGTGAAGGAGGTGATCAACAGCTGATATCAAAGTAGAAAGGGTATTTTTATTTGTTAGCGAGGTAAAGCCGCGGAGACCAACGCCAGGGAGTCACGTGAGTTGTCTGACATCCCTTCCAGTACGTCTATAAGGACTGATACAACACCAAGGAAAATGGGTTGTTCCTCTGATCAAGTATGTACCTAGACTCTGTCCAAAAAACGCCTTACCCTTATTATGATGTTCAACTTCTACTAATTAGCATATCATTATGTACTATTCTTGGTCTCCTCACATTTCAAAGACGTGTTTTATAGATCTTTCTTATCCAATACAATTCTAAGAATCAAGGTTTTACCCAGAGGGTGGAGTTAATTATTAGTATATTTGCGTATAGATCTATATAGTGTAGTGTTGCCGAATTCTTGTTTCTATACTTAGATTGAAGGTACATATATCAATGTAAAGTATTTTAATTCCATTTCTTGGAATTCGTGTCTGCAATTAAACTAAATTATAGATAAAGAACAGGAGTTTTCAGATCATGTTTATGTTGGTACAATGTGCATGAGACTCGTTCTTAAAAGGTTTGTTTTTGTCAAAATTTTGAGTGAAGATTATAATAAAAAATGTTCCATGCTGTACAAAATGATGCAATATAAGGTTTGAGCAATATTCATCAATGATTTGAATTTGGAACAGTCTTAGAAGTTGTAAAGTGCAACATTTTCTGAAAAAAATAGTCTTCTTATCTAAAAAAATGGCCAACTACAATGGTTGCTTGATAGAGTGCAAGCCATAGCCTATGGACAATTTCCCCTAATTTTATTTTTTTTGGCATCTTTATTCATACTAAATGCTGGTTTAGATAAATTTGATTGGGTGGAAACATTTTTTTTTTTTTTGAATGCTACATTTAAAGATGTTCAATTATCTATAATAAGACCCGCATCTCTTGATAATAGAGTCACAAGTGACCTCGTGTAGATCCAACATTACCATCGTATGAGTAATGGACTTCTTCAGGGCCTCCACACACAAATGATACTAGCCCCAGGCCTCATTCTTGACACTCCCCAAAGATAGAAACTGCATGGGTTCAGGTTCCGGCAGTTTGTAGGCCAAAAATCCGAGCACCAAAAGTGAGGATATTTTGTGGCCAATACATCCTGCACTTTTTTGGCCTTATTTGTTATTTTTTCCTTGGCTACTCCATCAATATAGGGAATGATCATTTCCTCCAGCGCCCTTCAGACACACGTCCAGCTTAACTGTTTCCCCTTCTTGATGAAGGTGGGGATTTTTTACTCAAATCCCCCCTCAAGTTTTTTGAGAAAAAAACTTATTTGAAGAACCCGTCTAATCTATGTAAATTACTTAATTAAATCATTTATTAGAATGAATGAAGTCGTAGAAACATGATTTTCCTTGTCTAAATACATATTAAGTATGTAGTCCTATTAATAACATGTTATTGACGAAAGGAATGACTAATTCATAATGCATAAATTGGCTTATCTCAGCTCTGTGCATTGACTCGAGTAAAAGTAAGACGCAATAGGGTATTTCCAACAGTTATACCAGCGTATTTCCATATTATATCGACTCAAATTTGATAAAATAAAACACCAGACTTGGAGATTGAATTGAAAATGAAAAAACCTTCTGTTTATTTTTCAACAAATGAACGAAGAACGGGGAAAACATAAACGGCGTTCATAACCTCCGCCAGCGAAGTTGAATGGGGGCTATGTTTTTGCCTCTGTTTGCTTGTTTGTTAATTCTTTAGTTTCTTTTTTAGACTCAAGGATTTCACCAACAAATTTACGAATCGATTTTAATCAAATTTGTTTGGAATATTATATATGGTATCAGTAATAGGTCAAAGGTTACACAAAATGAAAAAAATGCATGATCGACAAAACTTTGGAACAAATTGAGATACATTAAACAATTTTAATCCACCACTCGGTATATGAATTAAAAATGAAATATTGTAGACATTATACTCTTTATTAACGTTATGGCAAACCACAACCGCTATACGTAAGATTAACAATATATCAAGGGACAAATATCATAATTATGTTTAAAGAAGATATGTATTTATTTGATTTTGCATTGGTAAAACAAATGATACCTTAGATAGGCGAGAATGTTTACAACAGAGGGAGAAGTTAACAGCACGACGGTCTATTGAATAATGAACGGGGAAAAAAAAAAGAGCAGACGCAACAACTGTTTTTCCTTTTCTAATCGCTTAACTTAGTTTTTCCTTTATACAATTACCTTCTTTAAAAATTGTTCACAACTTAAATACACCTAATTGTGGTCAATCAATGTTCATAAAATTGGGGAAAAAAGTAAAAGAAATCGACATCAAATAAACAAAACAGCATTGAAATTACTAATAATTTGTGGAAACCATTTTGAAAAATGTTTTTTTTTTGGTTTTTTTGATAAATATTATATTTTGCTTTTTTTTATATTAAATAATTTAATTTATACAACTTCAAAAAATGTGTTTTCCAAAATCTAGCCAATTTAAAAACTACAATTCCAGAATTTTAACCCAAAGCAAAGCTCAACATAACTTTATCTAGTAATTTATTTTTTTCTGAAGTTGTACTTGATAATAAAACACATAGTGCATTAAGGTAACATTTGATTTTTATTAAATTCCAACTATTTATATATAATGTCAACTTACACAATTTTCCCGTTATATAATTTTAGATTTATGTATTTCAGACCTTGTAGGGAATATACGTTTTGTACAAGTTGTAACCTGTATGGCATGATTGTGCAAGTTAAAATTTCTACGTCTTATAACACCTTATTTATTTACAACATCAGTCATTTTAATTACTAACTTTTGACTGATGATATTACTTCATTTTAAAATATTAAAGTTACTTATACAAGGTGAAGTAAAATCCTTATTTTAAAAGATCTTTTATTTAATTTTCCATTACTATTTATCTCCTTGGTAATAAAAACAGTGTTTACATTAGGGTCGGACTCGACGATTTCCTTAATTTTACCAATATTTTCGACAATTTGCCTTCAAACATTGACATCAAAATTAATGGAACGTAGTCCAATAAACCAAAATACCGCATGATTGCTGATGTGATATAATGTATGAGTATCAACATGTAAATAAGAAATATGTGTAAATAAGTGCTTGATGTGTATGTATTGATGATGATCGAAACATAACATGGCGCAGTCAATCGGAAATTAAGTAATTAATACAGTTCGAAAAAACCTACATAAGAAAATTAAATATTAAAAAGGATGCCGACGAAGAGCGAATTGGAAATGGAAAATCAATTAGTTATGAAGCAGATTCAAAAGCTGGGGAAAAAAATGTAACAGTAAGGAATCAATAATCTACAATGACAATAATGAAAAGCATAATCGTAGAACAAAAACAAGCTCGAGATGAAAACCCACAGTTCATGTAGAAAATGTTTGAAATTTCATAAATCATAATAGAAGTAAAAATGAATATTGAGAAGGTCACAGATAAAAGGCCATCAGCATGTGTTTGATAAGTCTCAGAAAGCCACTACCTCAGATCGAAGAAGGTATGGAATTCAAAGAATTTATCGATTGGAGATCACTCTGGAACAATGATCTAATGACGAGGGGGATGAATGACCAAACCGAAGATTAGGAAACACAATTTTTAAATAATTATGTACTCCGGAGATGTTGAATAAAATCAATCATTTCAAGGAAATCAACATCGAAATGAAAGTTCTATAAAAGAAATCATGCTACTTATAGAATATTAACTAAGAAAACAAACAAATATGGCATTGGAACGAATAAAAATAGTGGAACGAAAACAAAAAGGGTATGAAAAATATGATTCATTATGTGCTCAAGAAATTGTAATTATCTAATTCACCTGAGTTATCACTTTTATAAGTAATTTTGATCTGCCGCAGTGAAGAGAAGGGGGAAAAGTCCAGTAAGCTGCATTGGCAAGAAAACCATTAGGATTAACATCGTGTATAGAGTAACAAAATGTTAAAGAGATGAGCAGTCAGAATGAATGGGAGGTTCTTATTACGGAAGTAACAATAATGGAAGGGGAGGAAAATTTCCGGCATTTGGAGAGAAGTGTAATCGATGTAGAAGAATAAGACATTATCGAAGAGTTTGCAAGTCCAAAATGGAAGATACACGATTTACTGCAATAAGAGTTAATGAGATTAATAATAAATAATTAAATGGTAATACGGGACGTCATTAGTGAAGGAAAGATTGTTAGTAAAATTAAAAGAGTTCGCGATACTGGAGCAGAAGTTACTCTAGCAGGAATAGAATTTGTAAAGAAGATGGGATTAAAAAGAAAAATGTAAAAAGTATGAAGAAGAGAAGATTTGCGGTGTTGAATGAACGCGATTAGAAATTATTGGAAAGTGAAGAATTACTTTAGTGTTAAATTCAGTATAAAGTGAAGAAAATTTATTTTGATGGTGAAATAGATGATTCTTGGGATTGAAGAAAATGGGAGAAATGGAATGTGGGGGAAGAAAATTGTAATACACATGAATTCAGAGTCAGAAGGTCAAAAAAATTTGAGTAAGATCGAACTAAGGAGAGAGATGACGTGATATCATTTATACATATTAACACGTAAATTAGAAGTATATGTAAATATGTGTTAAAGTGTTAGTCTGCTCTATGTGGTTGATGTGTATTTATTGGTGATGATCGAAAGATAACCATTGGCTGATATAGTATCAGGACCATAAACACTATTCAAATTTTCTGCCACCTTGCTTGAGTTGTAGCCTTGTTCGAAGACAAACGGTAAAATATGGCCTATTTTCTCCTTCCTGGTTTCCATCTTTGACGGTCACTCAAACAATATTGAGTAAAACAATCACAAAATTGTGTTATCTGTTTTTTAGTAGAAAAACTTACCTATTAAGCACCATCCAACGTTAACCGATCGACTTATACAACGTGAGAAACCCATGATAAAAGCAATCTATTAGAGCAATAATAAATTTTCTTTTACAACACATTATGTATTTACGATAAATCAATACGATATGAGCAATGCAGCCCTATAATGTGCCTCAAAAAATAAATCATTTCGAAATTTTCATCAAACTAATCTAAAATCACACCATTAACATATCCACCATCCATGGAATATTTAGTTATTACACTAATCTCATCGTCAGTGTTCTTCATGCCTTATTAGAGGTTGTGGAAAAATCATTTTACTCCAAGTCCAATTGGAGTCTCAAGTATTTGCTGTGAAGTTCAAGTCTTTGAATATTTTTATTGAGTCCTCAGATTTCTTTTAAGCTTATTTTTAAGTCCATAGTTATTATATAGGGTACATAGTGTTATATATTTTCTTTTGGAGTTCATATAAGCTAGTTTTGAGTTCAAGTCGAGTTTTGAGTCTTTGATTCTGTGATTAAGTCTTGTTCCACGTCTTTAAAATATGGATTCAAGTCCAAGTCGAGTTGAAGTCCCCACCCTTGTAATCATAATTCATGATTGCTCTTCATCTAATTTTTTTGTTGCAACTTATAAAAGTTGCTTATACAAGTTACAACTTCTACAGGTTTGCATTTTGTAAAATCTGAGGGGGTGTCGGACTCACTAAGGGATGGCAGTAGTTGTTAAAAAAATCACTGAATTAGAAAGTACTTATTAAAAGACTTTATTCAAGTTTGAAGATACCACGTTGTTGAGTATTGCTTTGGCAGTCATCAATAGTGAACATTGTCATTGAATTTGTGAAAATGGAAAAAATTGCTCATCGTTATTTAATACAATATTTTTATCTGAAGACCTTCGTCCAACTAATATTAAAACTGACCTAGATTGTCTGCTCCTTCGTTTACAAAAGTAAAATTTAATCGAGGTGAGTTTAAACGAGGCTGTACGAACTGCCAAGACAAGCATCCTATTGGTCGACTCAATAATTTGACTACTCTAGAAATTTTGAAAAGAATCCAGAAAGTGGTACTTGTTGATCATTAACTAAAAGTGTGCGAGCTAACAGACATTGTAGTCATTTCAAAAAGTGAGATTCATTCACTAATATCTGAAAAATAGGGCATGAGAACTCAGTGTGCTAGATGGGCGCCGCACTTACGCACTCGAGCAATAATAATATTGTGAAGAAGTTTGAACTAAATGTTTAGCAAAGTTTCACAGCAACAAAGGATCTTTTGAAGAAAAACATTCTAAACTAATTTTTTTTGTATTCTTTGTTGGGTTGTGTACTTCTTGGACCGCTCTTTTCTTATAAAATTATATCTCAAATACGTAGTTAAATGAACAAAGTCGTTGATATAAACCGTCTCCATTCCATGTTGGCTCCTTCGATTGAATCCTAATATTTTAAAAAATTGCCACGTCATCCTAATTCAAACAGTTTCCTCATAATCAAATTATACATATTCAACTTAGAAGCAGCAATGACCTTTAAGTAATGGTTTTGCAAGCTATTCATTCCTATACGGGAGAATTTAAATCAAGTGTTTGAATGCTGGTTATTCCATTAAATTTTGATGAGTCGTAAAACTTTTTTTTCCAAATGAATTGAAATTCCTGTAATTACCATAGACTATTATCAACCATCATGAGGGTAACGCTCTGGTAGTCATATAATATTTTGATTTTTTTAAATTTTATTGGATATAATCATATTTATTCCACAAATGGAATGAGACAAAAATCCTTGATACGACACACAAAATACCACATTATTGACTATAAACAAATTAAGCATGAAGATTCAAGTGTCCTGATACATTCTGTCAAGATAGGAAGTAATATCTAAGGGATTATATCTACATAATATGTAGATAGAAGCATGCCTCAATAACCTTCTCAAGGAAACAAAGGGATTCTTCACAAGGATCTGATCATTTTGTCCATCTTTTCCTTAATGGAGTTTACCAGAATGACATTTGTAGTATGATGTCGTCTCAGCTCCTCGCTGAATTCACCCACTAATACCAGGTGTGATAAAAAAGAAACCATTAATTTTTTTTTCCCTTTAATAGATCGGATAGAGTTGCATTGATTAACTATAATTAAACATTATAATATTACATTTATTCCATCCGACCTAGGAATCTTCTTTGAAGTCCATATGCATAATGGACATTTCCTTTTGATATCCCTCCCACGGGGATGGAAACATTATGTATCGGGGGTATTTCTCTACTAAGAGAAATGGACTACTTCTTCGCATTGAAGGGAAGATGGACCCTGAACCCTGGAAATCTTGGGCAACAACTTTCTTCCCTCAGGGCAACAAAGTAGTCCCTCAAAAAGAAGCACATTAAGGTCATGGAGTATCTTCCAGACCTCAATCCAATAGAAAAACTTTATCAGTGAGCAAATTTACAAAATCGCTAAGAGATCAAATACGTATTTTCTCTTAAAGAGGCTTGAATAAAAGGCTCTGAAATGAACATTTAATTTCTACAATATACGCTCATGTATGCATTTATTTTCCATAAATAAGAAAATGTATGTACTACTCATAATATACAGGGTATTCAGAAAATGTAAGGTTAATGTACATTACAACTTATTTACCAAAATTATTTCAGGCATAAAAAATCTTTGGCTCTAACATGACAGGTTCCATAGTGAAGTCAATCACTACAGCCAACCACCCCCAGCTTCAAACACAGACTCCAAATTATCCCTGAAACTCGCTCAGGGATTGATGAGGAACTCCTTTTTCATGTTGGCTCAAGAATGGAGGGCTGCAAGGAGTCAACATTGTTATGTGCTCATTAATTGGAACCTATCTCCAAGACTCCAAACATATTGTAAATGTTCTGATCCGACAAGCTTGAAGGCCACAATTTGCCTACAACATAAATTTCTTTAAAATGTTGATTTTTACGGTAAAAATCAGGTTCCAACAACGCCGTTTGGACAAACCACACCATTTTTAAGAATGACACAGGATCTGGTAACGTCAATTATGCTCTCTATGGTATTATTAGTCCATGGGTGTGTGCCTTGGGCACACAATAATGACCTCACAGCGTCATATTCGGAGGATATCTCACGGATTTAGTATTTTTTCTTAAGAAGTGTTGTGGGTTAAATATAATGAACACACTTTTGTAAACATAGATCTCAGGGTTGCCAAGAGCTTGTTCGGTCTAAACTTGTTCCGGATTTAAAAATCCCACCCTGTATGTATAAAAAAACTGTAAAAATGCATTTAATTGCTGCCTTAAACTCACTTATTTATCTGTCAAAATGGATGAAGTAAAATATTTTATTGTATATACAGATAATTTTGTATTATACATATACAGTATGTACGTTTAAGGACTCCTCTATTTATATACATGGATGGATGGAGAAGAGAAAGTATGGGTTTTGAGTATACTTGTATATCTATGTACGTATTAGGCATGAATTTGAAAACATACAATACGAAGATAATTTCACAATTTTCACTTTGTTCAAGAAATATATGGACCCACTGTTTATTCTCTTTCTTCCTTCCTCTTTTCAAAATATTATATAAAATCAAAATATGCCAAAACTAATACTTAATATTATGTTAAACATTAAAAGAGAAATTGGAACGTTAGGTATTTGAGAATATATACGAGGGGTGTCCGAAAAGTTTCCGACCTCAACATGAAGAATGTAGTACCTGTAAATAAAAGCTAATTACATCTATTCAATATCAAAAATGACTAATATTTGTTGTCCAAAATGCCTGTAACAGCTAGTAGTCCCATATATCTTGCATTTCTCGACAGTTACTTAGCAAAGTTTAGCCATTTTGGACAACTAATCTTTAATGACAGCTCGATACTCGATTTTGTTCATTTTCACAACAAAAAAAAAAGGTCTGAAAAAAAGACCTTAGGGACAATTAAAAACAGAACTTTGGAAAGTTTTGAGGCATCTCAACTCATTTGGAGCGTGATAAAAATTCTTGTAATCCCTTAATCCTGAGAAATATTTCGTAAAGATTATGAAATGTAACTTAATATCTTTTCTTATATGGATGACAAAAAAAGAGAAAAAATACTTTTACCGAAATTGAACGTCCTTTGCCAGGAAAAAGGCTCTGTTTATTTGAACACATTAGGCAGATCTGAATGCATTTTAAACATATTTTCTATTATCTTTCATTTCCCAATAATTAATGTTCAACCATTGGAACAGTAATTTTACTTATTAAAGTACAACAATTAGTGATATGTCGGTCCAGTCCAGTCTTAGGATCGGTCCTATCGGTTCTTAGTGACCAGTCCCTAACTATCAGTCTTAGAACCAGGAAAATACGACTCAACCCCGTGTTGTGATATGTTAAATACTATATTTAGATATATTTTTTATTCAACATGTCCTCCTTCACAAGCAATAACAGCCTTGACACGCCGGCAAAAAGTTGGGCAGCTCTTGACGATGAAGACCCTGTCCATAGCATAGTACACTGTAATGATTGCAGCTCCAAGCGAAGCCAAATTTGAATGAGAGGTGTGCAAGACACTCTTCTCGAAGATACCCCAAACTAAAAAGTCAAAGGGGTTAAGATCAGGGCCCGGGGAGTGCCATATGGAGGTAGGCCTGAAGTCAGATATATTAATGCTGTAGAATTATTGGTTCTCTTGGCTGTAGAGGGATGTAATGGAGTTCTTAATGTTGACGGCAGTCTAGATGGAAATGCCAACTCAGCGCTGACACTGGCACGGAGAAGATCACACATGCCTTGACTTTTTCGTTGCTGCCCCGACATTTTTAAACTTAGAAGCATGGGATTAAAGCAAAACTTGTCGATTTTAGTTTCAGCTCTCGTTTGGTTGCGTAATTAAACTTCATAACTAAAAATAACGTGGATATAATCGTAATTAAACGCTACGTCAAGTTTTAGGTACCCACTCTTTACATATTTATTTATATAAATGTACCAACATAGTTCATCGCCTTCTTTTTGCTTTGTGTATATTTTCATTACCTTAAACAAAATAAAATCAGTTTTGACTTTTGATTAACAATTTGCTAATGCATATTTCATACTCTTCCCCCTTTATACAATGTAATCTTCACAATGCATCTCTCAGCCTATCTTTAAGAAAAAGAGAATGAAAAGGGACTTGAGACTGACTGGTAGTTAGCCATTACGTCATTTTTATCAAATGTTACAATAGATAACTTTTTCTGATTGCTGATATTGGCCATTTTAGGCATATCAATCCTTTTTTCATACAAATTTAGGATGAAAAATGTTGAATCATTGACGTGTATGAGTCAAAGTGAGACTGACAAATAACCGGATTTAAACCTTTATTCTCTTTTAAAAATCTGTCTTCCTAAATTGATTATAGATATCAGACACCACTATAATGTATTCAAGACATGTTATTATATATCGTTATGTACAAAGTGTGTAGAATAAATTAGCTGTTATATTAGCAAGGATCGTATATTTTATTCCAATAAACTCCTACGTGCCTTGTCTAAACAAAAAATGTACTGTACTAATGTATCCCTTTTATGGTGATTTTTAGTACATATTACTTTGATACATTTCCCAATATACCTGTCTATCGTTTGCATCAAATGTGGTTCATACATATGTTTAGACTTTTATTTATTTTTACAACCAATGGATGTAGTTTAATCAAGATTTATTAGATTTTTTTTCATTTCAGGTAATAACGATATTAGCTTTAAGAGCCTTCTATTATGATGCAATTTATGACATCAGGGATATCACTCTATAGATATGATTATACCGAGTGGTCTATTAAAATCTGAACACTTTGAATCTTAAACTTCAACAAGACATAATTTATTAATTAACATTAGAATTTCAACAAAATTAATACTATAAATAGATGTGTGTCTGAGCCCTCTTAATAAGTAATGTAGTACCCTTTAGCGGCAATGATGGCTTCATGGCGGCGGTGGAAGGCCCGGCACCTGCTGCGGCTGTAATTCTCTGTCATTGCGTCCCAGTACTGGCTGACAGTGGCTTTCAAGGCCTCGGTGATTGGATGACAGACACTGCAGGCCTTCCCCGCGACATACACCCAAAAGGTATAGTGAGTATCGACTGTAACCTCGGTTGATATCCCGGCCCATGGGTTGTGTTACATGCCAACACGACTAAAAAACGGGTCGTAACCCACTGCCAAATCATATAATATAATCAGAAACGCAATCCACTGTACCCTAAGTTCTAACCCACGGGTTATCTTGCGTGCCAGCACGTCTAACAAACGGGTTGGGACCCACCACCAACCCATGCAATATCATCAACTATAACTATCAACTATAACTACGGTTGATATCCCAGCCCACGGGTTTCGTTGCATCCCAACACAACTAAAAAAAGGGTTCTAACATCCTGCAAATTCATTTAATATCATCACAAAACGCCATCCACTGTAACCCCGATTGTTATAAAAAACCACGGGTTGGCTTGCATGCCAGCACAACTAACAAACAGGTAGGAGCTTACCGACGATTATTGAAATACCATCAGAGGTGCTATCCACTATAAGTCCGGTTGATATCCCAGCCAACGGGTTTGTTACTTGCCAACACGACTAACAAAGGTTACATCCCGTTTTTTTGTCGAGTTGGCAAGCAAGACAGCCTACTGGCCGGGATATCAAGCCTGTATATAGTGGTGTCTCTGATGATAATACATGAGTTGGCAGTGGGTTACAACCCGTTAGTTTGTCGATTTGGCACGCAACCCAGACCGTGGGTTGTAATAACATCCGGAGTTATAGTGGATAGCGTCTCTGATGATATTACATGGGTTGGCAAAATTGATTTAGAACCCGACTAAAAAACGTTTTATTTGTGTTGGGACGCAACACAACCCATGGGCTGGGATATCAACCGGGGTTACAGTCGATGGTGTTTCTACAGTGCTACAGTTTAGCTTTTAAACCATTAGATCAGTGGTTCAGAACCAAGTGGGAATTCAAGACAAGGGTTCTAAAAAAGATCGATTTGTATGGAATCGAGTGAATCAGTTAAAAAATCTAAAGTTATTTTATTGATTAGTTCGATTTTCCCATCACAGATGGAGTTCTTTTAATATTTTCTATCGTGACGTGTACAATTTCTTACTTCCTCTGTAGAATTTGTCTTCTGAATTCAATTAAAAAAATGAGTTCATAGAGTTATGGGGAGTAATATTCATGAGACCATCAGTGCCCTTAGCAGACAAAAAAAAAACATCCTTGTACCCCACTTAATTTTGTAATAGATTGATGACGTGGTCATAATTTCCCTCCTTGGTTTAAAACATTTAAAAAATATCTAAAACTGTCTAAAATTGATCAGGTTCTAATATAAATACCGTGTAAATTACTCCAATTTTTTAAAATATTATTATTATAAATTATATTGAACAGGTTGTAAATTCTATAGCTCATCCCAGGAATACTCAAGATATGGAATCTGCATTTTTTTAATTCTTCCCTTTTTCATTAGCACACTTAACTACTCAATACTTGTATTAATTCGTATGACGTGTTCTGTCATTAAGAATAATAATAAGAATTGTAGGAGAAAAATCAAAAATATGTAAATAATATACATCAGGGAGCACTTTACACAGTGCACCTTGCGTACACGTTCATGCAAAACACCTCCAATATGTAGTTCACTAATAAATCCGTCTTGCCTTATTCGTCTCTAGACACATTTGTCATGCACAAAGCTGTGACTAAATATTTGAAACTTACTTCAAGAAGCCTGTAAATATTTGACGGAAAATTGAGGCACAATTATCTTTATGAACGTCGAGAGGAGTTGAAAAAATGTACCAAAAAATCCAAGACAAAGGTGGGATTAATAACCTTGGTATTAGACCTTGGATTAATAAGGACGTGGCAGATGTATGTCTAAAACTATTACCCGGACCCATCTCTAATTCTGAACAATCAATTGCGTAATAGATCATTATTATCAATGAATCGCTCATTTTTAGAGACAAAAATGATGACTATTGAGTACTTTTTTTACATAGAATTTTATCCATGATTGATTTACGAACCTTAGTCAAATATAAGACGTATCCATCTTTTTGACGAAAGGTGTCATGGATCAATGATTTTTTGTTGACATTTACATATGTAGGGAAGACCAGCTGGAATTTCAACACCTATGTTTTTTGGCTCAATTACTCGGTGCTTGATTGATCAAGACACGCTAAAATTTGATACAATATGCTAATATATATTTACTATCAATTTAATTTATTTATAGATTATACCAGAAATTAGTTTTTTTCAAAAAATATATATGAATATAAACTGTAAAATGTTGCAACAGATTAAAAAATCAGGTTTGACTTAGAAATGAAGAAAAATGGAATGAGTAGTAAAATTGCAAAAATTACTAAATTCCTAGAGCCCAACCAGCTTGCCCCTGTAGACGTTCCTCTCCATGATCCCTATTACGTTCATCATGTAATTATACAATAATTGTTCATGGTAGATATAGGAAAATGTTATGGTGTTTCATTTAATGAGATATGATCTCCTCCAGCCTCATCCCTAAGTTCAGGGATCGACTTGAAGTCCCTCGTCCTCTGGAATACTTTATTAGAGTCAAATTCACAAACTCCTTCATTTAATGAGACTTTCCATTTATTTTTTAAGAGTTAACTGTCGGCTCAATATATTATACCAATATATAATATTTATATCATATATATAATTGATCAGTATTATAGATCCAAGAAATTGACTTTCATAAAACTCTTCCCACCCTTTTGTTTCTTTAAAAATACATACTTGATGTGAAGTGTAATTATAGCTATTAATAAAGCAAACTTTTTCCGTCTGTTTGTTTGTTTGATTGATTGTCTGAGAAGGACTCATTTTTGCATCGAGCGTTTGTAGCTAAAGCTATTCCTATTAAAAAGAATAGGGCAGTTTTTAGGCCTGTAAATCCTAAAAATTGTTTAGCGCGCGAGTATAGTTGTTGTTGTCATTGGCAACCTGAGCAATATTTTTTTATTATCAAGCTGTTATCCATATTCCTTCATTCTTGTGGAGAGATCATTTAAGTACGGGGTTGATCTGATCTATTGCTACACATTTTTTTTTTTTCAATTTTCCAAAAGTAAAATATAAATGAGAAGTTTTGTGAGGACATTTATTTAACAAAACTATCTGTAAATATTGGTGGGCACAATTTTTATTCGATATGCGATCCCTCAGCTCTAATAATTGCCTCAATACGAGGCCTAAATCCCTTGGAGACCTTGACTATGTAGTCAGACTCGAGCTTGGTCCACTCCTTCCTGATGGAACCTTCCAGAGACTGGACTCTCATGTAGGGAGTAGCACACAGATTTTCCTCCCGACGCACTTTGGTCCAAGGGTTTCGTGGCTGGAGAAAATGCGGCCACATTTTGATGTCCCAAAAGTCTGGAAAATTGTCTCTCAAGAAGACCTGGGTTTTAGCGTCTTGAGTAGGGACAGGTTACTCCTATGAGAAGTAACACACACCCTCTCCTCCAGGCCGATAGATTAGTCCAAGAGGAGGGCAGCCACATGTTGAGGTTCCAAAAGTCCGGAAAGTTGTCTCTCAGGAAGAACTGGGTCTTAGTGGCACAATGACACGAAGCTCCGTCTTTAGTGAAGACCAAGTTGTGCCCGAACTTTTCTCTGGCCCAAGGACGCACTTTCTTATCCTTTTGCATATAGCCACTCCTTCCTCTCCACGAAAATGTTAGGGAAGACTCCACAACAACCAAGCTGAGATATTGTCTGGATGTTCTCTAGAGATGTAGCGGCTGTTCTGTTTATTCACAACGATGTTTAAAAAAAATTAACAGAAAAGTGAAAAATTTAACGCGAATTTTTGTTGGCTTTGGGAAAATTTAGAATCTTTTTGCCCTTCTCTGTGATTTTGCACCAATGTCATTCCGGATTGAAAATAGTAAAATGTGTACAACTATATAAGATCAACCCTGTATTGAATAACTAAGTGTGAGTGTGCTCATTAAAAACGTAGAGTAACACAAATAATTTCATTAGTCATCTTTTTATTAAAGCAGTGTTTGTCTGTTTGTTGCCTCCTAATAACTCCGAATAATGCCAAAATTATAAGGAGTAATAAACAATGCGAGTAAATTTCAGACCTTATTGTAACTCTTTCCTTTGTACTGAGTATAACGGTATCTCAAATATAAATAAATTGATTCTCACAAAAGTGAGTTTTACCCCCTAACAATAAATCTTTATCTAAAAGAAAAGTTGGCAAAAATCATTGATTTTCTTCCACGATAAACTGCAATAAACTATACTCTATGTGCTCTATTAAAATCCGAGCACTTTGAATTTTAAACTTCAACAAGATATAATGTATTTAATTAACAACAATAATTATGACTATCAGTAGGTCTGTGTCTGAGCTCAATTAATAACTAATTTAGCGGCCCTTAGTGATAATGATGGATTCGGGGGGGGAAGCAGAAGTCCTGGCATCTATAGCAGATGTATTTCTCTGTCATGGCGTCCCAGTGTTGGCTGGCAATGGATTCGAGGGTATCGGTATTTGGATGACAGAAACTGCAAGCCTTGTCTAGATATGCACCCAAAAGGTGTAGTCTAGGGGATTGGAATCAGGGATGTAGGGAGGCCAAAGGTGGCAAAAAAGAGTTTTACAACGGAGGAGATGGGGTTCTTTCATAGCTGGTGCCAAAAGTTGTCTCTCCACCATCACAAGGCTCTTTCCAACCACTTTTTTGATAGCTCCCTGTGCAGTCTGGTGGGAAACCCCGACATCTCTTGCAAATGCCCTTATGGACTCGAGGCGATTGGCCTGGACTGTTTTCTTTAACGCATCCGCGTTTAGTTTGGCCTTTTTGACAGAGCCTTCTTTCTCTCCAACTGCTTGGAGTGTACGAATGGAAATTTGTCGTTCATGTTAAAGTGTCATTTTCTCGACTTGTAAGTAATTAGAGAGCTCAGGTTTGTTTTGTTTTGTAACTAATGGTTTTTGCTTTAATTTGACGAAATATGAGTTAATTTCACTCACTAAACCTTCATTAATTATTGAAATAGTAAGCATTCATTTTTCAATGGACCACACGGTGCAATTCTAAACTACATTTTGTGACTAGTTTTTTTATGTTTGAGAATATGGGCATGTTGCAACTGTCCCGTGTTGTGAATATCTCCTGTCTTCCCTACAACTCTTCAAATGAACTAATCATTAGGGCGTCAACAAACTTTGGTTAGCTTTACAACAACGAAGGAATTCTCTGGAATTACATGTTTGAATCATAGATGATATATATACTGGTTTATAATACATAATTTATCAAAAAGATGTCAGGTGAGACGCTTTTATCAATAACAAGAAGTATGCTAACTTATATTTATTTATATACAACGCAAAATGTACCGTAGAGCTATTCTGGTTTCAGCAACAGGGGATGCATTTATATAGATTTTTAAATGAAGATATAACTTGATTTTTCTGCATTTACCTAGGGAATGCTGTTTATATATGTAGGCATATATGTAAGAGAAACGTTGCTCCTTTGTGGGTGGGGCATTCGATTAGATTGCGTACATGTATGTACATAGAATCGATATCGTGTTGTACATATGCAGAGACGGAATTATTAATTTAGAACAATTGTAGCCCCCACTCTTCCCATCTATATTTATGAAAGTATGCTCATCAGATTCAGCCTAATAAACTCTATAAGAAAAAGTAAAAATCCTTGAGATGTTCTCCGAATACGAACACCGTGGGTGTGCCTAGGGTGCACGCCCAAGGACGCAAGGAAGCAAAAAGCTCCATAGATAATTGTGCTAGAGAGCTTCAATTGATATTAATACTAGGTATGTGCCTATGAAATGATACTTTCGGCTATTGGTCCCTAGGTGTCACCAGTTAGTTATTATAAACCGGTGCAAAAATCTAAATACTTATTTCGACATATATCAACAATATTTAATTCATTGATTGTATAGTATAATTCAACAAAGCAATTTTTTCGCTAGTAAAAATTTCTAATTTTGTGCCCACAAACTCCAGTGTGCGGACATCATTGATTTTCTGTTATCAATTGAAGAGAAACGCTTCTCAAGCACATCAAAATGCTCTTGGAAGCTTACAATAGACATGTTTTAAGCAGGGCACAGTGCTTAAGATGTTTTGAAAAATTCCAAAGTGGTGATTTTAACGTGAGAAATAAAGATGAAAGAAATGAAGGCAATGCTGTGTGTGTTCTGGGACCAGTGTGGTGTCATATTGTATGTATGATCTTCTACAACCCGGTCAAACCGTTAATGTAATCGCTACCAACAACAATTGTCCGATTTGAACCATGATATACGCCAAAAAACGCCCAAAATATGAAGCCAGGCAACACAAAGTAATTTTCCTTGATGACAACGCACCACCGGATCGCTTTATAGCCATCCGCCAGCTTTTTGAATCATACAACTTGCTCATGTGGCTTACTCACCAGACTTGGTGCCTTCCGACGCACTCAATGATTTAAGCTTCGATTCTCACGCTGAAGTCAAAAAATGCATCGATGGCTGGTTTTCAGCCAAACACGAACAATTTTTTTTGAAAAGGCATCCATATATTGCCTGAAAGATGGGGAAAATGTGTGGCTAAGCGAAGGTGCATACTTTGAAAATTAAATTTGTACCCTTTTTTTCAGAATAAACGTTCAAATTTTAAGAAAAAGTCCCCTTTCATGGGCGCATACCTGGTCGATCTGGAGTCATGCTAGATTTTTAAATTGGTGCAGTTTGTCCAAATCGGGTAATTGGAACCAGACTTATTAAGGTAAAAACAATATTTATAATACATTTATGTTTTGGGCAAACCAGTTGGGCTCATACAGATTCCCAGATCTGAACATCTTCTATGTTTGGGGCCTCTTGAAAAGAGAGTAAAATAAACATTAGGGTTAACTCATTGTGGGCTTCCATTCTCGAGGCAGTGGCCCACAAGGACAAGGAGTTCCTCAGCAAGGGCGGTGTCAGATTCAGGGCCAGATTGGATGATATAGTTGAAGCTGGAAGTGGCTGGTTGTAGTGATTGACTTTACTATAATGGGCCACGACATGGAATATAAAAAAAAATCAAAAAGAACATCAGTGGTTTGAGCACCTACTTGAGCTCCCCTAAATGTTTCTGAAGGCCCCACAAAATTTTTATCATATCTTATAAGTCTGTTTTTGGTAATATCATACATGGAATCTAAAAAGGTCGAACAGATCAGTTTGAAACTTAGCAAGTAGACGCAAAAAAATAAACAAGGATGTTCTTATGATATTTTCTGGTCCTCTGAGCCTGTTTTTGACTAAAATATAACTTCATTTTCCTTCTCTCTTTCTATATCGTTAGCGTACTTTTGGTCGAAACATTTTTTGCCGAAGGACCACTCTCGGAATGACATTTAGCCGAAGGACAATTTGCCGAACAGACATTTCGCTGCAGGACTATGTGTTGAATGTACATTTTGCTGAAGAACAATTTGCTGAACGGACATTTCGCCTAAGGACTATATTGGACATTTGGCCGAAAAATGATATTAAGTTTATTGATATATACGATTGCATATTTTAATTGAATTTAACATGATATTATGATGAATAAGTATTGTTCATATGCTATATGTGTCGTATAAGTACATTATTCAGTGTTCTTTTGCAGAAAATTATTATATATGTATTAATAAACATTATATCAGCACAATACAGTAGTGATTCACTTTAAAATGATTATGTGAAAAATATTGCAGACAAAATCGTTGTGTGGTAAAATTGCCGTGTACAGTATCATTGTGAGACAAAATTGTTATAGCTAATACAAACGTGAAGCAACATCACTTTAAGCAATATGATTGAGAGTAAGTTCATTGCAAGACACTATTATCCTGTGCAATTTCGTTGCCATTAATATTATATTCGGATGATAAAATTATTGAATGATGAAAAAACTTGCCATGAAATACTCCATTTAATATCCCCAGCCTACAGGTTGTACAGGTGAAGCACCGGGCCCCAGATCAGTTAAAACTCAATCGCAGCTGGATTTCCAAGTATTTACGACCCTTTCATAATATGTTATAACACACCTCTAACCACAAGTTGTGCCAGTAAACGGGCTGGGCCCCAAAGTAGGTCAAATTCTATCGTCGAGGATTCTCTTCTAAGCATCAAACAAAACAGTTTTATACACTCAGAAATATAATAGGTATGTGTTATACTTGTATTCGTTATTAGTTATTGGACTAATGAAGTATTATACATATCCGATTTTAAGGGATGAATTGTGCACAACCCGTGGACCGGGGTTTATCATGGCATATTTGAAGAGTTCCGCTTAGAAACACAACGGAAGTAGAGTTCATCTCTTTTTGAATCGGAGAAACTGCTTAGTAAGTTCCTCAAAAATATATACTGGCTTTTGGAAGTGTATATAATGTAACATTTCCGATCACAATGAAAAAAATCATAGTTTGTTCTAAGGTGAAGTCATATAAATTTTCAAAAACCTTCAAAAACTCCATCATATAGTTTTATGAATAAAAATGGTAGATTTTTACTTTTTTTATTACGATGTTTTGATCCATTATGAAGAATAACAATTGGATATTTATAGAAAAATATTTTATCCTTTTCATTACGATTGTTAATTTTCATATACAACAAGGAAATAAGATTATATAACGATGTAAAACCATAACTTTAATACAATATAGGGTATTATACTGGAGGTGTCCGCAGGGGGAGGAATTGCTGTGCCCCCCCCAAATTAATTTATTTTTACTTTTGCTAGAACTTTTTTAGGAGAAGATGAAAAATTTTACAGAGAAATAGGAGTACCATTTTTTTTTTAAAGATTCATTTTCTTTAATAAAAAGTTTCTTGGGAACGATATGCAGCGGAGAAGGAAAATTTTCATATTTGAAATTTAATTGTTGAAATTTTTTGAGAACTGCTGTGGACTTTTAAAGTTTTTCCCGAAAAAAAAATAATTTTTTGTTAATAGCTATTGATTTTTGAGTTTGTTTGCAAAAAAAATTAATCTTTGAATTTTTTTCCAAAAAACAATAATTTTTGTAAATAACTATGCATTTTTTTGGAAAAAAAATTTAATTTTTGAAATTTTTGTGATTACCAATGGATTTTTGAATTTTTTTCAAAAATTTAATATTTAAAATTTCATTTTTGGAAATTTTTCCACTAAAAAAATTCAAAATTTGATATTTCTTTTTAAAAATTTCGTGAGTACTCATGGATTTTTGAAATTTAAAAAAAAAATTTACTTTTTAAATCTTTTTTCAAAAAAAATCCAAAAGTCAAGACCTCCCCCGGGCCCAAATATAATTCTGTGGACGTCCTTGATATACCTATATATGAAAACAAGACAATTCAACAAGAAAAAATTTATGGACAATAAGGTTTAAGTCCTTTTATTTCTTTGTCCCATTTTGACATCCAATACTTCACTATTTTTATACATATTAATAAGAAAGAGTTTTCATGGTTATATAACTTGGTTGTTTAGGTTCCCAAAATGGACGACATCCAAAATTGTGACGTCACAGGAAAACGCTCTATTTCATTTTTAAACAATAATGATTTTCATTAAATGTAATATTTACTTGTACGTAGTGTTGTGTCGATCCTGATTTATTCGGTCTTCTCCAGTCGAGTTTTAGGAGTTCTCCTTATTTTCAGGTTAAATGATATGCCTTCTCGATTTTAGACGATCAATTTTCTTCTTTGCAACGAATTATACAACTATCTTCAAGTAATTTACTACTTATGTATATAAAAAGTAGACTAACTCATAAAATGGGACTTCAACATGTAGCAAAGTACATTTCTGCTACTTGAATAAAAAAAAAATCTGAAATCTGAATTAATTTAACTTAAAAAAAAACCACTAAAAAAAGGCAGAAAATCAGTTGTAAAACGTGGTCAGCTTATGGGTGTAGACCAATGACTTCACATGATCCAAAAGAAAATAATCTATGGGTGTTAAATGCACGATCGAGAAGGCCAATTAATTGGTCCATTTCTCCAAATAACGCGCTCGCTAAATTTGCTTAGCAATAAGTAAATTACAACGTTTGATGTGTGACAAGTTGCACTGTCTTGTTGAAACAACATGATTGCCAAGTCCATACCTTGCAATTGTGCCAAAAAATCAGTTATTTTTTATTAGGGCTATTTGTATAATAAATTTGGATAGTTTGTATTTGGAAAAAAAAGTGTATAATGAAAAATGATGTAAATCCGGTGTCTCTTTTAGCTGGTCCGTTAATTTGTAATTGGTAATATAAAGAAGGAACTTTCTTTTCCTTAGCAGTTGTCATTATTATTTAATTTTTGAGTAGTGAACATCGTTTCCTAAATAGATTCCATTATACATATTCTAAACCTTATTCAACATTTGGATGTGTTCATAAAAGACGGAGCGTAACCCTGGGGATCTGTTGCAGAGTTATAATTATAAGTCCTTGTTGGACTCAGAGTAGAATTGGGAATCCAAATCGGATTAATTCTAGCAAATGTCCTTTTCTCCTTCTTTTCTTGCGACAGCTGATTGTAGCTGATCTAATGAAGCGTCATGAGCGTTATTCTTTTTCTCCTACTATACATTCTTCAAATTGTCAGGGTTACCATGTTGATTTTCGGTTTCTTTTTTTTAACATGTCCATTCTACACTGGATTTTGACCATTGCTAATGAAGTTTGTAAATGCCAAAGGAAGAAAAAAATTATGACGTCGTTTTTTCCGTAACGGAAGAAACATTAAAACGTCCCTAATGAAAACCCCTTAACTGTGCCCCATGGCTGGCAGGCAAGTGTATTAATTTTTTTTGTTGGTCGTATTTTTCAACTCGGTTTGACTCGACTCAAGTCAACACAACACTACCCATAATGCATTCAAAAAGTATGGAAAAAAACATCATCTGTTATTAGGTAGCCATTTGTTAGCTAAGTACGTGGCTGCATATTATTTTCCCCTGAAACAAAGGGCTATGTGCATAATTTTACATACGCAGTTAGATTTATAATTACATTGCGTTTTATTTTTTAAATACATACATGGAGTTTAAACACTACATTGACAGGGGGATTTTTATATGTAAATTCGAACAAAGAATGTATATATCACTACATTGAATTTAAGTAATCCTTTCTGTTGATTGGCCTTGAAGGTTTATTGAATTGGGTAGGTGTTGTTCGAGGCTATCCGCTTTTTTATGTCTTCCAAAACTTCTTCTTCTTCACGAATGTCCTTGATTATAAGTATCTCTCTATAGACAACATTTAAGAAATTGCGTACATATATAGTTTATTTCCGTTCAATTCGCAGTTTAAGCTTGTGCAAATGTTATATGACCAAAATCTTTTATTTTTTGCTAACGGAGATCCTGGGGACACCCAACTCCTTGGAGTGCGCGAATGGAAATTTGTCGATCACGTTCAAGTGTCATTTTCTCGAATTGTGCGTAAGCTAGAGAGTTCAGGTTTGTTTCATTTGGCAACTAATTGTTTATGCAGTTTAATATATGGCAATATTACTTAATTTCAATCACTCAACCTTCTTTAATTATTGAATTATTAAGTGTTCAGATTTGAATGGACTACCCCATAACAACTTGTGCTAAAGGCCGTCGTTACCTTTATTGTATCTTGCAATTTTTCCTCAGAAAATAAACAGAAAAAAGGCCGAAAAACAGTTGGCAGTTGGCCAATTCTTCACAACAATGGAAATAATATTCAATAAGTGTTCACAGATTAACAAAAACTTGTTCTAATTCAACCAATCCACGTTTAGACCACTCATTAAGAGAAATGAATAAATATAATTGACATATGACAACATAATGCAATGTATATTCTTGGGTTAGCGAGGTAAAACTGTGTGATACAGGTCAGTCTTAGTACTTAGTTACCTTTATTGTATCTTGCAACCATTCCTTCATTAAAAAACAGGGAGAGATACTCAAAATTACTTGGTAGTTGGCCAAATACTCCCAACTATAGAATTGTAATTCAACATTTGATGGGGAATTATTCCCATATTAAAAATACCTAATATGACTTCAACCAATCAAGAAAGTACAAAACACCGATTAGTATAAAATAATTGGGAAAATCGACAGCTAACAACAAAATATAATGTAATCTTTAGTATAAGTGAGTTCAAAATTAAGTGGGCTTGATAGTATTTTTAGAACGATCCAACACTAACGTATATAAGTATAGATTATAAATAACATTGATGTAGCTTGGAGTGACGAAGATTGAATGATATATACCTTTTTGCTAATTATTAAAATAGCAGGTATGCTACTGTATAGTATATAAACTGTTTTGGATAATATGGAAGAAGTTAGACTTCTTCAGAGTTGTAATTCCGTTGCTACGCATTGCTTTCTGGCAGATGTTTTTAATTGATTATGTGCTTGAAATGGAGTTATCATGACATATGTATATAAATATAATATACGATCCACACTCTGAATATATATACAAGTTATGTTCAAAAATTAAGGTGACTTTGTGTTTTTAAGGGAATTTTATATATTTATTCATCAATATTGATGTTGTTCCCTTCAAAGTAATCCCACTCAGATACAAGATACTTGTGCGAACGCATTTCTAATCCCCGATGTACTTTTCGATATATCCTTGAGCTCTTCCAGCGATGCAGTCTTTATCTCCTCAATCGTTGCAAATCTACGTCCTTTCATAGGTATCTTCAGTTTTTCATGCGGTCACATGCGGCCAAATCCGGGAAAATGGTAGCTGAGGATGATTGTGGTATTGTTTTTGGCCAACAATCTCTCACAAGCAAAGATGAGTGAGCATGGGCATGATGCAAAAGCCATTAATTGTTTTTCCACAATTCCAGACGTTTTCTTTGTATTGCTTCTCGCAAGCGGCAAATAACTTTAAAATAAAGAAGGATAAAAGGTTTAAGTCCTTTCAGGTATTTGTTGGTCCCATTTTAACATCCAATAGTTAACTTAATATTAATCATGAATGAAAAAAGGGGATTTCTGTTTTAAAACTTAATTGTTTAGGCCCACAAAATAATTGACACCACATGAACACGCTCAATATAACAAAAACAAATTAATATATGGCGTCAGCCGATATATTTGCTCAATCATTTGCACATCTTGTGGCCTCTATGTAGTTCTCTCTCGACGGTTATAGACTTTAAATACATTCAAATAATAGCAGACATATATTCTTCTAAAATTTGCGTAGTTGAATTCAAAGTCAAAACAGTCTCAAAAGTGTTGCAACAGTCCCTGGTATCCTCTGCATATAAACATATCGGGTGTACAGTTGAAATCTGGCCACTTACAAAGGAGAGGAATAAGATAAACTTATAAAATTTATAATTCCTCCCATCAGCTGACAAGTTGTTTGTACTTACACAATCAATACAATCAAGCAGACTAATTACAACGTCAAGAAGACAAGTAACGACGGTATAGGCATCGTAAGGAAGTTTGCACTCTGATCACCTCCAAGCACCCCGCATCAGTGATAAGCTTGGGTTTCGTTACATCCAATGGACTGGCTCAAATCACTCATCTGGTTCAAAAGAGGGCACAGGCTGGACACTACTGACTACGTCGACACGTTGAGGAATTAGTTAATTCCCTGGATCGGGGACAGGATCTCAGAGGCAATGCGGTACTTTCACAAGATGGTATACCGGTACACATAGCAAATGTTACGCAGTCCTTTTTAGATACCAATATTCCCTTCTTCCGGAAAAGATTAGGGCCTCTATACTTGCTCGATTCCAACCCACTCGACTTTTCCCTCTGATGGCATGTCGAAACCAGGGCCTGTGGGACAAGGGGAACCGAATCTTGAAGTTTTCAAGGGTTCCGTTAATGAGGATTGGAACTCCATTAGCTCCAATTACTGCGGCACATCAAGGCCATAATCAAAGTCGATTGAGTCCATAATGGAGATCAGAAATGGAAACACATGTGACAACATCCATACAAAGTTTAGTTAATGCAGCTCCCCTAGTTTTCGAAAATACACTTGCTAAAATTCCGGATTCAAAGTGTCTTCTTTTCAATTACACACCCGGTATATACGATCCAAACTCTGAGCGTACAATGTGTTTAACAATGAACACTAAGAACCCTCCAAATACCGTTATTCTCGTCCCAACAACCTCTGTTCCTTCACATGAACTTTATTGTATATGATTGATCCTTCTACGAATAAAAAGGCATTGGAAATGTCGAATTGGTAACAAGAGGTACAATACATACATTATAAAGTTTGTGACAAGAGGGAGTAATCCATGAATTTGTTTTTGAACCAACTTACTATAAATAGAATGTAATACGGGAAATACAAAAACAAAAACAAATTTCCAAATCCTTTATTTACATATTTTGTTTATTTGTCAGAGCTCAACTCAAATGAACCAGCTCTAAATATAATCTGACAATCTGAAAGTCATGTTATTATTATATTTTTTTGTTTATTTCATGTTTTGTTCTCATGGTTCAACAGCTGTATAGTAACCTCATTCCCTTTCTCGTGCAAAATTCATACTTTAGAGAACTTATTTTGAAACCCATAGCACGGCGTTACCTGCCTAACACAAAAATACCCTATGTATTTTGTTCTCAGCTGTCGATTCACTCATCTCACTTGATACTTCATGGCTATTTCATAATTTATTCTTTTTGATAAATAAACGAATAATAAGTTATGCTCTGTTTCAAGAAGGACTGGAATACAATTTTTGGTTGATCCCTCGTGGTCGTTGTATATATCGCCAATTTTATTATTTCTATGAATAAATTTATCAATAATATATACAGTATCGAATAAAATACCATGTAGAATTTTAATATTAATTGGACTAATGATATTCTGGTAGTGCTTAGGGGATAAATAGTGGTTTGTATGATTGGCATATATGGCTAACTACCGGAGGATACGGGCTCATTTTATAGTATTTCTTTTTTTTAATAAAAATAGGAAAGGTTGCGTGATACAAAAAAGTAACGAGTTGATAGAGAAGAAATGCACGGAGTGTTGATAATCAGCAGCAATAGCTCGGCAAATTCTTTCACATCACAACAGCATACGATCCGTAATTGGTTATCTTCGATTAATATTAGTAGTTTTAAACATACTAAAAGACCATTCAACGTACACGTAAGTAGTTGGAACATATTTGAAGATGGTGAGACCTTCAGAAGTTGTGTTAAAATATCATTGCCATGTATTATATGTCCAACCATTTGCATAAATGGAAGTTCAGGATTTCCAATTTGGTGCAAAAAGCATCGCTATTTTGTTGCAAGATTCAAGGGGATTATTCAAGAGTCAATTAGGGGCGGAATTTCTCCTTCTCCTATTGGCTGTTGTCATAATATGGGTCGCTCACATAACCCTGATTGCATCATTTTTAACTTAAAAAAGAGGACCTAACGAAGGGAGGTTTTTGGAGGTGGATTTCCACAGAAAAATATCATCTAAGAATAATTAGAAGCTATTTTTTAATCTAACTAGGTTCCAACTTTTCTCTATTTATTTCGTACCAGTGTAGAAAATTTAGCAATTTTCACATAATCAAAAGGCAAAATGTGCAATTTTTCACAAAAAGGTCAAAGTGAGAAATTTTTTGAGGCATTGAACGATTGCTCACAAATCCTAATTGTAAGGATTATTATGTCTTTGATTCATCTCCCGAGTCAAACCATATACTCACAATGTAATTAAATCTATTTCAAAATTATATGCAGACATAAAATTATATCATTTCCGAAAACATGAAAGGATTCAATAGACCAAAGTTTGTACATACTCACGAATCTTATTCAATTATAGGATCAATAATTATTATTTATTCTTAAATTGAATTATAATCAGAATAATCTTCAAAATCTATCATGAATATTTTGAAAGACGAAATAGAATTATATAGATATATAAAAATTGAAATAAAATATTTGTAAACTAGATAAAATAATTAAAAATAAATATTAATTATTGCAATAAATATTTAAAAAAATATAAAGATTTGAACCGACATCCTAGTAATCCCTTCTTTATTACCTTCTTCTCTCCTTCACCTCTTGTTACATCTGATAATAAAACGTTAAGAGCCTCTGTTTCAAAACACTCTTCAAATTGTCCGGGTAACCATGACGATTTTCCTTTTTTGTGTTGTTTTTTTTACATGCCCATTCTACACATTACTTTCATCACTAGCTTTACATTAGTCGCCTTAGCATTCCCTTTTTCTTTTCTATAACTTAATATACTTACACCTAGTGTTGTGTGAGTCCAATCTAAGAACTTGTCTTTGGGACTGTTAGTACTAGAACTAATTGAAAAAAGAATATATTTAATTTAGTGACGTCACCATGGACCTACTTTATAACTTTTAGGACTGAACTGGACTGTAATCTTCAGTCCCAACTAAGGAATCAGGATCGGCACAACAATACTTATTCCATTGAATGTATTATGAACCGATAAGTAAATATGTATAATACTCTTCAGAGCTGTTTCACTCTTAAAATAATTTAGCTTTGAATTTTAATTTGTACCTTTACAGTACTGCGTATATACAAAAGTATTTATTCCCCAACGTAGAATGATTATATTTTTACCACATCAATTTTGTATATTGTACTTACGCCAAGAATTGAATTGGACTCCACCTTTCATTGTTTCTATTTAGGATTGCAATCAATTAGGTATGAACTTGTATCTACAATATTAAACCTGTAAAAAAGTATCAATTCATATTCTAATACAAGACCATACTCCGTATAGATACCCTTCCAAGAAATGATACCAAACGTCATGGAGATTAGTTAATAGTCTACATAAATTTTTAAATTAATACTTTATTACTCAAAATATGTGGTTACATTAAATAAAATTAAATTACACATTGATAAAGGGTTATACACGTAGAATATCATATGTATAATACAGATTAAATATTATCCTACAACTGTCCTTGTTCTTAACAACTTGATGGAGACGCCTTTTCACTAACTTACAACTAATACACACAACGTCTTCCGGAATATTTTGCTCATACATATGCCATCAAGGAGTTGCTGGAAGCAATATTGGTCTACATATATTGTAAAATCAAAGGGTTAATATCAGGTGAAGAGAGAGGCCAATAAGTGCATAAAACTATCGCAGTGTGAGCTCAGTCCCAATCCTTCTGGAAGTTGCAATATTTCTAACTTGGGTAAGAAAATCTCTACAGAGGATACTTCTAAATTACTGACATTGAAGTAAAATGGACTAATATTCTAGGACTCCCTGCATATGAAGTTAATGTTGGAATCATATTAATGGATATACTTATTTGATTATTAAATTCCATTGTTCTGTGAATGACATTCATTCATTTAAGTAAAGTATCTTTTTAATTATGACATATACCATATATCTACTTTCTGAGGCTTCACTACATTTACATTGTAGACAAAGAATTAACTTACAAGGTCATCCTCAACATCTCACACAGTCTTACATACTATTTACAACACCATTTACGTTGGTCCCCAAAATCATAAATAGTCAAGCCTTTACCTAGGATTTCGACCTTGTGAATGTGATAAATGCATTTTTAGGATATAAAAAGATATATACATATAACTAGCAAATTAAAATAAAAGGTTGAGAGATTTATTCTGAAGATCTTCCGTTTCTTAGAATAATAGCTTTTTCATTATTATTTTTTAATTGACTCGCTTTCAAACAACGACGTCTACCACGACGACCTGCCTGTTTTTTAAATGAATTCGTCCACCATAATTTGTGTCACATACCAATATGATTAGGAGTCTGAAAGTGAAAGGCTTGTATGAAGAGTGCCCATACAAGTTTGCAAATGAGTTGTAGAATATGCATTGCCTTTGTGCTCTTCGGCACTTGAATATTAAACCATTTTATTTGTAGAAGCATCCATGATGGCTGGTGTACCCCTTTAAACATACACATATATAGCCATATATAGGTGGAAGGAAAGAACATATAAACTGTAGTGTTCTTTTAGTATATTCTTTTTTCTTTTTTGTTAAAGAATCCGAGTTATGATACTGAGAAGCGTACTTGAATCCCTGTCCCCGCCCTCATACGCGCGTAGAAACCATTTCTTACCATGCCTTAGTACTACTTCTATATAAATATTAAATGCATAAGGTCGATCGAGTTTTAGTTGAATTGTTGTGACCAGAGTATGAGGACAGGGGCCTTAATTATAGTATTCATCGCCGGATCGGGTGCGTTCTTTTTTTTTTTCCTTGTTTTTACTACATACATATATGTTTTTGTTTTTTTGTAAATCCCAAAAAATTGTTAGCCAGGCACAATAATAGCGTTTCCCTTTCAAGGCGCACAGATCAAGGACATTTAGAGTTCAAGCCCTCTTAAAATACAATTTATTACCCTAAACAGCTCAAGCATAGATTATCCGGGTGGTTTTGACCTATTAATTGGTAGATCAATCTACTGGATTAATTGAAAGTTATGTATGATAATCGAGCCGGCCGGCATCAGCTGTGATGGGCTTTTCCAGGCTGTGGTCAAGTGCTGCTCCGCCTGTTCTTTATTTTTTTATTCTTCACTTTTAAGGAAATGGTTTGAGTACCAATCCTTTTTTCCCCCTTAGTTAATTACATAAGTGAATAGTTCGTTCCTAAAGGAGTAACCACAGAAGAAAAGGTATGATTTGTGGTTACTTTACTTCCCTTATATCAATCAGGAAGTAATTTGTTCCTCCCTTTTCTCTCTCTTTCTTGATGAAGGTTCAATTTATTTTGAAACTTTCACTCATGAAAGACAATAATGATTTTTGAGTATTTTCTTTTTCTTCTAAGATGAGAAAAAAAAAAAAAAGATTTCAAAATGGATCCTATTTCATTATTTCTCTAAGAGAAAGTTTAACCCTGAAAACTTTATATGTAGATATATATCAAGTCGTCTTTCCATTTCTCCCCCCTCCCTCGAACTAACTTGGATAAAATCATTGATAAATGAGAGTGATACTATTGTCAAACTCTACTCATTTTTTTAATTTTTTTATTATAGTCGTGAGCGATTCTCTACACAGATATAAACGTCAATTGACGGACGATGAGCTTTTGAACTTATCCCCTGAGGAACTGTGCAAAGATCGTTTGTCTGAAGAATATTTTCGATTGACAACAGAGGGAGATTGCCGTGATGTTGTGAGGTACTTAACATTAACTTTACCTTATTTGTCCTTCATATTTTTAATAATAACTTTTATTGTTATGTAGATGTGATAGAGCCGGCTTAGCTGGCACCATTCGGTTGGCTGCAGTCCGTTGCCCTGCAGGTTTGGCTTTTGATATATTCAAGCAAACTTGTGACTGGAAGGCGAAAGTCGATAACTGCGACAAGTTATCCAGTAAGTTAATTTACTTTTTCATCAAGGAACGTCATAAATGTAATCCTAATACTTTTTAGAGCCACGTAGAGTTCTTCCTAACTTGAAAACTGACGAACCTGTTTGTCCAGATGAACAATTACAATGTGGTAATGGAGAATGTATCGATAAAAGTCTGTTCTGCGATGAACGTCCAGATTGTGCGGATGGATCTGACGAAAATGCATGTTCTGTCGAACAAGATCCCAATAGAGCCCCAGACTGTGATTTGAGTCAATGTCAGTTACCAGATTGTTATTGCTCCCCTGATGGTACCCTTGTTCCAGGAAACATTGATCCTGCACAAGTCCCTCAAATGATCACCATCACATTCAATGGTGCTGTCAATACGGACAACATTGGTTTGTACAACAGAATCTTCAACGGAGAGAGACAAAATCCCAATGGTTGCCGTCTCAGAGGAACATTTTACATTTCTCACAAATATAGCAACTATTCCTCAATTCAGGAACTCAACAGACGAGGACACGAGATCGGTGTCTTTTCCATCACAAACAAGGATGATCCTAAATATTGGACAGAAGGAAGTTATGATGATTGGTTAGCTGAAATGGCTGGTGATCGATTAATTGTTGAACGATTCGCCAATATCACTGATGGTTCCGTGATAGGTGTAAGAGCACCCTTCCTTAGAGTTGGCGGCAATAAACAATTTGAAATGATGGCAGATCAATTCTTTGTGTACGACTCTTCCATAACTTCTCCTTTGAGCCGAGTTCCAATTTGGCCATACACTCTCTACTACAGAATGCCCCATAAGTGCCACGGTAACGCACAAAACTGCCCATCACGTAGCCACCCCGTTTGGGAAATGGTAATCAACGAATTGGATAGACGAGATGACCCTAGTTTTGATGAAAATCTGCCTGGTTGCCACATGGTTTCCTCCTGTTCAAATATTATGGCACCAGATCAATTTGCTCGTCTCTTGAGACACAACTTTAACCGTCATTTCGAGACCAACAGGGCACCTCTAGGTCTTCATTTCCATGCTGCATGGCTCAAACAAAACAAAGGATTCGTTGAGGAACTCATAAAATTCATCGATGAGATGATTGACCGGAACGACGTTTACTTCGTAACCATGCTCCAGGTTTGTTACTCCTTAGTATCTTTGTTCACTTTTATAGTCACCATTTTCCACCTCTTTAATCTAGGTTATTCAATGGATGCAAAACCCTACAGAGTTGACTGCACTTAGAGATTTCGCTGAATGGAAAGAGAAATGTGATGTTAAGGGTCAACCTTACTGCTCACTCCCAAATCCATGCCCATTGACAACCAGAGAACTCCCAGGTGAAACCCTTAGATTACACACATGTATGGAATGTCCCAACAATTATCCATGGATTTTGGATCCAACTGGAGATGGATTCTCTTTCAAATAGAAAGTAAATACTCCCCAAACATCCCCACCTTAAACTGTGCTTTATTTCAAAGTCTAAAATCCTTTATATATGTACTTTAAAACAAAGGACTTTTAAAAAAATATTATGGAAGAGGAACTATCAAAACAAAAGCGGTATAAAAAGTATTGAAGACTGTACCTACCCTACATGAAATTTAGTGAATTGATTACTTTAACCACCCTTTCACCTACATACATATATTCTTCAACCATTTTTTCATCAAAGTTTGTTCGTGTGCAAACATTTTGAGAAGATCTTTATTAATTATGTTATTTATAATTGTACTCGTAGAAATCATCTTCTCATTAAATAAAAAACATAAAATAAAACTATATCAAACAACAATAGGTATAAAAAAATTCCTAAAGGAGAAATAAAAAAAGACTCAAAATCAGTTGGTAGTTAGTCAATAACACCGACCCCTCTTAATATCTCATACTAATCAAGCGATGGCAGAAAATACGATGTCGACTATAATCAAGTCCAAGAGATATTCAAACTGACAAATAATGTTGTAAGCATGCGTAATTACGTCGTTACCTTTATTGTATCCTGCAACCCTTTCTCCAGAAAGGAATAGAAAAAAGGACCGAAATCATTTGGGAGTTAGCCAAATAAGTTAACCATGCACAATGCTATTTATCTCTGAAGATCTCCCAGACTCTGATTAGTCCTATTAATATAAAAATCCTACATAGTATTTTGTTCAATACTGTATTTTCATATGGCTTCGTAATATTTTATTGGACGCGTGGCTATACATTTGTATAGCCAAAATTTATTCATAGAAATGATAAGATGACCAGTGTATATATATATATTTATTTCAAATTTGCCAATGTTCAATACTTCTTTGCACTTCTTAACTGTATCGCTTTTTGTAAACGGATTTAGAATAGCAGCAATTGCGCATTGAGAATCCGATCTAGTGAGTACGTTTTTGATGGATTGTCTTCGTCACACTGATTGTGTGATGGCGATAGTTTCTGCTTGGAAGACTGATGCTTCGTTATTTAATGATGCTGCTGATTGATAAATTGACATGTCACCTCGAGTGATAGCCCATCCCGCTCCTCTGTTGCCTTTCTCATCTTTGGATCCGTCTGTATATTATAATAGTATTAGTGTGTTCAACTTGATGGTTGTTGACCCCACTTACTTTTTTTCAATTCAACTTGATCAAGTATTTTATCAGAAAGGAAACTATACCCACGACGCCTTGGAAGATCACCGACACCATCCCAGGTGCCCCGGAGAAAATGCTTTGTTCTCCATCTAGACTTCAAATCGGTTAACTGACGAAAAACGTGATAATGTTGGAATCAAAAGAAGACAAAACAAACAAATTCGTGATATGTTTAAATATGTTTTATATTTAGCTATATTTTTTTCCCCAATATGTCATTCTTCACAAGCAATATCAGCCTATGCATGATAGCGAACAGATTGATAACTCCTAACGAGGGAGGCAGTGTGCATGGCACACCACGCTGTTATGATAGTAGGTCGAAACTAATCCAAATTTTGATGAAAGGTGCGCCCAGGGGCGTCCGCAGGATTATATTTTGGGAGGGGCTTGGTTTTTGGAATTTTATTTTTCAAAATTAACTGGTATTTTATATTTTTAAATTATCTTGTTAGAAGCAAAAATGTATTAGTAGGGTGGGGGGACTACAGCCCTACCCTGCGGACGCCCTGGCGGCTGACATTCTTCTCTAAGAAAGTCACAATCTGCAAAGTCCAGGGGATTCAGGCCAGAGCTGTGTGAAGGCCAGATGGAGGCAGGCCAACGAAGTAAGTCATATTGTTTCTGGATATTGAAATCTTATAGTTAGAAATAGCTGGGATACAATCCTAATTAAATACTATTACAAATAACTACTCTGTACTGTTTAATTTGCTAATCCATATAAAAGGCTTTTTACTCCCTCTCGATTATTATTTGTTAAAGAATATTAATGTAATCTAGACTCAATTTATAGAAATATCTTTCTAATTTGCTTTAGTGTTAAGGATCATCAAAGTAGTGTCCAATTCCATATAAATAATTCTTGTTATTTGAATTAATCCGCCATTTTAAACACACAGGCGTTGCCTTTTTTGTTGTAGCTCCGACATTTTTAGACTTTTAGACATGAAAACAAAACTTTTTTATTTTGGTTCCAGTTTTCGTTTGGTTGCGTAAATAAAGCTTGAAAGGATAAAGAAGGGTGATAAAATCGTCATAAAATCCTACTACAAGTTTAAAATCCCCAGCTATATATTTTTATCTAATTTGTTGTTATTTCAAATTGTAAATTTCTTTGCAGTAGAAAAAAAAATCAAAGAATTGGAAATTTGAGAAAATTGAGCAAAATTTTTCCTATAAAACTATGTATGTAATTTTTGTCTTGGTAAAAATACATTTATCGTAAATTTCAAAAACAATTATCAATGAAAATTTAATATTTTGGCATAATTGAGATTTTGTTTTGTAAAAATCTATGTGTTTATTTTAAATTTAATGTCCTTTTTATTCCAAATTCACATTTTTATGTTAAAATTAGTTATAAACAGTATAATAAACATACAAAAAAATACCAAGTAAAACAAGCTAAATGAACTTGAAATATTAGAGGCGTTTCCACTTCCTCAAAGGGACGTTGTTGTGTATTAGGGGTAAGACGTAATCCAAAAGTACTATATAAATAATAATTACTCAGTTGTTATTGTTTTTCCTGATCTCAATACATTTTGAGAATTTGAAAAGGAATTAAACGTGGCTTTGAGGGCCTCGGTGTTGGATGACGGACACTACATTTCTTGACTTTGATTTCGGAACCGAATAACATGTATTAAGGAGATTTTACCCCACTGGAAAAGCTGGTTGCTTGTGTGATGGAATTATTAGCTTTTTATGGGAATAAATCTACATCTAATAAGCTATTGTTATTCTGCATAATGGCAAAAAGGAACGAATAATAAGTTTACTTCGATTGATTCTCATGAAAATGTCTGTGGTCAGGGCTGTTTTACCATTGAGTGGGACCTTAAATAAAGATAAAATGCTGGGTTCCTATGCTGGTTTTTTTTTTTTTTTTGTAAAAGCACGAGCCTTAGGGATAGAACCCCCTTAAAACCAGCACTGGCTCTAGTAATTATTGTTAAAAAAACACTTTGGTTTTGCTTCTCATCAAAACTAATACGGGTACTACCCTAAAAAGTATGAAAAATATTTATTTTTGAATAAATTTGGGCTTAAAACATCGTTCGATTTGGATTATAATTATCAATACACCATAAAATAATACTAATCTTTTTGTATTAAATATTTTTGGTATAATAAAAGTCAGTATTTGTAATTTCAATCGAGTGTCAGCAGATAAAAAAGTTAAAAAGTGGTCTTACCCCTTCAAAACGGCCCGTCCTATTGTATATAGTGCCCCCTGAGGGATATCATAAATATATTTTGATCCAAGAAATAAGGATCAATGAAATATTGTAGGCTTGTGAATTTAACACCAAGTGTGTATGCATCAGGGAGCACTCAATATAGTGCTCCCTGATGTATATAATGTACATATTTTTGATATAAGAAATAATATTGTAGTTTTATTAATGAAATTTTGCTGGCGTGTGCATGTATATATAACAAGAGAATTGTTTTATTATTAAAGCAAAATTTGTCTTTTAGCTGACACTCAGATACTACCGTTAGTCTGTGATAAAACAGGGAAGCTGCAAATCATGAAGCTCATCTTAGAGTCCTTAAATTATTAAAAACAATGGGTAAATATTTTTAACCAAATACTAAAAAATATTCAAAGTACAGTTTTTTGCTCAATGCATCATATTTGTCACGGAAAAAGAGGCCTAAAATAGCCAATTAAGAATATCCTAAACTAAAATGTCCCGTACTACGGCAAAAATGGTCTGAAAGGACTCAAACTTTGATACTTCCGTTTTTGATTATCCCAAACATATAAGGTATTTGTGTAGGGGATGGAAATTAGGGCGTTTTGTTTTTCAACTTTTTTAGAATGTCGATTATGGCTTGTTCGTGAAAGTTGGAGCTTGGTAAGGAAATAACCCATGCAAAATTTTATTTTCCTACAATGTCATCTTTAGGTAGCAGATCTAGTTCAAAGTTTGAAAGAAGACAAAAGTTAATTATTTAGCCAATTAACATTAAAATGTAGTATTTATGTGTAGTCTTTATTTTGCATTAATTAATTATTGCCCATAAAAAATATATACATTTTTTTTTTAAAGCTACCCTATGGAGGAAAAAGAGAGGATAAAATAAGAAAATTGTATAACAAAGGTAAAACAAGGATTCACATAATATGTGGATCATAAAAAATTTCCTAACTTTTTTCCTTTTTTTTTCCATAGATCAATTTTAGAACAAAAACTTTAAAATTATTTTTATAGGAGAAGAAAATGTGTATTAAAATTATCTTATTCAAAATAAATAAACATGTATTCTTAGTAGTGACGTCGCTAGCCCTTTTTGTGTTTTTCATAGGCCCTCTAAAAACTTCTGAAGATCCCTCAAAAAACTTATCATATCTTAAATATATTTATAAGTCTGCTTTTGGTATTATCTCACATGGAATCTAAAATGGTTGAACAAATCAGTCTCAAATTTAGCAAGTAGAAGTATATAACAACATGATATTTTTTTGGGCCTTCTGGGTCATTAAGAGCCAGTTTTGACCAAAATAAAGCATCTTTTTCCTTCTCTCTTTCTATATTTTTCTCCTTCACTCTGTTTCTTCCGTCTTCTCGTCTTCCTATGTATCTTTCTACATCCCTTTCTCTTTTCTTCTACATTCATTCTTTGTTTATATTCCCCTCCATTCAGCTCTACAACGCGGGCACCCTCTGCAAGTATATATATAAAATAAATCTAGTTACATTAGTAATTATATAACAATGTTGATAATTTTTGGGGAAATGCCCACAAATGATAAAAGATGCAATGACACGGCTTGTTAGTATCTATATCCGCTAAGTACAGGATTTTTACCATTTTTCATAAATTGATTTAGATGTGGGAACCAAAGATGAGCTTGTAGGTCAATGCAAATTTCTATAGGTAAATTTTATACCACATGACAACTTTTCCGCACTAGCCGTAGTCGAAATTCGAAAAATCTTGGAAACCAAATCGCTCTAATGGAAATATTAGCTTTAAAAACGGGACAGTCTACTGTATACTAACATCATACTTGTATATAAATACTACTACGTTGCAGTTGATTCACCCACAAAGTTGCATCACAAATCAGCTACTCCTGTTCACACTACTAACATAATACTTAATCGTCATTGCATAAATAACTTTCAATACAAAATACAATAAGCAAAACTATAATTATATATTATACCTAACTGTTGTAGCACAATAACAAACCTCTTTGAATGTCAGCAACTTTTTAGTGCCCTAAACAACTTCAACTATGTGAATACATACTACCAAACCATTAAGCCATAGTTATAATATATTAAAGGTCATGTTCATCATTGGTGATCTTTTTGAGATTCATCGTGTATTATTTACACAATGATGGGAATCATTAATCACTTTGATGATAAGATGTTGTTCTTTTGGTAAGAGGATGGTAAATAGAGGGATCCCTAGGGCCGTGCCTACTTAAACGATGTTAATGCCCTAAACAAATGAAAATCAGGGACTATATGATATGCAAAATAGCCACTAAAGAGCCATCTATCCAGTCAAAACCAAGCAGGATATCAAACTTAAAACACAAAGAGGGGGTCGAATTTATGTCGAAAATTCAAATGACTCCCTATCATCATTTTAGTTATGATTATAAACTTTGCTTTGAGCTTTGATTATTCACATAAAACAAACAAGAAAAGTAAAACGGACCCAAAAAGGAGTGAAATTTTGAAGCTTCTCCCACGGTGTATTCCCCATGGCCATAACCAATGAGCTCAGGTGCAGCTTAAGTGAGACATGTCTTCAGAACAAAAAATCCAGCTGGAACCATGGTATTGGGTCTTATGGCCAGTACAGATGAAGTCTGCCCTCCCATTTTTATGGAGAGGAAGGAACGGCTCAATGAAGATACTTAGATTGAACTTCTGAATAAGAAAGTACTACCTTGGGCCAGAGAAAAGTTTGGGGACAACTTTGTTTCCACTCAAGACAGAGCTCAATGGCATTGTGCCGCTAAGACACAGGCCTTCATGAGAGACAACCTTCCGTACTTTTGGTACCTCAACATGTGGCCACCCTACTGTCCAGACGCGACCCCCATGCACTACTCTATCTAGGTAGTCTGGAGTAAAGGGTGTGTGCTACTCCTCGTAGGAGTGTCCAGTCTCTAGAGGCTTATATCAAGAAGGAGTGACTACATAGTTAAGGTCTGTAAGGGATTTAGGCTCGTATTGAGATAATCATTAGAGCTGAGAGCTCACATGTTGAATAAAAGTTGTGCCAAGTACTATTTATAGATGATTTTGTAAAATAAATGTTCTCACAATATCTTTCGTTTAAATTTTACTCCTGAAAATTTTTGTTAAAAAATGTGTACTACTATATAAGACCAACCCTGTATATACAGGGTGGTACATAATGGGAATCCAATTTAATATAAGGTCATTAAGTTATGGGTATTGTATTTGTAGAGGTTTTGTCACTCAAGTCAGAAATATTGCGACACTACACCGGAGCCACTGCATAGGAAATAAGAATGGTGACAAGACTATTTTGAGCACTTTTGGGACAAAAACACTTTTTGGTCTCTCTCTTCACATGATCTTAGGCCCCTTCACTTTGTAATTTTTCGCATTGTCAAGGGGGATGCCAATGCAGTCTCCAGACTCAGTAAGGAACCCTTTATGGTAACTATGGAATATGTCTGGCAAAATATTTTAAAAGACATCGTACCTACTAGCTGCAAGTTAGTGACAAGAGGTTCCTGCCAAGTTGGTTAGAACAAGAACAAGCATATTTAATGATATATTGGCCAATTGTAATTGAAATTAATTCATATTTCGATATATTAAAGCATAAACAGTTAGTTACAAGACAGAACAAACATGAGCTCTCTAGCTTATGTTAAAGTCGAGAAAATGACACTTGAATGTGATCGACGAATTTCTATTCTCTCACTGCAAACAGTTGGGCGTCTCCAGGACTACCGTCTACGCGATCAGCAAGTCCAAAATGTTGGAAAGGAAGAAAGTCTATATCAAATATGCCAAACTGGAATCGGAGGAGTTAAAGAAAACAGTCCAGGGCAATCCTCTCAAGTCCATGAGATCCCATCCAAGATATCTCGGAGTTTATCATCAGACTCTCCAGAGAGCTATGACAAAAGTGGGTATTAAGAGCCTTGTTACTTGTCAGGGTGGAGAGCCCACTTTTGACACCAAGCAATGAAAGAACCCCATCTCCTCCGTTGCAATATTCTTTTGAATTAGTCTTTTTTGACACTTTTGCCCTGATGCTAACCCCTCGACTACATCTTTTCGGCCCATGTCTAAGGGAAGTCTGCAAATTCAAATACCGAGGTCCTCAAATCCACTGTCAGCCAGCACTGGAAAAGGAGAACTATGCCTCATTGCCCAATGGATAAAGCTGGGCTGTTTGGTCAAATAAATTACTATAATCTCCAAAATTAAAGGGAAAATTGGAGATAAGGATATTTTCATAGCTGTTTATGAGACGAAAGACAACCGGGAACGATCAATGACAGCTATATGATGGATCCTTTGGATGGCTATTTCCTGGATTGTCCTTATTTAATCAACATGATAGACATAAAAGTTGTTAATACCATTAATATTGCAAATTTCGTCGTTCAGAGTATTCAATTAACTCTTGGTTTGGACTTTGATGAACATAAGTTAAAAGTTTTCATCACGGAGGGCGCGTCCAACTGTAAAAAAGCGGACGAATACCTCAAAAGAATCTACCTCCAACAGAAACACATTATTTGTGTAGCTCATGGACTCCATAACGTAAAGAATTCCCAATGACAAACGAGCTCATTTCAGAAATTAAAAAAAAAAGTTTTGAATGCCGGGTTAAGAAAACGGAACTTTTACTACTTCTTACCAAATTCCCTTACTTCAAGCAGCTATCGTCAACCACTAGGGAACTTGGTTGAAAGACGTTGATTAATATTTGAATTACTTCAAAGTAACCAGGGAATATTTAAACAACCTTAATGAAAGAAAAAAAAAGATAAGTAGATAATAAATGATGAGTTTATTTATGAAGAATGGTCAATAATTAATCATAATCTCAACCCAATTACCGAGACCATTACCGCGTTAGAAGGAAGACTCCCTTTACTTGTTAGTTTGACTAATGTCGAACATTTACGCGTTGATATCAAGCTAGAGGCATTCAAAACAAAATTAAATACATTTTTAGATGAAAATCCGGCGTAGTTTCGAATTGCAAGACCTAGCAAATTCTGAGGAGACAATTTACAGAAACACACCTATTGTAAATTGTGACATAGAGATGAGTTTTCAGCATATTGAGAGCCATTTATACAAAAATAAGATCCTGTTTATCATTAAAAAGTATCAAGAACAATCTAATTATAAAATGGAATATTGAAATATTAGATTCGTAAGAGTCAGTACTTATCAAATAACTTTTTTTAAGAATCCTTTACTCCTAAATACAGTAATTTGCTCAAGAACAACAGCATGAATGGTTTCAAAGGGGGTCTTAACTTCAAATGACGTGCAAATAGTTTGTCTAACATCAGTTTCTTCGTGTAAAGACTTGGCTAAGCTATTATTGATGTATTTAAATATTCAAAAATTAATTAAACAAATACTTCTTCAAAGTTAGGATTAGCATATGGGTAAATGTTCACAATCTCCGAGATAAGGGGTTAGAGAACTACAGTAATATGGTCAAGAAAAACAGCATGAATGCTGTTAAAAGGGATCTTAGCCTCAAATGGCGTGCAAATAGCTTGTCCAATATCATTTTTTTCGGTTTAAGAATTGAGTATGCTCCAGGGATTCCAACATGTTAAAGTACAATTTATTTAAGATAGGTCGTTTTAAATACTTAATATATTAATTTACTTTTTCTTTTTTAGTTTTACAAATTACTTTGATGACGAAAAATGAGGATTCTACATGGAATTTGAAGTATGGTAGGAAAAAAGACGGATTTTCGTAGTTTCTACACATAGTTAGTATATTTTTTCAGTATAAAAATGTTTCATTATTTTTGAATATTTATAATTTACATTTGTCCCTAATAATTTGTTGAATCCATTTGTAATATTGAGTGTTAATAACTTCAATTTCGTATCATTTGTCCCTAATAAAACTATCCAACAAAATCACACTTTTTTATGCACAAGAACAGCATATGCTCAACTTAGTACAGTTTGATACCTTGATTCCAAATATGGCCTTATTTTGTCTCTCAAAGCCTCGTGGCCTTCAGAAAAAGGCCATACATTTTTTGGCCTTTTTCGGCTATTTGTAAAATTCAAAGCTGTTTTAAGCCCTCGGTGTTGAAGATAGGAATATATTATATTAATATATTTAAATGCTGAATGTTAAAAAATTTTAAAACCATTTTTAAAATGTCTGCATCATACTTTTAACTCGCATTATCTTTGTTTAAAGTGTAAAATAAGTGCTTTTTATTCAGAGGCACATAGCTTCAAGACGAATTGATTCAAAATGTTCAAAAGTATTTCATAGGATAGCTGAATGTGTGAACTTTGATTTAAAAAAAAAGAATCTCTCCAAAAACGCTCTATATTGTTGTCAATTTAAGATAAGGCCACGAGAATATTTCAAGGAAAAAACTCAGTTTTGAATTGATCTCATAATAAAGTCCATAAATATTCGTATGCCCAAGCCAGATATTATGTATATTATATTATATTTTTTTGTCTTTTGTGCCATTTCACCATTAAACACCTATTAATTAGAGAGTAAAGGGAAACTATAAAAGGTTGAATTAACCGCCACCTCCTAAATAAAATTCCTCCTCCAATAGGCACATTTTTTAAAATATTAATGATTCAGAGTAAAGTTTCATGCTTTAGATCAGAGGTGCAGCAAGTTTTTTGATACCAAATTATCTATAAAATCTTAAAATACCTCCTCTTTTTCCCCCCATAAGGAGGTCGATCAGTTCCATAGAAGTTGGATCCCGGTCCTTTGAGTCTCTGTTCTTCTCTATTATCCGTTATTTTGGGCGGTAGTCCCACATTATAGTCTTCCTACCCTAGAATACCTTTCAAATAAATAAGCTCTGGCGTTATGAATTACACCAACTATCTTAACTTTATTTGACCTCACAATATACTTAAAATGTACTCTGGAAGCTTCAAGTATGATTTTGATCAACATATAAAGTAAGCTCTTGCTCTAAAAACAACTTTAATTGGATATCTGACAAATGGTTAAGTTGATTCGAGGAGTTAAACGCGTCTATTTGTTCATTTAATAGTTCCAATTATTTACTGCGTCTTGTTTGAAAAGATGCCCAATTCGTATTTCACCTTCGTAGGATTAAGGAGTGTGTTTCGGGTACAAAGATTGATGGGTATATATATTTTTAGTTTGCTTCATTTTAATAGGGCATGGCCGTCAAAATGTGACATGCAGAAAGGCAGGATTCTTTATCCCACATCTTCAAAGTCCTTATTTAAAAATGTAATGAGTCCACACTTGAATTCTAGTGGGTGTCTTATCTTTTCTATAGATATATTTAACCCATAGCTTCCAAAGATTTCGGAGAGTTGGTTCCATTCCTGCAGCTTACGACACAGCATTAATCAGAAAAAAAGTCATTATACTGCGAGTCCACTTTGAATCTCAAGTCATGCCAAAGTCCTTGAATATTTCCATGGAGTCCTCAGTTGTCATTCATGCTCATTTCATTTATTTTATGAACGTTACATTCATTTGATGAATTTGGAAACTAAGCTTAACATTGACAAGGCATTACATTTGAATTACAAAAATTGAATATACATATTCTAATTACACTTATTAGGATAAAAGATAAGCCTGTAATATCAAATGTTTCGACCTTTACATTTTAAGAGAAGGGACAAAGTATCCAGCGTTATGGATTTTACGGATAATACATTTGCATGGAATAGCCCTTAGCTGTCATGACATTTCATTGGATTAGCTGCAAGCAACTATGAAAAGAAGAAAATGAACACCAATTCCACTCCATATCTAGCAATGATATAAGCAGGAATTACAACAATAGCTTACTCTTCGTCTTTCACGTAATAGTGATTACTTTAAACTTTTATGTTCTCTTTTCAGTAATAAAAGTATTATGATAACAGACTTGAAAAAATAAAAAACACTGTTCAAGTTGAAACTACAAAAAGTTGATGTGTCCTCCATTATCATATTTTTTACATATAAGTACATAGAGACATAGCTAATTACAGCAAGCATTATGATTATTATTATTATTTTCCAACCGTCTTAAAAACTTTTATTTTTCAAGTTATTATCCTAAATATGCATTCATATTAATAAGCAAAATTGCCACTAAAATCATGATATTTATAAGTTATATCCAGACCATAGTAAAATATTGATGTGTTGAGTCTGAAGGTTAAGTATGCAAACATTCACAAATAGATAATGTTTTTAACTATAAAAAAACATTTTTTTTTTAAACAAAACAATCTTAAAAAGAAAACAAAAAAGGGAGGCGAGAAAAAACAACAACAGCAACAACCCCACCTATAATACATAATGATAAAAATAAAAAATAGCATCTGAAAAATTAGTAAATAAATATCTAATTAAAAATACAATCACAACACGCATAATAAAAAGCAAAATTCATTTACAGCAGTGTAGGCTATATTTTGAGAAGTTTAATGCTTTGATAATTGGACCTTGCATTCATGTTGTGCAATTTTGCAATGGATTTGGATCCAATTCCGAACGGAAGAGCCATGTCGTTGAAGTCATTAATTTTTTCCTCTTGGGTGAGTCCTCTTCCTTGATAGTGAATGAGTCGTTCAGCCATTATAACCCATATTCCTTCTATATATTCACAGTTACGAAATACATGGGCGAACGTTTCATTTTTGTTGCAGTCATTGCAAGGCGTGTCTCTCTCTATATAGTACACTCCAAAGGCAACCCGGTATCTCAGGTAGGACTACTTAGGAGTAAGATATGGATCGAATAATGACCTCATGTATTGTTTCTGGATCATTCTATCCTTTATTTTGCCTTTTAAAGTGTTGCAGAGATCGTTTGGAGGCTGTCTTTTTCTCAATCCCTCCTTAATTGCTTTATTATTAATATTTAGTGCTACTCTTAGATGATTTTTTTTTGGTTGGCTTGAAGACCCTTAGGAGGGAATCCCGTAGCATACTCACGATCGGTTGGTGGATTATATCATTGATAATTACATCATTTACGGTGTTAAGACCCAGCTCCTCTCTGATTTTATTAGGAAGACCTATTTTTACCTCAAGGTTTCCAACTAGAGGACCATTCGCCCCCACTGAACTCCAATACACCTTGAGGATGTCATTGGATGGTTTTAACTCCTTCCATGGAGATGATTTTGGAGTGTCAACAAACTCTATGGTCTTTCTTTTCCAGTCTTTGGCGTTCAATTTGTCAAAAGGGGTACATCGAGGAATGTTATTAATTCCTGAGAGTATTGTCATATTTCAGCTATTTATTTTATCAAGAATCCCAAGTTGTGCTTCTGGACTTCTTTTATTGAGTGAGACATAGCTAATTGTAGCAAGCATTAATAAATGAGGCAAAATAGTTTAAAGTAAAATTACCTCACGCTTTTTCTACGAATTTTCTATTTGTATTGAAATCGGAAATTGATGGCAGTTAGTTATTTCTTTCAATTTTGCCTAGAATCGCTTCTACATTGAAAGCAGTTGTATTGAAGATTTAATAAACATAGTCTTATATTATTGTTAGAAAAATCTACAAATGTAATTGAGAATATGTACGCAATGGGGAAAAAAGAGAAATTACTTCATCTTCCTCGAATAATGAGTATTTATATTTCAAAAAAGATACAGCAATGATTGAAGATGCGAATAACGAAACGTAAATAGAATCAATCTGTATTTTGGAGAAGAGGTTATGAGTTAAATAAAAATTACTTAGGTTCCGTTTTTATATTATATTTAGTCATTATTATATCATATTATCATGTTATAAGCTTTTTTACCTCACTTCTTTATGAAAAATATAACTTCACTAACCTAGCTCCAACATCATTACAATATATAATTTATATGTACTAATGATGTAAATCCAGTGTGTTTTTTAGCTGGCCCGTAAATTTGTAATTGGTAATATAAAGAAAGAATTTTCTTTTCCTCAGCAATCGCATTATTTATTATTTAATTCCTGAGTAGTGAACATCCTTTCCTAAATAGATTCTATTAGATTCTAAACCTGATTAACAATTCTTGTCTGTTCATAAAAGACGGAGAGTAATAAAGGGATTTTTGGCGGAGTTATAATTGTAACTCCTTCTTGGACTCGGAGTACAATTGGGGATTGATATCGGAGTAATTTTAGCAAATGTCCTTGTTTATTTCCTTCTCTCCTTCATCCCGTGTCACAGATGATTGTAGCGGATCTAATGAAACGTCATGAGCCTTATTCTTTCTCTCCTCAAAAACATTGTTCAAATTGTCAGGGTTACCATACTCCCACTTTCTCCTCGCTCTCTTTTTTTCCTTACAAAAATGAAATGTCTATCTGTAAGTATTTTTATGTCAGGCCAAAGTTATTTATTTGGTGCAGTCATCAGTTTGAGAACTGACCTCATCAGTTCTTAGAATCGGTCCTTCAGACCGACAGTACTAAAACAAAAGTGCAACTAAGTATTCACCTGTAAAAATTCATATTGATCGACTAGTTTATTTGCGAGTTTACTCCAAAGAACAAAATTGTGATGCAAACCCGGCCATGAAAATCTGATGCATTTTTTAGCTAACGTGAAAGGACAACTTCACGGTAGCAATGGGAGGATGTACCGATAAATCTTGTAGCTAACTTCCTTCCCTCAGTTCAGAACTGAAAATTTGTCGTGCTATGGGTATTCCAGCACAATAATGAGTGTCTCCGGAAGAAGCAAATGACGGTCATGGAGTGGTTAGCCAGTCTGTGGTTACGATAAATCAATGATACGTTTTATTTATACTTATGTTTCTCACTTCAAGAATAAAAGAATAATGATGACAGCATTGGAAAATAAAAAATATAAATAAGGTTGCAATTACAAAAAGGGCAATGCAGGGGTGTCCAAAGGAGGCAGGGTAGAGGGTGTGTAACCCCTCCCCAAAATTAATGAACTTTTACTTTTTATAAGACTTTATTTTTGTCAAAATGAAAAACTTTTACTCGAAAACAGGTGTAGAAATGTTTTATAGAAAGATTTATTTTCTTAAAAAAAGGTTAGTTGATTTTTTTTTGAAAAAGATTTAATAATTTTTTTTTTTGAAAAAATATAATTTATAATTTAGCAAATTTTTTTCCAAAGAGTTTAATTTTTCAAATATTTTGTGAGAAGCTGTGGATTTTGAAATTGTATTCTAAAAAAATTAATACAATTTTTTTTTGTGAATAGCTTTATCGAAAAAATGTAATATTTGAAAAAAAAAAAATGTAAATATATTTTTCCAAATTCTTTGTAAATAAAAATGAAAACAAAATGATGGGGGACATCCTCTGACAAAAATACTTTATAGGGTTTAGTTTGTATAATTTAATTTTCAATTCAAGCCCTCAGGGGCTTTGCTTGAGGACCACAAATGAGTAACTACATTTAACTAACTCGAAGATAATGTATAAAATTCCCTAGAATGGTACTTAGATTGGACTAGACTACCGATCACAGCTTTCGAATGATTTCTAATCTTAAAAATCAGCAAAATATATACTTTTAAATTAAAGCAGTTTCATGTTTTCAATGATTATTCCTTAAAGAAGTATTAAGTGATTTACATAGAAGAAAATAATATAAAAACTAAGCTTACAGGAAACTTCATATTTAATTCGGTCTGCAAAATGAGCAAATTTGAAATCAGTAGGCCTGCTACACATCTTAGTGTGATTGTGAAGAGATAATTATAAATTAATTTTCCACAATTATGGCAGACATAATGTATTTTTTCCACTACACTACTAATTATGCTGTTATTATTTAGAGGAATATTAATTAATAATGCTCAGTGATCTAATGAAAATGACATGAACATAATACGGTTTAATATAATATTAATATTATTAATCATCATTTATCCCTTCGACCCTCTCTTTTTCTTAATTATGCATTAATCATTGACGTTATATATATCCTTTTCCAAAGAGATGAATTATATCTGTAACGGATAAAATGTTCGCTCTAACCTTTATTTTAGGTAATTTTTTTGTAATTTGCTTTCAGAAAAACTTTAAATATATTAGATAATGTATTAATATATGATGCACTCCCAGGTTGAAGCACTCACTCTACGCAAGTTATTTTATTCAAAAACTTGTTTATTTAAATTCAAAAATGTTGTCATTGTAAAAGATATATGAATTGTAGCACGTGCCTTCATATAAATTCCTGATACTCAAAGTTAATAGAAATACAAACCTTGATACCACTTAAATAACAAGTGAGTAATAATGGACAAAGTCAATTAGGTTTCGTCATTTGATTTTTAAGCATACACTCCACCCCCGCCCCCACATTACATGAGTTTAAGTGATTGACCCTTGGGCCCCTCCATATATTAGTAGAACTCATTGATCAGGTAAATCTTAATATATAATTAAGAAAGAGAAAAGATTAAATGGATGAATGATAATTAATTGATCAACAATCTTATATGATTGTAGACAATATTGTGTGCATGCCATTTTAATTTATTTCCTGTGTATTATTAATTAATTTAGTTTCATATACTAATAGCATAATTACTATATATCTTTAAAGGGCTGATTCTAAGTTATTCATCATTACAAAACTTTTCCCCAAAACCATTACACCAAGTAGCACAAGGAGGCCCCACTTGATCACTAGCTGAAATTGTCTTTGGGAAAATTTACAAAATATTTATTTCTTTAACTAGCTATGGTTTTTACAAGTGATGTGGCAGAAACAAAACTTGTAAATTAGTACTCGTATTTTATTAAGTGAATAAAAAAAAGATACAAAAACTCGACTTGTGAACATAAAAATCCGAATGTTACTTGGAACTCGTCAAAAGCTCAGAACTCTTCAAAACATTGGAACTCCCCAAAACTTGGGATTCCCTTTTTTTATTTTTCGAACCCATTAAAACTTTTAAATCTGTCTCTATTAAATTTAGAAACTTTTGTGAAATGCATACTCTTATTCCCAGTTTTTTTTTTTTTTTTTTAAATTAATCTTTCTTTGAATGTTTTAATTCTAGCGGGAGTACTCGATATTGCTTGGAATTATGTAGTTTATCAAGCACACACTCTAAAGTCTTGCTCAAAATCTACATATGACAAAATTGTCTGTATTAATATAGATTTATGAACATTTCTAAATCCATGAGGGAAGGCCCGCTAGTAAACATAAATTCGAATACTCAAATCTGATTTTTACTCTGATAGCTACCAATTTGTTTGGCCTATCCCTTAAAATTTAAGCTTAAACATAATCCATATTCCTCTGACAGCCTTTTAGGATTAAGGTACTAACTTTTTAACTATCATTATCTTTTTTGTTATAAGAGTAGTTACATCTTAAAATGAATTTATTTGTTAAAATTTTAATATGTTTTCGTATTCCATAAATAATAGTAATAATTCATGAAATCGATTCATTTTTAAACTTTCTAAAATTTCGAACCAATCGAGGAAGGAACTTTAAAGTTACACCTGAACAAGAAGGATAATATCTTATTATATCTCCAGTGTAAGTCCATGAAGTTAAACCAAAATTAGGAACCTTGGTAACAAAGGATGAATATCTTGCGGCAGCCGTAATCATTATTGCTCTAAGATTTTCTACTTTGATGGGCTCTTCAATGCTTTATTTTTTTGCAATGAAGCTTTTGCAGCTTGTAATAGCATGTTCTATTACTCGATTTTTGCATTTGTCTTTTCGAAGGGAGTCTAACTAACAATAAAGGGCAGACAAACTTCTCTGTAATCTTTGGAACATTCAGTGTGACAAACTCTCTTACAATTTTGAGAGCCGAACAACTTGCAAAAGCGTGAACTTTCGAATTAAACATTTTACCACGATCCTCACAGGGAGTGTTAAAATAAATGCAACCTGATGAAATTTGAAATTGAGCCGTAAATTTTTTCCCATCCTTTATTTTCGAAATTGAGACCATAATTATGTTTGTCCATTTACAAGGTAACTCGAGTAAGTCTCGAAAAAAACACAAATTCTTGTGGTTTCTGTTTGAGAGGAATAATTTATTAACACGTCGCACAGTATTGGTGGTAAATGATTTAATTCTGCTCTTTTAAGTGGGAAGATAAATTTTCCGTAACTAAACACCGAGCAATCGCGAAAATCGTGAATTGTAATGGTTTTTCTCGATAAAGCCTCAAATTCTAGCATTAGCGGGTCTTCTTTATTTCTAAAGAAAAACTTTTTGTTACAATTCCGACGCACATTGCCAATTGTTGAGGAAGATGTTAAATTTGGAGTACCTTTCCAAATAATTATCTGGCTAGCTGTCATGGATGGGGAATGCATCGTAATCATATTATTACTCCAAACCGTACCTAGCATCAACCAATTATATATAGGGATAGAGAAATGGACGAACGCCATTTCGTCTCCGCATTCTCCGTTAGATCAATAAATATTTTTTTATATATTTTGGGTATGATTCTCGACAGTAAGACCAACACACTTTTTAGTTTTCTAAGTATTTTCAGAGAACGTATATATTTCCAGTGAAATAACTTCTCCAACCAGTAATTTTCTTTGTCAATGGACTTTTTGCTAACCAAGGGATCGATGTTGCGTTACACAGAACCTTCGGAACAACTTGAGTGTTGTACACGTCCATCATCTTGTGGATATCGAAATTCCTCCACTCTGGAATAGACCTCCTTATATATAGTTATGAAAATGTAACGAGTTTGAAATAGAAGCTCCTACACTACTCCAATCAATTCCTAGTATTTTAATTACTTCCTTGATTGAACAATCTGCAATCTTACAACCTCCACGGGGAACCCTTAAACCAATAGGAAGAATTGATGTTTTATCCCTATTAATCTTCAATCTAGACCTCCATTCATATTTCAATATGTAATTCAATAAAATTTCAATCCATTTTATTAATTGTTTTTCAGAATTTGCTTCCAGCATTAAAGTAAGATCGTCTGCATATATATCTGTTACATGCTTAGACGGACCAAAATCAAAAGCCTTGGTACTTCCTTAGGATACCATCACTCAGATCTTTCAACCCTGCAGCAAAAAGAAGTACAAATTCACATTGAGATCTCTTATTACTAAAAGAGTGTATGTATGTTACATGCGTTGATTATGGCTTGAAAGAAAGTAGAAGACTTAACATTCGGCCCATAAGTATTAACTAAATAGAATCCACCTTTTTTGGTTGGAATAAAAACCTGCACTCGATAGTTCCTTTAAAAGTGTTGTGGGATCAATTGATTTGGATATTAATGTGAGTATCTCCCTCTCATCCCCAGATCCTGTAAAGTATTAGTGATAACTTCGCGGGAGACAAAAATGACAATTTAATGTACATGACAATGACATTGTCGTTCTTATATGTTGTAAGCATACAATGTCAGGTTTTTGACGAAGTAAACTTTTCATAAGTACATGACAGGCGATTTTGTTTATAACCATATTTATCTCCAAATTTCTCGATGCTTGTCTAAAGTAATCATAGATCTTGGTTTGTTTTTAAAGGTCATTTCGAAAGCTGAATTTATAAATATAAATAAATCAAAGGTTAACTTTTCTGGATCTTATTGGGCGGTTGCTCTTTTAAGGGCAATAAACCTGTACTAGGCTTATTCCTTTTTCCTGCAGAAACAGAACGGGTCTCAAATTCCAAAATTTGATTGGCATACAAATGTGGTTTAGAGGGACTACAAGGGTGTTTTCTATTATTTTCTTCTCCACCTTTTTTCACTTCTGCATCCAAAGAGGATTGCTCAATGAAAACTCATCCTTCTTCATTATAGACTGGGTTACTTGCATTTCCTCTACCATACTCATCACTATTCTCAACTTGACTTGAGACATCATGTCCAACACCATTCTCAACTTGACTTGGGACAACTTCTCCATCATGCGGGGTATCAGTCAAATCTTTACAAGAAACAACTTTGATTGATTTTTCAATATCATCAACATTACTAGCTTCCTCTCTAACTTCTTTCATCTTAATGCTCCCAATATTCTCTTGTACAAGAGTGTTCTTCTTTAAATACTCCTTGAAAACAACAACTTCATTGTTCCCATCGATTCTTATTTGATCTACCGGCTCTAAAACCTGTGATACATCCATTACTATTTGGTCAATTGCCACTGTATCTTGTGATACAGTCTCAATTTTCTTGGTTCTCTTACCTTCATTCTTCCCGTTATCTTTATAGTATTGGCAAAATCCTAAATTTTAACACTCGTTATTGCATCAATTTTAGTGGGACCAAGGCAAAAAAATTCTGACACTGTAGTTTTACTCCTTTAAACTTTTTATAAGTCGTCCCCGAAAAGGAGCTATCTGTGGGATAATCTTTACCACAGTATAGTCTACCATCTGCTTCTCTGCTGATTTATTGATAGGATTATTTTTCAGGTAGTGCTTCTCCAAATTGCTTAAGCCATTCAACTACACCTAATTCTTTTGAAATTATTGACCATTGTTACTATCACTTTTTTCTTATTGCTGTGGCTGACTTTATCTATGCCTTTTAATCTCAAATTTACCTCGACAAACTTAACGACGATTCCCCTGGCCTTAAACGGGAGGACTCTTTTCAAGTCCTTTAGTCTTCCTCTTATGTCAATCAGAAACTTTGAATAAAAACCCGCCTGGCTGAAACCAAAGTTAGGCTTATGTACCGGCTAACTCATGCTCTTTAAAAAAATAAATAGCAATATCATAAACATCTACATGTTTAAGACCTTCAATACGAAAGGGTTTCCCTCCTTATCCTCAATCAAGACCACAAACGTCTTCCATCTATACCTCTTATCCGAATCATAAGAAATATTTACACTCGACTTAATATCTTTTTTCACGATTAAAAAGCTTAACGTTAGGAACATCTTTAAAGCGTATTGAAGATTAATAAATAATTTATTTGTGTTCAGGGTATATATGTAAAATAGTGTTGTGCACGAGGGGCATTTGAAAAATACGTGAAAAGTCCGAGAGATGTCACTACTGGCGCGTATCGAGGTTATGTTTAGTTAGTAGCATCTCTTGGAAGAACACACAGCAACTTTCAGCCAGATGGATCTATTTCTTTCTGTTTTGCATTCGTTTGAATCGAGGAATTGGCCAAAAAGATTATGGCGACTCTCCTTTGATTCGCAAGGAATAATCCTCATCAAATATCTTGAAAAGGGTAAAACTATTAGAGGTGCATATTTTTCATCGTTATTTGACCGTTTGAAAACCGAACACAAAAAAGTTCTCTTCCATCACGACAATACACCAGCTCACACTTCAGTATTTGTGGTCACAAAACCAATGGAAAAAGGGTTCTATCCCATCCCACAGGACTAGCAATCTCACACGCCTTCACTCTTCTGTCATCCATCGAGTTTATCAATAATTTTAGGGAGTAGTAACCTCAACAGGGCGTCCAGAACGTTCAGCGTCACTTGTGTACATATGGCCACTCTGAAATTTTTGGAACCACTTAATAAACTGGTCTAATTGAAGGTAAAGAGTCTTTATAATGTTTATATTATACCTCTTTGGGACTTATGGCAAAATAACAATTGTTTTGTGCATTCTTGGCATGGTCAACAGCCCAAAACTTCTCATCACTGAAGATACGCACAATGTTCTTTATTTAGTTCAGAAGTATTTTTCCTTTGGCCACTCTCATTATGGCGATGGTAATGAGCTGTCGTTGACTTCTCTTGTAGCTTTTGAGCCCTAGGTCCCTTACTGGCGTCTTGGACAACCTTGTGGCCTTTCTCAGCTTGGCCATTGATATTTTGGTGTCGTCATGAATTCTGGCCTGGATCTAGGCCAACTTAGGTTAGGTTCGCTTCCTCTTGTCTTCATTACTACCTTTTTTCCTCTGAAGGCCATATCCTGACTTGACTATAGCTTTGACTTTATAAATAAAAGTTCTGGAGCACTACACCTTGTCCATCATCTTTGGGATTGACAAATTGCCTCCTAGAAGGGTTGCAACTCTTTCCCTCTTTGCCACTAGAACTCTAGATTGAAGCTAGATATGAATAAAATCGAGGTTTTTACCTGTTCTAAAAGTTGAAATTAAGGATGGCCAAACTTTTTGTTGTAAAATAATAAAAATATGGCTCAAGAACTCGAAACATGATTTATCTGACTATTTGAACTTAAATGGAGCTAGTGTCCATGCCAATTTGTCTAATTTGGCCTATTGGCTAAATTAGACAAAACAGATGCAAATCTCAGTTAAACTCTTGCTTTCTAACATATTAAAGGAACATTACTATTGTAAACTTCATAGAGGAGTATTTATCAACCAAAGCATAACTAACACAAAAAAGTAGAGTTTTGACAGGAGTTCGTCATTCACAAAGCATTCCACATAAGCTTCAAGATAATATTCTGAAGGCTACTTTTATTTTCAGTTAAAATTGTAAATGTTGAACTTATAATTCCTATGTTTCTTGCACAAGACGCACATATCCGTCAAGTATACATTTGTACACGATTTGCACGACCACACTTTAAAATGTTTAATTGCATGTCCAAAAATATTGTTTCAAAGGTTAATGATAATATCCATAAAAATAAGAAGAGATGCAACAATATAATTAAATCGAAGGAATAAAGAATAAAAAGCAAATAAACAATTTATATTCAGAAGGAAAAATATCTTGAAATTTCTAAATTGTTTAGTCAAGAAATATTTGAACAATAATAAGATATAATCATAAAATAAAAAATAAAAAAAAACCATTATGCATTTAGTTAAAATCTGTAATTAATTTATTTGTGTGGAGATCCTATCTCTTGACAATGGTAACATTTCAACATACTGATAAAAAAATTAGTAATCCAGACTCACTAAGTTTTGAAATTGGAAAATTCAATGACATAAAGAATTTACATGTATTAAGGAACTTGAGAGGAAGGTTTGAAGTGTCTAGGATGTACACTATACAGTGATTAATAGTCCTTACAGAGCGATCAGCACGAATTTAGTCTCATAAAGGGAATAGCTATCAAGTCAGTGCGATATACATGATGAGTTTGTTTGCCAAGGACACTAAAATTTTTGAGTCAATAAAATATTTCCTATAGTGGGGCACAAGGGGAATTGACTTTAGGAAGGATCACTCTGAGTTGTAATTAAGGAACTGTGGATGACTGATGTTATTGAACATTTAGTGATGTTCACCGAAGTAAAAATGCATTTTCACATACCTTGATGCTAAAAGTCGTCCCTACAATGAATTCACCTTCCATAATTGAAGGTGAGATCCACTGAGTAAGGGATGTGAGCCTCTTCATAAAAGGACGATATCCCTGAACATCATGTTCACGGTTGGAGGCGTGTGCCAAAGATATCCAAATGAAAGTATATTAATTCAAAGGAACAATGGGTGGATGCAGGGTCCATATACCATGAGATCCATCCAATTGACCAAACCACCAAGATATTTATTTACACATTTACTGACTAGATAGACAAGATAGCGTGTTGATTAATGAGGGTTGGTTTCAGAACTTTCTTTCAGATCCCTTTTGAATTCAATAGTCTTCAATTCATCATTTGTCGCCTCATGGCAGTGACATTCTTGTGATAAATGTATTGAAATTCATCTACAAGAAACAAATTGTTTCTTTCAATTTTGATTAATTTTGCCATTTTGTAGAAATAATGTATTTACTTTGAAAGTATATAGATAAATGCGCAGATCGTAAAATTAAAAATGATCGAATTGAAAAATACACTCAAGATATTATTTATGTGTATCTTACAAACAGTTATGTTTAGAAATTTATTATCAGACAAGTTCTCGGATTTTGTGGGGGTACAATGAGAGTCACGGAGGTTGTAAAAGGACAGGTACTGAGGTAATGCCAAAACCATCTTATGGATTGTACAGAATACCGTCCTCACTCCACGAAAGAGTCTCACGCTTTTAATCTTTAAAAATATTGCATAATGATGATATTGCATATGCCATGAAGGAGGTTTTAATAAAATGTCAACAAGATGTGCGTACTGATGTAATATTACAGAAGTATACATTGAATTAACATAGCGTATAAGATTTTTTTTTTTTAAATCAATAGCGTATGTGAGACATGCACCTTGTTAATTCGACCCATGCCACTTGGCTTTTAACACTAACGAGACTTCCACGTCCAGCCCGAGGTATTGAAACTACTTTTTGGTATTAGAGGGGTTCTTGGATGTATGTGATGCTTTGGCTGTGGTTTTTAATAATCCAAAGGTACCCTCAAGTACCCTGCGCGACCCTAGGACTTGGAACTATTTATTTGATATTAAAGGGGTTCCTTGTATGTATATGATGCTTTGGCTGTGGTTTTTAAATATCTTACACTGCCTCCGCGACCCCGGCCAACCCGAGGAGATGGAACTAGTTAGTGGTGTTAGAGGGGGTCCTTGGATGTATTGGATGAATTGGAGGGGTGGTTTTTAACAATCCCACAATACCCCCGGAATATACTAAAAAAATGATTAAAAAACTTACGTAGAGTGAGGGGTTCAATCTCAAAGTCCCATAGATACTATCCTAAACATTTTTTTGAAAAGTAAATTACAAAAAAAAATACCAAAAGATATAGTTTATATTGAACATTTTATCTGTTAAGTACTGGATTTATTATCAATTTAGTATAGTACCGTTTTCATTTTTTCATATCTAGTTAGAACTATAGTACCGGTATACCAAACAAAGCAAGTACAATTTAAGTTTAAAAAATTTAAAAAAAAAATTAAAAAAAGACGATATAAAGTCCTTAAATAAGCTGACAAAAAAGATTAGAAGGGGAAGATGAATCGTGCTAAATTAAAATTTACAAAAATGGTACATCAAAATAATCAATGACATATTATATAAAATACAAATATACTGAACATCATTTGGGATTGAGCACGACTTCCAAAATACACTGATCCTTCTTCCATTTACAAAATATGGGTTTGGATTCCACTTCATTCGGAAAGAAATATTTCACTTTGTATTTATGACTAAATAAAGTAAAAGTTGTCGTACTAATGTCGATATCGAATGTTCTTGAATCCTCATTTGGGAGGCCTATTCTCATCTCAAAGAAAGTATTTTCATTCAAAAGATCCTATAATAATTTAAAAAATAATTACAAGGTTTACAAAAATAGTCATTATTAGAATTGGCATGTTTGTAAAGGAAAAAACTAGAAAAGGAGAAACGGTTGTCTCGTGTCCTTTTTCTCCTTTTTTGTTTATCATTTAATCAGTCCTTGTTATTTTAACTTATCCTTCTGAAGTAAGCATTCTCGCCTATTTATGGTCTAAATTGTTTTAAAAATTTGTAATAAAACCAATATAAATTAATTGTACTATTTTCCATGTGCTAATACTATTTTAAATATAGAAGGTTCTCTTCTTTATAGTAGTAATTCCTTTTCTCCCCCAAAATCATACATATAATAGGTAGCATATAGTTTACAAGGATTTTAACTCAGTAGTACCATATGTATCGCTCCCGCCTTCTTCCCTCACTCTTTCCTCCCTCCCCTTACAAACATGTCAACTCTGTTCATGATACAAGTAGGGCCCCCATGCAATATTAGCGTCAGAGGAAAATGGTATGTCAGTCGGATTTTTTTTAATGTCACGAAATGTTAAAATAAGTTCAGTAAAAGGTTCTGAGAGTTTTTCACTTTATTTTGAGAATATAATTTACATAGTGAGAATTTTCCTGTTTTAGATCTAATATGCGCCGTTTTGTTGGATAAATTATATCCTTTTTAAAGGGAATTTCATAAATCCGCGATTAAAGAAGTCTTCGTCCCAATCCGTAAAAAACTTGACCAGCTCATTTTCAAAAGCCTCTCTTGAGGCAAGTTTTGCACCATCAAGACAATTTTGCACATGCTTGATCGATTGGTGCCAGGTCTTAACTATACAGCAGGTGCGATAGAACCTCCCATCCAAGCTCTCAGAGCTTTTGGTGCGTCGTTAAAGATATGTGTAGGCTGACCTTCTCCTGATGGAGTACAACACCCTTTCTATTGGCCAATTCTGGCCTCTTATGGTAGATCACTTGCTTCAATTTGATCAGTTGTTGAGAGTAAAGTCTGAATTGGAAAAATACTGAAAACCACCCCTTTCCTGTTGCACTCAATACTGTATTGGGCTCATAAACAGCAAACAAAAAATTCCCCTAGTGATATTTAAGAATGTATCGATTTTCTCATTTTTTGGATTCATTTTGGAACGTTGTAACACACAAATGCCTTCGCCAAATATAAAACTGTAAATGAACTTTTTAAAAGTGTACGCTAAACCTTTAAGAATACTGTAAGACATACACTAAAGACATCTAGGAAAAGCTCTCAGAACTTTTTACTTAACCGAATATCCTATTTGAGTTACAATAAACGAAAAATGGGATGGTTCAAATAGAAAAAAAAAAGTTGAAGACAGGCTTGTCATTATAAAAATAAGAAATTTGATCAATATGACCAAAAGTTAATAAAGAAAGAAAATACGATGTCATTTGAAAAGTTTAAAAAAAATGATTTCAATGATTCGGAGAGGGCTGAAACAATCAAGATAATTAAGTAGCTACACTAAGGACCACAATTTTTGGCATTTGGATTTTGTTATAGAGATTGTTTTTACCTTTGAGTAAAAAATCTAAACATAACATAAAAAATAATATGCATCTCGAAGAATTTTTGTTCCATTTTGTATTGTTTAAGTGATCCCATTTTGAAATATTAAAATTCTCTACTCATCGTGAATGGATCGCTTTATTGTTTCGATCCTGGTATCTCATTCCCAAGGAAGGAGTTCACTCTACTCCCTAACGAAGTCTGGTAATTTTCCTCGGATAAAGTGTCCTCCCGTCGTCCCTCTTGGAATTCGAACATCTCTTGAAATGAATGATTAAGTTAGAAGTATCTTTCTTCGATTTCCTCGATCTTCCTTTTACGAGGCATGACGTCATGAAATTGGCATTGAAATCAGAAAAATATGATGATAATGTCAACTATTTGCTAGTACATCCCCATAAAAAAATGCGATCACTTAAAGAAATATAAAATGAAACCAAAATCCATGGAGATGCATATCTTTTAAATAGATTTTTTTAAATTTATACATAGAAAAATTTTCTATAATATAAACTATTACATTCTTCATCACTATGTATTATGAATAAGTTATAAGTTTCTAAAGATGAATGTCGTTTTTCATCATTTTTATGCCGAAAAATCAAAATATATCGAGTTCAGAACAAGACACAGAATCAATAAAAATACTTTTAAATCATAAAAAAGATTTGCACATAAGTTTAACAAATCTTATTTTTAATTTGGGGATTGTTTTAAGGGTAAAAATGACTTTGAACTATAATAGTCCTGAATTACTATAATCCCAGATATTTCAGCATTTAGATAACTGAGAGAAAAGCTGAGATCAGTTTCGGATTCTGCGTTTAAAAATTACTGCTATACATTCAAAATAGTATTAGTGCAGGCAAAATGGAATCGCCGTAGTTCATGGACAACGTGCTCAGGAGAAATTATTCTCTTGAACTCAGGAATTTCCCAGGTGATTCCTAGAGAAATAAATATACTTTATGTAAATGGACCTCACACAAAATTTCTAAGTTAGTTAGAGTAATTGTAATACTTTCATCAAAGTTAATAGAAACACGAAATAGTACGACTATCATGTATTTGGAATTTTCAATTTGATGTATCGTACCGACTCATGAGCAAGACAGACAGATGTTGACCAAAACACGTCACCAATTATAGTCTATAACGTCACTATTGCTAGAATTTACAATTGGATGTATCGTACCGACTCACAGTGCTTTATTTTACAGAAAAAACGGCCAAAACCCCTGAATATTAATATTGTCGAATTGCTTTTTTTGTTTAGATCTATTCAAAATGGATCCATATTTTGGTGTTCAGTCATTAAAAAACAACTTAATAAAAAGTAATATTGTTTTTTTATAACTTAATTCGCGAGTATATTATACCTATGAGAATATACCAATAATATACTTTAATTAAGTTAAAGTTTGAAGGCTATCTAGAGCTTTGTTCATAATTTTTAATAAAAATGTGTCAATGTATTAGTTAAAGGTAACTATTTAACAATAATTTTTTGTAAGTTTTATATTCATATATATAATCTTAAAATTTTGTTTTTTGTTTTTTGAAAATGTACTATTTTATTATTATCATACCATGAATATCTTATACTATTTAAAAAATTATCAAGGGATTTCCCAAGGGTTTCAGAAGGAATAAAGGCTTAAACGCGCACTGTTTTATATCAAAAATAGTTGTCCCAAAAATATATGTATCTATGTTCATTTCTATTATCAAGACGCAACTTGACGCAATTTTCGTCATGGTTAAATCTTTCCTATTTCAATTTTTATTTTGGGACGATACCTTCTATAATGAACATGTTTCCCTTCTCTAGTCAGTCAACCAATATTTCTACATACATTATGCATACATCTATCAATAAAGTCTTTATGCATGGAAAAAAGTAATTTAGTCATCTGTGTTTCTAATTGACCTTTATTCTGAAAAAGATGGAGAAGCATTAAATTGAGAAATGAGAAATGCCAGACTTAATCACTCAATAAAATCATAAAGAATTTAACACCCTTACAGATCAAATTCACCATCTTCCCATAAGCAGTGACCCCTTAATATCTCACCTTCCAAAAAATTATTATAAAGGAAATAAACAAAAGTTATTAGCAGATCTAGTAAGATCAATATTTATATTGATAAAGTAAACGATGAATCTAATGAGATAGATTAAATCCATATTTTCGTTTATTTGCCCTGTAGCAACATACAAACTCTATTTCAATTATTTTCATAAATATAAAGATAATTGCTTTAAAAAATTAAATCCGTTTAAGTTAATATATTTAAAAATGGTTAAGATACCGATTGGCCACCTATTCTTTATTTACGAATAAATAAAAAAGTGTTGGATCAAGAATGTGCTCTTTTTATAAAGAAAACATCGAGCCCTCACTCTATTTGTTTTATTTTTGCTCAAAAGTGGATCCATTTGTTAAAATGGTGGACTGTACTATCCGTGAAAAGTACGGCCAAGAACCCAGAGCTTTATATTGGCTCGTAGCAACATCGTCGAAGTACAAACAAAACCTAAAAATTGAATATATTATCTCTAAAGTCCAAGGGATAATATATGGGCTTAAAAATAAAATGTTGCCTATTCCACCAAGGTTAGAGGAGTAGGTACTCCACTCAATGGAGATCTTAGAAGTCTTCTCTGCCCAGTCAAGAATTACAGGAAAATGATGTACCAGAGGAACTCGGGATGGCTAGTTCCTCTGTTATTAATTATTATCACAAGAAGTGCCCAAGATTCCCTAGCTGTGACGTCACAAGAGAGACGGGAAAATTTAAGGGGAAAAAAGAAGAGGAAATAGAATTACTGCAGTGCAAAGTTTTTGGACTGGAGAGCAAAGGAAGAAAAAATAGGAAAGAGGAATTTAATTATTCATCAATATGGGATGCAAATTTAATCAGCGTCTTGTAGATATACCATGTGTCATATTTAAGTTTACATTTGCAGTTGTTTTTATACAAATTCTTCGATGTAAGATTTACAAGTATATGGAATTAAGTTATCATAATTCTCTATTTTATTTGTTTTATACATAAAATATAAAATTAAGTTATATAAATAAATAAAATATTTTTGATAAATAGGTTAAATTTAACTTAAATTACAGCTGGAAATGCAAAAATAAATATATAATTTTAATTTTTATAGTTTTGGACCTTTTTTTTAGGGAAATAAAGCACTGTGGGACTGCTCGGCAAGAAAGACAGATTTGAAAAAACACGCAACCATTCATACACAATGACGTCAATATTAAAAAGTGTGTTGGAGGTCAAACATTCGTCGTTAAAAGCGAGGGTATAATCTTGTATTTCTATTAACCTTGATTATTAGGTTTACTTATATTTTATCAGTGCAACTCCATCTAATAAATTAAAGGAACATTTTTGGATTTTTTTCGATTCTCCACCCATAGCTAAATACAATTATTGCCTTCAATTCATTTGCATAAATCTCCCCGACCCTAATTGTCCCCCTGTGTTATTAATCACCTTGGCCTACTTACCATATTTACAACTTCCTTCCAATGGACATCAGATACTTTCTCTCTAGGATCTTGTTCGAACTCATCATTTAAAAAGGATGATGAGTAATCTTCCAAATCCCACAGGTCCTTCACATTTTGAGAATAATCCCTCTCTGTTCCCTTCCTAATTTCGATATCCGATGGTTGCGGGATTTTAAGTAGATCATGTAAATTTTCCAATAAATCATGTGACAGAGAGTCCATTTTAAAGCACAAAACTAAAATGATTAATTAAGTGTTGTAAAAAAAATCATTTGTGTATTTTAGTTTAGAATGATCCACCCTCTAAATTGATCCAATGATACACAATCAAATGTTTTCAATATTTTTCCATGAATCTCATATACAGGGTTGCAAATTCAAAGAATTTATTTAACGTGCGAGTTTAGTTGTTATTTTCAATCTGAACAGAGGTTTTTATTGTCTAAAGTTGTTGTAAATATTCGTTCATTTTTTAGTATATAATATCAGGGATCTCCGCAGAGAGGGGTGGAAGAGCTGTAGCCCCCTAGCAAATAATGTAATTTTTGATTTGGACGAGATTTTTTTTTTAATTGGGACAAATTCTGCAGCAGACAAAAAAACAATGATATTTGAAATTTTTTTCTACAAAATTTAATATTTGAAAAAAATTTCTAAAAAATTTAATTTTTTTGTAATAAGCTGTGGTTCTTTAATTTATTTTCAAAAAATTTAATATTTCAAATTTCATTTTTGAAATTTTTTGCAAAATATTTCAATTTTCAATTTTTTTTCCAAACTGTAAATAAATATACATTTTTGGATTTTTTTTCTCAGAAAATTGAATATTTGAAATTTGATTTTTGAATTTTTTTTACAAAAATTTATTTTTGTAAATAAATGTGGTTTTTGTAATTTTTTTACAAAATTTTTATTTTTGTAAATTAATGTAGTTTTTGGATTTTTTTACAAAATTTTTTTTTCTTGTAAATTAATGTAGTTTTCGGATTTTTTTTTACAAAGTTTTCCATTTTTGTAAATTAATGTAATTTTAGGATTTTTTTACAAAAATTTTATTTTTGTACAAAAATGTTGAATTTTTTTTCAAAAAATTTCATATTTCAAATTTTGTTTTATAAATTTTTTTCCGAAAATTTATTTTTTCAATTTTTTTTGTTGAAAGCTATGTTTTTTTGAAGTTTTATTTAAAAATGTTTAATTTTTTTTTTTTTTTTTAATCCAAAAACCAACACCCTCCCCATCCCCCTCCCAAAAAAAAAAATGTATATATAATCCTGCAAATGCCCCTGAATATATAACTAGAAAATGTAATAATGAGTGCTTCTGCTCATAAATGACGGAGGGTAACACTGAGGAACTATTAGGAAGTTATAAAGATATAATAATCCCTTCTGGATTCAGAGTAGAATTTAGGATCGAATATGCTGTCATTCTTTTGTTTATGCCCTTCATCTGACAGTTGCTCGAAGCTAATTTAATGAAACGTCATTACTAATGTTGTCTCAGTCCTTATTTAGTACTGCTTTGCAGTCTCATCCTGTCATATAATACTAGAAACCTGTCAACAAAGGCTCGAGCACGCCCGCTATAAATGGGATAGAAGAACTGATATATCACAACAATGGCATAACATAACATATTTGTCATATTCTAGTCAAGAAAACATCCATTTATTCGATTCAAATAGTCGAATGTGTATTTTTATCCAAAAAGGAGGCCTGTAATTGGCTTGATATTGGTATTAAATAATTTTATAAAAACTATAATTTATGAATTTCACAGCCTTTATTTTATTTTTAAATGTAAGTATATGTTTTTATGTCGTAATAGCTCAGTTTTTCTACACCCTTTGTGTAGGCTTGAACCTTCGCTTACAGGTTTCTAGTATCATATGATCCAGCCCGTCCCACTTAGGCTCCATAAAGAATTTAAAATCGATCCCTTTGACGTCATTGAAGGTGTTTTTCTTTTCTTTTTCTTCTGGTGTATAATTGAATTAATGATACAACAAAGTATAAATACCATATGTGGTAATGTGAATTCTATCAATTTCAGAATTGTTATTCAATGATATGTAAAAAATTACAGTTGAGAGAGTATTTTCTAAAGGAGGTTAATTATTTAAGGATAGATGCCAGAGTTTAAAAGATTAAAACTGTGGGAAACAAAACAAAAAAACTTTTGTCAATGAATCAAATCATTTTATGGGTATTTCAATTTTAAATATAATTTTAGATCTTTAAGTTTTATTAATTATTTTACCTTATTTCTCTTCATTTTCTGAAATAAATAATACTTGTAATCGAGCATATAAATTCCTGAAACTAATTACAATTATAAAAAGTTGTCAAATTCAAATACTCTGATACGAGCGAAAAAATAAACACCGTTCATTTGAACCCAACGGGAGCACGCTCAGGATTTCGTGAGTAGACTCTGAAAATAAATAAGGATCGACAAAACACTAGTCATGACAACAAACATATTTCAAATATTTAGACACGTTATTACCTTTCTGGTATGTACTTTGTAATATTTCCTCCGAAAAGAAACAGACAAAATCAGTTTGTAGTTGGTCAATTCTTCCAATTAAGGAATTATAATTAGTCAATAATTGTGGAAATTATTAACAGATGGACAATAAATAATTTTAATTGAATCAATGAACATCTAGAACACTGATTAGAGGAAAAGAAACAGAAATATCGACAACTGACAACAATTTCTTTACATAGCCAAAATCCTTAAGAGTTACATCCCTACTCAAATACCTACATCTCACCTGCTTATACGTCTTCTATATAGGACAAATGATTGATAAAGACCTGATATGCAACCTTGCCCGATGAAGGATTGATTGCCACCTTCATTAATTCATCCACCTCTTCGTGTGTAAAGGGATCCCCTTTCTCTGTTAAAAGCTTTCGAAAAACCTCAGCATCAATTTCACAATCACTGGATTCCACTTTATCGATGACTTTAAAGGCTTTAAGTACTTCGTCTGGAGAAGCAGGTAGGAATCTGAGGAACACACAAATGTAAAAGTTAGTTCTAACATATTTATTGATCTAATAAACATGTACATATTTTTTTGGTTGAAATGCCCGCAGTAAGTAGATCAAAGAGAGCTAAACACAAGGTATAATAACAAACTCTACCTTCTTTGTTGAATCACATTGAGCATTATTGGAAGAAATCGGTCAATATGTGCATAGCCTATTTGATGAGGCTCTTCTACATCTCTCAATACACCCTGTAGTTCAGCTTCTGACGGACAGTAACCTAATAATCAGACATTTATGTAATAAGAACTAATTCATTAATTCAGGGATGGGATTAGCTATAGCTAGTGATCAAAATCGTGTGTATTTTGGGCATGTTAACAAAATAAACCAAAGATGAATATGGTAACTCTGACGATTTGAATATTATTTTGGAGGAGAGGAGCTTAGCTGTCATAAAGTATAAAGTTTAATTAGATAAGCTACAATCAGCTGTTACAAGGGAGGAGGCGGAGAAGGAAATAACCAAGGACATTTTTCAGCTCTCTTTATATTTTTTTATAATATTAATCAAATAACGTTTTGGTTTTTGTTAAAGAATACTGTGTGTGAGAATGAACTTTTGACCTTTATATAAAATAAATGTGTTCTTTTTTATTAAAGAATATTTCTTTGCGGGGCACATTATGATCTAAAGCAACGGATATTACATTTTTGAAAAAAAAATTCAAAAAAAATTAAGTTTCCAGTATTAAATTCTTTGCACAAAAATTTCAAAAATTCATAGCTTTCACAAAAAAAATTACATAAATTCACAGCCGCACATAAAAAATTAAATTTTATAGGAAAAAAATTTGGAAAAGTATATTTATAATTTTAAGAAAAAAAGGAAAAAGTAATGAAAAATATAGAACTGAAATTTCAAATATTTAATTTTAAAAAAAAAAAATCAAAAGTCTACAGATATTTACAAAAAAATTAATTTTTTGGAAAAAAATTTCAAAAATCTACAGCTGTTCAAAAAAATATTGAATTTTCAAAAGTTGAATTTCCAAGAGAGCATTTTTTGAAAAACATATAAATATATATTAAATTTTTAATAAAATCCATAGCTATTCACAAAAACATGAATTTTGAGGAAATAAAACAAAAATCCAAATTTGTTCACAAAAAATATCAAAAATCTATAGTTGTTTAGAAAAAATTTACAATTTCAAAAATCAAGATCGGTTCATAAAAATTTAAAATTCTAAAAATTAAATGTTTATATTCATTTTTTTCCAAAAAATTTAAAATATTAAATTTATTTTCAAAAATCCAAAGCTATTCACAAAAAAATGAATTTCTTAGAAAAAAATATTGCAATAACTTTTGATAAAATCCCCCCAAGTGGGGGAGGGGATGGCAATTACCCCTATGGTTCCTTCGCCACTGATCTAAAGCCAGACCTGCATCAATTATTTTTGTAGTAAATAATATATGAAATACCAAGTCCCCGAATAATGGTTCCAATTTCCCGAATATCTACTGTGTTGTTTTGTTCGTGATCAAATATCTCAAAAACTTCTTGAATTTTTGTTTGGATAGCGGACTCGTTAGGAGTTTGATGTGTGGATATAATATAAGGACTTTTCTTTTTCTCTGTCATGCTCCAATTTCAAGACTGAAGTGTATTTTTCATAATATCATGTGTATACCTGTTTCGTCAATAGATGTACATAGAATAAAACAATGCCTTATTGATCAAACATAAAAGCTTACTTAATCAATATGTAAAAGTGCATATGGTATTTAAAGTGGTGTTTTGAAGAGTTTCCGACCTAACAAGGATACAAAACATATTTTTTGAGTTATTATTTTCTTTTTGAACATAGTCTCCTTGTCACTCAACACACTTTTTCCGGCGGTGCTTCAAACTCTGGTACCCGTCAAAGGAGTTATGAGGGTTTATCACTGCAAAATAGTTGTCTACGAAACCCTTTTTGTCTTCGGCTCAATTATTCCGCGTTGGATTGACTTAGACACGTCAAAATTTTAGCACAACAAGCCTTTATATGTCTCCTATTGCTTGAATCTATTTAAAGGTTTCACTTTAAAAAAACGGAAATATTTAATGACAGCTTGATACTCTATAATCTCCAAGTTCACAAAAACCCTTGCATCTTCTCACTCAAACGTGTGCTACATAAAAACTGCACGTCCAAAATGGATCATACTTTGGTGAGTAACTCTCAACAGATGCTACATAGAGGTGAATTGCTTTTATTTCCGAGTGCTGCCATCTTCACTTTGAGTTCGGAAACTTTTCATACCACTTTTCTGTGGGTTACTCTTCATATTTCAGGAGCACATACAAATGTTTAATCAGGTTTTCAATAAAATTGAGTGCAGTATGAAAATAAGTTAACTACTCAGGAGTTAAATAATAATGACAACCGTTTAATAAGAATGACGTTATAATATTGATGGTAACATAATCAAACTCTTTTTATTATTATTGTCTTTTAAATAGTGAGGGTCTAATGCCCCTTCGCGCTGTTATGCTCATCACTTCTTCATCACAACTCATCAACCAAAATGGGGTCCGTTTGAATAAAAAACTAAGTATAGTGATTAGAAAAAGAAAAACGGTTGATCGTGTGCTCTTTCTTCTTTTTTGTTCATTATTTAATCAGTCGTGGGTGTGTAAGCTTGTCCCTCTAAAAGAAGAATTATCGACTATCTTTGGTGTAAATTGATTTAAAAATGCGTAATTAAATAAATATATAAGTTTTTCAATATAATTATTATATTTTTTCCTGTACTAATGCTATTTTAAATGTAGAAGGTTCTCCTCTGTATAGTAATAATTCATTTTCTCTTCCCAAAATAATGTAACAGGTAGTTGATATTAAAAATGGTATTTTTTCAGTAATAATTAATATCGCTCCTGCCTTCTCCTCGCGCTCTTATGCAAATCCATCTCTACTCATTATATATACAACTGAGTTAATGATGAGTCATCAATAACTTAGTTGCATTCTTTTGTACTTTTGAAGGGCATTTGTAATTAAGGCAATAAACTTATAAGTTATTCGCGAGCTGTGTCGTTGCTAAGCCCCTTCTTTGTACATCATACATATATACAGTAATTTGCTAAAGTTTAAAACCACTTCTGATATTTTACCTAACTCAATAATAATCATTTTCTTGATGTGTATGAACACGTATTATACAAGTATGGTGCGTGTGATGTTCCACAGTATCTGTCCATTGTTTTAATTAACCTGTTGCCTAATGACACTTGCAGGGGAAGGTTGTACTTGCATATTAGCTGTAATTAATGTTATTCAAAATTGCACAAAAAAAGCTACCTTTTCTGATGTTCAAAGAGCTAAAATAGTGACGTTACATAAAGCAATGCTATTTTGAGCACAAACTTGCCGTATATATATGCGTTTTAGTATGACAGCTCTTCACATTGCCATCAATATAATATCAAAATTAGGGATTTATACGGACAAAAAGGGAACAGGGTGCTCAAGGAAAACGTCCACCAGAGATGAAGGCATGATGAAGTTGACTGTTTTAAGATCTCCCTCTATTTCCTGCAAAAAAACTAAGTCTAATTTTATTCGAAAAGGGTTCAAAGTAAGTGTTGACACTATTTCATGTCGTTTGAGCAAAGAATTCAACTTAAAAAGAAAGTTCTGAAATACATTCATTTTCTAATCATAATAAGAAAATATCCCAGGTGATCTTAAACTGTTGCAAATGACTGTTTATACATTGTCCCTCAACGTAACCTCCTTTTTCCAAAAGGCAATAATTTTTTTTATAAACAGGAAAGTTTTATAATTATTTCATAATGATTTATGTGAGTTTTGTTTTACACAGTTTCTAAAACCATATAAGATCCCCGAGAGTTCATACACTGAACAAACCAAACTTTGGTATTTTAAAAATCCAATGATTTTTTCTCTCTTTTTGTTTCTCTTTAAATAAAATGTTGGTTTTTCTGGGATCAATCTGGATTAAAGTTATTGCATAAGACCAAATCCCCCGTCATCCATTTTATATCTCTAGTTTTTTTAAATCTTTGGAATTATTTGCAGTCAAAGAGTTTTGCAAATGATGCAAATGAATGGAAATTTTTTTTTTTTTGTATTTTGTAGCCCTGAGGATTTTTTGCGGAGTTATAATTGTAACTCCTTGTTGGACTTGGAGTAAAATTGAGATGGAGAGTAATTATAGCAAATGTCCTTGATTATATCCTTTTCCCCTTCCTCTTTTGTCACAGCTGATAGCAGGTGATCTAATGTAATGTCATGAGTATTATTTTTTCTCTCCTTCAAAACATTGCTCAAATTGCCAGGCCTACCATGTTGATTTTCGGTTTCTTTTTTTAACATGTCCATTCCACACTGGATTTTCATCTTTGCTTCTATTATTGCTAGATGGGGAGTGGGATTTGTGAATGTTTCCTTGGTCTCCTAGCAGTTAATTTAATGAAACGTCATGACAGCTAAGCTGCTCTCCTCTATAATATTCTTCAAATTGTCAGGTGATCCTTTATAATCATATTCATGAGGACCCATTGTTGATATCTGGAATAAGCAACCATCAGGATTCAGCAAGGGTCTAGAACCATAAGGTAGAGTTTGCAAGGGGGCAGCCAATCACCTATATTTTATGCACTTAGTAGAAAAATAAATACAATTTGCCCCCTAGATCAAAGTTCAAACTCTTGCCCATTCCCTGCTCTAAATTTTCAACTCCACCTATCGGTGGCACTCAAACTATTCGCATGAAACTATGGAGCCTATCAACAGGTGGCGTTAACCCGAAGGCATAAAATATATATTGTAGCACATGGGCTGAAAATGCCGGGCTTAACACATAGATGGTTCTATTTTTTTTTAAGTATCTCTCATTTCCAATTAGTATCAACCTTCAAAATACAGCTGTCAAAATTACAACAGAATCTGTTCTTTAGCTTGTGAGTTAATGTGCAAAGTGTGACGTATTTTTGTTATTTCCAAAACAATGGATCAAAAACAATTTTGCTTTATAGGGACTCCACTCCATAAAGCAATATAAAAAAGCCAATTTTGAACGAAAAAAACAACTAATTTTTTGTTAGAGCCGGGAATCTTCAGCTCATGTGTTATTGTTTAGTCAGTTGTGGATTAATGTTCGGACCGTTGATGAATTAGAGCCATATCCATTCCACACTGGATTTTCACTATGCTTATATTTGCTTAGAGTGATCTCTTGCTGTACTTTAAACAATTCCCTACCATTAAATGAAGAATATCTCCACAGTTGGGAAGATTTGGCTGACTATCAACTCATTTTCAGTCTTTTCTTTCTTTTTCTTTTTGGTAAACGAAGATTTAGAGATACGGTAAATATATCCAAGAAAAGGACAAAAGATTAACAATTAATCAAGAAATCCCTATAGACGGACCAGAAATGTCGAATGCAAACCATACAAGACGGATCCAGCTTCTTTTGTAAGGGATGGAGATGTGGAGAGGCATGGTCCGTCCTTTTGGGGATCCAGGACAAAAACAAAACACAAGAGCATAATATACCAAAAATGTTAAATTAATGGGTAAAGCTATGTTTTTGCAAATTGGATTATTCTTTCGATAGATAAGGGACGAGAATCAGAGGATTATTATTAAAGAGAAACATCTTATTCTTGCATGGCATGTAATATGTGCTTAATTTATTGTCTAATCTATGTAAATAATAATTCATATTGCATATAATGATTAACGATGTAAAAAAAGATTTTTATACAAAAAAAGGGTCTAGTATACAGTGCCGTCCGTTATCACAATTAAGGATTATATTTTGGGGGCTTGGTTTTGTATTTTTTTTAAATCCATAGTTATTCACAGAAATTAAATTTTTTGGAAAAAAAAATCAAAACTTCATAGCTATTCACAAAAAATTAAATTTTTTGGAAAAGAATTCAAAAATCCATACCTATTCACAGAAAAGTAAATTTTTTTGGAATATCACATTTTTTTTTAAATAAATTTTTAATTTATTTATTTATTACATTTTTTTGGACTTTTTTTTCAAAAATTTAACTTCAAATATTAAACTTTGTAGCAACAAATTTCAAAATTTTACATTTTATGGTTTGTTGTTATTTGTCTAGATGAAAAAAAAAATGTAGTAAAAAGTAAAAGTTCCTTAATTTGAGGGACTACATCCCCTCCAGCCTATCCCCTGTAGAAAGTTTTATGAAAAGCTTGTTAAAAATCTTTATTAACTTGGGTTTTTCGTTGTCAAATATTTCAGATAAAATGCTAGACCTTGTTTTTGGAATTTTTTTTAATAATATTATTTCATAGTAGGGTGATCGCTTTTTAATAATATTATTTCATAGTAGGGTGATCAGACGTACCCATTTTTGAAAGTGTGTTCCCGCTTGTACGGCGCTCTAGAAATGTCCCAACTTTAGTTCAATAATGACGTCATGCAATACACAATTCTTTTTAATATTAAGAAATTTATTCTTCGCAAAAACGTCATTTCTTTTTGGCCTGGATTTTTCTTTTTTACTTCCATGGAATTCAATTCTTCTACGTCTCTACTCTCCCGTTCACCCCTTTGCATGGTGAATTTTGCACAGGAGGAGAAGATGGGTCAGGATCGCCCTTTGGATTATGATGTGCCTCTTGGAGAATGTGATGGTTTCTCCCCTGGACGAACCAAGGGTTCGTGATCGATCATCCAGAGTAGGATGAGGGCACATCGAAGGAGATTGTTGTTTCTCTCAGGGACGGGCAGGATGCTTGTGTCACGGTGGAGATAAATATATATTAGGCATATATTAGGTATCGCTGGAGTGTGACGTTAAAATCTATTAGGATATAAATATCGTGCTCATAATTAGCTTTTGCTCTAAATCTTTAAGATAATTTATTTCTAACATTTTTTTATTAATATATTTATTGTCTAATTTTATGCATTTACATTATTGTTAGATCTCATAGAGATATATCAACAATTGTATATAGCGACTTCCATGAAGAAGAGGGGTGATTATCTTTTTGAAATGGATCTAATAAATATTTATAATTTATTATTATTAATAGTTATATGATTTTAATTGTTTAATTTTTGTATATTTAACAAATTTTAATGGTTTATTTTTTAGTCTTGCCTATGAGATACATGCTTTTTTTTTCCCTCCTCCTCGCATGCGTTTTTCTCTATATTATCAACTATACCTATGGCTATTTGGTGCACTTGTCTATATATTAATAAATTATTTGTCCGCGCCTGTATATGGATAGAGCGCATGTATTTATCACTAGTTAGAATTAGTGTGTTTTGTCTTGACAAAGTTACTCGACAAAATCAATATTATTAGAAATCCAGAATGACCAAGAGAGAATGAGGAGGAGGATTGTGGAAGAAATGCCATTTATTATTACTAAGAACATATATATATTATCAATAAATACATATTACCCATTACTCTGACGTTACAAAGTTATCAGCTGATTTATACTATAAAAGATAAAGGACGTACTGACATATAAACATGATAATATAAGGAGGGAAGGAAGAAGGGAAGAAGATCAATAGAATCATATGTACATACACTAAAAAGTCCCTGTTGGACACAAGAATAGAATACAAGATCGACATCGGAGTTATTCCTGTCTATATCATTGCCCAAAATACACACGATTTACATCTCTATGAATGATCCTTTGAGCAGTTAATTTAATGCATCTATAGATTCTTACTTGGATAATAAACTGAAGCATGTAGGTTGATATGTACAATGTACGTCCATCCATCATATAAAAACTTTGTACATTAATATCTTATCTTCGCTATATTTACAAAGAAATATATTTTGAAAGAGCATCTCCTTCTTCATCAATGAAGAGTTATGTAAAGGTTTGTTCATTCGCTGAAATATAATACATAAAAATTGGGGGAAAATAAACTTTTTTTATCATGGAACACGTCAATCAAAGGCAAAAGTAAGCTAGAAGGATTTTTCTCAAAATTAAATATGGACTATATTTCTATTCTTCGACAAGTCATACTCAATTTGGCGTACATTCCATGCATTCATTTGAGCAAACTTCTTTTCAGATCGTTTATTTGAGCAACATTTTCATTTAGTACGAAGGTCGTTAGAAAAATTCCTTGCAAAGTAGGAGATATGTCACTACTACCACATATTGAGGTCATTTTGAGTTAGTAGCATCTTTTGGAAGAACACAAACGACCCTCGTATGTCAAGATTTAAATAAAATATAAACGCTGGTATCTTAAAATGAATTTTGTTTGTTTTGATTAGTGAGGTCTACTTTAAACTAAAGACTCGTCCCAATATATATTGATTTTTTTTCTCAATCTCATATTCTTCTTCTTTCATTCTTGAGGAGGGAACTCGTCATATGAGTTGATATAAGTATTGAGTCGTAACTTGTGAGTATGTTCGTGAAAAATAGAGAGTACCACTGACGATTTCTTTAAGAGCTATCTTCTTTATTATTAAAAGAAAAAGTTGTCTTTTAGCCGGCGCATAATTACTCCGAACAATGCCTGGTATGACCGCTAGTTTATATACAATTAAAGGGGAATTTCATTAATGAAACTTTGTAATTCAGCTACTTCTGAAAATTGATATCATTTGTTCATATGATCCCACTTGGCAGATCTTAATATAATACTTTACTTACTTTCAGGAGCTTAGCGAATAAAGGCAAGTGGCAATCGGTTTTTCTTTTGGGATTTCACTACCTTACAGGTAGTGAAAAAGAAAAAAAGATACTATTTCAAGGGACTTTTGAACAGATGTTAATTTTAAAATATGGGTCACTGAATCTAATTTCTCATTCTTGAATTTTGATCAGAAATATTGAATCATACGTTTCTAGGACACTTCTACGAAAACTTTATTTCCGAATAAAAATTTTGCCGAACAAACACTTTGTTGAACGGGTACTTAACGTAAAATATTGATAAATATATTGCATAGTTCATGGTGTAGTACAACGTAATTATGATACCCGTTTCAGTCACACCATTTTTTAAAAGATAGATTGTTTAATTATTTTCGTCAAATTGCAATGATTAAGTGTTGATGAATGAATAATTAGAACCGTTGTAACAAAAGTGATGACAACCTCCCAATCAATAAATTAGAAAGAGAAAAAATGTTTAAAGAAGAGACCGGCAAGTCAATCAATCAATGATTGTCGATTGAGATTCAATGAAAAATGCGAATGAATCAATCGTTTGAATTGAATGTGTTGAAGCTCCTATGTACTTGGTCAATTCCCGATCAACACTCCTCTATGCTGAGTTCGTCTGACTTTATAATTCTCAAAATGTGTTTTCCATTGCAGTAGGATCGCACATACACTACATAAGGAGCACTAGTCTCTAAGATAAACAATACAAAAAATATTCACCAAATAAATCTTTTGAAACCATTAAAATCGATTATTTATTTCATATTCATTATTACTTAGTATGTTTAACAAGATTTTTCTATCATTTCAGTCAAGTTATTGTTCCTTATCAAAGTTTTAGGAACAGACAATATATCAACTCAAGGCATATTGATATTTCTAGTCCAGTTTCGAATGCTAAATCTAACATTTTCTCCTTTTTAATCATTATACCCGGGTGCTCCATTGAAGTCTGAACACTTACTAATTCAATAATTAATGAACGTTAAGTGATTGAAATAAATATATATTTCGATATATGAAAGCATGAACAATTAGTTACAAAACAAAACAAAGATGAGCTCTCTAACTTACGTAGAAGTCGAAAAAATGACACTTGAACCTGATCGACAAATTTCCATTCGCGCACTCCAAGCAGTTGGGCGTCTCCAGGACAAACGTCTACGTCAGTAAGTCCCAAACGTTACAGAGGAAGAAGGGCTCTGTGAAAACGGCTATACTGGATCGGGAGGAGTTAAAGAAAACAGCCCAGGCCAATTCCCTCATGTCCACGAGGGACCATGCAAAAGATCTTGTGGTTCCACACCAGACTGTCCAGACACCTATAAAAAGTGGGTTAAAGGAGCCTTGTGAAAGTGGAGAGGCTACTTTTGAAACCAGCAATGAAGGAAACCTATTTCCTCCGTCGAATCTCTTTTGAATGAGTCTTTTGAGTTCTTTGAAATCATTTTTGAGACTTTTGGCCCCCACTGCCCTGATGCCAACACCCTTTGGATGTCCGTCGCCCAAACGCCAAGAGCCTCAAAGCTACTGTTAGCCAGCTAAGGGTGGCTACATTAATGATTAAGAGAGCTCAGACACACATCTATTTATAGTATTAATTTTGTTAAAATTATATTCTTAATTAATATATTATATCTTGTTGAAGTTTATTATTCAAAGTGTTCAGATTTTAATAGACCCCTCGATAATCCATCCAAACTAACTCATTTCATTTACATATATATTAAAATAATATAATAGTCACAATAGATGTGAATACTTTATACAAAGATACATTTATTATTATTTAAATATTATAACTAAATAATAAATATTTACATATATCTTTTTATAAAGTATTCACATTTATTGTGGGACACACCTTACGAAATAAATGCATTACTTTTTTCTTATATTTATCTTTAAAAATTGATATAATATGAATGGGAATCATAATTATAGCATGAATCATCATCAAATATAATTAATTATGATTGTTTTTTCGGAGTCGGGGTTGGAGCATTTATATTATAATTTATGTAAATTAAACTTATTTATAATCTAAAGCTTACATTTAGTGTTCGTAAAGTTTTTTTCTAAATGGTTATAAACTATAGGTATTAAAGACTATTAGTTTATGAAACTTATTAAGTTAACTCATTTATTAGTTTACTTCACAAATATCAAACGTGCTCTATAGTCCATACAATCACAATTCCAGAACATCTGTCTAAATTATTATGTTGGGTAGAGGATAGCCACTAGCCATGTTAGTTCATTACTTAGCCTTGTAAATAGTCAATATCAGCAGAGTAAAGAGTAACGTTGCAGTGAGAGGTTGATAGTGTTTTTGGCGGCAACTTTCGAAAATATCCGTTTTAAGAAAAATAATTAGGCCTTTCAATCTAATAATTATCATATCCTTGATTCATCTCCTGAATAAAACCATATATTTACACTAATAAAATCAATTTCAAAATGTTTTACAAACATAAAACTATACCATAAAGTGAAATGATTCGAAGGACCAAAGTTCGGAGCATACTCACAAATCTTATTCAATTTAAGAATAAATCATTATTGGTTCTTGAATTGAATTAGAGTCATAATAATCTCCCAAATTCATCATTAATATTTTGAAAGGCTAAATAGATTTATATTTAAATTTAATCATTGGAATAAAATATTAGTATACTTCATAATATAATATGTTTAAAGTACTATATTAACTTATTGACATCTCTAAATTCATATAGTTGTGGTCATAGATAAATATACATCTTAATGTTAAAAATAAAATAAAAACATGATATGCATCCGTCAGGTGAGTAGAGCGTAGTAAAAACTCTTCCTTGACCCAGAGCTTTATCTTCCGAAGCGTTTCAATTTTAAATTTCAAGTGTACTATAAAGCAATGAAGATGTTTAAGATTAATTATATCTCTGCATGTCTTTAACAGTAAAACGTGAAAGATCCTGAACAGGGGAAATAGCTCCCTTTTCGAAGAAAAGAAGCGAACTATGTTATTGATTCCTGATTTCAATTCATCCTCTAGAGAGGGACTTCCTACAATTAAGTTACTTTTATGTCCTTGACTAATGAATTGTAACTTCAAACACTTCAATAAAACTAGTTCGGGACACAACTTTATCGTTCGTAAATTTGAGGAAGAAGAATGAAGAGAAATTACAGGGTGATATTGAAGAAATGATGAATAATAGGTCATTATATATTCGAATCTTTGTGGCGGACAGTTTAAACGTGTTTGGTATTTTAGAAATCGCCGAAGAGGAAATACTGAAGAAATTCGATACAGAGAATAACTATGACAAAAGATTTAAGGCTCTTTCATCAGGAAAAGGTATCTCTGCAAAAATAATTAATAAAATTGTTACTGAGAATAGTATAGTTTCTGAGTCAAAAGCTATTCTCAAATTATTTCACAATCATTACCAGAAAATAGTTGTTTCCCGAGACCCAAAAAAGAGGTGAGTTGCACTCTGTTTTCTTATAATAATATTTCTGATTATATGAGGAGATGTTATAAAGATAACAAAGCAACTGGCCCCGATAGTATAAGAGGAAACTTTTACTTTATGTGCTGATGATATTATACAGTATCTTCTTAGTTTTGGTACTCAAATGGAAAGAAAAGGTAGACTTGTTGCTGGACTGACTCGGAGTAAGATATTTATCATTCCAAAAAAAGGGAGATGGAACTAAGATTAGTCATTGGAGACCTTGAACGATTCTAAATGAATCTTATAAAATTTTAGCAGGAGTGGTGGCAAAATAAATTGAGCAGATTTTAAATAAATTATCATTTGTGATATTTCAAGAAATATTCAGTCGGCTATTGAGTGAACAAAAGAAGGAATAAAATTGGAGCATTGATTGTAGGAATGGGATTGACACGGTGTGTCATAGTTTTATCCCTTCTTTAGTGAAGAAATACCTCCCGAAAAGATTTTTTAATGCGATCCGAGCCCTTATTTATAATAGAACTTCGAACATTATGTTAGATGGAGAACAGAGTGACCCGATAGTGCTAGGTAAAAGCTGCAGATAACGATGTCCGGTCTTTCCTTTACTTTTCCTTACTGCTATGGAGCATTTAAATGACTCCATGAAACGCATGTATGGAGGCTTCGGAATTTATTTAAGTGAAAAAATGCACTTAATGGATATATGGGCGGATGATGTTACTCTACAGTATGTCCAAAAATTGATGGTGGTATTAAGAATATCAGTTTTATAGTTGAAAATAATGTTTTTGGTCGAATAAAAGGAAAATTCTGATACAATTTTTAGACAATATTGAATTTTTGTGATACAATAATTTTCGATGATTGTATCTTACATCAGTATAAAAGGGCTCAGAAAACATCACAGGATGTTAGTTGAAATTCAATATCCGAAATGGTGAGAGAGCACTCATTGGAGACCAGGGTCAAGGCTGTTGGCATGTTATAGGATGGATCAAGCCAGAGATACGTTGCTCAAAGGTTGCAGAATTGCAAAGGTCCCTCTCAGGACCATTGAGAATTGGAGTAAGAAAAGGAAGAAGGATGGACAAACCCTTGCAGATCAGAAGGGTCGTGGAAGGAAAAAAAAAATAGCACAGTTCCCAAACTGGTGATTTCCAAATCTTTGCATAAAATAGGCAATCCACAAGGAAACTTGCTGCAAGATTGACTTCAAAGGGCTATCCAATATCCAAGTCATCTGTCCACAACTATCTGAGGTACTCTATGAGTGTTTTGCCATACAAACCTCGACTCGGCACCCCAAACTTTCAGAAAACCAAAGGCTTCAATTCTGTCGTGAGCGGAAACACTGGATTGCATATGACTGGAAATATATCCTCTTCAGTGATTAAAGTCCATTTGAACTATTTCATGCCCCAAATCCCCAAACAGATTGGGGTTGGGTTAGAGATCAGGGAGATGTGGAACCCACTTCAACTATAGCTGAAAAAGTGTTAAGGGAAGAGTAAGTATGGTTTAAGCATTTGTTTGATCATAGCTACATTAATGCCCTAAAGAGCCCTCGCAAACAATTAAGAGGAGGACTGGTTCTTTTGTCTAATATTCTACCAAAAATTTACAATAAGATTTTTACAAACATGGTGGCTGAATCACATTTAGAATGAAGGAATGGTATTACTGGGTTTCCTACTTATAAATTTTTATTATTCGTTTCAGATCTATCAAATGATGTATTATTCTGAATTATTCTAGTAAATGGGTAGCTGTTCATAGAATAATATATGCTAAAATACCTTCGTTTGACTCTAATAGTAATGTTGACATAATTCGCCAAAAACTCTAACAAAAAACCTTATTTTAAGAATTTGGGTGATCCAGTAGAGTTGGAAAATATTGCAATTCGGGAAAGCTCTCTAACTCACAATGATCTAAATCTGTCTTCAATACTGGAAGATTTCCCTTACCCCTGCATAGATTGTCGAACTTACACCTTCCTCTGGTGCCGTGGTGTCTAAATTTTGACTTTAGAATGACTGAATCGCTGAATACGAAACAAGCCAGCAGGAGGTATAGTAAGCTGTGGACCTTCCTCGTTCGTGGGATAAAATAATTATGGGCTCTTTGAGAGGTAATAATGACGTGAAAAAGTTTACATCCCAGTTTCAGATATCGACTGTATAATAAATTCTTACTATTGTACAAAGACTGTGGTGGTCGAATATCTAATAGTTTTATACACGCCTTTTTTGGCTGCCCTGCATTGACTGTAGTTTGGGATTTTATTTTACTATTACCATAGCTACGTAAGAGATTTTGAACCAAATTATGCAAAGGCTCTTTTTCTGTTCGGTATTCCTACTCACCAGTCGCGTCGGTCCGAAGAAGAAAACGCCATCAGTGCTGCTTTTGGAAACTGTAAACCATCATAGCTCAACGTATTACGGAGAATAAAGTGATTGAGGGGATGGATCTGAGAGCTATTTTAATTTATGCTGCTGCTTGATATGCAACTTTTTCTTTGAAGATTCCCCAGCTGCATGGTACTTCCTGGAATTACGCTTCGGATCTTATAAAATATTACCCATCTTCTTTAATAAGATATGAAAAGACTTTAAGAACCATCATCAATATCTATAACAGACACTGTTAGAACATTGCAGGCAGACAAGTTGGGATTTTTGTTTTAATATTTTGTCTCACTATGAGGCCTTTTAACTGTCATTTTATAATTGTTTATGTCATGTACTATGTTTTCTGATTTCTGTTGAGGTGTTTTTGTATAATTGTTGTATCTGTAAGACTTTAGAGGTCTAAAGAAAAAATTAATTTTAAACTATAATGTTTATTTATGTTTTATTCCAAACAAAAATGTTCTTCAAACTTGTTGTGCCCCCTTCCAATAACTCTGAAGTTTAAGTATTTAATATTTATTAATTCCCAATTGTATAAACGGGTGCTGTAATTTATATAAATTATTGTCAATCCCTTAAGCCCTATTCTTTCATGAAAATAATAGCTTCTTAAATATTTGTTGCATATAGTATATTGCAATACATTCAAAAAGCAATAGTCATTAAGGAGGTAATAAAATTAGTCTACTATGTCTTTGTTGAAAAGTTCTAAAAAAAATCTAGGTCTAAAGGAAAAGGGAAACTCTGAGAATGAGAAATAATATCTGAGTGATTGGAAGTATCATAAGAATGACTCACCCCTATTGGTATAGTTAAATTAAAACTATTATAATTTTCAGACTTTTTTTTCAATTGTGGCTTAATCTTTTTGGAGGATATGGACTATATCATTGACTGTTTTTCACCTGCCCTGGCTCTGACAAAAAGTTCTTTCTTTTTGGGAGGTTGAAAAGGTAAGCTTCCCAGTGGCATGTAGGCCCTCATCATCATGTCTATATAATTCTCCATTCCTTCTCGCTTTGTCAAGTTCATGATATACATTGGGAATGGAAAACTCGTTTCGATTAATGGCGTAGCTACCTATGTTGTTGTAACAATTGGAGCCGACGAGCCGACTACAGCTTCATCTTCTGCAAAATCCGTAATTTACCACTTTGTAATTGATTTACAGATGATTTACAATAGTAACTACCAATTACGCTTAACACTAATAGACTAGTAATATACAGTTAAGTAATACTAATAAAATAATTAATATTTATATAAATTGAAATGTATAATATAATTAATATATATTTATTTCCTCCTAAGCGTTGGGAAGTAAGAGGTAGCTGTTGAATATAGGATTGATTACAATTAAAGTCTTTTAGGTACAAGGATATCCTTTAGGTTGGATGATACTGATGGAAGAAACAAAAAAGCCGGAAACACAAGTACCAATCCCCTTTATTGTTTGTGTGACCGAGTACTGGAAAAAATTGTTATTAACCATGAAAGATTTATTATTAGTACTGAAAATCGTCTGTATTTTGCGCATGTTAAAAAAAGAAACCTAAAATTATTAACATTGTAATTCTGTCAATTTGAAGAATGTTTTCGAGGAGAACATTATTCCAATGTCCATCTTCAATTCTATTCTGAATCCAACAAAGACTTGCCATTTTAACTGTACAACAAATCCTCATAGGTTACTCTCTGTTTTTTATGAGCTCACAGTACGAATGTTCTATCAGGTTTTGATTATAATTTAAATAATAATCACAAATGCTAGGAGAAAAAAGTTCATTTTTTATATTACCAGTTCAGAAAACACGCGCCAGCTAAAAAATACACACGATTTATATCACTATTTATTATAAACAGTTGAAATTTTTCACAGATAATTACTTTTTGAATAATATAAATATGTTAATACTTTATATTTCCAAATTAAGAGGATTCATTTAGTCTGGCATTAATCTGAGTATATAATACAATTGTTGTGTTAATTTATAATCCATAAGCGTTAAGTTTTTAATTTCATTATGGAATAAAATTCAATACATATGCGATGTGAGGTTCCGTTGAATAAAGTTCCGAAATTCTATAAATAATAAAGTCTAAATATAATAATCAGTTATTAATATTTTAGAGGTAAGGGGATTAATGCTAATTCAAATATGCTTCACATTAATGTAATTTACTAATATTTTAGTCATACTTTTAATCGACTTAATTATATTTCATTTTGGAACGTAATTATTTATTTTTTTAAAAATGCATTTACATATCTTATATTTATAATTTTTAGACATTATTTTCAAATAAATTATAATTAACTTATATGTAAATTTCCTATAAAATTATTTGAAATAAATTATAAATAGTTAAATTTAAATCAAAAAAAAAAAAAATAATACAATCAAGTCAATGTATTCACTCTAAAACACAGAATTACTCAGGAAAATAAATATAAATTAGAATATATTAGTTTTAGTTCCTATCTTCCACGTAAGTAACATTTCCAATATACATGTAATTATATTCTTAAAACAACAATAAAAAAGTTACAACTAGTGCTGTATCAATCCTTATTTATTTGGTCTGGTCCTTCGATCGGCCGATCGATCAGTACTAAGACTGATTAAAAGAAAAACTACAATTGAGTGAAGTCATCAAGGACCAACTTTAATAAGTTTTAGGACTGAAGACTGTAGTCCTGTCCAGTTCAGTTCCCTTATTAAAAATTATAATTCAGAAACTAAATTTTCTCATGTTTTCACCTGATGTCGCAATTATGATGCCGACCATTTTGGGGCCTTAATAGAAAGTTTTTTAAGAATAAATACCCTGACATAATTTTGATTTATTTCAAATTATTCACTTATTTCATCAATTTTAAATTATATAAGGATTTAAATTTAATTTTTCTAGATTGACAACTATCAAAGAATAAATTAATTACATGACAAAATTTATTTGACTGGTCACAATTTAATTAGATAATGTGTAATATTTTGTGTATACAATTACGAAATACGAGAAGATGTGATTGTTTTATGGAGAGAAGCTTCTTGCTCAGAACTATAAGTTCCAGTGACTGCAACAATTTGATACTGACGAGATTTGATCGAATTTATATTCTTTCGTATTAAATGTAAGACTTTGGTATTATTTGAATTTGATGGGGATAAACCCTTGGATATTTGACTATGGGAATGACCAGGATCTAAAATCAACAAACGGAGGGAATTGTTTTTCTTTAATACTTCAATACCAACGATTGTTCTAGAATGGCCTTGATGCTGTAAATATAGAGGTGGTGTAAAGTGCTCTCCATCATCATCTTTGAAAAAATCTGTTTCTATAGACGAAGGATGCCTAAAATATTCTAATACCCATTTAAATAAAATAGGATGTGTTCCATTACTTCCAGAAGGACTATGAAAGTCGAATATTTGTGTACGTATTTGATGTGCAGTAAAGAATGCTACAATTTCTGTTGCTCCAATCCACTTTCGAGTTTGATGCAGTTTTCCTCCTAACTGCTCTGCCCCTTTGCTATCATATCCACCCTTCCAGGCCTTCTCTATTCCCTTTTGTAAAGTACATATAGACTGACTTACGCAATTTGAGCCGTCATTGGATGAAATTAAATTGAATTTCGAAAGAATAGATCGAGCATTTGCCTGATGTTGAATGGATGAAATCAACATTTGTAGGTTACGATAACCACAACCCCATCCTTTATCCCCGTATGAAGAACCATAGTGATCAATATTTGATGAACAAAAGTAAGACTTTTGAGTATCATTTGAAATGGAACATAATTTTCGTAGGGTAGGAAGGATATCAAAAGTAACGGAGCTTGCGTCATCCATTCCACTTAGCTCTGATTTCTTTAATTTTATTTTTTCTTCATGGTAATCCATCACGGTAATATCTCCATCATATACCGCTCTTTCCATTTGGGAGGTACTTTGTTGTGCAAAACTACCTTCATTTTGCATTCCATACTGTCTTTTTAGTAGATTGAAGTTTTTCATTTCTTCCTCATTTCTTTTCCTTGATTCTTCTTCTTGGAGACGTAGTGCTAATAAATAATCATCATTACTATGTGAATCTTCTTTTGAAAGATGGGAATCCATATGTTTAGAGAGATCCCTCTGATTCATGTATTCATAAGATGTACAAAAAGGGCATTTCAGGGTTGTCGATTCAGTGGTTGACACTCCTTTTTCGGAGTTGGACTTCCCATCTTTTCCAAAATGATCATTATTTACATGATGACTAAGTACTTCTTCATCTACATGTTTAAAAGGACACAATGGACAATCCAATTCTTTTCCACTAGAGGATCCTTCTACTTTAGCAGTAGAAGAATCTGAAGGAAGTTGAGAGGTCACATTTTCTTTTGGGATAATGTTATCTCTTTGCCTTTCAGTTTCTTCTTTTAAATGGGCAGAATTAACATGGATCCTCATTTCATTGGCGGAAATGTCCGAGAGATCACAATAAGGGCATGAAATATGTCCATGAACATGAGCTTCCAATACATGGAAACGCATTAACTCTTCACCACAACATATTTCTCCACAGACCTCACAAGTATAATTTACCATTGGGAAGAATCAGTAATCACTTCTTTATGATGGCTAACTAATCAGTAATGTAATCAGCTATGAGTCCTTAGTTATAAATTACAATTCAATCCTGTAGGATATTTTTAGTAGTGTTGAGACTCGGTCCAAACCCGAGTTTTTTTCGGATCGGTCTTAAGTGATTTTATATAGATCGATTTGGACCCGTATTTTGCTCCACATCACGATCTCAGACCGTACTCAGAAATTTAATCTTATTCAAACCGTGGACCGATTCTCAATTCGACGATATTTTTACTCTCAATTTATCGACCGATTTTATCCCCTATTTTGATTTATTATAAGTTGTACGGTACTTCTACAAGAACATAATAATTTATGAAACACATTTATCTTTGTACCGATGTTCACAATTTTGAAGCACACATGACGTCATCAACAATTCATTTATAGAATCAGTCCAGACCGAATTTTAAATGCATTTTCATTGTATCACACAACTTTTCCTCCAAAAATAAACAGTAAAAATGGTCCAAAAATAAGTTGATATTTGTTAGTTAGCACATGAATTAGTAATTCATGGTTAGCCCAATATGAGTTAGCCAATTCTTCAAATTGTGGAATTATCATCCAATAAGTTTTGAGATTTGTTCAAACCTTAAAAAGAGCTTATTCCAATTCAACCAATCAATGATCAGGACTATGATAACAGGCAAAGAAGCAGAAATATTGGAAGCTTAAAACAAAATAATTGTTGTATTTTTGAACCAGCCTTGATCCAGAGTTTTTCTTTCAGGTCAATTTAGACTGAAGTTTTATCTGAAATCGGTCCAGACTTAATTTCTTTAAAAGACCAACACTAAAAATCAAAACGGTCTCCGACTGGTCTAGGATTTTCAAACCGAACCCCAATACTAATTTTTATTTGTAACTTTAAAAATTGTAAACAAAGGCATTTCGGAACTTTATCTAACGCAACCTTTCCTACTCCAAAAGTTAATTAATGACTAAAATGAAAAAATCAATCAAAATCGACCTTTTTTAAGTTATAAAGCATTTAAAAAAATATAAAGACTTTTCAATTCAATTCAAATTTGATGAGTTGGTTCATTGACTTCACCGTGTTCATTTAGCCAAATAATTTATGACAGACTAAGCTCTTCGAAACTCTTTGAGCTGTTATTTATTTTTCAATGCTTGTTGGTCTTAGACAAATTATAAATTACAAAAAATATAACATAATGATTGTTTTTATGAGTATATTAAGAACGCTATATAAATCGTGGTTTTAGTGGAAAAGTGACGTAATTCACTATTTTTTTATTCTAAGATATGTTTATTAAAAGTTTGTTTTGTGTATATTGAATCGGTTTTGATGGTTGCTGTTTTTTTCTCTCCATAAGTCATTATTCTCATTATACTCAACAACAGTCAATGAATAAAGTCCCTGGTACAAAATTCCAAAATGCTAATTATTTCCAGAGAAAAGTCACTTACATTATTTTTCTTCTAAAATTTTATCCTGGCCTATGGTTGGTCTATACAGTTACCTTGATTTTGCACCAACCTTAATATTTCCTGGGTTGTGTCTTGCAGCGAGTACAAAATTGGCGTACCTGTCACTTACGTCAATTTTGCACTGTAGATTTTTGAGACCCTGGGAGTTATGTCACTTTTGCTAACAGAATCTGCCTAAGAACTAAAAATATTTTATCTATTGCTTATAAAGTCTTGTACAAGATACAACCAAAAAATTAGACGAATAATTTTAAACGAAGTATTTACAGCATTTGGAATGAAATTTCCATATATTAATGGTGTAATTTTTGACTATATTAATGAAAAATTACTAAAATATAAGTATTCTGATGCAGAGTATAAAGTTAAAATGTCCACAATTATATTACTCATAAATACATAATAACCATGTCACATTAATGCATCGAAATGAATTTATAGTATGTGTTATTAGAATGACCAATGTCATAGTTGAATTTGATCATAATGCATACAATCTAAAAATATATCATTTTGATAATTTGAAAAAAAAATATCAGATTTTATATATTAGAAATTTAAATTTTGAATTTTTTTAACAAATATAGTTACTTTTCATTACTTTTTAAGTTAATCACTGAAGAAAATTTAAAAGGTTGCGTGATTGTAAGTTAGAAACGTTGCGTAAGACAACTTGATATAATTCAAATAATAATTCTAGAATAGTCGTAATGTAATCTCTTTTAGACGTATCTACTTTTTAATTTTTGTAAAAGTTTATGTTTTAATTAATTTAGTTATTGTTATATTATTTTTTATTATATAGTAAAATTCATCTTGATTATATATTTAGTGGATTTATATTATCTGATTTATTAAAAATGAACGATTGAACAGTCATTCTTTTTATGTTTGAGAGTTAATTAAATTTAAAGTCCCAAGTCAGTAAGAAGCGTTAATTTTTATAGCTATCCACAGCAAAAAAAAAATTGAAAAATTAATTTTTTGGGAAAATAATCCAAAATTATATGTCAAATTTAAAATTTTTGGAAAAAAATTTGAAAATTTTCCTGCATTTTTCCTATTTTAAATGTAGAAGGCTCTCCTCTTTATAAGCAGTAATTCATTTTCATAGGTCATACTCCTGCTTTCTATTTGTGCTCATACACAAATCCCATCTCCTGGGAAAAGAGTAAATTCTTTCTTAAATCAGTGTTGTTTTTGAGCTCGATATAAGCGTAATTCGTATATGAGTACTTTTCTTTAAAAAACAAATTTAAACCATAGATAAAGCTTACGTCAGGAGGAGAAGTTAATAACTCGTCGACCCATTAAATATTTAACAAAAAAGAAAGAGAGCACACAAAACCCTTTTTCCTTTCCTAATTTTAAAGGTGGTTCTTTCGTTACAAAAATGTCAACTCTAACTATGACAACTAATTATTACATTTATTTATCAAAAATAATCATTAATGTTATAGCCATACAGTATCAAGTAATATGAGATCATCGTCAGTAGAAAACAAAATACCACGGTAAATATAGGTAAATACAATATATTAACATATATTTGTAGCTCCATCCATCTACTAATACTCATCAAAACACACTCTCTTTAAGTTGACTCAAAGCAAATTTGATGTATTGTAATTGAGTCCATTTCATTTAATAGGTTTTAATAATGGTATAACTATTGAGTCTTAACTTGCGTGTTCTAGTCAGGAGTCTATCATTGTGAGATAATTTCGAGTAAAATATGGACTTGATTTCTGGCTTTTAGTATGAATCGTTTATTGTAAACAATCACTATATCCCTTGCTTATTCATCAGCATCAGTGACATTACATCAAACAGTAATAAATTAATAAGTATGTACAATACAATAAAATATAAATTGGAGTCAAGGTAAAGGAGTAATAAAAGATGGACAAGTACCTCTTTTAATCATTTGATTCGAACATATCCGTCCAAATTTTTTAACAAGATCAGATATTCAAACACATACATGTCTATTTTCAGAACAACAGAATGGATATTGCTTTTAAACAGTCAAGCATATTTTTGAGTTTCTTAATTTGCAATGGTAATTGAAAATTTTTATTTGAATCCATTAGGATTTCTTCTTCTCTTATTAAATAAAAATATGAAACAAAAAAAGAGGACTTCTTGAGGCGAATCACATTAATGAGAGTTATAGCCTATAGGCTTCGAATTTTCGCTATTAAAAAGGTATCTCACTCTCTAGTTGCAAATCTCCTAACAGAAGGGCCAGGGGGAAAAAACCTTCAGGAAATCAACTAAATTAACAAAAAATTAAATATGGAGCCCACTTCCTTCACTTGCAATCCAGTAAAAAATTATTTGAATTGAAATTTAGTCTATTAAGAGACCTCTCTAAAGAGAGTGGATGGAAGAAAAAGTCTTCAAAAGCACACCCTCCATTCAGAGGAAACTTATCCAAAGAGCTTGACTGCCTTATTAACAATTTTTCATTTCATTTTCTCCAAATTATATATATATTTCTAGTTATTTTCTAATACTTAATTAGAATGGATATTTAACAAGACATATGTGTAAGGCGATCAGATTAATATATTATTGTTTTAGCCAGTTAACGTCGCGATTTGAAAAGAGTTAATGATACTTTCTTACCGTTTTCCTTTATTGGTGGAGTTGGTACTAAGTGCTATTCTCAAAAAATTCAAAAATCCATATCTATTCTTAAAAACTTAAGTTTTTTGGCTAAAAGTTCAAAATTCACAGATGTTTACAAAAAATTTAATTTTCTAGAAAAAAACCAAAAATTTCATCATTTGTAGGAGCGACAGCCCCTCCAACCCACTGAGTTATTATGTGCCATTTGAAAAAATCCTGTCAAAATCTGAAGCATCCTGTGCAGAGCCTACAAGTACCCCAAGGAGTATCTGGACAATATATATTTAAGTTTGTCCATACTTAAAGTTGATAATTCTGTAGAGAAAAACGCGTGCAAGGAGAGGGGGGGGCGACTTATGGTATCATTGTTTAAAATACTGATGTGATTATCAGATGCCTGCTTTATTATGATTTTTGAGGGTATAACGAAAGTATTTATTAGCAAAATGTTTAATGAAGATATACTACGTATAATTTACTTAGACATTTTTATCCGTTACAGTAGATTTGAAAACGTCACACTCCATGAAATTGTAATTCATTATGAACCATATTCTCAGAATAATAACTAATGAAACGACAAAGTAGAGTATTTCGAAATATATTTGAAGTTTCAAGTTTAAAAAGAAGGCTTAAATTAAATATAATCTACATACTAAAAAATAAATCATCATACATTTATGTTAAATATACAAGATTAAACAATTGTAATCATATAACTAATAATAACAATAAATTATAAATACAGAATATTGAAATAATAGATTGATCCAAATAATATTTTCTTGTTCTGACATGAATTCAGTTAAATATGTCATAACTTTAAGTTGCTAAACACAAGCCAGATAAAGATCCTCACCCTTTTTTCCTAATGTAAAAGATGCTATATACAATTGTGCACAGGATAGAAATATCTCTATCGATGAGATCTAAATAATTTTTAATTATAAAGTAATGTCAAAACCATAAAATTAGAGAATAAATATACTAGTAAAAAAATGTTAGAATTAAATCCATCGTAAAAATTTAGTGCAAAAGCTAATTATGTTGTAATGTCGGGCGATATTACTCCTTATGAAGGGCATCAAAAAAGACCCCCCCCCCTAATGCATGCTTGTATAACTGCATACTATTATCATGAAAGATACGCAGAATTGCTAATTATAATGCTACACCCAATGCAACTACCCCCGTTGTTGTGGCAATTTAAGCAGTTGTTTTTGCCTTTTATGAGTTTTCTGAAAACCTTTTCTTGGAGCGTATCAACCATAGCTAATCCTTAAGTGATAAAGAAGTAATACTTATTGACTATGTAATATTGGAAAACCTAATGATCATACCCAAGTCTTTAAGTGAAGAAACTAATGTCAGACAAACTAGTTGTGAACCATCCAAAGCTACTACCCCCGTTGTTGTGACCATTTAAGCACTTGTTTTTGCCATGTAATGAGTTGTGTATCATAATTCTTGATAATTTTAGCTAAAATAAAATCATATTTTATGATTAGATTTTAAAAAAATGAATACTTACAGTTAGATGGTACAAAATTCAGAGTTCCATTTCGTAATTTGGTGTGAATGACTCTAAACATGCTGAAAATTATCTCAACTTCACAATTTACAATGGGGGTATTTCTATAAATGACGTCATTACCAACATCCTCCATTAATTAGTGATGGTTCCTCGGGAAGGGAAGAATTTACCCGTGTATTTCTCCATAAATTTTTTGAACGTAGGATGATTAGCAATGGATAAGGTTATATTACATACAATAAGCCTCTTTGTGAGATCAAAGTTAAAGTCGGACTTGATGTATTCATCTTTAACTTGATTTTATAGATGAATATCCATACTCTTGACATGAGATGAGAATAATGAGTGGCGTGTAATTCTAGACAGGGGACTAAAGGCACATTCACATCGACAAATCCGACAAGCCATCTGTTTCTCGTCTGGTAAGTATTTTCCAAATTCCTGGGCCTCCATTTCCAGAAATCCAGACAGAAGAAGACATTATTTTAGGCATGTTATTCAGTTCTCTATCGACTATCAACATCTAATATTATATTAATATTGAATAATAAAGGCGGGAATGATAACGTTCTTGATAGAAGAAGATGTATATTATTCAATCAATGATGCCATAAGTATTTCCCTTCTCCTTGCACGCTTTTGTATTCTTACCAAAATTATCAACTTTATTCATACTCTATTGCCCTAGAATTATTTTGAGGAGGAAAGGTTGAGTGATACACTTTTTTTAACATACCGGGAGTTGATATTTTTTACAACTCTCTCATAATTTACTGCATACATACTGCTTTCATAAAAGATGAAAAACAACGTTTACCCCCCTTCCTCTAAAAAAATAGAATCCCCTCTCAAAAGTAACCATAAATTATTATTATCTTCGATATGCATGATTTCTTTACTTTTGAAGACGTACAAATAGGAAAGGGTCCACCCTTCATCCTCCCATCCTCTCTTCATTGACCTAAAATACATCTAATATGTAATATTTTCTAAGTAAGTACAATCATTATCTATATCCTTCATGTTTGTATGTAAAATGAACCATAATGATAAGGGTTCAATTACGGGAGCCCTAGGGATCATAATTCAATCTCTTACTGGATAGATGGGTATTATCTCAAAAATACTTTTTGAGAGATAAATTATCTCGAAAAACGATAGTCAAATAAACCCTTGGTTCTTAAAAATCTTGGAAATGATCTAATTATATAATATCTTGCACGTCGTTACCTTATGGACTTAAGGTTGATAATTTTGGTAAGAATACAAAAGCGTGCGAGGAGAAGAGAAGAAATACTTATGGCATCATTGATTAAATAATATACATCTTCTACTATCAATCAAGAACGTCATCATTCCCGCCTTTATTATTCAATATTAATATAATATTTGACGCTGATAGTCGATAGAGAACTGAATAAAATGCCTAAAATAACGTCGCCTTCTGTCTGGGTTTATGAAAATGGAGGCCCAGGAATTTGGAAAATACTTACCGGATGAGAAACAGATGGTTTGTCGGATTTGTCGATATAAATGCGCCTTTAGTCCCCTGTCTAGAATTACACGCCACTAATTATCCTCATCTCATATCAAGAGATCTCATCTCATATTTATCTAAAAAATCAAGTTAATGTTGAATACATCAAGTATGACTTTAACTCTGATCTCACAAAGATGCTTATTGCATGTAATATAACCTTATCCATTGCTAATTATCTACCTTCAAAAAATTTATGGAGAAATACACGGGTAAACCTATCCCTTCCCGAGGAGCCATCATTAAATTAATGGAGGATGTTAGTACTGATGTCATTTATAGAAATAAATATAAAAATGTTTTGAGTCATCCACACCAAATGACGATCAAGTTATTAGAAAAAGTATAAAATATTTACTAATTTCGAAATGGAACTCTGAATTTTGTACTATCTAACAGTAAGTATTCAATTTTTTTTTTAAATAGAACCATAAAATATGATTCTATTTTAGCTAAACATATCAAGAATTATGATACACAACTCATTAAATGGCAAAAACAACTGCTTAAATGGTCACAACAACGGGGGTAGTAGCTTTGTATGGTTCACAACTAGTTTGTCTGAGACTAGTTTCTTTGCTTAAAGACTTGGGTATGATCATTAGGTTTTCCAGTATTACATAGTCAATAAATATTACTTTTTTATCAATTAAGGTTATGGTTGATAGGCTCCAAAAATGGTGTTCATAAAACTCATAAAAGGCAAAAACAACTGTTTAAATGGTCACAACAATGGGGGTAGTTACATTGGGTGTAGCATTATAATTATCAATTGTGTATATCCTTCATGATAATAGTATGTTGTTATATAAGTATAAATAACGTGGAAAAAATCTTTTTTGATGCTCTTAATAAAGAGTAATATCGCCGGACATTACTACATAATTAGCTTTTGCTCTAAATCTTTAAGATGGATTTATTTTAACATTTTTTTTATTAGTATATTTATTGTCTAATTTTATGATTTTGACATTTACTTTATTATTAATAATTAGTTAGATCTCATCGGTGGAGATATATCTATCCTGTGCACAATTGTATATAGCAACTTCCACATGAAGAAGAGGGGTGATTATCTTTTTGATTAAACTCCACGTCTCGCTTGTGTATTGCAACCTAAAGTTATGACTATATTTAACTGAATTCCGATGTTAGAACAAGAAAAAATTATCTGGATCAATCTATTATTTCAATATTCTGTATTTATAATTTATTATTATTAATAGTTATATGATTTTAATTGTTTAATTTTGTATATTTAACTTAAATGTTTAATGGTTTATTTTTTAGTATGTAGATTATATTTAATTAGAGCCTTCTTTTTTAAACTTTGAGTTTCAAATATATTTCAAATACTCTACTTTGTCGTTTCATTAGCTATTATTCTGAGAATAAGGTTCATAATGAATTACAATTTCATGGAGTGTGACGTTTTCAAATCTACTGTAACAGATAAAAAACGTCGAAGTCAATTATACGTAGTATATCTTCATTAAACATTTTGCTAATAAATACATTTGTTATACCCTCAAAAATCATAATAAAGCAGGCAGATGATAATCACATCAGTATTTTAAACAATGATACCATATGTCTTTTTTCTCCCCTCCTCCTTGCACGCGTTTTTCTCTACAATATTATCAACTATACTTATTGGTATCTTGCAACCTTCCCCCCGAAAAGAAACAGAAACCATCTTAGAGGAAGCAGAGTTAAGATGAGGAAAAATCAGCTATTCCAGCTATCAATGACTGTAAAGTATTTATTGTTCTACCTCTCACGCAAGAAATCTTAGGACTATATTTAGTGATGTATGTAAATCGTGTGTATTTTTTTAGTTGGTCTGCTTATTGGAAATGGTAATTTGAAGAATGTATTTTCTTTTTCTGATCTCTTGTAATTATTATTTAACTCATGATTAGTAAACTTCTTCTCCTACCACATTCAATTATATACAGAACATTGTGCACCCTTTTTCAAAGTGGGCAAGAATTGATATTTAGAAAAAGTTCACCCTTCCAAAACTGACATGAAATCATGCAATAACAACGCCCTAAGGCAATCTATATATATATTCATCGGGATAACTTTGTGCTTTATCTTACTAATAAAACAAAAGTTTATCGGGATGTATGTATGTTTCAAAAAAACAGTAACAGGGTGCAGTATATAAAGTACTCCCTCATGTTTATCATAAACATATCTTGATCGAAGAAATAACAATGTAGTCGTACTAATGAAATGCAGTTGCCCCAGTATTCATAAACCGATAGAGATCGGTCATAGGAATGACAAATTTAATCAGGACTGGAAAGAGAGAACCTAAGTCTTTCGAGTTTTTTAAGACTGATCCAACACTAATAATATGAAGAGATGGGATTTTTTTAAGAGCACGAAGAGAAGGCGAGAGAGGGGCATATGGTATTACTGAATTAAGACACTTGTTAATATCAGCTGCCTTTTACATGATTTTGGAGGAGAAAATGAATAAGTGCTATAAAAAAGAGAACCTTTTACATTTAAAATAGCATTTATATAGAGAAAAAGTTCCAGTATATTTATATTATTATACATTTTAAAATCAATTTGCACCCAAGAAAAGCGAGAATTCTTCTTTTAGAGGGAGATGTTAACCCGCCCACGACTGATTCAATAATGATTAAAAAAGAAGAAAGAGCACACGCAACAAGCGTTTTTCCTTTTTTTTAATCGCTATACTTATTTGTTTCTTTACATATTGCATCGAACGTGTATACAGTGTGAAGTGAATATAGTGCTCCCTGATGTATAGCATAAGCATATCTTTGAAATAAGAAATAACAATTTAGTTGTATTAATAAAATATTATATACGTATGCATGTATCATCGAGTATGTCTACAAGGAGCTGTTTTCTGGGTTTTTTTTTTGGTTTTTTTGTAATTGCTCTCTTGCGTTCACACGCATTTACAGTATATGCTAATATATTTGAATTCAATATAAACGCTGGTATGTAAAAATGAATAAATTCTTGCAGGCGTTTTATATGTAGCATCAATTGTGTATACAAGGAGAATTGATTTGTTTGTTTAAATTAGTTTTGTCAATCTCTTATTATTATTTTTTCATTCTTGAGGACAGAACACGTCATATGAATTGATATACGTATTGGGTAATTATGTGAGAGTATGATCATAAACTCGGAGGATTTTTTTGAGGAGTTATCTTGTATATCTTTTGGCAAAATCCGTCTGTTCAACGATACTTAATAACTCCAGGCAATACTGGCTACCACAGCTATTATATTACATATTTTAAGCAATACAATTGAAAAGTATGTTAACGAGTTTTTCACCACTTTAAGAGGCGAATAAGAGAGTTAGGAAAACAGAGGAGGGAATGGTTACCTGGAAGTAGAGTATTTTTAATTATGCAATAAGCTTTAATGAAGTTCGACTTCTTCATAACACATTAACACGTTATACATATGTAATCCCAGGTAATTATTTATACCGGTAGGAGAAACAATGATTATATTATTTGATCTTCATTAATATCGTTAACGAGGATCTTCATACATACGTTTGTATCAACACAAAAGCAAGTTAGAATGGTTTTTCTCAAAATTGAGTCAGGACAACATTTGTAATCTTCAAATAATAAATTAGTTATCTTCAATTTCTATCAACAAAATTTTCTAATAAATCATTTGGAGACGCTGCAAATTACACTTTTAGTAGCAAAAATTCATCGTCCATAACGGAGTGAAACAACTTCCACATGGGAGGCTATGTGTAAACTTGTTGCCTCTACTGGCTACAGATTTACAAAAGCCAATTTAAAAAGAAATAGCTCTTTTAATATTCCTTAATTTTGGATGAAAGAAGGGTTTATTTTTTTATATAAATAGTTTAATATATTTGCTTTTTACTAGACAATTTAATATCTGAAATTTACTTTAATTTTTCAAAAAAATTTCCCAATTTTTTTTCTGTAAATAGCAATGAAATTTTGAAGTTTTTCTCCAAAAGGTTTAATATTTGAAATTTTTTTTTTATTAAAATTAAATTTTTTGTGAGCAACGTTTGGTTTTTGAAACTTTTTGGAAAAAAATTTAATATTTTTCGATATTTAATTTTTTCAAATCTGTTTCCAAAAAAATTATTTTTTCTGTGAATAGCTATGGATTTTTGAAATTTTCTCCAAAAAAATTAAATATTTGAAATTTTTTTCCAAAATTTTAATATTTATTTAACAGTTATGGGTTTTGAATTTTTTTTGAGAACAGCAGTGGGTTTTTGAAAATTTTTTTCCAATAAATTTTAATTTTTCGACTTTCTTTCATGAAAATTCCAAAAGCAAAAATATAATCCTACGCACGCCTCTCTTTTAAATAACACAAGCACATTTCCTTCAAGTGTGAATGTTTTATTTTTTCATTTACATTTCCAAAAGCCCTGGTGTTTCCTTGACTTGATTTATGAGTGGAATGGCTTAATGAAAGTGTCATAAAGGATCATTAAAATAATTAAATATGAGTTTCTCTCTGTTCATATAAAAAAATATGTATTCTTCAATGTCAACACTTATTAAGACATTTAGAGGCAAGTTTTTTTGTTTTTTTTTGTTCATCAAGTTAAATTGTTTGTATAACATAATAGTTACATAAATGTGAGACAATTGAAAAGCATTCTTTAGAAAAATTATTGTCCATACAGGGTGAAAAATAAGTTTGCGAAGATATGTTTTAGTTTGTAAAGTGTAAAATCAGTTTATTAATGAGCATATAATATTAGGAAAATGATTAAATCATAATATAAATTAGTTTAAAAAGTCTTTTTTTCGAAAAAGTACCCAGATTATAAAGCAGAGACGAAGAGGCTCTTGGGAAGAGGCCGCACGACAAATATTGATTTATTCAGTCCAAGATTGTAATTATTACATTATTGAAAATTAAAACGAAAATACCAGTACATAGTTAAAATAAATTATAAGTATTTTAAAATGAATAAAAAACAATATTACACATGTGTCAACATAAAAACAGGTTAACATCTTCTTTGAAGTCGTATTTTTTCTTTCTTATCTAGATTTTCATTCATTCTTTTCCTTTTCTCCCATAGATCATTCAGTATACTTGTTACGGGAATCTAGAAAATGCCTGGGCAAAATGCCCGTTAGAGTGGACATTTTGCACATTGCCCCAGCAATACATACATTTTCCAATAGAGTGGTCAATTTACTTTCATTTACAATGTTTGGTAAAATAATTTTGGAAAATTGGATTTTTAAACAATTCATTGCAAGCAATTTGACCATTAAGGATTTGATAAGGATCCAATTTTATTGGAAGCAATTTGATAGTCGTGTACATTTTCATTGAAATTTATACTGTATTCGGACAATCAAACTCATTTATGATCAAAAGGTGGCTTATTACTCACCGCCGCTGCTTCCCTTAGCATCAAAGCCCCTTTAGAAATTACATTTTCTGAAATATTTCTATTAATAAACTTAAAAAAAAAGTTAAAATATGACGCAAAAGAATGATATGATTTAAAACAAAGAAATTGCGTTCTTTGTTTCATCACATGTATGTACTCCAAAGTGTCCTCACATTTTCTAAAATATTTCTATCAATACTCTAAAAAAAAATTGCAACAAAAACCCCACTGCCGTCTCTTTCCTGACCATCAAGGGCCCTAGTTATTCTAAATTACTCAATGGCTATGATATATATAAAGTATGCGAAATATTTGTTGTGGTGAAATACCCTCTTGCAGCTTCTCCACAACCGAAAGGTTCTGTTGTTTTTAAATAATATAATATATGCCAAACAGGTGAGCAATTTGAATAAACGAGATAAAATGTGGGCATATCAGGATTACTACAGCAACAAGTAATAAAATTTACATAAGAATAGTTGATCCTATTTAATAATATTCGAACTATACAGTTGTATATTTTATTATATTTATTATTTTCTTCAAAACTTCAAAAACAAAAACTTATTTCAAAATAATCTTAAACATCTAATATAATAATTTCTAAAATCATCTTTCTGAAAATGGATTTTTTTATTTAAATATTTTTACATTTATCATAAACATTAAACAATAACAGAATAAACTATTTGTTGCAACATGAATTGCTATTATGGCATTTGCTACAAAAGAGGTTGCCATTTTTTTTTTTTTTTTTTGCAAATGCACATATTTGTTTGGCACTGGGTGGAGTTTGTTCAATTGGACTGCTTAAATCCTTGTCCATTTGCATCTGACAGAATTGATGCGGTCTGTCGCAAAGTGACTTCATTCTCTTTGGGAACTTAATTAATACTTAGGAATGACTCCTTGCATGGCTCAAATTGGCTTCTTATATAGAGTTGTTTAAAGATGCCATTTTTTGTGCCTAATTTATAATATCTTGTCTCTGTTACATTCATCACAACTGCCAAGACGTTGCGGGATCTGTTTTTCCACGGTCCATGCTTGGAACTTTGACTTTGAGATACTGTCCTACCTCAGCTTCCTTTAACCACCGTGAAGAGAGTTTCCTTCATTCGGTTCGCTTTCTCTTTTGCTTGTTATTAGCTCCTTTTTTTGTTCTTGGTGGTACTCGGCAGATTGGAAATGCGAGTACTTTATATTTGTCAAATCATCGTCATTTCCCCCAATGGCAACGCTGCATTGTGCTGAAGAGTGGCATTTATAGTCGCAGATGAAACACATTTGTTGTCCAGTTACAAGCTGCTGACAGAATACACATTTATTGTCAATATCTGGTATTCTCTCTATGCCCTCCACTTTGGGCCTTTGCTTGTCTTCATTTCCACATATCTCCAACAGCTGTTCTTCTGTGGTTATATTGCACTCCTTTGATAAATGCAATCCCTCAAGTCCGACTGTATTGGATGGCCATACATTGCTTCGTATGGAGTTCGCCCAATTCCCGAGTGAAAGCAGCGATTCTTTGCTTAGTGTACAAACCACAATCTGTCAGCCCATTTATTTGTCATATTGTGACGGTGCCACATCATAGTAATGTCCTGGATGTCTTGATTGGCTCTTTCAACGGATCCCTGAGATTGTGAGTACCGGGGCTTTCCATGTACAAGTTTGCAGTCTGGCAGTTTTACCAGTTCCATAATTATTATATTAGCAAACTCCCTACCGTTATCACTTTGTAATATCTGTGGTACTCACTTGACACTAAAGATGTGAAGTAAATGATGAGCAACCTCCTCAGCAATTTTTGTCTTCAAGGGACGCAGGCTGACAAATGTAGTGAGGTGAATTGTATAAAAATCCAATTTTCCAAAAGTATTTTACCTGACAATGTAAATAAAAGTAAATTGTCCAATTTTCCATATTGTCCGTAACATACATATACTACATTAAATCTTTAACCTTTATACTACATATATCACTTAGTATCGATCAACATGACGTCACGACGCGGGAATCCTGTTAATTTATTTAATACCTTGATAACAAAGAAGAGCCATCTCGAATCTACAAAGAACTGCCTGGTCCGTCGTTAAGCAAAGTTGTCACAATTGCAGGGGCGACCGCAGGCTTATATTTTGGGCTTGGTTTTATGATTTTTTGGAAAAAAAAAATTCAAAAATCCATAGCTATTGAGCAAAGACTAAATTTTTTGGAAAAAAATTTCAAAAATTCACAGCCATTTACCAAAAATTTAACCCAATTTTCGTGTATAATTTTTTCATCCAGACCAGAAAAAAATTCAACAAAAAGCAGAAATTTATTTTTCTTTTTGGAGGGGCTACATCCCCTACTATCCACTCCCTGCGGACGCCCCTGCATTGAAAGCATCCACAAGGCCTAAAATGAAAGTTTTGATGAAAAACAATTAACAGGATCCCAGAGGAGTATCCCATCATCACCAGGTACCAGAAACAACCCAGAGTCATAGTCTTGGCCGGTATTGTGTCATACGGGAAGTAAATGCTCCTGATTTTCATTGAGGTGGTTATGAAGATCAATTAGCAGGTCTACATGGCCATGTTGGTCGACAAAATCTTACCCTGGCTTCAGGATACATCTGGTGATGTCTCTTACATCTTCAGCCAAGACGGAGCACACTTTTACAATGCAAAAAGTGTGCAGGACGGGTAAAACGCAAATTTGAATGCCTTTTTTTAACAGAATAAGTGCCTCTTAGCAACCCTGACCTGAATCCTATGGACTTTTTAATATGATCAATTTTTCATGCCGGGACTTGTATAAAGCATCGCCCTAGCAATGACACTCTGAAGCGTGTCTTCACGTAGGAATGGGGCAATATCTCTGAAGAAACTGCCTGTACTTACTCTACCCGTGTGCTTCTTCATATCTGCAATGTTATCTGGGCATAGAGTGGCTATTTTGAAATAGACTTTTTTCCTTATCAATTCATTTCACAATTTGATTTTTTTCACATAATTTTATGCCAATTAATAAATTGATAAACTAAAAAATATATCCACAAACTTATTTCTCACCCTCTATACCGGTTGTTGCTTTGAAAAGTACACGTATATGAAATCGTTACTTAAAGGTTTTGTGGAGCTCCAATTAAATCGTTAGCCGTAAGCATTCATTTACATGTTAGGAAAAATAGATTCTTGATAATTTCAACAATGGTAACAAGAGAGACGAAACGCCACTGGATGTTGGCATTACTGAGTGTAAATTTGTTCTTATCTGCTATAATAAATCAGCTGAAAGTCACCAGTAAGACTGTTTAATGGATCCAAAAACTTAATAAGGAAGAAGATAACCTTCCTCGAAAGCCTGGATCTTCTGGGAAGCCGAAAATCAACATTGCGAGGGAAAACGTACAATTAAGGGGAACCCATTCGTGATTATCCCGGTGCACGCATCAAAGTCAGGCAAAATAAAACTAAATACAATTAGTTGACAAATTAGGTTTTTATTCATCACTACACTGTTACATGGCGAAGACGAAGCGGCATTTGGGGAATGGTAGCACGGACAAAGATTTTAGGGAATCAGACTAAAACTGAGTGCACACAAAAGCAAAAAAACAACTGAAGTCAGAGCTTATGGACACAAAAATTTTCTCGTGTAAGAAGATCTTCAGTGTGAAACAAATGCTAAATAACGGAAACGACAAATACATTGAAGTGTCATCCAATGAGGTTAAGTAGATCTGAAATCTTTCCAAAGGTTCAAAAGTTTTGTCACGAAAACTTTACCTGTTTCTAGGGCTAGTCCTTCTGGCGCCATTCTCACCTGATATCAATCCTCTGTGAGAAGTATCGAACTGTTTTTGAAGCGAAAGTTGAAAATACCTAGCACAGCTATGTGGACGAGTTGAAAGCGGGTATCATGGAACACTGGAACTAGAAGCCTAAGGAATACAACAAGAAGACCTGAGCCTGGTTTCTTTCTTGTGCTGAGAATGTGATTGTTTCTATGGGTGATCACATTGAGCGGTGATGCTCGTCATTACAACAATGAACATTTTTTCGATAAAAAGTATTTCTACGAGTACATAATAGGCTGGGGAAAAAATAATTTCGTATTCCCCCTATTTTTAACTACGTATATCTAGTTCATTATTGCTCACATAGGATCATACCATAAAGTGTTGTAAGTGGGTGAGTGTATACTACAAACGCTTTTTGGACAGTATTGCGCTTGACCTGTTCAGTCGTAAATTATCTTGTGTCAAGTATGGAGGTCACAAAGAAAGAAATTAACCATATTTACATTTCTACTACCTGAAAGGGAAAACCGCGTAACCAAGAAAATTTGTGATGTATACGGGACAAATACTCTCACGGTTTGTCTTGCACGGCAGTGGTTCGAGCGATTTCGTTCTAATGGTCGTGGAAGTGAATGAAGCACCACACACTGGTAGGCCTGTCGTCGAAAATATGGATAAATCATGAAAAATATCGAGATAGACCGTCATGTTTGAAGTCATAGAATCGCATAGAGTCTTCTACGAAAAAGGCGTTATGAAGTTGGATTCTTGTTGGCAACAAGGTATCAAACAGAACAGGGCATACTTGGCTTAAATCGGATGATTGTATCACTTCTTATAAAGCATTAAAAACAAAGGAAGAAAATACGAAATTACTTTTTATTTAACATAATATAAATATATATAATTCACTGTTTTCAAATGATTACAATTCGGAAAAATTTCCTTCCACACCTTATAAACACAAATATGTGCTGAATGTCCCATTTACATAAAAAATGGAGTAGCCATGCTTTTATACATAATCTAATCTAAGACAATTATATTATTAAATTAATTAGTGATTTTTAAAAAAGGACTTTCTTATTAAGTATCTGATATATTTAATTAATTAAGTTAGAGCCATACTTTATCAATTAAAAGAAAAAAAATTCGTGTTGGCAATCTACAAAGTGTATTTTATCTTCTAAAGTTGTTAAATATTTTAGTGCTTTAATTCTTGAAGAGAAGACATTTAAATAGGCGAATAGTAACACTCAGGCTATGTTGGATTCGAAAAATGCGACTCAACTTAGACTTGAGTACATATTTGGAAGACTTGCGACTCGTCTTGATCTCAAAAGAAAAGAAACCAGACTCGACTTGAACTCAAAAGCTGGTTTATACATAAGTCAAGAAAATTATTTTCCTTGTCTTGAAGAGACTACGCGTTGTAGGCTCCATCTGTTGTTTCTAATTGAAAACCTGTAACTTTTATCAGAATGTTCAGTTATTTTTACGCCATTTGTGCTATTTACAATTGGAATGCTAGTTTTGGGTCAAACATTAATTAGCCTCACAGTTGATTTCTATTTTTTTGGGGTTATTATGCATATATCCATGCTTTGTCACCTCTGTAGATATTAAAGACAGCCTTTAATCCACCTTGAACGATTTTGTGTCAACATTGATGCATTCAAAACGTATGTTTTGGAGTTACCTCTATCGGAGAAAGATAAATAAGATATGAATAAAGATAAAAAACACATAAAAAATTATCCCTTCCCATATCCTTGATACATACGATTTGGGATTTGTGTTTATTGCAGCTTGCAGCTTATCAAATGAAACATCATTGCTCTTCCCCCAAACATTCTTCAAACTGTCAGGGAAACCATGTTATTTAAAGAAAATTTAAATTTTTGGATAAATGATTATTAATCCATAGTTGTTCATAGCAAATATAAATTTTTTTCCAAAAATTTATACATCTAATGTAACTTTCAAAAAATTAATTTTTTGGAATTACATTTGGAAAAGAAAAGTATTAAAAACTTTTATTTGAAAATTTAATTTCTATTAAAAAAAAATTCCAAAAATGAGATTTAAAATATTTAATGTGTTGGTAATTTTTTGTAAATCCATAGCTATTTACAAAAATTAATCTTTTTGAAAAAAAATTTAAATATTAAATTTTTCCGAAAAAAAATCGAATAATTTAATTTTTAGAAATTTTTTTTAAGTATCCAAAGTTATTTACAGAAAACTAGTTTTTATTTTTAAAAATTTCAAATATTGAATTTGTTGGAATTTTTTTTTTTAAATTCATAGCTATTTAAAAAAAAAAAAAAAATTTTTAAAAATTAAATTTTTTAGAAAATTTTTCAAATATTACATTTTTGGAAACAAATTTCAAAACACCACAGCTATTTACAACAAAATTCAAATATTTTATTTTTTTGCTCCGTTATAATTTGCCCTAATGACGAAAAAAATTACTATTAAAAAGCAAAACTTCCTTTTGGGGTGGTAGGGGGGGGGGCTACAACCCCGACAGTCCACCTCCTAGGAGGCCACTGGGAAAGTGCTTTGAATTTACAATTTTATCCCTATCTATTCCTAGCATCAATAAATAATGTACCTATGAGTGTATGTATATAAAAGAAGTCAAAACTTGGTGAAAAATGGGTCTATAAATATATATACCTTTAAAAGTGCAGATAAGACGTATGTTAAATAAAATAGATAACATAGGTAAGTACAATACCTACTATGTATTACATAAAAAATGATTAATTGAACTCTGCAGAGTTGATATAACATATTCATATATGTATGTCATATTTACAACTATAGAATTATGACTATTTATTTATTGTCAATAGAAATACTGCATAATTTTTTATTTATTTACATTTATGTAGTACAAACATATGTGTTACATAGATATTAGGCTTGGTTTCGGTTTGAAAATACAAGACCGGTCTGAAACCGTTTTTATTTTTTGTGGACCAAACTACTCTGGTCATTTATAAAGTTAGGTCTGGACATAATGAGTACCCAACCCAACAAAGAAAACAAAAACATAGCGAGTTGTCCATTAAAATCTGAACACTTTGAATTTTAAAATCTAACAAAATATATTATTTATTAATTAACAATATAATTTCAACAAAATTAATATTATAAATAGATGTGTGTATAACCTCTCTTAGTCATTAATGTAGGGCCCCTTAGCCGCAATGATGGCTTCAAGGTGGTGGTGGAAGGCCTTGACCCCAATGCAGATGTGGTCCTCTGTTATGGCGTCCCATAGATGTATGAAAATTACTTTGAGAGCCTCAGTGTTTGGATGAAGGACACCTTTTGTGTACATGTCAGGGAGTTGGCATTAGGGCTATGGGAGGGCCAAAAGTGTCCCAAAAGAGTACAAAAGAACTTAAAAGACTTATTCAAATGTGTTTTGTAACGGAGGAGAAGGTTTTTTTTTTCATTGTTACTATCAAAAGTGGCTTCTTCACGTTTGCAAAGTTATTTCTACCCACAATGATTGGCCTGGGCTCTTTTCTTTAACTTCTTCCAGGTACAGCTTGGCCTTTTTGATGATCCCTTCTTCCTTCCTAACGTTTTGGAATTGCTGACGGCGTAGACAGTTGTCCCAGAGACGCCCAACTGCTTGAATCGTGCGAATTGAAATTCATGGATCACGTTCAAGGGTCATTTTCTCGACTTGTATGTAAGCTCAAGTTTGTTTTGTATTGTAACCAAATGTTTACGATTTGATTTATCAAAATATGAATTAATTTCAATCCATTAATTATTGAATTAGTAATTATTCATATTTTTATGGACCAGCTGGTAATCTCCCAACTATGTCTAAATAGTTTGATACCCTTTTTATAATAGCACGTCGTGCAAATATTTTGTGATATTTTTTAAAACTTAATAATTAAACGTACAGGAGGTCCCCGCATAATGCAGTATCAAACTCCACGGATTTGGGGATGTTTGGAATTATTCTGACTCTCCAAATAGTACGGTATATTCCTCTCATATTGCATTTTCTTATATTATGATAATAAACTATAAAAATTCATATATTCAGGTAAGCATGAATTTTTTAAGTTGTTGATGAGTCCTTCATATATACATTTAGTAGAATTGTATAATTCTGCATAGAGGGAAGTAAGTATTTGATTTGACACCTAGACTTAAAACTTTTAGTTATTACTTAAAATACGAATTTGTAATTTAAAATGTTGATGAATAAATTTATATCTGTATCTGTTGGGAAGTAAAGTTCCAGGCCTGCAGAATCCGACACTTATATATTGAAGCCTTAAAGACTGAGCGAAAGGGTCCGCAGAGGAAGGTTGAAGGGGCTTTTTTTTCATACTAGAAAATTAGAAATCTAATTTTTGATATTTTTTTCCAAAAATTTATCTTTTTGCGAAGACGTATAGATTTTTGAATTATTTTTCCAAAAAATTTAACATTTGAAATTAGATTTTTGAACTTTTTCCAAAAATTTAAATTTCTGTGAATAGCCTTGGATTTTTTCAATTTTTCTCTAAAAATTTAATATTTGAAATTATTTTACAAAAAGTTAATTTTTGTGTGAACCTCTGTGGATATTCGATTAAATATTTGTAATTTTTTTACCATTATTTCGAAGAAAAAGTGTAAGCCTGTGGATTTTAGTCACTAGGTTGTCATGTCAGAGGCCTACGTCAAAAACACTTGTAGTAAATTCTGTAAATGCCTCGAAGTCGTTATTGCTGCTTACGGTGGACATATTCAAAATTAGTTATACTTAATATCATTATTATAAATTATGTTAATAAAATATTTTAGATATTAGATATATACAAAATTATACATTAATTTTTATTTTATTCATTTGAGTCTCAGTACATTTTGCACGACTCAGTAGGAACTGTCTCCTTCTCAAAATAACCCGTTCACTGCCAAAATCACTTTTTGATTCTTGGTAAATCATTGACCCCTGAACCATTTTTTAGGAAGTTGAAAATAATCAAAGGGGACTAAATCTGGAGAATAGGATGCATGAGGTATCAATTATAACTTTAATTCAATAATTTTGATGAAACAACTCTTTTTCTTAAGCAAATGCGCCTCTTTTTGCTTCATTTATTTACGCAAACGTGGCAATAACGGTATGGACATAGGCAATATATACGAGATTCCTTTAAAAAGTCAGTACAAAGTCTGAGAGATGGCACTACTGGTGCGTATCGAGGTTATGTTTAGTTAGTAGCATCTCTTTGAGGAACACACAACAACTTTCAGACAGATCGGTCCATTACCAAAAATATTAGAAGTGAACTTACGCGATACCAGTGCCCTTAAGCAATCCATACTAAGATTTCTAAAATGAAAATAGGGGGATATTCAATGCAGCAATGAAAAATCATTAAATATTATGATTGTAAAAACAAAAAACAGGCACAAGTAATTTAATGGTGTTAAGTTTTCTACACCTTTTACCTGGGCCAGGTCACCCCAAAACAGGGACATCTGGTCACCTTAGTCTATACTGATTTATAGGTCTAGACTGGCCTCAAAAGAAGAACTTTCTATAGATAAGTCCCGAAGTAAATTTTTTGTCTGGATCGATATCATTTAAAATTCGGTCTATACCAATTTTATGGATGATTTTTTGATGACGCTATAAAATTGTGAATATTAACCTACAATAACGTCTTATGAAGCTAAATGTGTTGTATAAATGGTATAACTCATAAATCAGGAAAGGGTATAAAATCGGTCCATAAGTTGAGACCGTAAATATTAAATTTTGGTCTATGGTCTGAGATCGGGATATGGATCGAAATACATTTTCAAATCGGTCTAAAAAACACATAAGACCAAAACGGAAAAATCGAATTTAGATAGAGTTTCAAAACTAATCTTTATATTTCATTTATCTGCAACACGTCTGCTATCTCAAACTGTGCGCACATAAAGAATAGTAGAATGCATCGTAAAATCCATGTTTTTACAGAGTTGTGAAAAAGTAAGCGAGAAACTTCAAAGTGATTATCAAGTCTTTACTTGCAAGTCCATTGTGTCCCATCTCTGGAACGGGGTCCCACGTTAGATATAATATTCTAAAAAATTGATATATATACACTAATAATTTTTTTTTATAATAAAAAGCATAAAAATAAAATTTCAAAAAAAAAAAAAAAAAAAGGACTGAAACAAAAAGGCCCCTTACATTTATGTTTGTTCCAGAACCTATTCACTCTAAAATTCGGCCCTGAAAATAGGGATATGAGCAGTGATGAATAAAACCTGTTCTGTTGTTATGTAAAAAACCCGAAAATGAGCATTGCAATCCTCACAATTTGAGGAATTTTTGGGAGGAGAGTTCTTTAGCTAAAATTAAATCAGCTAAAAGCAGCTGCAATAGCAAGTAAATTAACACATACTGTACACCGTAAAGAGCAAGGACGTAACAGCAGTATTTACACCTATGTGGATCTTTGATTCTACTTTGAGTCCAACAAGGGCTTACATTTATAGCTCTCAAGCAAATCATCATTTTTACTCATTGTAATTTATGAACACACGCACTAGTTTTTAGTTAGAAGCTCTGTCTTTAATAATTAAATAATAGTGGCATCAGCTTTGGAAAATTAATTAACCTTGTTCAGGTTACCAATTAGAAAAAAATACTATCTCTTTCCAGAAAATGGTTTTTTATACACTTTTAGATATGAGTGAGAGGGACCTTGACGTTAGACTTTAATACTTGTACTTGACTTAAGACTAGAAGAATATCAGCTTTTTCTATTAAAAAAATGGGCATTTGTGGGTTAATAAGAAATATCTTTTCTGATAAAATAGTCATCAAATTATTATGTTTCCAAAAATAAAAAATACTTGGTATTTAAAGGCTCTGACTTGAGACTTAGTTGTGACTTGCACATGGTCACTTAGTTCAATGTATGGCTTAAATCAAGGATTCTAAAACTCACACATTCAATATGATACGTATGGTGTTGTCAGGGGCGTTTGCAGGGGGCGAGCTGGCTATTTGGGGTACCCAACCAAATAAAGGAATTTTAGCTTTTTACTAAAAAAAATTTTTTTGTCATTCGAGCAAATTATGCAACAGAGCAAAAACTTTAATATATAAACTTTTTTTCCAGAAAATTTTATTTTTTTGTATAGCAATGAATTTTCGTAATTTTTTCACAAAAATTGAAAATTGTATCCAAAAAAATTATGTGACTTACAGGCTCTGACTTGAGACTTACTTGTGACTAGCACATGGTGACTTACTCAGGGGAGTTCATAGGGGGTGAACTGGAGGGGCTGTAGCCCACCAAAATTATGAGTTTTTTTTCTTTTTACAAGATTTTTTTTTCGTCATTCGGACAAATTAGACAGCAAAGTAAAATATTTAATGATTTCTTTTTACTAAAAATTTAACATATGATTTTTTTTTCCAAAAAATTAATTTTTTGTAAATAGCTATGGATTTTTGAAATCTTTTTCTAAAAAATTTAATGTTTTGGGAATTGCGATGTATTTTTGAAATTTTGTTTCAAATAATGTAACATTTGAAATTTAATTTTTGAAATATTTTTCGCAAACATTTCATTTTTTGTGAATAGCTTTGGACTTTTGAAAAAAACTTTATTTTTATCAATAGTTAATAGTTTAATTTTGTGCAATTTCCATTTCAAATTTTGAAAAAAGATTTCCAATTTTTTTTCAAAAAAAATTATTTTCTGTAAATAACTATTGATCGTTGAAATAAAACGATAAAAATTTAATATTTGAAATTTTCTTCAAATAGGATTTTTTACAAAAAAAAATCCAAAAACAAAGCCCCCCTCCCCCAAAAAAAAATATATATTTTTTTTTTAAATCCTACGGATGCCCCTAGATGTAGGATTAATGGGCCCTGCAATACATAGAAGAGTTTTAAAAGCACTGGTCCACAGTTACAAAAAGTATACTTTATATAACCTATCTAACAACATATATACATATGTAACATATTCTAGATAATAAGATTTTGTTTGTTAATTACCCTGTGAGTTGTAAAATAAAATAAAATACAAAATAAAACCTTGGCTTCTTACCACTTCTTAAGGTTTTTGTTATTTTGATTCTGTTTATTATTTTCTTTCTTAGTAATAATCATTTTTATTTATTAATAAACATACTTTTATATACCACCTTCGAAAAAGAAAGTATTTTCTTTATTTTGTGTTTATGAATATACTCGAACGTACAATATACATACAAGTATCTTGTCAAACTTTGCTGTTCTTTTATTTTTTTAATTAAATCTACCTACATACATGGTACATAGAAGGGGGGTTGCCCACTTCCCGGGATATTATATTGAGAGCGGGAGACCGGGAAATATTTAATTAATAAATACTCTAGAATTTAAGTATTTATTTTTATATTTTAAGAAGAATAAATAAACTATAAGATAATTTTAGCCGTTGTTCCATAATCATAGTGGCTAATAGGCCATTGGCCCCACTTTTGCGGATTTATTTATAGTAATAAGAAGATACATAACTCGTCTTTTCTAACAAAAAAAAATCATCATCTCTTTCAAGGTTATTTGTTCTAATTTGATCCCTTTCAACTATTAAATTTTCAAAATTGTTCTGAAAAAACACTAAACGGAGCCTGTCAAAAAAAGTCCATTCTAAGAAAAATTCTTGTTACGGTCTTCTGGACGTTCCTAATCACTTCAGCATTCTATAATTTGGTCTTAACTTACAAATACATTCTGGGAGCAGTTAGTCTTACACATATGCGTTTATTCTTATTGAATAATTACCACTAAAAGTGCTGGAGTTGGCTTTTTTAGACCCCATGGATCCCCCTTCGTCATTAGCGATGCAGTAACAAGTAAGATTCATTAGCAAAGTATTAATCGGAAAAAAATTAATAGCAAGTCTAAGCTACTAAGTTAGTTACTGCTGCAACGAAGTTGAACGGAGATTATGTTTTTTTGCTTCTGTTTGTTTGTTTTTAGTTTCTGGGTTTGCAAGAAAAAGTTACAATGGTTAATGGTCACAATAAAAGGGTATTAAATTTTGAGAATTGAAAGATAATGCAAAACGTAAAAAAGGGTATAATTGACCATAAGTTTAGAGCAAATTGAGATATAAACAACTCAGTTTGATTTCAAATGGAGGTTTTACGCTCTACCGATTTCCTATTCTAGTTTAATATATATTCTAACATTTTAATTCATTATATGTTTTGTTTACAAGTTGGAATTAGTATATTAAGCATATTGTACAAGTTGCGATTTCTTGGACTTAAAATGCATTATTTAACTTTAACAGTGATGGCAAATCTATGACACTTGTGTCACTAATGACAGGATGAGGGATTATCTCTGACACACTGGTGAATGGTTGATTGGAAATTTTTCACCATGGATTGTTAATGTACAATATTGTACACATGGTTCATTTGTGTTTGCAAGGGGTTGTCTTTAGAGGCTTTAACTCCCTCCAAATTGAGAAATTGTTGTTCTTACCATTCAAAAACTATCGTTTTGTAGAAAAAAGTTTCATGGCAAATCAGCTTTAAAAAAAAATTAAAAGGTAAAATTCAAGCTCAAGAAAAGAATAATTCTAACGTAAGTATTTTATATCTGTTGAAAAATAAGATTTCCTCTAAATAAAATTCTGCAAAAATCCCTGGGTATAGTAGAAAAAAAGTTTTTGAACGTTTTGTCGAATGCTTGAGATAATGTTTTTTTTAAATATGAAGAATATTGACGACTTTGACTAATAATTAAAGGGACGTCAACATGATTATATTTTTGGGAGGGCTTGATTTTGGATTTCTTTTTAAAAATAAAGTTGAAAAATGATATTTCCAATATTCTTTTTTTTTTGGAAAAAATTTGAAAAATTAAATTTTTTGGAAATATTTTTCAAAAATCAATAGATAATAACAGAACATTAAATTTTTGGGGGAAAAAATTTCAAATATTATATTTTGGGGGGGAAAAAATTCTAAAATCCATAGTTATCCACAAAAAATGAAACTTATTGGAATTTTTTTTTTGAAAAATTAAATTTTTCGAATCGCTCAAACGATCACCAAGGCTAGATTAACGGCCAAGAAGGCTATATTTGGTAAGATTGGAAAGGAATCATCCATTATGAACTACTCTCATTGAGCAAAACACTGAATTCGGTCTTATATTGTCAACAACTGACCATATTGAAGAAGGCAATCTACCAGAAGTGGCAAGAATTTGCCAATAGAAAGGTTGATGTATTCCATCAAGACAATGCCAGCCTCACACATATTTAATGACGCGCCAGAAGCTTCCAGAGCTTGGATGGGATGTTCTATCGCACCCGCTGTATAGTCCAGACCTGGCACCAAGCGATTATTACATTTTTAAGCATTTACAAAATTTTCTTGATGGTACAAAAATGGTCACGCGAGAGGGTTGTGAAAATTAGCTGGTCTAGTTTTTAACCAATAGGGACGAAGACTTCTTCAATCGCGAAATTATGAAATTACCTTCAAAATGGACAAAATTTATGCAACAAAACGGCACATATTTGATCTATGTATTATAATCCAGCTATTAAGTTGGTGTAAACCCCGGGGAAACGGGATCTCAGAAGAGAAACCCTCGTACATACCTATGTACATGGTACAACCTTCATTGTTCACTAAATCCTCTTGAGTTCTTTCCAATTAAAAAATGTATAAAGTAAATTTGTAAAAGGATTTTATGTATGCAAGTAAAAGTTTATATTTTCAAGTAACCATAGAATAACAAAAATAATAACAAGATAAAAGTCGGATAAGTTTTGGTTTTGTTCTCGACTGCTTGCTTGCTTGCTTGACTCTCCTTCAGGAGTAGTTTGTTCATGAAGCCTTCCTTGCTTAAAGGCTTTGTAGGGTTTTTTTTTATTAAAGATTAGAAGAAGAGTCGTTGAAGAGATTATAACATATTTAACGGCATATAAAGTTTTTTCAATATTGAAGATGCTTGTTTTTAGAGAAAAAAAATCAGTCAGAGTAGTTCTTAGGGGACAACACTTCCTTGTATGGAACGACGTAGCTCAATGGACTCCACGCTCGGGATTTGTGTTCTGTTCATGCTCGTTCCTAGTAAAGAAATAAACTTTTTGTATAAGGACTTCAAAGACAATTTCTTGATCAGGTAGAGTAAATGTAATACTGTAATCAAGATTACACTCAGTCATACATGAGAACATATACTTTTATTTACAATATATACTTAAATGTTCTTCCTCAAAAGTGAAAGAACAATGATAACAGCTTTAAAAAAACACTGTTCAGGCTGCCAACAACAAAAACATAACTCGCTCGCTAAAAAATTCATAGAATTTACAACCCTGTATATAATGTAAATTTCCTTCTCTATGAGCAACCGTGAATCCAACTAAGACAAATTGAGTTCAAGCGAATAATTTTTCCCTAGCACGTCGTCCACTGAGTTATGTCTCTCTATCATACTTAAATCAGGGGATCATTAGCATGGGCGTCCGCAGGATTATATTTTGGGGAGTGGTTGATTTTTGTAATTTTTTTGAAAAAAAAATCCTAAAATTACATTTTTTTAAATAAAATTTCAAAAATCTATTGCTTTTTACAAAAAATAAATTTTTTGGAAAAAAAAATTTTAAATTAAAAAATTTTGAAAATACAATTTGAAATATTAAATTTTTTTGAAAGAGTTTCAAAAATTTACATCTCTTCAAAAAACATTAATTTTTTGAAAAAAAAAAAAATCAAATTCATATTTTTTCGAATTAAAATTTCAAAAATTTCCAGCTACTCACAAACAAAGTAATTTTTTAGAATTTTAATTTAAAATATTTTATTTTTTGGAAAAAAAAAATCAAATTATAAAATATTTTAGAAAAATATTTCCATTTTTATTAAATTATTTGTAAAAACATTTCAATTTTTATTAAATTTTTTACTCTGTTTCATAATTTACCCGAATGATTGGAAAAAATTCTAGTAAAAAGCAGAAATCCCTTTATTTTTGTGGAGTACTACAGCCCCTCTATCCCGCGTCCTGTGGACGTCCCTGATTACACCATGTTTGACTGTAATTTGAAGTTATTCAGTTAGGTTTGTGCAGAATGCCTCATAGTTTAACTCATTGTTTCCATTATTTATTCTTATTTGACTTATCGCAAGTTTTACTCAGAAATAGGAAACTTCACTCACCCCCCCACCTCTGTCCCCCTCGTGCGTGAGGGAAAATGTAACAAGAAGCAATTATGTCACAATCTGATATTATAATGATTAAAGGATTCACTCCTTTTCTAAATCTCTTGCACCCTAATACTATTAGGCAAACCAATCATATACAAACATATTAAGGGTGGAGTCTTTTCAACCCTAATATGTACATATATTAGGGTGTCCCTAAGCATTTGCAGTATTATTTATTTTTCTTCAAAATCCCTGCTCCCTTTTATTTATTTTTTTCAATAGGACATGAGCTAACCAAAAATATATATATTATCCGCAAAGTGGTATGACACTCTGAAGCTTTTTTTTTAAAAAATGGCGTATTTTCAGAAGAATTTTCACAAAGCCTTTTATGTGAGAAACATTTGTACATATTATTTTGTAGTAAATAGTATAATTATCCAGGGAGTTGTATTAGTTTGACACAAGACAGTGCCATCTATCGCTTTATTTACAAACCAATATAAGTAGACAACGCACATGCCCCATACTTAATTTTTAAAAGATAAAATTGTAGTGGTCATTAATATGGGACTTAAATTTGCTTTCATACAGTTACGTTTCGTACCTGTTATCGGTCCTCGCAAAACATCCCAAACCTTAAAACGCCCTCTACAAAACATCATTTTCACAAATAATATGATAGTATCTAAAGTTTATAGATCACATTTGAATCAGTTTATTAAAGCTTTAATTATATATCAAACACATTGATATATAAGCATCATTCTTCATATAGGCCTAATTGAAGTTTAAATGAGGCTTGTTAAATATATAGAAGGTTGATTTATTATGACATCACTAGTATTTTTACACGTAATTTATCAAGGATTGCTCTATGGAACAGCTTTTGCGTCCGATTTGGACGGGTTGTCAGAATTTTGGAACCGATACATTGATTATTGTCTTTAAAATACAAGGTTGCTACAAATCACCGTCCCATCAATTTATCAGCCTTTTTTATCGATGTTTAGCCCTTTTTTGAGATTATTCTAAAAAGTCCAAATGTGTTCCTTCCATTCAAGTTACCTATAATAATTAAACCTTGAAAAATGGACTTCATCATGATATGGGATGCCCTGAGATCAAATGAGATAAAAAAACCAGAAGTTTTACAGCGCCCTCTATGTGGGTATGTTAGATTATATTAATTAATATTATCATTCAGGGAGTTGTATTATTTTTCCACAAGACGGTGCCACCCACTGTTGTTTTGTTTATAAACGAATATAAGTAAACAGCAATAATCCCCAATTTAGATAATTAATTGGCTTTCTTCTTCTCCTGATTGCAAACCCCTAAGCTTTGCCTTGTAGGGTATGATAGAGAGGAAGAGCAATGCTATCACAAAAAATTCAACAAAAACAGCTTATGACAGCTGCATAGGATGCTTGTGATGATATTCTACAAGAAACTGTTCATTCCAGATATATAAGCTGTTTTATGAGACTTAAGGGTGGGATCCGAGCCAAATGAGGACATTTTGTGTCAATTTTTAATATTTCTAATATGTATTTTGTGAAAACATAAAGCTTATTTCCCCTGCTTTCAAACAATTTATAAAATTAAAGAGTTGTTCGAGTACTATTGCAATAAATACCATATGTAAAACAAAATTAACTTAACCTCATTTCTTTATAAGGCTCAAAGGAAGAACACTTGTACCCTTTCACGTTTTGATCAATTACTCGAACATTTTTAACATTAGATATGACTAATTTAAAAAAAAACAAGTTTAGAATCGTTTGACTAACATTCAAACTGATTATATGACCGATCCAACGGTATATGATTGAGTTCTTTCAAGTTGTTCATGTATTGTCAATTTTCACTTCAATATGGGTTAGTTTGTCTCCTTCACTTGACTGAATTGTCTTTGAAAGAGGTTTAGAGGAATTTGTTTAATGATTGAATCGATTTTTTTCACTTTATTTTTTTTTGGGACACCCTAATGTACATACGAAAATACTGCCAATGCATGTCATATGCCGATTGTGCTACACACTTAGGCGTGGTTTTATTTCTATAGTTGGTTGAAGGGATGATTTTTTCCCCTCCTATGATCACTATTATTACTTTAATGATAGACACGAAATCTACCTCAAAGTTGTTTTTTGTTGTCCCACAAAGTACTATTGGAGTTTTGCACAGGGTGGTCCAGAATTACAGTCCATCAAAAATTATAATTTTTTTTTTAAATTTATGTTGTAATACTTTTTACAAGTTTAATTGTCTTATTACAATTGACCAATTAGGACTGTTTAACGTCCAATACGACTTGTTTACAGGCGATTGTATCGCAGCAAAACTCAATAGGATTTAAAGAGTAATTATGACATTCCACATTATGAAATGTGAAAAATCCAAGCTCTAAGAAAAGATTATATTAAAAGAAAATGATGGCACGGAGTAATTGAAATTTTTCGACAGTAACTCAACTTCTTCTTCGTGCTTAAAATAAATTTGAAATACTGTCGTATTTTGATTGAATAGACGACGCCATCGTGGTTATTCTTGTCATCAATTATCATTATACAGTCCTTATATATTACATTCGAATGGGTTTCCTTTGTTCCGAACAACTTGGCATTATTTACATGTAGCTCACTTACAGCTAATATGTACAACGGAATATTTTGCCAACGTGGCTTCTATGAGGGAGTCCTTTCCGTGTTTGGGAACTGTATTGTCCTCCCCCTTGACCATATTCTATATTGTTAAATCTAGGATCTAAAGAATGTGTAAAGAGGGAGGCCAAAAGTCCTCAAAATTGCCTTTACACCTTCCATGCATTTCATTTGGAGCTGGGGTCCCATGCCTCTGTCAAAATATTTCCCATTGGCTAAAGAAAATCTCTATACTCGATACTCTTCATTTAATCAAAATACATAGCAAGAGACAAGATATTTCAGAGACATTGTTTTCACTAAAAAAAAAAATTGAAACACACTTTCTCAATTTTGTGACGTAATATGTATAAATCATACAAATATAAAAGAGAAGGATACCATATTATTAAAGAAGGGATCGGTGTAAAGAAAAGAACTAAGTATAACGATTAAAAAAAGGAAAAACGGTTATTGCGTGTGCTCTTTCTTCTTTTTTGTTCTTTATTTAATCTCCCTCATAAAGAAGAATTCCTATTTTTCTTTGGTGTAAATTCTTTTCACTGTGTGTATGCTATTTTAAAAGTTATTTCCTTTATAGCAGTAATTCATTTTCTCCCTTCCCAAAATCATATTCCAGGCAGCTGATATTAACAATGGTCTTAATTCAGAAATACCATATGTCTCGTTTCCACTTTCTCCACGCACTCTTACACAAATCACTATCTGTATATATTATATCGCCCGCTGACGGAAACTTAACCAAGGAGATGAATATAATCAAAATTTATCTTCCTTACATCAACCCTGCTTGGCGTGGTTTAAAAAATGAAGACTGATATACCTTGTCTCTGTGGGTGGGTTTTGGTTATTTTTGGAGCTGGGTAGACACTGATAACTAAACTTTGACTCCGTATAATCTGGTATTTTATGTATATAACCTTAGTTATGTAAAACCTTCAAAAGTACAGATAATAGATTAATGCAACTAAGTTAATGATTTGTAGTGAGTAGAGGTGTATAAAATATGTCCTAGAAAGCGGGACCGACACTTTTTAGTTGCAATCTAAAAGCTGTTTGCATTGTTATTTAATTCTTGAGAAGGGAACATCTACGGATAAAGGGGTAGTAACTAGTTCAGCTGGTCATGAAACACCGAGAGAAACAATGAAGGTTTGTTCCTCGGAAGTTATAAATGTAAGTCCTTGTTGGACGCGGAGTAGAATTGAGGATCGAAAACGGAGTAACTTCTAACCATAGTTATCCAAATATTGCTTAAGAGTGCTAGTGTTCGGTAGATCACGTCAACTGTTGCATTATCTTTTTTTTATTTTTTTTTTTGCTGTGTAATGGGACTTGTATTTATCTCCTTAATTTCATGGCTGTTCGCAGCCAATCTAATGAAACGTCATGACAGCTAAGCTGCTCTTCTCCCCTAACATTCTTCAAATTCTCAGAATTCAACCTTCATTGTCGTTTTCTTTCATTTTTACATACCGGCAGGAGATATTTTATACAGCACTGTGGATGCGTATAGGCATCACAAAATATGGAGGGGCATTACCTCCTCTCCTTTTGGAAAGACAATACCTAAAAAAAAGTTGCCTGATTATGTTCCTATCAATGTTATGACGTCATTTTTATTAATCTGTCGAGGTTAAAAACCACCTTTTTAGGTAAAATGTAACGCCGGTTTCGTGCGGATGCAACCCCAAAATGGATTAAACTTTTGCGTTTTCCTCAGATAATGTTTCTGTACAAGTACAAATTGATGTTACTCTAATTCTGGATCACCCCATAAAGTCAATTCAGGTTTTGTGAGGGTATACATTGATTTATTATGTACACAATGCAATGTGCATGGCTCTATGTACGACGTGCTATGTAGAAATAGTCAAAAACTTTTTATAATAATCTATTAAAAGTATACAAGACGTGGTTGTAATGCAATTTGTCATCACGGACAACTTCTTCTACTGTATATTTATTATTAGTATGTGAAACAAATCCATTAAAAGTTTGTGATTTGAAAGGAGGGGGAGGGAGGGTTTGTGAAGCATATGTCGGCAAATACTTTGAAGAATAAACAATTAATTCCTTTAATATGTTGTAGAATGAGTTTTCTGCAATCTAAAAATAGACAACTCAAAATAAATTTGTGATACGTTTAGCTACTATATTTAGATATATTTTTTATTCAATATGTCCTCCTTCACAAACATTAACAGCTTCAACACAACGGGGGAACATATTGGCAGCTCTTGACGATAATGGTTGTATGTATGGCGTACCACGTTGTCAAGATGGCAGCTCAAAGCAAATTCATATTTGTATGAGCGTCGCAGCCGACCTTCTTCTCCAAGACACCCCGAACTGCAAAGTACATGGGATAGAGAAGGGCCACGCAGAGGCCGGACAGAAGTAAGCCATACCATTGGGACAGAAGTTTTGGTTCTTTTGGATGTATGGGACTATTATGAACTTCTTGATGTTGTAGGCACTCTGTATGTAGATGCAAATGGTTTTGTCAGCCTTTTGCAAACTGACACGTGCGCAGAGGAGATTGCAACCGCTCTGCCTTTAGTGGTGTGGCTCTGACATTTTCACCTATAAAGACGTGATATAAAAAAGCTTGTTTATTTTTATTTGAGCTGTCGTTTGGCTGACTAATGGAACCTCGTAATTAAATGCTACAGCAAGTTTTGACTCCCCACTCTGTATAAAATGACCATATGAACTTGTGTTATGCCATTGTGGTAATTTCTCAATTCTTCTACCCCATTTGTAGCTGGTGCGCTTGAGCCTTCTCTTAGTATTATATTCCTGGGCTATCTATCTCTTTGCCTGTCGGGTAGATTATGTAAACGCAATAATGTTTAAATATAAAAGCTAATCAATTTTTTATAGGACTGTACAATGTTTAGAGTTATAGACAATATGAGCAAAAACGACCACGATATTTTTTGTAGTTGCAGCTTGAACAGTCTTTTCAAGATGTTTTCACAATTCTTTCATTCTTGAAGAGCGAACATTAAAGTATAAAGTGCGCATTCTTATGATTGACATAGAGTAACCCTAAGGATTTGCTTGGGAGTTATAAGTCTAAGTTCTTGTTGGACTCGGAGAAGTACTCAAATAGAATATTATGACAACTAAGTTGCTTGCGTCCTAAACATTTTTAAAAACGTCAGGCTTACCATTTTAATTTTTGGTTTATTTTAGTAGAATTGAGAATTGACAACAGATTAATTACTACCAATGTCCTTGTTAGATATAAAGAATGATTTACGTGCATTTCTTTCCTCTCATAGCTAGTGATGTTGAAATTATGTAAATAAGATTTATTTGCATTTTAAACCTAAATTTGCATTTGTAGGTAGAAAATGTGTATTAATGCAATCTTTTCATTAGTAACAGCCTTGATTAAACACTCTTTAACTTTTCCTGTCCAAACCAAGAGAGTTCTATACTTTAAATGGGGTATCTAAACCCTCGTTTATCCTATCCATCTTGCCGCCAAAGCTATTGAGATTTTCTTAAATCCATTTTTCCTCTTTAAATATTAAGTGCATCCATTTTTCTTTTCATTACCGATATATAAGCCTATTGGAAGACACTTGGCTTTTATACCGTGTTTGATTAAATATTATAGGCATTATTTGGACATCACTACTGTTGATATCTAATTTAATAGAGCGTCATGACAGCTAAACTGCCGTTTTCCCAAACATATGTCAAATTCTCATGGTTACCATGTTAATTTTCGGTTTCTTTTGTTTTAGTATAAGGGGAGGTCATATTTTCAACAGCTCTAATAATGAACTTATAAAAAATAAAGAGAAGCGTGAAGAAGAGATATAGTATCGAGTAATTGGCGAACTAAGAGTAATACTTGGCTTTTTATTCGCACGAGCCAAGTTTTTTGGATGCTTAATAAAACTTGAGTTCTTATTTGCGAGTTTTGACTCGTAACACATCACTAATAAATATTAGAAATGACAAAGAGAACAACTGATATTGTTTTTCTGCTTTTATTAATTTATGTTCATTCTTTCATAGAAAGTTGCAAAAGTGAATATGAAAAAAAATCAGGCTGAATAAATCTTTTGTGAAATGGTTCTTTGTGTATTCTTTAATTAATGTCCTATGCTATGGAGTAGAATAATTATGAAGGACTGAGGGAATTGAATTAAAACAATCGTGTCTTAAGACATTTATCTATTTATTTTGTATAATCAGAATAATAATTAAGGTTGTTTCAAAATGATTGAGAATGCCCAGTAAGACAAGAAATTAGATTCAAAAGTATTTAAAAAAAAACCTCAATCATGTCACATAGTCTCCTCCAGCTCGTATAACGTCGAGGAAATGGTTCTTTAACTCACACAGCTGCCTGGAGAGCTCCTCTCCGTTCACTATAGCATCTCCCGCTGAATGCCGCGTGTCAGGTCTTCATGGCCTTCAAAATCGTAATCCTGGAGTAGGTACTGTCCAAGGAGAACAAGGACTCGTGCTGTATAAACAGGATGGACTCCAAAAACTACTTCCCGTAGTCCTGGAAGATCTTAATCCGGGCCCTATTGAACTTTACTAGCTCATCCTTGTTGGCATGACAGAGAGAATAGGGTGGGAATTGCACGCTGAAGAGGTTTTTGAAACGGATATTATCAGTCAGGTTTCTAAAAACAGCTGTAGGTGGTTGGGAAAGCTCCGCAAAGACCTCTCCAACACTCAATCGTGGTTTGTTCTTTACCAGGTCCTTGAGTTCGACGACGTTGTTGGGTTGTCATTGTATCCCGGGGACGTCCCGATGAGGCACTTTTCTCGAGCTTAAAAGTGGCATCTTGGATTTCACCATCACACCTAAGATAATTGCACGGCTGGAGAAGGCATCATGGTAAACGATAGTGAGGTTTGTGTGGATACTGTGTACTTTACCCAGTTTGTAGCGTATCAAAAAGTTAGAGCAAAAATTGTGAGTCTCCATGTTCAACGACGAATGGAGAAATATGTACAAATGTGGTTTGTAGGCATAAGCTATTTAGTCTCTGAATAACTATGGAATGTTTTTCCATCCTAAGATTCATGAGGAAATCGAAGCTGGTCGAACTTTTTAGTCAACTCATCTCCTTTCTTTTCAAACGAACCTGTCTTAATCATTTCGAAACAGTCTAATATTCCTGAAGATATTTATTACACGATTTTTTAATTGAATTATACCTTTTATTTGATAACTATTCCACTTCACCCTCCCTTAGTGAACATCCTTTTACTACGTAGTTATTGAACCGGGATGAACCTTTCCCCAAATATTAAGCCAACTTATAAGATGATACACGGTAAACATGAACTCAAAATTAAGTCATTTCAATTTTTAATATTAATTTGTAATATTTTCCCTATTATGCCATTCATATACGACTCGAAAATTTTAATTACAATTCTGAAAGTATTTGCTTGAGTTCAAGACTACCAGAAAAAATACATTATTTTTATAAATTAATCTTTAAATGTATTGGTAAAAAGATTGAATTTTATGATTATTTTTAAAGGGGTCTGAATTAATTATCAAATTAACAAAATTTCAAACAATAAAGTTCAAATATCAAATTTTTTGGAGAAAAGTTTAAAAAATTCGTAGTTATTTACAGAAAATTAATTTTTTACAAAAAAAAAATCTGAAAAATTCTTTGAATTTTTTTTTTTAAAATTAAACTACATTTCGAATATTAAATTTTCTAGTAAAAAGGAAAATTTCCTTAATTTGGAAGAGGGGCTATAGCCCTCCAGCCGGCCCCTATGGACTCCCCTGATTTTATTTAAAACATTGTAATTTAATTTCAATAAAACTTAAATGGCCTTATTAATTTTGATGAGGTGTAGATTGATGTATAGTATAACAGCTGATATTACATAGGGTAAGTATGCGTATTCCTTTAATTGAAAAAAAAGGAAAACAAGAAATCAAACTTTAATAAAAAAGAACAAAATTTACGAATAAATCCATGAAAATTCAGGTTTACAAAACTCCACAGTTGCATTTATTCTCAAATATGTTAAAGCAAGTGCCTACAATTTCTTTCTATTTGAAAAAGATTTGTAAGCCATTTTATATTTTTTATAGAAAATCCCAGTTCACAAATAAAGGGTAAAAGAAAAAAGAAATATCACCTTTAGTTGGTCAAAAAAAGAAGAAAAAAATATAAAAAAATTATCATACTTTGACAAACGATTCCATGCAAAAACTTTGGCGGTATTTTGTAAGTTTTTCTAAATATTTACCCCATTATGGTCAATTATGGTGTTACTTTTACTCTGGTATTTTTATCTTATAATAATCAAATAGTTCAAGTTTCATTCTTATTGGAAAAAATATATATTTTTCTGCCAAGGAGAATTTATATTTGGAACTCTCTTCTCCTTCCTAAAATAAAGCATCTGTTACGAATTACACCTTATAATGAGAAATGTAGCAAGCATGATGGAAAAATTATGCACTGATTTTCTGCTTGGGTCTACCAAAGAAAGATAACGTGGAAGGGAATGATCTATCCTAATAAGTATGGAGGATTGGTTCTCATCTCCGTAAACAAAAATTGGCAAACACTTTTATTTGCGTGGTTCAGGCACATGGTCTAAACAATTAAGAAAAAATATAGGTGTTGAGAGTCACCTTCATTTTGGCAAATTTCGAGGTAAGGGATCAAAAGAAAGAATCGGGATTTTAACCTCACGAGGGCCTTTTTGGAACGAAGTTGCAAAAATAAACAATGACATTTGTGCAAAAATCATTCCCTTAATGAAATGGCAGGAACCCATATTAAATAATAAACGTTTTAATTTTCTATCTGGTATGTCCATCAAGAAAAAGCTTGACTTCGTTGGAGATGTTTTTATAACGAACTCAAAATGTCCTTTGCTGAGGAAGTGGAACGGAAAGGAATTTTAAAATTAATTACGGTGCGTAGAAGCCAAATCGGCCCAAGGGATTCCTTGTTCAACTTTATAAGAGGAATTACCAACAAGTCGATTCGATAACGTCAAAATTCAATACGTAAGACCAATAAATAGAAAGAGGGATTCATTCAGAGAGACGGCTCACATTTACGAGGTTTTTGGGGCTATATTTAACAATTTGTTCAAGTTTTCAACATATTGGTTCCGATACAGGGTAATAAAAAACACACTTACTTTGGGGAATATTTATAGAAGTACTCCAGAAAATAGGGTTTGCTTCGTTTGTAAATCTGCAAGGGAAACTGCAATTCATTTTTTGTCTGAATGCTGTGCCACAGGAAAATACCGAGAGAGAAGAGTGTAAATGTAAAATAATTTTAAGAACTAGCCATTTTGCTTTTCTTTATATTGGGCCCTACCAAAACAAAATCAACTATTTTATTTCAAAAGTGTTTATGGTTTGTATAAATTTAAATGTACGAAATCCCCCTACCGCTTGACATGCTAAAACACGTAAAAATATCGGTTTTATTTGTTAACTTTGAAGGTGTTTTAACTTGTTTTTGTATCAAATTAAATGTTTATATTGTATTTACTGAAATTTAATTAATTAGAATAAAGTTGGTATAATTCTGTACAAAAAAAAAAAAATCATACAATTTATAAAATTTCTGCTTCTATTTTTAAAAAAATAATGTTTAATTTTATATTTTGAATTATTATAGGTTTTTACCTTTTTGAGCATTTCAATAAACCATGTGAATATTTCATTTAATTACAGTTGTTTTTAGATAGTAATATTTCTTTCTTTTTTTTACGAAGGCCTTAAAAGTCCATTTTATTTTTCTGATTCTAATAACCTGTAAGACTGGGGGAGGGGGGGAGGTGACCCCCCTGATGTTCCCACGGAATCTTTCATTATTAAATGACATACCATTAAACCTTAATTTTCTAACTGGAATTGTGCTTTCTTCAGTATAAATCCCGTTTAAAGAGTATTGCAGTTTAAATGGTTTCAAGTCTAATAAAGTCTTGATTTTTTATTTGAAGTTCAAGCTTTCAAAAGATGTACTCAAAAATCGGCGAGCCCGTAACTCCGTAATTGCACGACCCCATCCAAATCCATTCTTTGTCTCTATATATCTTGTTCTTACTAATTTTATTCTTCTTGGACTCATTATTTGTAAATAAAATACAATCCTTAAAGTTCTACCCACACGCAACTCCACCAACACTTTAATTAATTACTTTTTTATTTCCTTCAAAGGCAATCAATGCACAGTCATTATCAGCTATAAACGTTCTGTTTCAAAATGTGCCTTAATCCTTTTTAGCTATTTATTATTAACTTTTAAGAGAAATGCATTCTTATCTATCCTCCCATTGGACATATTAGGCTCTAATCCGTGCCTCCTTAGCCCTCATATTTCCGAATAATATAATCCATTAAACCCTTTCTATAATTATATCCAAACGTGCACGAGACAAGCTATAATTATATAACAATAACAACATTGATTTGAGCGGATACCCCCAGTTATTCTGACATACATAAAAGTTATCATGCTACACGCAAACCTTTTCCCTTATTTAGTTGTTGTGTGTTGTAGGAAGGTCCTTTCTCCTTCTTATGCATGGTTATTAATGGCTTCCATCAATTCACTCATAATTTGCTCTTCTAACGGCATAATATACATACAGTAGACTGTCCCGTTGTCAGGTTAATATGTATTTATTATTGCTCAAAAACATTTTCGGCAGGAAACGATCAAAAAAACTGATTTTGTCAAAATTAGAGTCCTCTAAGGTTATTTTCGGCTTGGTACAACTATAGAGAGAAACTAAATCTAACTGGAGTGTCGCAGGGCATGGGCTATGGGAGCTGTAGCCCCCTCTCCAAATATCCAAAAAACTTAATTCTTGATTTTTTTTGAGAATAGGCATGGATTTTTGAAAATTTTATTCAAAATTTAATACATTAAACTTTTAGTGAAAAATTTTAATAATAAAATCCAAAAAATGAAAATTGTAATATTCGTAATTTTTTTTCACAAATTTAAATATTTGAAATCTAATTTTTGAACTTTTTTAATACAAAAAATTATATTTTTGTATTTTTTGTGATTAGGTATGGATTTTTGCAAATTTTATTATCATAAATTTTTTAAAAGCCCCCCCCCCCTTCAAAAAAAATATAATATATATATAATCCTGCCTTTTCTTAGTACTCACGTTGAGAAAAAGCAAAGGAACTTTGAAGCTGAAAGTTAGTTGCACAAAACAATTGATTCTCGAATGGGGACTCGGTACATGTTGTGTCATTTTGGAAAGCATTAACACACAACTGGCTTCACCAAACTTAAAATTAACTTTTTTTTTAATGTGTACGCTTAACCCTTAACCATACTTTAAGTTTTTTTTTAACACAATGTATTAATTGTGAGATATAACTCACTAAAGATATCCAGTAAAAACTCTTAGAAATTTTTACTTAATCTAATATTAGTATTCAGTTTATCAGTAAAAATATTATGCACATTGTAATCCTTAAACTAGTTTAAGTTTTGCTGAATAATTTGCAAGCTTCCTTGTCCTTGCTTCCAGCTTAATTGAGCACATTTTTAGCGGGGAAAAAAATGAAATTATTGAGTGTCATTTTGAAAATTAATTTTACTTAATTATTTTTAAGCTAACCTTTTTTATTAAAGTACAAGTATTTTTATGGCTTTTTAAATACATTTAATGAAATTTATAGAAAATAATATTCATTTCTATATAAAAGTTCATTCCTTTTTTCTTAAAAAGTCTATCATTTTTCTATTTGAATATACCCCTATAACCGTCCACGTCAAAATGGCATGAGAGGCCTGACATTTTGTCAAAGTCAGTTTTTTATTGTCCTAAGCAGAAAAGGTCTTGGAGCAGTGAAAAAAAATACTAAGGCCGGAACTGGAACAGTTTAATATACACACATATTGGTATAAAGAAAAACATGAAGTATTTCTTAAAGAAAGAAAGAAAAAACATGATTTCAAGCCATAATTTATGCTTAAAAAAGAGAGGGGTGTCATAACTGAAAGGTCTATTCAGCACACCTTCATTGTTATGCCTACACTTAAGTACAGAGAAAATCGTTTATTTAATGCTAGGGATGGTTCAGCCCCAAAATATTGACGTCCCGTCTGATCCAAATCTTAAAGACGTGTTAGTTTTTTTCTCCTTGCATTCCACAAATATGTATGTCCAAACCCTAGTCATGTGATCCTTGAAAAGTCAAATTGAACAGAACATTTTGAAAGCTTAATTATGTTTTATAGGACAATTACATTTTGTTATCATTTGTACATAATATTTTCTTTTATAATTGACAATAACTTTTTTGTTTTCTAATAATTTGACAACTAGTTTTTAGTCAGGGGGGTTTCGCCCCCCTCCTCCCTCTAGTCACGGGCCTGTTCAGATTGTCCAAAAAAGATATTTCAAATCGTTTGAATATGATTATATTTGTAGATCCAACGATTTTCTCATTTCTCATCAAGTGCATTAGTCAATTATTCATCTTGTAATGAACTCTGGTTTTTTTAAAGGAAAAAGTTATTGTTTTGTCTACAGACTTTAAGTATTTAGAAAAATCTAAAAGGAAGACTCTAAACATGGATATATCCATAAATACATATTTATTTAATATTTACGCATTATTTTCTGTTGAAAACAAGACGCTTACTTAGTGCAAAAGAAGGGGTTCGATAACCTTTAACAATTTTCATTCCATGTACATAAATATATTTAAAACCGTCATGACTGAGCTAAGTATATTTTGTTATATACATGCATTCCTTCATACATACTTTAAATATCGGTCTGACACAGTTTTTTTTTATTTGTATGGCTAAGGATATTTAATTTTTTTAAAGGGGATTGTTTAAATATGTAGAAAGACTGTCGAGACTGTGGGTTAGCACTAGCGTTGTGTCGATCCTTATGTTAAGACAGGTCTTATCGGTCCTTGGCACCAGTCCTTGACTTTCGGTCCAAAGAATTTCTTATAAAATGTCGATGCTTTATTAAGCCAAATAAATTATGTGAGATAAGTTACTAAGATCATAGCAGATACATGTATTTTGTAAAAAACATAATCTTATTTTCATTATAAGACGAGCATAATATATTTTACTTAATTCCCGTCAATACCTTTAATGTATCACGGAGCCAATAATCCAAAAAGAAACAGAAAAAAGACCACCAATGATTTGGTAGTTAGCCAAATATGGCAATCATACAAACTTCTACTCTCAGACTATCACTGTCAAATTATTTCTAATTCAATTTTTATAATGAATTATACATATATTTCGTAATCTTAAAATCCTACATAGTATCTTATTCGATACTGTTTTATAATATTGATAAGTAATATTTTATTAAAAGCGTAGCTATACAATAGTTTTTGTGTATGACAGGCAAAATTTCTTCGTCGAAATAATAAAATGGTCAATATATACAACAAGGGATCAACACTTAATTGTGCTCCTATGTTTTTGGAAACGAAGTAATAAGTGATGAATAACGTATTATTTCCTTTATTTATTAAAAATAATAGATTATGATATAGCCATGAGGTATCCAGCGAGGCGAGGGAATCGACAGCTGACAACAAAATACATAGGATATTTTTGTATTAGCGAGTAGAACACCGTGAGTTATATAATTTATTTTATTATATATTATAATAATTAAAAAAAAAGAAAGGAAAAACACCCTTAATGACATCACCAGGGATCGATCTTACCTTCTGTAAAGACCGACAAGCGGGACTGGACTGGACAGCGGTCCTCAGTCCTAATTAAGGACCGATACAGCACTACTTGCCACTAGTGTTTAGTATCAGTCTCAAAATCTTAGACCTGCCTTCAACCCTTATAATTTTTATGGGCATAACTAGATCAGGCCTTTAAAGAAATTAGGTTTCGACCTGTCCTAAAAAAAAGTTCGGACTGGAACGTTCTCATTTAAAACTTGGTGTGGATCAATGATATAGATGCATTTTTGTTAACGTCATGTGTGTTTCAAAATTGTAGACATTAGCACGAAAACGAAGTTAATTCTGTTACATAAATAATATTTATACCACTCATAAATCTGGATAGAGGAAAAAATCGATCTACAGATTTAGATGAAAAACACGCTGTCCATATATTGAAATCTAATAAGTATGTCCATGATTTGAAAGCGATTAAATGTTGGTCTACGGTTTAAGATCGCAGTTTGGACCAAAATATCGGTTCGAATCGGTCAAGAAAAATCACTTAAAACCAAATTAGAAAAAAATAGGTTTTGGACCGAGTCTCGACTCGAGTTAGTATATATGTCATGCGTGTACACTAAGGTGGTTTGTTTTTCAATTTTTTTCGAATTTAGATTACGGCTAGTTTGGAAATGTTGTCTTGTAGTTAGAAAATAACCTCTAGCACATCTACTTCAATATTTAAAAAGTACAGCATTAGTCATTATTTTGCATTAATTAATTATGATAAACATTATTCTAACCCATAAAAACAATAAAAAAGAAAAAAATCTAAGGCTACTCAAGGACTAAAAAAAGAGAATAAAATAAGATAATTTGGATCTTTCTTTTGTGAAAATGTAAACAAAAAAAAGATACGCACTATCCGCAGATAATAACATTTTTCTAATTTTTTTCTCCTGTTTTATATTTTTAGAAAAAAAAGGTAGAAAAACGTTTATCATAATCATGTAATGCATGAAAATGATATTCTTGATTTCACTAAGAAAGATTTTTGTCTTTTTTAAATTTGATCCTGCATACATTAAACTTTGAATGCATAAAAATGACTTACGTGGCATTTTCTCTTCCTCGTACCAGAAACCTTTTAAATCACTGAGCCTCGATATTTTGAAAGGTAGAGTTTGTGCATGATAGATTGAGTAACCTGCATTTACGTAGTCTTTATTAATTATGTGCAACGTGGCTTTGGAGCTAAATTTTAGGATCACAGATTCATATGTGAATAATAGAGAGTACCACTAAGGATTGGTCGGGGAGTTAGTCCTTGTTAGATACAGAGTAGAATCGACGATCGACATTGGAGTATTCCTTGCTATATACAACATGAGATTTGTATTTATTTGCTTCCTCTCATGGTGACTTGCAGCTGATCAAATCAAACGTCATGAAACATAAGATTCTGTCAAAAAAAAAAAAAAAAAAAAAAAACCCATGGCTATTCTCGAAAAATTAATTTTTTTAGTAAAAAGTTTCAAAAATCCAGAGCTGTTCACGAAAATTATTTTTTTATTTTTTTTTCCAAAATCCACAGCTATTCACAAAATATTAAATTTTTGAAAAAAAAAAATCAAATATTAAATTTTCTTGTAAAAAGCAGAAATTCCTAATTTTAGGGGGGTGGACATTTATTTTTATAACTTAGAAAAGTTATAAATATTTTAATACCAGTAATAAATAAGAATCGGAATTGCAAATTAAGCATAATTTTCTCTATTCCAATTTCTGAAAAAACAACTGATTCTACGATTCCGAATAATCGTCCCATCATTAATATTGTATGGCTTGGACATGTGAGCAAAGATTTGAGACACGATACCAAAGACTAAGGACTCTGCTTCGATTGTGACGTAACGGAAAACTTTAAGTTGCTCACCAAAAACATCAGCTTTTAACTAATTTTGAGACATATTAATTTGATCAAAATGAGTTTAAAAATTGTTATGTCTGCTTGGTTCTAACATCATTGCCTTAGTGATCTTATATTTTGAAGCATCCCCATGAATGTACTTAATTTAACAATACATTCACCATCTTGTATTAAATTAAATTCTAATTTTATTAAAATATTTAGTAACAAACGTCAGAAAAGAATGGGTATGCATAAAATTGGACTCTAAACTCACCTAAAATATATGTTTCATACACGACCATTTCATAGTCCAGTTATTTGCAAATGGTGTTGCTCTGAGACATTTCATAGAAAATAATCAGTTAACATTGTAATTAATAATTGTACACACAAAATTATATACGTAATTTTTCGATATATATATATTTTTTAAGGACCACAATATAGTAATAATTTTACCCATAATCAAGAAAAACAAAGTGTATTAATCCTTGGAAAAAAGTCATATACATTAGTTCAATTTAACCTATTTCTTCGTTTATTTATTAAAAAGTATAAATTATGGAATAGCCATGACCTATCAAGTGAGACAAGGGAATCGACAGTTGACAACAAAATACATTGTCTATTTTTGTATTAGCGAGGTAACGCCATATATGGATGACACACTTCTCATGCAAATTTTCATTGTAATTGTCTATCAAGAAGTGAGGAGTCCACAAGATTTTTCTTTGGTGAAAAACTTTTAATTTTTTTGTATCACCAACTATTAGTTAAGGATCATTCTGTTACTAATTACATGGCTTGCTTAGAAATAGTTTTTTGTTTTGAACTAAACACTTTTAAAAAAATTGTACCTTGATACTAAAAAAATAAATTATCTGTCTGTATAAATCAATTATCATAAATTTTTTGTGAAATATACTTGATTTATATCTCTTTTAGTTTGAGTATAGCTATCAAATAGCATTATGTAGATAGATACTAATGGATTATTGACAACTACTCTGTGCATTTATTACAAGGCAATAATTCATATTACAGATTGAATATTAATATAATAAATATGTATCAATATATTATGTGGTTTTTAAGCATGACAATCAGAGTGTTTTAGGGGGGTTCGTTTTTTAACTTTCTATAATGTATGGTGCAAAGAAATTGTTGTGTTACAAAAATATCCCTTGCACAATTTCATTGTTCTAAAACGGGCATTTCTGTTTTTAGACCCGCACATCTATGCAAGGGTTTAAATATGGTACAAATTAATTTTTAAGTCATTATAAATCAAACTAAATTAGCATCTTTTATTGTAAATAAAATTATTTGAAGAGATATTTTTCTAACCTATTAAACGTATTAATAAAGTTTTTTTTTGTCAATTATTCTCCTGGAGCACCGAGAGAGAATAACATACGGAAGGTTAGAATATTTTTTTCTTTTCTGAAATTGTAAAAAACCAATTATGATGCACGTTAAACCACCGAAATACATTGTGCTATTCCCACTTTTCTGCTCTGTAAAGGGAACTTTAGAAAATAACTTTTGTACTATTTTTGATTGGTTAGAAAAATGTCACTTAAAGTTTTTGAATAATGGTCTGAATGATGATTTTTTTTGCCTTTTTTCAAACTTTCACCTCAATTTACTAAACACATGTATGGAAAAGTCCCGGGTTTCACACATAGATGGTGCATTTTTTTAAATTCACCTCATTTTCAGTTAATTATAACCTTCAAAAGACTTTAGTCAAAATTTCATGACAATTTGTTCTTTACCTTGTTAAGTACTTTTGTTATACCCAAAATAACGAGTCCAAAAAACGTGTTTTCTTTGTTAAACCCTGGACTTTTTAGCCCATGTGTTAAAGATAGCACTTTTCAAATTATGCATAGGTTGTATTTTTACGACAAAGCAACTTTTCTGTACTATGCGTTATTAAAATTTAAAAAATATTTGAAAAACTAACCACCCTATCTTACAGCTTTCCCTTTTAAATACCTTTAAAGCTAAACCCTTTCCCGAACTCCTTATATTTCTAATCGATTAACATAATATATATATGTAACTATTCATGTTTACTCATAAATTACAAATGGATCCATTTATATAATATATAATTTGATATGAATTATCTCTTTGAAAAAATGATGTATTTGATGCTGTTTTCATTTTAAAATACAAAATAGGGATTATTTTAAACTACATATTGTATGGTATGTTAACAGAAAAACAATTTTGATCATAAATCAAAACTGTTTAAGGCCATTGTTAAGTGTTGGAATGAAATTATTCAATTGGATTTATAATCCTTCTCTTGGCTTCGGATGAATCGCTAAACTATGATATCGGGTTATATACAAAGTAAATAAAAATCCTCTTGAACAACTAAGGGGATTACATGCCAAAAAAGATTTACAATTATATATTACTTGCCATTAGTTGAATAATAAATACACTTAATAATAATAAAATATCTAATTATATGAAGAAAGCCTTTACATGGAGTCTTTTTTTAAAACAAAACTAAACTCCCTCCAGGATTTATTCTCAATAATAATAACCTGTATGGCTCCCAGTTATAGTTATATAATTCTTCAAAAAGGAGATCCTATTTGCCAACCAGCAATATATTTCTGATAGCCAGCTGCAGAAAGAGTCAATCAAGAGGTGCTCCAAGACTTTTCAATAACTTAAAAAAATTAATAAGATAGTGAAAATCTTTAATTATAATACCTTGGAGATCGTCCTGCTGAAGTGTATTTTTACATAAATAGAAGCTACTATAAAATAGTGATGGAACGATTAATTAGAATTGGAAATCGGGTGTTTGTTCTGGAATTGGAATCATGGTCGGTATCGGGAAATAATGCTTAATTGATGATTCCAATTCTGATTTATTATAACTTACTACTTAACTATTTATTACTTTTAATGACTTTTAAGTTATTAAAAAAATTGCCCCCCCCCCCATTAAGGAATTATTGATTTTTACTAGAAAGTTTAATATTTGAATTTTTATATTTTCTACAAATTTAATATTTGAAATTTAATTTTCTTTGAATAACTATGTATTTTTGAAATTTTTCTCCAGAAACTTTATTATTGTAATTTTTTTTCATTAAAATTTAATATTGGAATTTTTTTTTTAAATTAATTTTTGAATTTTTTTTTTCCAAAAACTTAATATTTGAATGTTTTTTTCAAAAAATTTAATATTTGATTTTTTTTTTTTTAATTTAATTTTTTAGATAATTTTTAACAAAAAAAAATATTTTTTTCGGTAATATTGGGAATTTTTGAAAAAATTTCTGAAAATTTTTATTTTTTGTGAAAATAACTATGGATTTTTGTGAGTATTTGAGGATTTTAGACATAATTGAATACTTTAAATTTAGTTTTTCACATTTTTTTCATATAAATTTTAAAAACCAATAAAAAATATAATATACATATAATCATGCGGACGCCACTGATATCAAAAATCGATTTTTTAACTATTATTTAAAATATTATAGAATCGGAATGGGGAATTCGGAATCGGCATTGGTATTTTTTTGGATTTGGTCCATCACGATTATGATGGAAACTCCAGCAAACTCCAAGTCATGAGGAGGTTCTAATATTTTGAATGCCTTGCTATTGAAATGTTATAGAGGTCTCAAGCAAACTTTCTCAAGCCTTTGACAAGTACAAAGGAGAAATGGTTCCACTACAGCCGAACTCTTCAATATTCGCCAACATACTTTGAAAGAGATGAAAAGTTGCTCCTCATGTGGCTGGGAGGTGGGAACATCTTTTAAATTATTTTACAATTTTCCGAAAGTAAGCCCCATGCTAAACATAACTGTGAGGCTCCTGGAGACTTTGTTTCAAACATCGATATCCAAGACTGATGGGTATGTGATGTCATCCTCTTCCTATAAAAACTTCAACAAAGCCGCGATAAATTTGCTTTGGAAACAACTAAATATTTTGGAGAAGTTTGGGAAAAAGGGAGACGTTGTTTTGTTTACGGATATCCTCAATAATCAACCGGATACAGTTATATATTACTTGCTCTTGCTTAGGGTAAGAGGTTTTAGCTAGTTTGTTTTGTATTTTCTACAAATAATCAAGTTCTCAGTTATAGTTTGTTTTTTGTTCTTTTAAAGAAACGATTTTCAGTCGTTGATTTTCGAGAATTATGTTCCTTATGTTCAAAAGAATCAGTACGGGTCCACTGTATAAAATTGCCTACAGGGCATACATTATCTTTTTATCTCAAAATTGGAGACTGCTTTAGCGTAAATTTAAAATTCAATAGGACATGAGCGTTGTTTACTTCTATTAGGTTGTAAACAAAGCGACAGTGAATGGCGCTGTCTCCGGGGAAAATATTACAACTTCCTGAAAGATAACATTATTAATTTAAAAATAACTTTACGCATGTTTCTCACATAGAGGGAGCTGATAAAATTATTTTGATTATGCAGCATTTTTTTAAAACAAGCTACAGACTGTCACACCACCTTGCGGATAATATATATTCTTTATTTTGCTCATGTCCTATTATCCCAACGTTTCATGATAAGAAAAAAACTTTACTATTCAAATGATATATAATTAGACTAGGAGAAGAAGGATGTCGATTTTTTGGAGTTATTCGGTCAATGAACACATTGGTGAATCATGAAAGTAGGTGGAAAGCCTCATTATGTGGAGGAGGTTGTAGGTCATATTTATATAGGGAATTTAGTCTTTAAGAAAGTTCATCGATGTCCAAGAAGAAAAATGTCGAAATATGCTGAATATAAGGATTTCTACACTACGACTCCCGTAAAGCTATGCCGTTAAAGTAATTCTACTGTTATTATTTATTAGTAGAAAATTTATCAAAAGATTCTAATTGATCTTTCTAGAAACTTCGAGTCTAAGTGGCGCGCATTATTTTCGTCCTATCCAGTTTCAAAATGTTTAACACTAGGAACTGAATTTAATAATGAGAAAATTAATGAATTATCTCATTCTTGGGCAGCTGTCCAGAGGATCATATGGCAAGGGACACCAGACTTTCTATCCTCTTCTACTTTTGACATTGTACGTTTCTTAAGAACCTCTTAGGTACAAAAAATTTGAATGAGCACCGTTATCTAAGAATATAATCACTATTCAGAATCTAGACTAAATTTTTTTGTTCCATTGTAGAAAGTTTTTCTTTCTACTGAAAATAGCAGCACACATACATTAGCCTCCAATTGCGTGTCCTCTAAGAATGACTTTTCCCTGTAACTCTGAAGAACAGGCAGATAAAATCTGTTAGGGATATTTCAATTGGTTGGATTAACGTAAAACATGCGGGAAGAGAATAACGAGTTCCTTATCAAAAATCAATGCTGGTAAGAAATTTACTTCCCAATTTCAAGTATCTTCGGGTTGTTTATTAAAAAGCTATTCCATATCTATGGATGAATTAGTGTCGTTTTATGTATTTTAAATATTATGATACAACTGCTCATTCTTTTGTATGAGTTTTTTAGCTATTTTGTAGCTTTGTATTGTTTATTAATTTACTGGCTATTTTTTTAGAGGTTCCCGTTTTGCGTAGAATGAATTGATAAATCACATTCTATACAGCAAGCTATTTCAAGATGTTTGACTTTGGCTTAGATAATTCATTTTAAACAAGTATGTTTATTTATTTTTTGTATGTAAATGACTGAATGAATAAAGTCAGTAATATTAATAATAAAATATATATTTATGGTAGATGCAAAAAAAAAAGTCGTAATGTCTTGCATAATGATAAGTAATCTCCAATGGCCTTATCCCTCAGTCCATGAATCGACTCTCTGCCCCTCTCTATACCCCATTTCGAATAGCTTACAGAGTGATCCATTAAAATATGAACAATTTGAATTTTAAACTTTAACAAGATATATTATTCTTAATTACCAATAGAATTTTCAATAGATTAATACTATAAATAGATATTTGTTTGAGCTCTCTTAATCATCACTGTAGCCTCACTATGCGCCAATGATGGCTTCCAGGTGGTGGTGGAAGGTACCCACTGCAGATTTATTAATATATCATGACGTCCCAGTACTTGATGAAAGTGGTTTTGAGGGCCTCAGTGTATAGATGACAAAAACTGGAGGTCTTCCCCTCAAAACTGCACCAAAAGAAAGTTTAGTCGAGGGGATTGGCCTCAGGACTGTAGGGGGCCAACAGTGACAAAAAAGAATTCTAAAGACTAATTTAAAATAGTCTTGCAATGAAGAAGATGGGTTTCTTTCAATTGCTGGTGTCAAAAGTGGCCTCTCCAGCAACTTTTTTGATAGCTCTCTAGACAGTCTGGTAAAAAATCTCGAAATCTCTTGCATGGGTCTCATGGACTTGAGGTGATTGGCCTGAGCTGTTTTCACTCACTCCTCCGGGTTCAGTTTGGCCATTTTGGCAGAGCCTTTCTTCCTCTCCACAATTTTGTAGTTACTTTGGGTGAAGACGGGGATCCTAGAGGCACCCAACTGCTTTGAGTGCAGGAATGGAAATAAGTCGATCATTTTCAAGTGTCATTTTCTCGACTTGTACGTAAGCTAGGTACTCAATTATTACTATTATTTTTTTTTTTTTTTTTGTAACTAATTGCTTAGGCTTTAATATATCGAAATATGAATTAACTTCAGTCTCACAATCTTCATTAATTATTGAATTAGTTAGTGTTTATATTTCAATGGACGACCCGGTATAAGAGACAGACTTACAACCTCAATTTATATAAAGAGACCCTCCATCTACTTTCATGATCCACCAAAGTTCTGATTGTACGAATATCTTAAAAAGTATTCATTTGATTCATGACTCTTTATCCATCTCCAATTTCAACTTTGTAATATAATCTCACAATTTCTAATATCATATTTCATTGTGACGATGAATATATGTAGGAACAATCAATCAAAACTATCCTTTGATCCCTACCTGTTTATTATGCGTACATGTATTTATACTTCAAAAATCAAAGTTCACAGTTTATTATGATCCTGTACAACGTCATATAATCAATTGTGTTATTCTTCTAGTATGAAAACTTACATAATGTATTTTGTATGATATCAATTTTCTACGATTCATCTTAACGATGGATAAATTAAGTTATTTTTTCTACCTTACTACACATCGAGGATAAGGGGTCCTTGGGGCCCTTTGATTAATATTTTAAACGCAACAAAAGGGAAAGGCTCGCTAAATTAGAAATTTAAAAAAATCATAAAACAAGAAATGAATTTTAGTCACAATATTATTTTGTTGTTTTAATTACGAGGTTTCATTACGGAACAAAACGACAGTTGAAACAATAATAAACAAGTTTTGTTTTTATCCCATGTCTGTAAGTGTACAAAAATGTCGAGGCTACAACAAAAAAGACAATGTGTGTTTTATTAATATGGCGACATTGTTATTTCTTAGAAGAAAATAAATTGTATATGATATACATCAGGGAGCCCTATCGATAGAGCTTTCTGTATACACGCTCGATGCTACATGCAAACATCTGCCTTATTCATTATAACAACTACATTGTTATTTCTTAGATCAAGATATGAATATGGTGAAGTTCAATTCTATTTCCTTCTTGGCGTTGATCCATTTTTGTTTGTTGTTAAATTAATATTGAATAGTGATTATTGAAAGCATGGAAAACATACTTCTTTCTAAGAATTGAAAACCTTTAGATCTCATCATACAATTCACTTAATAAGAGTCTCAATCTACTTTTTTCAGTTTCAATACATAGTGATAAACTTTACTTTATGAATATAGATTTTAAACTTAACATCATTAAAGGGATATCCCCCTACTACATTCAGAGTAGGTCTCAGGGCTGCGAAATCGGACTCAGAAAATGTGTACTGACTCCACTCGAACTACAAAAATTGTTATAATTTATGTAGCCAAAATTATTTATAATCTAAGGATTATTTTCTAAATGGTTATAAATTTTTGGTATAAAGTACTATTCATTTATGAAACTTATTCAGTTAACTAATAAGTAATAATCCAACGTGCACAATTCCCACCCACTTATAAATTGTAAATTATTATGATGAGAAGAGCGTAGCCACTAGTCATGTTAGTCCATTACTTAGTCTTGTAAATAGACAATATCATCAGAGTTACGAGTACAATCATTATTTTCCGAAACTTATGAATTTATGAGGAAACGATAGATTTTGATCCATTTCATTTCTTGTCCGTCTAGTTAAATATCTTATATTCTAAATATTTTCTTTATACCTGGGACAATTATTTACTATACATACCTAATAACTACCTATAGCTATAAATTAAATCTATATTTAAAGCATATGGACTCGAATGACTCAATTGTACTTATATTGGCTGTAAAACATATTATTTAAAAATAGGTTTTTGGAGTCAGAATCTATGGGATTCAAAATATTGGAATCGGATTTTATGGACTGACTCCGCAGCCCAGATAGGTCTTAACCATTGCGGGCAAAAAGAATTGCGTAGATCCCAAATTCCAACTTAGGTAGGGATTGGGATATTATTTAATAAATAAAGTCTGGGTCAATTTTAGCGTGAGTGGGTTCTGAAGCAAAGATTGATGTGTGAATGTTTTTTTATGTCCAAAAATTTGAATTTAATTTCTTATTAGAATTTCTTCTTTTTTGAAATGACCTGTTCTTCAATCAAGTACAGAGTCTTATATTAGTGTGAAACTATGGCCACCATATCATGACAAGTTCTGACTAAATCCCTAGATTACGTATTCTATGGATACAATTCCTTTTAACAATAAGAATAAAAACAGATATGAAGAAGTAATAATAACCTATAATATATCTTTGTCTCATAGACGACAAAAAGAGTCCAAGGATGAACTCAATTCATTTTTTACGAATAATATGTGAAAGAATATTAGATATACTCGAGTATTTATTTAGTCGTATGTTAGAGATTAGGTTGACATAGATAAGGAGAGGAGAAGGGAGGAGGGAATAAGGATCCTTTTTCTGTCCTCTATTTTTTTAAATCAATTTATCAAAAAGACTTCCCTATTTTCTTATTCTTTTTTTTTAGTTTTTTGTAACTTTGCTTTCTTGAAATATTTATATATTAGAGTGTCCCGTTCTTGGGTTGCTATCCCTTTTAAACAACCCGTACTGGAGAGCAATCCAAAAACTGTCTTTACCCATGTTGTGAGCAGCCTCTCAGACATTTTTTTAGTGTTACAGGTTAGAGATCCCCATTTTAGGTGGTTTTAATAACAGGAATTCGTGAAATGTGATTGTTATGTCGGGATCTCGGGATAATCCTGAAAAATCGTTACTTTTGCAACAAAAAAAAAGTGTGTTTATACAGTTAAATATGTTCTAACAGTTTGAAGCTCGTCAACTGAAAAAATTATTCATCCAAAAATGGTATTTTGGGCAAATTTGAAACAAAAATTTAGTCAGGGGAGAAGGGGTGTGTAAAAACCCTTCAATTATAACCCATGTAGTCACAGAAATAGTACTTGCAAATTACCACCTAAATTATAGAAAAACTTGCTGTACAATTTTTATTACTCATGAACCAAATAATAATCAAATATAATATATATGGTTCTACGACGTTTTTGCCAAAGGACAATTTTCCAAACGGACATTTATGTAACCCATTAGGGACATTTGTCAGAAAAGGGATATTTAATTTATTGATATATACAATTGTATATTTTAATTCAACTTTAATTTATTGTATGATAAATACCTATGGATGGACAAACAAGCATTACAACAGGCAAGTGAAGTGACCTTCCCATAGAGTTGGTCCAATAATTTTTGTCGTAATTAACCAAATTAGATGTTTACATGAAGTGTCGAAAAGATTTTGTCAATCCATGAGTACTTTCCAATATAAATAATCAATCATGTCGAATGATAATTAATTTATAACGGAAAAGTGATTAGCACTTCTTCCATTAGAATCGCTGTCGTGTTTGTATATAATATATAATATTTAAAGTACTACTCAGTAAAATTAGAACTACCTTGGAACCCTATACTACTTTGTTGTGTTTAAATAATGGTCATAAATGAATTTATTTTATTAATTATATTTTTCTGTAAAAGAACACTCATTAATTTACCTATAGGTCGAATATGGTTTATGTTTAAATTGAAATAAAATATATAATCGCATATCTATATCAATAAATTTAAAATCATATTTCTGCAAAATGTACCAAATGGTCCTTGGTAAAAATTCCGATTGGCAAATTGTCATTCGGCAAATGAGCCTTTGGCAAATGTCCGTTTGGCAAAGTACCCTTCTGCGAAATGTCATTTGGGGTATTGTCCTTCATCAACAATGTTTCCATACATCCATACATGGAAAAAAACAACGGAGGGATCAGACCCCCCCCCTCTGCCCAAATCGACCAGCGATGTCACTGCTTATAAATATTATAAGTATAATTTTTGACTCATATCATTACATTTAGTATGGTTCAAGGTGCTTAAAAATGGGTAATTTCGAACTAAAAAAATCCCATTTTTCCACAAAATCAAAATAATTTGTTATTTTTCTACATTAAAAATTACTTTAAAATATATCAAACTTTAGCAAGGTCATATTTTTTTATTGTCCCCGCCAGAAAATGTCTTTGTGCAGAGTTTAATCAATATTAAGTCGAAATCAGGACAGTCTAATGCATATATATTATGCCTTTTCAAGAGCCCACTATGAGTGAATGTCAAAGGCAAATATCCTATTTTTCCCAAATTAAAAAAGGTTTGTACCACTCCAAAAATAAACTAAGAGGCCTGAAACTTTGTAAAAATCGGGGCTGTCTTCAATGTATATACAATGTAGATATTTATATATTATATAAGTACTAAGGAAGTAAGTAAACGTTCTAATCTGTCTATAGATATATGGATAACAAATGATAGTTTGATAGTTTTGCTTTTTTGTGCTTACTTTTACATACATACCTGCAGAGTGTTTATAAAAACATCAGAATATAAGGTATACATTAGGGTGGCTCGAAAAACAGGATTTGAAAAATCCATCAATAGGAAATTTGTAATTGTATGAAAGACTATTTCAACCTAAATATTTAAAATAAAGTATCGACATACACTTGTTAGATTGAGGAGATACTCTTGTCCAAAATCCCTTGGTAATAAGCCAATGTGTCCCGACTATATAATTATCATTCAATGAATGACTGAATAACATCGACAACTGACCACTAAATACACTGAATAAATATAATTCTTGTCTCTTTATTGATGGAAGTTACATCTGCAAAAAAATATATAAATAAACATTATAGTTTATAATTAAATCCCTCAACTGCTTTAAGCATGGTGAACAGATAATTTACATTATAACATGCACGTTCTCTAAAAGATTGAGAACATACGTCCATAGGTATAAAACAATCATTAAAATAATCCTAAAAATGCAAATATTAATTATACAAAAAGTGAAACAAAGCCTATGGCTTCAATGGCAATAAAAAAAGACAACTATTGAACTTTTTAAACTGTCTATAGATGCCGCGTATCAGGCGACGTAGAAACTTCCTATTTTATTGTAACTTGAAGGGCAGTAGTTAATAAAATCCCCCGTATGTTTCCACGATAAACCATCGGGATCAGGGATTTGGATGGTGAATGCTGAATACATTGCAGGGGTCGTAATAAAAATAGCTCTCAGTTCTTCCTTTCTGACTGGTTCGCCTTCAGTTAACATCCCAGCTATTCTACTTTTATTACTCGAGAGAGCAAACTCCAAGACATGTGTATTTGTAGGAGCTTTGGCGTCATTTCATGTAACCTTGAACTTATCCCCGTAGTCCAGATATGTTTAGGGAAGTATATTCCTTCACAATATAAAGAGCAGGGTGGTCAGCAAATGTCTATTTATGCGTTAGTGACACAACAGTTAAAGATACAACTCCAAGGATTCAAGTCCCTTGAGTGACTACGTAATTTAGCCTGTTTTGTACTCTTTGAGCAACAAATAAGGTTCATGAAGAGACCAAGAAGTACCTTCAGATCTCTCTATTTCAATTTTAGGTTGATCCAACTCTACTGAACTTTAGAGTTTTCCTCACTTACGTTTCTCATTTCTTTCTTCGTGCTCTTCTACGATCCCACCTCTGAGTGCCTCCCCCAATCCTCTCAGTGAATTTGACTCAACACATCCAACCGCCTCTTCTTTTGACACATCCTGGCTTATGACGAAGCAGAAATCACTTCTCTTCCCTAATTTTATCTTGTGCTTGTTCGTCCATCCATGAGTCTTTTACAATATAAATAATCCATCAATTGACAGTCCAATGTTAATTTATGGCGGATATTTATGTGATTAATACTTCTTCTATTCAAATTGCTGTCGTTTTTGTTCATAATATAGATAATTATGGGGAATTGTTCACAGCTCAGCAAGAGCTAATTCAACCAATCAACGTTCAAACTAATGATTGAGGGAAAAGAAATAGAGCCATTGACAACTGAAAACAACCTAAACAGTATATTTTTGTGTCAGTGAAGTAATGCCGTAGTTTACAGCAACACGCTTAAACCAGATGACTGTTAGACTAGGTTGGACTGTATATCAAAAAATAATGAGCTGTTAATTCATATTAATATAATACTTAAAGCTTAAAATATTAAATAACAACATGAATAATTGCAATGACTACGTATACGTATTATTGTGGATCAAGTTAAGTAGAAAATATTTCTATATGTAATAAATTCATTTCTATAGTGATAAAAATCGTCTGTTAAAAAAAGAAACAGAAAATCAACATTGTAACCCTGACAATTTGTAGAAATTTTTGGGAGGCGAGCAGCTTAGCTGTCATGACATTTCATTTGATCAGCTGTGACAAGGAAGGAGGGGGAGAAGGAAATAAACAAGGATATTGGCAAGAATGACTCCGATGTCAATCCTCAATTCTGCTCTGAGTCCAACAACGACTCACAGTTTTAACTCCAAGGTCTTTTTATGAACACATAAGAATGATCAGTCAGGTTTGGAATATAACTGAATGTAGTAAGAAAATAAGTTTAGTACTCATGTGTGGTTAAATAATAATGACAACAGCTGACGAAAAGAAAATTCATTCTTATGATTACCAATTCCAAAATAACGGCCCAGCTAAAAAAATACATACCATTTACATCACTTCATATGTATACGGGTCTTTCCACGAGGAAACGGATTTGAGTGAAATTTTGTATGTGGTATCATTGGTAGTAGTCAACTCAAAAATGAAATATTGTGTCCTTTACTCAATCAAACTAGGCTTGATGTAAAAAAGTACCAAAAAGAAAGAGATTTCAATTTGTTACCTTTCCTCTAAAAAAGAAACTGTAAAAAAGGCTCAAAATCAATTGGTAATAAGCCAATTGTTCCAAGCTACGGAATTATTATTTATTCACTAATTGATGGAAATTGTACATAAATTAACATGAGTTTTTTTATAATTCAACCAATCAACGTTTACAACACTTATTAGGGGGGGGAAAGCAGAAACATGGATAGGTGACGACAAAATACATTGTAAATTTTTGTGTTAGCGAGGCAGCGCCGTAGTTTACACGTTTAAATCATGTGATCGTTTGAGCAAGTTTTGTCTTTAGGTATATCAAAACATAACAAGCTGTTAATTATAGTGATAATTGATATTAATATTATACTAAAAGCTTTAAATATTAATATGTACAATGAATAAAAATTTGTAATATAGAAGTTCCAGATAAAGAAATTATATTTCAATATCTGATGAATAAATATATATACGGGGTACATGGAAAATTGCCCTTGGGGGCAAATAACAACTAAGACACAGGTATATTTTGCTTTTTACTTTTTATTTTCCACATTTTTTTTTTTTTTTTTTGAAAAATCCTAAATACTATAGTAAAACTAATCTCCCTCATGAATTCGGGAATGAAAATAAAGATCAAATTATTTTTTGTCAAAGGTTATAGATAAATATGAACTTGAATCATCCTCCATTCTTTTCAATCAAATGCTTTTAAAAGTGCAAAAAAAATAATGCAATTAGAAGCTTAATATTCTAAATTAAGCCTTTTAATGAGACACTTTTTTAAGGGGAGAGGAGCTCAAAAAAGAGGCTAGCGACCCCACTGGTGCTGACAATGGTGCTGATGCCATAACTTGGATCCGTAGAGAGCATGAATTGTACAGACGTGTATCTCCGATATCGCTCATTGAACATTGTATTACTTTTAGACATGATAAAAGGCTTCTATTGTTCTTGGGAGTGGTACACAACCGGCCAACTAGTCGATAGTCTGTTACAAAAAAAAGAGAAAATCGGTTTTCATCAATCAAAAGTGGAATTATGTCGTCTTTTCTGGGGCGGCAATTTTATCGTTCCACCCTTTACTAGCGGATGTAGAAAAAGTGATGAGACCTTCTAGAAAATACAGTTTTGAATAGATGTTGTTGATTAAATCTTAAAGTTCTGATTATTTTTGAATAGCTTAGATTCTAAGCCTTTGATTGTTGTTAACAAAAATTATATAGATGTCGCTATGGTGAAAGTAGAGCCATCCTACGCAATTTAATCCGCGTTGGGAGGACCAACACGGACATCATAAGGCCTTAGACATTAGCAAGTCAACAGTTTGTCGGGTCAGAAATCGTTTGGCTGATGGTGACAACCTTAAGGCAACCCCAGGAATGGAAGACCCTTCAAAGTGAAGTATGAAGACATTATGGAGGCATTTAAAGTTAACCCAACGATGAAAATGTCAGAGTACACCAAGAAGGAAAAGGTGCAGTGTCTACTGTGGACAAGGCCATCCGAAAGTCTGGATGAAGATTGCTTAAAAGAATTCAGAGGCCACTCCTTTCCCAGCGTCAAAAAGAACTCCGTCATCAGCGATTTAACAATTATTGAATTATCTGAAGCAAAACAGCAACCGAGAAACTTTTTTGTCAGATGAAAAGACCTTTTCCGTTGATCCCGTCTACAACAAGCAAAATGATTGGTGGTAGGCATTGGCAAGGCTGACAACAGCATCAAAAGAGCCACCAATGCCAAACATCAAGGAAAAATACCTCCAATTTGGTGTCCTGTTAGGTACCGGTTACCTGCAGCCGACTACTTGATGATGTTGAAAGAAAATGTGGTCTCATAGATCACTAAGACCATGAATAAGTCCAATAAGGCCACGTACGTACTTTAACAGGACGGGGCTCCTACGGAGTGGGATTTGTACAGGTTTATTTCCTGCAATAGCAGCTAGAAGCGAATTTAATAAAACGTCATAACAGCTATTTTGCTCTCATATCAAACATTCTTTAAACTGTCATGGCGACCATATTAATTTTTGGGTTAGAAAAATACAAAAATATACACGCAGGTCATATTTTTTACAACTTTAGGGGTCTCGTCTTTACGATAGAGTGAATGGAGTTATAGTCGTCCTCACAGAAGATATCATATCTAAACAAAAAAATTGTTTAGCAATACACAACTTTTCCCAATACTCTGCTTTCAAATTTCGAAAAATTGATCAAACCCCTTCAAAACAACCCACCCTAGAAAAAATATAACTTCATTTCTTGAAGAGAGGGAGAAAAAAAAAAGAGTTACATTCTTTTTCTTAACAAAAAAAAGAAAGAAAAGAAAAGAAGATTTATGTTGACAATCTAAAAGAACATTCCCCAATTTTAATTTACATTTTTTCACTTTGTTTCAATGTAAAAAATACATAAATATATTTTTGTCAACAAAACTACACACTCATTTGTTTCAAGTAATTGAGAGAGATTGAACATACAATAGTGACAATGATGTAGACCAAGGATGTTCAACCTTTTAATAATCTGGGCCACATTCCCACTTGAAATATTTTATTGGACCACAGAACCTAATAAATTAAATTACACAAAAAATCCCTTCATAAAACAAAACTACTAAATCCTTATTTATTTCAAATTTAGGCGGAATATAAAAAAAGGCTAATTTAATTTTTCAAGACCAAACTGCTCCAAGAAAAGACCAATCTGGGAATCCTGGTCAGGAGTGCCCACAAGCTTATATATTTCTGGCTCTTTTGAATTTTTTGAAACAATTAAAATTTTTGTTCAGCTGCATAATTTCATTGAATGACCTTTTTTCAAAAATTGCCCCGTCCTTTTGGCATTGATTGAGCACCCCACCCCTCCGTTCTTTTTATCCCCTAGGATTTCACTCCCCAAGCCATCTATTCCCTCAACCATCTTCCAACAACCATCCTAAAATAATTATTTATTAAAATTAATGACATAGGTTAGTGATGTGTCGGACTTATTTTGACGTCATCACTTATAACTACAATTTATTTCAGTTTTATTATTATTTTATAAGGGATCTGAAAAGCCTCCAATTCAATCAATGCTAAAAGCAATATTTTTTTATTTAAAAATCATGTTTTCTAACATAATGTTTGAAGGAGAGCAGCTTAGCTGTAATGACGTTTCATTAGATCAGCTTCAACCAAATATGCAAGCAAGGAAATATACATTAACTACGCGCCCATTCTAACAAGCCAAAGGAGGAATGGACTTGAATGTCGACTCTCAATTCTACTCCAACTCCAACAAGTTCTTAGACTTATAACTCCCAAACAAATCATCAGTGTTACTCTTAGTGTTTCATGAGCACAACCACAAGTTATTACTTTATACTTAGTTGTCCTCTCCTCAAGAATGAAATAATCATCAAAACAGCTTTGGAAAATTAAAATAAAATCTTTCAGATTACCAACTACAAATAGTTGCTCCCCTCTAAGTAGGACATATTATATTCACCTCTCCCTGGGGCGTTCTCAGGGGTGGTCTGGAGGAGCTGTAGAAAATATAAGGAATTTTTGATTTTTACTATAAATTTTTGGGTCATTTCATTTTTGAAATTTTTTTGCAAAATATTAAATTTTTCTCAAAAAGCTTAATATTAGAAACTTCAGATATTAATCTAAAGATTTAAAGATAAAATCTATATTTTGTGAATAGATATCGATGATTTTTGAAATGTTAACAGAAAAATATATATATTTAAAATGTATCTATTAAAATTTTTTTGTGAATCTCGTTTTAAAAAAATTCCAAAAACCATGCCCCCCCCCAAAAAAAAAAAACAATATATATATATCCTGCGGATGCCCTTGTCTGCTCATGCCAAATGACTTCTGATTTGTGCGTCATATTTAATTTTACACCCACTAAATAGACAAAATACTCAATCTGACTCGCCCACATGTTTCAAAACTATTGTTTTAACCTCAATTTACTTGCTAACATATATACTGTCAATTCATATTTTGTTTTTTTAGGTATTATTCGACATCATCACGTCAATCAATGTGTAATCATAATGATGTAACAAACCGCATTCCTTTTCATGACGTATGAAGTATTTTTTTAAACAAAAACTTGTCAATTTCTGTTTTGTTTCTATGAGTTGTAATGACAGTTTCATAAATCAGATGATAGCTACACAATTCTTCCCAACTATGGAACTTTTATTCAATAATTGATGGGAACTTTACAGAGCTCAACAAGAGTAATTTATTTAAATTCAACCAATCAACGTTCAGAACACTGCTTTAAAGGTCAAAAGAAGCAGGATAATAAAAAAAACTGACATAAAAATACAATGTAAATTATTATATTTGTGAGGTGACGATAGGCAAAGCCATAAACCAAAGTCGTGAAACGAACACCATACAATCAATATTTGTACAAATATAGTACACATTTTTGTCCGCTAGGTGCTTTGAGTAACATTATATATGTCTCTATAACTGACTATCATCAATGATGCAGAAAATATGTTCTTTAAAGCAAAGTGTATTTCTAGTAGGCAATCGGAACAGGTTTGTTTTAGTTTTCAAAGCTGATGTCATTATTGTTTAACTCTTTAACGGAACGTCAAAGTATGAAATAATAACTTTATAAAGGACTGGTATTACCCATAAGAGTCACATTAGCCAGAGATGGTAACAGCTTGTCACGTTTTAAAGTCAAAAACAATGAAAAGTAGCGTGATTATGTTGGCTTTAATATACTAGGTATGCGCCTATGATATGAGGTGCCAAGATGTCGCCAGTTAGACATTATTAAACGGTCAAAAATCTAAATACCTATTTCTACATGCATCAACAATATTTAATTGATGGTTTGTATAGTTTCATTCAACAACACACTTTTTTCGCTCGTGAAATTCTCTAATTTTGTACCTACAAACTAATACGTGCGAACATCATTCATTTTCTGTTACCAATTGAAGAAAAACGCTTAACAAGCCCATCAAATGCTTGTGGACATGCTCTAAGCAGAACACAGTGCTCCAGGTAGGTTGAAAAATTCCAAAGTGGTGATTTTGACATGAGAAATAAAGACCGCGGTCTGCCACTGAGAGTTTGAAGACACCGAATTGCAAGCATTGCTCGATGAAGATAATGGTCAAACGTAAGAACAGCTCGCAAAACAATTGAAAAACGTATAAAAATAATGGGTGTCACATGAACTGAATGAAAGGCAGAAATAAAACCGAAAAATCACTTTTGAAATACTGCTCGCTCGGTACAAAAGGGAGTCGGTTGTTTTTGCATCGAATCATAACTGGTGATGAAAAGTGGGTCTAATTCAGGAATCAAAAATAAAAAAGCTAAAATGTTGATATTGGCGGTAAGACCAGATCGCTTCAGAATGAAGACAATGCTGTGTGTGTTCTGGGACTAGGTGGTGTCATATGATATGACATTTTACAACTCGGTCAAACCGGTAATGGTGATCGCTAACAACAGCAATTGGCCGATTTGAACCATGCTATACGCCAAAAACGCCGAAAATATGAAGCCAGCCAACACAAGGTAATTTTCCTTGATGCCAAAGCGTCACCGCATCGCTCTATAGACACCCGCCATCTTGTTGAATCGTATAACTGGGAACCTCTTGCTCTGTGGCTTACTCACCAGACCTGGCGCCTTCCGATTATCACTTGTTGCATCGATGGGCCATGTACTCAATGATTTACGCTTTGATTCTCACGCTGAAGCCAATTTTTTTTTTTTTTGGAAAGGCATCCATAAATTGCCTGGAAGAATGGGGAAATGTGTGCCTAGAGAAGGCGCATACTTTGAAAATTAAATTTGTAACCATTTTCCATAATAAACGTTCCTTTAAAAAAAATAAAGTATCATTTCATAGGGAGATACCTAGTAATATCATCATTTTTATTAAACTGTCCAGGTCAAGAAGCACAGTTTTAGGTAAACAAAACGTCGGCTTTGTGTACATAGATGCAAGCCCAAAACGGATAAATTGCAGCTGGTGTGACAAAACTTCATGACAGCTAAACTGCTTTCATCCCAAAAATTCTTCAAATTGTCAGGTTTACGTATTTTTTAGTTTCTTTTATTTTAAAATACCAATAGAACAAGAACGACGTTACATTGCCAACACAAAAAATTACATAGTATTTTGCTTTCAGCTGTCGATGTTACCGCTTCTTTTATCCTTATCTGTGTTCTTAGCAGTGATTGGTTGAATTATAGTCCGCTATTATTCACTTGTGTACAATTCCCAACAATAATTGTGTAATAATTCCCTATTTGGAAGAATTGGCCCACTACCAACTAATGTTGGGCCTTTTTTCATGGTTCCTTTATGGATGAAATGTTGCGTGATACAATAAAATTAACGTCAAACTAAGAAGTGCGTTTCGTCACTGTGCTTCAAGTTTTAAGTTTTATTTTCCTTTTTTCAGTGTTTTAAACGTTTCGAACAATCTTAATTAACTCTTTTTAAGGTGGAAACAATTGTTGTATAATAACTTTTGAGTTGCAACTAACTGATTTTGGCAATTCCCCCCCCCCCAAGTTATTTCTAGAGGAAGAAAGGTTGCGAGAACTTTCAATTAATATTGTTTATTTGACGCCTTTACGATGAATGCTGATAGAAAATGGTAAATGAATATTTACCCTATATTTCATTTGAATGATGACAGATTCAATCACAATAGTAGAAAATAACAATAACAGATTAACAATTCATCGATTGCTCCCAGCTCAATGAATCAGCTTCTACTTTTCGCCCTAGTGCCTCCCCCTCTCTATACGTAAATCACTTCTTTTCATGAGAATCCCCCTCTTAATGAGCCGAGGGAAATAAATTCCACTTTTGATTGAGGTATGTTACATTGTTACATGCTTTACGTATTAAACATTTCTTCCTTATATGACACCATTTTCAACATATTTTTACTAAGTACCTTCAACTTTTAGCAAATTATCATAGGAATTTCACGTTTTCTATGCTTTTTTAATAATTTTATAATTAGGATGGAACCAAAATGGTTTGATTCGCTCTAAATCGATTATCTTTAAAACCAGCATTCAGTTCTGTCACTATGAATACAACTTATATTTCACTGCCTTACAAAAGTTTATTTTTAAATATACCCAGGAACTGTGACTACAGAAGGGTATAATACAAACATATATGTTATATAAATTAGGGATTCTCAATCAGTGTGCCGCGGAGAAAGTGGTACAAGATTATTTTATAATTATTATTTAGGAACGTAAGCAGGTCAAACGTAACTGAGGTAAGATGGCAACTTCTGTAAAAATATTAGCCTTTTGAAGGAAGCTAAATATATTCTCCCTATATTATAAAAAATATTCAGTCTCTTCTATCAAAGCTGGAAACTTGGATTCTAGTCGCACTTAATCGAAATTTTGATTAAAATCCGGAAAAATCGATTATTATTATTATTTTTGCAAATAACATTTGAATAATCAAGATTGTTATTTTGAGCGTTTTGAAACTTCAAGATGTAATAACTTGATCAATGATTGTGATGTAGACCGGACATTTTTTTATTAACACAAGTCTTTGTTTCTTAAAACCTAAGCTTTCAGCTTGGTAAGAATGTTCCCTTCCTCGGTTAAAAGACACAAACTCAAACTAATAACAGCACATAATCCGTATTATTTGCATACATAAAGGGAAACTACTCCTGCCCCAAAATTCAATGGGAATTCTTATTCAAGCACCTATGATTATACTATTTCCCCCTTTTGGTCATATCGGAGCATAGCTACTTAGAGTCGAACTACTCAGGATCAATCAACACTATTCAGGCGAGTCCCCAATGGGGGATAGAGGGGCTGAATATAGGCATTTTTATATTGGTTAGTAGAAATAAAAACAATTATGTGAAAACAGAAGTAAAGAATTTGTATTAAGGATTTCTTTACTTTAAAAAAATCCTTTTATTAAATTCTGAATCGGAGAAACAGATATAATTTTATATTTTTTTTCAAAAAATTATAATGCCCCAATAACAATATATGTATAATCCTGCGAAGGTGAATGCCATTATGAAGAATTGTTTAATGGGTGACGTCATTATTAACCTAAAGGACTGATCAAAAAGTGTGTATATTCCACTGAAAGTGGGGACATTCCCTAGGAACATGCAGCCAGAGACACAACATCAAAAACAGGGACGCCAGTTGCCCTACTATTATTGAAAATAAATTTCAGATGGGAACATTTCCTTGGCAAGAGACACAACTTTAAAAACGGGGACGTCATTTCCCATACTATTATTCAAAAAAATTCTGAAAATAAACCTCTATATTGAAGCTGCAAGCCCATGCTTTTCAATTTATTTGACAAACCAATATCAAGCTTTTCAAGATTTTTAACAAGCTCTTCATAACCTAAGTCCCAAAGCGACAATATATAAAGGATAGATAGCAAGGAAATTCTACACTTGTGTTTTTTTTTTCATTATCAAGAGAAGATGGAAAATTTAATGACGTCACTGCTGAGACACATAGCTCTCTGTCCTATATAATTGTAAAGTAATCATTTTAAAATCCAGACTTAATTCATTGTAAAGCAACACAAATTAAATAAATAAATATAATTAAAATTCCTTTATAGTAGAAAATGGTAAACTTAGAACCATGCCAAAAAGTATACAAAACAAAAATATTTAACTTATATTGACATTGATATCTATGAAAGTAAATCCTTTCCAATACTTATTTCGATTGTTATGAAACTTGACGATATCCCTGTTTGATACTTATAGAATATCAATGTCAGAGCTAATTATTTACAATGACTAACATTAATTTGAATATTAATAATAATCAACTCTCTGTATTTAAGCTTATATTAATATGCTTGATGTATATTATCTAATTTGCCATTTTATTACATAATATAAAAGAACAGCAATAAGTAAAAATTAGAGCATACATATTTTTTTTACATAAATAATAAATATTAATTTGTAAATTGACGAATTTGTCTAAGTTTTTTCAGATTAGTACGCGTGTTCTTCAGTTTGAGTTTTGTATTAAGGTTATTTACTCCAATTCTTGGTCTTGTTTTATTTATAACTTTCCGATTGTTTCAAAAAAATTCCAAAACCCAGACCTTCCAAAAATATAATCCTGCGGACGCTCCTGTGGATTCAGATCCAACTTCTGAAAGCTATGAAAATGAGAGGGGTTAATTTCCTCCTCGACATAGACAACCATTTTCATTTATATATGTACATACAATGTACATATTTAGATTATATCTTTGTAGTGGAAATAAGTGAGAGAAAAAATCCGCTTCAAAAAACTTAAAACACCCTTTTCAACAACAACAAAGGAATCCTTTAAATCTCCAACCAAGAGGAAAATAATAGTGATGATGATGATCTGTGAATATAAATATATTTATAGAATGAGTTTGAGTCATGGTCGTATTAACAGTTGGATTGACAACTGAAAAATTAGTGTTTTGTCGACTCGAACAATAATGGACTCCCTTCCAAACAAATCAGAGGGGGAGTGGATTGTCAAATTCGTACAGCCGAAAGTCAGCTTCCTATTTGATTTAGTCGGTTTCGTGATTTTTTATAACAAACCTGCATTAAAATATTTAAAGCTTCTTGGCTCAGAAGTCCCTGAATGATTTTCTAACCAATCACGATTGATAATGAGGTTTTTCTCATCTTTGAAGAAACAGGTGAAAAAAAAATCGATTCAATTCACCAAAAAATACCTATTAATCTCCTTCAAAGACAATTCAGTCAAATAAACGACACACACTAAATCAATATGGAAATGAAAATAAAAAAAACATCCTGTACAGAATACGACGTCAAATCGTGGACTTTATGATAACAAACAAATACGATAAACTTTTCCAAAAAAGGAAAAGGACTACAACATTTAAGCTTCATCAAAGGCTTCTTTATTTGTCAAAATGACTTCCTTTGACTGCTACCATGGCCTCCAACCTGGGCCTAAAGGTGCTGCAGCACTTTCTGATGAAGGTCTCAGACATGACCGCTCAATGATGCTCGACAGAGGCTTTGACTTTATCCAAATAATGGGTTTGGGGGCAGTCCACCTGACCTATTAATTATGGTTGGCCTTGGTTGTGGTTGAAAACAGTTACAGATGTTGTCGTACCAAATCCTTCACCTACTCCCTCATAGTCCAATCACTGACATTTTGAGCCTTGACATGCTAAGTCGATGAAAAAGCATGTCGAGTCTCAAAACTAGGGGCTAAAGACTCTGGCGATCGCAGTGACCACGTCCTTCATTATCACGGTTTTTTGGCGTCTACCACTGCCAGGGTTCCTCTCAAGGCTCTGGCCTGAATCTATTACACTTTTAATTTTGTAAACAAGACTCTGAGAGCAGCAAAAGACCTTCGTGATCTCCTTGACACTCACTTGGGCGTAGAGCAAAAAAAAAACTCTTTGCCTTTTCGCATCTTTGCTGACAACTGTTGATTTTTTTGTAAAGCGCAATAAGTATGCCTTTATTTACAATTCTGAGAAACAAAAGCAAACAATCATATTAACTGAATATAACACATTCCTTACACATACTGATATGCGTTAATGAAGAAACATTAATTAGAAAAATGACCATAAATATCACGGATTTTTTTCTTTTTTTCTTCCATACAATTATCCATAAGTCCGAATTATCGACCATTGTCGGAAAATTTAGCTAAAACGTCGAGTTCTTTATCTATTACACCTTCCTAATTTGTTGGTATGGTTTTCTTGTTACATCTGCAAGAATATGTTATAACCTGCACTTTACTGATGATGGCCTCCACCTTAAAAGCCCTGGGAAGATTCGGATCGGTGGCCACTACCTAATCAGTTTCTGACGTCGAGACTTGTAGTTTTTCTTTTAATTTTACTTGACACATCCTTACCAAAGGATTCACCCTATTACACTCATAGAAAACCTGTGCTGACGTTTATATTTTCTCACTACAGGATGTGCAGTTCATACTCTTATTCTCGTTATTCGACTCATTCGTATAAATTGATGGGACAGAGATTCTGTAGAGGAGATATTTTTGCTTTGATGAAGTAAAAGGGTTTTGAAATAGTATTTTTGTATCGAAGTCAACCCCTCAGGATACCTAGTCTGGCCAACGGTTTGGTTACCAGCTTTTCCGCTGAGGTTTCTCTCCGACCTAGTAGTTCAGTTCTTATTCTTTTATTGTCTTCATTGTTGATTTGTGAAAGTTTTTTTTTATTGTATAAAAAAAACTGGAGAATTACTTTAAAAAATGCAAACGTAGTAATTTTAAAAAATTTACCCTAAATTAATCAAGATTAATTTAAAATCTAGTTCACGATTTTACCATCACATGTTAGTCGTTTTATACTACAATTTAGTAACGAATCTCAGGATCTACCAGTTCCTTAGAAAAATATTACCTCATTCGTCTTAATAAAGGGGAAAAATCGCCACTATACATAGTACACGAAAATTAGGTGAGTCTACTCTGCGACAGTTTGAAAGCAATATCAGAAAAAAATATTGTGGCACATTAAGTAACTTGGCCTTAAAAATTGCGAAGCGAAAGCTTTTTAATACTGAACTCAAGAAAAGCCTTAATGCAATGGGCATAATAACAATATTATCGACGGGAAATGAGCTCAAAAGAAATATCAGGACTCAATCAAAATATTCAAAGACTTTGATTTTACAACAAATACTTGAAATTAGTGTTATTTCGGTTCTTAACAAAGATAAAATCGATCCCTTGTAACGTCATTGAGGATGTGTTTCTTTTTTTAAATTATTTCATTATAAGAATAAATTATACAAGTAAGAAAAAATATAGTTAAGGCCAGGTTCCCAGGACGGAAAGTCATAAGAACCGATAGGACGGGTCTTGATCGAAGGACCAACACAACTTTATTTTTATTGAATATAAATTAACGTGTCAAAAACCACTTTACCGAATGTCATTTTGCAGAATGTAATCTTTGCCAAACCAAGAACTTTGCCCAATGATCACTTTGCCGAACGGACAATTTTTGCCGGAAAAAGTATGGAATATATTTAATGATGATTTAAGCTACAGTACTATAATATTTTGTTTCCCATTCATATGGCACCAATTTTTATAGATAAAACCAAAAAAATAGTAATTATTTTATATCGTCAGGTGTGTCCCTGATATAGATGCAAATACTTTATAAAAAGATATACGTTATAATAGTTAGATAATATATGTATCCTTTTATAAAGTAGAGATATATATGATAATTAATATATTATGTTGATATATAAATGTTGGTTTGGATAAACTATAAATATGTATATCGATTAAAAATATAAAATGATTGATTTAACTTAAGAAACTAGACTGGAAATATGAGTATACCTTGAGCTGATATATATATATTTTTTATTTTTTCCTAAAGCTTTGGTATGAAACAACATCATGTATGAATTGGCATTGAATCTCAATTCACAAGCATGGATTGATCGACTCCTTCACCTTTCTTCTTGAAACATTTTTTATTTTTCTAATTTATATATAAGAAAAGCTGTTGTAGTAATTTTTGTTATAATGGTTCTAATGGAAGTTTGTCCCAACTTTTAAAACACCCTCATAATTAAATTTATCAATAATTAATTAATCAACACTTCATCAATACAATATGCGGCAAATATTTAAAGATTTGATCTTTTAAAATGTGTGTATCATGAATAGGAATCATAATTATCTATAGTGATGTTAAACGTGTGTATTTTTTAGCTTACCTTCAAAGAAGTCTTCCTGTTGCCAGGGTTAACATCATCAAATATATTTATCTTTTTGTTCGGAAAAAAAGCCTTTCGGCAACAAGGTTTTCGACAAAGTGTCCTAGAACCATGAATAAATACATGGGCATGTGGACACTGTACATCAGCGTGTAGGTCTTTAATTTTTCCCTTTACTAATGTATGGGTTCTGTTCGACTCTTCGAGCCATCCCTACTAGGAACTCCATAGGAACGTCATCATGTGTAGAAGATACAGAAAACATTCACAGTTGATCACAATGAGGGGTGTATGTAAATTTAATTAACGTATCCAAAGATCCATTCACTCAAGGAATTTTTATTTTTTCAAAATGAGTTTAAATTAGTTTTTTTCCTCTTTATTATTATTGTCGAAATGCTGTTGATTAATATTTTTTGAAGCATGGAATCACTTTCTCATTGTATGAAACTCCCTCTTTCCATAATATATGGATTTAAATCCATTCGGTTGATGAAAGAGAGGTAGGGGGATATGAGTGGAGTTACCAGTACATCATAGACATAGTACACAGTGGCTAGAGGATTTACATAAGAAAGAAACGAAGGAATTCACTTACATTGTGTCTCTTTAATAATTTATGGATGTAAATAAATAAGTAAGTCTAGCAAGTAAACAAAATCACATCACTTTGTTCTTGCTATTGTATTATACTGTGTATTTGAAATACATCTCGCAACCTTTCCTCCTCCCAAAGGAACCAAAGAAGAAATGCTCCAAATTAGCTGGGTATTAGTTCGCCAATTACTAGAGTTGTGATAAAATAAATAAAAGAGAAGTTTTTATTTTCTAAAGTGTTGTCATTATTCTGTCATTCTTGAATAGAGAGAATCTATATATAAATTGTAATGCGGGGTGTGTGCACTCCTGAATGACAGCGAGTAACACTGAGGTTTTGTTGGGGAGTTATCAGCTTAGGGCCATGTTGGATGCAGAGTATAATTGACAATCGACATCGGAGTAATTGAAGCCTAATAATTTCATTGTTAGACACGGAGTGTTTATTTTCTTTCTTGGGGAGGGGTATTATTATTTAATTTGTAATTTTGCTTTAAATAAAATATTACCAAGCAATATTATCATACAGTATCCAATAGAATACGAGTACTATGTAGGAGTTTAATATTATGAAATGCATATATGTAATTCATTTTAAAAGTTTTAGAGAAATAATATAACAATGATATTAAGTAGTTGGACGTATATGGATAACTAACAGATGATTTCAGTAAAGGTAAGGACGGGACCTACTAATAAAGGGAAAAGAAGAGAAAAAAATCGACAGCTGACGACAAAATACAGTGATAAATTTTATGTTAGTGAAGTGTAGTGATTATTTAATTTTTTGGGGACTGAACTTAAAATCTCTTCTGCTTGTAGTAATTTCTCTACATACAAACATTTAATATAGCTTCTCAGCAGGGAATTAGAACTGCTACGACTGATATTAAAAAATTTACACACATACATATAACATTCAGTGTACAATAATGTATATTATATGTACATATATTTTCATACCTATTATTAATATATGTATACAAGTCTATGGTAAATGTCATATCTCAAGAAAGCACAATAGGAAAGAGATTTATTTATCCTTTACGCCATGTTTCTATAAACATATACCTATATTGTAATATGTATATAGAATTTTATTTCTATACCACTTATCGTTCAACTCACCTGACTAATACCTAGATGAGTTATTAATTCATTGTTACATCTGTCAACTGCGTTGACGGAGTTTATGTTTTCCCCACACCTTCTTTGTTTGTCAGTTTATATGCATGATTACCGAAAAAGTTACAAAGTGAAGATGGTAAAGCATTAGAGGAATGTTATATACAGGGCTTAAATATGAAATCCACGACCTCTTATGTTACCCTGGAACCAAATGTCGTCGTCTTATCAATTTTATTTTAACTTCCTTCAGTATAATTTCATCACGATTAAACAACTATACTCGGAGCTGCCGGAGATTCAATTCACAGAGAAGGAACGAAGATGCACCGTAGTTTTATGCCTATTTAATAATCAAGGACAAATCAGCTACCATGACATTTGTAACACCACAGGGCTGACAATGCATTACATCCAGGAGATCAGATAAAAACTGGTGGATGCAAAGAATTCCCGGAGGACTATATTGAAGAGGTCACAGGAAGACTCTAGGAAGGTCAGGAACGTAGAGTTCATCGAAAAAGTGAGTACTGTCATAGACTGGGCCCTGATGATGTCCTTCTTCTCTATTGGAAAGGAAGTTGAAGTCAGTGACAAGATAGTTAGGTCATGTGTTAACGACAATTTCAAACGCCAGTCTTACAAAATGCAAACCGACAAGGTCTTGACCTCCCCAGCAGCCCCGATCTTAATCCGATGGATTATTTTATCTAGGACTACCTTGAAGCATACACTGATAGACATCTCCACATAACTAAGGCAAGTCTGTTGGACGCAGTCAAGGAATATTTTGTATCCATAACCAGGGACCTCGTCCTCAAGGCCTTCTCCCGCTTCAAAGACCGTATCGAGGAGGATGGTAATGTTTGGACAATAGATATACTTCTCTACTAGTGTCGTTTTGGTCCTTATTTAGGAACGAAAACAGGGTCTAGTCCAGCCCCATTTGTCGGTCCTTAAAGAATATTAAATCGATCCTTCGTGACGTCATTGAGGTTGTTTCGTCCTTTTTTTATTACTCTAGTATAATATAATTATGTTCGTTTTATCATGAAAAAATTGTGCAATGTTTTAAAACATATCTCATATATCTTATTTGGGTTTTATGAAAAATTCCAAAGCCCGACAGTTAAATGCCGATCCTAATACAGGACTGGCTCGTAAAATATGGACCAATACAACATTATGATCAACCCATACGATGAAATTGAACAAATTGATGTCGTTTTACAAGAAGAATTGATCAAAATACGCTGTAACTAAGAGCTTAATGTGCAATTCAGAAAGGGGTATCTGTAGTTTTGGCTTCAAAAATAAGTTTTTGTCGTGTATTTTTATTTATTGGCTATTCAAGAAAGTGATTTATAGTTTTTTCCAATCTTCATACGAAAAAACAAAATCAATTACAAATCATTGAACATAGAGACTTGAGATTAAACCTAACTAATTTGAGTTCAAATGGTAAGCAATTGTTATCAAGGCATCAAACTCGCCATTCCCACTAATGATTCAATCAATTATTTATTTTTTGTAATTATATATCGGTAATAATCTTCCTAAAACATTTAAAGTTAATTATTTCAAGAAAATTCAATATGAGTTATAGGGAAGACACCAAATTGTTAAGCAGTCTAAATGCTAAAAAACTCTAGAATAAACAGACAGGCAACTGATACTATTATTATTTTACATGCACTGAGATGAAGTTTTTGTTTACGTCTCTAGTCATGACAGCTAAGCTGTTTTGACTAGAGATGTAAACAAAAACCTACAAGTTTTAAATGGGAAATATACAGTGCTTGGACTAAGATTAATGGCATAATTTTTTAAGAGGCCATTTAACTTTGAGAGGTCAAGGTAGCACAAAACGTTAAGAATACATCATCGACCATAACTTTGAATCCTATTGAAGTACAGAGCTCAAATTGGTATCCTTATTTAAGTTGAATAAAGATCTTTCAATAAGCAAGACATTCAATTCTGGAAAAATGACCGTAGGTGGAGGTTTGCCCTCTATCAAGTACCCCTAGTAAAATAATGCATTTGAAGACGAAGAAATGACAACTTGTACAGACATTGCAAATTGTACACATCATCCACGGTGGGGATTTTAAATCCGGAACAAGTTTAGACCTAAATAAATATATGTGCTTATCAGATTCAGCTGACAAAAACTGTATTAAAAAATACAAAATCCTTGCGATGTCCTCAAAATACGAACGGAGTGCAGCCAATAATTGTGTGCCTATGTTCCGGAGCACGAGGAGCCCATGTAGATTATTGAGTTTACAAAGCGTTCCAAATCAACTGTTTACGATGTTATCAGCGCTTTTAGGGAGTCTAATAGGTCGTAAGCCCCTGTAAGGAAGACTCATGGTCGGTCTGAAAGCAAAAATCTCACTCCACACTTCCTGTACAAAGGGGCAGAGGATATGTGGCCTCCTAGCTCGCTGGACCTGAACCCTTTGTACTACTATGTGTGCGTGTTTTAGAGAGAACCCAATAAACGTGGTCATAATACTGTTGACTCTTAATGGGCTCCTCATCAAGGCCTGTTCCAGGTTGAGGACCAGGTTTGAGGCTGTGGTTGATGCTGGAGGTGGTTGGTTTGAGTGATTGACTTCACTATGGACCCTACATGTAATAGTTAGGATTTGTGAATGCTTGAAATAATTATGGAAATACATTATCTTTAAATTTTCTGCGTTTTTTTTTTTTAATTTCCACCCTGTATATAACACTCTTACTTTCTCCAATCTCTGTGTAAACACATTTATGCATGAAAATATAGTATTTTTTTAAATAGCTCAATCTAAATCATCGATTATACTATAATCGTATGTAATATCATTGGTGTTGTATACGATTATTACTCAAGCTCATAAAAAATTCTGAAAATGATTCAAACTCGCCGAAATAAAATTCGAACAACTCGAATGATTAAAACTTGAAATATTCGATCCGGTATGGATTAATTTTTTTAGTGTAATTGGGGACTAGATTTTCTGATCTTTTAATTTTATAGCAAGAAATATCACCCTCGTTTTTAGAATGTAAAATATACTCTTGTAGGTAAGGGGTCTCAAAACGAGCCCTATGCGTTGAATCCATTCAAAAGGGAACTTAACGGAAGAACAGCTTAATAACATGAAAAATCAAACGTTTTTGGCCCTAAGAACTTACTGGGGTAATCAAAAATTGGGCCAAAGTTTGGAGATCCCTCTTAAAAACGTTGATTTTGAGTATTGAATAGCAGGAACGTCCCAAAGATTATATTTGGGAGGGGGATTATATATTTTTTTTTAATATATTAAATACATATTATATATGTAATATTAAATTTTTTCAAAAAAATTACAAAAATCAACAGCTATTCACAAAAAATTGAAAAAAAAATTCAAAAATCTGCAACTATTCACAAAAAATTAAAAGAATTATTAGTTTTTTGGAAAAACTTTTCACAAATCTATATCTATTGACAAAAAATGCCAAAAATGATCAGCTGTTGTCAAAAAAATTCGAACATTAAATTTCTATTATTAAATTTTTTGAAAAAAAATTGAAAAATCCATTGCTATTCTCAGAAAATTTAATTTTTTGAAAAAATTTCAAATATGAAAAAAGTTTTGGACAAAAAATTCAAATATTTATTTTTTTACTTTGCTGCATAATTTTCCAGAATGACCTTATTTTCAAAAAAAAATTACCCTTATTTTCGATAAAAAATTTTAATCTTGACCAAAAGAAATTTTAGTAAAAAGCAAAATCCCCCTAAAAAATAAATAATCCTTAATTACTAATACGTTTGAATATTAAAAATTGGGGGAAATAATAAATAAGGCACTAATATCTTGCAGGTTACCATTATTTACTTATTAATTTAGACAATTTTCACATCCCTAGTGATTACTTTTCTCTGTCAGGAGATATGTAATCACTCAAAGCTATTATTTTTATAAGATTATCTCAATGGTATTTAAACTCACCGCAATTTAGCGAATATTCATTTGTACTAATGGTCACTTAAAATTTGAGTAACATCAGAAAACATAACTTCTTCTCAATAAGATGTTTTTACTAATGGTAGTACACAATAGTTCCCGTTATTAGGTGTTGACGAACAGACAAACTTTGTTTTATAAAAATAGACAATAACTACACAAGAAATTATTAGTGTCACTATGTTTTTCATGAGCACACTCACACGTAGTTAATGAAGGAATACTAATAATAGCTTGAGAAAATAAAATAAAAACTTTGTCTAGGCTCCCAATAACAAAAAATTAATGTTTTTCTCCTGGGCAATCTAAGTAGTACTTAGAAAACGGCCAGAGTTAACGATTTTCATTATTTTATCCACATTTTTGACAATTTTTTTGACAATATTTGACATGAAAATTGCCAGAAGAGAACCTACGAAAACAAAATTGCGCGTGATTAGCTGTTAAAGTATCAGGATCATATACACTATTTAAATTTTTAGCCACCTGGCTTGTGTTTTCGCCTTCCCAAAACTGTAAAATTTGGCATATCTTCTCATTTGCTCTTGTCCATCTTTGACGCACGCTCAAAGAATACTGAGTCAAACAGTCCCAAAACTGTCCGAAAAGTGCTTATATTACAAAATCTTATGTTTCTAATGACATTCAGTGAAACCGATCGCATTTATACACCACGGGATACACATTCCTAAAGTCATCCATTTGAAAAATAATGAATTTATTTATTCTACAGTTTTTATGATGCGTACGCTCATTTAGAGTATTCACAGTATCTACACAGTCCTAGGATACACACCAAAATGATTGTACGGACTCCAAACATACAAACTTTGCTTTTTTGATATACTGGATGGTCCATTGAAATCTGAATACTTACTAATTCAATAATTAATTAAAGTTGAGTGATCCCCAGGCCAGCCCCCTCAAGTTCACGAGGGCCTATGCAAGAGATCTCAGGATTTCACACAAGACTTTCTAGAGAGCTATACGAAAATTGTGTGGAAATAACCTTTTTGAATGTGGAGAGGCCACTTTTGACATGACCAATGAAAAAAAAACCATCTCCTCCGTTCCAAGACTCTTTTGAATTTTGTCTTTTTAACTCTTTTTTGACACTTTTGCCCCCCCCCCAATGCCCTGATGCCAACCCACTAAACTATACATTTTGGGGGCATGTTGAGGGGAAGGCCTGCAGTGTCTGTCATTCAAACACCAAGGCTCTAAAAGCGACTGTCCACAAGCACTGTGACGTCAATGACAGAGGATTACATCCGAAACGTGTGATAGGCATTCCGCCGCAACCTGGAAGCAATTATTGCCGTTAAGGGTGGCTACATTAATGATTAAGAGAGCTCAGACACACATCTATTTACAGTATTAATTTTGTTGAAATTCTATTGTGAATTAATAAATTATATTTTGTTGAAGTTTGAAATTCAAAGTGTTCAGATTTCAGTGGATTTAAAAATAGTGGAGGAGAAGTGGAAAATTGTTTTAAAAGAAACAAGTTTATTTTAATTTTTTTGATTTATCAATTACTCGAACTCGAAAGTTATAACTCGAATCCAACACTAAATATTATGAATATACATACATTGTACAGACATATTTGTATACTACCTCTATACTTACATAGATAGAAAGGGTATGTTAACATAGATATATATATAACTTATAAGGAATCAATAGTATGCCTTGAAAAGAGAATAAATGAATGTTTGATATCGATTAATCATGATTTAGAAACATGAAAATATTATGTATTTTTCTTTAAAAAAAAAAGAGAGTAGGAACTTCCCCATTGTTTAGCAATGACCTTTGGAGTTAGTTCTACGTCAAATGCGTCTGCAGGGAGTAGGCCCGAGGGGCTGTAGTCTCCTTCGCAACACAAAATTAAGGAATTTTACTTTGTGCTACTGATTTTTTTGGTGAGAATGAAAAAAAATTACGCGAAAGGGGTTAATGGAAATTCGTGGATCAGGTTCAAGTGTCATTTTATCGACTTGTATGTAAGCTAGAGAGCTCAGGTTTCTTTTGTTTTGTAACTCATTGTTTCTACTTTAGCATATCGAAATATGAATTAATTTCATTCCCTCAACTTTAATTAATTATTGAATTAGTAATTGTTCAGATTACAATCGACCACCCGGTATGTTGAGTAATTCGTTGAGACATATATATTTGTGATGCGGAGGTTAGTATTTTTGACAACTCTTCCCACTTGCTTTAAAGAAAAGAAAAAAAACGACACGACTCGCTGTCACATATTTTTTTAGATATTGAGAAAAAATTTTGATTAGAAAAATATGGTTTTGGCGATATATAAACACAAATCCAGTGTTTTTCCCGATTGAACACCCAACACGTTGAAAAAGGCTTGAAATCTTAAAGGAAAAAAAAATATGGATTATAGGTTTTGGATAATTGGCAACTGTTAATTTTAGAGAATATTTCAAAAATAGTTCTGAAGGTATCGTTTGAAAGACACTATTTTTTGTATAGTGAAATGATGGTGCAAGTGATTTTAATTCTATGAGTAAGTGTCGCAAGAATTAGTGGAACGCTGAAATGCCATTTTTATTTTTCAAAGTTTTTAAAAAGATTGAGCTCCGTTCATTGAACATGTGTTTCGTTGAACGCCGGTAAATTTTGCGTTCTGCTCACAAACCTGATAAAAATAAAAGAAACTGAAAATCAACATGCTTAACCTGATAATTTTAATAATGTTTGGGAGGAGAACAGCATGGCTGTCATGATGTTTCATTAAATTGGCTGCGGCCTGCTATGAGAGGAAAGAAATGAACACAAATTGGAAAATATACAAAATTGTTCAAATTGCCAACTTGAAATAAATTCAGACGCGTTCTACGTCATATTTTTTACAACTCTAGCAATTGCATGGAAATAATTTATTTCACTTATGACGTAAAAAAAAATGATATGCCTGAAAATTGTGCTTTATACCACACAGTAATAATGAAAATTGTCTTTTGCTTTGAAGGTCATCAAATTTCTGATAGTTTCTCTTTAAAAACAAACTCAACAAAAGCCCATGTGAACTGTCCTTATGAAGGGCATTTTTTTCCATATTTTAGTCGAAAAATTCTCGAAATCCCTATCCGTATTTAGGTACCGGAACCGGTATAAAAACATTGATATCGTGACAACATATTTAGTACTTATCTACTAACGAGGAATTTTCCCCTTTTACCTATAATCATCAATGAATTGCTTTACTTTTTAACGGGGCATTTCCTTGCCCTGTTAGAAAATAGAAAGCAGGGAATATATAAACATATGTAAGCACTTATATTGTTGTTGTTATTGCCCTATTTGTTTCCAACCCCTTTTAACAATCAACGAGGCACAAATTTCTAATGAAAAAGTACAAAAAAATATTGAAACATACATCATTGTCAGAAAAAAAAATGCCTTCTTTTGAGTAAAAGATCATGTTGTCATCATTTTTATGTACATATGTAGATAGATATTAAGGCTACCGGGGACAGTTCCAACCAGAGATGCCACTCCTTGGGATTTATCCCAAGATATTAGGATATTGACGTTACGTTAGGGATTATTTGTATACTAATGTAGAAACCTTGGGATTTTACACAAGCAACAATGAATGGATTACTTTCGTTTTATCCTCAACCTTTGTTTATCTAAAGTGAGGATGTCCAACCTTTTAATATAATCGGCTGCAGTACCACTTAAAATATTTTAATAGGACCCAAAACCTATTAAATTAAATTTCATGAAAAATATAACATATATTTTTACAACTTTGCTAAAAAAAAAACTAATTGATGTGAAAATGAGTAGTGGGCCGCACCTAAACATTAGGTGGTATTTAATGCGGCCCGTGGTCCACGTATTGGACATCTTTGATCTAAAGCATTAAGAATTAACTACTGGTTGATTAGTTTTCAACTTGTTCAAAAATCGTTCTCGTTTCCTATGATTTTAAAATCGGCTAAATAATATATTAAAAAAACCATTGGAGCATGATCGAAATGGAAGTCTCTTTTAGCCTTAATAACGAAAATTAAACAGGGGAATATTCATCAACGATACAATATAGATTTATAATGAATACAAAAGATTATTCTATACACCTATCTAAGGTAAAGAAGAATAACGATTCAAGATAAGAGTCAAATTGTATGGATATTATGTAAGTATTTTCTTTGGATTTGAGTGGGTAAATTCTGAGTGTCCTCCCTAGCTGCAATTGTTGTTATTTTTCAAACATCAAAGAAGCTGGAGCAACAAAATTTATATCACAATCTTCTATATTAAGTAAGCAACGTCTCTCGGTATATATGCTGAAAGTATGTCATTTCTTAATGTATATACTTGATCTAAGAAATAACAAATACAATCAATCGATTGCCCACCTCATATTAAAAAAAAAAAATATATGTATAGATTTGTAATAGTGCAGTATGTAAAAATGCAAGAAATCTGGCCTCCGTTCAGGTCAACTCATATTTGCTTTTAAAAAAAGGAAGAATTGATATTTTTGTTTAAATATGATTGTGACTTAGATTAGGTTTAGTAAAGACCTAAAGTACTCCAGGGCACAAGAAATCATATTTGTAAAAAAATCTGAAGCCGTTATTTTTATTTTTTTTATTCTGGAGAAGAGAATATTGAAAGAAGGAAAGGGAGTATTGAGTTACTACGTTCAAGTGTCCTTAAGAAAACAGAATGTAGCACTGAGGATTTGTTAGGGAGGTATCATTTATTCTATAAAAGCAAATTTTGTCTGTTTGTCGATTTCTAAAAACGCAGGTGACTTGCCAGTGACTACTCCTAGTTTTATAATAAATATAATGGAGATTATTGAGTTAAAAAGCTTAATTCCAAAGAAAGGGATTTTTGCTTTTTACTAGAAAACTTAATATTTGAATTTGAATTTTCAAAAATTTTAATTAGTTTTTAATTTTTTTTTTTTTGAATAAATTTAATATATGAAAATGAATTAATTTTTCAATAAATTTAATTTATATGAATAGCTATGAATTTTTAATAAATTTTTTTACATTTAAAAAAAATTATTTGAAATTTTGTCCTAAAATTTTTTTAATTTTCTGTGAATAGAAAATCGCTGTTTTTTCCAGGTGATAGATAGACAAGGCACTCGGGAGAAGTTTTTCTCTTGAACTTAATGTGTGTAAGTTTGCTCCCAGGTGATTCCTAGAGAAAGAAATATTCTATCTGTATAAGGACTTCAAAGAAAATTATAATTTTTTCTTAATTAGTGCGACTCTATCTTACTAATTGAAGGAACATTTTAAAAAAGAAATGGTAGTAATACATTTTGTATGACTAGGATTTTTGAATTTTTGAAAAAAAAAACTACCCCCCCCCACCTACCCCTTAAACAAAAAAAATTCTGCGCAAGCCCCCATATATAACCTATAATTGACTCAAATATGTTTACTAAATATTGGGTTGCATGTACAGGGAAGGGATTTTAAATCTGGAAAATTTAAACATAATATATATAACAATTTATTTCCCAAATTAATTCAGCAATTCACAAATATTTTGTTCTTACATGATGGTGTCCATAGTGAAATTTATCACTCAAAATAAACACTCTCAGCTTCAACCACAGCCTTCAACCTGGCCCTAAGCCTGACACAGGCCTTAATGATTGTCCATTTTGGTCACTGCCTCAAGTATGAAAGCCTGCAAGGAAGCAGCAGTGTTATGTGCACGTTTATTGGAATCCATCTCAAAGAAACCAAGACACTACGAGCAAATTTTTGCGGAAAAAAAATCCAAACGTTTAATTTTTTTGAACAAAAATCAAAATAAATACATTTTTGAATAAAAATTTCAAATATAATTTTTTTGGAAAACAATTTCAAATATTAAATTTTCTAGGAAGAAGCAAAAATTCCTTAATTTTGGCCGGATGCAGCCTCTCCAGCACACTCCCTGCAAACAGCCTTGTATAGCTGTCCAAGAGGTTCAGATCCGGCGAGCTAGGAAGCCATATTTCCTTTCCCCAAAATACAAAAGCTCTTAATAATGTTGGTTTTACCGGATTAAATCTAATTACTTGATTTGGAGAAGCCGTACCAATTTAAAATTATAGCGTAACACCAGATCGGTCAACATCAATTCAATATCTCTAGCATAATTATCTATGTAGTTAATTGCATTCTTAAGCGTTTGCTTGGCACGGAAGGACACAATAAGTGTAGCACGGTGTTCGTTTTCAGAGGACAATTCAAGGATTTTTGATGATTACATGTACAGTTTTGTGGACTGAATTTGATGAGCACACTTTCATAAACACAGATCTGAGGGTTGCTATGAGTTTGAGGTCTAAACTTGCTCTGGATTTAAATACATATACATATGAAGAAATATTTATTAAGATTTTCTCCTTTTCTTGATTTGAATCAAACAAACTCCAAGAGTATTGAGTAAAAAAATGAAAAATATGGCAACTGTCCGGTCTCCCCTACATATTACACCAAAGAAAAATATAGGATCACAAATTTCGGGACAAAGATTCAGAAGGAGACAAGTTGGATCTATCTTTTATATTACTAATAAAATTAGCATCGTCATCATTATTATAGAATCAAATGTAGGATATAAGTTTCATTTATACGTCAGTAATGTGTCATCTACAAGTCATTGAACAATTGTACAATCATAGCTTTAGTTTTACCAAATAATATTTCTATATAGGTTTATAATTAATCATATAATAATTTGTATATAGGTAGGAATTATGTATGTTGAACAATTATATATTCTTCAGTTTTTCGTTTTGTAAGAGTATCTTCCAAGTAAAGTCCATGTAAAGTTGTACATCTTTACACATTTTCGACAAAAAGCTCACACTTTAAAGTTTATTTTATGAAATTATCATGTTTTGATTGTCTTTGAGCTTATTATTTCCATACTTCATAGTTCTTTAGATAAGCTCCTAAAGTTCCTTTTAGATGAACCATTCCTTCTTTTTCTCTACTTGATGACCTGTTCGTCCTTGAAGAACGGCAGTATCCGCATCAAATGCATCATGCGCTCCTTCGTCCTCTCGAGTAAGATAGGCTCCTTTGTAACGATTCACATATTTGCCCAAGAGAACAGCGAATATCACGAGTCCAAGGAAGATGAGAGTTAAAACGGCACCTATAAAGGATAAACACAATGGAATGAGTATGAGGGAAACACCAGAGACAAACATATTTGATGCTAATATTGTACAAGAGCAACTGATCACATGGGATATATAAATAGTATAATCAATCCCTTTTGACGTTCTTATCTGTACCTACCTCGCTAAAAGAATAAAATGATAAGACTAATACAAAAAGCTTACCTAATATAGCAGAGTCAAAGGTTTGATATAAATGCTGGATTTTGTCCTCATCAATCTCCGGAGGCTTCCGGGTTTCATCCTCCTCTGGACGTAGTGTTACTGGCTCAATCCCACAAAAGTCTTCATTAATTGCCTCAGGGAAGGACTGTATATTACTCAGTGGATCTTCTTGAAATAAGAGCTTGAGTGGAATGATTTCATCGAATTCAACTCGTGATATACATCCAACAAACCCCTCTCTCATTGATTCATTACGACCGATATAGAGGTAACGTATATTATTGAACTGGGCATCCGCCGAAGATTTCAAGGAATCCTCAAATGAAACAATTTTTGGCATATAATTATCAACAGTCAATTTTATTTGACGACCTTGATCGAATCTCTCTATTCGAACATCGTGATATTGACCCGTAAGGAAATTTTGCTCTGTATACACGATTTCTTGTCGCTCAAATCCAAAGTCGAAAACAAGTCTGATGTGTCCGGAATTGGATACCATTAGAGTTAAATACTCCTTACTGATATCAGAGTAGGCTCCAATTAAAAATCCACTAGGATCCGTGGTTGTGAACCCCACATGAATCTTTTCAGCAATGGTTGACTTATAATTCCCTTTAAAATCATATTTGATCATATAATCTGATCGCATGTTGACTCCTATTTCATCTGCACAAATAGGGCCTTTGAAAGGTGTCCATCGACAGTCACATGTAAAATGATCATAGCCTTCAACACATTCACCTCCATTTAGACAAGGCTCTGAATTACATTTTCCTGTGCAACCAATTCCAATTCCATACAATCCCCAAGGGTTTCTCGTGGCCTCGCCAATCAAATCAACAGAAACTCCGTTCAAAATCAATGCTCTCATACATCCGACAAATCCGTCTGCAAAATCAAGTGTTGATCCCACATACAATTTTGAAGTTAATCGCATGGAACGAACTGGACCACTAGGCTCTTTTGCTTGTCCTTTACGAGCTCCATCAACTACAACCATTGCTTCTTTACGATTTCTTTCAATAAGAACAGAATGCCATTTGTCATCATCTAATCTATAAGATGTTTCCACCGTGACACCCTGTTGTCCCTTCCCAGCTTCATATTCAAATTGAACATGATTTCCACTAATAAGTGAAATTTTGATATAGTCTCCAGTTTCTCCTGTACTATGAATAAGTACCATGGTTTTAGTACTTGTTGTCTTAAACTGAAAGAAAATATCTCCTGATAGACCCATTTCAAATGTAGGCAATGCAATAACTGCGTCATCTTTACGGAATGTAATAATATTGTCAAATAACTCATCCCCTTCACACTCCAAGGGACCCAAGGAATAACGACCTTCTTTTCTATCTAAAGGAGTTCCAGTGTCTCCAAAATGAAGAGCCCTCACAGGAAGATATTCCTTTTGTGTTATATCTCCAGCATCTTGTTCCCAGTCATCATGACCGGAATCACAATTACACCACTTTTCCGGACTAAAACACGTTCCAGATAGACCACATTCACATTTACGAGATCCTGGCAGGGATCCCGCCCAATAATCCATTTTTTTGTTCTGTCTAGAAACCCACCAACCAAAAGGATCAAATTTGTCAGAGTCTCCAGTTGATGCATCCAATAGCCGTGATCTCTTGCAATCATAGGCCAGTCTTTGTAGACAAGTATTAGAGCGATTAATCAGAGCCTCCATATTTGCCATCGTAGTGTCGTAAAAAATGTTTTGAACATATGTTCCATGCCCTTCGAATCCATCTACTTTTGTTGCATCTTCGTTCTTGTGTCCAACATATGTAACATTTCTTCCATCGGGGAAAAACTCACATCGTACTTCAAATGGAGGTAAGGGCCCTGAGCTATCAATATCAATGATAGTATCTGCGTATCTGGATTCAGGGTGATCATTTTTATAGTCAACACAGGATTTAAAATTCAAGGAAATATGACAAACAGCTCCCGTGTAACCTGTATCTTCGCACTCGCAAAAAAATTCCTCAGAATTTTGTTTACAGACACCTCCATGCTCACATGGATTTGGAGTACATCTATCTACAACTCGACAAGATTCCAAGACGATATCTTCCAATGAAGAATACTCTTCTGGTTTCCAGGCAGAGGGTAATCGATAATTTCCATCAATCGTAATTTGTTTCATACATCCAATAAATCCAGCTTCACCATATATTCCCCCTCCGAATATATAATAAGAACCCGTGGAAATGGATAACAGACGCACAGTTGTCATGGGATTTTGGTCAATAGAAAGAACTGCTTTATCCTTTGCTAAAGCAAGTTCCACGGAATGCCAGTTTCCATCATTGAACGTTTGATCAAAGTTATCGATTTCTACTTCAGGCATATTTTCCGACACAATAACTACTTTGACCCGTGCATCTTCAAGGAAAAGTTTGACAAAACCCTCAGAACTAAAGCGATGATAGAACAACAAGCCACTCCCCTCATATGTCCTAAACTCCAAACTGACATTCATTTTTTCCGAGCCTTCATAACCGGTTAGACGTACTGAGGACTTTGCATTTTTAAATGTAACAGGGATGGTATAATAATTTTTTGGACATCCTTTTGTCACACCCCCAATGTCCTCATATCGGTAGTATTCACGATCATAAATATATCCTTCCTTGAATCCAGCGATAACATTGGAATGATTTAAATACATATTTTCAATGCATCCAGTAAAGTTTTCGAAAACAACCAAGCCCTCTTCCACATGTGGAACTCCTCCAATGTATATTTGACGATCTAAATTCAATTTCATGTAGTCACCGTTTAGCCTGTCTCTGATTTTCACTCGATCCACACTTAAAATTACATCTCGTCGATCCCTGGATACCATCACCTCATGAAAAACATTATTGTCTAATAAAGATCCCAAAGACATGGAAGTCTCTTCAATATCTTTTCCTAAACGCATATTTAGTAAGAGTCTATTTTCAACAAGTTGGAGAGCTAAATAATCTCCCTGAGATCCTCTACTATATAAAATGATTCCATTTTCTTCATTAGTTTTAAATCTTAAGCGAAAAGTGTCTCTTAGTGACGCAATTGGATGTGTTGAAAGATCTCTTTGAATTAAGGCTGTTCCATTGAAGAAAAGAACATCAGGAATATACTCACAGCCGTAAAGTTCTAATCTCATGGATATACGATCCGCCCATCTTGTAGGATTGATTTGTATCCAAGAAGCGATAATTGGTTGATCAAAATCATTTCGAACAACAAAATCTCCATCAGAGTTTCCTCTGAATAATTTGGGAGATCCGTCAATGTCTTTATAATCAGAAAAATCTTTTCCGTTTGTACCATACAGGATCTGATACTCCATGACATAATCCTCAGAATGAGCACGTCCTTGTGTAGCAATTCCCGTGATATTCTTTATTTTACCAAGATCCACGGTTAATGCTTGATGAAAGTCTGAGTTTTCCGCAGTCCATGAAGTCCCACTCCAAAGCCTTGCATTATCAACTCCTCTATTACTAGCCTTGGAAGTTGCATGAAGAGAAGACGTTGCCAATTGCGGTTCTCGACAGAGATTGTATGGAGAGTCAAGAGCATAACGAGCATCAGATTGAGATGCATACGTTTGAACGTACTGGGCGTGGACAGTTGCCACCCAGGATATTACAAGAAATAGGCAGGAATAGTACATGACAGACTTTAGAACTTCATGATTTTGATAATATTGAAATTAACACACACAATGAGGCAAGCAGCAATGTTTGGTTTTTGAATAGGAACGAACTTCTTTTATTGATAGAGTACGTGAAGACTGATTCTACATTTCTACCTGTTGTAACGGATGGACTTGGCAACACAGGTATGAATTCTTTGAAGCCATCCTCTGATTTAATTTTCTTCAACCTTTTGGAGTATAGGTATAGTAGTTTATGTCAGAATGTGATGATAGGTAAAGAAGGAATGGATAATAGAGACTGAGTTGCAGAAGAGTGCTGAGAATGATACCAAGACATGCACTGACTGAAGGAAATTACGAGAGCAAGAATCATAAAAATCATAAATGGTGAAGAGAACTAAGAGAGCTTTTTAGTAAGCGCTCTCTCCTTATGATATTCGACTGTTATTTCGAAGGCTTACCGTATAGCAAAAAGAAAGTTTTGCTGTTTGTTAGTACCAGAGATTACTTTTGGGTATGCTTTTTCGATACTTTAGTGTGTTTATTTTTTGTCATTCGTAAGGAACTAAGAATATGTAATATCCTTGTTATTTTGTTAGAATCTTATTAATCCATCATTCCATTTCAATATACGGGAAAAAATACAAACATTTCGGTTCGTGTACCCTATCGAAATATATCCGAGTAAGAGGTGTCCATTGTGATTACAATGACTTATAAATATGACTAACTGGGTTTTTCCCCTTCAAGCCCCAAAGTTACATCAGAATTGGGCCTGAACAAAAGTAAATCATGGGCATTTAATGTAGAGTTACCAAACAAACAATTTATTCCCCCCTCCCCTAATATATATCTTCTTTTAACAACATATCCGAACCGTCCAGGGACTTTTTTATAACTGTATAACATGACCAGTTATGAGTTGTACAAAAAGAAAATATTGAACATCTATTTAAAATGCAAATAAAATTAACAAAACTACAAAAATCAGGAGATCAAAAATATCTTATATTAATCAAAATTAATTCATTTCAAAATACTCCCCCGTTCCTCTTACAGCAATACTGATGATCAGACCAATTTAAACCCTTAATTAATTAAAACCCTTGGTAGGTGGATATCGGACAAATCGTGAGCACACTTATTTATTATAATACTTAAATATGAGAGATTTAATATGACGCCATGATTGTTGATATCGGTCATTTTGGGAGTCATAAGAATCAAATTTTACCTCAAAACTATTTTTTCATGAATGTTGAAGAAGACTTTGAACTACTATGGCCGTCTATTTGGATGCCCAAGTGGACCTAACAGATAAAAGGACTGAAAGTTACCATTTCTATCAGAAATTTATGCATCTAACCTCTGGTTTAATTATATATCAGACCATAATATATGTTAAATTTATGCTGCTACATCGTTATACTATAGTATTTTCATAGTGTAGAGGAAGATATATAGAAATAGTATTTCTATTAACCTTGTTATAGACCATAAATTAATTATTACATTTGCAACCATAATATATTTTTCATCAATTATTCTACTTTTATCGTCCTTAATCGATCCAAAACTAAATTAGAGTGACAAACCAAGTCGAATAATGGGTTATTTTTTGTACCAATGTATTATATTTAATAAAAATATAACTGCCTTTTTATATCATCATGTAATATTTCAAACACGTGTTATTTTTATATATATTTTTTTTTAAACCATTGGATGGAGTTTAATCAATATTTACTGAAAATGTGCCCTTTTTATAAAGTAAAATATCAACTATGAGCCCCCGAGATGGCGTCGTCTTCTAGTTATGAGGCAATTTGGGACGTGAATGAAAAGGCTCTAAAAATATCTAACTGATTAAAGCATTCATATAAACATATAAGGAGCCATTAGTACAATATAAAATAGTCCCTTGTTTTCAAGTACATTGATAATATATCAATAGTTTTTAATACACGAATAGTTACACAGATTTACGAGTAGCACCTAACTATTTATTATCAATTAATTAATAAGTGACACGCCATTGCACTATCAAAATTTTTATAACCCTAGAGATGCAGGCGAGTCATAAATAGTTTTTTATAGCCAAAACGAATTGTTCAAATAGAAAAATGAAAGCGATGGGAATAATAATAATATTTAAGAAGTATATGTATGCAATATATATTGCAATAAATATATATGTATACAGTTCAGTCAAAATCATCTGTGAATATTATTATAATATTTAGGAATTGAGGGAAAGAGAGTGTTTGTTAAGTACAAAGAGAGAATATGAAAAGAGAGGGAAAGAGAGCCATAGATATAAACAGAAAGAGAGAGAGCGTGATGTGAAAAAAGCTTGCCCTGTTTTTTTCTTCTGCTGACTTGCTACTATTCCTGATGGTAGTATACAGGTATACCCTGTAGTACGAGTCCGGCAATCTATATTATTTAGTCTACGTGAGGCTTCAAACCTAATAGAGTTTAAAAATAGAGTAGAATTTTTTTTGTAGTAGTCCTAGAAGTGAAAAGCTTTTTTCATTAATATTAAGGAAAATAGTTATCTCTTGGATACCCAAAAGGGACCAACAAATAGAAGGACTTAAACCGTAACCTCCATCAAAAATCGGTCACTCTAATGCCTAGTTATATTGACAAAAAAAATGTATCAAAAATATATTATCACATCGTTATACAATCTTATTTCCATATTATAGATAAAAATTAGCCATTACAATGGGAGGAATAAGACTTTTTTCTCTAATGATCTAAATTTTCTCGTCCCTAATCGATAAAAAAGAAAATGTACCATAAAGTTCCATGAAAACGTATCGGAAATATATCCATTTATTATTTTATAGGAATATCAACTTTAAGCCCCCAAAGAGTGCGTCTCCTTCAATTTAATGCAAGTTATGACCTATTTGAAGACGCTCTATTCATACTTGATTGGAATATCGGTGGCTGAAAACTCCATTTGATAGATGATGGAGTCAGTCTTGAATTATGTATTCTAATTTATTTCATTTATAGTGTCTCAAATTATTCTAAGGAAAACATGGCAGTCAAGGGACTTCTGCAGAATCAAGAGTCAAAACCAAGGAGTTTTTATCTTGAGAAAAGTGAAATTATCACTTTGTAAAAAACATGCTTATTGGGAAAATAGGGAAAAGCAATTTGTTCGAAAAAACCAGGCAATCCGGTGGAAGCCCCTACAGTCCCTTGTCTCACCCGATTTCCCCTTATATACACACATTCATGGGGATCGCCTACTATATTTGATCCTCGTATGATGAGAGCGGCCTGTACTTCTGAAAAACTGCTGTGTTTATTACGAAGAAAAGAAACAAAAATAAGAGAAAAACGACGGAACGAGAAGCTGTAGGGATCAAAGAGTTACGGCTCCTGGAGTGAGTGTAGATTATTCAGTGTTACTCCTTGGCAGTATACTACTTATACGGGATCCAAACCAAAGAGGACGTCCTTTAAAAAATGAATGGAAACTTGGATTGATAAATAAATTGAATATATTAAAAGATGGGATCAACGACTAAAAATAACGATACGGTTCTTTTGTTGGAGGAGGAGCAGGAAGGCTCCTCGAGTAGCAACAACGGCCATCATCACCATCATCATCATCACCATAATAATACATCCTCTTCCAATAATCCCCCTCCCAATCCGGACTTTGCTCTACTTGATATAGCGGCTAGGATCCTTTTTAAAATCCTGAAACGATCTTGGCCCGTGTCGCTCTCATTTGTCATTATTGCATTCCTTCTCTATTGGTTTCTAGGAGGATTTACTGCCTTTTTACTTATTTTTCTAGCCTTTACAGGTAAACTAAAGAGAAATAAAACCCTTACTCACTCGACCTCCAACCCCCATCACTATCTATTTCATTATAAACCTTTAAGCTGTGCTAATTTCGTCAACGAAAGTTTGACGATGACTTTAATTTTCTGACTATAAGAAATATGTTTGAAATGAAAACAGCCTTTTTTATGTGACTTTCTGACAAAGATTTAAAGTAACTGAATGTTTTTTTAAGTAAAGTTATGTAGATGAACATTTCACTGCTTTAGAATAAATATGTATTATATGTACATTTCAAAAGGGTTCAGAAAAGTCAAAATGTCATTTATTTCTAATGGAATAATTTTTTTGGACTTACGAGCTTCGTAAGAATTGTATGAATTAAACTCGTATGTCAAGGTGTTACTGTAATGGAAATTGATTTTTATTGTTCAAGATGAGCTGAACAAGAACGCAGTAGTGGTATCTTCATTTTTGAAATTGGACGAGGTTCTACACTTTTATGCTAAAGCCGCGATTTGACCACTTTCGTCTGTAAAATATTGGTATTTTTTTATCATAACAGATTACAACATTGATATGAACCAATGCAAGCATTGGTTCATATCAATGTTGTAACGATGCACCAGAGTCTTTTAAAAATGATAATGGATATAGTTGTTTCCTTTGAAAGTTTTAACGGATTTTTTTAATATATTAGAGATCATCAACGCTGTATTATAGTCAATTGTATTTCATTAATCATATTTTTAACTAAATTATCGATAAATTATGTACCTATTAAAATACTGTTCATTAGACATAACTATTAATTGTTATAGTCATCAGAATAAAATGCAATGATGATACAAATTGTAATATAACTATTTATTCTCTCACTAAGGCAATTAATTAGACTTTCCTATTTATATTTGTTGATTTTACGCCTTTATACACACTTTATATTCTATAAGCTCTAATTATATATATCACACACCTAGGTCTGTTGTTAGGACTCCTCTATCATGCTGGAGATAGACTCTTATACCATCCAGATCAGCCTCCATCATCTCGAGTTCAAATTCCTTCACCAGCTTCTTTTGGACTTTCCTTTGAAAATGTTTACCTTAAAAGTACGGACTCCACTAAATTACATGCGTTTTTTGTCAAACAACCTCAAGACTCTCTGGGATCCGTTCCAACAGTGTTATATCTACACGGAAATGCTGGTAACATCGGACACCGTCTTCTCAATGTGAAGGGTATTATTGCATATTTAAAGTGCAATGTGCTATTACTCGAGTATCGGGGCTATGGCCAATCTGATGGAGCGCCCTCTGAAGAAGGGCTTTATAAAGATGCTCAAGCAGCTTTAGATTATCTCAAACAAAGGTCTGACATTCATTCTTCAAAAATAGTCATCTTTGGAAGATCCTTAGGTATTCACGTTTATTTAATATTTTAATAAGAATAGAGAGATATCAATAGAAAAGGCACCAAGTAGACTTTATATCTTTTCCAATGTATTGTGTTTTTGTTTTGTTTTTTACTCATTCCTTAACACTAATTTTCCTGTTCTATTTTTTTATAAGATAATTGCATACTTATTTAGATAAAAGACCCGCCTTCCGCAATAGCATCTTAGTATATTCGCAATAAAATGACGTGTTTATGGAAAAATAAAAACAATTTAAAGTGTCTACTATCTATCTCAAGTCTCTTAAAGATTGTATACTTGTAATGATACACATTTCAAAAAAATAGGGACTTTGTGCATGAAATTATAAGTTATTATTAAAAGAACAGTTTTACATAGGACTTTAACTCTATTACCTTTTACCATCATAATATCAGCATCTGCAAATATAATGTTTATGGATAAAATATACTGAAAGTGATCAGGGATTCCAATTGCTATAGCAGATATGTTTAGACTAAATACAGTATGATTTTAGAATCATTATATTGCTAGCTGACAGTATTATGATAGTTAACGGTCATAGAGTAAATATCTTAATGTATTTTTCCTTGTAAATTATCCATATTTATCATTTAATCACTTACTTTCTTACATAGGTGGAGCAGTTGCCATAGATCTTTCATCGCGTACGGAAAACCGTGATAAAGTTGCCTGTGTATTGATTGAAAATACATTTACAAGCGTTCCAGACATCGCAAGAGAGCTTTTTAACTTCAGAGTAGTTCAATGGATCCCGAGTTGGTTTTATAAAAACCAATTTCTCTCTCGGTGGAAAGTTCGAAAGATGACAACTCCCGCTCTCTTTCTATCCGGTGGTGCTGATGCATTAATTCCATCAAAAATGATGAAGGAGCTCTTTGAAGCTTGCGGCTCAACTGTTAAAAGACTTGCTAAATTTCCAAATGGAACTCATAATGAAACATGGACATGTCCTCAGTACTATCAAACAATAAGTTACTTTTTTGAGGAGGTAAAATTTTAGCAGGACTTTTAAAAAAATATTGATAACTTGCCATCCAATCAATCAATCAAATTATAATCATTTAGGATGTTCGCATTAATGGAAACGTCGGTGGAAGAGAACGACCTAGAACGCCTACTCCATTAATTAATGGAAATATGCATCTTTCTGTAATTTATTGATGAAGAGTCAATCATCTACTGTTGTGTGAACTCCACGAATTAAAAAAAAAGTCTTCTTTTATGCATATTATTATTATTATAACCAATTCATTCATTATCGTTGAGGATTAATTATTTCAATTGATTCTTATTCGTTAATAATAATTAATTTCTGTTGTTTTCCCTTATTAGTAATCCGTTAAAGTTTCAACTATATTTTTATTTACATTTAACATCTTTTGTTGTTCTTTTAAAGGCCCTCCAAATTAATAATTCTCTTCTTGTTTTTATTAAATATATTTTTTTAGTATTGGTTGTATTGAACTTTTTTTCGGGTTTTAACCGATATTTTCTAGCAATATAGAAATGAGACAGTTATAGGTGTTTGATTTATCGAGCTTTCAAAACTTATGATTCATTTGACCGTCCGCTCGCTCATTGGTCTTGTAAATCATCTTTTTTTATTGTTATTCAAATTGATAAATTACTTTCCTGAAAATTAATAAATTATTTAGTATATCTATTAATGATATAAAGACATGTCAAGTTTTAAGGGCTCTATGGAAAAAGTGGACTTAAATATCATAAGAGGACTCATCATTTTTATCACCTTTGTCATTGGCTTACAATTGTACACAATTGATGGTTCCTAATTTTGAGCATAATATATTAGTAAAATTCATTTTCTTCCCAATATTTAAAAAAATATAGAAATATTGATATATTCCATGAATCTAGTCATATATTTTTTAATGGCACACTGAATTTTTGATGTCTACTCTTTCCCAAGAGTCCTTTAATCAAGTCTTTAAAAGAATAGACTCACATTTTACCTATCTCTATTTCTCTCTTCAGTATTTGATATTATAACAGAGTTTGTTAAATTCTTTAAATTGTAGCTGTCAATTTGTTTTAGCCAATAACATCGCTATTATTTCATTTTGTAAGGCTGTGAAGTCTACTACGAACTTTATTTTTCAAGAAAATAAAAACTTCATGATATGATTTATAAACTATAATTCATTTGCAAATGGGATGGACATATTTTGCAAAAAATTCATTGTTAACAACAATAGTTTTGTTTGAGTTCGACTAAACCTTTACCATTAATCCCTTGAGTCTTAAAGCTGTGTCTTGTCAAACAAACTTGCGACTCGACGTCTACTTGAATTCATATTTTGAAGACTTGTAATTCGACTTAACCTCATAATCAAAGACTTGACTTGGACTTGAAAGTCAACATATATTTAACTCAAGAAAAGCCTTAACACTATGGATCCTATATTATAATTATGGGCTTGAAAGGAACGTAAAGGAAATAAATATTCAAGAATTGGACTTGGGAGCAAAGATTTGACTTAGACTTGCATTATAACGGCTTTATTTACCTAATACTAACTCTGATAAGGATTTACTTGTTTAAATTGTTTCCTGTTTAAAGCTCCATAAAAAGTGGGTAGGCATAACTTTGAATGCCAAAAACTATAAAATATACCTTGTGAAAGAATTTTTACTACAAAGAAATTGAATTGAACAACAGTCTAGGCAATTGGTTCTGTGGATATATTGCACAGTTTGATTCTAGAATATTCCATTTTATTGAAGTATTTATCTGTTAATTAATAAAATAAAAGTGACCTGCAATATTAATTAGTAATTTCCTTTTTCACTACAGCCGTAGAACATAAGCGTTGTTTACTATTACTCATATTTTTTTTATTTACAAAACATTCGACAGTATCTTGCAGCAAAATAATACAAATGGAGTGGGGGCGGGGAAGGAGGGGTTAGCTCGCTAAAACGAAAATATTATGTGTATTCTGTCAATGTTTCAGCTTCTTTTCTCCTAATCAGTGTTTTGTACGTTGATTGGTTGAATTTCGAGGTGAATTTGGTGAGAACTCCGTCCGGACTTCATTTTGTCCAGCATGTGGTCCGAACCTTCTTGTCCGACATTTATTCCTAATGTAAAATAATTCCTTTACAAATTATAATGACGTCATTTTCGATTTGACACCCCGCCCAAAAAAGAAGAACTTTTTGTCTTGTATTAGAATATTTTTTCGTGTGAGAGAAAAATATTATTTGATTTATCCCCCACACCAAAGTATAATCCCCTGTTAAGTGATATTTAACTTCTTCAATGAGTTATTTCATTATGATGTTTAAAATATATTTAGCTCTCATGAGTATATATTCAGGGGCGTCCGCAGGGGGGTGGGGGCTGGAGCACCCATCACCCAAAGTAAGAAATTTTTAATTGAATATTTGAAAAAAAATTCAAAAAATGTAATATTTAATTTTATATGAACAGCAGTAGTTTTTTGAAGAAAAAAAAATAATATTATTAATTTTTTGTGAATTGCTGTAGATTTTTAAATAATTTTTTTTGGAAAAATTTAATATTTGATACGAAGTTATTTATTTGCCTCCGTTTGTTTGTTTGTAAGCAAGATTACGGAAAAAGTTACGGACAGATATTGATAACATTTTATTGGAAGATTATATATGTCAGCAGTAAGATAGCAATAAATTTTGAGAGGTCAAGGCCGCGCAAAAGGTTAAAAATGCGTAATCGACCATAACTTAGGAACAAGATTGAGGTACATTTGTTAGGAGAAATGATTTTAGGTGGAGATTGTCGCTCTACCGAATACCCATTCTAGTTGAATAATAATTCCATAGTTAAGTAAACTGGGTAACCATCAACTGATTTAGGGCCTTTTTTCTATTAATCTTTGTAAGAAAGATTGCATCATAGAACTATGGTAACGATGTGTAATATATTTACTAATTTGTAAATTGAAAATTGTATTTGAGGCTTACGAAAAATAAGTTAAAAATGAATAACTGTATTAATTGATATATGTTGCACCCAATGTCGCATGTCCAATTGTTATATATACTGTCCATTCCAAATAGTACTTAAAAAGCTAAACCCCCAAAGTCCAACCATCCCCTCGATACTTCCTCTTGAACTGTTCCAACTAATTTATCTCTATGAAAGAGATAGGCAGGAGGGTACCTACCACGATCAGACACATTTTTACGGGGATTTATGGAGGAAGATTAGTGATTACACCTGATTTGACTGAAGTTTTGTTATAAGTATTTAATAAATTAAAATAACTTGTTTTATTAATTTTAGCATAATATTCCGTCAAAAATTGTCAAGAGATGAGAAAGATGTTCTTTGTCCCTTCACAAACTTTCTTTGTTGTTCAAAGAGAACGAAAGAGGCTGAATTACGTAGTCACTCAAGGGACTTGAATCCTCGGGGTTGTATCACTAAAACAAAAATTCTATGTTGTTGTCAGCTGTTTCTGCTTCTTTTCCTCTAATCAGTGGTCTGAACTTTAATTGGTTAAAATAGAATAAGCTCTTGTAAAGCTGTGAATTTAGAAATAGCCCCCTTCCCTCCAGAGTAATAATTATTGCCTAGTCAGCTTTTTACTCAACTTTTACTATAACAGGTTCTGAATCAGAGGAACCAGAGGGGATGCCCTTTTAAGTTCTACCTAGTCGAAAAAACATCTAGGTCCAATGCTTGACCATCTGGGACCAAAGTAGTAATTATGAACATGAAGGCATTGTATAAAATATACCCTAAACGCGTGCGATATTTTTTTTTATAGTTGGTCATCTGAAGAGCGTTTTTTATATAGATAATATCCATTCATGTAAATCCTGTGTGTTTTTTAGCTGGACCCTTAATTTGTAATTGGTGTTATAAAGAACGAATTTTATTTTCCTTAGCAGTTATCATTATTATTTAATTCCTGAGTTGTGAAAATCCTTTCCTAAATAGATTCAATTATATTCTAATCCTGTTTGAACGTCCGTGTGTGCTCATAAAAGACGGATCGTAATCCTGAAGATTTGTTGCGGAGATATAATTGTAAGTTATTGTTGGAGTATAATTGGGGATCGAGATCGGAGTAATTTTAGCAAATGTGCTTGTTTATAGACTTTTCTCCTTTCTCTCTTGTCACAGCTGATAGTGGCTGATCTAATGAAACGAGCGTGTACTGTATAGTTGATGCTCAACGCGTCATATTTAAAAAAAAGGAGTAAATTTATGAAATAAAGATTGTAACTTAAGATGAGGTTTAATAAGGAGCGTCTGATACTCAGCACATCATATTAACCGCTGAGGCGTTATAAATGAAAGTCCCAGTTGGACTCTGAGTAGGACTGAAGATCAGCATCGGAGTCATTCCTGCCCATGGAGTAGGATTTTTGTTTATTTCCTTCTTCCCATAGCTTCTTGCTGTCATGAATAAATAGTCATGACAGCTAAGCTGCTTTCCTCAAAAAAAATAGTGAGGTTTATCATGTTACTTTTCGGTTTCTTTTACTTTTATTGACTGGCAGGTCATATTTTATACAACTCTGCATATAAGAGAAGTAAGTAATAATTAGAATATACTTTTTCAATAGTAAAAGCAACTAATTAAGTATATTAACTAATTATTTTTAGTTTATTTGTATACTGTTTTATAGAAAAAGTTAGATAGCTTGTCTACGTAGAAAGAAATAATAATAATAACGAGAATTTTCCTAGGACTAAGAGTCACTTAATCTACAAATCTTGGAAAATAATCCCTAACTAATTAACTTTATACCAGTAGTCAAGGTTGTGCCTTTATTGGTCTAACGATTCAAGCGGTTCTTGAACCGCAAGAAATGGAACCGACAAAGTGGAACGGAGACCAGAATCGAGACTGCAATATATTGCTTGTCAGTCTCGGTTCTTTTGCTTATTTTCGTTTGTTGTATTTTTGGTATATTTAGAACCTTTTAATATTCCATCTGCATAACTTTATGTAAATGAAACACGTCGTTACCTTTATTGTATCACGCAACCTTTCATACAAAAAGAAACTTGGAAAAAAGGCCCCAAATCATCGGGTAGTTATAAGTCAACCATAAATACATGGAAACAGGAATTTCTCCAATGTCAATCCTCAATTCTACTCTGAGTCTAATAAGGACTTACTCTTATAACTCAATATACGAGGCTTCAATAAGAATGAATGGCTACTCCTCGAGCAGTGGTTTTGTTTCTTCTGAGAAACTTCCTTCCTTGAATGTCTCACACGAGGGATCCTCAGTCCACAACGCAGAAGTTTTCATCACTTTTATTTATATATATTATGGTGGATAGCAGGATATTCAAAAATCATTGAAAAGTGTATAATTATAGCCAATTTTTCATCAGTGTGGGTAGTGAGATGATAAATGAACTCATCCCAGTTTCAGTCATCAACAAAACCTTTTCAATTTGAAGTAAATCAATTATCTTCAAGATAACTGATATATTTTAGTTACAAATACATACTACTTAAATCAATATAACACATTTTTCTAAGTGGGAACCCCTGGGGTGTGAAATCTATGAAAACCAAAAGACGAAGGATTTACCTGTTTTGTTTTACGTCTGGATGTGTACTCTTACTCCTCTTTCGTTGAAAGTGTCTCCCGAGGTGTACAAGCCAGAACATTCTTCTATCATTAGAGGGCAAGGTTATTAGAAGAAAATCCATTCCATTGGTGGGTTATTATTTATAAAAATACAACAACATCCAATTTTAATAAAGTTAATATCAATTATTAACTAATAATTTAGGACGTCCAATCTGGGGGGTGTCAAGTTTTGAACAAACACAGACGGGGGGGTTAAAATTCTTACTTTTTCCAGACGTCATCAATGTATGACCCCTAACTCTCAAAAACTGTTGAGAATCCCTGATCTAGCGATTACTTTATACTTAAATGTTCTCTCTTGGAGAATTGAAGAATAATGATAACACCTTTTGAAAATTAAGAAAGCATTGTTCAGATTGCCAATTACAGGGTTAGACTTTCTAAATTTTCTCCTTGACATTTTTTAAGAACATGTCAATATAATCAAGGATAAATAATCAAAATATCAGACAATGTTATTAATAAGGTCCGTTACGAGAATAGATAATGGAATGACGCTACAGAAATTGTTCGATTTTTCTCACAATGGTCATGTAAGTTCTACTCAACCCTTAAACGTTTAGTAAGAAGATACCTGATGATGAGGCAACCAATATCGAAGATATATTTGTTTTTTGTTCGTCTGTGTTAATTTTATCATTTTCATATTTTATGTACTCATATTTTGTAATGGTAGACATTAGTATTTTTATAAAAGTCTGTAATTAACATAAATTGTTAATGTTGAAGGGTTGGACTTTGATCTAGGGTGTTAATTTTAAACTATAAGGATTATTTATGATTAATTTATCCTAATCCCTCTTGATGTATTTCTTTATATTGTTGTATTAAATTTTATTAAAAGCCCAATTAAAAAAAAAAGGCATTAATGAAGAGAAATTAATGAAAGTTTGAGCCTCCGCCATACTGCATTTATCTAGCCTGGAGCGGAATCTCGACGAATTTATTCCTGATTAAGTAACCCCCTCTAATGTGCAGTAGGGATCTTTAAGGCGTCAATATTGTAGTGGAGGACTTGACAAGCCTTCATCTCGATTACACTGATAAAATAACAATCGAGGGGGTTGCGATCTGGAAATGAACATGTCTCTTTTACCAACAACTTTTTAAAGTTGTCAAAGGAAATGTTTGACTTTTCTTGAGGGAGTGGAATGTGCACTGTCCTACTCCAAAAAATGGTCTTTATTCATATAATTTATTTGATTTAGGTTAAAAGGGATACATGGTGTTCAATTTCGAACACTCCATCCTCTGTTTCAGGGATTATTTCATGCACACCTGACCTCTTTTATATCAAGTGATACCAATCAGGAGGATTTTGGTATTATATATATATTTAAAAAAATGACAATTTGAATTTTTTTTTTAAAGCGAGCAACTTAGCTGTCATGACATTTCATTAGATCAGCTACAATCACCTGTTACAAGGGGTAGAAGGCAATGTACAAGGGCATACAGGTTGGAATTACAGCCGACGTTCGATCCTTAATTCTACTCTGCGACCAACAAAAAGTTACATTTATAACTCCACAACAAATCCTCAGGATTACTCACTGTCTTTTATGAGCACAAGCAAATGTTCAATCCAGTTTCGTGTACATCAATGACAACATCTTCGAAAAAGAAAATAATCTCTAAAAAAACGGACTGGATAAGAAATGCACATAATTTTCATCACTAGTTATATCTTCTCCCATCTTTTTGAGTTAATCCTTGATGGTTTATCAGGGACGTCTACAAGGAGTGGACTGGAGGGACTGTAGCCCTTCTCCCAAATATCCAAACTTCCCCAAAAAAATGAATTCTTAAATTTTTTTTTCAAAAAATTTAATTTTCTGTGAATAGCGATGGATTTTTGAAATTTTATTACAAACATTTAATTGTTTGTAAACAGCTGTGGACTTTTAATATTTTTTCCCCCACAATTTTAATCATACCAATTTTTTTACCAAAAAATTAAATATTTGAAATTTTTCCAAAGAGTTTAATATTTGAAATTTTTTTGAAAGAATTCAATATTTAAAATTTTTTCCCAAAATTATTTATTTCATGTAAGCAGATGTTGATTTTTGATATTTTCTTACAAAAATATAATTTTTAATTTTTTTTTCTTCGAAAAATTTAATTTTTGAATTTTTTTGTGAAGAGCAATGGATTATAGAAATTTTTTTCTTAATTTTCATTTTTTTTTTTAAATTTCATAACCAAAATGTCTTCATCTCGAGGTCGAATAAAGCAAACTGCACCTTTAGAAATAGCTTACAGCAATCCAATGACATCATTTTCAATTACTTAAAATGATTATTTAGAGTTTGAAATGGCAAAAACCTAAAAGAGAAAATTTCATAATGTCACCTTCTAAAAAAAAATCGCACACCCTTTTTAAGTCATATTGTATACTACTATATATATAGGAATGGATCCGTTTTTGAGCCAAATAAAAATAGAATCATTTTTCATTTAAGAAAATACATAATCATATATATTTTAATAAAAATAAACGATAATACATAAATATATATATATAATATGTGTTAATATATAAATTATTTAGTAAATAAATGGTTTACCTGTGTTGATAAACCTTGTTTTTCTTTTTATAGGTAAATAAATGACAATAATTTAAATTGTGCTACATTTTTTTTTCACAAGATCATTAGAACTAAAATTAAGTAAATAATACAAGTCACTAATAAATGGAGGGAAGGGCGGGTCAGGTGATTGAGTGTATTTTTAGAACAGTGTCTACCGAAAAGGTAATGCAGGAGCGTGGCAAGGGGGTAGGTTGGAGGGGCGATAAACAAAAATTCAGGAATTATTGCTTCTTACTAGAAAATTTAATATCTGAATTGAATAAAAATTTCCCATTTTTTTCCAAAATTATCTGTTAATACCTGAGAATTTTTGAAATATTTCTCGAAAAAAATTTAATATTTTTTTCGAAATTTTTTTACTAAAAATAAATTTTTTGAGAAAAGCTATGTATTTGTGAATTTTATTTTCCTGAAAAAATTAATATTTGAAATTTATTTTTCAAAAAATTTTACGGTAGAAATTTCTTTTTTCAAATTTTTATCCAAAATAAATAATTTTTTAAGAACAGCTCAGAATTTTTCGAAATTTTTTTACCAACAAAATTAAAACTTGATTTTTTTTTAAATTTTATATATTAAAATTTAATTTTTCAAATTTTTATGAAAAATAAATAATTTTTTGAGTTCAACTAGGGATTTTATACCAAAAAGTTAATATTAATATTCGAAATTCTTTAAGAATAGTGGTGGATTTTGATAAATTTTTATTTTTTTTGATTTACCAAAAAAAAAAAAATATATATATATCATCCTGCGAACGCCCCTGTAATGACCTATTTTGAGAACAAAAATACAAAAATATTTTTAATAGATACAACATATATATAAGAGGATCGTACATCTACACAACCATAGAAGTAGGAGACAGGCACGTAACTACAGGGGGCTATACCCAGTGCGCCAGTTGTAGGGGGATTGCAAAATTGTCAAAAATCCTACTCCCTGCTATAAAAATGGTCAAAAACCATTCCCCCTGAATGAAAATGCTCTAAAATCATCCTCTTCTAAAACAGGCGTCCATTTATCACCATTTTTGTTTCATTGGATTAATGATATATCAAGCTTTGTTTAACTATATAGGTTATATACTCGTATATAACATATTGCATTAAAATTGCACTTTAATTAACTAGATCGTGAAAAAAATCCCTGGGGAGAAACTCCAGAGTCCCCAATAATAGGAACCCATCTCAGAGCATCTCCCTTGGTTTGATTTTATTACTCAATCTCTGACTATACCCCTCATGACAAAAGTCTTGTTGTCAAATATATATATCGAAAAAACAACGTTATTGGTGATGTTATATAAATAGAAAAAATTATTAACAATATTTAAAAATTTGTCAATTTTTTTTCATAGGAATAATAATAATAAGAGAAATCTTAGTAACGGTCCTTGTAAGAGATGGGACTGTAAGGGGGCGGCAGGATCAGTTTTAGAAGACACACAAAAAGGGTGTATTTTTCCGCGGGGCATCCTATAGATTGGAGGCTCCACATAGGATATATTTAAAAAATATATATTACAGTAGTTTTGTGTCGCCTCAAATCGGCTCAACAATTGGGGGTAGCTGAGTCACTGAACTGAAAAAAAAGTGGGAAAATAATAAATAATTTATAAATATATGTTCCATGAAAATCCTGAAGTATGTCACAATACCAATATTTTTGTGGTGATCTCAGGTATTTCGATAATTTTTCGACTAAAAATATTACAAAAAATGTAATTCAGGTCAAAAGGGAGATGAACAAACTCAGAATATATTTTATCCGCAAGGTTTTGTGACTCTCTGTTGCAAAGGCACTTTCAATTTGTCTTTGAAAAAAAAAAGTTATTCCATTAAATTTAGTCTCTTTCAAAAAAAATTATAAATTAAAATACTTTGATTGTCCATTAAAAATTGTCAAACGGAACATTGAAACCTTTGTCAGCGACATAACTGTTGTAAAACTTCAATAAAGTAACTTTTATTCCAATTAATCTTTGATTAGTAAATATGAAAAAAATTATCAAAATTTTAGGAAAGAGGTGAAAAACACATTACTGAAGAAAATCATATGTTTACTACAATTTATTTTAAAGAACAAAAATGGTTTTTCCGGGTGGGGAAAAAATGATTTATTTAACCACCCTCCCCCACAAAAAAAAAAACATTTCGCTAACAAAATCTGCACGGAACAAAAAAAAATCAAAATTTTAGGAAAGAGTTGAAAAGCACATTAATGAAGAAAAAATTCAAAATCCTATGTTTACTGCGCTTTATTTTAAAGAACAAAAATGTTTTTTTTCTGGGAAAAAAATGATTTTTTAACAAAAAAAAGGTTTTTTTCCCCCCCACCAAAAAAATATCCGAGCACCGTCCCTAGTTCCATCCCTAGTCATTTTTTGATCCAGGATGTGGGAATGACTTATTATATTTTATAGAGCATGATTATTATTGACTTACAATAAAATATTTACAAAAACCATCGATAGTGGCGCCATCTGTTGACAAAATATTACAACTCTCCCAAGGATTACATTATTTGTAAATTCAAATCTGTGGGCGCAAGAAATATAATTCAAATAGGAATATTCTTTTAATTTATATTTAAGTTACGCCCAGAACTACATACGGTCACACCATCTTGCGGATAATATATGTATATTTCTTAGTTTGCTCGAGCCCATTTAGATATGTACGTGTTTTAGTGTTTCGAAATTATTTCAACCGTCTTGGATCTTCTTTTTTTAGAGTTTCTTTAACTGAAACTATTTAGGTTGTGGATAGATGTGTAACTCTGAGGAGCTATATTTATATGTGCTTGTTTTTGGAATTTTTCTGAGAAAATTTCAAAAGTTAAAATTTTTGCTTTGCTGCATAATTTGCACGTAAAAAATAATTTTTTAATCCCTTTTTCTGCCATTTTTGTTCATCCTGAGGAAAAAAAACATGGTAAAAGCAAACATTCCTTGGTTTGGGGGGAGGGCCACAGCCCTTCCAGTCTCCCCAGAAATGACTGTCCCAATAAAAAAAGTTATCTAGATCATATGTATTTTAAAGTGATTGAGATACGATGAACAGAAGAATTGTAATGAATCTTTGATAGGAGCCTGACTATTGACGGAACATTTATAAGAACTTTCTCTTAATTTCCTTAAGTACAATTATATTATAATTAATATAAAGAATCTTTTGTTTTGTAGACCTTTCGAGTGTTTTATCAACCATGGGATTGTATCAGTCCTTAATATGTGACTAGAAATCCTCTCCACCGTCTTGGTACTTAAAAAGTCCCACATTTTCAAACTCTCTCTACAAAGCGTCATTTTCACGAATATTATTGCGAAATACCTAAATTGACCTAAACTATGACATTACTCCGTATTCAGGCCAAATTAAAGTATTTATTATTCTTATAAAAATGCATCCTTCATGGGAGAGACTAGAGATTGATTGATGGATGACCTCACTGATGTTAATTTATGATGCCATCGATTAACCAGGATTTTTTTATATAGGATAAATATTACAAGCCATTTGGAAGCATCTTTAAGATTAAGGACAGGACAGGATGCCCATATCTTACGGACCTCTAAGCTGGAGCCGTTTGATCTTACACCTTTTTTTCGAATTTCCATCATGGTTAAGGTGGAAAAGTTGTCATATAGTATAAAAATCACATTTTTAAAATAGCATTATCCTACAAGGTCACCTTTAAGCAGCAAATATCGATCAAATAATGAAAAAAGACAAAAAATATTTACTTAGTGAATATACATAGTAATAAGACCTTTGTCGTTATTTTGCATAATTAATTTTGATATACATTTTTCCAACCTATAAAAAGTGTTTAAATAAATTTTTTTTAAAGAGAAAAAGTTGCAAAAATTTGGTGATCCCGTATACCGTGCATCTTTTTTTTTTAAACATTTTTATGAAGGAAAGATAAAAATTTATGTTATTTTATCTTTTTTATCCATAAGGTAGCTTTAGAAAAAAAAATTATGAAATGACGTAGCTCAATGAACATAGCTCGGAAGAAATTATTCTCTGGAACTTTATATATAATGACTTCAAAGAAGATTCCTAGGCCAGATAGAGTAAATGTATTACAATAATGTTTAGATATACTTATTCAGTGTAATTCCATCTGAGTAATTAAAAGAAAATTTAAAAACAAAGCATAATTATTTTATGTTAGAATAATGTCTATGATAATTAAATTATGCACAATATTGATTAATAAAGTATTTTATTCCTTATTGACGAAATAAATAACTTTTCTGTCCTTTCAACGTTTAAGATAGATGTGCCACCTAAGGATGACATCGTAAGAAAATGAAAAAAACTTTTCAAAACAAACAGGAATCGAAATTCGAAAAAAGTTGAATAACAAACAACTTTACCCTTTGTATTTGACAATCATTTTATTGCAGATAGGTATAGATATTAATTTATGGAGTGGACTCAATTATAGGTTTTACGTTTGAGACTGACGATCCTCTTTTTCTAGTGCCTCATGATAAGATTGAAAGCAGGGTACAATACACAGATTAGCTTGACATTCTGGACAATGATACTTAGTCTTTCTTCTTAGAATTCGTCCATTTATATCCGTTGTATTCCAACAAAAGTTACATCCAAGAGCTGGACCCTCCCGAGCTTTAGGACAATGTCCAAATTGATCGGATGGACCCCCTGTTGTTATCCCACCACCCCCACTTAAGGGGTTTAACAAATTCGAGGGTTGAGAAGGAGGGTTATTAGATGTTGAGTGAGAATTGATTCCTGAAGTAGATGAAGATGACATCGTTGTCTGTGGCATAGCCCCTGAATGCGAAGAAGGATAGGTTGGGGTTGGAAACAAGGGTCGGTTTGGATTATGTTGATGATGCTGATGAAAGAGAGCACCATGGTCAAAGGATCTAGATTTATAGAGTCTTCTCTCATGTTCAAATGCTGGATAGAGTAATGACATATTAGGAACAGGGGGTAATGCGGATCGAGCATCCATTCTCATGTTGTCTGAATCGGAAGTGACTCTCACATGAGGAAGTTTAATGGATTGGTGTTGAAACTGTTGGAAATGAGAGGAGGGAGGTGGTGGGGAGAGAGAGGGTGTGAAGAGGGTTGGGATTGAAGGACTGTGACATTCTATAATAGGAGATGAAATCGAGGAACACGATAAAGACTTGGTATTTGTGCTGATGGGTGGATGAAACATAGTATTGGATGATGGAGATATGCAACCAGGATTATTATCTTGCGGAGGAATCATCTGTGGAGGGGGAGGAAGACAATTCATCGTTAAGTTGTGATGTGTAGAAACAGGAGGAGTAAGTGAGGTAGGATAATTATAATTTAAAGGACTGCTTGGAGAGGACTTCATTATGTTATCAAAGGAACTTGAGATATAGCCTGTATCTGACTGTTTTTCCATGGTACTCGATGAAATGGAGGGAGATGTATCCCCTGTTGTACTTTTTTCAAGCCGATTTTGTCGCTTCAACAGATATCGCTTTTTCTTAAATTTGGAGGATAGATCAGAAGCGGATTCCTCCTCCTTCATTTCCTCAAGGGATTCATTTGATGATTGTTTAGTATGCATATTCTTTAATGACCAATTTTTAGCAGAAATAATCTCTTCTTGACTCAGGCTTTGACCACTTGAGCTTAACGAAGCTTTCTGAAATGAAAAAATGTATAATTCAAACAAATTGTACAACAGTCAATATTAGAACTCTTAAAAAACAACAACTGAATAGCTGAGCGCGTAAAATAATAGTAAAAATAAATTTTAGCAACCTGATAACTCTATAGTAGTGGTTTTCAATGTAGTAGACGCCTTACCAGAAAATGTACAAGCCCCTCACCAGCAGAAGAAGAAGAAAAAATGTGTAAAATTGTGGTTGTTCAGGGGTGCCAGAGGCAATACGAAAGCAGTGTTAATTTTGTCTTGTTTTGTCCCATTTGGTCTCGTATTGAATTCGTCAAGAAAGGAAAATGTTTGTTGTAATCGGACAAAACAATAAAAAAAATTGTTTCGTTTCGTTTTTGTCTTGTCTTGTTTAGTTGACGAGTACATTTCGTATAGTAAAAGCTGACGGATATTCAAATGTGTGTGTGGGGGGGGGGGCATTTTCATAATCATGACGTTATACATTCATTGAACAACTATTCATTTTATTATTATTGTCTTTCAAACAGGCAATTGCAACCTGTTTCGGTGCTAGGGGGGGCACAGTTATTAATTTGGAAGAGGGGGGCCTCTAGGAATGTTGTTATTTTTTTTTCTTATTCGATGTTCCTGTCTCATCATTGCTCAACATACAACGAATAAGAAAATAAAAACATCTTTATAGGCAAAGTGTGATCCTCAAAGCTAACAAAAATATGCACCGCGGCTATTTTTAATAAAAAAACTGACAAAAATAACGTCATCAATATCAAATTTAGGTCACAGGTTTATATATATATTTTTTTTTTTTTTTGGGGGAGGGCTCGGTATGAGCAATTTTTTGAGAAAAAAAAAAATTAAAAATTTAATGGAAAATTAAATGTTACGGAGAAAAATTCAAATATTATGGGTTTTTTTTCAAAAATCCATAGCTGTTTACAAAAAAATTTGAAAAAATAATATCAAATTTTTTGGAAGAATTTAGAAAATCCATAGCTTTTCACAGAAAATAAAAATTTTTCCGGGAAAAAAAATTGAAAAATTAAATTAAATTTCAAAGAATAAATTTTGTAATTAAAAGCAATCATTCCTTTATTGGAAGGGCTACATCCTCTCCACCCCATCCCCTGAGGACGCCTCTACGATTTGTTAAAGAAGGAGAAAAAAAAGAAGAAAGACCGATTTCACCAACGTTTTTTTCCTTTTCAAATCTGAAAAAAAGTATTTTTCTCTACAACAATCCCATTCTTATTCATGACACATGAAACATAAATTATTGTTTTGCCTTTTTCTACTGATGTTTGAATTCCACCGCGCTTAGTCATGTCAAAGAGTAAAACTGTTAACAAGAGTAGCTGTTTATCGCCTTCCTTGACTGTTATTGTTATTGTCAAATTATGTCTATCTTGCTCAGCAGTCGGTATGGTACATCAAATAAATTTTTTTAGTAAATTCGATTATATGATGGTCTATCCTTGTAAATATTTCTATTAATCTTACCACTGGCAAATTGACAACTAAAATATTATATATTTCTTTGCGCGTACCCCTAGTTGTTGTTTTTAAAGCTCTAATCATAATTAATATGTGAACGTTGACACACTTTGATCCTGTTATTCTCAACCGTATCTTTGGAATGTTCGCTCATTGAGCTTTTATTTGATTCACCAGATCTAGAAGATCTGGCAGAGGAAAATAACTCTCTCTTTTTCTTTGCTATCGCCGTACTACCAGTAGATGTCACTATGTTATTCGTTGTAGACGTATCTTGTTCACTGGAGACAGAGCTTTGACGTGAAGAAGTAAAGGGTATAGCTGGCGACACGCCTCTATTTACACCTAAAGATCGATCCGTTTCTTCGATTGAATTCCCTCTTTCTATGTAAATAGATATATATAATTAAAATCCGTTAAAGAATAAAGATAAATATGCGGCTGAATCTTACCACTACTGCTTCCACAGCCCGATAACCTCCTAAACTTCTTTCTTAAATGCTTTGGAGGAGGACTATTTGCTGGTAATGGAGGAGGAGGACTATTCGCTGGCAATGGAAGAGGAGGGGAGCTTAGCTTGAGATTAAGACTTCCACTGAAGGACTCAAATGATTGATGTGGGGATTCATACGAGTGTTGTCTTGATGAGAAATCACGTGACCTATTCAAAAATATAATTATAGTAAATTTAGTAATTTTTCAAGAAACAAAAAAAAGGACCAAAATCAGTTGGTAGTTATTCAATTTTTCCAACTATGGAATTCATCATTATACAGCTTAGTTATGAACTTATTTTAATTCCACCAATCAACGTTCAGAACATTGAAAGAAAAGAAAAGACGCAGAAAAATCAACCACTGACAACCAAATATAATATACATTTTTGAGTTGGTGAAATAATGCTATGTTGAGTAACCAAAGCTAACTCAAAAATACTTTGTTGTCACCTGTTGATGTTTCTGCTTCTTTTCTCATAATCAATGTTCTCAACATATATTGGTAGAATTTAAGATAGCATTTTTTCAGCTGTTAATAATTAATCAACAGCTATTGAATAATAATTCCATAGTTGGGAATAATTGGCTAACTACTAACTAATTTGTGGGGTTTTTGTCTGTTTCTTTTCAGATAATAGGTTGAGTGATACATTATAGGTAAAGACGTGCACGATACAACTGTTTATGTAGAAGTCACTCCAAAACCTAATTCAGATACATCGTGATGATAAGTTCAATCTAGATCATATATTTTTTAAACTAGGATCAAGCAATACTAGTAGTCTTTTTTAAGATCAGTAAAAAGTTCGAGTACTCAAAGCCAGTTTGGATCATGGACTTTTTGGATAGTACAAGTTTACTCATACTGCATATCTTGGATTTTGGATCCACGACCCGTTCTATATCTACTCGAACCCACAACCATTTATAAACAAGATGTCTAGAAATGTCTGCTATTGTTTTAATATAGTTAGGGCAATTGGATTTGAATGCGACTCGTTAAATATTGCAACTATCTCCGTAGCCAGGGACGATTGTAACAGCCATAAAATAAGGAATTTGAGTTAAAAAAGCAAAAAATAATTGAAATAATTTTCTGTCAGCTGTCTCAAATTCTACAAATGTAACTAATCATCATTACTCGAAAGTTTCGAGTTTTTATTAATAAAGAGTAATACCCTGAATCCAACACTCATAAGAACCAAACTTGAATGACAAACTTTGTAATATCTATATCAATAATAATAACAAACGAATAAAATTAGTACCTATGCAAATATTCTGGCAATGACTCTGTAGAAAGTTGTCGATAGTCACCACTTCCACTTTGAGTTGAAGGTACTGATAAAAGTTTTGAATCATGTTTAATAGAAAATCTCTTTCTATCAGAGGAATGATCCATTAAATGACCAACGCCTTCATTGAACTTTTCCCCAAGGCCTTTGATTTGTAGAGTATCCGCTGTCTGGAAAAGATAGATCTGTAATTAAATATCTACTTATGTGTATACCATTGGGCAAGTTGTTTATAAAAAGTAATAAATAAAACGTTACATAGTCAAAAGTAATGATTTTATCGTTACTTTGTAAAAAAGTTAGGAAGTAACCGTTACTTAGTCCACAAAAGTAACGCTGTTTATAACGCAATTGTGCAAAAGCAAATGTAATTAGTTACTCTTAAAAGTTGAGTCAGTTACTACAAAGGGGAATTTATACATTGCCGCTTAACACTGCTAAAGAGTGAATAAGGAATGAGATGAAAGACATATCAATGTCATATCAAACTGTCGTTTATTAAAATTCTTTGGCACTAATTTCCCATATTCACTTTAAAACCTACCTATAGCTTTTCATTTTTTTCATTTGAATAAGTATCATAACCCTAACAATATTATCCGACATTCTGCCGAGTTTTTGGGGTCTATAAATAGACAATTTTTGTTGTATTCATATAGAAGATGATTCACCAAGAAATCATGTGGGTTAATCTCCATTTTTTATGTGCGCACTCACACGCAGTTATTCCATAGTAAGATATTATCCTTTGTGATGGGACAATTTAAAAAGAAAATCGCAATGCCGATTTCGATTCTTTCATATTTTAGATAATAGTTAAAAATACAATTTTTCTATCAGGGGTATCCACTGGGTTATATTTATAATTGTATATATTTCTTTTTTTGTTTAGGGGGGGGTGACTTTTGGAGTTTTTTTGAAAATAAATTTCATATATACATTTTGATATTCCAAAAAAAATCCAAAAATCCACAACAGTTCACAAAAAAAGTTAAAACCCATGACTATTTTCAAAAAAAATTCCAAGTTCTTCACAAAAAGTTTAATTTTTTGGAAAAAAAAATTAAAAATTCCCAGCTGTTCAAAAAAAAAAAAAAATTTTTTTTTTTTTTTAATTATTGGGGGAAAATTTCGAAAATACGCACATATTTATTCACAGAAAATTAGATTTTGTAGAAAAAAATTTAAAAAATTAAATTAGATTTCAAATATTAAATTTTCAAGAATAAGGAAAAATTCTTTATATATATATTTTTTTTTTTTTTTGGGGGAGTATTTTTCCCGATTCCGGAAAAAATACCCGATTTTCCGGTGTCCAATTCCGATTAACCCATTAAGACGGAAAGTTTTAATTTTTTTTTTAATTTGATCAGCTCCTTCTTTTAAAATGATATTTTTTAGTAAAAAATCGACAAGTAACAAAATTTGAACATATTTTCTCTGACTATTACTTAACAATTAAGTATTAACCTGTAAAAGACCAACTCTTTTTTTGTGTCCTTCATATTCAAACACTGGTATCCCATTATCAAAAAAATAATTAGAGGAAAGACTCTTTTAATTGTTGTCCAAACAATATGAAATTTGATAAAGCTTCCCTCATATGGAAATGATATTTTTAAATAAAAAATTGATTTGCAATTCTCAAAATTTGTATATATATCCCCTAGTTATTCTTACAATATATTGTATCAAATAAAAAAGAAGTATGTCTAGAAGAAAAAAGTCAAAAAGGTCGTCACACTATGTTCAAAATGTGAGGCGCGCCATTTTTGTTTTTTTTCCTATGAAATAGCTACAAATAGTAATATTAAAGTACTTTATATACACAAAATAAAGTATTATCTAGATCATCATGAGCCTCCTTATTAAAAAAAAAGTTCAAATAAATCAAATATTCATGGCGATATTCTAAGTTTAAACTTGTACAAATAGTAGCGTAGGGAAATCTACAATTCGTCTTAATGGGTTAATTGTCCCATCACTAGTTATCTTCTCAGAAATAGCTCACTAAATATGCTTATAATTTACAGCTCTATATATTTGTCCCTTCTTTTTTGGTTTGAGTTATTGTTTTTAACATAACACCCTGAGATTTAACTAAACCCTCTTAGTCACATTCTTTTTTTGTTTTTAAATACACTTTCCTTTTCTTTAATAATATGACGCGCTGTGCTTAAGCTACACATGATCCTTGTTAAAATGAGTCTTACCAGACGAAATACAGACAAACATTGCTTTATTACTATGGATTATTTAAGACACGACTGTAGTTCTAAATTTGAGTTTGTTTGAAGGTTTAAAACCATATACTTCTGATTAAATCAAACTTTTATTTGTTCATTGCAAAGAGTATTAAATGGATTTTTTATACTGTTCTTGTAACGAAAATAAATTATTGCATTTGCACAAAAAAAATTATTGAGTGTTTGCAACACTTGATTTATAACTATATTGAAATTGAAAAAAACCCATTAACCATTAATGTAGCCGCTCTTAGCGGAAGCTCAGACCCTTCTGCAGATGTAGTTCAATGTCATGGCGTCCCAGTGCCGACTGATAATGCATTGAAATCCTCAGTGTTTGAATGAAGGACACTGGTGGGGTGGGGGAGGGGCAAAAGTGTCAAAAAAGAGTTCAAAAGAGTCTTGCAACGGTGGAGAGGGGCTTACTTCATTGCTGGTGTCAAAAGTACTTCTACATCATCATAAGGCCCTTTCCCCCCCCCCACACTTTTTTGAGGGCTCTCTTTAAAGTCTAGTGTGAACCCCTAACGGTGTAAATGGTAGTATTGGAGACGCCCAACTCCTCAGAGAGCACAAATGGAAATTCGTGGATCTCGTTCAAGTGTTATTTTCTTTCAATCACTCTACCTTCATTAATTATTGCACAGCCGACAACAGCTACAAATTACTCAAGTACCATATAATGATGCTTTTAATAAAATTTGAAATTTTAGAGGGAAAAATAAAATATGAATAGGAAATGTTCTGAACAGACATTTGAATTTTATGAGAGCGATAAACTAAAACATAGTTATTTGCATATATAACATAGATTATTGCAAATCTTGAATGTGAACTGAATATTTATTACTCATTTATGCATTGCCATCAATATGTAGTTGAGGTATCAATTTAGAAAAATAGAATGCATTTTCACTGACGTCATAAATTGCATCATAATTGAAGGTGAGGCCTTCTTAGTCTTAGAGGCTCAAAGTTAATATTTTTACTACATAAATTCAAAAAATGTCCAATAAATCTTGATGGAGCCCCTATCAAATGGCTTTAAGAATAAATAAACTTTGATATTTGTCTATAACCACAGTCATATATAATGAAAAACCCTAAAAATGGCTAGATTTGTTGAATGTTTTTGAATCAAGATCAATTAAGGATGAGAAAAGTAGATGATTAGGGAAGAATATCTTGTTCTTTTCATTGTATTAGATAATCTTTATGTATATACAATATGGTTCAAATAAGATTCATAAATATAACGATGTAATAACATATTTATGAATAAAATTTGGGAATTGAGGTTTAGCCGACATCATCCTTCTTGACGTCACATGAAAACGCTATATAGAGAGTAGTGTAACTTGGGCTATTGCTGCATTTTACAGATTGGAACCAGGAATTGCTAATTCGCTACGTCATAAAAAATTAACTTGCCAATGACAAGTAATCTCTCAAATTTCTGACTCCCACCCATAATAAAATTGTTCTTTATTTATTAAAAAAACAAAAACAAGTATTCATTTGCAGAAAAAAAAACATTGTTAATATTAGTATCTATATAAAATTTTACAGGCTACTTAAGGCATATTTATTTACAACTCAAGACATACACTTTTTTTAATCTACACTCGCCGAGATTTCGATCTTTTTTACATCTCTGCAAATAAGTATTTTTATCAATACAATTGGTATATGAAATATATAATTAACTCAACATCATACATAGTAATGATACACGAATAGATTTTTAGAATGCAGGTCCCACGGTTTAAGGCTGTGTATATTTATGCCTCGATTTCAACAAAGAGCAGTTTTTTTTAAACTTTTAAGATTATATTTCTTAATAAACAAAAGTGAACCCATTCCAGGGCTTTCAAGTCACAACCAATAGACTATAAATTCAAAAAAGTTCACTCTTTCTCAAGCTTCTATATCACACATTGAATTCCGCACAGATTGTTCGAAACATGGAAAAGGAAAATTGAATTTAAAGTGAGGTCATTTTTTTGGAAACTAATATGTAACGTAATGGTTGAGTGAGTAGCAGGTTCTGTCAATTTGATTAGGGGATAGAATACTCTACTTAGAAACGTAACGTCACACTACAAAAATAATTTAAAAGGTAATTTTATGATAAAATATGTTAAATTGTGAGTTCAAAAGTTGATGAAGAATTTTGTAAATGAACTTTTAAATTTCCATTGGGCATGGACAAATTTTAAAAATACAAGATGGCGCATATGAACTGAGCAAATACGCGATTTTGAAATCTGAACAATCAATTCTTTTAACTTTGACGAGATATATACTAGATATGTACAAAAATATTTGGAGATCAGCTGTACCACTATAGTGTATCCTCTAATCTTGCATGCAAACCCTTCTGGCGTCCAAGATGGCTCCAAAACGGCTCTAAAAGACTGGGTACGTTTTCTTTGCACATATTGGCACAATGTTAAATTACAGTGCCATTCATGGTCATATTTTTTTCGTGGACTCTACACGAGAACAGAATGTGTAGTCCAAAAGGTTGGTGCTGGGTATATCTGGGTCCTTATTTCTCTTAGCCCGAAATTGATGTTATAGCTCAACCACTTTCTAGCTGATTTTTCAGTGTTGGCAGGAGTATTCTTCCAAGGCTACATTATCATCCGGTGAGTTAGTGGGAGGACGTGAGCCTCCAGAAATTATTTTCTGCATCAAGAATCTAAAAGTGAGGTTCACATTCAGACGTCTTCATATCTTTTTGAAAAGATAAGAAAATTATATTTATGTCCGTCTTTGCTAAACTTATCAGAACCTCTCAATTTGCCAGTAACCTTGTGTTCAGATTTTAGCGTCACACCCGATAAGTATACAGGGGTGGTCGCAAGGGGTGGACTGGAGGGGATCTAGCCCCCCCCCCCTCAATTAAAGAATTTTTCCTTTTAATCAGAAAGTTTAATATTTGAATATTTTGTTAAAAAAATTCAAATATATTAAATTTAATTTAATTTAAGGATTTCTTTTTCCAAAAAGCTTGATTTTTTTAATTTTTCTTCAAAAAAATTTTTTGTGAGCCGCTTTCGATTTTCGAAATTTTTTTTATTAATATTTTGGAATAGCTATAAATTTTAAAATTTGTCTCAAAAAAATTTAATTTTTTGTAAATAGCTGTGGATTTTCGAATTTTTTTCCAAAAAATGTAATATTTGAAATTGAATTCATAATTTATTTTTTTTTAACAATTAAATTTCTGAAATTTTTATTTCAATAAAATTTAATTTTTTAAATTTTATTACCGAAAAATTTTCTTTTTTTTTTCAAAAAAATCCCTCCCCAAAATTTAATCAAATGGACGCCCCTAGTATACAAACTACAAATAGACCATAATAAATGTAACGTTGCCCCACTACCCCCAGGTACAGCCCACCCATCCCAATAACATAGATATTTGAAACACTCTGTTTCACTTAGAATTACTATTACATACTTTGAGTACTCCAGGTAACTTCTCCGATGAAACGTTAACTATTCCATTGTACATGAATTGTACCACAGTTCGAAGATCGTCAAAGCTGACATCTTTTAGTATCACAATAGGATGTTGGCAAGGATTTGTACTAAATAATGTCTGAAAAGAAGAAGAAAAAAATAAGTATATTCAAATGATGATTGAAAGTAGAGGTTATGGTATCAAAGGACTAATATTTGGAACCATAATGTGAAAGGAATCTAAGTATTAAAACATATAAGATATAAGTTATACCTAAGGTCTCAAAACACTCATTTTCTAGACTAAAAAAGTAAAGCTTTTAGTTACATTCATGTTTTTTATATTTCGTAAAGCTTTAACATGAATCACTTTATGAATAGGGATGGGATTTTGTTGTGATTTTGAGTGTGAGAGAAGAATCCTTAACCCTGACATATAATATTAGTGAATTAAGACCCTTGATATCATCAGCTACCCGTCATATAATTTAAAAGAGGGGGGATGTATTACTGCAATAAACAGGAGAACTTTCTCCATTAAAGATAACATTAGTGCAGGTAAAATATTGTAAAATTATATTTAAACATAATAGCTTGGAAAAAAATAATTATGTCATTTTCGGGCACTATATCATGAAAACGCACTCATAAGAATTTAATATTCCGTACGGCCCCCACATTGTCTAAGTTCAATATAGAAATATTTATAAAAATAAAAGATCAAATAGAATAATTTGAACAAAATATCCTAGTTTGAATGTAGAAAGTCAGCATCAGGGGGTAGAATACTCCCGACAGCATATGGCTTGACAAATAATTTTTTGAGCGTTCTACGTAAATTGTATTCAGGATATGTTTCTACATTTTAGTGATGTACCTTTTAAATTGAAATAAATAAAATATATACCTATGTAGTTATCTTTCAGTATCTCTCAAATATTTAGCCTTTTATTTCGGCTATGGGACCATTTATAAATCCATATAGCCAGGTTATTGAGTGGTCAGAATTTTCTAATTTAAAGAAATTATAACAAAACGAAGATTTTTGATATCGTTTTAAACCGTTGATTTTGAGTTTTGTTAAGACATTGAGCAGTTTTTATTTAGTCAAAGTACCTCACTGACTGTTTTTGCTGATGTGTCGATAAAAAAAATTGTAATTTTCCAAAAAACAATCTATTGGAGCACTTTTTGGATGATGCAATACGTTTGTAATACTGGAAGGTCATACGCAAGAAATTCTGATTTATTTTGTGTTAAATTATCCATTGACTTTTTGTATATTTTGAGGCAAAAAATACTTAAACTTATCAAATGAATGATTTTAAAACTCATTTATCAAATGTTATACTATGATCGACAGATATTTTAGCTGTAAAATCCGGCATTGCTCGAAGTTATTAGGTATCAGCAAACAGACACACTTTATCCTAAATAATATAGAAGATAATTTCCCAAGAAATCATCAGTGTTACTCTCCCTTGTTCACGAGCAACTTCACAGGCAGTCAATCAATACTTGGATATTCTTTCCTCAGGAAAAGGAGGAAATTGTTTTTTTGAAAATGAAAAAAAACATTTCTCAGTTTACCAACAACAAAACTCGCACGCTAAAAAATGCTTAGAATTTACAATCCTAAATATATATGTTCTCCTTTTCTTTTCTTTTTGAATATGACACATAACTTTATAAAATTTGGTGCTGGGGAAAGGGGGAGGGGGGTCGTGAGTATCAGCCATTTTTGTGACAAATTGATACGATTTTTTTTGTGGGTGGGGGCTGGGCTCTTGGTACGTAATGAAATCATCACGTAACATATTTAATGAATATTTTGTTTTTGTTATATATGTTGACTCGGGGTTTATTTGGCGGGATGTATCTGAGTTTTAAACCTACAATACATCCTGCATTTAATTATTTCATAATATTAGCATAATTTAATTTGATATAATAGATTAAATTAAACGTTGAATCCAGGTTAATAAAGAAAGAGTTACATATATTCTTGTGAGGCACAAGTTGTCATGTAATCCATGAGTCGGATTGTGTTGCTCGACCAAAAGTAAAGCTGGTTCATCAGTTGCTTTTAAAGTTATTTTTTGTTGTAAGTGGGATTGAGTTACGGAATTCTAAAAAGTAGGACCCACAGGATCCAAAAAACAAGGCCGAGTACTATTAGTGATAATTAGAGATTGGATTGGTGTTAGAGTGATGAGGAACTACTTATCAGTGTTGGCCAGTGTTTCGAGAATGAAAACTTGCAAGAAGTCAACAGTGTTATGCACACATTTATTGAACTCTCTCTAAGATGCCTCACACATAGTAGTCCAAGGGATTAAGATCCGGCGAGCTAGGATCCCACCTTTCCTTTGCCGAAAACATAAAACTCTTAAAATTTTTGATTTTTAATGAATAATTACACTTCCAATTACCCGATATGAACAAACAGCACCAATTTAAATTTCTAGCATAGCACCGGATCTGTTAACATCAATATAAGCCCTCTAACGTAATAATCTATGGAGTTATTTGCGTTCTTGGGCGTGTGCCCGGGACGAAGGCACACAATAATGGCGACACGGTGTTCGTATTTGGAGGACACTTACAAGGTTTTTGTACTTTTTCATATTCAGCTTTGTCAGCTAAATCTGATAAACATCGATTTCAGGGTTTCCGAGATATTGAGGTCTAAACTGGTTCTAGATTTTAAATTCCCACCCTGTATATCCTTAATATGAGAATTACAATCTATCGTTCCCAGATATTTCTTCTTGAAAATGTTCAAAGAGTTTTAGCATCTTCTATGAGTCATCATTTTCACTTAGATATTAATTGAATACTTCACATGACTAATTTTATTCATTCAGTAAAACTATAATTACAATTGAAAAGAGATATTTTATCTTCTTTCTTTTGAAATAGACAAATGTACGATATTATTTTTGATTACTCTTAATTAAGATTAATTAAAGTAGATATTAATAAATATTATATTTTATACCTAGGTGAGATAGAATGATGATGATGGCACTGGATCAAATATATCATTATCTTGTAATTGAACAAATTTTCGTCCATGGGACGACTTTTTCATTCAATTCGAATGCATTTTTAAGATTTAGGAAGGGGTTCCCTAGTTTTGATTATGCAATAAGCCGATCAACTCGGGTAATTGAATCTGCGAATATATAAGATTGTTTTAGTCCCAAAATGCAAGAGACTCTAACTGCTTTGAACTAATATTTTATTTTCGTGGCATAAAAATGATTGATAGAAAGAGTCTATACAAATTTTCTTATAGCGAAACTAGATGATACATGATAGTAGGCCAATTCTTGCCAACTAGTGGTAGAATTGTAAATTCTCTTTTTGTGCAACTTTATAAAAATAAAATTATTATATTATTTATAGGCTAACAAAATGCCAATCTCAGGAGTTTTATTCTAAATAAAGAATTATACTTTTTCTTATATTTATTGACTAAAATAGGGAGAGGTCCTCAGAGTTATTAGACTTCATCGAACAGACCAACTTTGCCTCATAGAAATATAGAATTTAACTGCTCAATACATAAATGTTCTATCCTCAATGATGAAAAAATAATATTATTAGGTTCAGAAAGATAAATAATTTTACTTTAGTCTCCAGAGAGCTACCCGACATAGCTGCAGGTACACACAATCGATACATAGCATTGTTCTTTCTTAGATAAAAACATGTTTATGATATAGATCAGGGAGCACAATATACAGTGCACCCCGTATACACGCTCAATACATACATGCAAAATGCCATCGACATTTAAGTTACATTCTTAAATTATTATTTCTTCAATCAAATATGACTGTTTGTATACAAACTTTGCTTTTTTTAAATGCTACATAGTATTAAAATAATTTATGTGAGTGTTTGATGTACGTCCCGCTTAAAAAAACAATTATAAAAACACATTTATTTCAAAAACAGAGACAGATACAAACTTTAGTCATAAAATAAAAGTTATTTATAATTCAAAGTTACGTACATTGGGCTATGTTAAATTATGTTCAGCCCAGATTCCTGGGATCAGGAGTGCAAGTTTGTTTTTCTGCTAATAAGTTGATATTATTCATAAAGCAAGATCGATTTCCCGTGTCCCCAAATTTTTTTATAAGATATGGGTTGTTGATTAAAAAATGCACCCTAAAAAAATCCAAAATCCAAAAAACGAATTATTGTACTAACGGAAAAAGGAAGAACGTATATTAAATACAAGTTCAAAAGAGGAAGAAAGAAAAAAGAGGATCAGTGAGTTAGTCATAGTGTGTATCCTCATGTAGGGTGAAGAAGGAACAGGGCAATTTAGCAATGGCCATTACTATAAATATATCACAATGTCAAACATTTTAAACAATTGCTTTATATTTAGCAAAATCAGTTTTTTTAGATGGTCAATTATATGTTACATTTTCAAGAGTTTTCAAAAGGGGTGCAGATTTGATTATATTTACATCAAATGGAGAGAGAAAAAAACAAAAATCTTGTATACAAGGAAGTTTTACGATAGAAATATACCTATTATACATTTATAGCTTACAGGAGATCGTTTTAGTTTATAATTTTAACATAAACAATCTAAATATAAATGAAATCTTTTTAATGCCCTATCTTTAAGATAGCGTGTTTGTGCTTCTATGTCATTAATATAATTATTATTTGAAATAAGAAGGTTTGCACCTACTTATTGTACACACTTATTTGTACTATATAAATTGCTTCGCTTTTATTTCGAAAATATGAATGTTATATAACTTAGTTACTTTGTTGTGTAAATTACACGACATGTTTTTTCACACTCTAACGTTTTTATGTGTTTGAAATATCAAAATATTTTGTATTACTTTGACAAATCATTTACTAGGTTATTTCTATCTACTAATGTAAGTAAATGTAGGAGAGACTGAATAGAGTTGCAAGATCAGATAGAAGAGCCCCTCCTTCAAAATATCTCCAGTTTTAATTTTTTCCAAATTGTCAACCAAGTTTACAATCCCAGTTATTAACAATTTTATCTCACTAAAACCATAAAGAGGTAGATGATATTAATAAGGCTCTTAACTCTGGTGTTTTTATGTTTCCCTCCTTCCTTCTCCTTGTGCTACTACAAAGAAAAAAATAAATCTAGTTATACCTAGACTTGAGTAGTCTGTAATGAACAAAAGAGTTGGGGAAGAAGGCGAGAGCGAGACATATGCTACACAGGGAGAGCAAGCTATCTGTGCCATGAAAATGATTGTCTTTTTTTTTTAACGCAATTTTCTCTCCACCCGCTTATCAAAAAAAAAAAAAAATAGACAAAATTCTGAAAGCTTCCTGGATTTTGACGTGTTTTATTCAATAAAACACCTTAAGCCTCAATTATAGTCTCTATACGTGGTCGACAGTGCGAGCAGGCCTTCGCCACTGGGTGCATGGCAAATCCTGAAATACCTTCTTTATCCGACTCATAAGTTCAATATTTATGTTGCTGTAGATTCGGTTGGTTTGTCGTTCAACTCAGTCCCCGCAAAAATCCATTGATTCAGATTCGGGGAATATGAAGACCAAAATTCCGGCGAGAAGAAGTCGTCTAAATTGTCCAGGAGTCATTTGATACTTTTTTTCAAGGTGTAACAGGGATCCGAGACCTACAGACGGATTTAAGGCCTACCATTGGCAACCATGTCGATCCAGGGCTTCACCTTGGTCTTCAGACATCAAGTTGGGTATCCCTGTTTACCTCGAGGCCTTGGGAGAACACATGAGGAGGTATGACCTTTGACCTCAGCCTGCATTGTTGTAGACTCAAAATCACTTCTAGAGGCAACAAATTCCCTCTTAACCTTGTGAACAAACGTCTCAGAGAGTCCCAAAGTTCGAGTAATTATTATATTGTCGTTCCCGGAGCAGATTCTCAGACGGCTCAGTGCCTATTCCAAATATTTGGGATAGCAAATTCGTGAATTGATTTCATTTTTTCCCAATTGGTACAAGCTAAATATAATAAAAAGATCAGCTCCCTAAGTGCCTAAGTAACAGCATAGATACCTTCCAAACTCAGTATATTTCCATTAGAATCTCCCCTTACAAGGCCCTTTTCTAGAGGGGGGATTTTGCCGTGGAACAGGATATATTAGTTTGGAAAATCGATTTTTGGGTCAAAATTTACTATTTTTAGGACTATGAGTAAAAAAGTGTACTAGTTCAAGTAATAGTTGTTAAAAAAGAAGGAGGAACGTTATCTTGCATTATGTTTGTCCTGAGGGCGTTAAACTTTGCTAAAGTCATTTTTTTTTTTAAATTTATATTTTGATGGAGGAGGATAATATTAATGGATAACGGTAAAGTCTAATGTTCCTATTAAAATAATTACAAAATACATTCCCCCTGCAACAAATGACATTAAATCATTTGATAACAGCACCCTCATGTATAAATTTGTCACTCTATTTGTTATCTGTTATAGTTGTAACAGGCTTTGTTTTTTTAAATCGAGTTTGAGCTAGATATTAAGAAACTACGAGTTCCGGAGGCAACTCTCATGGTCTCCCCTTCATTACTAATATGCATAATGACTTATTTCGAAATGTTTTATTTACACAGATAGAAAGACACGTCTTTTACTCTGCTGAAGATGAGTTGCTTATATAAAAAGTCATGGATACATTTTTACCCCATATCTCTAAGTGTAAAAATATCGGAGACACAACAAAGAAGGTAACACATGTGACATCTCCTCCGTGCCGGTGTCAGTACCGAGAAGGGTGCAGAGACAATTGGCACCTCCATTCGGACTGCCTACTATATATATTAGGCACATACAGTCAAGAAGAGGCAATACTTCTGCAACATACACATTTGTATAAATTATCGGCCCATTTATTTTAAATGGAATAAACAAATGCAAAAATTAATATAAATTCGATTGATTCAAATATTAAAAAGTCGACACAGGTCGTTTATCTTACTTTAACTAGGTGACTTTATTACAGTCCTTCTATGCGATATATTATTCAGTGCTTCCCTCTGCCTGATCTGCCTGTTTGTAATAAACACATGACTTGCCTTTTTGAGCGCATCTAGAGAAGTCTGGACTCGGCTTGAAGGTTGAGAAATAATTTTCGGCGGAATATGCTTCATATTTCTCACTGTTGAAAAGGTCCCTGTCCTTCAGGGCATCAGAGGAATCGGCCAACAACATCGGTTTTTGGGGAGCTGATCCCAAAAATGGTGCATTGAAGAAAATGAGGCTCCCGATAAAGGTGGAATAGATGCCCTAATCCCCATGAGCACAAACAGAAGCGCCTTAAAACACGGCTCGCCCTCCTGGTCCATAGTTGCAGCCAAGACCAACTTAAGAGTTCTATGGAATCTTTCCAGTATTCTATTTGACTCGGTTTGATCAGTCGTAGTTAACAAACTGTTTGATCCCAGGACTTCTCCCAGTCTCTTCCAAAGTCCCACAGTAAATTGAACTCCTCTGTCGGAGTGAACAGAAACCAGCAAACCGAATCTTGAAATCCACCACGAAAAGAAAGACTCTACAATGGTCTCAGCCTCAGTATCACAGATAGGAATCACTTAAGTCCATTTTGTGTCCCTATCCAAAACTGTAAAAAGATACCTGTAACCATTTGACGGAGGTAAGGGCCCAACAATATCTACGTAAAGTGTACAAAATCTTGGAGAATCAGAAGAAAACGGAGTAGGACCAGAGAGCCTTGGTTGAGTTACTGTTTTGTTCTTCTGACAAGATAGATACTCCTGGGTCCATTTTTGACGGTTTCTCTCAAATTAGGCTACGCAAATTACTTGGAGACCTCATGCAAAGTAGCTTTTAAACCTGAGTATGAAAGACTGTGAGCTATGTAAAACATTTTTTTACGTAACGTGTTTGATGATACTATAGCTCTGAAATTTCTATCTGTTCCAAAATTGACCAAGCACTTCCCTTCCATTACTCTAAAGAAGCTCCCATCCAAATCAACGAGGCGTCTTTTGTCAATGCCAAAAGGGCGCTGTCCTCTCGAAAGCCCAAGAGAGTATGTTCAGAAAGAGTATTTTTAATGTTTTAAAAGGCTTCTTGCTGCTTTTCTTATTTTCTTTAACTGTATCAAAATCCAAGAGTAGTTCTTCGCGTCAAGGACGATATCCAGGGAGAACACCCCCAAAGGAACAACTATTTGTCCTCGGAAGGTGACCAAGGACGGTAGCTTAGTCTATCTAAGGAATTTAATTTTGTTTTAGTGTCGATTGCGTAAATTAGATCCTGATCTGGGTTTAATACCTCAGCTCCAAAAGAACTGAGGACTACTTAGTTTTTTGAGATGAGAGAAAGGAAGGGAAAGGGGGCCCGGAGTACCTCTTTACCTCAGCGCCGTAAGTCCTGTGTTTATAGCAAATTGAAGTTTGCTTCTTCTTTTCTTTCCAATTAACATCTCTTTTCCTTCTCACCATAGACGCTACAAATATTTCATCCGGGCTCGAGTAAGGAGAATCAAAATGAGATATTCCTTAAAACCACTGCAAACCTTCACAAATTCTTCGTACTTCATGTTTGTCTAGGCCTGGGCCATGTGTCTGTGTGAGTCCAGCACGGATCATATCACCATCTCCCTGCATAAGGAATCCCTGAAGTATGGTTCGAATGTCGCGTCGACGAGTTGGGGAACCTTTTCCATTACCTTACTCAGGGAAAGAGATTCGTCCTTTAGAAGACTACTCCAAATCTGTTCTTTGGGAGAAGGCCGTACTTCTTAATAAAGTATTCCTTGATCTCCTCATAAGAACTCTCCAAATCTTCTGGTGGAAAGTTTCTGTAGATATGGCAGGGTAGCGTCGCTATTATTATATTTGCTTTCTCCTCGTCCTCTACAATTTTGTATGTCCTGAAGTTTGAATCTACTCTAGCGAACCAAATTTCCACGTCCTCTTGATCGAACTAGGGAAGGGGTAACTTGGTGATTCGAGATCGTACCGACGCCGGTACATCTGGGGCGGGCCGCGTTGGAGGATTTGAAGCATTTGCCTCCTATACATTAGAGAGCTCTGAAGGAAGTTCCTTTTACCTAGTGATGGGCATTGTGTTCAAATGTTGGGGTCACCAATGAAAAAGTATACACAGGTGGGTTATCTTACTTCCACTTACTTTATGGGAGTCCTACTATGAGACATATTATTGGAATAAACAAGAAGAGTTCCTTCAAATATATTAACCCATTATTTAATTATATAATTTAAATTAATCACCGAGTTACCTTACAGATTCTTACAATAAATTTTGAGAAATGGATTTAATTAACAATATTTCAAAATTATATTGATTGACAGATGGGTATGAATGTTGTACAGCCAGTCATTCAAAACTTTTTTAGGGTTATTTTTTTATGATGACTTTTTCAATATGACATACTTTGACCTATATTATTTGGATCTACAAAGAGGAATTCATAAAATTTATAGTCACACAATCTTTCATTCTTAATTTTACAAAAGTTTTGGTTGATTAGTACCCAAAAAATATAAATGTACATATTTATATTGCTATTTAAGAGTTTTTTTTTGCAAAAAATAAAAATAAAAACTTTATTTAATCCGGTTCTCAAGAGTACAGTTAAACATTTTCTATTTGTCAATTTTGAGGGTGATGGTTCAATCATTTTGTTATTTTATCCCGAAGAACGAAACTGTGATATATACGTACACAGTGTTTACAAACGTAGTCTCTGAGCTAGCCGCCACCACCGACAAAGAGTGTTTTCATGTCACATCACCATTGTCAATATTGGTTTTTTTGGGGCCTAAATAAACAAATTTTATGCGAAAGTGAAACATTTTGTTATTAATATGATGAAAAATAGTAACCTACTAGAGTAGGTTCGCCAGGCGTTCCTCGGGTCATAAAGAAATAAGCTTAATTCTGAAATCTTCTGATTCATATATAACAAAAAATATAGACCGTAAATTGTAAGAATTATTCTCGCTACATGTGGGTTTGTAACGCTGGACACTTTTTCAAAAACCTGGAGTCGGTACAAATTTTCCGACTCCACTTGCCTTTACATCAACCAACATTACCAACAGGGTTGCCGAGATAAATCTGGATAAAATTCAAAAGTGTCTTTCTAAAATTGTAGATTATTTAGAGATGTGAGCAATAAAACAACAATTATTTGTTTGACATTTATGTATTGTTTTATTCAATGTGACTGCCCTAAGCGGGAATAACTTTGTCGATCCTGGCTCTGAAGCTCTTGTAGGCATTCTCCACATCTGCAGCCGAGATTCTCACTGTTATTGTGCTTTGAGCAGACCTCCCTCTCAAACTTTCCCTCTACGAACCAATCCAACAGATTGCAATCGGGAGAGTTGGAAGGCCAGGTTTTGGGGGGCTAGTAATCGTAAAAGTTGGTCCTGATGAACTCTTAGCTAATCTTGGACGTGTGGCAAGTGGAAGAGTCATCCCATCCCTCGTAGGTCTAACATACGTTTGCCAGCACCCACGGAAGTACCTCAAGAAATCCACATACACAGTAGAATTGACCTTTTCCCACTTCTTGAAGAGGAATGGTGGCATGACCTTCACTGTGTTAGTGATGACGCCCAAGATCATAATGATGTGACCTGTATTGGACGTCATGAGCTTATGGTGCAGAGTCTTTGAGTGGCCCAACTTGACCTGCTTCTGTTTCTCAGTCAACAGAGACTGCAACCTATTAATAGAGACACTCAGATCAGTCCAAGGATACCAGTGTAAAGTGTTTAGTAAAGATACGAGTCTGTTTTATTTGAGATGAATGTCGTGGAAATAAATATTGTACTTAATGTACTCTTGATTACTTAGATCAGATAATGAGGATTACCATAATCAGACTGGATGAGAACTTTTAAAAAATTGCTCAGAACTCAAAAGCAAATAACAGTCCTTAGAGTTCTGATATGTATAAATCAAAATATTCAAACTTCAATGTCTTTCATCATATTTATATTATTTATTGTCCAATTAAAATGAAAGCCAATGTTGCATACGTGTGGCCGTCGGAATCATTTCTTCATCCAATTTTTGCTAACATCCTAGAAACTGTTCATAACTCCTGACTTAAACCTTACTACTACTTCTAATTATGATTCATTAGGGCATGAGCAAACAAAAATATATTTATATTCTCCGCAAGGTTGTGTGATAGTCTGTAGCTTTTTTTAACACTTATTGTTAAAAAAAAATAGAGCATGATGAAAAGAATTTCCACACCGTCCTAACATACATTTATATTTTTTATTATGTAAATAATTTCATCATTTAAGGAGTTGTATCAATTTACCGCAAGATGGGGTCATTTCCTGCCGCATTGTTTACAAACTAAAATAAGTAAACAATGTTCATGGGCCAATTTTGTCGTCAGTGAAAACGCTCTATTGACGACTCTATCACTACAATTTAAAGTAATATTTTTGGGATTTTCCCAATACATATATATTTAATGTCTCTTGAAACTTGATTACTAGTGGCATAGCCCGCCAAAATTTTAATCAAATCTTATACATATTTTTAAGTTGGCCATTGTTGTTATCACACATGGAATCCAAAATGGTGGAACAAATCAGTTTCACATTTAGGTTGTAGACGTATAAGTTAACAAAGAATGTTCCTATGATATTGTTTTGTGACTCTGACGTCATTAAAGGCCTGTTTTTGACCCAAATAAACCCTCCTTTTGCTTCTTTCTTTCTATATATCTCTACATCTCTTCCCCTTTTGTCTCTTTCTGCATCCATCTCGCTGTGTCTTTTCTCCTACATTCATTCTTTGTTTCTATTCCCCTCTCTTCAGCCCTGCAACACGAGCACCCTCTACGAGTATATATATAAAATAAACCTATTTATATAAGTAGTTCTGTAACAGTGATGATAACTTTTGGAGGTAAGCCCCTCCTCTCCCAAAAAGATGAAAGCTAGTAATGCCCCTGAAGATGACCAAATAAACTAAACCCCAGTTATTTTATGTCATAAAAATTGTTATGTGCTTACAAAAAATGCATTTTCAAATGCAATATGCATATATACTTCTATATAAAATGCAGTTAATGAAAAACTAAGTAATTTTCAAAAATATATGCCTAGGTTTGTCGTCACCTAAGTCACCTAATGGACATTGATTGTCCATAATTTTATCTTTTTGTTTCAATGACATATGTTACAAGTAATAGCCTGTTGAATAATGAATTGTCCTATTCAAAATATTGAAAAAAAATTGTCACATAAAAATAAAATATAAATGCATGTATATTCTGCACAAGTTGTATCTTGTTTAAGCAAATTTAGCAATTTGCATTCAAAAACTGAGAATAATATTCAGTCAGACAAAAAGAGAAAGATTAGAAAATACACGTGTAAAAATAAGTACCTGCTAATGAATAAAAATTTGAATGTTTTCTGTTTTGTTTTTTAATTTTGAGTTATTCCTCATGCATTTTAGATTGATTTCCTGGGTAAAATCCAGAAGTATAACTGGCACCCATTTTTTTAAAGATAAGGACCATCAAAAGTTATAGTTTCTACAAAAATTATGAATAAATTATTTGGGAACAAAAATTATGAATAAATTATTTGGGAACAAAATTTATTTTATTATGTTTTACCTAATTTTTTTAATTCCCGAAAAACCCATACTGACAAGTTTATACAAGATATTTTAAATAATCTTGTATAACATGGATCATAACTACTGTCTGAGTGAGTGTGACTCAAAGCTTGATGTCATATTTGAAGAAAAGATAAAGTGTTTAGTCCATTATTTTTTGCTGCTGACATAATTTTAATATTAACACTTATCTTAATTACAAATTCTGTACATATTTTTTTGTGTCAAAATGAACAAAAAAGGTATCATTGTGTCTATATTTAATATTTTCTAAGGATTTTATGAAAAATCATCACTCTGGAAGAGTAAAATTGAATTAGAAAACTGGGAATAAAAATTTATTTGAGGGGGTTGATAAGGAAAAGAAAGCTTATTCGATCAAAAACCAAGCCAAGTTCTGCGTGTTTTTCGTTAGATGTTTTTAATGAACTATATCTCACGATTAATACATTGCATCAATAAAAACATACAATATGGTTAAAGTTTAAGCGTATGCTTAAGAAAGTTCATTTACAGGTTTTGTGTTTTGGTGAAGCCAGTCATGTGTTACAGCGTTACAAAATGGAAGAAAAAAGAGATCATTCGATACATTTTTCAGTATCACTACAACGAAGGTGAAAAGGGGGTAAGGGGGAGTAGGCGGCCATAATAATTATATTGCTTAATCACCCAATACAGTATCGAAGGCAACAGAAAAGCAGACACCTATTTTTTTTTTTTTTCCATTCAGAACCTTTCAAATCAATATAAGATAAGTGTGTAAGTTTCAAGTTTCCACCCGGTATAAGGGAATATAACGTACCCATAAGATGTCAGCCTTATTGATGTCTCCCATATTGGGAGCCTCAATAATCAAGTTTGTTCACAATAGAAGCCTTTTTTCCATTAATATGAAGGAAAATAATGAACTACTAGATGTTCAAATGAGATCCAAAAAGAATAGGCCTTAAGCTTTACTGCCTATCAAAAGTTATCCCTCTATTGCCTGGTTTTTTAATTTATAAAACCTTAATATGTATATAAAAATGTTATTACAATCTTTTTTTCCTATTGGAGATAAAAATTAACTATTATATTTGAAAGAATAAGATATTTTTCACTATTTATTTTATCATTGACATCAAGTAGTATTTAATGTAAGGGTTTTGTATTTTTTTATTCTTAAAGCCATTTTGATAGAACTTTATGAAGATTTACTATAAATTTGTACATTTTATGTAGTAAACATATTAATTTTGAGCCTTTAAGATGATATCCAATATATTCGCCTTAAATTAACCATTTGCCTTAAAAACCATTTAGATTTATACGTCATTATTTTATATTTTTGACTGAAACAGATTTTCTCTTTGATTATTTAAAATCAAAGTATGTAATGTTAATTACTATAAAACGCATTTAGTGGGTTTTTTCTAAACTGAATAAATGTCTAAAATATCATTATATCGTAGAAGTTGATATACAGGGTGTACAAGCTATGTGTACCACAATAATGATTTTTTTTTTTCAAAAGCATTTTTCTCTCACACCAGTTGATCTGAAAGCTTGATGAATTATGATTGATCTCTCTCTAATATTTTCATATATTATCAGTCTCTATAAGAAGGCGAAAGCACGAGCAGGGCATTGCCACTTGATCCCTTGGCAAATCTTGGAATTCCTTCTCGATCCGACTGATAAGTTCGTCTTTGTTGTTGCAGATTAAGGGTAAAAAATGACTATGAAGAAGTCCAGGATTACTATAATCTCAGATATTTCATAATTCAGATGAGGTTCGGTTGGGTTGTGGTTCGATTGCACCCTATACACAAAAAATCCAACAGATTCAAATGTGGCAAGTTTCGAGGCCAAATGTCGAGCAAGATAAAGTCGTCATAATTGTCTTGGAGCCATTTGAGACTTTTTTTTAGGTGTGGCAGGGAACCGAGTCCTGATACCAAATGTGTCAGGACTCCCACTGACAACCTTGTCGATCCAGGACTTCACCTTTATCTCTAGCACGTCCAAATATGCATCAGTGTTGAATCAAAGGCCTAGGGGGAACACATGAGAACGCATGACGTGGTCATCCGAGCTAACTACCCAAAACACCATGACATGGGCTAAAAGCTTCATCTGTATGACAACAGGCATATCGATGGGGAAGAAGGTCAACCACCTGTTGTTCTGATAGTTGACCTTTTGGTTCTGGCAAAAGTTTTTTTCTGTTTTTATGTTGTCGCTTCCGATGTAGATCCCAAGGATGACTCCGTGCCTTTTCCAAATATTTGGGACCAAGAACTTGTCAATAGATTCCATTTTTTCCAACTGTGCAGGTTTGAACAAGCTATGTAACTATAAAAAAAATTAGCTCCTTAAATGCCCACGCTTGCCGAGAGAGTCATCAATGTGAAGGAATATATATCTTGCACACCTTTTACCCTGGAGGGAAATATACAGTGCACGGGGTTACTCTTTTTCATAAATTCATACAGACAGAATGACAGATTTAGCCGAATTATATAGATTTTTTCTCTTGTTCGAACTCATTACATAGGAAAATTTTAATAACATGTATTTATTAAAATTTGGGGGCATAATTCCATCATTTTCTTAACAGAAAACAAACATTTCTTAGTCTGTTATAGAAATAAACATTAAATATTTTATTTAACAATCGAAGGGGAAATAAATTTTAAGCAAAAATATGCAATAACGGCGTATGAGCCTAATCTATTTATATATTAAGGCAAAATATCCTTGAGTAAAAATGTCTTAAAGGAAAAATGGTTTAAGGCAAAATAGTTTAAGGTGAAAGTACCTAGAGCCTTTAAGATGGTATCTCCTTCAATTATGTATAATGCAATTTATGACATCAGTGAAAACGTTCTATTGGAGAGAGATTTATCCATAAATACGACGATTACATAATTATATATATTATGACAACATACACTAGAGTGATGATCTGCAGCTCATTACGTCATGAGGATCACTTTTTTCAAAATATATATCTATTATGTAAGTAGTATATATATCGTTTTTCAATCTGTTTATTTATTTTACTATGTCTATAATAAATTCGCTGAGTCATTTTTACAATTTTTGTATATGAATGATGTCTATAATTTCCAACATTTGAAACTTCATTAGTCCTGCATCATAAAATTTGAGAAATTTGTTTTCTAATAACTCATTGTGTAATCAAAAATGAGTTATGAGCTCAAAATAAATCAAAAAGAGCTTCTCTAACTGTGTTGTGCGTCTCATGGGGGCGTGCAGCAATTTCAAGTGGAACAAAAAAGTAGATGGGGCCAAAAGTGAGCTCTAAATCTGCATTAGGGTTCTTCATGAAGTTGTTTTAGTCTGGATTAAAGAAAATTATGCGTGTTTAGGGTTTCTTATATATCCCACACCTAAAAGAAAATTTAAAAATCCACATTTGACACACCAATATTGACGCCCTCAAGGTATCCATACAGTATGAGCGAGGTTAGGTTTTCAGGTTAGATAAGGACGCCGTCGCCGAATGGTCAAACTTTAAAAGATTATTATTCATTAATATATGTACTGAGCGGGGATTGTAAATCCGGAACAAGTTTAGACTTCAGTATCTTGCTAACCTTGAGACTTAGGTTTATGAAATATTGTTCATCAGATTTAGCTGACAAAACTATGTAAAAAAAAAACATACAAAATTTGTGTCTTTATTGTGTGCCTCCAGGACGGGCACATGCCCAAGAATGACAATACCTTCATAGGTAATGATCCTAGAGAGCTTTAATTGATATGAACAGATCAAGTGTCATGCTAGAATTTTAAACTGGAGCGGTTTGTCCAAATTGCGTAATTGGAACCGGATTTATTCGGTAAAAACCACCATTTATATTACTTTTATGTTTTGGGCAAAATAAATGTGGCCACCTAGCTAGCCGGATCTGAATCCCTTGGACTACTATGTGGGACGTCTTGGAGAGAGAGTTCAATAAACCTTCACTTGAAAAATGATTACTCCATTCTCAAGGTAGTAGCCAACATGGGCAAGGAGCTCCTCATCAAGACTTGTGCCATGATCAAGGCTGTGGCTGCGGTTGGAGGTTGTGAATTTGAGCGATTGACTTCACTATGGATCCCCTGTTGCAAGAGCAAAGTATTCGTGAATTGCTGAATTCATTTGGAAATATAAAGTGTAAAATACATTATACTTAAATTTTCGGAATGTAAAATTCCCACCCAGTATGAACAATTGCAATATGTTGGTCCTTATTTCTTTGGTCAAGTCCAGTTCAGTCTTAGCACCGGTTCTATTGGTGCATCGGAGTGTCGGTTCTTTAAGACAGTTGGTTTCTTAGGACCAGTTCTTGGTTCTAGGACAGTTAGCCGGAAATGTTTTTGCCAAAGGACAATTTGGCGAACGGACATTTTGCCAAAGTACCGTTTGGGACATTTTGCCGAAAAATAATATTCCATTTACTGATATATGTAACAAAAAAAACTGCATTTTGCTGGTGAATTCGACTGCGTATTTGAACTGAATGTGGCCCTGTTCATACCACCAAAATAAGCCAAAAATATTTAGACTTAATATTTTTTATAGTATTCCATTCTCACCTAATCACAGTCCCCTTGATTACAGCATATGGAACTATAAAGGCAAAAGTATGTGCTAAACGTGTACAAAATTTGAGCCCTATAGAGCAGGTTTGGACCGTTAACGCGTTTTCTGTTCATTTCTTCCACTTTAGTAATCGAAACGTCGACCACATATTCAATTATTAACGAAACTTAGTTGGTTACTAAAATAATATTTTTCTCCTCAGATTAGAGGTACCACAAATGACGTCACTTAAGCATTTGACCTTCGCAATTTTTTCTTTACTTAGTAGAATTGAACTTGTGGAGGTCGCATAGGTATTTGTAGAGTAATTCATTGTATCCTCAGAGCCCCCTATCGGACAGAAAGATATTCCCGTGATTTTGAGGTAATTTGTGTTTATGGAAAATAATAAAAAGGAGTGAAGAAATGAATAGTGTAATGAACGCACTAGGGTACTCAGTCGCACAGTGCTTTATTTCTCTTAAAAAGCGGTCAAAACTATATTAATTGAAATTATATAATTATTTTTACAATTCCGGTTGTAATTTAAGTTTTATATAAGTATTTATCAAAACTAAATTAACTTCAACTGATTTCATAGGATTTTTAAAGTATTTATCATTATATTGACGAAAATAATTGAAATATGATTTATTTGTTGATACAGAGGAATTAAACGAAAACATATATTTAATCATTCTCATCAGATTCATCGTTTACTTTATCAATATAAATATTGATTTAGTATCTGGCAATAACTTTTGTTTATTTCCTTCAGAATTATATCTTCAAAGGTGAGATGTTCACTGCTTATCTGAATACGGCGAATCTGATCTGTAAGGGTGTTAAATTCTTAATGATTTTATTGAATGATTAAGTTTGGCATTTCTCATTTCTCAATTTAGTGCTTCTCCAGCTTTTTCAGAAAAAAAGCCCAATTAGAAAAACAGACGACTAAATTACTTTTTTTCTAAGCATAAAGATTTTATTGATAGATGTATGCGTAATGTATGTAGAAATATTGGTTGACTGGCTAGAGAAGGGAAACATGTTCATTATAGAGTGTATCGTCCCAAAATAAAAATTGAAATAGGAAAGATTTAACCATGACGAAAATTGCATCAAGTTGCGTCTTGATAATAAAAATGAACAACGATACATATATTTTTGTGACACCTACTTTTGATTTCGAACACATTTACATCCTTACTATCTCAATCTTGGTTTTGGACGATACCATCTTTTTTTATTGTTCAATCTTGCAGTATACTATCAAGAAAATCCTTATTTTGCAAAAGTATTTAATTGTTAGCAGGTTTTTTGTATTTTATAGTCTTCATTAATGATGTGTCTAACTAACCTGATTGACCTGGCTTTTTTGCTACACACTTGTTCTTCTATACTAAAAAGATTAGATATATAAATAATTTTATCTATTTAAATCATAAAAATAGTAAATTTTCAAAAAACAAAAAAAATATTTTTCATAAAATGAATAAATATAAAACTTACAAAAGATTACAGTAAAATAATTATTTTTAACTACTGCATTGACCAATTTTTGTTTAAAATTGTGTACGAAGCTCTAAATAGCCTTCAAACTTTAACTCAATTAAAGTATATTATTGGTATATTCTCATACGTATGATGTACTCGCGAATTAAGTTATAAAAAAACAATATTAAATTGTTTTTTGATGACTGAACAACAAAATATAGACCCATTTATAATAGATGTATACAAAAAAAACTAATTTAACAACATTGATATTCAAGGGTTTTTGGCCGTTTTTTCTGTAAAATAAAGCACTGTGCGTCGTTCAAAAAGTAACATATAAAATGTAATATTTTAGGAGTTTGTTTTTGTTTTTTTGTTTTTGTGGGATATGACCAAATATTATGTGTCTACTGAGTGGATAATGGGTACCCAAAACTTACAACGACATTTAATTACGGTTATACCCCCGTTACTTTTATAACCTTGTTTATTTACGCAACCAAAGGATAGCTGAAACTAAATCAACAAGTTTTACTTTTATCCCACGTCTCCAAGTGTAAATATGTCGTAGCAATAATAAAAACAGCATATCACGTGATTTTTCTTCTGCACAGGTGGCAATGGCACAAAGGCTGCAAAGACCGTTGGCATCTCTATCCAGACTACTTACAACAACGAAAAGTCCATTATAGCCCCATACAGTCAAGCAGAACAAAACTTCTGCTGCAAGAATATCTCTAACTTATAGCCTGCCTCTGATTGGCCCTCCTCCAGCCCTGACCTCAACCACCTAGACTTGGCAGTTTAGGGTGTCTTAGAGAAGATAATCTGCCGTACCTCTCATTCAAATTTGGAATCGCTCTGAGCTGTTATTATGATAACGACGACTCAGCCTTCATCAAAGAGCTGCCAATCAGTTCGCCGGCGTGTCGATGCTATTATTGCTTGTAGAGAAGGACATATTAAATAAAAAATATAGCGAAACATAGTATTGAAACATATCACAAATTGGATTTCATTTACAATTCCTTAATTCCATAAAAATCACGTTTTTCGTAGTTTAGTTATGGTACTGCAAGTTTTGGGTCCACATCTGTAGTCAACAAAATTTTAACTTTTTGCTCTTGGATTGACTAAAAAAATTAAATGGCCCCACTCTGTAAATATCATTTAATTATACAATTAAAGCCTTTTTGTGGGGCCCTTTTTATAGACTGTATCATATTTAATTTAATTACATTTTTTGTGGAAAGTAATATTTATATCTGTATCTAAAAAAACGAAACTGCGTAAACAATGCAAAATTTCCTCCAAAGTTCAAGTTATACTCATCTCTTAGAAATGAGGAAAGTTGCCTTACATACATAACATTATTATAAATTAAAGAACACCATATTAAACCTTAAAATAAATACATATGTGTATTAAATATAGACAAAATATTTTCAAGACGTCAATCCACTTGACAAGTAAACTTGCTTTCCTTGGAGATGTACTCCTACATAAGAAAGCACGCTCGTATACATAAGTTTCGTCCTTTTTCCTACAATATACAAATCATACTTTTTCGTCATCTTTTCTATTTTTATGCTTCTTAAAAGTATTGATTCTAAAGAATTGAAATTTTTTTGACTTTATAAGTACATAAGATGTATTTAGATAAATGTATCAATTTATATTTTAAATTGAATCAAGATGTAAGTACTAATAGAACACTCAGACTTATAGCCTTAAGCTTTAATTTTGGAAAAAAAATATATGAGGTACACTAAAAAATAAACTTTTTTTTTTAATGGACTTCTTTTATATATTTTTCCATTAATGATTTTCTACTTGCCAATCAAAACAGTGACGGTCAGACTCCACAATTACCATTATTTTATCCACATTTTCAACAATTGGCCTTACAGACCTTGCTGCATCTTTGGCATCAAAATTACCGGACCGTAATCGACGAAATCAAAATACAGCGTGATTGGTTGTTACAGTATCAATCCTTTAAACACTATTTACATTTTAAGCCACATGGCTTGCGTTTTCCCCTTTATAAAAGAAAAACTGTCAAATATGGGGTATTCAAACAATATTGAGTCAAACAATCACACAACTGTGTAATAAGTTTTTTTTTAGTACGAAACCTTATTTTTCATATCAACATTTATTTTACTCCGAACGCACATATACAACTCGAGATACAAATTACTAATGACATCTATTGGAAAAATAATGGACTTCTTTTTACTACATCTATTTCAAACATTCAGTTCAAGGTACCTAGAAATACAAGGTTAGTCCATCATGTAATTGGGCTTGCTAGAATTTTCTATTTGATGTACGGTACCGACTTTTGGGCAAGACAGACAGATATGACATCATAAAGTATCATAGAGTTACTCTTATATTAATAGGAAAGGAAGGTGATACATATGTAGATAGGAGCTACTCTAGGTAACAGTTATATGTACTATTAAAAAGCGTGGTGGAAGTCAAACATAAGTCGGAAAAGTGTAATGGTATAACCCAAGTTTAATGGAAATACAAGGTTAACAGTAACATAACAGTAAGCACGATTATATCATGGACTAATCTTGTACTTCTATTAATCTTGATACAGTTGAGAAAATAAGTAGTAAATCCCTCGCCGATTCCTTAAGTTTGCCCACTAAGAAAGGAAACCGTCTATAATTGTAATGGTATGTTTATTTTAACAGTAAAAGACGTTTATGAACACAAAAAACAGTGTTTCGAGGAAGAAAAATGCTGATTATAACCCAAGGAACAATATCACCACAGTCAAACACGAGGGTGGAAACATTATCTTTTATGGTGTCTTCTGGGTGAAGGAGGAAAGGACGAATTTACTATCTTCCGAGAAATTTGGGTGACAGCCTCCTTCCCTAATGGCAGGGACACCGAAAATATGTCCAGATATGGATCTTTCCACACGACAATAAATCAAAACATAGGGTCATGGAAACAATGGAGTGTCCCAAGAAAGAAACACATTAAGTTCATGGAGTGGCCTAGCATGTCTCTGGCCGGTCATTTAGGGTCCAAATTAAGACTCATACCCATGAAAGAAAGACTCTCAGCTATAGTTAACAACATTTTTGGACCGTGCGTGGACACTTTGCCGAACGGACACTAAATAAAATTACTTGATTATTCGTGCTGCAGATCTTTGTAGTTATGATTTGCCACGAATTGAAATGAGTAAGTGCTAATTAATTAATAGTTGATTCATTTCATTATAAGGATGCTTCAACTGTTGGCTATTAGAGCAAAAATCATGACAACTGTCCAATAGTTAATTAAAAAAAAAAATTAACAAGAGAAAAAATATTTAAAAAAAGAAGAAAGTCAATCAATCAATCAAAGATTGAGATACAATTGACAATGCGAATGAATCAATCGTTTATAACGAATGTGTTGGATCTCCTATGTATCTGTTCAAGTCCTAATTGACAGCCCTCTATCCCAAGGTTGTCTCTGACCTTATAATTATCAAGCTGTGTTTCTCATTGGAGTAGGCTAATAGATAATTACATAGTATCGGATCATAAATCATCATCAAATAATTGGTTGGGGAAAAAGTATTTTCGTATTTTTACTTTGTTCCATTGCTTTATAAGAAGTGTAATAATCATCCAATTTCAGCCAAGTATGCCCCGTTCTGTTCGATAACTTGTTGCCAAAGAGAATCCATCTTCATAATGGCCTTCTCGCCGAATCCCTTGCCCATATAGGAAAAAAAATCGGACAACCAATTTTCAGGGTTCCTTTATTTTGGCCGAATTTGTACCCCCAAAGGCGTTGGCAATAGATAGAAACAGGTGGTAGTCACTTGGTACAAGGTTCGTACTGTAGGGTGGATGCATAAGAACTTCCCATCCGAGCTCCTGGAGTGTCTGGGACGACATCAAAGATGTGTACGGCCTGGCGTTGTCTTGATGAAACACGTTCCTCTCCTATTCATCAATACTGGCCCTTCCGTTCGACACCAGCTTCAAACGTTCGAGTTGATTTGAGTAGATGCAGAATTGAAGGGGGGGGGGTTCAAACCACTGTTGTGCAACACGAACCGAGAAAGAGTATTGGCTCGTGTTTCCCTTTCAGTTAGTAAAAATGTAAAATATGCCGAATTTTTCGTTTGAGACCTCCATACTCACCGCACGCTAATTCACGACTGAACCGGCCAAGTGTGATTCTGTCCAAAAAACGTTTGTAGTGTAACCTCAGACCTTTACAAGGCTGTATCGTATGATCTGATGTTCCCAATAATGAACAAGATATATTTAGTTAAAAAAGAGCGGGAAATACAAAAAAAAAATACCCAAGCTATTCGATATTTATATTTATTTTTTTCGGTGGGGGGGAATGGTAATTCGGCAAAGAGGCGTACAGAAATAAGGTTTTGGCAAACTGTATTAAAAACCATTTTTGGGTATCCCAACTGATACCAGAAATTTGACTACAAAGGCTATAATTTTAGAAGATTTTGATTCGAGACATTATTATTGAATTTCACAACATTTTTTAACAAATTTTTCATAGCCATTTCAATTTTTGGATAAAATAGATTTGTATTCTTTTGTTCAAATTATTATTGTCAATTTCAGCCATTAAATTATTCTGATGAATCCTTGGGAGGCATCATAAATTGCACATAAATTAGCAAAATTCATCGTCACAAGAATAATTAACTTATTTATTTTATTTGAAAGGGCATCTCGAGGCTAAATTAAGTATAATTAATCAAATGAAAGTTATAAGCTATTGTTTACATTCTTATGTATCTCAACTTAACCCGGGAATTTGAATATAAAGCATATAATTGACCGAAATATGCCCATGAAACATTAGGTTGTTTGTGTATATGATGTAAAAAAATTAATTTGACATTTCTTCTTTTATAGATTTTTTTTCAAGATTGTCTTTGTGTTACTTCAACACATATTTACTTATGTCTACTGGCAAGAACCACCTTATCCCTGCCCCAAACAAAACCAAAGCATTGAGGGATCGAGAATCGTGATTAAAATCGTGTGTATAATGACCATTTTAAAAAAGATAAAAAACGAAGATCAAAATGGTAACCCTGACAATTTGAAGAATGTTTTGAGGGAGAGATAGAATAATGCTCATGACCTTTCATTAGATCCACTACAATCTGCTCTGACAAGGAAGGAATGAGAAAGGATATAAACAAGGACATTTGCTATAATTACTTCGATATCAATCTCCAATTTTAATCCGAGTCCAATAAGGAGTTACAATTATAAATCTGCCAAAAATCTTCAGGATTACACTCCGTCTTTTATGGGCACACACTAATGATCAATGAGGGTTGGAATATAATTGAATATAGTAGGAAAGAAGTTCACTACTCAGGATAAATAATAATGACAACTGCTCAAGAATAGAAAAATCATTCCTTAGATTACCAATTCCCAAAAATACAGGACAGTTAGATTTAAATCATTTTGATGGATAAAAGTCAAGAGTAGCTGGGATCGCCAACGATTATTTACCTCTACACGTGTAGATCTTGAAAAAAATAAGAAACCGCATTAAAAATTGGCTTAAGAAAAGAAAATTCATACTTCAAATTACTAATTCCAAAAAAGTGGGGCAGCTAAAAAATACACCCAATTTACATCACTGTTCGACAAGAATAGAAAACGAATGATTTTTTTTCGGAAAAGGAAATTTTTTAGAATAGTTACCTGAATCAAAGTTTGGACAGCTACACCCTTCAAATATTGCCTCTAGAGCACTTTGAATTTTAAACTTCAACAAGATATAATTTATTAATTAACAGTATAATTTCAACAATATTAATACTATAAATAGGATCTAGTGTGTCTGAGCTCTCTTGATCATTAATGTAGCCGCCCTTAGTGGAAATAACGGCTTCCAGGCATTTGTGGAAGGCCTGGTACCCGCTTCAGATGTAATCCCTTGTCATGGTGTCCCAGTGCTGGCTGACAGTGGCTTTAAGTGCCTCGGTGTTTGGATGACGGACACTTCAGACCTTCCCCTCGACATGAAATCAAAAGGTGTAGTTGAGGTATTTGGCATCATGGCTCTAAGAGGACCAAAAGTGTCAAAAAATAGTTTAAAAGAGCCTTACAACAGAGGAGATGGAGACCCTTATAAGGATCTTTCCACCCGACTTTTTGGATAGCTCTCTCGACAGTCTGGTGTGAAATCCTCAGATCTCTTGCATGGACCCTCATGGACTTGGTTTTGCCTGGGCTATTTTCTTTAAAACCTCCGGATCCACCTTGGCTTTTTTACAGAGCCCTTCTTCCTCTCCCATGTTTCCGACTTGGTGATGGCGTAGACGGTGGTCCTGGAGACGCACAGCTGCTTGGAGTGCACGAATGAAAATTCGTCGATCACGTTCAAGTGTAACTTTCTCTACTTGTACGTAGGCTAGAGAGCTCAAGTTGGTTTTCTTTTGTAATTAATTGTTTATGCTTTAATATATCGAAATATGAATTAATTTCAATCACTCAAAATTCATCAATTATTGAATTATAACGTGTTCAGATTTCAATGTACCACCCGGTATGTAATTATGTTTAGGTATCAAATAAGACTAAGAATCGATAATATACCTTTACTTTTTAAATGAAACGTAATCTTGTCTAGAAAAACGTGCCTCGCCAACGACACGAATGTGATTTTTAATTATGTATATTTATCTTTTACTTTCATTTAATTAATTATTGGGATTAATCCTTGGGAAACGATGTAAATTATGTTTAAAGGTTATGAAATAATGATAAATTAATGATATAATACATAAAAACCATCTCCAACTCAAATAAAGTCCCATAAATCAAATGAAACGTCAAGATTATTATAGCTAACATTCCTGGCTCCTTTTCCTATCCCATACCTTTGAATATTAACCCTATAAATATTTATTGGAATTATTTGAGGCATTTACATTTATGAACTAAAAACCATTATAACTTCTCATGTTGCTCAAGATTGCATGAACTAGAGACGGGACCATTCCAAAAAAATCCCACTGTCAATTTTTAATATTTTAAAAAATAGTAATCAATACCATTTGGCTATCAGGGGCGTGCACATGATTATACTTAAGGTGGTTTTTAACTTTTAAAAAAACGTTATTATTTCGTTTTTCTAATTTGAAAAATTAATTTTTTTGGAAATTAATTTTAATTATATTCTTTTTTTTTTAATTTCAAATATATACAATTTGATATTAATTTTTTTTCCAAAATCTGCAGGCATTCACAAAAAAAAAAAAAAAAATTATTTGAAAGAAAAAATTTCCAAAATCCTGAGTTGCTCACAAAAATGGAAAAAAAATTCAAAAATCTCACCCTCTTCTCAAATTAATAAACTTTTTGAAAAAAAGTTTAAAAAAATTAATTTTGAGTATATTGAAATATTAAATTTTTTGGAAAAAATTTCAAAAATACAGTAATTCACAGAAAATTAAATTTTTTGAAAAAAATTTTTTTTTTTTTAATTCATTTTCAAATATTACATTTTCTAGTAAAACGAGCAAAATTCCTTAAAATGGCTGACTATTTTGTTTTTCATCACTTTGAAAAGTAATAAATGGTTAAATACTAGTAATAAATAATAATCAGAATTACAAATTAAACATTATTCTCCTCATGCTGATTCCAGAAAAAACACCCGATTCTCCAATTCCGATTAATCGTCCTACCGCTAGTATGAAAGCAGCAAATATATATGTGACTACTCAACGCTAAATCAACCCAGAATTATTTTTCTTAAAATGAGGTAATTTGTTAGTATTCTTCGAGGAATTATAATTATATTTTCTATCAACAAATTATTCTAATTAACATTTGCCGGTAGAAAAAAAAAAAGTATCGTCACAGTAGAGTATTTATAAATTGATTTATTATATTTGAAAGGCCATATGGGCCAACATAAACGGAGGTTCTAAACTATAGTTAATAGTATAAAAATAATTTACGTGTGTGTGTCTGAAGTCCGTTCGTTCCGCCTGGAAAAACAATGATAAAAACTTCAAAAAAGGGATACAGTTTTTCAGAATTCTGAGTTAAGTACGTAGGCCTATGTTTCATTATGATCAAACCAGATTCCTGGACTCTGGAAGGGAAGTTTTTTTTCGTTTATAAGTTGATTTTTTTTTCATAAAACAAGATCGATTCCCTTTATCTCAAAGTGTGTTTTTTTTAGTTATGGAATTTTGATTCGTAAATACATACCAAAAAATTAAAAATTCAAAAACCGAATTATTGCACTAACGGAAAAAGGGAGAACTTTTATTAAATACGAATTTATAAAGGGAATTAGGTAAATGAAGGAAGAAGAGGATTAGCGAGTTAGTCTGAGTATTTATTTTCATTATGCCTGATGAAGGAACGTGGCAAGGTAATAATGGCAATGAGAATAAATCAATTACAATATCAAACATTTGAAAAAATTGTTATTTATTTAACACAATCAATATTTTCACATAGTCAAAAGGGAGCGCAGCGCAGGTTTGATTATATTTATATCAAATGGACTGAGAACAACCAAAAAGGTTGTATACAAGGTGGATTTACAATAGAAATTTACCTATTATATAATAACAGTTTATAGTGGATCGTTTTAGTTTAGAATTTTATCAAAAACATGCTAATTTTTAGTTAAGGGCATAAGTTTTGTAAACACTTAGTGATGAAAATTTGGTTCATTTTTCAACTGGCCCATTTTTTTTTTTTTTTGGGGGGATTGGCAATCGGAAGAAGGAATTTTCTTTTCCTTAGCAGTTGTCATTATTATTATTTAATTCCTGAGTAGTGAATTTGCAATATAAATCCAATTATATTCAAAATCTGATTGTACATTCTGTAATGTAATCCTGAGGATTTGTAGCAGAGTTATAATTGTAAGTCCTTGGGGATCGACAACGGAGTAATTCTATCAAATGTCCATGTTTATTTCCCTTTATTCTTCCTTCTTCTTCACAGCTGGTTGTAGCTGATCTAATGAAACGTCATGAACATTATTCTTTCTCTCCTCCAAAATATCTTCAAATTGTCAGGGTTACCAGGTTGATTTTCGGGTCTTTCCTTTTTAACATGCACATTCTACACTGGATTTTCATCACTGTTAATACAGGTTGTTTTATAGGACCTAGGAAAGCTCGCCTTTGGAAAATTTGCCTTGGGATTACTCGCCCTGGAAAATGCTCGCCGGTCCGGGGAATCTAAATAATATTTACATTAAAAGGAAGGTGATTTATTTTACGAATTATATTTCTGAGAAATTTACAGCATAATTGTATTTTTTTACTATTATTACAAATATCATAGGATCGGCATCGCATTAGGCATTTGTACAAGAAGCGAATCCAAATAGGAATCGGGATGTTTTGTTTTAATCGTCCCATCACAAATAGTTAACACTCCTGGGTATCTCCACTTCTCCCATATATTTGAATTCCTCTCTCTAATTGGCCGGAATATGATAACATTGGGCTGTATATTAGTATACTTTTATGGTTTAATGTTGTCTGGTATGATATTGGTACTCGAATACTGACGTATTTACAATGGCTCTGTACTAAATTGATATTTGAAGGGGTACTTGCAGTGTATTTACGTTCTAAAATATTGGAAACACGATGACGTAATCCTCAAATTTCTGAGATCGATATCTCCTTAATCTTACAAAAAGAATGTCAGGTAGTAAAAACTAATCCATTATTTTTCTAATAGGTGTCTTTAGAAATGTGTATCTCGTGTTTTTAGAAGTGACATCGGCTTACGCTATATAATATTTTGTACTAAAAAAAAACTTATTTGACAGTTTTGTGATTGTTTGACTCGACATTGTTTGAGTGTCCCTCAAAAATGGACACCAACAGAGAGAAAATACAAATATTTGACCTTTTTCGTAGATGAAGGCAAAAACACAAGGTCGCAAAAATTCCCAGTCATAATTATCAAAAATAATATGGTAAACATCAATTTGAAAGGTCATATTCGGAGTATATTCGTAATAGTATAGTCTCATAAATCAAATGAATGTTTTACTTCATTAGAGCCAAACGTTGTATTACTCTAAGAATCGATTCATTAATTTTATATATGTCTGTACGTCCATAATTAACAATTTTCATTATAATCATTATTTTTGTACGACACCTTATATTTGAGATAATTAACATAAATTAGTATGAGTTATTAGTTACTTAGTATCTTTTATATTTTGAATTAATCAATAAAAAAAAACTTTTAATTTAGTTTATACTATGTGATAATTTCCGATCCATTATTGTCATAATTCTTTTCATCTATGGCATTTAAGGTTTCTTCTGGAAAGCGAAGATTTATTTCGTCAACTTCTTCATCATTAGATAAAGACTCAAGGAGAGTAAGAGCTTCAGCTACTGCCAATCTAAAATATATTGTGAATTTGTAAAACATAAATAAAAAAATGCATCAATTTCAACTTTTCTAACTTTATTATTGAAAATATATGATGTTTTTTTTTTTTTACTTTTAGATTTTCGAATTATAGTTTGTGTTTAGGACTGTCTGTTATTTAATAAAATGCATAATAAAAAAAGGTAACACTCTCTTCATTTTGCAACTACTTATTTAACCCGATATCGATCCTCCATTCTACTCTGAATCCAACAGGGACTACCTTGTAGCTTTACAACAAATCCTCAATATTAATCTTCGTTTTTCATGTCAGTACTATTATTATTATGTCAATACTGATCTGTTTAATCTACCTATGCAGTTCTCCTTATATTAATCCGTTCGTGTTTATATGTTTATAAATCTTGTGTTGCTACATGATTGGCGTATTTATATTTTATAACTCTTATGTTTCACTTGATTCAAGAGGGTTGTCTGTAAGAGCAATTATTCTACCGATATTCTTTTTATTATCATAATCCAACATTTCACTCGTGATTACTTTATACGATAAATTATATTTTCTCTCCTCAAGAATAGAATAATAATTATTACAGCTTTGGAAATAAAGAAAAATGTTTAGGTTCCAAGAGCGTCACATTTCATTGTCAAATTTTGTTAACCTATAATTATGAGTAATAATAACTCACTGTATAACAATGTATGACTCATAATAGAAATTCCTATTTGTTATAAATGGTTCTCCTAGGTAAAGAGGAGAAGGAGAATAATGGTTGCATAAAACCACTCCTTTCATATATTGAACACGAGTGAGAGGTGAAAGAAAATTGAGGCAAACATGCAAATCCACTAATTTTTATTGTTTGCAACATAGTAAAATGCACTTACTAATAAATAAATTAAGAATGAGAGGCCTTTTTTAACCCAAATTCCCTTTATTTTATTTGCATGATTGCCATTAAATTGATATTTTATAAAACCGTTCAACCAGCATTATTTCCATATGTTATACATATCATAATAGAGAAGCGTCCACAGGGGGTAGGCTGTAGGGGCTTAGCCCTCCCCCCCCCAAAAAAAAATTAAGTATATTTTTTGTTATTGTGGTTAATTATGCAGTAGAGCAAAAAATATAATATTTGAAATTTTGTTCCAAAAATTAAATTTTTGATTTTTATTCAAAAAATTAAATTTTTCATTTTTTTTCCACAAAATTATATTTTTGTGAATATCTATGAATTTTTGATCTTTTTTACAAGAAATATATTATTTGAAAATTCATTTTTGAAACTATATTGATTATTATTTATATATATATATATAAATAGCTATTGATTTTTAAAAAACAAAAAAAACTTTAATTTAATTTAAACCAGCCCCACTCCCCCCAAATAAAATCCTGTGTACGCCTCTGTAATATGAAATTTGTTTCATTTACAAGTTGTCTCTCCTCTATAAACTATCACTCAATAAAAACGTTTTTAGAAGTCATATATTAAAATTTCTCTATCCTTATTTAATGGGGATTAATTGAACAATGATTTCGTAATAACAGCTGCATATAAGGTAATAATACCATATATGATAGAAAATCACCAAAATTTGACATCATATTGATAGTGACTAAATTGACCATAAGGACAAGACGGTTGGAAGTATAGTGAATCAAAAAACACGTACCTTAAATATGTTCACTCATTCACACACCCTCGATTAATAAAAATTACTAAGAAGCACACTTTTGTAGAGCGTGAGGAGAATAAAATTGTAATTTTTCTCAACGAAACCCCATCCCATTGCAATGATGTGAGACAAATGATTAACACTACGCAAGTAAACAATTCCCTTCACATCAGAATTAAAGATAATATTTTTTTATCTATTGATTTGTTTTTAATCTCTTTCCTTAGAGTCTCTCTAGATGTGGTTAACGTTATTCGGTAAACTGCTAAAGTGGTACCGGCGTACTGACGTATATCAAACAGTACTACACTAAACTAGTATAGGATCCACCACTTGCAATTCAACTATTTAATATAATATTTCCTTAATAAAAAAATAAAAATAATATTTCATCAGAAAAAGTCCTCCAATTTTTGAGCTAGCATCAAACAAAAGTCCTGCATATGCCTATGTGTGTTTTTCTAAAGACAGTTTGTTATATAATTCCTTTTTTGTCGAAAAAGTACTACAAAAAAAACTATTTTTGTCTGTATTTAGTTTTTACATTGACTTTTATATTAATTCGATTTTGAAAATCGATTTAACCCATAGCCTAAACCGGACAAGTCACTCCGGGGGAAAAAGGAGGACATGCCCGTGGAAAATAGATCAGTTGATCACTCCATCTCAAAGCGGTCCATAAATTGAATTAGAATTCATCTACTTTAACTTAACCCCAAGCTTTACCATAATAAATTTATTATTGGCCACAGACTGCCAATAATTGAATAATATTAGGGAAATCATATTTTCATTTTTAAATCGACTTTACCCATACTCAAAATCTAACATTACATTAATTTATTCCAGTCCCCAGACGCTCCGGACGTAATGTGATTAGAGTACACTTCCGGACAAAAGAGGATGGTTGGACATCTTAAGTTAAATATATATTGCCCGGGCAATGTGCAAAATGCCCGGGCAATATATAAAATTTCCAATAGAGTGGTCATTTTACATTCATTTACAATGTCAGGTATAATGATTGTGGGTAATTGCATCTTAATCAAATCCTTCATGATGAAATTGCTTGCAGTGAATTGTTTAACAATCAAATTACCCACATTCATTTTAACTCACTCTAAATGAACGTAAAATGAAATCTCTATTGGAATTTTTATAGATTGCCCGGGCATTTTACACATTGCCCGCTCCAACGGCCATTCTGCACATTGCTCGTAGGTATACAAAAAGAAATGTCAAAAAAGACAAATGGTTTGATTACTTGAAAATAATCCGAACAGGCGGACAATAGCATTTTATGCGCCATAATATGCTTTCCTCCGGCAGCGAGAGTCACATCCACAAGAGTCTCGGAGTCATATAGCCCTGAAAACACAGACACTAGGTTCACTGGATGATTATTCCACCGAAGGGAGAAATACTGCATATTGTTGCTATTTGATGTCGAGGAATTTCCACTCATTTCAACTCCACTGTCCGTTGATTTATTTTGATTTATATGATTATAATTAATTGAATTATAATGGATAGGAGTATCAGTATCCTCATTCCCCGGTAATTGTTTCGACGTTCGTAATGATGATACTCGTGAACCCACTAATGCCAAAATAGAGCATGACACACGACCACTGACACTACTTATAAAACTACTCATTGAATGTTTTTTGTTTTTGTTTTTCTATATAAAAAATGTCAGTAGAATCTTCTTCCTTTTTTTCAAGTTTATTATTTCAATAGCCTTGTTTGGCCTTGAATTGTAAGCTCACTGCTGTTCATTCTTTTCTCCTTTTTTTTTTTTACATGCGAAACGCACTACGAATATATATTTATTTAGAGTCAAAAAAGCACAAAAATATATTCAACAGCTGTCTGACTCATTCTCTAGTACGATAGAAATCACATATTTATAGCCATAAATAATACCAAAGTTTAGTGGAATAATTAGCAAAGTGAATAGGAAGATTTAATGACTACATATTTTGTAAAAAAGAAATATAACTTATATCAACAAAAATGATTATATATGAAACTATTACATTATTACGCGGGAGACAGCAGCTTTTGACAGCTACAAATCTCTCTCTCCTTCCCTTTCCCCCCTCTCTTCTCTTCCCTTATTATAAAAAGAACATGCTCTCACAAAGCTGTTGCGCAAACGCCATGTTTGAAAGAAAGGAAGGAGGAACGGTAGAGCGTTACTGACTTAATATTAGATATAACATATTAATGTGGCGTACAAGTAGGGATTTGTACAAGTTACAACATGTACAACAGATTGTACAAATTGCAATTACACTGTCATAAAAGAAGGCCCCTATATACATCTAATTATGAAAAAAAAATCTGTCATTTGCACGGCATTAAACCACTAATATGGAAATTTAATTTGTTTTGCTTCGTGGGTTTTTCTATTTCTTTATCACTACTTATGAATAAATAAAGATAGAACAGATCCACATTTTCCGGGATCCAGATCTGAAAATTAAACGCATATTTGTCTCAAAATTTATGAGTATTTTATCCCATTTTTGGACCCTAATAAAATACGATCCGGATTACGCTTACATTTTTACTGATTATAGATGCCGAAACAATGAACACGCCTGTGTTACTACAAAGAGAACATAATTAATTGTTATTATTAGAATTATTGTTATAATAACATTGGGCACGTCGTTAGCTTTATTGTATCTCGCAACCTTTCCTTCTAAAAGAAACATAAAGAAGGGGTGAAATCATTTGATGCCAATTCTTTCAACTATCAAAATAGTGAAAGAATAGTTGATAAATGTGCACACCTTACCAAGAACTAATTCGTATCCAACCAATCAAGTTAAGAAAACTGATAAGAGGAAAAGAAAAAAGACTGTTGACAAAAAAATTACTGTGTACATTTTTTGTGTTGGTAAGATAACGCAATGCAATTGTTCATGTAAATGTGTACTATGCAATACTCCATATTAGTTTTTTAAGATACGACAAATCCATCCGATCTTTTTTATTATCCGTAAACAAGGGAGTCTGCAGGATTATATATATATTTTTTGTGTGGGGGAGGGAGGGGGAGAGGGTTGGTTTTTAATTTCAAAAAAATTCAAAAATTCATATCTGTTCTCAAAATATTTTTTTTTTTTTTTTGAAAAAAATGTTCAAAAATTCATATCTGTTCTCAAAAGAAATTATTATTTTTTTTTTTTTTAAATGTTCAAAAATTCAATTCTGTAGAAAAAAAACTTCAAAAATTAATTTGATATTTAATTTTATGATATATTTTTTTTCTATATTATAATAAATTAAATTTTTCGGGGGGAAAAAAAATCAAAAATCCACAGCTACTTACAAAAAATTAAATATTTTAGAAAAAAAATCCAAAATTAAATTTCAAATATTAAATTTTATAGTAATAAGCAAAATTCCTTTATATTAAGGGGGTTACACCCCCACCAGCCCATCTCCTGTGGGCGTAAAAGGCAAAAATTCGAGTATCCAAAGCCGATCCGGATTTTAGACCTTTTGGATAATATAAGTTTACTTATACCGAACATATGTACTTTGAGTCCGGCTCCAAGTCCCATCCAATCTTAACTTATGATTGTTTTTCTACACATTAATTGTTTGAATTTGAATTAGCTCTTGTTTTGATTCTACAGTTCTCCCGATTACCCCCCCCAATAAATTTGGGCATTTTTTTTATTTTTTTTTTGACAAGAGGAAAGGTTATGTGATACAATAAGTGTAAAAAAAAATTAAATTAATAAACTTTACATTGAGCCTATCATTTCATCTTGATCCATTCAAAATGACTTGGTTACTATTTTGTTATTATTTTGAAGTAATAAATGCAATTATTGTCTCAGAATATTAATAATTAATTATTAATTTTCATCAAAAAGCCAAACAATGTAGTTATGGTACAATTCCTCAAAAGTTTCTTATGTGATTTTAGTAAAAATTCCGGATACCGAGTCCGATTTTTCAATATTTTAAAAAATAGTTAAAAAATAAAATTTGCTATCATGGTCGTCTACAGGATTATATATTTGGGGTGGGGGGGGTTATTTTTTGAAATTTTTTGTAAAAAAAATTTCAAAAATTATTTTTTTTAGATAAATTTCAAATATACAACATAATATTGATTTTTTTTTCTTTTTAAATCCACTAACATTTTCAAAAAATTAAATCTCTTAGAAAAAAATTTAAAAATCCACAGGTGTTTACAAAAAATAAAAAATTTTCGAAAAAAATATCAAAAATTAAATTTCTAATATAACATGTTTTGAAAAAAAGCTACAGATACTAAATTTTGAGGAGAAAAATTTCAAAAATACATAATTATTCACAGAAAATTAAATTTTTGGAAAAATTTAGAGATATAAAATTAAATTTTTGGAAAAATTTAGAGATATAAAATTAAATTTTTGGAAAAATTTAGAGATATAAAATTAAATTTTAAATATTACATTTCTAGTAAAAAGCAAAAATTCCTTAAATATATTTTCTTTTATAACTTAGACAAGTAATAAATAGTTAAATACCAGAAATAAATATGTATTGGAATAACATTTGAAACATTTTAGGATTTCAAAGTAAGATACCTTAGTACTTGTGACAAAGATAATACCATGATTGGATTTTTAATAGATTTTTGCGTTATTACAGGAGTCAATTTTCCATTTTTTAAGGATGAAGATTACTAATAATTTATGAATGATCTGTGGCATATTGTTAAGTAGAAATGCCCTGAATCCTTATATACAAAATAACCAAGTAATTTTTAATAGATCAAATGTCAAACTATTTACCAAACACGTCGTTAACTTTATTGTACTATACAACCATTACTCTTTCAAAAATAAACAGGAGACAAAAAGGCATAGGTAAAAGTAGTGATGGAACGATTTACAGGAATCAGGGGATTTTTTCGAATTGAGATTGGCATTGGGAAAATAATGTTTAATTTGCGACTTCGGTTCTTATTCATTATTATTTATTACTGGTATTTAACTATTTAAATCTTTTCTAAGTCACCCAATTAAGGAATTTTTGCTTTTTTAATAGAAAATTTAATCTTTGTAATTTAATTTAATTTTCTCTGGATAACTACTTATTTTTGAACTTTTTCTCCAAAGAACTTAATATTGTAGTTTGTTTTGGTTTTTTTTCAAAAAAGATTATATTACAAATTTACTATTTGAAAGTGTTTTCATCAAATTTACAACTGGTATTAGCAAATCATACAAGTTGCAATTGCTTCGTCTTACAATGCATTATTTATCTACAGCATTGGGCATTCTAATCACCAACACTATCATTTCCTTTGTATCTATTAAAATTACAAGGTGGATTTGTATTTATGAGTAATATAACTTTATAATATGCCACAGAAACTTATATTTCAATCATTTGTATTAAAATAGTCAGCAATTAGGCAATCATTCCATGGATCATCCATGGAATGATTGCATAATCCTCGTCCAGGGTACTGTAAATCCTTCATTTAAAATTAGTCATTTATGGTTGCAACTTGTACAGCTAGCTCATACAAGTTACAACGTGTACAAATTTACAACTTGTACAGTTCACTATATGTAGAGTATAAATTGTAGGGATATGGTGTAGTGATATATTGACTCAGTATTGCTATTCCTATTTGAGAGAAAAATATAAATGGAGTGACGAAATGTTATTTTTATTAAAAAAAAATAATGACACATTTTGTCTTCATAGTCAATAATGTCGTTCTAATCGACTATATACATAAGTATTAAGTATATCGAGAGAGAGGACGATAATTGCTATGCACGTAGGTTACTGTAAGTTTGTACTATGCGATTATGACACAGTGCCAAATAATAAATGACGTATTCATATATAGTTATATTTGTTATCATGAGTCAAATAATACAAATTAGTAAGTCTCGTCTACTGATAGAGAAAGTGTTATTATTTCCTTGCTTTTTAATGTTAAATATTCGTAAAATATCTACACACTCATAGTCATATTTGTAGCTGAATATTAGTAAGGAATACAGTAATGGAACCATCGTATTAGTAAAGCAGGGAAAAATGTAGAGGAAAACAACAGTTTCTAGAGTAGAAAATGAAAAACAATAGAGCATGATCAGACTAAAAATATATATATTCTCCCTAGGGCAACATTAATCAATAGAAAATAAAAAAATATATTAGAAAGAGAAACCTCTCTCATAAGCTGGGAACACAAAACTCGTGATTCTTGTCCTTTATTCAAACTACCGACTCCGTCTTGGGAAAGAATAGATTGCATCCAGTGTCATGATAGAATATCAAATTCTTAGGATTCCTTCAATATCTCATCTACGTTTTTAATTGCTCGCCTCAGATTCTAACTCCAGGCCCTAACATTTTTCAAAGACCTGCTTTTGTCTACTCCATTCTTTTGTTTTCCAGACCAGTGATTCATGAACATTCAAGAGGGGGTTGTCAAGCTATAATTGAGTAAAGGATATCACATTCAAAGTGCTTGCCTTTGTTCTGAACATCTTGTAGCTAGTTCGCACAACGTCTTCGGCTCGGCTCATTTAATTACGTTCAATCTGTTGGAACTCTAATTCTGGACCACACTGTACCTATGAGCGATAATATGTCTAAAGCAAATAAATCATATATCGGTTTAATTGATAAGAATATGTACTTAAATCACTATAATTTCTTAGTTTGAATGAACAGATGATAACATATAAATTATCACTTGTATAGTAAACTTGTAAAGCAATTTAGGTGTACCCAACGTTGAGTGCAAGGCTTCTCCACGTTTTGCAACTGAAGGCGCACTCGTGATTCTCAAACTTTACTAAGGCACTCCTGAACAAATAAATGAGTATTGTATAAATGTTGTGTCACTCTCAGCATATTCTCCTTGCCTTCAGTGAGACACTTGGCCTTGTCTCTTAGAAATGACGACATCAAGTTGTGGTGGGATGGATGAGAAGCTGCACTGTTTGAGAACCCCTGGTTTAGTACGTTCTTACCTTTATTGTACTGGGTGCAGCATTATTAAAAGAATTTTGGATTGCTTTTTCGGACTCTTCCCAGTTGGGGTCCGCTTCATCCTATGAGGTCGCAAGGAGAGGTGTATATGCCATTATGCTTTTTCGGACATGTTGTCATTAAACATCATCATTTATGTATGACCACTCTTTTATTCGTATAGCGACGCCCTTCGTAGTTAGGAATTCGGTCGCCATTTGGTGCAGACAGACGACGTACGTAGCCTGTGTGAAGTATTTTATTAACTTTGTTCCATTCTATGATAGAAATATGGTGCGTTTTCTTTGTTATAATTACAATTTCGTTTGACTCCTTAGGAATGTCGGCGTAAAGAAACTTATTTTTGGGCCTGGTTTCTTTTTTATATTCTTTGTTGTTCGCAGCAGGTATTTGAAGAATATGAGTTCTCTTTGAAGGAGGGGGTTCAAGAATTGGGCCCTCTCTCCTTCGTTTCATAACACTAGGGACTTGCTTTGAATCCTTCTTTTTTGTAGCATGATTTTTTCTCATTTTTGGCATCTTTCCAGTTCCTTTTTTGTTTCTTCTTCAGCAAATTGTTTTGGGATCTATCCCTCTTCCATCACTTGTTGTAGGTGATGGTTTCCCATTTCATACTCATTGTTGGCTCGATGTCAAAAAAAAATCCATATTTATATATAAAGTAATATGTATTTATATATTATATCTATCTCCAGAAAGGCTGAGCGATATTAAAGTCCGAAAAGCTCCGTTCAATATATATTCTATTTTATTAAACAAACTAGAAGACGAGGAACAGTGGAATTTCTTACTTGTTAAATCCTTCAATAACTTTCCAACAAAGAAAAGGAGAGTTTCAGGCAGTCGAAAGTCAACCAAAGTTCTCAAAAAGATTTAACAGGCTCTTATATTATTATTAAATCAAACGAATATGTTCAAAGCCCTTATCTCCTCTTATTTATATTTAATATCATAGATGTCAGAAATGACGTCTATCTTGTTACAAATAGGTTTTGTGAATAAATATTTTCACAAATATTTTTGATATTGAACTTTTTAATGAATATTTTTGTTTACTAATCAATTAGATTGAATAACAATTTTCAACTATTTGTCCCCCTAAAGAACCCTGATATTTTATGAATTTATAGCAAAATTCCAGGACTCTTCAAACAAAGCGTTTAAAGGGGACAAGTCAAAGAAAACATTTGGCCATCATAGTTTAGATGAAGAGGGTATGCTGGTTTTGAGAGCTAGTATTTATTCTAAATTATAAACGTAACAACTAGTGTTGCAATTTGTTTCGGAAATTCTAAACTGGTCCAACAGACAAATAAATATTAAATTATACCTATTTTTGTTTTGTTTTTGAGAAGGATCTTATCTAGGGTGACCATATTTTGATTAATAAAAAAAAAAGAAGACACGTGGTCGGATAAGTATCGATTTTAGTGTGCTTTTTTTAAAACTATAATATCAAAATGTATTTTAAATCTTTAATAAATTTTTTTTCAGGATTTTGGTCTTTTTTATTTCTAATTTTAAGACAATCTTCACATATTTGTCCCACAAATCACGAGTGATTAGTTACTCTAACATACCAATAGTTTTCCTATTTTTTAAAACATGACTATACCCCTAAAAAATAAACAAACTGGTAAAGTAAATATCTCAAAACTTTCACCCTTGTTAGAAACAAATTGGCATCTAAACGTGATACTGGAGTTAAGGTCATTGCAATTTCGTACTCCCTGTTTTATTATCAAACTGAGAGAGGGAGTTGAAATAAAGCCTGGAAGTGACTGGGTTAAAATCTTTGATGCTGAGATGGTTAAGGAGATTATGGAGGCCAATCCTTTCACTCTCATACAAGAACAATGGCGTTGTTCGATCCACCTTGCAGGACACAGTCAAGAGCTAAGGGTATGATGAGGATGATAGGCCTTGGCTGACTCACAAAATTTAGCTATGCCATCTCTAACGTTGATACTTTTTAAACCCAAATATAAAATTTGTACCTCTGGCCCAAGAACTTTTGGCTACAATACTCGCCAGGTGCAAACACCTTGTGCTATGGCTTTTGGGAAAACCTTTATGACAAATCTTGCCTTTATTCACCATCCCAATATTGATGTTCTAAAGAACTCTGTCAATTGACCGACAGATCTGAGGAGTGAATTCAAGAAGTGCTGTGAAACTTTCAGAAAGAGATTGAAGGCCGTCATTCCGGCTGATAGAAGTTATATAGAGTGTTCTTAAGTGTTTAATTCACATTTATATTAAAGTAAATCTTTTCATCTGATACCCGAGTAAAGAACTAGATTTGGTTGAAGTCGTGTGCATAAATTGTGCAAAAAAAATCGCTCACCTGTTTTTCTTGACAACTATAGAGATAGAATGGCTAATAGTCATATTTTCCATCAGATATGTTCACTTTTTATATACTGTCCAGAGCGTACATATTTTTTTATAAGTTCATTTTATGTGCGACTTTTTGATGGTGGAGTAGATTTTTATTGGACTCAAAATAAAAGGCAAATTAAAAGTACGGAAGACTAAAGTTAAAAAAAAATGTATTCAAAAACAAGTTCCAAAATAAACAAGAATAAAAATTTACAAATATTTTTGGTATTTTTATATTTAAATGCCGTCAAAATACTAACACCTTGATTAAATTGTTGTTAAACCAAACCTCTACTATACTGTTCATAAGCCTATATAAATGTCTTAATTCCAAAGAATATCTACATACTTACTTGAAACTCTCCAGCCTCTTCACTGGATAGGAACTGTCGTTTATCCATGTTTTTCCAAAAAATTACGGCCTCAAAGCCCTTATAAACTCTTTTTAAAAAAAACTTACTAGTTCATTAATACTCACTTATAATATATTAGAGGTAATTCGTGTTCTATAGCTTAAATAACATTAATAAATATAATGGGCGCTCCAAGACCTTCATTTTTGTTGTACCCTCAAAAGTGAATTAATATTTATTTAAAGTGTTTTATACCATTTTTTGATTGCAATGTATACCACCAGCCTGTATAAAATGGAATTTTCTAAGTATGGTCTAAGTAATAGCGTAATAGGGCAAGAGTAAACTGAAAAAATATATTCTCCACAAGCTGGTTTGAGGGTCTTTCCTTGTCAAATCGAGTGTAAAATGTATGTACAAGTATAACTTCATTATTCCCAGTTTTCTTCCAAATTTATGAGGTGACCAGCTTAAGATAGTGCAACATAAGAATCTACTGTCAATTTATCTTAATGGCAAATCACAATTTAAATATAGACTTCTACAGTTTTTACTCTGGCAACTAATTCAGCCTAATCAGTTGTGGTCCATAGTTTCCATCTCATCCTCCTCATTCATCAGTTTTGTTTCTAAAAACTTTCGAAATAGATCAATACCTACGGAATTTTCACATGGATTCATTATAGAATCACGATACTTTCTACTGCAAACTAATCTGTCAACAAGATCACCAAGAATCTTCTCCATATTTGCAGCATAACCTAAAATATTCGTTTTGGGATGGTCCGTACACAAACAGAATTGTCCTGATTTGCTGTATGCACTTAAAACAAAGACGTAAATATCAAATTTTTCTATATATATTTTCCACATTCGTCTTTTTATTGGCCTCTTAGAGGCTATGTTTGTAGGGTTCCCAAAATCCATAATATATATGTAATAGCAACACCCCCAAGAAGGAGAGCACGACAGCTCCAAGTTTAAAAAAAAAAAAAAAAAAAACTATCTTAAAATACGTCCAGTTTTATAAACCAATGATATATGCTATAACTTACTTTTGACTTCATTTTTGGAATCCTTACATTTCCAAAAATGGCTGAATATCAAATTTCAAGAGGGCAGCCCTTTTGAATCAATAAATATATAAGAAACAGTAGAGTTCGGTAATAAGACATATAAGCGAGGCTGAACTTTTTTGTCCGAAAACGGACTGGAACGAGTATCTATATCCCATGAACGATTAAGAATTATGTGCTGAAATTTCTGTTAAATTATAATAATGTTTGTAGCCATAGTCCGAGTCGGTAGAAATTTTCTGACTCCAACTCTGCAGCCCTGGGGTCGGGTTACCTGCCCTAGTCGATGTGACATGGAATGACTCGTGACAGTCTTCTTTTTTATGATTTTTTTTAAGTCTAAAAATTCAAATATTTGAAAAAAATATTCAAAAATCCATTGATCCAAGCTATTGACCGAAAATTCAAAAAGGAAATTTGAAATATTATATTTATTATTAATTATTCCTTTCCAAAAAAAAATCCAGTAAGAAGGCAAAAATTATTCCCTATTACCCTGAACATGTTTTGTAATCTAAGTTTTCTACAATAATCAAACACAACATGTTCACTGTTTTGCCACACAAAAAAAAGAAGAGTGTTCTATAAAAATGTGACGTGAAATGATGTACTAAATTTTTATGGATTTTTTGAGGTTATAGAAAAAGTATGTCAACTGTCGTTTCTCTCCCCTATGTATTTGCACGGGAAGTGCAGCCTATGACGTAATCAGTTGCAGATCATCACAGTACCAAGTGTGGTGGAAAAATCTTTTCACTTCGTTTTCGCTACATGAATCAAGTTTTTTTGTGAATGCAGTAAAACTGTTCTGATCAAATACTAAAAATGAACAAATAATGAAATAAACAAAACTAACTAAATCTTCCTAAGTGTCTTAGAAGCCGAGAAAATGTCATCTCAACGTGAGCAACGAATTTCGGTCCACGCACTGACAAGAAACGGAGGAGAAGTTGTTACCATGGGTCAAGACCAAATTACCCGGACATGAGCATAGTGTTCCAGTAGAAGAAGGACGAAGTGGTTCGAGGACAACTTCCCTTTCTGGCCAAAGAAATGTATGTCCCTACTCACCAGATGACAACCCATTGGACTTCACTTTTTGAGTGCATTTTGAGTCCAAAGCCTGCACCGTCCGTCAACCAAATATCAACCACTTCAAGAACACCGTCTTTCAGTACTGGGATGCTATGTATGAGGACTACATCTGCAATGTGTGCAAGGCCTTCTGTGGGCGCCTAGAAGCCATCATTGTCACCAAAAGGGGATTACATCGATGATTAGGGTAGCCAAGACATCATATTAGTTATTTTTATTTTATTAACATACCCTACTACAACTGGTTGCTGAAATACATCTTGATAAAGTTATAGATTGAAAGTGTTAAGATTTTTCCCTGTACCCGGTATATAGTCATATATATTTTATATAATTAGTGTATTTAAGTAACGATGAACTTATCACTCCTGTGCCAAATTCATTTATTTTTTCATGTTTATGAAAAGGCCAATCCATTACTCAACAAACAATGACTTGTAACATAAGGAATTGAAGAAAAAAGATTAAATTACATCAAAATATTACTCATTAGGAGACAACTAAGCTATATATTTGTAAAAATGGATTAATAACTGCATTTTACATACAAGTATTACTGCATTTGAAAATGAATCAGTTTATTTTTCTTTGTGCACATTAACATTTCCGTATACAAAGGGTCGGGCAAAACATAGAGAATAGTAACAATTTTGATTATTAAAATGGGAAAACGATTTGGTGCTTTCTTTTTTTTTTATCAGGGGCGTCCACAGGATGATTTTTTTAGAAGGGGGGCGTAGTTTTGGAATTTTGTTTGGAAAAAAATACAAACATAACAATTTTTTTGTAAGAAAAAAATGAAAAATTAAATTTTTCTGAAATAAAAATTATGTTTTTTGACAAAATTCTCAAAGATCAATTTTTGGGAAAAAACTTCAAAAATCAACAGGTATTCACAAAAAAATTAATTTAAAGAAAAAAAATTTATTTATCCAGAATTGTTCACAAAAAATGACATTTTTTGTAGAAAAAATTCTAAAATGAAATTCAAATTGTGAAATTTGTTTCTGAAAAAAATTTCATATGTTAAATTTTTTTGAGAAAAATTTCAAAAATTCAGAGCTATTAAAAAAAAATTTTGGAAAATAATTTAAAAAAATTAAATTTCAAATATAACATTTTTTGAAAAAAAATTGGAGACATTCAAAATCAATCAGACAATTAAATCTTTTGGAAAAAAATGACATTTTATTTTAAATTACAAATATATGATTTTTTCAAAAAAAAAAAAAATATTACATTTTCTAATAAGAATAAAAAATTATTTTTATTTTAATTGATTGTCAGTATGGCGAATCATTAGAGTAGATTCGCCGGGACAAAGTGGTATTCAGATCACGGCTATCCTCATTTTCGGTGGAGCAGGTTGAATGTGAAACAGTTAATTGCTGCCAAAAGACTTTGAGATCCTTGAAGAGAGGTAATGCATGATTATAATCTTATCAACGCTCATTTCCTTAAAGATTTTTAACCTTCTTGAGTGATTGGGAAGCAAGGAAACTGAGAAGAAAAGGATAAATATAACCTTTCATTAACACATCCTATTTTCTACTTATTGCGCATGCGAGAACAGAAATTGGCACTTTATTTGATAAATGACTTGGGTTTTGATTTTGTACATAGCGGAAGATTCCAATCGGATAACATGTAACATGGATTTGGACGATATCGAATGATGGTAGGGGCAAACTATTATATGTCAATTTGACAACTTATTGAAGCAGAAAAAAAAAGCTCTTAACTTGAAAGTTTTTTTAAAAAATACCAAAAAATTGAAAAGTGGAATATCCGGAATATTTGAGGAAGCCAATGAATTGGTATGTGAAGGAGACTTAGATTTTGCTTTTCACATCTACAACGAAGACAGAAATTGGATTTACTAATTATGAAACCGCTCTCAATGCGACACTTTAGTAAATCGGTGGGTTCAAGGTCGGTTACTAAAACAGTTTTCTGTTCCAACTGTAAGAAGCTTTTAATTGAAATGTTTTCCTTTGATATCACTATTATACAAGCTACCACCGAAGAAGACGCTAAGAAAAACAGTTTAATTGAACTGATTAATAGAATAATTATTACTCCTTCAAACTTGCTCTTTCTAACAATATGCTACTACATAAATAAATTTCCAAATATCATTTTGAAGAGACTAGATTTTAGAGATTTTCTGTTGCTCAATGCTTCATCTACTACTAATATTTTCAATTCTACGGGATTTCAAAGAATGCATTATTCCCTCTTCAGGTTAGGAAATGTGAATCTGATCACAGGGGTAAAATTGACAAAATTATCCATCGAGCTTTCCGGGGAAAAAAATTATTTGAGTCTTTTTTTTTTTTTTTTTTTTGTCACAGTAAGATACATTAAATTTTGAGAGGTGAAGGACAAAGTTCAAGTTAGAGGAAAACGCTGAAAATATATATATAATCGACCATAACTTTGGAACATATTGAAGTACAGAGCTTAAATTGGTGTAATTATGTAGGTTAAATTAAAATGCTTCAAGGTCACACGAAAGGTCAGATTCGCAATGTCGACCATTTCTTTTGAGCAAATTGCCAACCAGAGCTGAAATCTTCAACAAAGAAATCCACAGCCTTGACGTCATCCGTACCAACGAAAATATCATCTCTTGCTTATTTTGTAAGTTTGAAAATTAATATTGTTTAAAAATAATGAAAACAGCTTTTTGAATTCCACTAAAATAATTTCACATATTAAAGTATAAATGCAATAGATATTAAATTTCATTAAATTCAACATGTTGAATATCGCAATTTTTTGACTTTAACATGGAGAAAAAAATCTATTTTATTTAGTAAAAATGACTATATTCATTTTTGTAGCAAAATCAAAATATAACTTTTGTTGAGCCTTTTTTTAAAATAAGGTTCCTCCCCTGAAACATATTAGCTTTTTTACATATACAAATGTTTGTGTATGATGGTGTAAACACTACCTTTTAATAACTTCAAAGTGTCAGCTATCTCTTGCAACTTCACTTTGTGATTGCCCATGATGATTCTCAGGGTTTCTTTAATGTTTCCCGGAATAATCTCCTAATCTGGCTTCCCTTAAAAATGAAACGAAATCATGGTGTGCTTCAGGTTCATGATGTCGTGTTTATAGGCTCAAGAACACATCTTAGAATAAATAAAAGTTTATTTAAGAACAAACAAGGGGGGAGGTTGGGTCAATCATATGCAACAAACAGAATTAAAAAATATATAGTTGTATCAGTACTTATTTAAGACAAAGGACAGCGGTCAAGTGCAGTCCACTTATGTCCCGCATGTAGGTCAATAAAAAAAGTAAAATCGATCCCTCGTCACACCATAATGGTTGTTTTTCCTTTTTTTTATTACACTGATATATAACACGGTGGTACTTCGCACACACAAAAATACCGTCGATGATACCTTTGTCTCACTTGATGAGTCAAAGCTATTTTATAATTTGTTTATTTAACTAAATAAACGATGTAATAACTTAAGAATACTTATTCTCCATTTCCTTATGGACGGGAATACAATTTCTTGTTGATCTAAAATACCATCTTGGATTTTAATTTTATAAAATATTTTTTTGTAATTCATTTTAAAAATTGTAGAGAAAAATATGACAATGATAGTCTGGGAGTACTTGAGAGAAAAATAGTAGTTGGTTGATTGACTTATTTGACTGATTTCGGCCCTCCTTTCTGGGTTTTTTTCGTGGGGAAAGGTTGCGTGATACAAAAAAGACCGGTCTAGTACTTTCCAAAGGAAAAGTTCGGTCTAGATCAGTCCAAAGGAAAAATTCGGTCTAGTTCGGTCCCAAAAAATCGGTTTAGACCGATTTTACAGATAAATTATTTATAACATGACATCATATGTATTTTCAAGTACATTGACAGCATACAAAGTTTAAACAGAGATAGCTCGCATAAATAAATTTATGTTATATGTATACAGTATTTGTTCTAGAACATATCATATACTTTTGAGATTTTCAAGGTTATCCAGATATTTATTCTTTGTTAAATATAAATCAATGACGGCCGATCTAGAAAAAAAAAACAATTTGGTCTCTCATAATATATATATGAGACCGAAAAATCGGTCCAAAGGGTAAGACCGAAAAAAATTGGTCAATAAATTGAGAGCAAAAAAAACGGTCCACAAAGTGAGAGCGAACAAAATCGGCCCATATCGGTCTAGAAAAAATTATATAAGACTGAACTGGAAAAAAAATCGGTGCTGCACCGAGTCTCAACACTAATCCTAACGTAGTTTCCCTTATTCTTCTCTTTTCACTAGGGGGAGACTTACTTCCCCCACCAGCACCACTGACTGCGTGCCTAGCTCGGGAAACATGTAGCAGCTTTTAATTTTTTTGCTAATAAGAACTGAGAACTACTAAACCCTACCTTCCTTGCCTTGAGTGTCCACTCCTTGCCTAGAGCCCTTTAGATTGGACTAGACTGAATAAATAAGAGTCAACACAACACAAAACCCTGCTAAGCCCATATTATTAAGAATTCTATTAGATAGTTTTCCGGATTAATTTATTTCGTACTCTATATCAATATTGGAATTTTCTATAAAATCATCTTCATTCTCGTAAGAGAATAAAATTCTGCTTTTAAAAGTATGCACTCCGCAGGGACTACGAATTTTCTTTCTGAATAAAGTTATTTGGCTCATTTAACATCAATCTCTCAAACAGAATTTTTTAAAAAGGAGCGATGAGAATATCCAAATTGAGCAAATTGTATTCTTAGAAAAACTCAGTTTTATATGGATAATTTTAAGTAATTAGTAATTTTTATATTTACTGTAATTGATTGATAAGCAAATCAACATTTTAGCAATATTTTCTTCTGTTAATTTTTGTATTAGATCAGTATTAGTATTTGAGAGAGGTTGCTGAATATTATTTTAAAAATTCCGAAAAATACGGAAACATTGTAAACATTACTCAAATGATTAAAGTTGATACTTCTGAAGAGAAAAACGCGTGCAAGGAGAGGGGGGGGGGGAAACTTATGGTATCATTGTTTAAAATACTGATGTGATTATCAGATGCCTGCTTAATTATGATTTTTGAGGGTATAACGAAAGTATTTATTAGCAAAAAGTTTAATGAAGATTTACTACGTATAATTGACTAAGACGTTTTTTATCCGTTACAGTAGATTTGAAAAAATCACACTCCATGAAATAGTAATTCATTATGAACCTTATTCTCAGAATAATAGCTAATGAAACGACATAGTAGAGTATTTGAAATATATTTGAAGTTCCAAGTTTAAAAAAGAAGGCTTTAATTAATTATAATCTACATACTAAAAAATATACCGTCATACATTTATGTTAAATATACCAAATTAAACAATTGGAATCATATAACTAATAACAATAAACTATATATACAGATTATTGAAATAATAGATTGATCCAAATAATATTTTCTTGTTCTGACACCGGAATCCAATTAAATATGTCATAACTTAAGGTTGCAAAACACAAGCGAGACGTGGAGTTTAATCAAAAAGATAATCACCCCTCTTCTTCATGTGAAAGTTGATATATCTCTACCGATGAAATCTAACTAATTATTAATAATAAAGTAAATGTCAAAATCCTAAAATTAGACTATAAATATACCAATAAAAATGTTAAGAAATAAATCCATCTTAAAGATTTAGAGCAAAAGCTAATTATGTAGTAATGTCCTGCGATATTACTCCTTATTAAGAGCATCAAAAAAGATATTTTTTATAACAACATACTATTATCATGAAGGGTATACACAATTGCTAATTATAATGCTACACCCAATGCAACTACCCCCGTTGTTGTGACCATTTAAGCAGTTGTTTTTGCCTTTTATGAGTTTTCTGAACACCATTTCTTGGAGCGTATCAACCATAGCTAATCCTTAAGTGATAAAAAAGTAATATTTATTGACATTGTAATATTGGAAAACCTAATGAACATACCCAAGTCTTTAAGTGAAGAAACTAATGTCAAACAAACTAGTTATGAACCATCCAAAGCTACTACCCCCATTGTTGTGACCATTTAAGCACTTGTTTTTGCCATTTAATGAGTTGTGTATCATAATTCTTGATAATTTTAGCTAAAATAGAATCATATTTTATGATTAGATTTTTAAAAAAATGAATACTTACTGTTAGATGGTACAAAATTCAGAGTTCCATTTCGTAATTTGGTGTGGATGACTCTAAACATGCTGAAAATTATATAACTTCACAATTTACAATGGGGGTATTTTTATAAATGGCATCATTACCAACACCCTCAATTAATTTAATGATGGTCCCTCGGGAGGGGAGGGGTTTACGCGTGAATTTATCCATAAATTTTTTGAACGTAGGATGATTAGCAATTGATAAGGGTATATTACATGCAATAAACATCTTTGTGAGATCAAACTTAAAGTCTGACTTGATGTATTCATCATTAATTTTTTTAGATGAATATCCATGCTCTTGATATGAGATGAGGATAATAAGTGGCGTTTAATTCTAAGCGGTGGACCAAAAGCACATTTATATCGACAAATCCGAAAAGCCATCTGTTTCTCGTCCGGTAAGTATTTCCAAATTCCTGGGCCTCCATTTCCAGAAATACAGACAGAAGGCGACGTTATTTTAGGCATTTTATTCAGTTCTCTATCTACTATCAGGATCTAATATTATATTAATATTGAATAATAAAGGCGGGAAGGATAACGTTCTTCATTGAATAAGATGTATATTATTTAATCAATGATGCCATAAGTTTTTCTTCCTTTCTCCTCGCACGCTTTTGCATTCTTACCAAAATTATCAACCTTACAAATGATCATTGCATTCTAAATTATAATATCTTCATTTTAACGAAAACTGCTTTAAATAAAATTTCACCTATGAAACTTTATCAACTGTACATTCCACTGATACATTAAATGAATGTTGACACTCAGAGAGACTATTCAGGGACATCCGCAGGTGGTGGCTGGAGGGATTGTAGTCACCTTCCAAATTAAGGAATTGTTGCTTTTCTCCAGAAATTTAATATTTGACTTCTTTTTTTTCGAAATTTAATATTTGACATGCTTTTTTTCCAAAAAATTTAATATTTAATTTTTAAATTTTTTAAACAGTTGTAGATTTTTGAAAAAATATTCCAAAAATTCGATATTCAAAATTTAATTTTAGGAATTTTTTTTTTCCAAATAGTTTAATTTTTAAATTATTTTGGATTTTTTTCAAAACAATTACAAAAACAACCCCCTCCAAAAAAAAAGTTATATATATATATATAATCCTGCAGATGCCCCTGACTTGTTACGAAGGTTATATACGGTCACAATAAGTAGCCATTAAATTTTGAAAGGTGACACAGAACGTAAAAAATGCATAATCGGCCTTTATTCTTGAACAAATTGAGATAAATAGCTCAATTTGATTTTAGGAGGAGGTTTTGAGCTCTACCGAGTGCCTATTCTAGCTAAATTTAATTTTATGGCTTAGGGATATAATCTTTTAAGAATTAGAACATGCTGTGAGATGAATTTTGGCAGAAAATCTGGACTTAATTTCATGTGTTCATAACTCGTGCTATAGACCAATTTAAAACTCAAGCTAATTAGACATATATTAAAGTTTGATTTTAATTTTATCCAAAACTGAATTGATTTCTTCTTTTTTTGTTAAAAAATTCATGGAATTACCCATTTGTAAGTATGTTGGCAAAAATCTCAGCATTGTTGTGGGATTTATGTTATGGTACATATTATTTCTGAAAATAGAGCCGTTTGGACCTTCAATGACAAAAAAAAAGGGATTACTTTTTCTGCATTTTACAACTATGAATCGTATACTTATAGTTGATAATTTTGTAGAGAAAAACGCGTGCAAGGAGGAGGGGTGAAAAAAGACATATGGTATCATTGTTTAAAATATTGATGTGATTATCATCTGCCTGCGTTATTATGATTTTTGAGGGTATAACGAATGTATTTATTAGCAAAATGTTTAATGAAGATATACTACGTATAATTGACTTCGACGTTTTTATCCGTTACAGTAGATTTGAAAACGTCACACTCCCTGAAATTGTAATTCATTATGAACCTTATTCTCAGAATAATAGCTAATGAAACGACATAGTAGATTATTTGAAATATATTTGAAGCTCAAAGTTTAAAAAAGAAGGCTTTAATTAAATATAATCTACATACTAAAAAATAAACCATTAAACATTTAAGTTAAATATACAAAATTAAATAATTAAAATCATATAACTATTAATAATAATAAATTATAAATACAGAATATTGAAATAATAGATTGATCCAGATAATTTTTCCTTGTTTTAACATCGGAATTCAGTTAAATATGTCATAACTTTAGGTTGCAATACACAAGCGAGACGTGGAGTTTAATCAAAAGATAATCACCCCTCTTCTTCATGTGGAAGTTGCTATATACAATTGTGCACAGGATAGATATATCTCTACCGATGAGATCTAACTAATTATTAATAATAAAGTAAATGTCAAAATCATAAAATTAGACAATAAATATACTAATAAAAAAATGTTATAAATAAATTCATCGTAAAGATTTAGAGCAAAAGCTAATTATGTAGTAATGTCCGGCGATATTACTCCCTATAAAGAGCATCAAAAAAAGATTTTCCCCTGTTATTTAGGTATGCTTATATAACAACATACTATTATCATGATGGATATACACAATTGTTAATTATAATGCAACACCCAATGTAACTACCCTCGTTGTTGTGACCATTTAAACAGTTGTTTTTGCCTTTTATAAGTTTTCTGAACACCATTTCTTGGAGCCTATCAACCATAGCTAAGCCTTTAGTGATAAAAAAGTAATATTTATTGACTATGTAATATTGGAAAACCTAATTATCATACCCAAGTCTTAAAGCGAAGTAAGTAGTCTCAGACAAACCAGTTGCAAACCATCCAAAGCTACTACCCCCATTGTTGTGACCATTTAAGCAGTTGTTTTTGCCCTTTACTGAGTTGTGTATCATAATTCTTGATATGTTTAGCTAAAATAGAATCCTATTTTAGGGTTAGATTTAAAAAAAGATTGAATACTTACTGTGAGATAGTACAAAATTCAGAGTTCCATTTCGATAATCGTAAATATTTACATATATTTATATATAATTATAAGTAAGGGTGATAATTTTGGTAAGAATAGAAAAGCGTGCGAGGAGAAGAGAAGAAATACTTATGGCATCATTGATTAAATAATATACATCTTCTTCTATCAATCAAGAACGTCATCATTCCCGCCTTTATTATTCAATATTAATATAATAATATTAGAGGGGGATAGTCGATAGGGAACTGAATAAAATGCCTAAAATAACGTCGCCTTCTGTCTGGATTTCTGAAAATGGAGACCCAGGAATTACTTATCAGATGAGAAACAGATGGTTTGTCGGATTTGTCGAAATAAATGTGCCTTTGGTCTCCTATCTAGAATTACACGCCACTCATTATTCTCATCTCATATCAAGAGAATGGATATTCATCTAAAAAATCAAGTTAATGATGAATACATCAAGTCAGACTTTAACTCTGATCTCACAAAGATGCTTATTGCATGTAATATAACCTTATCAATTGCTAATCATCTATGTTCAAAAAAATTATGGAGAAATACACGAGTAAACCTATCCCTTCCCGAGGAGCCATCAAGAAATGGTGTTCAGAAAACTCATAAAAGGCAAAAACAACTGCTTAAATGGTCACAACAACGGGGGTAGTTGCATTGGGTGTAGCATTATAATTACCAATTGTGTATATATGTTGTTATATAAGTATAAATAGCGGAGAGAAAAATCTTTTTTGATGCTTTTAATAAGGAGTAATATCGCTGGGCATTACTACATAATTAGCTTTTGCTCTAAATCTTTACAATGTCATGTTAGAAAACTACAATAAGTCAAGAATGGTTGCCTGAATTGTCTTATCAGTTAAATTTGACTGCATGGATTAACTTTTCTTTTTTTTAGATAAATATGAAATAAATGAAAGTGGGACTCTAAAAGCTGTTCTTACTAAGATTGGAAGAAGATATGGATTGAAATCTAACATTATTTTATGATTTACTTTATTATTAATAATTATTAAAATCTCATCGGTAGAAATGTATCTATCCTGTGCACAATTGTATATGCAACTTGCACATAAGGAAAAAAGGTGATGATTTTTTTGATTAAACTCCACGCCTTGTATTTTGCAACCTCAAGTTATGGCATATTGAACTGAATTCCGATGTTAGAACAAGAAGATATTATTTAAATCAATCTATTATTTCAATACTCTGTATTTATAATTTATTGTTATTATTAGTTATATGATTCTAATTGTTTAATTTTGTATATTTAACTTAAATGTATGATGGTTTATTTTTTAGTATGTAGATTATATTTAATTTAAGCCTTCTATTTTAAATTTGGAACTTCAAATATATTTCGAAATACTCTTATTTTGTCGTTTTATTAGTTATTATTCTGAGAATATGGTTCACAATAAATTACTATTTCATGGAGTGTGACGTTTCCAAATCTACTGTAACGGATAAAAATCGTCTAAGTCAATTATATGTATTATATCTCTATTAAACATTTTGCTAATAAATACTTTCTTTACACCCTCAAAAATCATAATAAAGCAGGCAACTGATAAGATTATCAGTGATAATCACATCAGTATTTGAACAATGATACCATGTGTCTTTCTCCCCCCCTGTCTCCTCGCACGCGTTTTTCTCTACAATATTATCAACTATAAAAAAGTTTTGACCGAAAATATAAAGTACTAAATATTTACTAGTACAAAACCTCCCCCTAAATCAAATTAAGTTATTCATCTCCATTTGTTCCAAAGTTTTATTCGATCATGCATTTATTACATTATGGGTTACCTTGACCTCTCGAAGTTTAATGGCGTTTTAATGTGACCATATATAATCTTCGTACCAAGTTTGAATAAAATCGATTTGCATCACATAATCCTCGTGACTAACAAAAAACCGACGCAATAATATGAAGTTCAACTTCATTGCAAAGGTAATAAAAATTAGTAAATCGGTAGAGCACAAACCTTCTCACATTTTAGACTCAAAATTAAGATAAATCATCTTTTATTGAATTGTTGACCTCACTTTGCAAGACTCTACGTGATAAGGCAATAGAGTGTAGGAAATGTGATAAATTACTGAATAATCCAAGATCAACCCAAAATTGAGAAAATACTTAGAAACTTATCGAGGAGCACATATAAGTTAAAAAAACTTTATTAATTTTTAAATGTGAAGTTCTTAGGAAAAAATAAACTTGAATAATATAATTTTTGTTAGTTAAAACCATTTATTTATATTATTAATTTAAAAAAACTTATAAAATCGAATTAAACTTCACGGCAGATGTAGTAACTGGCACCCCACCTTTTCAGATGATTCGCCACATGTCACCTAAAGATTGAAACCTTCAATCCACATTTATTTCAATTATGATGAGGAACTAAAGATGAACAATCATTTATTTAAATATTGAATTACACAATTATTAACAATAGAATATGACCAACACCATAAAAGACAAATCAAATGAGTACGATAATTTTTGATAACATATTTTTATATCTCAAATTATCACTATATTCAGTATGGTACAACATATAAATAACAACGTAGTTAGATGTATTCCATTCTATGTATATATTCATATATGACCGTAGCTGATATCCCGGTTATCAATCCAAAGAAAACTGTAAAAAAACAAAGAATCTATGACTAATTTTAATATTAGGCAATTACATACATATGACTGAGGGACTGTGAATAATAAGGGGAATTTAGTCGACAATTTCATTCATTTTCATGTTGTGTGCATTGTTCAAGTTGATAAACCATTCTTCTATATGCTTAAAAAATTTCAGCTCGAAATCTTGAAAAATGAGATTCTCAAAAACAAATTTGTAAGGGTGGTCAAAGTCGCTTTTGTCGACTATACGTACATAAATTTGATCTCATTAAATTAAAAAGTGAAACTCCAAAAATTAAGCATTGCTCTCTTGCTCTAATATATAGATTCCTTATAATATAATTTACTTATTATTAAAGGTAGCGGTAATTGAATTTCAATTATCCGCTGTAGACGTCTCTAATTTTCCGATAGAAAAACAAAATATGACGTGAAGGCAAACTTATACTATGTACCTAATCAGCATATAACTTCCAGATATTTGAGCCCAAAAGTACCCACGAGTCTTAAAGATATACCTGTTTAAAATTAAACTTACAAAAACAATAACTTTTTTATCTCTAAACTTTAAAAATGTTTGGTATATCCCCGGTATTTCGCAGAACCTCATACATAAGCATAAATTATTTTTTTCATTATTCAAATGTAAAGAAAATGGGCACAAATATATGCATACATACATCGACATTGAAATGATACTTCCGTAGCACCTAAACTTTGAAAGAAAGAAAAAGGGTTTCCTGTATTTCCACCCCAACAACAAGATTGACAGCTTGCCGCAATTGATCCTAATATTATTCCCGCAGGACCGAAACCAATCGCAACCAATAAACATGGTCCAGTCAGTGCACAAAATAACCCCACTCCAGCACCCACATAAACTGCGTTTGCTGATGGAATTATCCCTAAAAATTGAAGACAAAAATAATAAATAGTAAATCAATTTTTAAAAAATTGAGGGATTGATCATTTAAGAGAATAAAAGAGAATGAATTCCTCATAGTACGTACATATAAGATAATTATTAATTAATCAATAACGGTAAAATTAAGGGGTATTTCATCGTCGAAATCTTCAATTTTTATGTTAAAAAACTAAAAGAATATCTTTTCTCATTCTTAAATATCGTTTCGTTATCATATTCTAACATGTTTTACATATTTCTTAGAAAACATGCAGCTAAAGGAGACTTCCGAATATCTCTATTATGCATTCAAATATGATATGTTTTCAAATTGGATAACTTTAGCCTACATATTATTAATTGCTTGAAATTAATTAACTTTTGAAAATCCTTGTAAGATAAGAAAAGATGTAGGAAATGACCATTGTTCTTGTACAGATAAGTACATTAACAATCATTGGGTCCACAAGTCCTGACTTGATTTATTTTTTGACAACAGTCTTCTGCTCTTCTCCTTCCACCCTTGGCAGAAGCCTGTAGTACCAGTTGAGTACTTTCATAGGGATGTTGATAAAGTTATTAACCGCTGAAATAAACAAGTGAGAAGTAATTGTGATATATATGGCTCTGAAGAGTACACCAGTGTCTGGGTTAAACATCCGACTAGACCAAAAAAAAATCCAATGTGCAGATCATACTTATCCAGTACTCAAGTTTTCCGAACAATGTGGATATTTATTAAATATCCTTCAAATGATCCTATTCAAAGCTTTATTTTTACAGCTTGATCAAGAGATTCAATGCAATCTTTTCTGATTGTGATTTCTTCTTTACTTGCTTTCTCTAAAGTGAAGTGAAACAAATAGTTGCTCTCTGGCTCAATCAAAATACTTAAGCCTTGACTTTGCAGAATAAGACTCGTAAAACGATAACTAATGACCACTAAAAGGTGCACCGCAAGGTTTTTGACGAAACTAATGAATTGAAACAGTTATCTATTTCCTAATCTTTTAGCACTTTAAAGAGAAACTCCTTCACACTTTTCCAAAAATTATATATACCTTCCAATACATCATGTATATCCGTTCCGTTGAAACTTATCGTGTGGTTAAATTGGTCAACAAAGTCTGTAAAAAATGAAACAAAATTAAATTGGTCTTAGATTACTTATTAGAGCTAAATTCTTCACATATAACTATTTTATCAACATCAAAATAATCTGAATATTTTAACATTTATTATATCGTTTTAAATACGTATAGAATTAAGATAGATATGAAAATTAGGTTAAATTATTAAGCTCTTGGTATAAATTCAGTGGAGAAGACTGAACATGGATTTCAAACTAAGGAAACACAATTATTTGTTGGGTTGAACAACAGGGAAACCAAATTTATTTGGAATTTCTTTGATACTAAAGATTGATAAAATTTTATGGAGGATCTAGAGAGTTTGAAAATCCCTGCACCAGAGCAAAAAGAATCTAAATCCACTATGTATCATGTGGGATTACAAACCTTCTGTAAAGTTACTTGCCGAATCTAGTGCATTATTCCATAGACTAAATACAGATCCCCTCGAAGTCTTCCAAAAACTATTTTTATCCTCTGACGAATTGGCTGCATGAATTACTTTGGTGGAGTTTATTTGTTGGCTTACGTCTGTAAAAAGATAAAAAACGAAGTTAGATATGATTCTTGTAAATAAGAATTGTCACATGCAAAAGAAAGAACTCACCAGAATCTACAGTTGCGCCCAGTGAATGTCCCGAAAAAAGTAGAGCAACAGCTCCAACCATATATGAATACGTGAACATAACGCCTCCTAATTAATTATAATTATTTATTAATTAATGTATCGCCAAAGAGCAGCTGAAAAAAGATGCTCTTTACGAAAATCACTCATATAATTACTTAATGTATTCGGGTCGCCGAATAAGAAAGGATTTGAAAAATGATTATTCAAGTGGAATAGTTTTTTTGATTATTTAATTGATAATTAAGTATAAATATTGCAATCTTAGAAGGATTAGCGCTAACGTCAGCACTGAATGTGAATGCAGTGCAGAATCAAAAATAAAATGCATTTACTAGTAATCTGATATTTTATAAACTATATATAGCTATATATATAGCTCAAGCGCCGATGAGCGAAAAAACTAGTGATGTGCCACGAGCTAAATTTTGCTGTATGAGTATTTTCGAGTTTTCTAAAAAATAAACAATCGAGGAATTACGAGCTATTCTTGTTACTCCCCTGAATATTCGTTACTCGCTTGAATACTTGTTATTCAACGAAATACTCGTGACTCACTCTAAAACTTTTGTTCGCTAAAAAACTCGTCACTCAAAAAAATCTTAATTTGTAAAGAATTATTGAAACATTGGATTATTTTTTTATCCTTGATCGGAATCATAACTGCCTTTCGATCAACCATTTCTTCTCGAGTCCTAGAAAACTTACTTTTTTTAAGAGGCATAATCATATATTGATAGTTGTAAAGTATTATTATAGATAAAATAATTTAAAGCGACTTTAAGGATGTTTTCCAAGTGGCGTTTGATTGAGGTATTGCTGTTGACACCAGAAACTTTTATTGTTTTGCTGCATAGACTGTAAATCCCAATATTGTTATCCTTCTTAGATCTAGTAATGCTATTTTTACCCTTTCTCATTTTCATATTGGATAGAGTATGGTTAGGTGGAGAGGAATTATTTCCATAATTTGATTTAAAACCTGGTATAACTGCTATAAGATTATGGAAGGTCGACAATTTCCCAATCTTGTGGTTCAACTAGAGATTCTAAAAGATATACAGGGCTGTTAGAGTCACATACTTCACCATTCAACTTACACATTACTTTCCTCATCATTAAAAGGCATAGTGGTCAAATTATTACTATTATTTATCGAATACGAAAGCATATTAAAATTTTAACAAATAAATTCATTACAAGACGTAACTACTCTTTTAAGAAAATGATAAGGATAGTTAAAAAGTTAATACCCTAATCCTAAAAGGCTGATAGATGAATGGAGATTATGTTTAAGCTTAAATTTCAAGAGATAGGCCAAACAAGTTTGTAGCTAGCAGAATGAAAATTAGATTTGAGTATTCGAATTTAATTGTTTAATAGCGGCCCCACTCTCATGCATTTAGAAATATTAATTAATCTGTAATAATACATACAATTTTGTAGTATTTATATTGGTCTGAGGAGGATTTTTGAGTGTATGCTTAATCAACTGCGTAATTCCAAGCAATGTCATGTACTCCTGCTAGACTCGAAACATTCAAGCAAAGATTACTTTTAAAACTAAGTAGGATTAAGAGTATACTTTTCACAAAATTTCCTATATTTAACAGAGAAAGGAAGTCAGTCTATGAAGATTTAAATTTTATATTAGGCTCGAACAAGTAAAACACAGAATCCCAAGTTTTGGGGAGTTCCAAGCTTTTGACGAGTTCCAAGTAACACTTGGCTTTTTATGCTAACGATTCGAGTACCGATTTGTGAATTTTCCTCGTGCACATCACTAATAAACCAAGAGGAAGAAAGGAATAAGGTCATTATTTTCAGCTTTTGATCACGTGGGACCTCCTTCCACTACTTGCTTTTGTAGTTTACTGCGAACACTAACAACAGACGGAAATAACGGACCGGAGCCAATAAGAAGATTGGGGGTACAATCAGTAATCACACACTAAATATATATTCTGTAAGGGATTAATAGAAAAAGGATGTACATAGACATAACTACTAAAATGTATAAACACGTAAACTCTACTTAATAAAAAGGTACATTACTATCTATTTAAAATAAATCCCTACGACATGAGTCATGTCGTAGGGATTTGTAAACATATCCCTTCCCGAGGAACCATCATTAAATTAATGGAGGATGTTGGTACTGATGTCATATATAGAAATACATATAAAAATGTTTTGAGTCATCCACACCAAATGATCAAGTTATCAGTAAAAAAGTATTTACGAATATCGAAATGGAACTCAGAATTTTGTACTATCTCACAGTAATTATTCAATTTTTTTTTAAATCTAACCATAAAATATGATTCTATTTTAGCTAAACATATCAAGAATTGTGATACACAACTCAGTAAAGGGCAAAAACAACTGCTTAAATGGTCACAACAACGGGGTAGTAGCTTTGGATGGTTTGCAACTGGTTTGTCTGAGACTACTTACTTCGCTTTAAGACTTGGGTATGATAATTAGGTTTTCCAATATTACATAGTCAATAAATATTACTTTTTTATCACTAAAGGCTTAGCTATGGTTGATGGGCTCCAAGAAATGGTGTTCAGAAAACTCATAAAAGGCAAAAACAACTGTTTAAATGGTCACAACAACGAGGGTAGTTACATTGGGTGTTGCATTATAATTAACAATTGTGTATATCCATCATGATAATAGTATGTTGTTATATAAGCATACCTAAATAACGGGGGGAAATCTTTTTTGATGCTCTTAATAGGGAGTAATATCGCCGGACATTACTACATAATTAGCTTTTGCTCTAAATCTTTACGATGAATTTATTTATAACATTTTTTTATTAGTATATTTATTGTCTAATTTTATGATTTTGACATTTACTTTATTATTAATAATTAGTTAGATCTCATCGGTAGAGATATATCTATCCTGTGCACAATTGTATATAGCAACTTCCACATGAAGAAGAGGGGTGATTATCTTTTTGATTAAACTCCACGTCTCGCTTGTGTATTGCAACCTAAAGTTATGACATATTTAACTGAATTCCGATGTTAGAACAAGAAGATATTATTTGGATCAATCTATTATTTCAATATTCTGTATTTATAATTTATTGTTATTATTAGTTATATGATTCTAATTGTTTAATTTTGTATATTTAACTTAAATGTATGATGGTTTATTTTTTAGTATGTAGATTATATTTAATTTAAGCCTTCTATTTTAAATTTGGAACTTCAAATATATTTCGAAATACTCTTATTTTGTCGTTTTATTAGTTATTTTTCTGAGAATATGGTTCACAATAAATTACTATTTCATGGAGTTTGACGTTTCCAAATCTACTGTAACGGATAAAAATCGTCTAAGTCAATTATATGTATTATATATTTATTAAACATTTTGCTAATAAATACTTTCGTTACACCCTCAAAAATCATAATAAATTAGGCAATTGATAAATACTGATGTGATTATCACTGATAATCACATCAGTATTTTAAACAATGATACCATGTGTCTTTCTCTCTACAATATTATCAACTATAGACATGAGATAAAAGTAAATAAAAGACATTACATAACAGCTTTTTGTCCAAAAAAAAAAACCAAAAACCAAGCCCAAAGTTTTTTTTTAATTTAATATATTTTCCTACGAGATGCCCGAGAACACCTATACCAGGGGATGCCTGCACGCAAAATCACTAATATAATAATTAATGTATTATCTTATTTGAGAAGTAATCTTTCAAGTTGAATAGTTTGTTTCTTTTTTATTGTTAAATTGTGAATTAAATATAAATATAAAAAAGCTTCGATGGAGTAGAGCTAACGTCAGCCCTTAACGTGAATGTCGTAGCGAACCAAAAATAAAATGCATCTAGTAATCAATTGTCGATTGTCTCATCTCGCTTGATCGTCATGGCTTTTAAATATTTTATTCTTTTTCATAAATAAACAAATACTTATGCTCCATCTCCAAAGGGACAGGAATACAATTTCTTGTTGATCTCCAGTAATCGACGTTGAAATATACTGAACGGATCATTTTTTCAAGTAGTTTGTTGTTGTGTATTTACGACATCGTGTAATTCATTTTCTCTCTAACTAAAGCGTTAAAGTAAAGTGGCGCTACAAGTACCACAAATCCCTTTTTTTTTTTTAAAGAAGAAGGACCAAATGTAGCTCTTTTACAGGCGCTAGAGGGATACGATGGATGAATAACTACATAAGAAAAATGAATGCTAACTTTTGGTTATGATGTAGAAAAGAAGAGTTTACTTACTATAAGTTGTAATAATTTAATTGAAACTAAATAATGCAAAGAAATAAGCGAATAATACAACGTGGATTGAGGTTCGGAATATAACTTTGTACTGAATACTAGTGACTAGATATAATATATCTAGTCACTAGTATTCAGTACACTTATTATGTTTTTATTCTAATTCATCCTTCATCAACTCCTCTTTACCTGTTTGAATGAAATGTTAAATGAAAAGCAACATCTAACGTTTAAAAAATAAATTATTTTATGTCCTACAACTTTTTTGTTTACATTTGCTTTGTTGCGCTACTTTACTTTAACGCTTCACCTCTAACATACACGCTGTACCTTGGTGCTTCTTCAATAAACACTGTCCTCTTACCTCTTCCTCATTTCTTTCTGCGACAAGTATGGGATCCTAATCCCTTATAAGTTATATTATATCCTCTGAAGTATATCCTATTATGGGCTTATAAATGTTGTGTCTTGGTGAGGTTGAAGAGACACAAACTATTAAATAAAGGAATCCAGGACGACCGAGAGAAGTGACGCTGAGGCAACGATGAAATTTGATAGGAACACGTATATATTCTTATTAATACATAATCATTACTACTCTGACAAATATACACAATGGAAGGCTATTTATAAGAATAATAATGAGGGTAGTACTTTATATATATGTATATTAAATAATAACAATGACTAAAAGATGAGAAGGAAAGAAAGGAGTCACGAATACATAAGATTTGTTGCAGAGATATAATTGTAAGTCCTTTTAGGACTCAGAGTAAAATTGGAGATCAACATCGGAGTAATAATAGCAAATGACCTTATTTATATCCTTGATTCCTTCCTCCCTTATCACAGCTGATTGAAGCTGATCTAATGAAACGTCATGAGTATATTTATTTATCTCCGACAAAAAATTCTTCAAATTGTTAGGGGTACCATGTTAATTTTCGGTTTGTTTCTTTTTTAACATTCCCATTCCCCACTGGATTTTCACCTTATTTTAAAAAAAAATCATAATGAGGATCCAATTTTCGGGTTTGGCATCTCTTTTTCGGACGGGAGGTTGGAGAAAGGAGATAAAATTACACATGAATATGCCTAAAAACATAACTTTTGCTCAATATGATGCAAGAGTCAACTTAATAAAAATTAATGAAAACAGCTAAAAGAAAAATACACTACAGTGTTATTAAAAAAGCAATTCGTGGAGTGCGTCCCCTTCAATTATGATGCAATAAATGACGTAAGGGAAAATGCTTATAGATAAACAAAATTTCTTATATGAGGTTCACTGAAAGAGCAGGCTCAAAAGAATTCACATTGCTCTCCCTACAAAAACCAATGAAAACATTGAAAGCTTACGCGTTATGGTCGTAGCAAGTATCGACCATAAACCTTCTCAAAACCATTTAACATTTAATGAAATAAATGGAATTCATTCTATAGCAAGTCTATAACTTCTCGCAAAAATTATTTATAAAAACAACAATGATTGGGAACAACGAGAGACGGTAAAGGTATCAATCCCTCTGGAATATATATTACATCTACAATTTAACATTAATATGATGTGTACATGAAAATTATAATCATGTTAGCGTACACAATATTCTAAAAATTTACCTGGAAAGAGAAAATTCATTGAGTACATAACATAACAAAGTAACACTGGTGAGTGAAATCCCAGTGGTTCGAACATGAACAGAAACATTATACCAAGTGATCTAAATAATAAATATATTCGGAATTTGCTTTTGTGTTTACTCATAATTGCTCAAATATATCTCCTCGTGAGTTTAAGGAGCTATAAATCCATTCGATCTCAAAAAAATGAAGAATCACATAGCAAGAACATGCAAGTAGATTTTGTATTTGATGAACAAAAGTTTCTTGCAGTCAAGGAAAATCTCAAAGAAGAAATTCTAAACGAATTTAATGATGATCCGAAAGAAGCATTCAAAAGTCTTCGGCAAAAGTTGTCCAAGGAAGCGAACACTTTCAAGATAATACAAGAAGTAACTATTTATTTATTCATTTTTAAGTACAAATAGTCTTGTTTTTACACGGTGTTAACTCAGTAACATGAACATTGTGTTCCGGCTTGACGAAGTTAGCTACACACAACCATGAAAGAGTGTCGAGAACGACCGAGAGGCTAACTGAAAGACATAGAGGAAATATAAATAATGAAAAAACAGATCTCAAAGTATAATCCTGTGAACACTCCTGAGCCCCATCACTAGGAGGTCACGTAGAGACGATCCCATTCCCGTTGAGTCATGAAAAGTTTAGCTAGACACAACTCGTATAATACTACTAAAGGATAAATAATAAAAGGACAAGATCCAATGGATCAATGAGTACGCTCACACATAGAAGTAATACCAAAACTATTTTAGTATTTCTTGATGCATATAACATTGTATTTTGTTATCAGCTCTCGATTTTTCTCCTACTTTTTCCGTAGTGAGTGTTCTGAGCTTTGATTGATTGAATAAGCAATAAACAAAGTGGGGAAACAAAGAACACGTGACTAATATGTGACAAAGTATTTGTCGTAGTAAAACTTTTTGTTTGCCAGCAGGGCACGTTGTTGCCTATATTATATCACGTAAACTTTCCCCCCAAAAGAAAAAAAGGGCTCTGCATCGTCTGGTAGTTAGCCAAATAAGTCAAACATACTTAGAGCTATTTACCTCTTATGTACTCTTGGACTATCATTGTCATATAATTTCTTCACAATTTTAAAAATAAGTTACATATATATATATTTCATAATATTAAAATCATACACAGTATTTTATTTTGTACTCTATAATAATATTGCTTAGTAATATTTTATGAAAATCGTAGCTATACATTTGATTTCTCTTCGATAGCCAAAATTTCTTCATTAGATAATACAACGATCAACAAGAAATTATATTCCTATCCTTTTGGAAACAGAGCATTAGTTAAATACAACTAATGCCACGTTAATTTATCAAAAGTAATAAATTATAAAATAGCTCTGACGCATCAAGTCAGAGGAGGGGCTCGACAGCAGACAACATAATATATAGGGTATTTTGTTTAGACGAGGTAATACCCTGCAACGTTACCTTGCTAACACAAAAATATACGATGTATTTTGTTAACAACTGATTATAGTTCATTTTTTATTATATTATGTTAGAGGAAAGGTTGAATATACTATAAAAATAGGTAGCTGAAGAATATACTTTGGTTGCAAGTTGTGCAAAAATGAGGTGAATGATTTTCAGTACTTATGATGAGGATAATGGGATATTCCTTAAACATGTAACACTAGAAATTAAAGTATTATATACCTTGGATGGTCAGAAAATATGTAATTACTTTGAGTTTTGACTATTGTGATTAAAATAGCTTAATTAATAATACTTATTCTGTCGCAAATTGTAAACTTCAAATGCCCATAGTTCTATAATTCGTACCTCAATATTAATCAAACAAAGTATGTCTGTCACTCGACGCCTCATTTTTGAGTGTGAGCTTCATAAAAATGAATGGTTACTTTATTTAAGAAATAGCAAAGTTGCAACGAGCGTGCGTACCTAAATCTCAGTGCGTCGTATTCAAAAGAAAAAGAAAAGAGAATTTATAAAGAGTTGTATAAAATATGACTGCAAAATCATCGAGGGCTTAAATTTATAACTTTCCAACAAATCATTAGTATGACTCTTCGTCTTTCACACACTATTGATTACTTCAAGAATAAAATAACCAGAATAGCAGCATTTGAAAATAAAAAAACTGATGAAATTCCTACAAAAAAAGTAGCAATGTCATATTTTTTACAATTCTATGTACCGAGTGGTAGATTGAAATCTAAACACTTTGAATTTTAAACTTCAATAAGATATAATTTATTAATTAACAATTGAATTTCAAAAAAAAATAACACTATAAATAGATGTGTGTCTGAGTTCTCTTGATCCTTAATGTAGCCGTCCTTAGTTGCCTGGCTCCTGCTCCGGATGTTATCATCTGTCATGGCATCCTAGTGCTGGCTGACAGTTGCATTGATTCCCTCGACGTGGACCCAGAAGTTATAGTCAATGGGGTTGCCATCAGGGATGTGGGGGGTCAAAAGTGTCAAAGTGTTAAAAAAGAGTTCAAAATAATCATTCAAAATAAACTTACAAAGAAGGAGATCAAAAGGCTCTTTCCATTCACTTTTTTGATAGCTCTCTGGACAGTCTGTTGTGAACCCCTAAGATGCCTTGCATGGGTCTCATGGACTTGAGGGAATTGGCCTGGTCGGTACACATACAGAATGTCTGTTTACAACATGTACATCAATCAAAGGCTTAGAATCTAAGCTATTCAAAAATAATCATAACTTTAATCAACAATACCTATTCAAAACTGTATTTTTAGACGGTTTCATTACTTTTTCTAAACCCGGTATGTTAAGAGTTGTAAAAAAGATCAACTAAATGATTGCAATACTATTTGTAGTTCAATCTTGAAAAGTCCTTTTTATTTCCAAAACTTTTTATCATCATTATTTCATTCTTGAAGGGGGGAAATTTATGTGCATGCTATTGAAAGACCTGATATTTGTTAGGGAATTATAAGTGTAAGACCTTGTTAAAACCGTAGTAGAATTGAGGATCGATATTAGAGTAATTCTTCTCTATATCATTGTAAGATATGGAGTGGGATTTGTCTTTATTTCGTTGTTCTCATAGCTCCTTGGAGATAATCTAATGAAATGTCATAACAAATAACTGCTCTCCTCTCAAACATGATTAAAAATGCCGAGGCTGTCACTTTAATTTTCGGTTCTATTGAGCAATGAACTCCAGCTCGTACAAAATAAATGGGTAGTTTTTATGGATCAAAATAAAATGATGGCATCAATTAATAATTGGTAACTAAAATAGCCGGTTTTATCATTAAACTAGCGGTAGTATCCGGCATTGTCCGAAGTTATTATGTGTCGTCGAACCGAAAAACTTTGACTAAAAACTATAGAACTAAAATTCTCAGTAATACTCTCTGTAAACAATGAGCACATACGTACACGTAGTAACTCAATACATAGAGGTTTTCTCCTCAAGAATGAAAGAATATCCTGAAGAAAAGAAGTCAATATAAAGTTATGACTCATTAGTGATGAGTCAGCGAATACTTTAGTCTTTTAGAGTGCTACCTGGCTGATCCTTAGCTACACATACACCCTATACAGTGCGCCCTGATTACACGCTCAATGCTACAAGCAAAAATCCTTCGAGATTTCATTAATATGACGACAATATTGTTATTTTTTAGATCAGTAATGACTGTTTTTCATTCCAACATATTTATATACATATAGACAAACTATTCTTTATTAATGTAGATATAGGTTTATAAAGCATACAAATTTTAACTTGTACAATTTGCTTTTAAAAGTTACGACTTGTACAAAATCTCATCTTGTATACAACATACGAGTATATAAATAAGTAATAACTAAATTCAAAATAGCAAGTGGATTGGGTAAGAAATCTTGTACGCAAAGCTGAAGAATCTAAAAAATCCATACTTGGTTCTTTGACTTCAATCGTTTTCCCAAACAGTAGAATAAAAAGAAGTATACTATTCGGAAGGAAATGTCCTGAGGAATCTCCAAAGTTATTAGGAGATATCTTTATTCAAGAAGAAAATATACCGGAACTGGATCCACAAGGCAAAAGCTTCCATGAATGGTTTGGGCCTTTACAGAAAGGTGGAATATTTAAAACAGAAGAATGTGAGGCAGAGCAAAGAGTGGCCATTATCATTCCCTTTCGGTAAGGACAGAGGTTCTGCAGGGGGAAGGCTGGAGGGGCTGTAGCCTCTCCCTCTAAATAAGGAAATTTGTTTTTTTGTTATAATTTCTTTTGGTCAGGAAGAATAATTTTACGCGTAAATAGGGGATTTTTTTGTTTGTTTTTTCAAAGAAAGATCATTCGAGCAAATTAAGTTGCAAAGCACAAAATTTAATATTTGATTTTTTTTTTAAATTTAACAAATTTTTTCAAATTCCAAAAAATTTAAAATTTAAAACTAAATTTTTTCTGAACAGCTGTGGATTTTTGAATTTTCGAAAAATTTAAAATTTAAAACTAAATTTTTTCTGAACAGCTGTGGATTTTTGAATTTTCGAAAAATTTAAACTTTTGTGAATTGCTGTAGATTTTTGAAATATTTTACAAAAAATTTTAATATTTGAAGCTTCATTCATGAAATTTTTCACAAATTATTTAACTTTTCAACTTTTTTTCCCAAAAAAATTAATTTATTGCGAGTATCTATGAATTTTTTATTGTTTAAATTTTGGATGTTTTTCCAAAGAAGTTCAAAAAACCCAGCCCCCTCCAATAAAAAATATAGTCCTGAAACACCCCTGAATGATTATCATTTATATAAATAACAAGAGCATTCATTCATAATATTTGTAGGGATCGAGAAGAGCATCTAAATGTTTGGCTTCATAATATGCATCCCATTCTCCAACGACAACAGATCGACTACAGGATCTACGTAATAGAGCAAGGAGATAAAAACAAATTTAATCGCGGAGCACTAATGAATGTGGGATATCAAGAAGCACAATCATCATCAACTCTCGACTTTAATTGCTTTATTTTTCAAGATGTTGACTTAATTCCAGAGAATGATCAGTAAGAAAAAAAATTCCATAGGCCGTTGCTACGGGTGGGGAAGGAGGATACGGGGTGGCACACCTCATAGATTTTACAGTAGTAACAGCACGATAAATCGGAATGGGAGAATCGGATGCTTTTTATGGAATCGAAATCATCATTGGGGAAATAAGGCGTAATATCTTAATCGCCATTGCTTATTCTTATGTATTATTATTTATTATGGGTATTTAACTAAATAGTACTTTTTTATGCATGAAGGTTCGCAGGCGGTGGGCTGTAGGGGCTATAGCCCCTTCCCCCTAAAAAAGTTACTTTTAACTAGATTTTTTAATTTTATAAAATATCTTAATAAAATATTATATAAGAATTAGTAAAATAAAAATTAAAAATCTCTAACAAACAATCTAGCAACGGCCCACACCTTAGTGTTATAATTCATTCATAACTTACTGGATTTAATTTTTAGTAACCTTTACACGTGTGCAAAGGGGAATCAAGTCAAGCACATGGCAGTCGCTGTTAGTAAATGGAAGTACAAATTAATTTACAATAACTACTTTGGAGGAGTAACAGCACTTTCAAAGGAGCAATTTACAAAAATTAATGGATTTGCAAATGGATTCTACGGCTGGGGTGGAGAGGATGACGACTTTTACCGAAGAATTGATCGTCAAAACTTTACAATCTTCCGACTTCCTGGCTACAAAAGTCGTTATACCATGTTAAAACACGATTTCGTGAGTATTTTCAGAGGCGTCCGCAAGGGATGGGCTGGACAGGTTGTAGCCTCCCCCAAATTAATGATTTTTTGCTTTTTACAATTTTTTTAGTTCGGATGAAAAAAAATTATGCAAAAATAGTGTAAATTTTTTTCATGAAAAATTTTTATATTTGAAATTATTTCCCTAAAAATTTAACTTTTAGTTCAGAGCTGTGGTTTTTTAAATTTTATTTTCTGTGGATAAACGTGAATTTTTAATTTTTTTTTGGAAAAAAATTAAAATTTAATTTTTTTTAACAGTTGTAGATTTTTTGAAATCTTTTCCCCAAAACATTTATATTTTTGTCAACACAGTAGCGGATTTAAGAAAAAAAATTCCCAAAAAGTTCAACTTTTGTGAATAGCTATATATTTTTGATTTTTTTTCCTAAAATATTTCATATTTGAAATTTTTTGAGAATAGCTATTGATTTTTGAAATTTTTTCCAAAAATCAAGCCTCCATCCCAAAAAATATGTATAATCCTGTAGGCGCCCCTAACTTTGTATATCACAATTAATTTTTAAACTAAAATATTTACTCTTCGTATTTTAGGTGGAATCGGATGAGGACGTTGTAAACGAAATGAATGAAAGAAGTGAGTCTGGGAGACTCCATGATAATGGCATATCTAACTTAATGTATGAAAAACTTGATGAAACCCAACTCCCTCTCTATACGAGAATAAAAGTTCGCTTACCCCCATCACCAAAAGTTCACAAAAAACAAAAGAATATTTTCCAAAATGGAGCGAATTCATTATTGAATAAATTAAATGGTTTCATCAATAATGCAGCAAGCCACTACTTGAAGCCGACTCAAAATGAAGAAAGGGATACAGTCTACTAATAGTATTAGTAACATATCTTAATTAATTAATTATCATATATAAATTCGTTCAGAAACAATATTACAACGAGTTGATAATCTTAAAACTTTCTAAAGTAGAACATATCAGGGGCGTCTGTAGGGGTCGCTCGAGAATATGAAGCCCCCCAAAAAATCAAGGATTTTTTATTTTTACTACAAATTTTTTTAGTAATTCGGGGAAATTATGAGCAAATTTTTTTTGTGAATAATTATGTATTTTTGTAATTTATTGTGAAATTTTTTTCGAAAAATGTATTGTTTGAATTTTTTTCAAAAAAATAAATTTTCTGTGAAATTTTTTTCAAAAAAATAAATTTTCTGAGAATTTTTTTTCCAAAAATGTGATATTTGAATTTTTTTTCAAGAAAGTTAATTTTTTCCGAATAAGTGTGGATATTTTCATTTTTTTTCCAAAAAAAATAATATTTTATGAATAGCTGTGGATTTTGAAATTTTTTTCAAAAATATAATATTTGAAATTTTTTTCTCAAAAAGTAATTTTATGTGAATACTTATGGATTTTTGAAAAAAATTCAAAAAACCGAGCCCCACTCCCCCGAAAAAAATAAATCTATCCATATAGAACGTTCTCATATGACGTCAGCATTGTTGATGTCCTCATTTTGGGGGCCAAACACGGGGTGGGGTTACCTTGGTAACACAAAAGTATACACTGTATTTTGTTGACAGCAGTTGATGTTTCTGCTTTTTTTCTCCTAATCAGTGATCTGAACGTTGATTGGTTGAATTAGAATTCCCTTCTTTTTGGTTGTCAACAATGATTAAATAATTCCTTCATAGTCAGGAAGAACTACAAACTGTTTCTGAGCCTTTTCTTTCTGTTTCTTTTCGGAGTAATACAATAAATGTAACGATTTGCTAAACAACCAAGTTTTATAACAATCAAAACCTTTTTTTTTTCATTAATATTAAGGAAAACAGTGAACAACTGGATGTCAAGACGGGACCAACATATAATAGGGCATTAGCCTTACTATATATCAAAATCCATCCCTCTTTTGCCAACTCATAATGGCAAAAGTAAAAAGTTCTGAACGCTTTTTCGTTTTATTTTGACAATAAAATTGACATAGTTTAGATGGTTCCAAACGGGTTTCTGGCTAATTTTCAGTTCATGGACAATGAAATAAGTTCTCACATACCGGTCCAACTCCACAATTTCCATTATTTTATCGACATTTTCGAGGTCCATATTTCCAGAACAGAATAGTTGAAACCAGCGCTTTGCTGTTGCATTCGATGCTGGATTGGGTCCATGAATAGCACAATTTTGTTCCCCGCCTTTTCTCTTGGTCGTAGTGATACTGAAGAATACATCTTTATTCTTTGATTTTTCTTCCATTTTGAAACGATGTAACAAACACACAACTGGCTTCACCAAACACATAACTGTAAATAAACTTTTTTTAAGTGTACGCTTAACCTTTAAGCATACTTTAAGCTTTTCTTATGCAACGTATTAATTGTGAGATATAGATTACTAAAGACATCGAACGGAAAACGCTCCGACCTTTTCACTTGACCTAATATTATATATTTGACCCGAAAATGTATTAAAAATATAATATAAGATCGTTACATAATCTTATTTCTGGTTATAGATACAAACCAATGATAAACACTGATATTCGAATTAAATCAAAAGTAAAGAGTTCTGAAAATCCCTGTGAAATATCTACATTTGTACAATAAATTTTTATGTTGATCAATTAGTGGTAGAATAATTCAGGGAATAACCATAAATATCAGGGGGTAGGCTAGAGGAGCCGTAGGACCCCCCCCTCCAAAAAAAAATTTTTTTTTGCTTATTACTAGAAAATTTAATTTTTGATTTTTTTGGTGAACAGTAGTGTATTTTTAAAATTTTTTATTAATAGCTATTGATTTCTTTCCCAAACAATTTTATAATTGAAATTTAGTTTTTTGAAAGTTTTCCAAAAATATAATTTTGCGTAAACAGTAGTAGATTTTTGTAATTTTTTGTCAATAGCTTTGGATTTTTTCCCAAACAATTTTACAATGGAAATTTATATTTTTTTAAATTTTTTCCAAAAAATTTAATTTTTTGTGAACAGCTGTGGATTTTTGAAAAAATTTCAAAATATTTTAAATTTGAAGTTTAATTTTTGACATTTTTGTAAATAGCTTTGGATTTTTTCCCCAGACAATTTTATATTTGAAATTTAGTTTTTAAAATGTTTTCCAAAAAATTTAATTTTTTGTGAACCGTTGTGTATTTTTGAAATTTTAGTCCAAAATATTTTATATTTGAAATTTTTTGTAGATAGTTGTGGATTTTTGAAATTTTTTTTCTAAATATATATTTTTTCTAACTTAAAAAAACAAAAAAAAATTGTTTTTGTTTTTTTAAATCCAAAAACAATACCCCCCCCCCCTAAAAAAAGATATATATATATGATTCTGCAGACGCCCCTGAATATAGTATTATTCCCTGAATAATTATATAAAAATATAGAATTCTGGAACAGAATCCAAGCCAGGCTATAAATTTTAATACATTGAAAACATGTTAAATATATTATAAGCTTCGAATCCCCACTTTTATATTACTCATAAATACATAATAACCGAGTAATTTTAATGGATTAAAATGTAATGATATCATCAATTAGTAGTTGCTAATTAGAATGACTTATGTAGTAATTCAATAACGTATTTTAAGCGGAAGAATTTGAAATTTGTACAGACATTGCAGCTTGTAAATATATCATATTGGGAAAAGGGATTCTACCCCCGGACAAACTATCATCCATCCTTAAGCCCCCGACCAACTACCCACTGACCACTTTATCCCCCATCATTATTATTGAGAAGTACATTTAGTAATGAAAGAGAGCCAAAAGTAATAAATGAATGTTATGGGTGTTTGGAGCGGTTTTTGAGAATCGAAACTTTCAAGTTCGAATCGGAAAGTATCTATGAGTTCTATAAATCTTTAAAATTTTAATACTAAAGTATAAACATTTTTCAATTAAAATATAAACTTAGCCTGATTGTTTCACCATAGGCATAACATAAGATACAATAAATATTTCGAATAATTCCGAATCTAATTTCCTTAATCCCATAACAAAAATTGGCAAAACATTGAATTTAAGTAGGTTATTCATACGATGAATTTAGGGATCGATTATATCGAACGAGTATGTATACGTATGTCCATTATGTTATAATAAATGTCTGAAAAGGGAATTTAGGATAACTACGGTGAAATAGAGTCATCTATATCCAAAATAAATAGGTTAATTATATTACATTTTTAATATGTGTTTCAACATTACAAAAGTATAATAGAATCATCCCAAATCTTCTCAAGTAAGTAATATCAACGGTATATTTGTAATGGAAAGTTTAAAAATACTCACTTAGATGCATATCATTTTCGATGATAAATTCTAATTGGTAAACTCATATGAATTTTCTACAATTTTAAGATTATAATACCTGTCTCATTTGTACTTTTTTCTCAACATCACATGGTATTTTAAGGAACTATTCCATTTTTTTACATCTAATTGCCATGAAGTAATAATTAGGACTGATGATACTCACGGAGTTGGTTTAGAACATAGAAAATATACATATTTATCTATGATTTGGAGTCGCAAATTTTAAAATACCTGCAGATTTAGTGCCTAAATATGATCAATCTAACCTCAAAAAACAATTTAAATCATAAGTCGGAAATTGAATTTAAATTTTCAGTCCCTAAATTAATAAATCAACATAGTACACTTTATTAAAAATACACACATCTAATAATCAATTATTCTTAATTTATAGTTTCTAATAATATTATGGCTTTGAATCTCTACATTTGAACTATGCGACTACAAATCCATTTGACTAATTGTGCAAATGTACTGACTTTAAGAATTAATCACATTAGTACTGAGAGATCAATCAAAGAATAATATTTCATATTAATTAGTTATTTGAATGAAACTTACTAAATAATAATCTTGTACAAACACAAACTGAAGTTCATACATTATTTTTGAAGGACAAATTCATCATTTTAAATTTCAGTAATTAAGTTCAGTAAAACTAATATTTCACCCTGAATATAGAAATGAAATGCACATTTACTTGCTGAAATATTATAGATACAATTATTGTATTAAATACAATAATTTTTGGATTTAAACCCATACAATTAATTCAAGGTACATTTGAAAGTTTATTCACTCTACTATTTGTTCCTGGATCACTACGTCTCTTGCCTTATCTATTTTCTTGCACATTAACAGAGGGACTTTTTAACTATGAAATTAGACATTTTATAAGGCATTAATTCAATGAAAAAAAAAAAAAATCCTCGTACAATTTTACTACGCACATAGCACTTATAAATTCCTCAATTTTCGTAATCATCTCTTTTGGTTCCACATTACATCTTTCTACCTTTCAAATAACCTATGACGTTATGAATTACATCAACAATCTTAACTTTATTTGACCTCACAGTATATACAAGGATTGAAACTGGAAGCTTCTTATGATTTAGATAAAGATAAAAAGTTAGCTCCTGCAGTTAAAACAATCTTAATTGGATATTTGACAAATTATTGAGTTGATTGAAGGAGTGAAACACGTTTATTTGTTCATTTAATAATTCCAATGATTTCCTTTGTCTTGTTTCTGAAGATACCCAATTCGTATTTCACCTTTAGCAAGGTTAAGGGGTATGTTTAGGGTACACATGTTGATGAAACTACATATATCTTTTTTAGTTTACTTCTCTTTATTAGTCAATGACATGTAAATAGATAGGATTTGTTATCCGATACGTTCTTCTTCAAGGCCCTTATTCAAAAATGTAATGAGCCCACACTTGAATTCTAGTAGGTTTCTAATCATTTCTACATATTGGCAAAACATTGAGTTTTAGTAGGTTATTTATACGATGAATTTAGGGATCGATTATATTGAACGAGTATTTATGTGCATGATGTTATAATAAATGTCTGATAAAGGATTTTCGGAAATATGGGGAAATAAAGTCATGAATATCAAAAATAAATATTTAATTAGGGGAATTATATCTATTTTTAATATATTTATTATGTCAACATTATAATAGTCAAATAGAATCATCCCAAATCTTATCAAGTAATATCAACGGCATATTCGTAACGGAAAGTTTCAAAATACTAACATAGATTTATATCACTCATATATCATATTTAATGAGATATATTAAAACTTCGTATTACGAGTATTAGAAGAGACGGATAACGTAGAAAATCCAAATTTGTCCCCACCATGATTAGAACCTTTGAAGGTGCAAAGTATTAAATGACAAATGTATTATCACTAGAGGTGATGGATAGGATAAGAGACTTGCGACTCAACTTGGAATTGAGTTCATATTTTGAAGACATTGCGACTCGACTTGATCTCACTATCAAAGACTCGCCACTAGACTTTGACTATATAGGTAATTTATACTGAAGCATTAACACTGTAGACCAGGGGCAGGCAACCCCTGAGACATAGAGTACCAACTTCAACATTTCTAATCAATGAGTGTACCACTATCAACAATAATAGTTAAAAACACACACAAACTACGGGAATATGTTCTAATTTGCGTGTGCCAATGGATAGGCTTCTGTTTGATAGCAGTGACACGTGTGCCATAGGTTGCCGATCCCTGCTGTAGATCCTATATTATAATGATGGATTTGAAATGTATGAAATTAGCTAGAAATAAATCTGAGGATTCCAATTGGACTCGATAAAAGATTAAAGGACTTAGACTTGAGACTAAACTTGCAGTATAATGAATTTTCCCCACTTCTGATTATCACTGCATGTATATCAACTTATTTAAGTATTTTATTTTGAGTTTTTTTGTACCTAAAGATACCCAAGGGAGTGTTGAGGACTAGGGAAACTTATTTCACTCTTCGTAGTATTAATTATTACCAGATCCCAGATGAAATAAAAATTATTATTAATAATAAGTTTAAATAAATATAGGTGACTAGTGATGACGTCAAGAGAAGTCCCATACATCACTAGTACCTACGTCATTTAGTTAAATTAATAATTACGTTTGAATGGTTGTTAAAAGATAGAATGCTTGGTCGTGATTGCTATTTCTTGTAATAGGGGATAAAATGCTGGGGATTGAAATGCTATGGGGTTTTGTGCAGGGGGTACGAGCCCCACAACCAAATGTACGACGAGAGATCAACAAGAAATTGTATTATTGTTATTTTGCATACGGAGTATTCACTACTATAAAATAACCTGTTGCTTTGTTTATTTATTAAAAAGAATAATTATGAAATAGCGATGACGTATTAAGTGAGACGAGAGAATCCATAGCTGACAACAATATACATAGAATATTTTTGTTTTATCGATGTAACGTTGTGATGAGCTGTTAAAAGTTTAATTCACAGCATATGCTCCATTGATATGAGGAATATCTTTTGTACTCCAGTCAAGTATAAATACTTGTCTTTCCTGACGTAGTGGACTATAAATTGCAAATCGTACAACAATACTTGACTTTCAGTACTAAACTGATATAAAAAAAAGTAGAAATAAAGTTATCTGACGTCATCACGATCGAACTTTTTAAGTTTTATATTAGTAATTATATACAGGATAAGTAGGTTACACACCTTGAGAGCCCCACTATCAAATTGTCATACTTACTTTTAGAAGTTTTTCTAGTTTTTTGAAAACAAATTATTATTGTAAATTACTCTGCCAATTTTTTTTTGTCAACTAACTATTTTTCATGAAACGAGTTACAACTCTATATAAAAGAATTTTTTGTTTCAAGAGCTTTGACACATTCAAAATCGACTTTTTAATTTTTTTTTTTTTTTAAGTTAATTTTTGTGAATTTCCAGCTATTTCCGGTAAAATACGGATATTATCTAGTATACTTTAGGCATTTCTCTATCAAGTACAAAAGTTTCAGAATTTTTTTGACCTGATATAAACATTATTGCACTTGGAAAATTTAGTCTTGTAATCACAAATTTAGTAGGCTACAATACATAGAAAACAGATTTTTATATAAAGCTATGAATACATTTTTATGTCAGCTACAGCTATGTGTAAAAAAAAATTAGTCTAAATTGCTATAATACATTCAAAAATAACTTTAAATTTGGGGTTTAAAAAAGATTAATTTACGTCAACTTTCAGACATTTCCAGTCAACTACGGGCAGAATTTAGTAAACTTTAGACTTTTATGTAAGAAGTTACATAATTTTATAAGATTATATCCAGTGATACAACCTTTATTGGACAAGTGAAATTTTGTTTCCTAAACACAATGACTGATAAGTAAAATATTATGTTCTTATGCTATATATTTTTAATTATAATTTAAAATTGTTATAATCAATTGTATTTTATATATTTATAACCATTTTAATTTAATGAAAGTTTGTATTAGAATAAGGTGGTGTAGGATGCGGCATCTTCCTAGCTATATAAACATTAAATTCCAAAAAACAAGTGACGTCACTTTTTTACGAGGTATGAGTTATTTTTGACTTTTTGTAACCTATCTATACAGGACTGAACTGGACCGGACAGAAACTAAACTGAAGTAAATTTATATATTCTATTCAATAACAAACAATATTTTTCTTTGGCTGATCCCTTTACTCGAATTTGCCTTCACTCCATGCTCTAAAACTCAACTCGAATAAATATTCAATTAATCGAACTCGATACTTGTAATTCGAATCCAACACTAATATTATGTAATCCCTAAATAATCCTATTGATTACTCACTTTCTTTGTGAATGACGTCATACTAAGTCATAAGATTAAAAAATAATATGCATATAATGACTGACTTAAGAGTACTTTTGACATTCCTTCAACATTATCCAGGCATTACTAGGCAGCTTATCTAGAAGTAGAAGAAAATTACTCACCATATCCTGCTCTTAACTTTGCATGCATCTATTAAATGAAAAACTAAGTAGTTTATCAATGATAAATTCAAGTGCGAAATTTGATGTAACTTCCTGCATGAGGATGATGCAAGGACTGCTTGAGAGATGGACTGGAGACAAAATTGAGACAGCTTCTTGATTGCAGTATTCAAATTCAATTCATTTATTATCTTTCTTCAGGGCGTCAACAGGGGGTGGGCTGGAGGGGCTGTAGCCCCGCCAAATTAAGAATGTTTTCCTTTTTTTCTAGAAAATTTGAAATTGAATTTTTCAAAAAAAATTTACAAAAAATTCATTTTCTGCCAATAGCTATACATTATTGAAATTTATTTTCAAAAATTTAATATTTGAACAAAAATTTCAAAATTTTTTATATTTGAAACTTAATTTTTGAGATTAGCTATGGATTTTGGAATTTTTTTTCCAAACAAAAAACCATTTTATGAGAATAACTATGTATTTTTGAATTTTTTTCGATTTCAATTTAATTTTTGAATTTTTTCCCAAAACTGTAATATTTTAAATTTAATTTTTAAATTTTTTTTTATTCCAAAAAACCAAGCCCCTCACGAAATATAATCCTGGGGATACCTCTGTTCCTTCATATAGCTTTTGTGCCTGACGTCATAAATTGCATCATAATTGAAGGAGACTCCATCTTGGGGCTTCAAGTGGATACTTTTATTTTATAAAATAATTCTTTATGAAACTTCATCAAATGGCTTTAAGAATAAAAATGACTTAAAGCCTGTATTGTATACTATATTATGGCTTTTATAAACACTCAACAGTAATGAAAATCTCTATGATTTGACTGTGTTTATATTTCATAAAATTGGATATCGAGTGGGGACGATAAAAGTAGGATAATTACAACATCCGCCAACGAAGTTGAACGAAATTTATGCTGTTGCCACTGTTAGATTGTTGATTAGTCTCCAGGATTATATATGGTCACAGTAAGAGGCCATTAAATTTTGAGGGGTCAAAGTCAAAGGTCAAGTTAACCCAAAACGTAAAAAATGAATAATCGACCATAAATTTTAGGCCGGAGTTTTTGGGCTCTACCGAGTGCTTATTCTAGTTCTTTTGATTGTAATTGTTAATTTATTGTCTACAATATGAAAATATGGTTACAAAACGATTCTTTAATATTTTAAATATTAGTTAAAAATATACCATTTTGCTATCAGGGGCGTCCAAAGGAATATATTTTAGGGCAGGCTTGCTTTTCGGATTTAAAAAAAAAATTAAAAATCAGAATTTAATCAGTTGTGGCTGCTTCTCCCTCTAAAAGAAGAATTCTCGACTATCTTTGGTGTAAATTGATTTAAAAAGGCATAATAAAGTATATATATATGAACTTAAATATAATTACTATATTTTCTTTGTACAAATACTATTTTAAATGTAGAAGGTTCTCCTCTTTATAGCAGTAATTCATTTTCTCCCCCCCCCCTCATCATATAAAAGGCAGCGAATATTAATAAATAATAATTAGCGCTAAAAATCCTGTGTACAATGACCATGTTAAAAAAAAATCCGAAAATCCACATGGTAATCCTGACAAATTGAAGAATGTTATGGAGGAGAGAAAGAATAATACTCATAACGTTTCATTAGATCAGCTACAATCAGCTGTGAAAATTGAGGCAGGAGAACAGGATATAAAGAATGATATATGCTAGAATTACTCCATTGTCGATCCCCAATTCTACTCTGAGTCCGACAAGGACTTGTAATTATAATTATGCAACAAGTCCTCAGGGTTACGCTCCGTCTTTTCTGAGCACACACGAATGTTCAATTAGGTTTTGTAAATGCTTGTATGTAGTAGATAAGGAAGTTCACTCCTCCGGAATTAGATAATAATGACAATTGTTAAGGAAAAGAAAATTCCTTCTTGAGAGTACCAATTCCAAAAAGTATGTGCTAGCTAAAAAATTCAAGGGATTTACATCACTGATAATAAGTGTCTTAATTCAGTAATACCATATATATCACTCCCGTCTTTTCCTCATGCTCTTACACAAATCCCATCTCTACTAAAACACTAACACTTATTAGCTCCAAAAATTTAGACAAGGAGGATCAAGGTTACGTAAGAGTAGCTCCCATTTGAAATAAAATTAGCCCTATTTACCGTCATAAATAATGCCATTATCAAGTACTCAAATGCTTCTAGCTATTTTTATTCCAACTAAGGAGTTAATTAATATTTTGCTAAGTGTATAAAATACGCCAGAAAAATACAATGTCTGACGGGATAATAGTTGGAAATGAGTGAGACTTGATAGTAACATAGTAGGTGTTTATCTATTAGAAAAATGAATGGATAATTGTAGACGGGAAGAGAGAAAGGAATCAAATTTTGAGTATTAAGCATTAGGGATGCATATAGTATTGAAGCCAAAAAATAAGTAGGATATCGTAACCGACATTATAATCACTTATTTTTTGAGTGACGAGTCAGTGTAAAAGAGTTTGAAAATGAAAGGAATTATTACATCATATTATTTTCATTCCTAAATAATAATTTATGTGTTATAAAATTCCGGGAACGAGTACACTCAATATTAAGAAAGAGAAGAATAGAGAAAAGAAGGGAATAGTGAAAGAATATGAATATGGAACGCGCTCTCATTGCGCTTGACGGGAGTGCAAAATATTTTTCTCATATTTATAAACTAAATGCATCAAATTGAAAATTTAACAGCTCATATCTTGACCATTTTTAATTATAATTAAATTTCTTTATTTTATCGAAAAGATTAACTATGAAATATTTTTCATTTTAATGAAAATATATATTATATTTTAAATCTAACCCAATTTTTATAGCATGGACAAAAAACACCATACAAAATATATGTCCAATCGAATTTCTGCAAATGAGCGTGAGCATGAGTTATCATGATTTCAAAAATCGTCAATCAGTAATAACCATCTGCTCCGCATTTTTTTCAATCAAATTAAATTAAATTTCTTCAATATCTAAGCTAAAAAAACCTGTTTTTGAAGTGAAGAGCCAATTTCCTGGAAATTCAAAAAGGGAAAGAGGTTCAAAAATTATTCCACTGCTAATTTTTTTGCAAAAGTTTAATTGAATTATGAATTAACTCCCTTTTAACTTGAGTCTTTAAGTGTATATTGTACATTTTATATGGGTTTCTTAAGAAAACTTGGGTGGAATTAAAAATATATTACATATTCAATGTCAATGAATATACTTGTTTAATGGTTCAACTTTCTATATAAATCAATTTAATTATGCTTAAAAACGGCTAAAATATGAGATGTTAAAGTTTCAATTTAGTGTATTAATATGAGAGAATTATTTTGCACTTGAGTCAAAATAAGCTCACGCCAAAAATAGATATCGTTCCATATTCATTTGACATTTCAGTGTTCCTAAATAAAGCTTTAAGAGAAGATAGTGAAACGCAGACCACTTGATCAATATTTGTAAAAGGTGTTGGTCGTGACGACCTTTTTTTTGTCCGCTAGAAGCGATGAATATTACTTCATAACTAACTAGGCAGCCTCCATGAACTTACCCTTAGTTAACAAGGTAAGCTCTGCGAAGGCAAGAAAATGTTAGCGAAGTGATTGTATCTAGTGTGTCAGAAAAAGGGACATCTGGCGGGGGAAAAAGAACTCTCTACGACAATGTAGGTATCTCCTAACAGGCGTGTTTTGCTGCTTTGTTTAAAGCTTAAATAGTGAATCCCTCCACTTAGCTGACGTACTATGTGAAATGAAAGGAGGGCTGAGAAAGAAGCAGAAAGAGAGAAAAAGAAAAGTGTCTGAATAATATATAATTATTGAGAATAATAGTAACTCAAGCAGCAGCGAATTTTCATTTCCATTGATATTGAAAGAATTATTATTTATTAAATTCTGGGAATAGGAAAATCTGTTATTTTTATAATATAAAAATAACATCTTTGGGTTAATAGACTTATAGTGAATTACTCCTTTTAATATGGAAATCCCTTCCAAGTTATCGGACTTGACACTTGAATGGGCTTCAAGCATTTGGAAGAAACCTTTTCAAGGATTTTTTGTGCATCCCCTCTCAAATCGCGATGGTTTCTGCGACGTGGCTCGAGTTTCCTCTGATTCCTTTGCCTGGATGGTTTCCCTTGTGCCTGAAGATGAGGAGCTTCGTCTCACAATTAAAAAACATGGACTCTTCCTCAAGGAGCTCAGTTTCTACAAAGTCATTAAGCCACTTATCTCCAAACACGTCTCGCAACATCTTTCAGAGGGTAAAAAGTGGGATCTGTTTCGGATTCCTACCTATGTTGATGGAGAATATGATGCTGAGTCGGGGAGAGGGTTTTTGGTTCTGGAGGATTTCATGGAGAAGGGATACAAAGTGGATGATCCTTCGCTTTTACTCTTGAATTCTTCTCATATTTTCAGGTATTATTTATAACCATATTTATCCCGAGGTGGAATGGGATCTCCGTCATTTTTTGAGTTATTTATAAGTACGCAGATATTCCTTTGTACTAAGAACAACACAAAAACATGAGAGAAGTTATTGAACCTTTATAGCTACTCTGTCAAAAAAAAAAAAAAAAATACGCATTTTAAATAAACTTAATCTATTTGTCTTTACGTCACTAATATATTTGTACAACTTATCCTTTACATAGATTAATACGGCAGTTGGGAACGTTCCATGGAATCTGCAGCGCATATTATGCTCTCTTACCAAACGCGGATTTCGGAGAAGCTCATTTAACACAAGAGTCAACATGGTTTCAAGAAGACATGGCCCCTGTTCTAAAAGGTAGCCCCCCCCCCGTTATTATTGTAATTGTTTTCAATGTATTACTCATTTATTTATTTTCCAGAAATGTATTGGACATGTCTATCGTTTTTTCAGTCAGTGCCTGGAGAAGAAGATCTTTGCAAATGGTTTGAAGCCAAAATGGCTAATCCTCTCGAATATCACCGTAATAGATCCACAAAGATTAAGTCATTAGTCCATGGAGATTTTTGGCACAACAATATATATTTCAATGGTGATAATGAATCTCTAGTTCATGATTGGCAAATGATCCATTGGGGACCAGCCACAGATGATCTTTGCTTTCTGTTATTCTCTAGTACAACGGCCTGTTGGCGTAGAAATAATTGGTACTCTGCAATAACGGCATACTATGAGTCTTTCTCCTCTGTTGTCAAAGCTGTTGGTGTTTCATTTGAGGACATAAATCTAAGTTTTGAAAATTTTATGGATGATATAAGAGCCAGTATTCCATTGTCTATCTTTTTTTGTGGAAATGTGAGAGATCTTCAGTTAGAAGAAGAGTTCCCTCTCATCACAGATGATGAGTCAGAATTCATTTCTATGAATATTAGTAGTGATTCTTCATCTTCTTCAACCTCTGGGGAACCAACATCTCCTATTGTTAAGACAAATATTTCGTTATCATCTCATAGTTCCGAGGAACAAGATGACTCCACAAAGCAGCAACAAACACAACCTAAGTTACTCCTTCTGGAGCGTCGCGGTCTCAAAAAAATTCCTACAATAGCAAGTCACAGAGAACTCTGTAAATTAGAAAAATTAAAGGAGGAAGGGAAAAAGATTGGAGATATTACTCCAAAAGAGGCGAGAGCCATGAGACGGAAGCTATATTTAGATTTGTATAGAGAGGCGTCAAGCACTCACTATATCTAATGTATATCTACATGTATTCGTCATTTTTGGACTTGTCAGAAAATATCTACCGAATCTAGTATTCAAAATGCCTTTTTTTCTTTTATATAAAGTCTTACTCAATTGTATTAAAGAAATTGTAAATCCGAATATGGCTGGTTGAAACATTTATAGAAATGTTAATCTTTCAGAAAGTTTACCTCACTTTATTTTCGTAATAGCAACATTTTCAGTGCAGTTACCACACTCAAATCCTATATTTAATTAATTATTATAAAGAATAAGATATTTGTCATTCTTCTTTAATTTTATGTAAATTAATTTAATTGACATTGTAATTATTATAGATTTTTAATTAATCATGCAACAAATATACTTATAGTTATATTAAATATTACTTATATTTCACGTTGAATTTACTTGAAATAATTACATATATGAGGATAATAGATCAAAGCAACAATTTTAAATATTATATTATATAAGCATGAAAAACTCATTAATCATTCTGTGTAATTCAAATTGGATTTTTCAAAATATTAACATACATTGGTATTTAAATGTACGCTTCATTTTGAGTGATTTGGATTTAATGACTAATAGTCCAGTTTTAATAATACATAAATGTTAAGAAATTTGGAATAACTAAAAAACTGAGGCAAGCATAACAGTATTACGTTCAAAGATTATAATTAGACGTGGGCTGATATACGAAATCGAAATCGGAAATCCGATATATACATCTGTTTAGTATCGTAAAAAATTCTTAGAAGGGCTATATTTCTTCAAAATTTTATATGATGTAATAAATAAAAAATTCAAGATAAGATTAATTCATCTTTAGGAACTGTCAAGTTTGTCTGCTATTTACTCATAATTGTGTCTATTGTCAAGCCATTTGATTTTAAATCTGAAATAATCAGAAATAAAAGAGAGAAAGAGTCAAATTGAGCTTATCACATTTTAGTCACTGGGAAAATATACCTCAACTATTATTGAGTGTTAAAACCAGCGATACCGACAACTTCAAAAGCATAAAAAATGGCTCCCGACAGATCCATTAATTAATTTATGACTATATTTTATCTTGGCACTAAAAAGCCACAAATTAATATTTAGTTACCATTTAAAAAAAATGTAGGATATCAGTATATTGGGAAACAAAACATGCCAAGTGTGGGAAAACAAAAGGAATATCTAATCATAATCATCATCGGGTAGATCTAATCATGTGTAAAATATCAGCCCATGTCTAATTTTGTTGAAAAGTAATTTTGTAAATGATGAGAGTCTACATACAAAATACAAGTCCATATTTGGCTTTTTACCAAATAAGCAAAACCAGTGACAGTTCATCGTGCAACATAATTAAGTCTTGGTTAATTTTTCAGCATTCTTTGAATAATTACTCAAGGTTCTTAGAACATAATTAATATAATATCAAAGAGGAGTATAAATTGAAGCAGAATATAAAAGAGATATTTAATAGAATGAGTAAGCAACTACTAAAACTTGCTTCTTGCAAATGAGAAGTTCCTCCTCCTGTTACTCCTTCCGAAGAACTTTTTGAAAACACGGACTCCTCTTCCACTGTTAAGTCAAAAGTCACGGTGTTATTTTTTAATGGATGGTTAAGTAAACAAGTATATATCCCAGTGTCTGCGGTCGTGACATTCTTTAGAATAAGAGTCATTCCTCTCTTCTCACTTAATCTCACTAATTTAATACGATCCAAATACTCAGATAAAATGATCTTATCCCCCATTGAGATCATTTTGTTGGACTTGGGATCCTCTTTGAATATGATATCATACTCTCTCAACTTGTCCACTTCACAATTGAAGGAAACGTCGTCATATTGTTTTGCGATGATAGTTTCATCATGAACAACAAAACGTGGCACTTCACCAGTCATCTCTTCCTCACCGTAATCAAAATCCTCATCATCTCTCTTACATAGAGAAAAGGGAAGATCCGAGATGAGGAATGAGAGAGAAAAGAGGAGAGTTAAGGACTTGACGTGTAGTAGCTGACTCATGCTGAAGAACATTAAATATTCGATTATTTTAAAGATTGTAATACTTCTCACAAATTCATCTGCGGTGATTGATGTAGTAGTGTCATTATAAAAAACTTAACTGCTGCACTTTTGCAATAATGAACTCACGAGTCTCAAGTGAAGAAGATTTGCCTAGAACTATTTGCATGGTTTGAATTAAAAGAGAATGTGAGAGACAACTAGCTCTGAAACTACTATTATAAATGTTAATAACGCACAAGGGAGGATCCCCTTTTCGTTTTTATTATTGTTATTTCTGCTCCTAGAATGAAAAATATGATTATTAACTAAAAACTAATGTAGACTAGTATTTGCTTTATACCTACTTTGTAGGATAATTATAGGATATTGAAAAAGTCCTCTGTTTTGGTGTGGTGTAAGTCACTTACTCCTCAGTCCTTTGAATGATTATAGTCAAAGAACGAAGTGAATAACGCTTGGACTACTAAGAATATTTATTTGATTTTATATTATATTTATTAGAAGTAAGTATATAACTTTGAGTATAGTCTATTGCCACTACAACAAAAATTACTGACCATACGTCAAGTTTGCCTCTCAGTCATACAGCAAAAAATAATATATACATACGCTCTTTAAAGTGTAAAGAGTTAGAGCAAGAAGCACCCTTTCTCGACGACGATATAATAATATGTTGTTGTATTCTTATTCTGTAGAGAACAACTACTTGTAGTTGTACGAGTGTAGAATATATATGCTGTAGTCCTATGGGCCATGTAACTTTTAAAGAATTATTCTATTCTTATAAGAAGGCAAAAATAGAGAAAATTCTCTCGTGTGCTATTCAATATTAGCTATGCTAATATGATTAAATATAGACAGAGTTTAAGGATTATGTGTTAGACTAATGTGTGTTGGAAATTAGCTACGAATCATTGGGCAAAATACACATTCATAAGAGATACGCACTACCTACTTAATAAAACACTTGTACAATGTTGTATATGTAACTATTATTCTGAAAGATGTGCGTAGCCGTTAGTGTTGGGATTCGGTCTCAACCCGTTAGGATTTTTAGTGAAACGAAGTTTCGTCTGGACCGGTCTCATTTAAAATTCGGTGGAATTATGATTCCCAATCATGTTACTTCAAAATTGTGAATTTAACATGAAGTTAAATGTGTTGCATATATCAAATTTGTACAACTCATAAATTAGGACAGAAATATACGTCAGGAGCGGTTCTAGGATATTACACCCCGGGCAGTTTCGCCCCGGGAATTTCTGTCCGGGGAAGTTTCGCCCTCATACATATATTATAGCATAAATGTATCTTCTGCATATAATTTAAGATTTAAAATTAGTCTCCCCCCCAATTAAAGTAATTTGCAATGCATTTTTGCACTCAGTTTTGTAACATGAGTGCATTTAATTCAATTTTAATATATTTTAAAAAAGAACAAATCAAACGGTTCGAATTCATTATAATAAGAAACAACAATTATTTCATATTAATTACTCAAATGCCATAATTAATTACGAAGTACGTCAAATTGAAGTAAAGGAAGACCTTAAATTATATGTGGAGGATACTTTTATGCTATAATATATGTATGAGGGCGAAACTTCCTAGGGCAGAATTTCCCAGGGCGAAACAGTATAGGGCCTAACTTCCGGTCACGGTCAGGAACTATTCACAAAGAATGATTTTTTAAAAATAAATCTCAAATAAATTTTTTTCAAAAAAAGTTTCAAAAATCCACAACTGTTCACAAAAAATGAAATTTTTTGAAAAACAATTAGAAAAATTATTTTTTTTGAAAAAATCTCAATAAATTGTTTATTGGTCTCGGTTCTTGTGATTTTATTCCCGTATTGAATATATAAAAAATGGCATTATGTATTATAAAAATATATTAACTTTTATCCATAAGTTAATTTTCGGGTTTGTTTTTTTGTGCAATTGCAGCGTTTTGCAATGATTTTTTTAAGTCGCCAGGGTAATCCAGTTGTATTTGGGATCCAATTAGCTAAGTGCTTCTTATGGATATGGAAAAGTGGGTTTATGGCACAAGACGGTGTAAATTAAAGAGAGAAGTAGTTGGTGGGGTAGATTATCGATTCAATTCCGCTACAAAGGTTGTCAGAGCCCTTTAATGTTTCTGAATCCCGGGTTTCACAAGCTTAACTTTGCCAAGGCCCCCTCCATAACTAATATGTTTTTAGCTCAAGGCCCCCTTATACAAAACATGTAATATGTAAAGCAATCCTCAATTCACCATCTTTCTGAAGCCCCCCCCCCTCAGCCTCCCCTTACGGCCTCCACTTTGAAAATCGTTGTCTTAAGCAACCTTATTTTTGAATGCCTCTTCTGGAACTTGGGCGACTACACAATCTGCGTAAAAGATAACTGAGATCCTGTTTGTATCTAATATCATTTCCTGAGTCCGAATTTTCTAGCGATGCTCCTTGTTTTAAGTGCCTGTTACCAAACTGAGCCTGTATTACAAAAGAACCGAGACCAATAAAGCTGAAACAATACCAAAACTGTTAAAATGAAAGAACTGACACTGGGACCTACAGAACTGCTCAAGCTGAGCGTGGCACAACCTTGGTCATCCCTCATTCTTAGTCTGAGATTCAAATAATACGAAACGTCGGTATACTAAAACGAAAATTAATGTGGTCACTCTTACAATTTGAAGAATCTATAGAAGGAGAGCTTTTTTTCTGTTAAACAAAAAAAATATTTTCAGGAAGTAATTACAAAAAGAGTGGGGTCTTCAAATTTCATATTTTTAACCTCTGGTCAGTCCCCCTTCCCCTTTAATAACAAAACTGTGACTAAGGCACTGAAATTAAAATAAGGATTAACAAATTGTCTATTACAAAAAGTGGGAAACGTCTTTTAAAAAGATCAATTGAATAACATCAGAATATATATTTTCTAAAAATAAGGTCATTTCAATTTTTTTAAATTGAAAACTACCCATCCCAGAAAATAGTTTCGACGTCTCTGACAATCTCCACGAAACTTTTTTGTTGTCAAAGTTGGAAATACTTTTTTCAAATGACGACCTCAACAAAAACTAAATATTATGTCTTATGTAAAGAAAGGGTATACAAATATTAAATAAATAATTATCACTTCAGGGCTTTATTCGAGTCCTCATACTTTGTGTCACAGTCAAGTCCAAGTGTGAAATGATTATCATTGTCCAAAAATGAAATGATGTTATCAAAAATTTTAGTAGAATATAAATATTTATTATTTTATTTGTAAAACTGTCAGAAAATGAAGTATTAATGCTGTCAAATTAATTTTTTGACCAAAAAAAATGACCATCCCAATAAGTTTACTTAACATTATGTTAAAAATCGTCAAATTGTGCGCCCCCTCCTAATCCTTATCACGGCTTTACCCGTAATATTGCACTTCTTGCGAACCCTTCTCTATTTATGCAATGCACCATGGCCCATTCATCTGTCTCTTGACTGCTTAAACTACCTGATCCGTGTCGAAAAAATGCATAAGCAGAAATTATATCCCTTTCTAGAAATCTTTGCATCTGCATTCACAAATTTATAAAAGTGAATATCCACATAACCTCATTTTTAGATATTCAATATTAATATGTAGTTTTTAAAAAGTGTTTTACCTCATAAAAAGATAATTTTGTAGAAATTTCATAAATTTTGGTTAACATTTACCGGGTTATCAATGGTAAATAATGGGAATATAACCAGATTGATGTCCATAAAATATATAAAGGAGACAATACTAGAATTTTGTTTTTGATGGCCAAAGTCCCAAATAAACCAATCTAGAAACGGATAGCCTCCACAACCACTCATGTTTACTCACTATTGCATTTGCTTTCTCTTGCATAGGGTTGGTCTCTTCTTGCTTCTATCTATTTCTAATACTTGTAAAACATTCTGAAAAAGTTCTTCTAATTTAGCAAAACCAGTAAAGTCCGAGCTTAGTTTCATGCCTCATTCTGTACAGTTAATAATAGCTTTAATGGCATTGATTTTTGATTTGGAAGACATATAAAACGATTAAATTTATCCAGTATTTGATTTTTTTGGTCAGGAAATCAATTTCTAAGCCCAGCCGGTTAAAGATGAACCAGGAGTCGCATTTAATTAAATCTGCAAGTTTCGTAGACTGTGTTATGCCAATTAGAAAATGTGGTTACCAAAAACCTTTATCAAAGCGATATGTAGGTATGTTCTGTCTGTCACCGTGTTCATAGTTCATTGCTATGAGCCTCTTAGGCAAATTGTGTCGCTCACTTGAGGGAATTATATCCCTAAAGGAGTAAGTGGTACCATTTCTGTCGTTAAATACCACAGATGACGAGATAAAGCAGATATGTGACTCAAAGACACGGTTGGATTGATTACCTTATATTGCAGATATTTATTGTACAGACAAAAATAATTTCAAGGAGCATCTACGGCTGTGGTCCATGTGATCCACCATGAACTGTAGGTCACACATACAAAATTGACAAACATATGTAACTTCTCACTCTGATATGTTGAATCAATGGTTCCAGGTGATAAAGATAAGATATTATGTTGTAAAAGAACCATTTTGATTGAAAAAAACAATTTTAATCAGGCAGCGGGCCTTGTGCACTACAACAGGAACTCCATCCTACCAATTAAAGGAACAAAAAAAATGCCAAAATTTAACTACATTTTAAGTATAAGTAAACATTATATTATCCCATTGACTACATTGAATTGAATGAGTTTTGAATGAAACTTTTGAGTTCTTTTGAACTCTTTCTTTGACACTTTTGGGGCCCTACAGCCCTGACACTAATCCTCTGGACTACAACTTTTGTCTAAATATTCGGGTAAGGGCCTGTAGTGTCCATCATGCAAACACCGAGCCCCTCAAAGCTACTATCAGCCAGCAATAAGACGCCTTGACAGAGGACTACATCTGCAGTAAGTGTCAGCCCCTCCTCCACCACTTGGAAGCCATCATTGCCTCTAAGGGTGAGCTAAGACACATATATTTATAGTATTAATTTTGTTGAAATTCTATTGATAATTAATTAATAAATTAATTAATTGTTGTTCAAGTTTTAAGTTCAAAATGTTCAGATTTTAATGGACCACACGGTATATTCGGGCCCTATTTTACTCTTATATATTATTGTATATAATTAAAGAAAAAATGACTCATTTGGAAAAATAAAATTTTCGTTCTTAATCCGGCTATCTGAGTTCCATGGCTAAATCAGTGTTTCTTCATGTAGCTAATTAAAGATAGATTTTAAAAATTCAGTCCCAGTCCGAGTTATAGGACTAGTAGATACTAGATAGTACTACAACTAATGTCAAATATAAAACTTAATACAAATATTTTATATCCTCAATATTTATTGATCATCTTGTTTACATAGAAAGGTTTGCCGTTCTACGTCGTACAAACATATTTTTAATCATGCTAATGAAGGTAAAATGCACAATACTAAACTTTTTATTTTATTTTGTTGATATTATATATCACAATTGCAACCACTATATTATAATTGCAACAACAAATATTGTTACTAGTTAGTGTAATTAGGTTTTGTATCTATGATTAGCGCTCGAAATATTCCATATAGTTACATTAGTTTCCAAAGGGTTGCCCTTGGACTGAAATTGTGTGTTTCTGATTGCTTTTACATTGAGAAACATGAAAATAACCTTTACCTGGTGCCTAGTAGATAATTCCTCCGCCAGCAGACAAACTGTCTGTATTGACACCCCCTTCCAAAAAAATTAACACAACCAATCAAAAAATGGTGTCACAAAGAGACAAGAGAATCGAGGTTGATGCTCTACTTTGCACGGAATACGAACCGTCAGAGATCCGAAACTTGACTAAGGGAAGGAGGCAGACGATTTACAACGTCAAGAAGGGTATTAATGACGGTATTGGGATCGAAAGGAAGCCTGCACCCTTATGACTACCAAGGAGTACGCATCAGTAATGAACTTGGTATTTGTCGCATCCAATGGACGAACAATGTCACTCACCTGGTTCAAAACAGGGTAAAGTTTCAACGCTACTGGGACCCTCGAAATGTTTAGGATTTAGTTCATTCATAAAAGAGACCTTACTTCATAAAAGAGTTTGGGATCTCTGTTGTTGTATCTTCCACTAATACACAAATATTTTACTTAGCTAATAGATAATAATCATAATTTTAATAATCCTTTGTATTCACATTTTGATGGTAAGTAATATGAATAAAATTATTATTGTCTTCATAAAACCATGACAGTGTATTTATTAACCAGGGCGGGATGTATACCTGGAATAAATTTGAATGGACTTGATAGTTTTCATATCATTAATATGTCGATTTTTCTTAATTGTTTCTTATATTAATCAGTCATTCAATTATATGTATCAACTTGCCCCATGACATGTGTCAACTTACCCCTACCCTGAGGTAAGTTGATACATTCGCCAATTTTTATATTATTAAAAAAATAGAAAGAATATCATATATATGCATACTTACATTTTGTTAAGTAACCCTTTTGGCTACCTCGTTGCAAAATATTAGCCAAAATAGATGGTTCTGAAGTTCTTGAGGACGTAAAAAACAAAACGTGTATCAACTTACCTCACCTTCCCTATTTTCCGATTCAAAATATGCGACAAATACCAAGTTCATCACTGATGTGTCATGATTGGTAGTCATGAGGGTGCAGGCTTTCCTTCAATGCCAATATCGTCATTAATGCCCTTCTTGACGTTGTAAATCGTCTACCTGCTTGCCTTAGTCAGTTTTCGGATCTCTGTTGTCGTATCTTCCACAAAAACACAAATATTTAACATAGATCATAGATAATAAACATAATATTAATAATCCTTTGTATTCATATTTTGATGCTGTTTTTGTAAGACTAGATCATGATACATTGCAACGTTTATTTTTGGATGGTCTTTGTTGGGCTATAGGTAGTGGGTATAATACTGTAGGAGAGATTTCACTTATTGCTGACGATTTGCCATTTTGTATTGAACTACAAGAATTAAAGTAATTTCGGAAGCTACGTAATCCGACATCAAATATACAAATTTGACAAATATATACATTTTTTTTATTCTGAAATCTTGTCCATTTTACTGAATTTTCGTATAAAATTTAATGAGTAGTTAAAATAGTGTCCTCATCAATACATTATGAGAGTGAACAGCTCTGAATTGTCTATAGTTCTCTCTTATTCAGTGGTGTACCAACTTACCCGGGGTAGGGACTTGCCCCACCTTCCCCTATGTACCTATAAACTATTATACATTTTCATAAATTTAGATCTTTAAAGGCGAAAAATTATATATGGGACGATTAAAAAAAAAAAAATCCGAAAACTGATTCCGATTCTTTAATATTTAAAATAATAGTTAAAAAAATACCATTTTGCTATTGATTATATTTTAGGAATTTTTGTAAGTTTTTGAAAGTAAATCCAACTTTCTTTTTTTTTTTTTTGAAAAAATTTCAAAAATACAATTAAATATTTAAAAATTATTCAAAAATCTACAACCATTTACAAAAAATCAAATTTTTGGAAAAAAAATTCTTAAACCCTGGGCTATTCTCAAAAATTATATTTTTTGTAGAAAAAATTCTAAAATCCACAGCTGCTCACAAAAAACTCCATTTTTTGGAAAAAAGTTTCAAAAATCCACAGTTATTTTGAAAAAAATAAAATAAAAATCCATAATCCAGTTGTTTACAAAAATTTAAAAAAATTGAATTTTTTTTTGTAAAATCCCAGTTGTTCTCAAAAAATAAATCTTCATATATATATTTTTTTTTAAATATTAAGTTTCTAATATAAAATTCAAAAAAAAAAAAATTCAAAATCAAATTAAATTTCAAATATTATTTTTTTTAGTAAAAAGCAAAAATTCCTTAATTTGGAGGGGGAGGTGGTATTTTTTTCCTAACTTTGAAATGTAATAAATAAGAATTGGAATTGCAAATTAAGTATTATTTTCCCCGATGCCAATTCCAGAAAAACTACCCAATTCGGATTAATTGTTTCATTGCTACTAAAAATAGCACTAAATCATGTAGATTTGGTGAATCATATTTTCAAAAAATCACTTTATAGGCCACAAAAATAGAAATTTCCGATTATTTGGAATCTTTTCATTTTTCAAGAGGTAAAATCCATCAGGAATAGACAATTTATTATTGAAATTTTAATGACTAGTGATTGGTCAACACCCAAAGTACTTTCCTAAATAAAAGCTTGACAACACATTACATCAGGGGCAACGAAATCATTATTAAGAGCTAACTCCGTTCTCGTGTCTATTTATGGCATTTCCGTGCATCGATCACTCATTATGTAATGTTTATGTAATATTTTCTCTTTTCACATGTCATTGTTGGATGTCAGCCATCTTGGATCAGGCCTGTCACTACGGTAGAGAAGGAAAATAAATTAACAGCGGTTTTGTCAAAAAAGGAAGTTTTTTTTAATACTTAACAACATATTATTCAAAAAGAAGGAAATTAAAGATTTTTATACGAAAAAAAATCTGTTTCAATCATTTTTCTGTTTTTAAGGGGGATTTGCAACGGAAGGAAAACTAAATTTAAAGCTAAAAATAATTTTATTCCATTAGTTCTTTTTACAGACGTCAAAAATAGGCATAGAAAATTTAAAGCAAATGCTTCATATATTATCCATTGAAACTACCCATTTATCGGGATGGGAATTTTGTAGAGAGTGAGGAGAAGGCGGGAACAGGATGTATGGTATTACTGAATTACACTTTTACACATTACTTGCCTGTTATATACTTTTAAGAGAGAAAATGAACTGCTTCTTTAAAGAAAAGAATCTTCTACATTTAAAATAGCATTAGTTCAGAGAAAATACTATAATTATATATTTATTTTATTACACATATTTAAAACAATTTACACCAAATATGGATAGGAATGTTTACTTCAAAGGAGATGTGAACACTACGACGACCTATAAAAGAATTAATATAAAAAAGAGTACATGCAACAACCTTTTCCCTTTACTAATCTTTAAGCAGTGTGCTTCCTTGCCCGTATCTCAAAACCTCTCCATAACTTTATTTCTCTTTATTTTTGAATAGTACTAAGCCTTATTGTTTAAACAATGCTTCTGGAAGTTTCATTCTGGATAAATTTGAATTAATTGAAATTTGTCAGATTTAAGATAGATTAATTTAAAAGAAATATTTTTATAAAGGGTCCTTCTACATCGATTTTAACTCTAGTATCTCATAGTTTGATTAAATTCCGAATATTGTGACAGCTGACTGTAGCAAATCGCAAGAAACGTCATGACAGCTACGCTGGTCCCCTCCAAAACATTCTTCAAATGGTCAGTTGATGAATGATAATAAACCTTTGCACCATTTTTGTTTATGAATAGTGAATTACTATTAATTCATGGATTTTTTTCTTTTTTTGTCATTTGTATTTCTTGATTAAATCCATGACCCTAAATTGTATTAAAAACTGTTGGATAATTGTATCACCTATTACTTAGTTTTATTTTATTTTATTCAAGTATCACTCCTTTATTTTTTTTTTTACATTTTTGATATAAGGGAGTGTTATCAAGAGATGGATTCCTACGGGTAGGGCCGTGACTACAATTATCTAAAATATTTTGAATGACGTTTTCAATTTATTTGCTTCTTTTCGCATTATCCGTGTATTAAACGTTGATTGGTTCAATTCAAAATTGCTCTTGTTAAGATGTGAAAAATTCTTAACTATACTTGTATAATAATTCCATAGTTTTTATCAACTGATTTTGTGCCTTTTTCAGTGTTGTTTTTGGAGGAAAGGTTGCGAGACTCAATAAAAGGAATGAGTAATTATGTCTAACATGAACAATACCCCACTAATCGCGTCCTTACTTTTATTTATCTTGCAACCTCTCATCTCCAAATGAACAGAAAAAAAGACCAAAATTTAGTTTGTAGTTCAGAGGAGTCCGCAAGGGGTGGACTGCAAGGGCTGTAGACCCCCTTCCCCCCAAATTAAGGATTTTGTTATTTTTACAAGAAAATATAATTTAAGAAACAAATTTTGATACAAATTTAATTTTTTGTGAAGGTTGTGAATTTTTGAAAAAAAATTTCCAAAAAATTTAATATTTTAAATTTAGTTTTTGACTTTTTTTTTCCAAAAATTTAATTTTTTGTGAATAGCTATGGATTTAACAAATTTTTTTCCAAAAAATTTAATATCTTAAATTTTGTTACTAAAAATTTAATTTTTCTAATTTTCTTGCAATTAAATTTGTTTCCTACAAATTTAATTTTTCAATTTTTTTTTTCCCAAAAAATTTAATTTCTTCAATTTTTTTCCAAAAATTTAATATGCAAAATTTAATTTTGCAAGTTTTTGTTTTTTAATCCAAAAAACAAGCCCCTCCCAAAAAAAAAAATCCTTCAGACGGCATTGTAGCTTTCTTCCCAAATAAATAATTGGTATTTTTAATAACCAGTGGTAGTACCTGGCAATGTCTGGAGTTATTAGGCGTCGAAGAACATTCAAATTTTGCTTTAATAATATAGAAGAAAACTCCCAAACAAAACATGGGTGTTACTACCCGTTTTTCATGAGCACACTCATACAAAACTACTCAATCAAAAACTTAAACATTCTCTCCTCAAGAATAAAAAATTATAATAAAAAGTGATTTGATGAGCTGTTATGTATTTAATATGTCCTTTCTGGTTTTTATCTTCTTGTATATTCGTCTATGTATTATAAGTACTGAGTTTTACGTATTATAAATAGTCTCGTCTTTTGTAAATATATTGGAGTATAGTTAGAATACACATGATCATATAAACAGTGTGTAGTTTCATTCCTCCACGTCCTTCTTCCTCTCATCTTCCCGGTCATCCTGGATCTCTCCACCTTATTCATTGGCTAATGGATGTGGAACGGTCTCTCTTCTGGATCATCCCGAGTTGGATGAGGGTACATCGAACAAGATGTCTCCCAGGGACGAGCAGGGTGCTCGGGTCCTTAAAACCTCAACAAGGGTGAATGTTATTTCTCCCAGGGACGAGCAGGGTGCTCGGGTCCTTAAAACTTCAACAAGGGTGAATGTTATTTCTCCCAGGGACGAGCAAGGTGCTCGGGTCCTTAAAACCTTTATGAGGAGTATTGTCCTCCTTTCTCCGGTGCGCGTGCTGAGAGCACGGCACGTCTATGGAGATAAACTTTTTTGCAGTACAAGGAAGAATGTTTTGTCCTCGCCTGGACATGGATGGAGCGGATCTATAGGCTGCTGTTCATGGAGAGGAACCTGTTTAAGCACCGCCATGGATTTGGTGCTTGGGGGGTGATGTTATGTATTTAATATGTCCTTTCTGGTTTTTATCTTCTTGTATATTCGTCTATGTATTATAAGTACTGAGTTTTACGTATTATAAATAGTCTCGTCTTTTGTAAATATATTAGAGTATAGTTGGAATACACATGAACATATAAACAGTGTAGTTTCATTCCTCCACGTCATTTCTTCTCCTCATTTCTCTCGGTCATCCTGGATCTCTCCTATTATAAATAAGTTTGTGTCTCTCCCTCGTCAAGACGCAACATGAGCCAATGAGTACTTTAGCTTCCTGATAAACTTCAACTAAAGTCCCATTCATATTTTAAATTTTACATAAAGTACTTCCACTTTTCTTCTTTAATATGAGTGAAACTAAACTCCTGTAAGATTTAATTCATTTTATGCAATGCTCCCTGTATTTTAAACTTCCTATTTATGAACCCGGTGACTTATTTTCATATATCCATACATATATACTCTATTCTTTATCCACTAGATTGCTCTTAAGTGAAATAAAGTTGACTTTTTATAGACTTTTTCACGACAATTAGTAATATTAATTTGCAAAAGAACAGATGTTTCACTTCATCAAGTCTATTTGTATAAGCTCAATGAATACTTTAATCAGGGTCACTTAATGAAATGCCCTAATTCCCTTAATGGAACATCCTTTTAGAATTTAGATTGAAGGAAGTAAGAGTTGACGTTATTATAAAATAATATACTCTGGAGTTCAACTTTTGTTTATTAATTAAGAATGTTCATAGGAATTTTTCTCAGTTAAACAAAAAATTCATTCAAATTTACCCTATCAACATTCAAAACTCTAATAAAGGGAGAGGGGGTGCAGTAGAAAAATGGACATCTGACAACAAAACAGAGAGTAAATTTTTTTGCTAGTGAGGTAACATCGTATCATAGTAGAAAGTATTTTACAGCTTAACAACAACAACTAATTCAAGTTCAATCAATCAATGTTCCGAACACTACATAATAAGAACCTTCAGATACCATATAAAAAAAATGACAACTATCATAAAAATACAACATGGAATAGTCGTTGATTTTTTTTGGAGATATCATTGTGCCAAATAATGTAGCAACGTTTGAATTACTCACAATACTGATAAAAGAGAACCTTTTTGAATATAAAAGATTGATTTGTTCAATGTAGGTTTTCTCATTACCCCGAAAAATGTTTTTCAGCAGGATCCTGGGAACCAAATTGACAATGACGGGATCCCGTTAGTAAATAATAAATATTATGTAATTAAAGTATTTCTTTTTATCCTTTTTAAGCTTTAATCTAGTCACTAAACTTGCACCTTGCAACAGAAAAATGTGATGGAGAATTTAAGTACTTGGAATGAAGATCTTGCAACTATTTTGGACTATTTTAATACAAATTACTCAAACATAAATATTCTGTGTCATTACAAAGTTCAAAGGCCCACAGTTGAATTACTCATAATTAAATAATACACATGTAATTTTAATGTATCAAAATGATATGATAGTATTAATGTATAGTTGGTAATTAGAATTATCCATGATGTAATTAAATATTAGATTTTAAGACGAAGGAATAGCAACTTGTACAATGTGTTTATACAAGTTGCAACTCGTACAGAACTTTTACATTGGAGGAAATAACTACTAGCTACTCCTGAATGGTCATAATGAAGATGAAATCAGTTTTACTACAACAAAAGTTTTAAACGTTTTGTACATAAATTTAAATCCACACAAACACATTTAACAGAAAATATAAATTTGTTTCAAAATAATTAGTTAAAAACACCGTCATAAATGATTTTTTTGTTTGACCCTGTCTTGTTTTATTGTTTTTGCACGCCTTCATATTGTTTTAAAACATTTTGTAAAATGGTTCTCATTTTTTCACCCCATAGAAAAGTTTTTTATAAATTATCTTTGCAAATACTCTAAGATATAAAAAATAAAGATGTATTTCGTTATAGAAAAAAATAGTGCAATTAATGCTTTGTTTAGAGGCCCCAGATTCGTCTTTTGTGAATTCCGTTATCCACTTCGACCCACAACCAAAAATAAAAAAGTGTTATTTTATGAAAAATTTATTTTTTGGGTTCAGGTCTCATAAATAGGAAACTGTAATTTTACAATTTTGAATTCAATAAAATTCGATTCACAATTTTTTTTAATATTATGTTGGTAAACATTTCCACAGCGGTTATTGACAATGTCAGCTATTTTTTTTAATATTTTTTTGACAGAAAAAAAGATTAGACATCTTGTGGTGTTCTACGCGATTTTATACTATTGAAAAGAAAAAAAATTGAATCGCCATAGCTCATGGACAGCACGCTCGGGTGTTATTCTCTTGAACTTGACGTGTTTAAGTACGCGCCCGTTGATTCCTGGAGAAAGAAATATACTATATGTATTTGGATCTCACCCAAAAGATTCCTTGGTCAGATGGAGTAAATCCAATACTATAATGTTTACTTTACTTAATCAGAGCATCTCCATCTAATTTCCAATTAATGGAGCATTAAAAAAAAATGGACAGAAAAAATCAAAAACCTTTTAAATATTGTTTATTTTTCTAAAAAGCTAAATTTTGAAGAGTACACAATCCTTCAAAAGTTTTGAAAGAATTTTCTTCATATATTAATTTTGTCTTTCATTTTTTTTTTTTTTCAACAGTAGATACCAGAATGTTCCATTGAAGTAAGAACACTTACTACTTCAATAATTAATAAAGATTGAGTGATGGAATTTAATTCATATTTAGATATACCAAAGCATAAACAATTAGTAACAAAGAAAACTTGAGTTCTCTTGCTTACGTATAAGTCCAGAAAATGATACTTTATTTTCAAGGCTTGCAGAAATTGATCCAACGACTCGTCTTCCTTCTCTTTACGTGAAGCAAGCAAATGTCCAGCAAATATTTCATTGACGTGATCGAATAATTTCTGGAGACGCGCACTACAACCAGTTGGGCGTCTCCAAGACCACCTTCTACACCGTCGGCAAGTCTGAAACGTTGTAGAGGAAATCAAAGGGGCAAACTGGACCCCGAAGAGTTAAAGAAAAAAGACCATGCCACTCCCCTCAAGTCCCTGTAAGAGATCATGTTTCATACCAGATTGTCCATATAGCTATCGTAAAAGGTGGGTGGAAAGGCCACTTTTGACACCAACAATGAAAGAAACCCATCTCCTCCGTGTCAAGACTCTTTTGAATGAGTCCTTGGAGTTCTATTGAACTATTTTTGGACGCTTTTGGCCCCCTTACAACTCTTATGCGGGCGCCTCGAATACACCTTTTGGGTGCATATCAAGGGAAAAGCCTGTAATGTCCATCATCCATCCAAACACCGAGGCCCTCAAAGCCACTATCAGCCAGCACTGCGACGCCATAACAGAGGACTACATTCACAGCGGGTGTCAATCCTTCCGTGACCGCCGCCTGGAAGCCACCATTGCTGCTAAATCCAACACTAATAGTAGAAAATCACTGAGCACACCAAAAGACATCTAACCTTTGTAGCTGACCAAAACAAACTACCGATGCATACGTTGTGGAGATGTGTACCAACATAGTCAAAAAATACATTTGTGAATCGAATAAGAATTGAATTAGAAAATAATTGTGTGGAACTTATGCTACTAAGAAAATTGCCCAAAGGAAAATTTGCTGAGGCAGGATATTGTCACCAAATAGCCTGATTTTTAATTTTTTTAAACATACGAAGTTACTTATAACTAAACCTATAAAACTCATCAAATTAGCTGAAACAATAAAGTTTTGTGTTAAAGACAAATGTATTTCCTTAATTTCCTTTAATAATTAAAAGGCTTAATTTACAGAAGGGCAAACAATTCTTGTTTTTATAAACGCAATGCAGTATTGAATGCAACAGCAAAGTGGTACTTCCAACGATTCCGTTCTAGTAGTATAGACGTCGAAATTAAAATTATCCGTTGTTTTCTTTCTTCACATTTTGTTCCAAAATCCATATTTGGAACAAAAAATTATTTGTTCCACCTCAGACAAATTTCCCCTTGAGCAATTTTACTAGTGCCAGAACTTATATTATGAAATAGTTAAATGCAAAATTTCCACGATAAATCCCGGGGAAATGGGATCCCAGGATACCGAGAGATGAACTCCCAGTTCATATGTATCGAACATGAATAACGATGAAATAAGATATTAATAATAAGTTCATTTGTTGGACATTGCCAACATTTACAAGGTACAGCGTAGGAGTTTCACTTAATTTTGAAGATGAGTAGGTAGATAAAGATTTCATGAGACTGTTATTAACCTCATAATATACAAACAAGAATATAATGTCCACATTTGATGGATAATATGTTTTTATTGTCAAACATGATTCATTAATTAATTACATATACTAGAACGTATACTTCACCAATGTTAAACATACAAATATTTGTTTTTCATTGAATTTGTTTAAAAAAAAATGATAGGATTAATATATGTACAAAATTAATAATGGGTAGAGACAGGATTTTTGGTAGAGCTCGAGGAGAAGGCGGGAGCGAGAAATGTGTTTGATGATGAAAATCGTGTTTATTTTGGGCATGTTAAAAAAAAAAAAGAAAGAAACGTAAAATCAAGTTGGTAATCCTCACAATTTGACGAATGTTTTGTCTTTAGTTGTTATGACTTTCTGTAGATCAGCTGTGACAAGGAAATAAACAAGAATATCGCCAAAATTACTCCGTTGTCGGTCCTCAGTTCCACTTTGAGTCCAACAAGGACTTAGAGTTATAACTCACCCAACAGATCCTCAACCTTACACATCTTTTCTTTAATGATCATACACTAATGTCCAATCAGGTTTGGAATATAATTGAATGAATTAATAAAGGAAGTTCACTCCTAAAGAGTTAATTAATAATGGCAACTGCGTTGGAAAAGAAAATCCATTCTTCAGAGTATCAATTTAAAAAAAAACCAGACCAACTAAAAAGTAAATACGATTTATGGTATAAATGAATTAAGACGATTGCTAATATCAGCTGCTTGTTATATGATTTTTTGGGGGAGAAAATGAATTTCTGCTATTAAGGGAAAACCCTCTACATTTAAAATATAATTAGTGGAGGGAAAATATTATAATTATATTTATTTTATGATCTATTTTCAAATCAATTTAAACATCAAATTAGCGAGATTTTTTTAGAGGAGATGTTAACACACTCAGGACTGATAAAATAATGAACAAAAACAAGAAAGACCCAAGCCATCAACAATTTTTTTTTTCTTTTCTAATCGGGAAACTTAGTTTTTTCTTTACACAGATCCCTTCTTCAAATTCATTTGATGTAGATATTTGGGCTTCTCATTTCCCAAAAATTATCATTGAGCGGGATCCCGTTACTAAATAATTAATATTGTTATATTTAACCAATAAATGTTTTAATTTTTTTCTACTGGAACATAATTTTATCAAGTAAAAACGTTTCATATGAAGAAAAAATGATTTTTAAAATATATATATTTTTTTATAAAATTACTAATTACCTATTTAAAGGGTCTACTGTCGGGTACACTTACCAACAGGCGTACCATGCAGAGTTAAAACAAGTTGCAATTTGACACATTTATGTTGAATATGATATTAAACAGACGTTTTGTTGGTCTGTTTCATTTTTTATTTGCAACAAAAATAATTTGAAAGGTTAAGTATTCATTGATATATACATTTTAAGAATAAAAAATACATTTGATGTTATTTCTAACCCATATATTCATAATTTTAATATTCTTCATTACCACTCCTACTAATAATGTAATCTTTTTAGTGCTTACAGGTTCCACATTTTTGAATTCCGTAGCCAGATCCAACTGCAACAAAAACCAAAAATAACAAGTCTGAACTGTGTCTAAATGCTCATTCGTTGAATCAGAATTAACTCCTTTTAATTTATGAACAATTCCTAACAATTATTGAATAATAATTCTTCTGTTCTAAAGAATTGACTACCAATAGATTTTGGGCCTTTTTTCAATTTATTTTCGGAGGAAATGTTGCATAATACAATTAAGGTAACGACGTATCCAAACAATATATCAGGCAGTGACGTCATATCAATCCATCTAGACCATCTTTTACTAAACCTATTCACATACACTACGGGTTACGAAATTAATCCGGAACCTATCTTACCAAATTACAAAATTTGAATATCATAATCATAAAATTTTATGTTTAATTTTGGTTTTGAACTGGATTCGAAAGTTTTGGTACCCGAAATTTACTCGAATATTTATATTTAAAGATCTGAACCGACCAACATCCGAGAAAATGTGTATCCATTCTATCTTTACCTACAGATCTCGATTTTTAATTTCATATAAAGGACTGATACCGGACCGGACTTTTTATTTAAAAAAAAAAAAACTTCAATGAGGAATATATGTAGAACCTGACGTTTATTAAATGTCATAATAAATCTTCACATTGTCCATTCATAAAAAATGTTTTTAAAAATCATCTTATATAAAGCCTTGTGCCTAATATCTTGACTTGAAATATAAGGATGCTCTATACTGGGCATATGTGTTATTCTATATGTGTCTGTTTCGAATGAGTAGTTTTATTGTTCGTTTAACAAGAGATTTATGAAATATTATCATTTACAAAGTAAGTGAATCATAAAATTTAAGATTGTAAAATCCTAGAAACAACTATAAACAGATTCCTCCAAAAAAACGTTTGATTTTAATATCAGCATATCAAATAAAGGTCTGTTTGTTCCCCTTTTTTAGAAAGCATACACAACGAAGGGGATAGTCCTTGTTTTTGACATATTTCACAATGCTCCCCATAAATGTGTATGTTTGTATTTTATTTATTTATAGAAATAGGACTTGTTCAGGGAAATATCAGGATTTCATCATAATATGTAGTTTGAAAACTTTTAACCTTGGATGTTATGGTTTGTAGTCACTCATGGAGACAGAAAAACATTAGTGAATCCAAGGGGTTTCTTTTGCCAATACCAGTTATGAAAAAAGAAGAAGAAATATCAACAGCTGACAATAAGTACACTGAGCTAGCGAAGTAACGCCGTGAGGTACGACTTTTACATTCGATTCGCACAGATTGTCAAATTTTGGCAATGCTACATCCATAGGCGTAGTTTGCAGATTGAAATTTAATTTTCGATTTTCGAAAAAATTGTGTGTATAGCTGTGGATTTTCGATTTTTTTTTCGAAAAAATTCATATTAAAATTTCATTTTTAAATGTTTTTTTCAAAAAAAGTTTAATTTTCTGTAAAAGTTATAAATTTTTGAAAAATGTTTTCCCAAAATTTAATATTTTGAATATTATTTTTTAAATTTTTTTGAAAAAAATTAATTTTCTGTCAAAAACTCTGGATTTTTTTAAATTTTTGTTCAAAAAAAATAATTGTTTGTGAACAACTGTAGATTTTTTAGATTTAAAATTAAAAAATAATAATCTTAGGATTTTTTTTAAAGAAAATTCCAAAAATTAAGCAACTCCGCCCCAAAAAAAACAACAAAAAAAACACAAAAATATATATATATATAATCTTGCTGTTTCCCCTGATATGATACTATAAAATTCAATTAATAAATTATTTAACTTAATGTAAAACAGTAGTTTGAGAACGAAATATATAATTTTATAGACTATAGAAAAATAGATATACCAATATAAATGCAATTATTCAAATGATGATAAGCTTCATATTTCAATGATTAGATGCATTAGGATCATTTACTTGAGGGGCTGAGTCACTCTCGTCAAAGTTCAATTATGTCTATTTAAATGCAGTTTAATACACATAAATTGTTTTTATACAATAACTTCAAATTATGTTATACTTATATAAATATAAGATATAGTTCGTTGTCTTGATCGCCACCTCATTATGAGTCAGATCTCTCCAAAAACGTTATGGAGGGAACATGCATAATATTCATCAAAAACTTATTGTGAGACTAATATAATAGTTAGGGAGACTGAGGACAGCTTTTGGGTCAAGTACAAGAGGTAGAAAATAGTCCTTATACTGCAAATTCAAGTGGAGTCTCGAGCCTTTGTCTCATTGTATTTATTTTGATTAAATGACGTAGGGAATCGTTATAATCAATTAAGAACCTTTTACTTACATTTATACTAGTGCGTAATCCTTTTTTATTTCAGTAGTCAGTACACTCATTACATTTTATCATTGTATGATTGTAGCCCTAATAAATCAGTCGATCATCAGTACCGGGTGGTCCATTGAAAACTGAACACTTACTAATTCAATAATTAATGAAGATTGAGCGATTAAAATAAATTCAAATTGCGATATTTTTAAGCATCAACAATTAGTTACAAAACAAAATAAACATGAGCTCTCTAGCATACGTACAAGTTGAGAAAATTACACTTGAACGTGATCGACGAATTTTCAATCTTTCATTCCAAACAGCTGGGCGTCTCCAGGACCACTGTCTATGCCGTCGGCAAGTCCAAAACGTCAGAGAGAAAGAAGGGATCTGTCAAAAAGGCCAAACTGGACCCGGAAGAGCTAAAGAAACCAGCCAAGACCAATCCCCTCAAGCCCACGATGTAATGCGATGAACAAATTTTGTTGAAATTCTATTGTTAATTTATAAATTATATCTTGTTTAAGTTTAAAATTTATAGTGTTCAGATTTTAATGCACCACTCGGTAACTCTCTCTCTCTCTCCGTTTAACTTTCCCTGCCGTCTCCTCATGTCTATTCTGTATTAGAGACGACGTTGTCTTAGATCCTTTTCAAAGTCCTCTTCGAGTCCTTCAGATATAGAAACTGTTTAACCTCCGGCACCACTTATTCTGTAGATGCAGGGCACAAGTGATCGCCTTAAAACTCAATAGGGTTTTAAACGAGAATTATGATTGTTTCACATAATGAAATGCGAAAAATCCAAGCTCAAAGGAAAGTTAATAGCGCACGAAAATGATGCCGTAGAGTTAGGAGTTAATAGGCTTGATACCAAAAAATTTCCTCTCCATGATACCTATCACGTTCATCCCTCAATTATACTGTAATGGTTCGTGGTAATTACATTATAAAGTCGTAGTGCTTTACTTAATGAGATGTGATCTTCTACAGTCTCATTCCTCAACCCATGGATGGACTCCAGTATCTCTCTCCTCTTACTCCAATAATATACTCGTCGTTTTGTAAATTGATTTCCTTATTATTACAAGGATTGAATATCAACTTTCCACTTTCGCTATCTTCAATTTCGATATAGTAGCAGAAAGTTTGACTTTCGGGCAAAGTTATAGAATGTACCCAAATATTTTTGTATTAACTCTCCTCGAGTGTTATTTGAAACATAGAAGGTTCTCATTTCCAGATCCGAAACGTGTCGTACTCTATCCTCCAAAACCATAACATAACCAAGCATCTGATTTAAAAAATAAATTTTAATCAATATATCTCTTTCCCTCAGCCTGCACTCACCCATATGCCCAGCTCTTTGACTATAGAACGTCTTGCCGTTTTTAGACAAATCTATAAAAATACACTTCCTCTTCTTTTAATGTTCCTTTAATTGGTTCGATGGAGTTGCACTGATTAAGTATAAGTAAACACTATAGAATTACAATTACTCCAACTAATCTAGGAATCTTTTGGTGAAATCCATATACATATTGTAAATTTATTTCTTTTAGAAATCACCGGGGCGCGAACTTACACACATCAAGGTCAAGAAAATAACGCCCGAGCGCGCTGTCCATGAGCTATGGCTATTTCATTTTATTTGTTTTGGAAATATGAAAGTGTGCGCTTGATTGTACTATTATTTATTAGATCAAGTATCTACACTCTAAAATGACTTGTTTTAAACATAGATACATACAGACAGACATATTTTGTTTTATTGATATTCTTTATGCACCAGCGATTTTGTTATGATGCAGCTGTCTGGTGGCGACTCTTTTTCACGTTCCTCCTTCCAGGCCCGAATACAGAACGGTAATTTATGCTGGACGCAGATACATCAAATAGCTCTTTTTCAACATCTATATATACAATTCAAGCGAATTTTCAAGTAAATCCGCCGAAAAATGTGCCCTCATTGACAATTTTATTATTCTTGAAATTTTTTGATCTTAACACACTGTATATACGAGGGTCGTTTGAAAAGTCTTTGCAATCTCCAAGAGGTGGGACTACTGGCGTATATCGAGGTGTTTTTTTTAATATTAACATCTCTTGGAATAACACACACCAACTTTCAGTCAAATTTGTCTATTTCTGTCTGTTCGGCATTCGTTTGAATCGAGGAATCGGGCGGAAAGGTTATGACTAATTGCTAAGGAATAATCCTCATCAAATATCTGTAAAAGGGTTAAACTATTACAGGTACATATGATTCATCGTTATTGGACTGTTTGAAAACGGAGCTGCAAGAAAAAACCCCATAATTGGCCTACAAAAAAGTACTTTTCCATCCCGACAATACACCATCTCACACTTCAGGAGTATTGTCTCAAAATTAATGGAAATAGTGTAATGTTCTACGAACACCACCAACAGACGGAAGCAACGGACCGGAGTAAAGTCAATCAGAACACCTTTGAATCGGGGGTACAATCATACACTAAAACATATATTCTGTAAGGGATTACATTTAAAAGGATGTACATACTATGACTATTAAAATATACCAACTCGTAAAAACACAAGGTACCTTACTATCTATTTAAAATAAATCCCTACGTCATGATCTAAAAGTAAATAAAAGACAATAAATAACAAATAGGGTTCGAACTTGATATTCCGAAGGACTAACAAACTCACGTTCTTTCCCTCTTCTGTTGTTCATCACCATTTCCTGAATTTTATCTATGATTTCTGGAGTAGTAACCTAAAACTCGACTCATACGAATTCCAAACAGAAAGAAATAGACCGATCTGCCTGAAAGTTAGTGTGTGGTCTTCCAAGGAATGCTAATAACTAAACATAACCTGGATACGCGCCAGTTACGCCATCTCTCGGAATTTGGACGTACTTTTCAACAAATCCTTGAATTCTTTGAAAATCAAGAAAAAAGAAGGAGGAATAAAATTATAGATTATTATAGAATAAATTCGATCACAACCTCCTCAATAAAAACTTGGTTGCTCTATATCTAGTCTCTATGTTAAGTACCCCAAGCTCCCCTAAATATATCATGATAGATTTAAATGCATTGATTGAAAATTATATAACATCTTTGCATGTTGTTTCGTATGAATAATTTAACTCACAATGTTAAGCCAAGTTGTTTAATCTTCTCTTTTTCTTTTAAATACATACAAGTTCACAACTCAATGATAAATATTTAAATGAAAAAATAAGGATCACATTTCAGTATCTACATAATAATATAATAGTCAGAAGAGGTATGATTCATTTTGAATTTCCTGAATGTACTTTAAACATTTATGTATCTTGTGTTATAACTAGTGATGGGACGATTAAAAAAAAAAATGTCGATTCTGAAAAATGTGATTCTAGTAAAATTATTATAATGGTGATTCCGATTCTTTAATATTTTAAATAATAGTTTTTAAAAAATACCCTTTTGACTATCAGAATGCGATCCACAGGTTATATTAGAAGGGAGACGAAAAAAAAAAAACTAAAATATTCTACCTACAGTTTCATATTTTTAAAATCTCTCAAATCCACAACTATTCACAAAAAATTATATTTTGGGGAAAAAAGGTTCAAAAATCTACAACTATTCACAAAAATATTTTTTTCACAACTATTCACAAAAATTTAATTTTTTTGGGAAAAATCAAAATTCACAGCTATATCAAAAAAATAATTTTTAGGGAGAAAAATTTACAAAATCTACAGTTGTTTACAAAAAGTAAAAAAATCGGAAAAAAATTTCAAAACCCATGGCTTTTCTCAAAAATTAAAATTTTTGTTAAAAAATTTCAAAAATCCACAACTATTCACAAACCATTAAATTTTTTTCCAAAAAATTCAAAAATCCACAGCTAAATACAAAAATTAACTAATTTTTATGGAGAAAAATTTACAAAATCTACAGCTAAATACAAAAAAAAAATTTTTATGGAGAAAAATTTACAAAATCTACAGCTGTTTACAAACTGAAAAAAAATTGGAAAAAAATTCAAGTATTATTTTTTTTTCAAAACATTTCATAAATCCCAAGTTATTCCCAAAAAAAAATTTTTAATATAACTTTTTTTTGCAAAAAAAAAAATTCAAATATTAAACTTTCTTGAAAAAATTCAAAATATATAGTTTTTGATATAAAAAATTGAAAAATTATATTCAATTTTCTAGTAAGAAGCAAAAATTCCTTAATTTTGTGTGGAGGGGGGCTATTTTTTCCCAAACTTTGAAAAGTAATAAATAATTAAATATATTGTAATAAATAATAATACATCATCAGTTGGCGATCCCTATTTCATGTCCAGAAAAAAACCCTCGATTCTCATATTCCAATTAATTGTCCCATCCTAATTTTTTTACCTCGCCCATTTTATAGGAGTTGACAAACTGAAGATGGAAGTTTTCTTTTCCAATGCTGTTGCCAATATTATTTTAATTTATTTAATTTTTGTTTAGGAGTGAAATTTCCTTTTATACTAGATTCAATTATATTCAGAAACCAAAAGAGACGAACACTATCGTTGTATTGCAATGTAAGATTACTCCACCTGTACTGAGCTTTACACTTTTCTTCTCCTCCCCAAATCCTCTCAGTGGTTTGTCACGCTAAAGTCAACCCCTCTCTTCTTCTGATACATCCTGAATCATAACGACGTGGAAATCACTGTTGTTGCTTGTTCATCATCTATCATCGAACGAGTGTGCATTTCTACAAACGTGTCATGACTTGTAATAGATATAGCCCCAGGTGTTACCAGAAAAACTTTTTTATTATTTTTCATAGAGGTTTTCATTTTATACGCACAAATTACATAAGAAATAAATGAAGGAAGAAGGATCACGTAAAAAGATCACATAAATAAACATTATCCCTTTCAAAAAAAACTTTAATTACTATACACGTATTACTTATCAAAAACAACTAAATAAAATCCATCATCATACAGAATTTAGAACACACATACAAGCATATAACTAAAACCAAAATAGGAGCAAATAAGTATAAAATATAAGTAGCAATCTAACACTAAAAGCACAAACTCTAGATATTTTGATACTCTAGATACTCTAGACTCTAAATATTTTGTGGACTCGATGTCCACAAAATATTTAGACTCTTTAATACCTAATAACATCGCCTCCATGTTTCCATCCAGATTCAGAGGTGTTAGGAACCATCAAAGAGAAGGAAAAATACCTTGCAATGGCTGAGATGAGAACAGTTCTTATCTCTTCAGCAACTAAGGGTTCATACTTGATAATTTTGCTGGTAGTAAGAGCTTTGGAATTTAATAAAGCTAATTCCAACGCCTTTGTCTTTACCGCAGATCCCTTTCGTTTTGAAAGCCCAAACAAAACCAGTGCTTTTATAAATTTTGATTCTTGGTCATCTAAAAACTTTTTTCGTTCGAGAGTGCAAGGAAAACTGTTAAGGTCAGAACTCCTGGGGATTTTTGAAATTTTTCCCAAAAAATTTCAAATTCCTTTTTTCCAAAAAAACAAAACAAATATTAAATTTTCCCCCAAAAGTTTCAAGTATAAATATATACATTAAGGTAATTCAAAAATACAACATTGAAAACTCTTTTTAGAGAGGCACTGATTTTGCAATTTAAGAATATCTAGGACCAAAAAGTTTGAAAAAAACCCTGCTTTAAGATAGTATTTCCTCTCTACTCCTCAATAATGCATGACATTTCATTATTACTACTAATTGGACAGATTGAATTGCCTTTCAAGTTCATATACATAAAGTGAACCTTCTCTAGGATCGACCAAGGCGCAAACCTACGTATATTCAGTTCAAGATCTTCTGAATGCGTTGTCCATCGAGCTTACAAAAAGATATATTTAAAAAAATATGCATCTCCAAGGGTTTTAGTTAAATTTTGTATGTTTTAAGTGATCCCATTTTGAAATATTAAAATTATCTCATCCTTAACTGATTACTTTATTGTTTCTATCCTGGTATCTCATTCCCAAGTCCCTCGTCCATCGTGGAATTCAGAATCCGAATTTGAACATCTCTTGAGATGGATGATCAAGTTAAAAGTATCATCCTTTGATTTCCTCCATCTTCCTTTTAAGGGGGGCATAGCGTTATGAAAAGGGCCTGGAAATTGGAAAAAATGTTTATTATTTCCTAGTACACTCCTCATAAAAAAATGGGATCACTTAAAAAATACAAAATGGAAGTAGAATGATTCCATCATTAGTCCAATAGAAAACAACCATTTAATGTCTTTTATATTAATGCACATTACATATTTTGATTAAAAAATTCAAAGGGAAAGTCAATTTCAACCAAAAATAAACAATAACAACGTATAAACATCATTCATTTATAATTTAAGGCGAAATATCCTAAAGGTGAAATGGTTAAAGGTAAAATGACCTGTGGCAAATAGTTTAAGGAAAAAGTACCGGGAAATTTTATAACTTATAACTATGGAATATTCAATTATTGCATTGTAGGGGGTGGGCTGGAGGAGCTGTATCCCCCTTCCCCCCCCCAAAAAAAAGGAATTTTTGCTTTTAACTAGAAAATATAATTTTTTCCTCAAAAATTTCATTTTTTGTCAACAGCTGTAGATTTTTTTCCAAAAAAATTAATTTTAATAAACAAATATGTCTTTTTGAAATTTTTTTCCGGAAAGTTTAATATTTAAAATTCAATTTTTGATTTTTTTTTTTCAATTAATTAAATTTTTTGTAAACAGGAGTGGATTTTTGAAATTTTTTTCCAAAAAATTTTATATTTGAAACTTAATTTTTGTAATTTTTTGTAAACAGCTGTGGATTTTTAAATTTTTTCCCAAAAACACAGCCCCCTTCCCCCCCCACCTGATTATTCTCATATCAAATAGTACAAATCCCTCATTTAAAATGATTCATCTCATTTTTTGGTTGCAAATTGCACAAGTTACAACATTTACACAGCATATATACATAACTATTGCTAAGATAGTTGAACTGTTAATCGACACGGAAATCAAAGGGTGATTATTTATTTTGAAATCCATTATATTCAACTCAAAGGAACACCGTCCTAATACTTTATGAATAATATTTATCAATTTGTGAATACGTATACCTTTCAGATATATGTATGAAATTGCTTTGAAATAGATTAATATGTACTTTCCAATACAATTAACTTGGGGGAGAGCGTCCCTAGATGGCCTTCTTTAATTACTTGCATGTTTCTACGTTCTCTACTCCAGCAATAAAGCATTAAAACGTAGTCACGAAACTCGACCGTTAGATTGAGGAAATATAATGGTGCAGCGTTTTAAGATGTCACTTTTCATATGACGTCACTCTGCTATTTTTCTTTCTAAAGTTGACTAGAATATGAATAGTGATGTAAATCCGTTGTGTTTTTTTAGCTGGCCCGTTCATTTGTAATCGGTAGTATAAAGAAGGAATTTTTTTTTCCTTACCAGTTTCCATTATAATTCAACTCCTAAGTAGTGAATATCCTTTGCTAAATAGATTAAATTATATTCAAAACCAGTTTGTACGTTCGTGTGTGCTCATAAAAGACAGAGCGTAATCCTGAGGATTTGTTGCGGAGTTTTAATTGTAAGTCCTTGTCGGACTCAGAGTAGAATTGGGGATTGATATCGGAGTAATTCTAGCAAATTTCCTTGTTTATATCCTTTTCTCCTTCCTCTCTTGTCACAGCTGATTGTAGCTGATCTAATGGAACACCATGAGCATTATTCTTCCTCTTCTCCAAGAAATTATTCAAATTGTCAGGGTTACCATGTTGACTTTCGGTCTCTTTTTTTTTAACATGCACTTTCCACACTGGATTTTCATCATTGGATTTAAAAAGATAATGATAAAGAGGAATTTACAATCGACGATTTATGAAGCCCGCCTCATACTCAAAAATTGCTGTAGGGTAAGAAAAAATTATTTCAATCTTTGATTTGTCCTTTTTTGAATAATTCACCAAAGAAAAGAGGAGTTTTCAATTATGCATTTATGATTTGTTAATTTTTACTATAATAATAAACGTATAATTTAAAATGCAAAGGTCAACAATTATTGTCAGATATGGGAACTTGGACTGGAGACTTGATTTAGACTCCATAGTTTAAAAATAAAAAATGAAAAAAATAACACAGAATAAACACTAATCAATAATATTTGAATTCGAAATAAAAAATTATTGGATTAACTAAACTCCATATTATAAAAATCTTCTAAAGCAAGGCTAAGACCGTTTTCCGGACCTGGAATGAGCATATTCTAGAAAGTAAAATATATTCTAACAACTCCTAATTATATTTCCAAATAATAACTAAACAGTACCTCTAGCGGATAAAAAAAGTGTATGTGCAACAAAACATTTTTCAACTATTGATCACGTGGGTCCTCGTTTCGCTACATGGTTTAAAGCTGTGCCCCACAGTATCGTATGTAACTTATAGAGTAACCATCTATTACAGGGGCGTCCGAAGGTTGATAGTATCAGGGGGGGATTGGTTATTGGAATTTTTTTTGAAAAAGAATCAAAAAATTAATATTTCTAGAAAAATGTGAAATATAAGATAATAAAAAAAATATATTTTAAATATTAAATTTTTTGGAAAAAAATTACAATAAAACCACAGCACCGTTCACAAATCCATCCAAATTTTTTTAACTTGATAAGAAATTCAAGCATATACATGTGTATTTTCAGAGCAGGAGAATGGATATATGGCTCACGCATATAATTCTATTTATCATAAATTGCGAGAGTTCCTAAATTTTTGAGTTTTAATTTAGAGCATATTTAAGAGTTAATTAAAAGTTGGAACTGGTATCAAAATGCAATGTATTATATATAAAAACTAGGTAATATACATAATGCCTGATAATACATATAACAATACAAAGTCAAGCAGAGTGCCTATGTACTTGTACTTTAAGCACGTTAACTTATTTCATATAATCATGTGAGTCCTGCCAGAAAAAAAACAAAAATATGTCAAAAGAGGTATTGTGGTTAAACCAATTATGTCTTTTGATTTCAACTCTCGCTGTCAAGTCGATCTCATCAATTTTCAAGCCCATTTGACCAAGAATACAAATTTATAATGGTGTATCAAGAACATATCACTAACTTTGGGGTTCTCAAGGCATTGAAATCAAAGCGGACGGAAGAAGTATCATCGACATATTTACGTTACTTGGTGCTCCAGCTATTCTCCAGTCCGATAATGACCGATAATTTGAAACAGAGCGATAAATAGTCTAAAAAATCGTCCAGGGAAGCCACACCACTCACAAAGTCAGGAGATTTTCAAACGAGCTAATCAAGACATTGAAAATAAATTGTGCAATTGGATAAAAAAGCAGCTGTTGGAGTGAGGGATTAAGATTCGTTCAGCTTGGTCTCTATACGGAGCTCTATTTGGTTGCGAGCCAAGAGTTGGCCTTTCGACGTCATTTCTACCAGATTACATTTTTCAAGAAGTAGTGGCTGAGGAAAAACTCGAAAATGTAATAAACAGCATTCAAATAACAGTGGAGAAAAAAGAAATAGCAGATAAGCAATGCAAAAGCTACAGCCCCTAATAGAATTCATAGATGATAATCCAGCCTATGACGGCGGAAACCAGATCCAGTTTGATTCTTTTAGTATCGAAAATCCTTCTACTTCAGTGGACACTAAAAAACTAATTTCTCCTAACATTTGCTGCGTATGTTAAAGAAAAACAAGGATGCAAGCACGTGTCAAAAATACGACCAAAACGTAAACACCATGTGCGGACAATATTCTCAAAGCAATGCTTGTTAAGAAGTTAAAGTTGGTGTGGTTAACATTTAATGCAATGTTTGCTTCCATATTGAGGAGGCCATCAATAACAAAATGGTATCAAAATAGAACACGAGATGCAGGCACAAAAAATGAAAAGAGTCTGAAAAAAAGTCATCCTACGCCTTTGAATGCAACAGTCGGAGTTCGAACACCCGACGTAGACAAAGGGGGCGGGGTAGATCGTGTGACCTATTAGCTGTTGTTATGAGCGTGACGAAAGATGGATTTTACAAGCTTGGAACTACAGGAGTAATCTTAAAACAACTATATGCAATATCACATTTCTCTGTATGCAAAAAGAATTTGATGAGTATTGAAGATGTCCCTGTCAGTGAAATCTCTCTTCGATCAGCGGCTATTTCTCAATCTACAGGAAGCGGGCAAGGATTTGCCAAATGTATGTGCATTACAAAATACCGAAATAATAGTTATCTTTGCGTAAAGACAGTTCAGCGCAATTCGAAATGCCATTTTAGTCTTTCCTCCTACGATAAGTAATATGTATAAGTCAGTTTCTTGGAATGTAACAAGAGTTTTTAATCGAAAGAAGTATATGTGTGTAACATCAAAGTGTCAGAATAGTTTTTAGCAAATAATATAAGAACTAGCCTCATTCCAGGTTTCCATTTTCAGTCTCAGTTTTGCTATCATTTTTTTTTCCTGAAAATAATATCTATTTTTAAAGTTTACTATTTCAAATCCCCAATTTATAATAAAATTTTCTAATCCCATCTTGTCAACATGTAATACTTTGCCTCAACAGTGATTGGCATAAGACAGGAGATATTATCTTGTCTTATGTCAATCATAAATTTAAAGCTCGCCATCTCTCTATGAGTCACAAGACCAAGGCTTCCTGTTAACTGACTATCTTTATCTTTAAATTAATATTACTATTTTTATTACAAAAATAAACCCCCCTTCCAAAATTTTACCATCTCTGGCTATTAGTATGAATCGTTTATTGTGCAATATCACTCTATCTCTTACTAATTCATCAGCACTAAAGAATCAAGGTGAAGTCAATTACTTAAGTAAATGATCCTTTTAACGAAACAACATTTTTTTTTCGACTAAAAAACGAATTTGCTTTAAGTAAGTGCCTAGACATGTAGGTCCTACAGACATTTCCTGTAACATTTTCTTTCAGAACATGTCAAGAAATTGAGCTAAATTTAAGCTTGGATATAAAATTTTATACCCTGATGTCCTTAATGATGATTTTTGATTAATTTATAGCTTGTCTGAGAATATTATTTCTAAACAAGTTTGAATCAGTTTCAAGATAATAATGCATTTCATATTTTATATAAATTCCAAAAGCAATCATTTCTTTCCAATATTAGGTGGAATTTATTAATCATAGGATGATAAAAATATCAGATATATTGGAAGCAATACCAAATTCAAATTTTGAGAATAATTTTTCCCACGTGATATAAATATAAGTTTTGCTACTACTATTTTAAATACGGTTAGTTTGAAATCACAAACGAGACCTGAAAATGATCTAGAAATATCTAATCTCTAAAGTATTTCTTCGTTCAATTTTCTTATATTCATAAATTTCTTGGTGATTTGTGTTATATATGTGTTATTGTTCTACATATGTTACCGGTCACAGGAATGATATAAATTTTTGAGCCCAGAAAGCTTACTTGACCTATTTTAAACAGCTAAATGGGAAATCCAGATCTATTGTGAGCACTTCAAAAATGTGTAATTCTTGTAGGCTAGTTTTAAGTCAATGAACCATGGGAAAACGGAATAAAACTTTGTTTGCTGAGAAACAAAAGATCATTACTTTTAGATAAAGTAAAAATATTTAAATCTACGTATGGATTTAATAAATAACATATTCTGATCATTCATACTTAGTTTGATATATGTATTTAATAAAGAAAGATCAATAAAATTAAAGACTTAAATAGGTAATCTATTTTCTAGGAAATCAAAAGGTTTGAAATTATAAAACATATATTCAATAATTGGTAAATATTAACAGAATTGGTTTCAATTGAAACATTAACAAACAAACATATAAAATCAGGCTTGTAAGGGTTCCACTATTTTGGTGTTACATTCAATTTTTCTTCTTTCGTTCAGAGTTTATCGTTGAGCCATTATTTTCGTTCCATTCCGCGTTCCGTACAGCGTTCCAATTATAAGCTAGTACCAGGTTTATACAGTTTACATACACACCCTAGTGAGCTCGTTAAATGAAGATTTATAGTTTTTGAAGTATAAAAAAGTCGGATACTCCAAATAAGATTCCTAAATTAAATTGAATTTAGAAAAACGAGAAAGCTTTCATGTGTGTCTGGGAGAACAAAGTTGTTTTTTTTGTCGGAAATGTCTATGGGAATCATAAAAAAAATTAATCAAACGAAAGTTCAAAATATTGATAGCCGACTAGAAATAAAAATATTTTATTTTCACAGAAGTTGAACAGCTATGTCCGTTATTATTTATATCCATCTTTTTTTATTCCCATAAGTAAATATAGATGAATTAAGTCATGATTAATTATTAAAATCTATTATATATAACTTATGACCAACTCTTATTATAACTGAGTCATTGTAATAAAATTGCATATTTGTAGAATGTCAACCCAAAAGGAAACTAAAATAATTTTTCTCTCAACATGCAATACATATATTTTCCAACAAATTATAGTTTATTTCAATCAAAAAATGTTTCTGATTAATCCTTTGGAAGCACCGCTAATTGTACTTAAAGTAGCCAAAATTCATCGCTACATTTATAAAATTAGGAAATTAATACATTATATTTCTAAAACAATATTGGGCCAAATTAAGTCAGATAGATAAAACGAAGTTTTTAAACTACAGTCAACACTCTCGGGTATTGCTATGCATCCCAGTAGTTTGAATTCAAGGCATATAATTGACCATAAAATCTCTTTGTAATATTGCCTGTCGTTTGATAAATATAAATGATTGAACCCTTGTATAATATGATTCGAGTATTTTTGAGAAAATAAATAGTTTTTTTTTAACTAAACCCTGACACGTAGGCGACATTGAAAAATACATTCAATTGCAGCCAAATACTATTAACCTTGATTGCGACCATGTTAAACATAATATCTAACTTAAATATCCACTCAATGTGAAGTACTTTAAATCCATACGAAAAATTACAGCCAAAAAGAAAAAACAAATAGCTTGAAAATATGTTTCATTGAGTACAAGAAAAATTAAATTATTACTGCGTAAAAGGGACATAAATAATATTTATGTACTTTTTAGGGTGATTAATTCACATTTACATGAATATTAATATGAGGGGCGTCTGCCCTTGAAATTAGTGGGATCAAAACATTTTGACCTTCGCCTCTGGATCATCAAATGCTATCTAATTTACTAACAACTAACATACATTATTTAAAATCTTCACAGAACTCCCAATCGTCTGAGAAGTCATCCGTAAGAAACAACAATTAATAACATGAAAAATATATCCAAATTAAATAATAGTAGGGGAGAGTGAGGATACTTGTTTCGGAGGAGACAAGTTACACTGCCAATAACTTTAAAACGTAAAGGTATCTAACCACTTTGTTTTTAAACAATTAAATGCCTTCCTATGTTTATCAAATCAACATAAAACTCGAGTTGCCTAATGCTTACAGTTATAGAGAATTTCGACATTGAAATTTTTGACACAAAAAGTAAACATTTTACGTAAGTGTTTGTTGAGATATATTTCTATAATAAAACATGAGATTTTAACTTTATTTTATTAAATGTCATAGTCTAGCATATTTTTCAATTAATTAAAATGTTTTTAATATAATATAAAACCTAATATTATTAGTTTCAATATTCAGTTCACATTATTTATTCCGATTCCAACACTACGGAGGCCACTTGTTAAACCTCATTTTTATTATATATACTCGTACTATATATATATATTTTTTTTTTGTGTGTGTAATTTTATGAATAATACTCTAATTATCCATCACAGTAAATATTAAAAAAAAAATTATTTTATTATTAACTATTCTCTATTTCTGTAAATGTTTTTTTGTTTATCTTATATATGTAAATATAAGTATTTACTTTATGCTGACAAACTGTAATAAAAAGTAAAATAAATGCTTGAATATAACAAATGGCAGTTTTTACATGTTTCCTCCTGTTGTAACATGTCCAAACCTAACCTCTATCATTTTCATTTCTTCTCGTGTATCAAGTATCCTACTTTTGGTTAGTTTCAAAAACACCAATAAATGACTATTAATTATTTTTTTAATTATAAATACTTTAAAATTATTTGTCATGTCATGTTGCCCGGCCGTTGAATTTTTTTATAAATTTTGACACTTATGACAGTTTAAAAAAAAAAATGATTTTTCATAACATGTATCCTCACTCTCCCTTATGGGTATTTTAACTCCTTCTCGACGGTTATTCCACGGATGGTTCAATGGCTAACCTGCTTTAAAAAGGTTCATTTACTCCAAGCTTTTATTGTTAAATATAGATTGAAGGTTGGCCGTAAAATGAACATTTTGTGGATTTGTAAAAAAAAAAGTTTACGGACAGTGTGTCATAAAAGGATATGACACGGGCAAAAATGGAAGTTTGGTAAATCTATTATAATTAAATACGGCATTATAAGACGAAGAAATTGCAAATAGTAAACAACATTATATATATTGAACTCAGAGTCAAACCCGTTACATCACTAAATGGCGCAATATACGTTTGTCAAAATATTTTTTTTAATATTTTGTTTAATTTTGATTTCGAAAAACTAAATAAATGGGAGTAAAAAATCTATGGCACATTTTATCTTCGACGGCAGAAAAAGTTGATCTTCGTGAGACATGTGGAAGTCGGGTGGCGATCGATCTTTCTGGCTGGATAGTAGAAAACGCCAAAGTTACTCCGGGCTTAGCTAAATCTCATCTTCGGAATCTCTTTTTTCGATGTGCGGCTCTTTCATCCCTTGGAATTATTCCAGTGTTTGTCGCAGATGCTCGAAAAGCACCTGCTCTTAAATCAGCTACACTTGCAACTCGTAGAGGAGATGAGATCCCTGAGAAGCCGGTCAATTTAGAGAGGAAACGACTTCGGTCCTTAATCAAGGAGTGTAAAGAAATGATTGACGCATTAGGGTTCCCTTTTGTTGAAAGTCCTGGAGAAGCTGAGGGGTTCTGTGTGCAAATGAATCTAGATGCCGTTGTGACGGAGGATTCAGATGTCTTTTGCTACGGCTCCAATATAATCGTTTGGAGAAACTTTAGTATAACCGGCGGGAAATCATTTTCTGTTGAGAGATATGATTCAAAGAAAATTGAGAGATTATTAGGTATTCAACACTGAGACTTAATCCAAAATATATAATTGATTAAACATTGATCTATTTAGGACTATCCAGGGACAGAATGCTTATGCTGTCGATTCTATTGGGCTGCGACTATTTTCCGTCGGGTGTTCCGGGTGTTGGAAAAGAAACAGTTATGAACTTATTTAACTTGTGGCCTAAAGAGTGGGATGTATTAGAAATTCTAAATAATTGGATCAGTTTTAGCTTTAATACCTTGGATAGTTTCTGCTTTAAAAATGAATGTAGCCAAAGAAATAAATGTTGTTCCAATTGCTGCATCACATCCGGTCCATGCCGATGTTCCACTCTCATGAATACACCTGAAATGGCTAAATTAGAGTGTTCCTTAATGAAAAAGTGCCAAAAAGTGGATCCCCTATTTTGGACTACTACATATTCAAGTATTTTAAGAGAATTTCTTAGTTTTGATTGTTTATCTGAGAATAATAATCCCTCCATCATCAAAAGAAATGCACCTGATCTATGTACGCTCGTTCCACTTCTTGTTAAAAAACTATGTTGGGAGGAGAGCTACTCCTTTCAAAAATCCCTTCCAATCCTGACACGCTGGCAGATATCTGAGCCTTCAAATAAATTAGTTGCAGAACTTAAAAATATCGTTAAGAAACGATCTGTTGATGGGATCCCTTCCTTAGAAGTGGAGTGGAATTTCGTTGATTCTCATATGAATCATCGTTTCGGGAATGAAACTGCTATTACAATTGAACCTTTTGAACTACTTCAAAAATTGGATAATGAATCGGTAGAAATCTTTCTCAGCTCGATCAAGAAGAAAAAGAAGACGACAAAGGGAGCCCCTAAGTCAACTCGGTTATTAGTCAAAACGAATCACAAACAATCCATTATTCCACAAGGTGACGACCTAGAATCGATTATTGTACATAATCCAAAAGCAGACTCTCAGTATCAAATAACTCAATTTTACAAAAAGTTGGAGACAGAGAAAGTAGAGGAAGATTTATGTAAAAAAGAAGAAGTCTTTAATATGGCCGCTAAGATTTTGAAGCTTGACGACTCGTATAACAATACAAATGCTTCTAATATTAACTCAATCTGTAATAGCCTCAATGATTGTTCTTTGTATGATTCAGGAGAAGATAATGATCTTTCATTAATCATAGATGAAATACTGAGTAAAAAGTCTTCAAATAAGACACTATTAACTTCTACACCTACTCTAATAAAGAGTATTGGAGTAAAGACTAAGATGGGTATTAATATACGAGGAGTAAATACCGAAAATCCAAACGAAGATATTATACACAATGAAAGCTTTAGTGTGGAGCCTTTTCAAAACACTAACGACAAGGAAAAAACTGACGAAGATTCCTTACAAGACTCTTTTGATCGCATGTGCAATCCCGTCGTATGGAAAAAATGATTTTACATTTTTAGATAGATTTATAAATTACCTAAGGCATATATTCTTTAACTTATTGCGTAGTGGAGCATGTGGTTCCTTCTTTAATTATACATTTATCAGTTATTGAATGAATGATTCCTTTTCGATTAGGAAAACATTGAGTTAGTTTATATAATTAAGTATTCTATGTAAAAGTCACTCCATCCATGATACAAAAATACGCTTGTCATCCTAGTTCAAATGGATTTGACTCCAAAAGTCCAATGCATTGTTATTCGTCCTCATCATCCTCTCTGTCGTCAAAAGATAAAAGAGATTTTTTAGCCTCCTTTTTCTTGGGTTCTACTTTTTGAACTTTAGAATCAGATACTCGTTTCAAAGGCCTCTTAAATACTATTTTACCATCGGAAGGAGGCTCGTCTTCTGCCTTGAGTTCCAAATCTGTAACACGGAATATATACATAGTATTTTGTTCAATTATTAGGTAAAAAAATAACCTGTTTGTATTACTTTGGCCTCCTCTGCTGAGAGGTCTCCTTCTTTCAATACAACAATTGTCGGCTGTTCGTCTTCTCCATCACTTAGATCCTCTTTATCTAACTCATCAAACTATAATAATTAAAAATAGAAACGAATTGTAATAGCATGAAGGAATCCATAAGTTGAGATATTACTTTATTCTGAAGAGTGGATTGAGGTCCTTTATAGCCCACTTGATCCTTAAGCTTCTTCAAGAAGGAAGGTTCTTGGGGTCGAACATAGGAAATTTTGGAACGTGAGCCTCCCGCAGTTCCACCACCAGTTTTGGGCATAGTTTTAATATGTATATTAATAATATTTAATATTCGGTGAACTCATTGAAGTTCAATTTGATTCTGAGTTCAATGTTGAGAGAAGTGTTACAGTGATTGTTTTTGTTATGAAAACAGTAAGAGAAATCTCAAATAAGGGATATATAAAATTTTATTTGTACAAGGTGAATCAGATATTTATCGTATCACTCAACCTTTCTTTCATAATAAAAACAAAACAATGATAAGATTGGACTGAAATTGTATCGCAACCTTTCTACCTATGTATGGAGCTATGTAGGAAATTCCTATTTGCTAAATACATACTTAATAGTTGACTATGCTTCTCCGGACATGAATTTCTAGTTGATACATCCTTGGTCAGGAAAATGAAATTATAGCATAGTTCAGATGCATTATCTTTAAATTCAAAATTATGCTCTTTAATATTGCAATTACTTCCTTTGTAATTTTAGCAATGAATGTTATTTATAAATTATATAAGTCCACAGGTGGTTGAAAGATGATGCCATCCGGCATCCCATAAAAATACCCTAATCTGGTGAGCTAGCTCTCATCAGTCATTACTACCTTCAAGGCCAATACAGGCATCAACTAGCGCCTTAAGATTGTAGTTAAAAAATCAAAGACAAGAAGCTCTGGACTATGCAATGTTTATGGAAGAGACCGTTCTGTCGGTACAACATCTCTAAGCCAAACTCTCTTGAGAATTATTCTCCACAGGGTTCTTGTTGCTCAAAACTCCAAAAGTTTCACTTGTCAAATTCATACATATTCAGATACGAAAGGTATATAGACATTGCAGCTTGCCTGGAGGTGAGAGAAAACATTTCCTTCAGTGTCCTTATTTTCTCAGGATTTTCTATAACAACATCGAACTAAATAAGAACTTAGTATCACACTGCATAAATTGAAAAACAGTAAAATTAACTCCTGTCAAACATAAAATCAGGGCAGTGAAATTCATTCGCTTATAGTTTTCTATAATTTATATGTTAAAATTATTTATTTATTTTTTTTAACCAAGCCCAAAATACACACGATTCTCATCACTGCTTGATAGAGTTACTTATTATGAAATTATTTAATTGAAAAGTAATTTTAACTCAATTTTATTATAAAAACTTTTTTCTTGATAAAAACTTATCAATAGTTATCTCATCAATTTTTGGATCATTTAGTACTTAAAATCAAAATTTTGAAGCATAAGTGTAGAGGAGTTGATTTTTTTTTTGGGAGGGGGGGATATTCATTTTGCATGAATATTTTTATTTTTTTTAAACATTTTCTTGACTCTTTTTATAGAAAAGACATTCCTTGATATTTTTTTTCGACAAAAAACTTCTTGATTTTTCTTCATTTCAAAAAACCATTCCTTTATCAAAAATAAATCATTTGTCCGAATATACTAAGCTACTTGTCGAATATAAAGTGAATATTAATTATTATATATTTCAAATCGTCTTTTACGCCTATACTTTGGTTATCTAATTATCCCCCCCCTCCCCGAAAATATATTTTTTTCAAAAATACTGGATATAAATGTTGAATTTTGATTTTGACTTATATAGATAATTTTTAGATTTTTATTGATTAATAAGGATCAAACTTCTTAATTCTTCATTTTTCACCAAAGAAAACGTTTTTGGACTATGTTTAGACCGATTTAAAAGAAATTGTTTATAATATCAGATGCATTTTTAAATTGTGAACAGGGAAGAATTTTAATGGTTATAATTGGATACGGTAGTATATGGATGGATTTTTTCAGAATGTTATAACAGTATTTGTTAAATAACATATCGTGTATTTTTAAATTTTTAGATATTTATAGCCTATGTAAGATTTTTTTTTAATATAATGAAATGGATATCCTTCCCTTTAATTGAAGGATTTTTTGTCTTGGACTTGGATAAATTATCGCCTTGAAATGAGAAAAAGAGTAATTTAAGAAGAAAAAAAATCTTTCAGACGCCCCTGATAATATATGAGACCAAAAAGACCGAAAAATTGGCCTAGAAAATTCACCAAATGGGAAATAATTGCTACTGGATCGAGTCTTATCACATGTCTATTTAATAAAGCATACTCCCACAAGTATTAAACGAAAATATTTATTGGAAAACAAACATTTCATAATATAAAATTTTCACAATAGTATACAATTTTACGAAATAAATTATATAATGATTTAACAAAACCTTAATATCACTTTACAAATTATACTTTGGTTGAAATTGAGACCTTGAAAAATATAACGAGCATAATTTAACAATTTTTTTAACAATGGCGGGCCCCGAAAAGTAATGGCTAACAACAACTGTTCCATGAATTGGAATATCCAACTCAAGGACGGTCCATTATTGAGTTTTAGGGGTATGAGTCATGATGACCAAAACTATGAATGTTACTTTATTACTGGTTTCAAGAAATCGAACACAGGTTTCTTTTTTGGTATTACTACGAGGTCCAACTGTTGAGCAATAAAGTCTATTCTTTTTTTAATATGATTATCCTCACATTCAACGGTATTTAGAATTTGTATACACTTTTCAAGCTTTGATTTTGCCACAATGGCATCTCTCTCTTCGAGAGATTTGACAAAAGCTAATAAGTTTTCAATCTGACAAACAGATTCAATTTTCTCAGACTTACATATATGTTTAACTTTGTCTTGAGTGATGATTGTGTTCTGGTGATATAATTTAAAAGTTAAATTGTCAAATATTTTAAGAGATTGAGTAATTTGTGGAATTGTTTCATCATCAATGAAGCAAAAAAGCAGACTGTCTTCCTTTATTATTAGATGGGCACCAGGGGGCAAAGAACTGATATTTATAGTGTTTTCTATATCTAATAGAGATGAGAATGCCTCTTCTTTAAAATAAAAAACTTCTGTTTTTACTAAAGGCATCTTTCCATTTTGTAATCTGTAAAAAAAATAATGGAAACAATATTAGCAGGGTTTAAAAAAGACTATGGTAATTTACTTCATTATTCTAAACAAATTAATGAGGAAGATTTTTGAGTTATACCATTAACTCAACAAATAAATCCTGCGTACTATATATTTACCTAATATCTGAACTAGAACTAGTTCTTATACTTTTAGGAGTGGATTTATTCATAATTCGTATGCTAGGAGATTCTTCAAAAATAGATGGAACTGCATCGTTTTTTAAGAGACGGCGAGTGAGATTCATTGGTATTTTTCTATGAGGGTTTGAGTCTGTTCGTTCTACTTTATAGTCAGTTGGTTCGAAATGCTTGCTACAGACTCTTGAATTTATATTCGGTTGGTGATCTTTTCTAGAAAAATAGTCCATATCAGTAAATATTAATTAGTCTTTTGGTCTATATATAATGTATTTCGGTTAAAAAAATTATACATTTAATAAATTCGTTTCATAATTTATAGGTTTATAATTTGATACCAAATATTATTGAAATACAAAATAGTCATCACACTTAACACTATATAGAACGACGATGGAATCATTGTTACAAATAGTATGAAAATTATTCGTTATTTAAGGAAGGAGTACGTTATTTATACGTACTCCTTGACTTAAGTTAGCCTAATACGTGAAATATATTCAAACCTCTTTGACTTTCCCCTAGCAGCAGCCTTCACCACCTTTGATACAGTAGACCGATGTAGAGAGTTCTTTTTTGCAAATTCGGCCATGGACATGGTCGGGTTGGCCTCTAAAGCGTGTTTAGCAGCTTCTGGGGTTAGCTTGACTGGCCTACCGCTTCGAGGACGATCCTTGAGGCTGGATCCATCTTCCAGGCGCTTGCGCACGCGGTAGATGGTGTGCCGACTGACCCCGAGCTGCTTGACGATGTCAGAGGCGTCAAAACCGGCGTGGATCAAAGATGCAATCTCCAACCTTTTTGTTTCCATCTTTTACTTTGCCCAGAAGTGAGATATATTTGTTTACAATACAATATCACGTTTGAAAGATAACAACAGTCTTTAATCAATGTGCGCAACTTTATGATTGAAACTCTCTACACCTCTCAAAAAACTGTTAAAGAGGTGGTGCAAGACTTATTTTATATTTTTGATACCATTTTGACTTTGTCGTAAAATATGCAAATCTAATGTTCAAACCCTTGTCTTCCATAAAAAATAGTATTTTATTAACACTACGTCTAGACGAAGTTTCGGAGACATAGTCTTTTGAATTATCCCAAAACAGTTCATGTTACCTTTAAAGACGGTGGAATCATTTAAGTAGACATATATTTTTATTTGATCAAACAATTACTAGACACATTTAAAGATGGGATGTGTGTTTAAAAAAACAACAACTAAGAATAGCGATTAAAAAAAGAAAAATGGTTGATGGGTGTGCTCTTTCTTCTTTTTTGTTCATTATTTAATAGGTCGTCGTTGTGTTAACATCTCACTCTAAAAGAATAATTCATGCCTATCTTTGGTGTAAATTGATTTAAAAAGGCATAATAAAAAAATATATATAAGAACTTAAATATAATTATTAATTTTCCCTGTACTAATGCTATTTTTAATATAGAAGGTAATAATATACATTATCACCCCCCCCCAAAAGGCAGCTGATATTAACAATATTCTTAATTCAGTAATACCATGTCTCGCTCCCGCCTTGTCCTCGCACTCTAAGATAAATCCCATCTCTAGGTTACAAATTATCGGAATTCAATATTTTAATGTTTTGTACCATGCTAATATTTGTATTATAAAAATATATATATTATATTTATTCGGTCCAGTCCAGTCTTAGGACCGGTCTTATCAGTCCTTAGGACTGTCGGTCCTTGGAACTTTTTAATAAAAATATAGATTGTTTATTAAGCCAAATAAGATATATGAAATATGTATTAAGATTATTACAGATATCTTGCAAAAAATATTATATTTTTTCATTATAATACGAACATATTATATAATTACATAGTTATATAATTAATACTATTATAAAAAAAAATAAAGAGCACCCTGTTTGACGTCACGAGGGATCAATTTTACCTTCTTTATAAATCGACAAGTGGGTCCTGAGTTGGGCGAGTTAATGTAACTTAACTTAACTTAGATAAGTACATTAGTTAAGTTAATTAACTTTTAACTTAACTAGTTGATTATCTAAACAGCATTATTTTAACTATAAATTTACTAATTAATTTTTTATTTATCAAAATTAACTTTTAACTGAACTAGTAATTTTTTTAAACTGCATTATCTTAAATTTAACTTTCGCACACGTCGTTGAACGTGTTTCATTCCACATTAGCCTCCTTTGGTGGTTATTATACGAGCAAGATTCCTCGCATTGCTTTTTTGCTTCTAAATAGAAGTTGATGAATTTGAATCTCTATATATTTTTTTAGCGTTCAATTGGAAGTGGAGAAAATCCCTGCCAGCCAGACCGACAGAATAATCTTTATTATGTAGCCTTGATAAATTTCTCAATTGACTTGAACTTAAATAGTTACTATATAACATTGAAATTAACATTAACTTAACCAAATTTCGGTAAGTTAATTTAACTTAAATGACTCTAAAGTTAATAAACTTAACTAGTTAAAAAGATAAGTTAATTTGCTTATCATTGAGTAAGACTGGATGAGATAGGACTGGACCGCGGTCCTCGATCTTAAATAAGGACCGACATAATACTAGTATTATAAATATGTTGTGTACAAGTTGTAACTTGTAATTCTAAAGCACATTATAAAGTCCAAATGCCCACAGTTATATTATTCATAAATACAAAATAACCATGTAATTTTTATAGATCAAAATGAAATGATAGTATCAATTTATGGTTTGTAATGAGGGTGCCAGGTAATTTTTTTGTCTTACATCATTTCGTCTTAAAGCAATTTTGCCTGAAGGATATTGAGCCTTAATATTTAAATAAATGAGGTTTATATATACGTCGATACTGTATATTTTTGGTTGAAATGGATGTTTCCTTTGAATTTTCTCAATTAACAAATGTTAAATAATATAAAATGTTTTGTTTTCTGTTAGAATAATGATGGAATTAACTCTTGTCTCATATTATGCTTGGTCGTCAATCCATGAGTCTTTTCTAGTATGAATGATCCATATTGTATTATGACATTACTAATGTAGAAGTAATTTGCAATTCATCGTTTCGAATCGTTGTAGTGTTTATTTATTATTGCTTTTCTTAATATATCAATTTTATTACCTACTGTGTCTCTGATTCGAATTCATTACATAGTGAGATTTTGTTGGTCTATGCAATGAAATTTTGAGGGATGATTCCATTGTTTTTCGAAAAGAAAACAACTATTTAATGTGCTTTATAGAAATACACATAACATATTTTGATTAAAACATTCCAAAGGAACATCAATTTTAACAAAAAATTACAAAAATGACCTATAAATCTCATTTGTTTGTATATTAAGGCCAAATATCCTTGAGGGAAAATTACCTAGCCCCGGTAATCAGAATGCCCAATGATATAAATTTCAACTTTTACAATGTGTTTATACAAGTTGTAACTAGTAAAGACATCGCAACTTTTACAGAAGAACTAAATCGATCAGAATTGACTTTCGTATCATTTTTATTATGGCCAGTACAGTTTAGAAAATTTAGTCGGATCATTTTTTTAACGGCCAGCAGTCCGCTAAGGGAAGTACAGACATACCACCGTCGTTCTAGTGTTAACAAGTATTATAATTAAAATAATACTTTGCTATAGCCTTGATCCAATTATCAAGAAGGTGTTGATTTTTGAGCCTATGAAAAAAACTTCATTTCTATCGGTGTTGGAAACACTTTGGAACCCAACACGTAGCAGGCATTGTAACACGTCTTTTCCAATCAAATCTGAAAAGAATATATTATAAAAATCCATAGCTATTCACATAAAATATCAAATAATACATTTTTTGGAAAAAAAAATATCTGAAATTTACCACTATTCACAAAAAAAAAATCGATTTTTTTTCAAAATCCACAGCTGCTCACTAAAAATTAAAATTTTCAGAAAAAAAAATCAAATATTAAATTTCTTCGAAAAAAAGTTCAAAAATTAGATTTCAAATTATATTAAAAAGTGTTTTCATTGGTTCTGTATCTTGTTCTGAACTCGATATATTTCCATTTATACCCTGAAAAATTATGAGAACGTCACTATTCTTTGGACACCTTATAACTTATTCATAATACATAGTGATGAGAAATATCAATGTACACCCCCATAAAAAATAGGACCACTCAATAAAATACAAAATCGAACCAAAATCCTTGGATATGCATATTTTTTAAATAGGTATTTTTAAATAAAACATGGAATATTTTTCTATAATATAAGTTATGATAATTCTTATTACTCCGAATGATGGATAAGTCATAAGCGTTGAAATAACTACCGTTTATCAAGTATCACAGTAAATAAAGTTTCAAATATGTATTTTGAATTATATTTAAATTTCATCCCTTCCGTTAGCAGCAGCACCATGCCCTCAATTTGAGATTGAACTCTTGAAACTTAAATCATAATGATGGTTTGTTATTTTAAATAGATTTTTTAACACAAAGCTTAGGGGAAATTAGAGTGTTATCTTGGGATCCAGGAATAATCCCGAGAAATCATAACTATCTGAATAAAATGATATTTTTCATTTTTGATAGCATTAATAGAATGTAGATAGTTTACGATAAATCAAAAGTAACTGAATCAAGTACTTTAAATAGGTTCCTACGACTTACAAGTATATTGAGCGTAGAATTTCGTTGACACCAAAATGACTGTTATTTGTTGGATAAGCACAGAGTTATTGCACTTTTTCTAAAAGCCGAAAATTGAAATTTTATTTCACAGTTTTCAAAAAATGACGTCACATGTTCTTTTTGAATTTGATGTATATATCATTTATCAATTATCATTCATAATCATAACATTGGTTTATATGCGTTATTGCGTTACCTCACTAACACAAAAATCCACATAGTATTTTGTTCTCAGCTGTAGATTCCCTCATCTTGCTTGATACGCGATACGCTTCAATGCGTTGTTGAAGTGTGTATCGTTCCATTTTTATTAATGGAGTAGGTAGTACCTGTCAGATGTAAACAAATTAGAGCTTCAAAAGTGACATCTACCGAAATAGTGGGCTATTCAAAATTACACCTCTTATTGGAAAACCCTATAAATATTATATAATATTTAGAAATATATTCTAATGAGTTTAACATTTTATAATCAATATTGATTATTGATCTAAAAACTCAACTAAAAACTGTTCATTGAATATACAGGGTCGTTCAGGGAAATATGGAACATCTTTAATTTTATCTAGAACAATAAGGAAACCGTTGAACTTGGTTATTTCAACTTTAAAGTGAGAGATTGAGCCTTAGCTTTAAGTTAGTTGCAAAACTTTCAATTCAAAAGAAGTATTTACGATGTAGGAGACCCAAAGGAACATGATCATCGAATTTGCATGTGCGGGATACAGCTCAGCGTACATCAAGAAAAGGAAAACCCACTTCCAGATTCCTCGTAGGTCTGAAACGGTCCTTTAAGATATCTCCTGTCATTCCAATTAACCCTCTTTCCAAAAAGCGCCAAGTAATCCATGCAACAGTCTCCAGGGCCATAAACACTGACCTGGGGATGAAGTCACACCACCTCTACGAAAGACATATCCTTATAGAGAAATTGAAGGCCACCTGTGCTACCCACAAACGAAAATTACTGAACGATTTGAAGTCCCATGGTAACCGAATCAGCTTTTATTCGGATGATAAATAATGGACTGTCGAGAGATCCCACAACATTCAGAACGACAGATGGTTGTCCACAGAGAGAGCTAGTGTCCCTCACGTCTTTAAAACCAAGTTTTTGGCCAGCATCATGATCTTTGAGGGCATTGCGAGCAACGGCAGTGTCATACCGGTATCCTCTTTGAGCAAAAGGAGAGGGTGGGTGTCGGCAGGTACTGGGAACTCCTGCCTGACCAATGGTGTCGAGTTTCTGTTTCAACAAGACTCAGCCCCCTCTCACAAGGCCCGCAAGACACTAAAAATGTTTAAAGAAGAGAAGGCGTCATTTTCACACCCCCACACCTGGCCCTCTAACTCCCCCTATATGAATCCTATGGATTACTTCTTTTAGGTGGAGTTAGAGAGGAAGGTCTCTGCCAATTCACACAACAGCATCGACTCATTGAAGTCCCTTATCAAGTACTGGAACAAAGTCTACCCTGCAGACGTGGTCAAGACCTGCAAATCCTTTAGGCATCGTATCGAGCGAATGATTTTTTTTTTTTGTATTATTAGAAATTTTAAATACAATTTCAAACCTCTACTTGCTTCCCTCATTGATCAGGATGCAATTAAAGGTAGTCTGGATTTAATTGAACGACCTTGTAAAATTTTTATACATATACTAAGTGTCAAGAATTGCAATTATAACTATGTTACATAATCGAAGACAAAGAAGAACAATTAATAACTAATAATCAACGATTACATCCTTCAAGTAAACTTATACATATGCATACTAAACGTGAACTGGATTAATACAATTCATTAATCAAAGCTGTCTGCTATTTCTGACTATATAAAATACCCTTACTACTCAGTTAAAAATTACTTAATCCTTTAACTATCCCCTTAAGTATGTTCATCATAAGAAAAGATTTATTGAATTACTTCCAGGGACCGACGCACTTGGTGGAATTAAACTAAATTTCATTATTAAATACTAATACTTAAAGGAGAATAATTATGAAAACAGATTGAATCACCAAAGGAACACTTAATTACTTAAATCCTTTTTAATGAAGTTTTTAAAATTATAAATAGTATTAAAATTATTCATTTTTAAGATATCAAGATTTCCCACAAATTTCCCCGACGGTAAAAAACAAAGGGATCCCGGGAGACAATCACAAATCTATACTGCTAAGTTGCAGATATGGGGAACGATCAGAGCCTTACAATAATCATATATTTAATTAATAGCACGTATATTATTAATTATAAAGTATCTTTCATTAACTGAGGCCTGAATACATTTGTCAATTGATAATTTAATTATTATTTTTAATAGTACTGTCTATAGTTAAGCTATTGTTAGTCAGATACGTGAAATATGTGTACATAAAATAAACGATAGTTACAATTAATTTCCTAATTTTGTCATCAAGTAATTCTGTTCACTAAATTTTCAACATGACTGCATGAATGATTAAATAATTAAAACAATTTGAATTTCCTACTGAGAGTGGGAGTTGGCTAACAATATTTTTTCTCCTCCCACAAGTAGGCCGCCAATTTTAAAAGTAAATAAACGTTCCGACCCTGTCAATGATTACTACAAATATCTGGAGGTACATCCAATCTACTGCTCGCAACGTTATCGGTGGGTTTAATAACATTTTATGCAAAAAATAAAGTAGTAGGTTATAGACGTTATAGTCAATATGTACAATTTATTTTATTTTTCAAAACATAAATAATTACCTTTCCTTTATTTTTTATCACGTGACGTAATGTGCATCTCTACCTTATAATCAAAATTTTTAATCTAAAATAAAAACATTTTTCAATTAAAATAGATAATTAGACTTTTTACTAAGTTTTAGTAGGTTATATTATACGATGAATTGAAGAATCGATTTTGAAAGAGAATATACATGATGTTATACTTAATATATTAGAAGAAATTTTCGGCTAACTCCTTAAATACGGTGAAATAAACTCATGAATATAAACATCAAATACTTAAATATATTTATTATGTCTAATCTTAAATATACGTATGTGATATTTTAACAATGAAAATCAAACAGAACCATCCCAAATCTTATCAAATTAATATCTACAGCCTATATTTGTATACACTTTATTTTTTCATTAAAATGTTATTAAACCCACCAATGAGGTTGAGTAGTAGATTTGGTGCGACTCCAGATATTTATAAAATTATACCCCAGTATTATGTCATCAAAAAAGAGCATTTTCACTGACGTCATAGATTGCATCATAATTGAAAGAGACAATTTTTCAAAATATCAGGGTTAAACTCCATCAAATGGCATTATAAATCAAATAACTTTTTAACACTTGCATTGAATACTGTTTGAGGCCAATGTTGAAATCGTTATAACATAAGATATTTGATAAACAGAACAGAGGGATAACATTTTAATAGACAGTAAATATATGTCTTTTTACTACTTGGTCTCATTTTCATATCCAATAGTTCACTAATTTACTTAATAATTATAAAAAATAGGGTTTCATTGTTAAAAAACTTGGTTGTTTGGGTCCCTAAAATGTCCAACGTTACGTGAAAACGTTTTATAAGAAGCTGGTGCAATTTTATTTTTTACAACATGTGCGATGTCAATTGGTGCCCCAAAGCGCCAACTCAGAAGAAATGAGAGAGCTGCTTTAAAAAATAACAAGACGATCCTTATAGAAAAAAACACACTGAGTAGTTTGTTGTCAGTTCTCTGTATTTTCTACTTATTTTGCTCTTTATTGGTGTTCTGAACGTCAAATGCTTCGACTCAAATTAGTTTTATGCATTTTCCTATGTTGAATAGTTCCAAAAGTGGGGAAATATTGGCTAATTACCAAGTGAGGTTGGACTTATGAACTTTCCCCTGCGTTTGTGAAGGAGGAAAGGTTGCGAGATACAATAAATCAAGTGGAGCTGTTGGAAGAGGGACAAGCTAGAAATGATAGCTGCAATGTATGACATGGGTTGCCCAAACCATTTCATATCACATGATTATATCAAGAGGTGTGCTACACTTGCTTGAATCGGAATAAAAAATTTAAATTATTATATAAAAGCTAAAAGTTTGATAACTTTGATGACTTCCCGTAAGTCTTGCTCCTATGGGTAAAGAAAGAAAGTGAGACGGAGTTTGATATGACTCTATCACTAATCAGTATTCTTGCTTTTAGCAGTATTTTAATTTAATTGTTTTTCAATTGCGACATTTGCGAGATAGAATGGCCCTAAGTGTGCGACTTCTACGGAGTTCCCCTCTACTTTGTCGAGCTCTTCCGATCCGATCCTACTCTACTCCGGTGGAGGAACCCCAGACAACAAAAAACCGTAAATCCAGCAAATATCCGAGAATCTACACAAGGACAGGAGATAAAGGCACGTCCTCTCTTTATACGGGAGAACGGAGAGAGAAATCAGATGTGGTCTTTGAAGCTCTAGGCACAACAGATGAACTCTCATCCCACATTGGACTTGCTTATGCATACGCGGCTGAAAATGGACACCCCTATCTTGGTACGTACATCCTTTTCTTTCCATTCATTTTACTTTTTATCCCTAACCAAGACAAATTGATGATATTCAATCTCTTACAGATAATTTAGAGCGCATTCAGTGCCTTCTTCAGGATATTGGATCAACTATAGCAACACCCAAGTCTTCCGCTCGGGATACGCATTTAAAAAAGACTGAATTTAATCCTGAGCATACTCAAGAATTGGAAGAGTGGATTGATGAATATTCTAAGAACTTGCCTCCATTAAAAAATTTCATTCTTCCTGGAGGTGGGAAAACAAGTGCTTCCCTACATATTGCACGCTCTGTTTGTCGTCGCTCGGAACGTCGTGTGACTCCTCTAGTGTTGGAGGGCCAAATGGAAGGAGAAGCTCTCAAATATCTCAATCGACTTTCCGATTTCTTATTTACCATAGCTAGATTTGCAGCACGACTTGATAAAATGCAAGAAACTATTTATACGCAACCCGGAGATGAAACTAAATACGAGTCAGGGTCAGACGGCGTTTGGAAAATCAAAAAGAAGTCGAAAAATAAAGATGTGTAGTTAAGATCTTTGATGTAAAGGGCATACGATTCTTCTGCTTCCAGTGATTTTTATTGTACAATTGTGCGGCAGATTTGTATTCCTCTACAAATTATCCAATAATAATATGTTATGAATGAAATGGTATGCTTCATACAATGAAGTTGAACAAAGCTGAATGTATCAATACCAACACACAAATTATTAATTCATATTTACTCAATTACTGTATTAATATATCGTAAATCAATTGTCAAATAATATTAATATTCAAAATTTATTTTAAAGTAAGATGTTTTATTTCGTTTAAATTCAAATGGATGTATGTCAATTCCTTTGGAATTACGTTATTATTAAACTTTTACAAGGTCATGTCATGATCAGGACTATTCGAAGGACTTGGACTCGAACTACCCGAGCTCAAACCTTGAGAAGCCTCATTCATGCCTAATGTGTCTCCAGGAGCGGACTGTTTCTTGTGCTTGGAAGCGGATCCTGACTTGTGTTCATGTTTATGCTTCTTATGCTTGTGTTTGTGACGTTTCTTGTCTTTTTTCTTTTTCTTCTCTTTGTGAGGTTTGTGAGAAGGTTCTCCGTTACTGTCGTCAGCTATAGGAGTAGTGGGTAATGAGGAGGGATCATCCAGGTTGAAATATTCAGGGATATCTGCGGTTGCAAGCAAAGGCCTACCAGTATCCTATAAACAAATTATGATATATATTTAATAAAGCTTCAATTGATTAATAATAATCAATTTAATTAGATGTATTTACAACAGGTTTTTCGTCCTCTTTCTTTATGTGTATAGGGGACATTGATCCTAGTTGGTCGTACTTCCTTTTTTCTGCTCTTGGTATCGTGAAACTTTTTTTTATCCGCCTTGCTAGTTTTGTCTTCTTGAACTCTTTGGGGTGCTAGAATTGCTTGTAATTCAGGCAATGGCATACATACTGGCTTTTTTCTTCCATAAAGTTTGAAATATATGTCAACAATATCACAGCGTAGTCTACTATCATACCAAAACTTTGTACTAAAAATAACATACGATCAAGGTACGAATCAAAATGACATAAAAAAAAAAAATTAGCAACACTTACTTCATGAGACTCCAGAGTCTTTCCACAAGTTGATAACGATCATTTTTATGGTTCTTAGCTCTTTCAAAGAAGGGATTATCCACGATAAGTCGACATAACTTGTGTCTAATAAACGGTACAGGATCATTTTCAATAATCTTCAGTAAATGATCAATGTCATCACTCTTCCCCTCAAGACTCGTAAAATCCACTAAACATTCAAGGGCACATATCCGTATATCAATAAATTGGCCATAAGTGGCATAGTCTCTAAATAGTGAAGGATTTGGTGGCAAATGCCCTGTTTTCTGTAACTTTCTTATCGCTCTAAGGCAAGATACCGTGACAGTATACTTGTAACAGGGAAGCAATTTTTCCAAATTAAGAAATCTAGTTATTTCCTCAAGAATAAGTTTAGTATCAGGAGATAAAGATTCAGCAGTAATGGCGCTTTCATTTTCAATGACAGATACTACAGGTGTAACAGTATGCCCGAGGGCCTCGACCTATTAATAAAAAAATAATCATAATAAGGAGACACTATTGGTATTATATCAATGCATACCAATGCAGCGCGGTAGTAGTTATCTGCATGAGAGTTCTTTGAATTATCATTATACTTGAACAAATCCAAAAGGAATTTCAAAACTTCAGGAGGACATATTCTATGAGCATTTCTAAGTTTAGCCATAGCAACGGGGATTTCTTTTTGAAGAAAGTAACTTTGAAGATTAGAGAAGTCATTTTGCTTTATAATGTGACCAGCTGCAAAAGAGCCATAAAGCTTTTTAAACATGAGAAGCATGGGTGGAGGACCTTCCCAACTAGATGCCATAGCATTTGCTACTTTTGCTAAACAATGAGTTGATTGACATCGTACTTTATAAAAACATTGCTCGTCCTCAATTATATCTCTCAACGCTTTACTCGTATTATTGGAGGGGAAATTTTCCAAAGAAATTACTGCTTCACTTTGGGCAGTTACGTCACGTTCATGTCGAAGCTGATATTGCCATTGGAAATCTGGCTGACGAATATCCAATGAACGAATAAGTTGCATATCTGGATCAACACGAATCCATAGAATAGGAGAATCACTAAAAATATATGGAATGAAAAAAAAATATGTATAATAAAAAAAAATCAAATATTATAACATACTCCATTGCTGAGAGATCCATGTCGACTTCCTCATTATTTTGTAGAGGAATTTTTTTCTTTTTATTTCGACGCGATTTAGAATGGCAAGTTATATCATGTTTGGAGTGAATATTTTCTACAGCTAGAGTATAACTAAACCAACCGTCCAACTCTTGTACAGCAACTGTAACCTGACCAACATATCTACGTATTCCTCTATGTCCTTGATGGGCAGCATCTTGATTTATCTGCATCTCAATTGTATTCCTTTTACGATTAAAAACGAACTCCATATGAAATCTGGCATGCCCTCCGGTACGCACCCATTGGTCCATGAATACTCCCATGTCCTTACCCGTCACAGTGAAAATGGAGCGTGTAAAAACTAGAGTATTAATGATCTATAAAGTATAAAATATATTAGACAATATAACTAAATATTTTAATATGTTACCATATTACTCCACGAGGAAACATTTTGCTTGGATTGGGCAACAGCATTAGAGGCTAATGAAAGTTGTTTGTTCAGAACTTGAATAAGCTGCATATCACCTATACGGTTAGCCAACATTCTAACAACTAGATGAGCTTTTAAAGCGTACATTTCCATATATTCTGGAGAACATGTATTGACATTTGTCGTCTGAAATACAAATTGGTTTTCTTCTTTAGTTGGTTCCCTCTGCTGTTCACCTCGAACAGGAGGTGGTGCAGGAGGTTGACTGCTGTCCAGGATTATACCTCCATACTTTTCTTCATAGTTGACTACTTTGTCCATCTGAGTATGAATCATATTTCGGTATTCGTTATTTCCAAACGTTTTTCGAATATAAAGCCCCATTAAATACTTAGAAATGCCTTTATTGAGCCAAATATCCGACCATCTCTCAGTTGTTATAAAACAACCAAAGAACTGAGCAGCAACTGCTTCTGCTCCGATTCTTCGAGTAAGATATGTTTGGTCAATGATGGCCGTAGAATGTAAAAGTGTCGTACTCATAATAGACATAGTACTGTAGGCAGCTACTTCCGAATATGCCTCATCAACAAAAACTTGCTTATAGCAGGAATAGGGAAATGTTGTCAAAAGGGTTGTTTCGTAGTACTCAATACTCTCATGAAGATTTTTGACTGTTGCCTTCAAAACAGGAAGGAGATGAGGAAGGCAAAAGTGAGTTACTTCATTCATATTTGGATCCACCCAAATTTCAAAAGGTCCAACCGCCAATGCGATATTTGGAGCTGTAAATGTTAGAATGATAAAGTTAAAAATGTGCGCCCCTCATCACTTGATATAGTAGTGCGTTTCTTACCAGCTGTAGGTACATTAAGGGAATAATGAAAAGTCTTCCTTTTAAAATCCGGAGTGTAAACTGTCTCTGTCAAATCCCCTGATGCAACGGCAATCATGTTTTCATCCACTGTAAATTCCAACTTCCATGTACACAGCTCAGACAATGTATCAATGCAGGGAAACCAGAGACGGGAGGCACTCTCCTCATACGAACAAGTAAATAAATGTGCATAGGACATTTCATCCTTGGGAACTACAAAATGAACTCCGCCCTGCGGCTCTTCAAGAGAGAACTCAATCCCAACTTTGAGTAGCTTTTCCGAGGAGACGAATCCTCTTTGATAGGCCTCACTCGGGATTCGGATATTCAACTCCCCGCCATTCAAATCCGGATCCACTAAATTACAACTCGACAAATGAGCTTCGCTGAAAGACTCCAAGTTTTTCTGTGGAGTGTCTCCTTCAAAGACCTCCAAAATGGGGTCACAATACTGAAAAGGCGCCTCCAATTCATTGTTTAAGCAAACGCGGTACACACGACATTGCTAATGAGGGGGAAATACAATATTAATTAATCATTAACATATGTCCATTTACTTTGGCATTCAGACGAATATGCTTGAGATTCTCTTTGCTTGGCTTTAAGGTGAGTTCCACATAGCCGATTATGGATTTCGTGGAAAAGTTGATTCCTGTCAAGGATATCAACTGATGGATCAGCTTGTAGTGCCGAATAGAGTTAGAAGCTTTGGATTTCGCTGCGGAGCTCATTTTATTTCTTTCATTCCATCGTATCCAGTAGTTCCGGAGGAGGGAAAAAGTTTCGAGACTACACTACTAATAATTCTCTTCAAATTAAAAATTTATATTTTGGTTTTTACGTCAAAGAATAACAATAAATATGTCAATGAAGTCAAAAATACAAACATCAAATTCAATGGCACAGCTTAGCGACTATGACGTCAAATATTACGAATAACCACCAATGAGATTCCATTTCACAACTATGAGTTACATAAAACAGAGATCAATGAATTATATGAAATACTCTAAAATTATTTTTATACTCTCTTCAGAAGCATTAATAGGTTTCTCCTGTTCTTCTTCAGGGGCGTCCCCAGAGAGGAGGGGGGCTGGAGGGGATGTAGCCCTCTAATCAAGGATTTTTTTTTAAATTTCGTCAGAATGAAAAAATTTTAAGCGAAAATTGGAGTAAAAAATTTCTGTGAGGATTTATTTTCTATAAAAAAAAGGACTCAATGACAAATGATGCTTACAATTAGGAAGGTTCCATAGGCCAATGAGGCATAGTTCTTCATTGCCTGTATATTTTTATAAGTGTATTATATTTCAATTTAACCAAATTTTTATAATGACAACATTAACTATTACACAATATATTATATCCTAGCCAATTTCTGCAACTGTGCTTGAGCAAATCCATTTTCTATCAAACTATCATATTTCAAAAATCGTCAATCAGTAATAACCATCTACTCAGCACTTTTTTCAATCAAATTACATCAAAGTTCTTTAATATGTTTACTAAAATTTTGGTTTTTGAAACATGGAAAAAAAAGTGTTTGAAAAAATTATTCCACTGAGAATTTTATTTTTCAAAAGTTTGATTGAATTGAAGCTCTATATTATTTTCAGTTGTTAAAGTCAGTGTATATTGTTTATAATCAGGCTTGTAAGCGTTCCGTTCAGGGTTCCAATTATAACGTAGTACCAGGCTTGTACAGTATACAGACATACAATAGCGCATTCATTAAATGAAGCTATACATTTTTTTTAGTCATGAAAAAGTCGGATACTCAAAATGAAATTGAATGTAGAAAAAGTCAATGGGAATTATTAAAAAAAAAATCAGACTCAAGTTCAAAACACTTATAACTGACTAAAAATTACAATTGTTTTATTTTCACAGAAATAGAATAGCTATGTCAACTGTGATTCAATAATATCGATCTTCTCTTAATCCCATATCTAAATATAGATGAATTAAGTCATAATTAATTATTCAAATCTATTATATATAACTCATGAATAAATCTTAATAGTGCTGAGTCATAAAATTGCATATTTGTAGAATGTCAACCCAAAAGGAAGCTAGAATAATTTTTCTCAAATTATTTCTTAATTATAGTTTATTTCAATAAACAAATGGTTTTGATTAATCCTTTGGAGGTACCGCTAATTGTACTTAAATTAGGTATATATGATTCGTGTATTTTTCATAAAAAGAAATTTTTTTTTTCACTAAACCCTGACATGTAGGTGACATTGAAAAAATACATTGCAGCCAAGATTAATATAAATACCATTAACCTTGATTGCAACCAGTAAAATTAAACATATTATCTAACTCAAATATCCACTCAATGTGGAAATACTTTAAATCCATACGAAAAATTACAGCCAAAAATAAAAAACAAAGTGCGTGAGATTGTGTTTCTTTTAGTACAAGATAAATTAAATTATTACTGCGTAAAAGGTACATAAATAATAGTTATGTGCTTTTTAGAATGGTTAACTCTAAAATATACATGCATATTAATATCAGGGGTATCTGCTAGGGGGAAACTCTAGGTCCCTCCTCAATTTCAAAAATTGCTCCTGAATTTGCATTGTCGTGTTTCAAGGATACTTATCCCGTGGGCAACTATACCCATTCTGAAATTACTATCACCTATTGGAACGGAACGCTAAAATCTCATTTAAAGCATTCAGCTTTCATAAAAAAGAAAAAAAAATCCGTTCCGTTCAGCGTTCCGTTTATTGAACGCACGTTCTATGGAACGCTGTTCAATTTTGCTTTCCATTCACAATCCTGTAAAAATTATTTTGCACTTCAGTCAAAATATGTGCACGCCAAAAATAGAAATAATTCCATATTAATTAATCATTATTCATTTATTTCAGTGTTCCTTTCATAAAACGTCAGGATTTCATCATCGACCGGACAAGTGCATTAACTTATAGAGCGTTATCACGTGATGCCACAATTTTGATGTGTGTCATTTTGAGGCCTAAACAACCAAGTTTTATAACAATAAAAACCCTTTTTGATTAATATTAAGGAAAATAATGAACTATTGAGCGTAAAAATGGGACCAATAAATAAAAGGACTTGCACCTTACTGTCTATAAAAATTTAATCCCTCAATTACCTAGTTTTATTATATATTTGATCCTATATCCATTAAAAATATGTCATGACATCATTATACAATCATATTAGATAAGAAATAACTATTATAATGGAAAGAATAAGAGATTTTTATCGAACCATTCTCGTCCCTAATCGATCACAAAAAAAAAAGTACAAATTTAGCCCTATTTAGGGATTTTCAGTAGATATTACTTTGATTTAATTCAAGAATTATTGTTCATTTATTGGCATTAAGTGGTATGTAATCCAAGTGTTAAGTCTTTTCTTATTATTAAAGGAATTTGATGGAGATTTATTGGAAATCTTTTCATTTTAAGTAGTTAAAATATCAACATTGAGGCCCCAGGATGGCATCTCCTACAATTATGATGCAATTTATAACGCCAGTGAAAATGCTCTATGCAATAACTATTTATCTTGGGGCATTTATTTATTTTATAATATCCGAATAATAATTCGGATGTAAATAAATAAAGTTCTTTTAATTCCTTAATAAAACATTCATTACAAGTATTCTTAACTAATATTAAGATAGGAAAAATAGGCTTTAGTTGGTCAAAAAAGTAAGGAAAATAGAGAGTCTACATTTCATGATTAAAGTTTAATTACACCTAATGTATTTTCAGAGTTGTATAATTTATAATATTTATATAATATTTTCTAGTATTAATATTTGAAAAAAAAATGAGCTGAGCAGCCTACGAAGTGATGAAACGAGTATTCATTAGCATTCACGGGCTACAGGAAAGCTACTTCGCCACAAGATGTCGCTTTTGAGATACCAAAATTGTAAATGACTTTACTTTATAAAGTATTGAGAGTGGTGATGGGAATTCCGGCTCTTTTAGCTCCCAAACGGATATTTTAAGATTTTTTTGTTTTATGAGAGTTCTGCTGCAAAAATCCACCCCCCCACCCCCCAAAAAAATCCCTCCTTTTTTCGCTTCAAATTTCATCGTGACGAAAAAATTTTATAATAAAAAGGCAAAACATCCATCTTTTGGTATGAGTCGTCGTCTTCCGTCGTTCACTTCAAAGAGCCGTTATGTTCGCGAACGACACATCACTAATTGAGAGTATTATTTTAAAAATATATAAACCTAGTCAGTAGTCATTTCATCTGGATTTTCAGTATTGTTGAGTCTTTATAATAGACATAATTTACATAAAGTAGTATACAATAAAAGCGTTAAATCTTTTTTTATTCTGAAAGTCATTTGATGAAGTTTCATCAATGATTATTGGAAATTTGTCCATAATATGTAGTAAAAATAAAAACTTTGAGCCCCAAGATTGTGTCTCCTTACATCATCATCATCATTTGAACAGGAAGTTCAAATTTCACATTTCAATTTACCATTGATGAGCTACTTAGTTTTTTTATCTAATTATTCTACTTTTCTCGTCTCTAATAGATAAAAAAAAAGTATAAATCTAGGCATATTTATGGATGTTCAATATATATTTCGATAAAATTTATTACGTCAGTGCAAATGTTCAAATTCTATATATTTTTTTCTCTGCTATTATGACGTTCCCTACTGAACAAAAAAGTATTCTCGTAGCCAATCCTGTTATTTACGCCAATCGATCACGTGTTCATCGTTTCGCCAACATGAGTTACACGGCCTGTAGTGGCATGGCCGGTCGTTCTCTCTTTCTTTCTCATTCTTTTGCTAGTAACTGAATATTTTTTCTTTTGAATCTGGAACGTGTTGGGAGTTAAATAATTATTGAGTTATCGTCGTTATGAGTGTGGGCGATATAAAATCCGCGGATGAATTCCGTCAGATAATTAAGGAGGATCAAATCACTCTGGTTCACTTTTGGGTTCCATGGGCCAAAGAATGCCCAGTGATGAATGAGGCTCTGGAGGAGTTGGCCAAGGGTATGTATGTCAATGATGTCTGTGGCACTTGTTACTGATTTAATCTATTCTTTCAGTGGAGCAAGAAGCCGCTATCTACCGCTTACACGCGGAGGATGTGCTGGACATTCCCAGCGAGTATAAGGTGACTGCAGTTCCTACCTTCATCTTCTATTCCAAAGGACAAGTCCTCGAAAGAATCGACGGAGCTTATTCCATCAAAGTTGTCAATTCCTTAAAGCGCCTCTTGAATTCGTCCCCCCAAGACAAAATCTCACAGCGTTGCAAAGCTCTCATCAATTCAGAACCCGCTATTCTTTTTATGAAAGGACATCGGGATGAGCCCAAATGCAAATTCAGTCGTGCTGCCATTGCAATCCTCAATTCATATAATGCGGACTATGGCGTATTTGACATTCTCCTCGATGATCAAATCCGGGAAGGTTTGAAAGAATATTCCAATTGGCCCACTTATCCTCAACTCTACGTCAAAGGCGAACTTATTGGAGGTGTCGACATCATGAAGGAAATGCATGAGACAAAAGAGCTGGAAGAAATCCTCCCAAAAAAGAAGGATTTAAATGTCAGATTGAAAGAACTCATTAACCAATCCCCCATCGTTATTTTTATGAAAGGAAACCCAAGCACGCCAAAATGTGGGTTTAGCAAACAACTTATGGAAATGCTGAAGCCTTTAAATGTTACTTTTACTACCTTTGATATTTTGGAGGATGAAGAAGTTCGCCAAGGGCTTAAGACTTATTCCAATTGGCCTACATATCCTCAACTCTACGTTAATGGCGAGCTCATTGGAGGTCTCGACATCCTAAAGGAAATGAACGAGACAAAGGAACTGGAAGCAATCCTTCCAAAAAAGAATAATTTAAATGCGAGATTGAAAGAACTCATTAATCAATCCCCCATCGTTATTTTCATGAAAGGAAACCCGAACACGCCAAAATGTGGGTTTAGCAGACAACTCATGGAAATGTTGAAGCCTTTAAATCTTAAATTTACTACCTTCGATATTTTGGAGGATGAGGAAGTTCGTCAAGGTCTAAAGACTTATTCCAATTGGCCAACATATCCCCAGATTTATGTGAAAGGTGAGCTCATTGGAGGATTAGACATTATTAAAGAACTTCAAGAAACTTCTGAGCTGCTATCAACTTTGAGTATTGAATAAAGTTATAAACATATTGAATATGTTGAAAATGTAGAGTGTTATATGGACTCTGTTTATTTGATTTTTTTTTTTTTGAAATATATATCAACATCTATTCGTTTGTATTATTCAATATTTGTTTTTACTTTCGTATTATAATTGATTTTCAATTTATTACTTGACATACATCCAGGGTATGAGAGGGGATTGGAGGTAAGATAAATATGCGGGTTCTTTTCTTCTCTAAAATTTGAATTACTTTCTCCAACAACGAAAGTTGAACAGAGGTTATACTTTTGCTCCTGTCCGTTTGTTAGGCACAAGGGTTACGGCAAAAGTTGCGAATCAAATTTGGTAAGAACAATATATATGGTAACAGTAAGAGGTCATTAAAGAGATTAATTGAGAGGTCAAGGTCAGGATAATACATCTGAGGTGGGTTCAAACAGTAAAGTAACTTCATATTTCGCGGGCAAACTATATTTCGTATGCAAGTTTTTTTTTATGTTAATACATTTGAAAAGAACTCATATTTATTGTCTAAAGCTATATAGTATGTTTAGTTTGTATGTGAGACGAATAATGGTTCGAATTATTTGGTATGTTGGGTGATTTTTGTTATTGAAAAAAACATGGATCAAAGAATTTGTATGCAATTTTGTGTATAAAATTAAATTAAGTGCTCCAAATTACTTTAAATTTTGACAGGGGAGTGCGGTAAAACTGAGTAAAAAACCACAACATGTTTATAAGTGGTTCAAACTCTTCCTATATGTCAATGACCCGCCTCGCTTCCAACGCCCAAGCACGCTGGAAACATTGAAGCAGTGAAGAAAATTGTTTTTGAAAATAGTCGAATGATTATCACAGAAGTTGCTGAGAATATTGACATATCGCTTGGCTAGTCCCGTGAATTTTTTTCGAATGTTTTGGGCATGAGACGAGTGTCAGAGAAGTTTGTTCCGAAACTGCTTAGTTTTGACAAAAATAATCATCGCTGGTGACATGTCAATGATGATCCTGATTTGTTCAAAAGGATCATAACTGGTGACGGAACATGGGTAGATGGTTATGAAAAAAAACAAAAACTGAAGAGACCTAGAAAGGAAGTATAAACGAAAAATCGCTGAACACGCTAAACACTTCTAACCATTATGCCTCTCACAAACAAACTAAATATATTATATAGCTTAAAACAATAAATATGTTTTTTTTAATGTACTAACATAAAAAAAATCTAGCATATCAAATATACGTTTCCCGCGAAATTTGAACAGTTACCTTACTTTTTGAACACATCTCGTGATGCATTATCCACCATAACCTTGGAACAAATTGAGATCCATAACTCAATTTGATTTTTGGGGAAGGTTTTGCACACTACAGAGTGTACCTTCTAGTATTTCATATCCAATCATTCAATCATGAGAAACTGCAATTTAAAAGATAAAATACCTTCGTACTGTAAGGGTTTTGTTTGAAAAGGAATAATTAGGAGTGTATCAACTGCTGATGCATTGGAAACTAGCACGTCAAGTACTTTTAAAAAAAATATGTTGTTGACGTGTGTTTTTTGACCATTTACGTTAAGTTTCGGGGACTTGTTAAATGCAAATAATAATAATATTAGGTATTTCCAAATAAGTCGCACATAAAATATGTATAAAATATTATGTGATTGTCTACATAAACAATTATTTATTCATGCCATTAAATGTATATTATTTAAAACAATAATAAAATATATAAAACAAAGTTTGGACACTATTAAAAATTTAACAAATTAAAAAAAAGTTAAAACAATCAAAAATTAACTATACGGCGTTACCTCACTAACATACAAATAGACGGTGTATTTTGTTGTCAGCTGTCGATGTTTCTGCTTCTTTTCTCCTAATCCGTGTTCTGAACGTTGAATTATAATTAGCTACTGTGAAAAAGCGGTGAACAATTCCCAAACGATATTGAATAATAATAATTCCATAGTGAGTGAAGAATTGACTAATTATTACCAATTGATTTGGGCCATTTTTTAATGTTTCTTTTCGGATAAAAGGTTGCGTGATACAATAAAGGTAACGGCGTGAATAATACTTGAGAGAAAATAAGCCTAGAGTTCGTCATCCTGTATATCAACAAACGCCTCATTTTCTATGAAGACATCCTCAGCGGCTAAAGTATCTCGCATGTTGACGACATCAAACTTTTCGCTAAGTCTTTTAACAGAATACTGACGGCCCGTTAGCGAACTGAGACTTACATTCTGAAAATTATATCATTAGTTTGCGATCATCAAAAGGAAAATAGTTCAACCTATACTGTCTTAATTATTTTATTAAACCCTTTTATTATGCTTTAAAAAATTACATTGTTCATGTTTAGGTCATTTTGATCAGTACTGTATAAATTCACTCAAAATAGTAAAACAAACTAATCCTTTTTGAGCTCATTTTTGGTGGTCCATATGACAAAATATAAAATCAAAAGTGTCACAAGAAAAGTAAATATAAGCTCATCATCAATGCAAACTTTGATTTAGGCTTTGAACTTGATTGCCAGTGAAATAATAGAATAAATTATTTGGCAGGCCTAAAATGAACATTAAAGAAACAAGTATCTTTAGGACCTGAAACCCATATGAAGTATCCGGTTCAAAATGACCTGTAACAACATATTTCATACAACTACTTTTATACTAGTATTTGACCTTAGATGAAGAAGAAAAAAAAAAAAAATGCAAATTTACCCTTTACATGACCCCAAAAAAACAGATGATAGGAACATAACCTTAATTGGCTGTTTATCAAGAGTATTATCATTTAAAAAAAAAAAATCTTCTCAATTCAGTACATATGTAGTATCTGTTTTAGAATTATTTTTTATAAAAAAAATTGTAGGCCTCCTTTAGATAGTAACGTTTTCAAAACGATGCTGTATTTCAAGAAGTTTCAGCTATAAGAAATACGCTTAATCCGAGCCGGTTAAAAATGTTTACTGGGAATCTTACTAATTGTTATTAGAGAAGAGAAAATGAGCGTATTCGGAGTGTAAGAATTAACTCTTGTTCTTAATTTGTATAATTTGCTTATACAACTTGCACAAACAGATCCTTCCCCTCTTTAGAAGCCGTTTTCAAAAAAATATTGTTTAAGGTGAAATGGAATGTCGAAAGGGGATGCAAGCCCAAAAGATACATATTTAAAGTTTTACTCAGAAAACGTTTCCGCGAGGATGGGGCTTTGAGCTCGTAATGAAATTTAATTGGCAGTTACTACATTCATAAATCCATGTTTTAATCTGAATCAAATCCGTACTTAACTATAGAGATACACATATTGGGAATGCTGTTGACATTAATTGTTTACAAAATTAATGTACTGAATTTGGAAGAACCGGCAGTAAATGACTGATGAATACTTACTTTTTTGTTATTAGAAACACTGGCACTGTCTGTTGGTTTATTACAGGATTTTGAATGCAATCCTGCTCTAATCGGAAGAATATGATATGATCCATCGCGCTTAGGATAAGAATACTCAATGGTACAAGACTTTTCTCCAGCCTGCAAAAAGCAAAATGACATAATTCCTACGTGGGATGGAGTATTATACATATGTAGTGTGTCAACACAAAAGCGATCTTGAACAAAAATCAAGAATATGAGACATTTCCTATTTATTATTTTACTTGAGGCTACATGAATATTAATACAATGAGTTAATTTCTTACTTTTATTCAAAAATTACTTCACTCTCATCAATTAACATTGTAACCCTCATTGGTTCGTTATATTTTCTTTCTGTTCATTTAATCTAGGGGTTACTAACTTTTTTAAAGCTAGCTGAGGGCTATTTTAAGATTCCCAAAAGGCTTGAAGGCTACCAGCTCAAAAATAAGTATAAACGAATCAAGAAATATAAGTTACTTCTAGAACAAGTCTGGCGGGCGACATAGAAGAAGCCAACGGGCTATAGCGGGCATAGGGGTGGTGACCCATGCTTTAATCTCTATTCATAACATTTATGTTACTTAGAGGGCGTGGGGCGTGTTACAATTTCAATTTTAGCCTTAATTTTTGGATTCAAGAGCATATTGTAAGGATTTTAGAAACACGAAAATTACATTTTCATCTAAATATTTATTTTTACTGTAATTGTCTTTCTGCCCCCCCCCCCGACATTTTTAGAAAGTATTTATACGATCGAAGAAATGTTTTATATATTTCATAAATCGATTTAGCAACATCCACAAATGTTTTATATTAACAGTAGTTCAAACACTAAATTTTTGAAACGTATGGAGGGACTGTGATCAAAGGATCACGTTAGTTTGAAAATGTTTCTTTGAATGTAAAAAAGTTTTAAAACATACACGTTTGAAAAAGGTTACAAACGTATCTGTAATATATAGTATATTTTGTAATAAAATAACATGAATTGTTCTTTACTAGCTTATTATATACGATAAACCCAAATTTATACATTTTCTAAACTAAAACCTAATATATGGAGGGAAAACCACAGCCCTTATTGACATACTTAAGAATATTTACTATATTCTGGGGGTCTTAATTTCCTTTATTTTGAAAATAAAATTATCTGATTTAGATAGTTCCAAAATGTTTTCTGGCTAATCTTCAGTTCCTGGTAAATTGAATAAGTGCTCACATTCCGGTACAACTCGACGATTTCAATTATTTTATCAACATTTTCGAGGTCCATTTTACCAAAACGTAATCGTTTGAATCACTTGCTCTTGCATTCGATACTGTATTGAGTCCATAAACAGCACAACTTTTTTTCCCCGCTTGCTCCACCTTTTCTCCTTGGTCGTAGTAATACTGAGGAATGTATTGTATTTTCTCTCTTTTTACTCCCATTTTTGAATGCTGTAACACACAACTGGCTCCACCATACACGAAATTGTAAATGAACTTTTTTAAAGTGTACCCTTAATCTTTAAGCTTTTGTTGATGCAATGTATTAAACGTGGGATATAGTTCACTAAAGACATCTAGTGAAAAACGCTCAGAACTTTTTACTCAACCTAATATATGTTTAGTTCCGATATGATCTGATTGATAATTTTTTATCAATCATACAGTGGTATTTGCGGGCCCTCGGAAGGACTTATCAAAATAATTCATTAATAGAAATGTGACATAATCTGACTCGCTTTTGTGGTGACGGGTTACTTATGTAGAACATTATTTACCTTTTTTACGTGTATTCGACTCTTTTTCCTAAGTAATTCTTCTACAATAGACTGAAGGCATATGGACATAAGAATTGCTTGAGAGGACACGATTGTAACCCATTGGAGAGTTTGATTATTTATTAAATACTCAAAACTTAATTCTAATTTATTGTCGTCATCATCCCGTGGATTCGTTAGTGTCATGATTCTCCAACAACGCATTTTTGTGACTTTAAAGTTACCTTCCTTTATTTCTCCTGTACTTGGATCCTCCAGACGTATTACAAGCTCCCTCATACCAATAGCAACTTGGACGGGTGTGTCAGTTGATGGATAGTCACAGCAACATGGTAGAAAATGAATATATCCATAGAATTTTAAACTACGTGCTAAGTCCATATACTAGATAAACAAAATAATTTTGGGAAGGAAAAAATTGTTTATTAGAAGATTAATTTAGTCAAAAGACTACTAAGAGTACCTCGAGTTTGGCTCCTCTTGCTTGCATTCTAGATAAGGTTCTTTTTGTATCTTGAGAGGCTTGTACCCATCCCCTTTCAACATCAGTAACCGTTTGAATATATAAAAGGTTTAAAGTAACTTGATTCGAAAATAGCTGAGAGTCAATGTCAGGGTCCCAACAGCTAAAAAAAGAAAGAAAAAAGAATGATTCAGAAGCAGAGTATTAAGTAATCACTTATGAAGATGGCGTATACAATATATTTATGGTGAGTAAATGGATAAACAATCTTGAACAAAAGTTCAGAAAAAGAGAAATGTACAATATTTTAGTCAACTATAGGCTTTGTATTCAAACTCCTGGGACGAATTGATATAGACAAAAATATTAACTATAGCCGAAATATTTGATCTATGATACTTAATTGGATCTTTACAATAAAGTATGTATGTTTTTAATTATTTTATTAAAACAATAACTTTTTCATACTTTAAGTGAGATTTACGACATCTATAACGAATTCATAACAATAATTTGTTGATATAAATTGAGGATAATACTTCATGCAAGACTATAAATGTAATCCAGGCTCAATTTTGACGAAAAACATTCTAGCTTGCTTTTATGTTCACGGGCCAATTTATATGTAATTAAAATGACTTAACGATATTAATGTTGATAATATTTCTACATTTTTTTAAAGAGGAGAAAAATTAATAATAACTATCCTTTGTTGCTCAATTATTGGTGCTTTATAAACTATGATTCTCAGTTCTGTACATGCAGAAGAAACGATTTACTACATTTATTGGAAGGGATTTGCTATTAAAATGACTCAAACTCTGTCGTATGACGTAATGAGCTTTAAATATCTGTGACAACATTTGATATTTGCGCGCCAAATCATAATGAATGATAATGCATTATTAGGTAACCACAAAGCCTGAATTACACAGTCACAGCTACGCTCCTCTTAATCACATGAAGAGAATAAAAATCCGCAATTAGCATATGTAGGTGTTATGTTTTGAAATTTGATACTTTTGATAGAACATTTCAACAGGGGGACATTACTATTATTAGAAGACAATTATTTTTCTAATTGGATACTACTCATGCGTTAAATAACGATGTTATCAAGGACTAGCTCAAATGTTTCGCGTTCCCCTTACCATTTACGAAGAACAAGTTTTAATGAACCAGACATTGCCTTTTGTGAAATGTATGGAGACTCAAAATCCTGTAATTTCCGCACAATGGAGTACGAATCATTATTATGCCTCTGAATGAGAAAGAGCGCAAAATAGTAAACAAATTCATCCGGAACCCCCAACTGGGCGCAGACCCCCTCGAGTACTTGATCCGATTGAAGGAGTACAGGGCCTTTGAGCGTGACTTTGTGATCATGCATGAGGTATACATCAAGCGACACATCTTGATTCTCTTCAAAGGCTCGTGTTTCCCTTTGAGCGGCGAGTAGAAATCCATTAAATGGAATGGAAGATGCGATTCTAGGATCCGTTGCTACAAGTTGGAGATACTTTTCCAGAAGGAGTCGCCGCTCCTCCTTTTGAGGCTCGGAGAGGGGAAATACTTTTTTTAGGAGGAAAGCTTGGAAGTCCCGTGAGGAATTCACGTTTGAGCTGTTCGTGAAGGGCATGGAATTGACGATAGCGAAGGGAGCAGTGAAATGTTCCATTGATATGAACAGAGTAGGACTGAAAATGGGAAAAAGTACATTCAATAAATTGTTAAATAGATTTAATACATTGTTAAATAAATATAAAAATTGTGGAAATTACAGTGTAAGTCCCTCCTTTGGGTTCTTTGAGCTCTTGAATTTCAGGGATGGAGAAATGCATTTCGAAGATTCATTCAGACGGTGGCAGTAGCGGAGAGATCCATTCTTGAGAAAGTATGCAGTGACAGAACCGGAATCACTCTTCTTCTATACTCCTCTTTCTTGTCTTAGAGTATATTTTTTCCCTTTTTTAATATATGTATGTATACTGAGTATGTGATGAAGACTTGGCCTGCCCAACAACCATTCAACCAACAACTACACACACAGACAAGTAACGGGAGCTGCTGAGAATTTCACTTCTTTTCCCATTTTATGATATGTATTAATTCTTTCGTAGCAGAAGAAGAGAGTAAGCTGCTTGGGAGCTAGCTATTCTTATAATTTTTTATAATATAGTCGGCAGCACTCACTCCATCATATCCATATTTTATGCAATATTATTTATTCGATTCGGGAAACGAGTAGTGTACTGTAAAATGTTACATGAATTATACTTCTATTGCATAGAATCCTACACCTTTTTTTTTGTACTGAATCTATAGCTGTACACTACATCGTGTGTTCACACTCCTCCGATCCGCCTCCCATGATATAATGGCCTATGCTCTTTCCTTTTGTTACATACCCTACTACATACTTAGTTTTTTCAACATAACTTACGTTATGTTATGATTCACGCATAATAATATATTGCTTTAGCTAATTGAAATATATTATTATTTATTAAGTATGTCAGCGTCTTATAACAATCTCTTGAGCAATCTGCCAATCCTTTTCTTTTCTATAATAATTAAATAGCTTTAACACTCTTCATATCCCCCATGGCGCTAACACTTCAAACATAATATAATATTAGTGTTAGGTTTCTGTATGGAAATTCTAGAATGGTGTCCGTGACCGGTGTAATCGTTGTTGGATCGAACTAATTCGGTCCATTAAGGGCCCACGGAACCTTCAGCTCTCGAATATAAGAAGAGGGACCATATTTTCTGATTACAATTTTTATTTTATAAAATTCCAATTATTAAATGAGGGACAAATGCCCCTCTCCACGACTAGCTTTTCAATCCACTCTCAACATCGATTGTCAAAAGTGAAAGGCAAAGTTCGAGAAAACATATGGTAGCTAGTCTTCTGTATTTTTCTTGTTGCCAACTGTTAATTAATATTTAGAGAATAGTTCTTGATTATTAAATACATCTTATGAATGACAGAGTATGAAATGACACAAATTCTAAACGATTATTGATAAACATTAATTATAAAAATCCAAATCCTATATAAAATCTTTTTTGAGTTCATAAACCGTAGTGTCAGTTGCTTTAAATCAAAAAAAATAGTCAACTTATGGAAAATTATGGAAAATAATGGAAACAGCTGAAACAGAAATACACTACATCTGTGTTTATTTAAAAAAGAGAGCCGTGCTCCCTGTTCACCACTTTCGACGGCCCTGTCTTTAAAGAAATTCCGTCCTGATCTGCATAGATAAAAATAATACTATAATGGAAGAGGGCCCAGCTATTTGTAGTTGCTACTTGAATATATGGTTTTTTTGTTCTAAAGCTGTTTCTATTTTTCTTTCGTTCATGAGGAAAGAACATATAAGTATTATAAACTATAAAGTGTAGCCATGAATGTGTTTTCTCATGAAAGACTGAGAATAATGCTGAGGAGTTAAATGTGTAATTATCGGAGTAGAATACAGGATCGACATTGGCGTAATTCCTACCTATTTCATTGCTAGATGCGGAGGGGAGTTTGAGTTTATTTCATAGCTGCTCGCAGCTAATTTAATGAAACTTCGTGACAGTTAAATTACTCTCCCTCCTACAAAACATTCTTCAAAATTGTCAATTTAAAAAAAAAATCTCAAGGGGTTATTTTTCTTCTTTCATTCTTGAGGAGAGCCCCTCAATGCATCGAGTAACTACGTGTGAGTGTGCTCATGAAAAACGGTGAGTAACATAATATTTTTTTCTTTAACGATATTTAACAGCTCCGGGTTTTGTCGCTAGATTAATAATTTTATAGTTAGGAATAAAAGGCTAATCCCCTTCTAATTTAGTCCATTTTTTTCTGTTTCTTTTTAAAAGGTTGCGAGATACACTATGGGTTACAAAGTGATATAAAAACGCTACATTAAACCTGTGAAACTAGGAATTTTACAGAAAAATATAGACGTGCATAAAATCAATCAAATGATATATTATATAATATTCTATTGACATTCACATTTCTTTAACATATGACAGACCTATGTACATAAGTTTATTTAGAGTAAAAATCTAATTGTATGGAGACACCAGATGTATTGGTGGATTTACTTGGAGTACACGTGTTACAGAGGGGATCGTAGTCAATCTAAAAAATAATAACAACTAAAGACAGACACAGCTATTCTTGAGTTAGAAAAAATTTAAAAAAGCTTGACAAACCTCCAAGGATTTTTCTATTAACTTTGTACTTAAAAAAAAAAAATAAATAAATAAAAGAGTCACCTCTCTATTGATTATGACAAGTCGTGCTAATTGGGAGCATTTTGGGTATGCTAAAAAAAGAGACTGAAAATCAACATTGTAGCCCTGGAGGAGAGGAGCTTTGCTGTCATCAAATTTCATTAGATCAACTACAAACAGCCGTGACGAGGGGAAGATTTAAATGAACAAGGCATAGGCAAGAATTACTTACATGCGGATCCTCAACTATACTCGTAGTCGAAAAAGAACTACACTTGTACCTACTGATAAGATTCGTGTGTATTTGGGGCATGTTAAAAAAAGGTGCAAAATCAACATGGTAACTCTGACAATTTGGAAAATGATATTGAGGAGAGCAGCTTAGCTGTCATGACGTTTCATTAGATCAGCTACATAACAACAACAAAGAAATATGCAATTCTTACTCCAATGTCGATTTTCAATTTTACTATTGATGACTGACAATTTTAATCCTACAACAAATCCTGAAGCACATGCAAATATTTTATCCAGTTTCGTATATATCAATGATAGCTTGTATGTATTAGAAAAGGAAGTTTACTCTTCAGGAATGAAATTATAATGACAACAGCTTAAGAAAAGAAAAATATCGCTTTAGTTTCTCAAAAAAAAACCAAAAAAAAAACAAAACCGGGTAAGCTAAAAAGTACACTTAATTTTCTTAAAAAACCCATATATATAAGCAAGGGTCAAAATCCATTGTGGAATGGACATGTTAAAAAAAGAAAAAGAAACCGAACATCAACCTTGGTAACCCTAACAATTTGAAGAAAGTTTTGGAGGAGAGAAAGAATAACGCTCATGACGTTTCGTTAATCAGCTATGACATGAGAGGAAGGTCAAAAAGGATATAAACAATGAGATTTGCTAGAATTACTCAAATGTCGATGCCCAATTCTACTCTGAGTCCAACAAGGACTTACAATTATATCTCTGCAACAAATCTTCAGGGTTACGCTCTTACGAGCACAAACGAACGTTCAAACAGGTTTTGAATATATTTAGGAAAGGATGTTCACCACTCAGGAATTAAATAATAATGACAAATACTAAGGAAATAAAATTCGTTCTTGATACTACCAATTACAAATTAACGGGCCAGCTAAAAACACACCGTATTGACATGTGTGTATTGAATAGTTACGTGTGAGCTTGCTTATGAAAAATGGAGAGTAAAACTGATGATTTATTGGGGAGTTATCTTTGTCTTTTGCCCAACGGCAATTTACTCCGGGTAATGCAGGGTACTACTGCTATTTAATGGTAACGACAAGTGAGGCGCTCACTCCATGCTGCCCTTTATTCTACATACATGAAAATTTATGCTTTTGTTAGCTGTCGATTTTTCTCCTACTTAGTTTGCCTATAGGTAAGTGTTCTCGGCGTTATACATTTACGCAGTATTTTCTTGTTAGCTGTCGATTTTTCTACTTCATACATAGCCTTGGCCGTTCTTAGAAATTGATATATACTTTCTGTATATGGACTTGAAAGATAATTCTTAGGTCAGATGGAGTAAATGTAATGTTTACTTATACTTAATCAGTGCAACTCCATTTGAAAATTAAAGGGAAAATAAAAGGACATATGACATTTAGTATTGTGTCAGTCTTTATATAGGGTCAAGGACCGCGATTCAGTACAGTCCCACTGGTTGGTGCTTATAGAAGGTAAAATCGATCATTTATGGCTTCATTGAGTGTGTTTTTCCTTGTTTTAATTATTTCGTTATATAATATGTTCGTATTATAATGAAAATATGGATATTTTTTGCATGGTTTGTGCAATTATCTTAATACATACCCCTTATTTTGGTGTAATTAACTACCGACATTTTTAGGAAAGAATCCAAGGACCAACAGGACCGCTCCTAAGACTGGACTGGACCGAAAAATTAGGACCAACACAATACTAATAACGCAATTAACAGTTCGTCCATAAAATTGGTCTAGAGCGAATTTTAGATGACATCGTTGTTATCTCGCTAGAACAAAAATATAGAGTGTATTTTGTGGTCAACCGTCGAATTTTCTGCTTCTTTTCTCCTAATCAGTGTTCTGAACGTTGATTGGTTGAATTAGCTGGAGCGACCGCAGGGGGTGGACTGGAAGGCCGTAGTCCCTTCAAATTAAGGAATGTTTGCCTTTTACTAGAATTTTTTTTTGTCATTCGTGCAAATTATGCAGCAGAGCGAAAATCTTAATATTTTAATTTTTTTTTCTCCAAAATTTAATTTTTTTTTGAATAGCTGTAGATTTTTGAATTTTTTTTGCAAAAAAATTCCATTCTATTAAAACTTTTCTTAGGTATTCTATGTAATACCTAGATATTATATATATTTACCAGTAACTGTTTAGGGAAAATGTTAAATATTGACAAGATGGGATTATAAAACTTTATTATGAATTAGGCATTTGAAATATTCGCTAAAAACTATTTGGATATTCTAATGTTACACACATATAAATTTTTCGATTAAAAAATCTTGTTACATTATTGAAGCAGGAAAGACTAAAATTACACTATGAATTGCACTAAACTTTCTTTTTTAAGCAGAGGCACCTATTATTTTGACATTTTGTATCGCACATATGTACATTTGGTAAATCTTTTCCCGTTTCCTGTAGATTGAGAATCAGGTGCTAATCGAAGACTTATTTTACGGTCTGGGACATCTTCAATTCTCACCACATTCTTTTTGAATATAATGAGTTGTTCATAACAACAGTTTACATGATTGCATAAACAATGCATGAAATGTTAACCCCACTAACATTAACTTTTTCAAAAGCATTGCTTCGAGGATATTGTCCGCACATAGAGTGCACGTTTGGTCGCATTTTTGACATGTGCGGGCATCCTTGTTTTTTAACATACGCAGCATACCCAAATACATAAAGGTAACTACAAGAGACCGAATTTTTCTTTGAGACCGATCTAGACCAAACTTCTTTAAAGGACCGAGTTAGTTCGGTCACTAATAAAACCGCTCTCAGACGGGTCCAGGACTTTCAAACATTGTACAAAGATATATATTATCGATATTTTTAAAAAGGAAAGTGTATGTTTTAAAATACACGCCATCAATTTCTTAATTAAAATCAGTATTGTAAACGTTTAATTATAAATATTTATAATTGTTTCTTATGAACGTAAATATAAATACTATAAAAAATATATTTCTATGCAATCATCTAACTGTTATTTCCAAATACAAAGGTGAAATCTGTATTGTATAATCAAATAATGTACTTGTAGAGTGCATTAAACGTTACAGATTGCATTATTAAGCAACGTCATCCTTGAGGCCTCGACTTTATATACTGTAGAGAGGAAATGGAGACATTTCCTGCAAAATTTATTAGAGCCGACTAAATAAAAAAATATTTTATGTAATAATTTTAAAGTTGTGCTTTTTCAGTAAAATGTATGTATAATTTAATTTCGAACAAATAAAATATTTCACAAATGATTTTAGATATCATAATTTAGAAATGTCTTAAATCGAATCAGTAACATAAATCAATAGGTCAAGAGTAGACTTTGGATTTGTGAGCGATTGCTCAATTGCTCCAAAAATAAAATATATCTCACATTGACCTTTTTTGTGTGAAATTGCTCATTTTTCTAAACTGGTATGAAATGCATTATAGTACATGCATATAACCGGCACTCATTTTGAAAGAAGTGTATCGTTGATTGCAATGGTTTAAGAAATATCTATTTGTGAAATTTATTGGCTGTTGAAGTTGTCCTAAGACTTATGGGTCACCCTTAACGAGATTTTAAAGAAAAACTTGTTATTACTGTTCTGAAGCACAATGTCAATAGTAGAAGATTTTTATTTCTAATTATTATTGAGGAGGTTTTTATCGACACGAGATGACGTCAGCTGTTGTCGGTGTATTTACTAATAACTCTCTAGCAATTGTTACTCTCCGTCATTTAAGAGAACAGGCACTTAGATGTTCTGTCTGCAATAATTAAATTAATAATGGAATGAGTTTTAGAAAATTCAGATGAAGTCCTGTTCAGATTATCAACTTGAATAAGCCGCTCCAACTTTTTAGGGTTTATTTTATACACCTCTATGTAAACATTATCATACATATATGTCCTAATAGGAGAGGGCACTTGAATTGAAAAGGTGATCTTTCAGGGGGATCATGCTTCATGACATTTTTGGAGAATTGAGATCTGTGGTAAGTTCAATATAATTATGTAGAATATGGTACTTCTTTTTTTAACAATAGGTCAAATGAAGAAATATTTATATAACATGTATTGTACGTACATAATTTTTGATCCACAAGGAAACTTCCATTTTGAAATACCTATGTAGGATGTCTATATATAAAATGTCAAATATCCAAAATATACTTTACTCTAGTCAAAAACGGAATAAAAAAACCATTTATCTATCTATTGAAATTCACTTCAATTTTGACATATATGAAGATAAATAAATATTTTTGATGTAAATTTCTCACTTTCAAGATGGCAAGGAGAAGGCGGGAGGTAGACTGAACATGGTATTTTTGAATTACTAAATCATTATTTATAGTAATTACTCGTAACTTCCATAGTTTTTTTCTCAAAAACTTGGGATCAAGGTCGGATAGAATATCAGTCAGGAGGCCTACTTTAAAGTGCTTAGGTATACCATCTTGCCATGGCCGAAGATCAACTATATGTGGACTCAGGACTTTCAGCGCCCCTTTTAACGTCCCCAACTTTTAACAAAGATATCTTGTCAAAAAGTTATGTGCATATAACATGAGTCGATTCTGTTCCGAATGAGATATGGTCCCCTTCATCACCCGATTTGAAACCACTGAACTTTTCTATATAGGGCACTTAGGGAGAGGGAACACAACAGCACCTCTCACCTAAATGTGGACTCACTGAAGTCTTCCATAGTGACTACATGGGACAACTTGTAAGAAGAATTGGTCATCAACTCCTGCAAGGCCTAAAATAAGGACCAATCCATCATAACTCCTCATTCTGTCAGGCGACGTATAAAGGCTGTGATTGATAATGAAAGTTGACATATTGACTGAAAACAGTTTGGGCAAAACCCTGGCTACATGTTTTGATAATATTATTTTTTTGCCTATTATTAAAAATATAAGTTTATTGATATATTTCTATTTCCATCTCTAGAGTCCACATTTTGTTGCCAACCCTATATATATATATTTTTTTTTTTGTGGTGGAGAGCTTGGTTTTTCGAATAAAAAAATTTAAAAATCCATAGTTATTCACAAAAATTTTTAAATATTAATTTCTTTGGATTTTTTTTTAAATCTATTGAATTTTTTGAAAAAAAGTTTCAGAAATGAAATTTTAAGCAATAAATTTTTGAAAAAAATTTCTAAAATTCACAAGTGCTAAAGCAAAATAAATTTTTATTGCCCCCAAAAATTAAAAATCCTGATCAAAAAAAAAAAATTTAGTACAAAGCAAAAATTCCTTAATTTGGGGTAGGGTTGAGATGCTACAGCCCCTCCAGTACATCCCTTACAGACAGCCCTGATACTTTCCTTCGAGTTCTTTATGTCTAACTTCTTTCTAATTATTGAACCCTAAGCAAAAAACCTCTCCGTCTTTCCTATATCAAAATATTTGATAAATGATTATAATTAAATTGCAATGGTTAAGAAATTTGACATTGCACCATTATATGCATAGATAACTAATTAATTAATTATTCATGCCATATTCATCCAAAACTATTCCCCAATATCTTCCTTCCTGTCATGCAATTTAGATACAGATATAACATAATTAACATTCTCAGAAAAGAGTGCACTTATCAGTTTTTTTAGTAGATTGCTGATGCACTTTCCAACATCCTTGTCATAAATGCACATTGTACATGTATTTTGTTTAAGTAACGTCTTAATCTCCAAATGCATCTATTTACAAATATCATGTACGTATATTATTACTAATTTAAGCATTAAGTACTAATAATATAATTGCAATAATAATGAATTAATTGGATTTGAACTGTACTGAGGATTTTCAGAGACGATCACTTTTATTTTTATTAACTTATTAGTAGAAAATGGAGTTTTGTAAGAGTGCAAGGAAAAGGCTGTAACAAGAAACAAACTTAATAAATTAAGACCCTTATTGGCAGCAGTTGCGTTGCTAGCATTTTTTAGGGGGGCTTGAGCCTCTTATAAGATTTTGAACCCAACCCTAAAATTTTTATTATACCTTATATTTCAGGGGCGTCTGCAGTGGGCTGTAGTCTATCCCACCAAATTAAGGATTTTTTGCTTTTTACCGGAAAATTTAATATTTGAAATTAAATTAATTTTTCAATTTTTTTTCCAAAGAATTTAATTCCTATGAAAAGCTGAAGTTTTTGTGAAATTTCTCTCCCAAAAAATTAATAATTGATTTTTTTTTTTCAAAAAATTTAATATTAATTCTTTCAAAACATTTTATATTAGAAATTTAATTTTGTAGTACTTATCAAAAAAAAAATAATTTTTGAAATTTTTATCCCTAAAATTTAACTTTTTTGTGCACAGATGTGGATTTTTGAAACTTTTTTCCAAAAATATAAAATTTGTGAGAATAACTATGGATTTTCAAAACTTGTATCCAAAAATATAAATTTGTGGGAATAACTATGGATTTTTGAATTTTCTTTGAGAATAACTATGAATTTTTTGATAATAGTTGTGCATTTTTGAAATGTTTGTTAAAAAGATTTAATATTTGAAATTTTTTTCCAAAAAATTTAATTTTTTGATAATAGTTGTGCATTTTTGAAATTTTTGTTAAAAAGATTTAATATTTGAAATTTTTTGATAATAGTTGTGCACTTCTTAAATTTTTTGTTTGAAAAAATTTAATATTTGAAATTTTTTTAGAATTGCTATAGATTTTTGAATTTTTTGTAAATAGTTATGGATTTAAAAAAAAATTGAATTAAAATTTTTTTCCAAAAAAATTCCAACAACCAAGCTCCCCCCCCCTAAAAAAATTCTGCAGACGCCCCCTTATACATTTATAAGTCTATTTTTTATGTTATCAAACATAAAATCCAAAACGGTAGTACAGATTAGTCTAGCATTTAGCAAGTATACGTATATAATAATTACGTGTTCTTATTGTATTTTTCTGTACTCTGAGGCTATTAAGAGTCTGTTTTTGTCCGAACTAAAAACTCCTTTCCCTTCTCTCTGTCTCTCACATTTTCCATTCTCCATAAGTTTTTTTCTACATCCCCCTCTTTGTCTGATTTCTTCTAGGTTCATTCTTTGTTTATAATCCATAATGAGGGAATGTGAAACCAGTACACGAGGGTATTTCTTATTTTTTTTAAGTTTGAGCAAAATTGAACAGTTTTTTGAGGTAGCTTAACGACCTCAAATTTTTTTTTTTCTCCATACTACTATTTTTGTTTTAGAATTTTTTCAAGATGACTTAATTCTCTCTAAGAATCATTTTTGCTGTTCTGAGAAAAAATATTAATAATTGAATTACAACGAAAAATATTTGAAAATAAAATTTATACATATATAACGTGTTGCCCGAAATTTTTTATCATTTTCCTCATAGGAATCTTTGCTTTGGCTGTGTCGTTACTTAATTTGGGATGTAAAATCAGTCCCATTTATCTGTCTTTTCACGTGTCCCAAATTTCAAATACCCCTCTATGAAACATCATTCCGCATATGCATATCTGGAGTTCTTTTGTATACAATTTAAATCCAACTATCCCTCTGCTACAATGATGAATTATAATAGTTAAAGAATATTTGATAACAAAATGAAGATATTACATGAAAAATCTTCATGTTTGTAGTGAAAAAAAGTGAAAATATAAAAAACAAAAGTGCACAACACGTTATTTATTAATGACATAGTTTTCTTTTTAAATATTTTGGATTGTAATTCACTTAATTTATTTTTTTCTCAGAAGAACATACATATTTCTTAGAGTAAATTAAGTCATCTTAAAAAAATTATAAAACAAAAAAGCTGTATCGTGAACCTTTTTCATGATAAGCGAGAAAAAAATCACTTTTTTATTTTGAAAAACAATCGGAATTTTCAAAACTTAAAAAGAGTTGAGCTTTTTCTAAACATTGTTCAATTTTGATCAAACTTTGGATTTTTTTGTATTAAAAGTTTTTGACTCGGATTTAAAAAAAGTATTAAATAAGGCACACCCTAATACTCATGGAGATATAAAATCAACTGTTGAATAATAATACAGAGGAGGATAACATAACATCCTTGTCTGTAGAAGTAGTTGCGTAGTTTTTAATCTATAGGCGACATTCTAAAGTTTTGACCCTTGTTTATAACTATGTAGTAGTGAAAATCGTCTGTATTTTGGACATGATAAAAAAACGAAAATTTGAAGAATGTTTTGTAGGAGAGCAGCTACGATGTCATGACATTTCATTAGATCAGCAACAATAAGCTGTGACAAGGAGGGAGAAGGAAATTCAAGTAGGATATTAGCAAGTATTACTCCTCTCTGGATCCTTCAATTCTACTCTGAGCCCAACAAGGACCTACAATTATAACTCAGCAACAAATCCTCACGGTTACTCTCCGACTTTTACGAGCGCACACAAATGTTCGCCTACTTGACTCTGTAAAATATGCCATCAGTACCAGATAGTCTATGATAAGTCACGTGATACAATTATTATATATTCCATAATGACAACATTTTAAAACTGAAATAAAAAAGTTTTTGATTAAAAAAACTTGCGACGAATAAGTCCTTCAACCTGGGAGGGCTGATAATATTACTTTGTACATTTTTCGAATACAAAAAAAAAATTACCAAAAATATAGTTTATATTGAATATCTTTTCTGTTAAAGTTAGGAGTTATTTTCTTGCCGAAAGATGTAATATATATATATATATATATAAAGTAAATCTTTAATATAAAATTAAGAAAGAGAGAGAGAGGGATTGTCTATGGGATTATCGAATAATGATTTATAATATTTGTGTCTCTGCCATTTTCATTTCTTCGCTGAATATTATGAATCAATTTTGCTTCATATAATAAAGGCATAATTACCTTTTCACATTCATCGCAGGCAGAATGTATTTTTTCCAGTACACTAAGATGTAAGTAAGGAAATATATCGAACATAGTTAAGGCGGTAAATCCGAAGCATTTTTTTAGAATGTGGGTTTTGTTGTTGTTGACAACCTGAAAAATGTTTCTTAAATTTTCTCATACTTATATCATTATTCTTTTATTAAACATTCTTTAAATTGTCAGGGTTACCATGTTGATTTCAGTTTCTTTTTTTTAATATACACAAGATTATAAACATGGGTTAAAAAATATACCATTTGAAGATTGAGTTCTTTTTGTAATTGCTACATAAAAACAATTTTATATTTATCAAAGATGTCATGACTCATCATTTTATTAGATTCTTGAAAGAGGAACAAGAATGATAGCATATCCACTTGTGCGTGAAAGACAAATACTAACTGAGGATTTGTTGAGAAGTTATAAGTTGTTATAAGTCCTTATTGGACTCGGAGTGGAATTGAGGATCGACATCATTGTAATTCTTGCTTAAATGCTAGATCTGGTACGGTACGGAATTGTACCGCGTTTTTACCCAAGGTGTGATACGTATATATAAAATCAAATATGAAATTTTTTTCATATTATAACATTTTGGTTAATATATTTTTATAAAACATTATTTATTTGGTTTATATATGATACACAATATACTTATATAATTTGCGTTGGTTAATATGTTTTACAAAATTAACGGCGATAATGTGACTCCTAATTGGGTTTGTTTATTACTGAAAAATGTAGACAAGCTCATATAACCTGTGTTTATTTGATATCAACCTTTGTTCTTTGGAGAAGTTAAGTATATTTAGGAATAATTTATTTATACAGAAAATAAATTATTAACGAATAAGATATCGAAAAAACTTGAAAAATTACATTAATTCTTTTAAACTATTATACCGTACTGAACCGCGTACCGTTTGTACCAAACCGTGGGTTTAGCTACCGGTCAACGCTACTATATACTTTTGTTTATTTACTCCATCTCATAGGTGCTTGCAGCTAATTTAATGAAACGTCATCATTTCTATGCTCCCAAACATTCTTCAAATTGTCAGGCTTACCACATTCATTTTCACTTTTTTTAAATATACCGACGTTTGATAATATTTGAATCTCTGGTTAAAAGTGTATTTCCAGCTGGACTCAGAATAGAATTGAGAATCCACAATGGAGTTCTGCCAATATCCTTGGTTGCTTAATAAGAAATTAAGGATACAGATCCCCCAAAAGTATACAAGGTAGCCCAGATAAATTGGGGAAATCTTTAAAGGCTTGTAACAAACGAACTAGATGGGATTAAAATTATATTACTTTTTATTATTTGGAAGCTATATTTAAAGACATTCAATTATTCATTATGATATCCGCTATTCTTGATAACCTCGCCCATACGATGCAAGAAGCTTTTGCAGGCCCAAGCGACCTCGGGCCTATCAATCTTTGACATTGTACTAAAAAGTGCTTTTGCACTTTTAATTTACATTTTCTGGACGGATAGAGTAGGCCAAGGAAGAAATTACACCTTCCAACAAGACAGTGTACCGGTCCACAGTGCCAAACAAGTGAGGGGTGATGGAATCGACGTAGCTCAATGGACAAGGTACTCAGTAGAAATTATTCTCTTGAACTTAATGTGCGTATGTTCACGCCCCAGTAATTTCTAGAGAAAGAAATATATTTAATGTATATGGACTTCAAAGAAGATTCCTAGGTTAGATGGAGTATATGTAATACTATTATGCTTTCTTATAATTAATCAGTGCAACTCCATCTGATCAATTAATGGAACATTAAAAAAAAGTGAGGGATCCCTTGGCCACAAAATGTACTCGCCGGTTTTTTGGCCTACAAGCAGGCTAGATCCGAGCCCATGTGATTTCTATCTCTGGTAGAGGGTCGAGCATGATACCTGTGTCAATTATTATTCGTCTATGGAGGTGCTGAAGAAGTCCATTACCCGTACAACGGCAAAACTGTATCTGCACGAGGTTGTCCAGGGCTTCCAAATCTTCTGGCACCCCGTGGTGGACATTATCAAGAGAGGCGAATTTTAATATGAATAATTGATTGTCATCAAATGTAGCTTTCAAATAATAAAAATAGGGTTATATCCCATTTAGTTGTTCGTTATACGCCTTTATAGATTTTCCCAATTTATCTAGACCACCCTGAATAAGGAATGTAATTCATATTCAATTTTTAAAATAACAATTCCAGCTTGTTTTTGTGTTGACAAAAGCATTGTCTCATATTATATTTATTATAATATTAGGTTGAGTAGTGGTAATATAATTAATTCTACTTCTTGAGCACAAGTTTATTGTTTGCCATCATGAAATCACATAAAAGATTTTCCTCTCGTTGTGAAAGATTAAGCAAATACATACATAGTACCATAATACGTATAAAAGAATAAAAATGATGACATCCTTTTCTTAAGCCAAATCATTGTTATAAAAATGCAAGGGAGAAGAAAGGATAAAAATCTTTAAGACTAGCTATACAGCATGCATAGAACTTAGATAAACAATAAGATTCAAATATACGTTAGTGTGGTGAGTTTGTCAACTTTTTTCGAATTTCAATATCGAATAGTGTGGTAAGAGTATTTTATTTTATTCTTTGAAGCTGTCATCATTATTCTTTCATTATTGAGGAGAGAACATCTAAGTACAGGGTATATCTATTCTATTGCTACACATTTTATAATTTTCAATTTTTCAAATGTAAAATCTAAACGAAAAGTTTTGTGAGGACAATTATAAAACAAAATTATTTGAATATAGTGCTTGGCACTACTTTTATTCAATATGTGAGCCATCAGCTTAAATAACTGCTCAATACTAGGCATAAATTACATGCAGGCCTTCACTATGTAGTCAGATACCAGTTTGGTCTACTCCTTCTTCATGAAAGCCTCAAGAGACTGGACACTCCTGTGAGAAGTAGCACAGTGCCTTTCCTCCAGACAAGCCTAGATAGACTAGTTCGAAGAGTTTGTGTCTGGAGAGGAGGGCGGCCACATTTTGAGGTCCCAAAAGTCCGGAAAGTTGTTTCTCAGGAAGGCCTGGGTCTTATCGGAGCGGAAACAAAGTTGTCTAGAGCTCAAGGTTGCACATTCTTATCAAGAAGCTGGATGTAAGCATCTGTATTGAGCCTCTCTTTCTTTTCAAAAAAATAGGAGGGTAAACATTGCCTATGCTGGCCACTGTTTTTTTTTTTTTTTGTTCTGAAGACATGTCTCACTGAAGCTGAGACATTTTCTGGAGGTTTGATTGTGATGTAGCTCCTGATATGATATGCCCATGGGGAATATACCGCTTTGAGAGAAGCTTCAAAATTCCACTCCTTTGTTTACTCGTTCTCGTGTGTTTTGTTTTTAATTGAGTCGAAACTTTACATAAGTAATCTTGAGTCACAAAACCTATCTTTCACCGAGTTTGAAGAATATCCACGAATATATTTCCCATTTACTAAAAATTAAATCCAGTGGTGTACCACCAGATAAGATCAACACTGAATAAAGTATAGCCACTAGGATGTGCTAATGAGTAACGGATAACAACACTCCGGGCTTGTTGGGGAGTTATCTTCTTCATTAATAATGCAAATTTATATTATTAAAGAAAGATTTTTCTGTTTGTCAAGACCTAACAACTCTGGCAATGCCGGTTTCTACCACTAGATTGTAATAAGTCACAGTTACAACAACTATTATTTTTGAAGGGCATTTTCTCGGAATCCTCTGGAAATCCTCAGAAAAGGTTCATCAATATATGAGTCCTCGAAGTTGTAAGGTCTTCTAGTATATAAATAACTTTTGACTTTTCCAAACTTTGACAAAGATGTGTGACCTAGATATAACACCATAGAACAATAAAATTTTAAAAGAATTAAAACTGCATGACAAGTCGGCTTTGTTTACTCATTTTAGTTTGTTTAGAGCGGTGTTGTCTTGCGGCAAAAATAATACAACTCCCTGAACGGTAATATTATTTGCCATAAAATGTAGGGGTATGTCAAGGTTAATAGAAATACAAAGTTATACCATAACGTGTGTACGTCTGATGTTTGACTTCCATCACGCTTTTAATATTGACGTCATAGTAGATGAGTGGTTGTCTGTTGTGTCAAAATCTGCCTGTCTTACTCAGCAGTCGGTACAATACATCAAATTGAAAATTCGAGTATGGGCGATTACATGATGGTCTAACCATGTATTTCTATTAATCTTGGGTGTATGTTACTTATATCGAGGACACACTGAAAATTCTTCTCTGCCTACTCCATTTCTTTTACAACAAATAGTTTAAACAACAAACAACAGACTCTCACACTACCTAACGGATAATATGTCTTATCTAGTTTGCTCATCCCTATTGAAATTCAAAAAATGTTGGAATACAAACCTCCCTAATTTGTGTTCATGTGGTTTATTGATGCTTTTATTATACCGTAACTAATAAATGCAATTTATCCGAATAATTGATTTTTTTTTACTCTTGAAAAATATCACTTAATTTTATGATTACAAATAGGTAATCATACTATTACATTGATGATTAGTGAGAGATTATAATAATAATTTAATAGCTTACTTATACGTAGAATTGAATAGTTGATAATCAAAAAAAAAACTACCTTTAAAAATTGGAAAAAAACCCCGGTTGTTGGGTGTGCTCTTTCTTCTTTTTCGTATATTATTTAATCGGTTGTCGCGGTGTTAACTTCTCCCACTGCTGGAAGAATTCTCGCCGATCTTTGGTGTAAATTGTTTTACAAGTGCGTAATATAATATATATATTTGAATAGAACTAGAATGTGCACTCGGTAGAGTGCACAAACTCTGCCTAAAATCAAATAGAATTTGGTATGTCTATTCGTTCATAAATCTATTATGCATTTTTAATGTTTTGTGTTACCTTGACCTCTCAAGATTAAGAGCCCTGTTACTATGACCATATATAATCTTCCCACCAAATTGATCAAAATTGATCTGTAAATTTTGCCATAATCCTGGTGATAATATTGGTGAAGATTATTACAATATTTGCCCAGCATTAATGCTATTTTAAATGTAAAAGGTTAGACTCTTTATTGTAGTAAGTCATTTTCTCCCCCTCAAAATCATATAACAAGCAGCTGATATTAACAAAATTTAAATTCAATGACACCATATGTCTCCCTCCCGCCTTCTTCTTGTGCTCATGTTTCGTAACAAGGATATCAAATAGGTATTAGGAATTTGTGTAAAAACCAATTCACAAAATGTGGTTATAGAAGGTACAGCATAATAGCTTTCTTTCTTATAATGCGGAAAATCAGGCTGTATAACTACTAAGTTGTAGCGGGGTGGCCATATTTTGATTTTAAAGGTAAAATTCTAATTTTTTTTTATAAATACAATCACTTGCTGCTGTCATACGTTGGAGTATTGAAGAACGTGCGTTTTCCGTAGAAAATATAGACTCTCAAACAATAATTTGAAAGAACATTTTATAAAATTAAACAAATAGCAATTTAGCCCCTGAGTTTTTATTGGTGCGATTTAGGAGCGTCGCTACCTTTCATTATTGAGGGGGGGGGCTTCAAAAACAATAAAAGGGGCTCAATTCTCCCAAAATAGGGGCTAGTAACGCAGCTGGTGTGATTTATGAAAATCAGTTAATTGATCAATTTCTAATCTACAAAAAACAATTTTTTTCTTCATATTTTCATAATTTGAAATTTGGGAAATTTTTAAACACAGACAACTCCTCAGATAATAATGCTTCAAAATTATAATTAAAATTATAAGATTTGGTGTCATGCAAGAATTTTAAATTGATGTGATTTGTCCAAATTCGGTTGTTTGAGCCAGATTTATTTTTAGAAAAACCAACATTTTTAAGATCTTTCTAAATTTCTAATAACTAATTATTTAATCTATTAATTGCCATAACAAGGTACAACAAGAGATATGTCTTTAATAATGTTTGGCGTCTTTTTGTACTTTATAATTGTCCCTTCAAAACCACTGCATAAGATGTAATTTAAAGAGAAACAAAAAATCAAAAAAGTTATGGTTATTCAACAATCTGGGACGTCAACTACATTTTCGAAACTGTGTTAAACATAACTTAAAACTTGTACTCTATCGTTATGAAACAAAATTATTTAGTTGAAGAGACTTGTTTTGGCCCCGATATGGCTCTTTTCAAATAGAATCTACCATTTCTCATTCGTTTATTGTAAAGATCTATTTCGACTACATTAAGTACAATTTGGAACACACATAAAGAGTTAATAAGAATAATTTGTTTATAGAAATTGACGATAATTCATCGAAGAATACAAATGTTATCCACACTCAATTTAGAAAAAAAAAATATTCTAGATTTGTTTTGTGTTGATGGGCCAATTATACAACAAAAAACTAAAATATATACAGTTGAATAATTATGTAATATTTTTTGAACTATATTATAAAAATTTAGATTCTTGAAAGAGGCTTACTTGTTTGTGATATTTTGAGAGTATGCTGACGAAATGAACACCAAAACAAAAGGACATGATCAAAACTAATTAGAAGAGGAAGAAAACATTATAAACAGTACATTTTTGTTCATTAGGGTATGTTAGTGGAATAACGCTGAATATATCTATATTAATAAAGCAAAGGTTGTCTGTTTCACTCTTGATGCTTTACTTACGAGCGTTTGCTGAATATCTTAGAACTGTGTGACTACTTAGAAAGGAGCATGTGTATCCAAAGCTCAGGGCATCAAATTAAAAAAGAAAAGGGGAGTATAGTTCTATGTATAGCATTTTCATGTGACGTCAGCCTGGTTAATATCGGCCATTTTGGGGATATAAACGACCAAGTTTTATAACAATAAAAAACCTTTTTTATTAATATTAAGGAAAATAGTCAATTACTGGTTGTCATAATGGACAAAAAAAATAAACAGACTTAAACCTTTACTGTCCATCAAGAATGTATCCATCCATGTAATCCTTAGTTTTATTTTATATCCTACCGTAGTAAGTCTTAAAAATATGATATTACATCGGTACCTTATTTCTATATTGCAGAAAATAAATTAAGTATTACTATGGAAAGAGTGGGATATTTTTCTCTAATTATACTAATTTTCTCGTTTCTAATTGATAAAAAAACACATTTACAAATCTAGCCATTTCAATGGGACTTTAAGTATATTTAACATTGATTATATTCAAATATCACTCTTTATCATTGGCATCAAGTGGTAGGCAATGTAGAATTAAAATCTTTTTTTGATTCTTAAAGCCATTTGATGAAGTTTCGCTCTTTTTTTACTGGAAAGAATATTTCAATGCACTATAAAATATTCAAATCATGTGTAAATAACAAAACGTTATTAAAAGTTAATACTTGTAAATACCAAGTTATCAACTGGATACACCAGATTGTGCTTACAACCCATTGTTTATTTGAGGCCAGGAATATAAGTAGCAACCTAAGTATACATAAGAGAGAAATAGAAGACACAAACAGAAACACTGCTATATTTTTGATGCTACACGCACATACAAGAAATATTTCTATAAAGCAACTATATTACTTCTTTGATGAATACAATGTATATGATATACATCAGGGATCACTATATCCATTGGGCCCTGTATATATGTTCTATGAAATATGCACACGCCTACAATAGTTAAATTAATACGACTCCATTGTTATTGCTTAGATCACAGATATGTTTATGATTTATAGATCACTTTGTATACACGTTAGATGCTAAAAACACACGCCTGTAATAGTTCATTAATACAACTACATTCGTATTTCTTAGCTCAAAATATTTTTATGATATACATCATGGAACACTATATACAGCGAACTACGTGTCGGTTTTTCATACTTTCATATAGACAGACAAATAAACTTTGCTTTATTGACCAACTATAAGATCCCAAGATGGCGTTTCCTTCAATTATAACGTAACTTATAAAGTTAGTGAAAACGCTTTATTGTAATTGAAGAATAGTTTGTCTCTCTCTTTGGGAATACCAAATAACTTGGAGCATCCTCCACTAGTATTTTGATGTAAAAAATAAAAACCTTTTACTTTGAACATTACCAATATTCAATTTTTATTACAAATATATATGTAGATATTTTTTATGTTTTTAGATTTATCTACAACATGATTTATAATAGGGGTTAGAAGCCAAAATGAAGTAATGCTTTTAGCCTTTTACGCTAAAAGAATATTATTTTTTCATTTGATTCAATGATATGTACAGTTACATATGTACTTACGTCACAAATATATAGCTAGGTTTTATATTGTTTGAATACCATCTGTTATTATTAATGAAGCATCCTTATCTGACATTATCCTTCTCTCTTTGTGTCTATTTTATCTATTACCTTCTTACATACATTCAGTAATATATATTTTTTAAAGAATGAATAAAAGAAAGCCAATGAGGCATATCATCAAATCCTCCTCGTTTTAATCAGTGATTCGTAAATGTCAATGTTTATTGAGAGGCAGGGGTCCATGTTACTATTTTTTTTCACAAACAGGGTGGAACAACGAATGTAGGGCATCATATTTATAGAGGTCCCCTTTATATATGATGGCGAAATTGTGCAATGATATTTTGTGGTAAAATGAGCAACTACATGTTTCACTTAGTATCCAAAAGAAGCTCTCAAACCTATTACATTTTCAGAGGTAGCTTTGGGTGAACAACAGTATGGGTATTAGCAATCTCTGAATAGTCAGAAAATAGCTTTACCATCCGAAGAATATATTAAGTTCTAAGCTGTGAACAATTTGGGAATTGGTAAACTACCAGTCTATTTTTGGTCCGTTTTTCTTTGTCTTTTTGGATGAGCAAAGGTTGCGAGATATAATAAAGGTAACGAAGTGATATTTATGTATAATGTATATAGCATAAGGAATGAAAAAAAAAAGATTGATATACCTGGTACGTAGGCACCATGGGCGTTGTTTCCGAAGGAGTAGATAATTGAATGAATATAATTAATATAGGCATGTTAAGTAATGAACAAAGTAAAATAAAGAATTTCTTTAATGATTACTTTTAATGAAAATTTGTTCTCTCAGTCATGAATCTCAAACTCCACCTATCATCGATAAAAAGATCTTATTATAATTTTTTATTTATGTGATTTCCAGGATTGGTCTTGAAACCAAGGCCTTGATCTTGGCCTAAAATGCATCATGTTAATGTAAATACAGTTTTATGATTAGTAAACGAAATCAATTGATAATTTGTTCTTTTCTGAAATTAAATTCATTCTTTGTTAGATCACTTTGGTGGGAAAATCCTCCGTGTTACTCTTTATGAGCCTCCTCACACATAACTGCTGAATACAATGACACTTATATTAATTCATATGTGTTCGGTTCTCAAGGAGGAAAGAATAATAATAGGAGTTTGATAATTAAAAAAAAAATGTTTGGATGACTCATGAGTACTTTAGTTTTAAGAGCGCTCACAAATAGAAAGAAACAAAATTCATTTTAACATAACAGCGTTTATACGTTTTCATTCAAACCTTAACATATACTAAAAATGCACATGAATTATAAATGATAATCATAGGAGACCAATAACTGAAACAAATAGAAACAGTGCTCTTGTTATACTTGCGCCCGCCCGCAATATTTTATTAATAGGCCTACATTGTTATTTCTTAGATCAAAAAATGTTTAGCACATACATCATGGAGCACTATATATAGTGCACCCGGTAACTAGTTTTCATATATTCATAAAGGCAGAAAGACAAACTTGTATTTATTAATAAAGATTACATCAATTGAAATGATAAATGTAGAGGACACCTAATAATTTGTTATGTTTTGTGAGGACCGATAACGGGGCTGTTTTAATTTTCATATGAAAGACCGATACAACCCAAGAAGAAACTTGTTAGAAAGTTGAACCTGCGTTTCAACTAGGCCTGACCCCTCCTCTAAACATTTGTTTCACATTAAGTTTATTAAGTGATATACCTGGGACTTTTGGCAGATAGACTATCTGCACCCAATACAAATATTTTCCTATCCAAGCTCTAACTCTAACACTAAAAAATACTATATATTAGTTTTCAGACAACAAAGGTAAATTTTTTCGATTGTTTAAAGATTTTCAATAATGGATTAGTTTTCATTAATCCAGAAGGAATGTTGAAGATTCAAAGACGATGATAGGTATATCTTAAAAACTTTAATATACGAGTATGTACAATATTTGATATGGAAATACCTTTCCTCATGAGTCTTGCCTTCCAGTTGTTCTTTGTAATGCAACTGTTCCTGTCATCACTGGAGCTGAACTATTGGCTTATAGCAGAGATAAATTGATAAATAGCTCAGACTCTCTCCAAATTACAAAAGCATAGATTGAATTCATCAAATGTTGTTGGGCTCTACGTTTAGTGAGAAATTGATACGTCTGTGTCATACGAGTAGGAAACTAACTAGTAATACAACTGATAAAAAAGAACGAATAAAAAGATAACATGATTAAAAGGTTGTGCAATAGTCTTGAAATTGAATAGGTATGGATTAAGGACTATATCGTGAAATTGTCATTAAAAAAGTTTACTACAAACTCCAATTAGTATCTAAATAATATCTCCTTAGTTCATCTTTATTTATTCTTTTCTTGCTTATCCAACAGGGGAGCTGTTGTTCGCACTTATTTAAGGACTGAGTCTCGTCTTTTTATTTTGCTTTTTGTCTGATTCACATTGACTAATGATGTCATCTTTAGTTACAAATAATTTCTTTTTACATACTTTCATGTTTTCTTATCAAAATTTAATCTTGTATCACGACGTTACCTCACTAACACAAAAATTTACACTATATTGTATTGTCAGCTGTCAATTTTTATTATGCCTTATTTAGACGATGCTATGAAGGTTGAAAGGCTGAATTTGAAATAACTATGAATGATTCTTAACAATGATTAAATAATATTTCCATTGTTGGAAAGAATTGGCTATTTATCAACTGATCTGAAGCCAGCCCCCCCAGTTTCTTTTTAGAAGGAAAGAGATACAATAAAAACGTGGTATACTGTACAATTATATATGCCCTATATGCCTTAAAACAACATTTATATTTCACTTTTTTAATGATTCTTTTATGAGGTATTACCACGATTAAATTACTTTATTCAGGGTGTTGGTTGATACATAAGATAATGATGCCTAATCAAGTGAAATCTACCACAAATGTATGTTTGATTATAATTAATCCTATAATTAAATAATTCCAAATCAAAGACTCAAGCTCGAAAAATCAAAATTTTATTTTTATTCAAGAGTGAGCTGAAGCAAAGAATAGAAAATATATTTTCTAATAAGCATTACATATATGAGTGACTCCTCGAAATACATATTAGGGATGGATCCCAGTAATACCCGTACTCGGAACTTCAACGAAAAAATAACCGTTTGTTATTTGCAAAAACGGTACCCTGGGGGTTATTAATCGTCGGCGAGTAGCCCTTTTTACACGGTTATTTGTCATATACAAGGTGTACGTAAATTAGGCTAATTCAGAATAAGTGTATTTTTGAAATTAAGATATTTAAACTTCCTACATATAATTCTAATTTAGTTTTCTGTAACATGTGAATTTTTTGTTCAAAATTGCCTCCTCCAGTCTTCACAGTTATCGTCAGACGACTACAAAAGACTTTTTTACAACGGCACGGACAACATCATCACCAATTTGGTCCCCTGCCTTAACCATCAAAGCCTTTAGGCTCTCAAAGTTCTTATAAGGCCTTGTACATTCCTTATCCTCAAGAATGGATCACAAACAGATTTCCATAGAATTAAAATCCGGGTAGCTATACAAAAAGGCTGACAATTCAATGTGAGCCACTCTGGCGTGATCTTGAGGTGTGTGAGGTATTCCATCCTTTGCAAACTCGTAATCGACTAAGTGCTTGACAGTAATCTCAAAAACGTATTTCAGGTATTTCTTGACCAATGACGTCTTTCCCCCCTCCCAGATACCTCACAGACCTTGACACATGCAGATTTTTGTGATCTGTACACACGTCTGGCATCACTCTTCCCATCCTTGCTTCATACACAGTCATTCTAATTGTTACCATTGTCTCAGTTATATTGTTCAGTTTAAACAAGGTTTGGCAGCTCGTCCGCTTTATTTTTTTAACAACCTTTTATTGAGTGTGGCTTCAGAAAGCATCTGGAGGTGCTGTTTTTTGTAAGTAAAAACCATCAGGCCCTTCCTTAAAAGCTCCTGCATTGTGGGTTTCCCCTTGATGTGGTCTTTGACTAAGGTTCGGATGTATCTCTTGCCATTCTTCGGATCTTCTCCACCATAGCCATGACTACATTTTACATCCTTTTGATATCGGCCGATACCTTCATTAGGTCTTTCAGAATCCTTTTGTCTCTTGATACTGCTTTCAGGTCCTCCAGACAGCGACTTTGCTAACTTTAATGAGATTGGAAATGACACCATGGGATTTTCCGTCGTGAATTAACTGAAGGATCACATTCCAATGGTTCTCTGTGAACCTTATGTTGGTAGAATAAGATTTTAATGACTTCAAAGAACCAGTCGGCCTATTAAAAATAAATTCGCCGAAGTTAAGCCTGATATCTCAAAACCTCTATGAGCTAGTTAAAAATATATACATGCCATTACTCTAATTTCTGCACACACTCTTTCACACCCTATTTGTATACATAAATATATTTAATTATTGATGGGTAATTTTGAAATAGTTTACAGTTTTTATGATTTTTATCATATGTTTTTTAGAAATCAGTAAAAAAATCTTACGATTACGTCACTTGTAGTGATAAATTACTTTCTGGGGAGGAGAGAGGAAAATGACGTGATAATATTGATTGTAAGAGAATCACAAAATATTTTATCAAGGTTGTGCTGGCATTGGTCTAACCGTTCTGGTTCTTGAACTGATAGAATCAGAATCGACAAAGTCGAACCGAGACCGCAATATATTGTTTATCGGTCTCGGTTCTTTGTTCGACATAAAATATATAAAGAAAATGCAATATATATTATGAAAATATATTAGTTTAAATCAATATGTCAATTTTCCGAGTTTTTTTTTTTTTACAGTTATAACGTTTTCCAATGATTTTTTTTACATCGTACGTAGGATACAGTCGTTTCTGAGTTCCAAATAGGGAATGGTTTTGCATTCATTTGGAAAAAGGTTTTTAGGCACCAGACGGTGTAAATAAAAAAGGGAAGGGTTTGGGTAGATTATGGATCCAGGTCCACTATTAAGCCTGTCGGGCCTTATAATATGGTAACAATAATATTTCTTAAGCTAGGGGTTCCCAAACTTGACTATGCTAAGGCCCCCCTAGACTAATAGATGTGTCTGTAAGCTTGAGTAGTTTGCTTGTCTTACTAGTATTATTTTTCTCACACAAGATGCCGCTATTTATGATACCACAGATGGGGTCAAAAAGATTGGTCGGTATGCTCTTATTTCAATAGATTGTCGCGGTTCTAACATTTATCTCAAAGAAAGAATCCCTTCTTCTTTGTTGTATTTAAAAAAAATGCATAAAAAGTTATAATATATTTGTTCTAATATAATTTTATAATATTTTCCCTTCACAAATGCTATTTTAAATGCAAAAGTTTCACCTCATTGTAGCATTAATTCATTTTCTCCCGCCAAATGCATATAACAGGCAGTTGATGTTAATAAGAGTCTTAATTCATTAATAACATAAGTCTTGCTCCGGTTTTCTTCTCGCACTCTTCAAAAATAAAGTTATATTCAAGTTTACTAGACGCCTCTAGCGGACAAAAAAATAATCTTGAATAGATCACTACTTGGTACATGCCTTCCTTTTTAACTCCCCCTAGATGTAAAAATCTAAGGAATTCATGTTGAAGAAGCCAGGACGCCGTTTTCTATTCAAGATAATTGAGCAATAGTCGTTTCCATGGTTATTGTTGATGTTTTTGCGACAAAATTTGAACCAAAGGGTTGTCAAGACTCTCAACCTCTCATATAGAGCCATTAACTCGATTGCTATGTCCTTGTTATTCAATTTGATAAAGTGAAACTTTGTCCGGATTTATCTTTTAGACTCTGAATTTTTAGTCTCTTTTTCCTGTCCCTCCACAAATCGACATTATAAGTAGATCATTACAAATTAATTGTAATGATAATTATTCATTAAAATATATATTACGTGACAGAGCCATCTATTATTGGATTTGTCCTACGATTTCAGTGATTATCAAACTTTTTATTAATGACATAAAAAGCCATGGTGTACATATATTTTTAATACGTAGATGATATAAATGTTAAAACGCACTTCACTATTATTTGGGACAGATAATTATCCCGTAATGCTCAGTTTGAGAAGCACTGGTTCATTCAACTTGAGCTCTATAAATAAATAGCCAACAAAATATGGTCAAAAAGGATCATGTGGTAGCTTTTTCGGCACTTTTTTTTAGTTTTGATCCATGGGCTAAAATATGTAATTGGAAAACAATTAAAAATTAAGAGATGAAGGCTTAAATAAAGATTTCTTTCATTTTGGCGTTCGAAAATGAACGGAAAATAAGGTCGTACTTATTTTTCTCTCAATCTCCATGTCCACATACACTGAGTGGACCCTAAATACTGTGAAAAAGTTTAAACTTATATAACTCATAAAGGTTTCAAGATATCATTGGAAAAAAAATTCGTAGTAAATAACTTATCAATTGTCAACAAAGTTTGTAAAAACATTTTTTTGTTATCCTCCATTAACGAGTATGGAAGGCAAACGTGATGTTCTCGTCAAATTTCACTACTTGGGTAGAGAAATCCATATATTTTTAAGGCTTTTGAGGTCATGAACATTAACAGAATCTTAATGAAACGCATTGTAAACAAGGATGTGATACAAGGAGACAAAAAGAGTCAAAGATTGTGGTCAACTACAAACATCACAGACATCGAAAAACATCAAAATCATACGCTAAATGATTTGGCGAAATCCAACGAGGATCCTCCCTAAAATGGCCATGAAGTAAGGCATAGACCACAAAACAATGAACAACCTTGTTAAGAAGGACCTAAAGATGTCCTTGTCTTCATATGAAGAGACATCTCATTTCGGACAAAACCAATGAAAAAAGAGTCAACTGCAGAAAGAAACTCCTCACGCTGTTGACGTCAAGCATGGCTCCCAACATTATTTTTAGTGATGATAATTTTTTCTCCTCTTGAGGCTAAATTGAACTCTTAAAATGATCGGATTTTGGTTATAAAAGGATCTGATACGACTCTGATATCGGACGCAAAAACCACAGTCAGTGATGGTTTGGGGAGCTGTCAGCAGACCCTAGTCTTTGTACCCTCTGGAGTCTAAATTAATAGCTTAGAGTACGTAAACACCATTGTGGAGAAAGGTCTTTAATGGGCAAATTCCAACTTCAAAGAGGAGACTTAGATCTTTCAACAAGACTCTTAAGTCCAATATGACTAAGGGATGGTGCAAGACTCATCTACCTAGCTTTTGAAGCCGTTACTGGAGGGCTTCATCCAGTCCGGATTTGAACCCAAGGAATTTTATAATCTGGTAAATTTTCAGCATCCGCAGGGGGTGGGCTGGAGGGCCTGTAGCCCTCCCAAAATTATGGAACTTTTTCTTTTTACTAGAAAATTTAATATTTGATTTTTTTTTCAAAAAATTTGATATTTGAAATATTTTTCCAAAAATTAATTCTTGAAGTTTAATTTTTGAAATTTTTTAAGGAAAAATTTTTTTTTGAATGCTTTGGATTTTAAATTTTTTGAAAAAAATTTTTTTAAAAATAATTTTTGAAATTTTTTTTTGTAAATAGCTGAAGATTTTTAAACTTTTTAAAAAAATTAATATTGGAAATTTCCTTTCAAAAAATTAAATAAATGAAATTTGATTTTTGAAATTTCTTTTTAAAAAATTTAATATATGAAATTTAATTTTTGAAAAAATTTAATATTTGAAGTTTTGTTTTAAAAAATTTAACATAGAAATTCAATTTTTCAATTATTTTTTTCAAAAAAAAAAATTTCATGTCTTAAAAAAAAAGCAAAATCAAAAACTAAAACCTCTGATTTTGGAAAAAAAAAAAACTTAAATTGTCCAAATTTGTATGCAAACCCCCATTTGTACATGCAACAACATTCTGATAGAGATGGTTCGTGGCAGCAGCGATGTCTTCCTTAACAAACTCAAGGCTGTAATTTAGGAAAAAGGAGACCAGTTTGAATAATTTTTTCTCAGATATTTGGAAGATTTACAGATTTACTTTAAAAAATACATAATATTATTCATTTTAAGCATCTTGAACAACTGCTTAGAAAAAAATAAAGTACTTTTAAAACCGTAATCCATGCCTCTATTGCTAATTCTTTCGAAAAAATTTCATTTTTGTAAAAATATGATTCATTAAGCAAAAGTGTTAATGAATTATATCGACTTCAACAGTAATTAATAGTTACACTGCTTACAAATCATTATGAAAACATTCATATTTGAGTAATTTATTCAAAATTAAATTTTATTTTGTGTTGACTGGAGATGAGAGATGGACTCTTCGCATACATAAGTTGAATACATTAATCAAAAGAACTGTTCATATTAAATTTAAGCTGATAATTAATTAATCATTAATATTATTTGCAAACTGTGTTTAATATCTGTTTTAAAGAATACAAGAAAAAGAAAGACTCAATAAAAAAAAGTGAGTTAATATTAGAAAATCTTGAACAAAAATCGAAAAAATGGGAAATGTAGGGGCATTTGCAGGGGTGGGCTGGAGGGACTGTAGTCCCCCAGCCCCAATGTAAGTAAGTTTTGCTTTTTACTAGAATTTTTTTTTTCTATGAAGTTTTTTTGTATATAGCTGTCTATTTTTGAAATTTTTTCCAATAAATTTGATATTGGATTTTTTTTTTAAATCCATAGCTATTCACAAAATATTTCAAAATTGAACTTTTTGGAAAAATAATTTGAAAATATAATTTTCAATATTAAATTTTTTGAAAAAAAAAATTTAATATTACATTTTTTGGAAAAAAAATCAAAAAATGAAGTTTAAAATATTAAATTATTTGAAAAAAAAAAATTCAAATAATAAAATATTTGAATTTTTTTTTCAAATATTATTTTTAAAGTTTTTTTTTAAACAATCCACTGTTGTTCATAAAAATTTTAAAATAATATATTTTTTGGAATTTTTTTTTACCCCGCTTTCACGTAAAAAAAAAAGATCGTCATTCCTTGATTTGGGGGACTAAAGCTCACCCCTGTGCGAAACGCTTTTCTTTCTTCCTTTAAAATTTTATTTAAAAAAAAAAAAAAATTACCTTATTTATAATTTAAAATGTAGGGACCTCTCTATTATTCAGATTTTTTTGGTAGAAGGAAAATGGATATATCAACGGTTTCCTTAAAAATTACATTTTTGTATTTAATTTTTATAATACATTTTAAAAAAAAAAGTAAAGAGTCTTAATATATTGTGTTCATATTTCCTTAATGACGTTTTTTTTTTTTTTTTTGAAAATAATGTTTCTCCCTATTTTTCAAATGACCTTGATTTAAATAAAAATCAATCCTTTATTCGGATTTTATGCCCTTTTTATAGGCTTTTACAAAATTATATCTAGCACGGGGCCTGGGACAACAAAAACTAAAACTGGCCGTTTTTGAGATTTAAAAAGAAGTGAACATTACTTTAAAATCGTAATTTGATCAACATAATTTGTCCCTCTTATGAGGCCCTTCAAATAAAAAGGATCGGCTTTTTAATTATTTTGTTTTGAGAATGAATTTGGGCTAATTTATTTGCAATTTCCGAGGCTTCCAAAGGAAATATAATTACAATTTTAAACAGATTGGGTTTTGTCGTCAGGGCATAACCTTTTTAAGGATATTAAACTAGAGGCAATCATCAGGAAAATACAGGAAAACATTTATTCAATAAGATGGAAGTAATTTTGCTTTTATAGAATTTTTTTTTCTATGAAGTTTTTTTGTATATAGCTAGAAACCCATTCAATAAATTCGGAATCTGTCCTCGTTTAGTAACTCCTCGTTTTGGCAAATTTCTCCGCCAATGGGGGTGGGCTGGAGAGGCTGTAGTACAAAAAATTTAAGTTTCAGTTAATAGTTATAGATTTTTGAAATTTTTCTTCAAAAATTTAATGATTGATTTTTTTTTTTTGAAAAATATTTTCCAAAAAATTAACCTTTTAGAACAGCCTCAGATTTTAGAAATTTCTTTCCGATGGTTTTTAAATTTTTTTATATGTTTGAAAATAATTAGAAAAATCAAACCCCTCCCCAAAATATAATCTTGCAGATGCCCATGGTTAGTCCTCTGTCAGGATTGACCGCAAGTGATTTTTTTAAACTATATTTCGGCGCAACTTTTTTGATCCTCCAGAAGGAAAATTCATCTAAAAACATTTTTTTTTGTTGGGGGCGGAAATACAGCCCTTCCAGCCTCCCTGCCAGGATTACGGGAAAAGTTAGAGATCGATTTGATCAAAATTGGTATGGAGATTATATATGGTCACAGTAAGAGTCCATTAAATTTTGAAGTGTCAAGTTTACAGGTCAAAGTAACTCAAAATGTAAAAAAAATGCATAAATGACCATAATTTTGAATTAAATTGAGATAAATTACTCAATTTGAGTTTAAGCTGAGGTTTTGCGCTAGATCGAATAATCATTGTAGTTAGTGATTATATTCTATTAATTTAACTTTTTGTTTCCTTTTTGAATAATTTTGTTTTGCTTTTGTCATAATTAAGAATAAAGATAGGCCTATTAGACCTTAAAAAGTATAATTTGTGACACCTCCAAAGGAATAATCAGAACATTTTGTAAGAATACAATTTGCAATCTAGAGTCATATTTGAGAAAAATATTAAAGTTGGATTTTGTGTTGACGGGAAACAAATGTACTTTTCAATGTTTTTAATGTTTCAAGATACCCATAACTTACTCTTGCATTACTAACATTATCATTTAACATAAGATAATAAGTACATTTAAAAAATGAGTGCTTTAATTTGACGATCTAAACGCAACCTTTAAAATAAGAAGAGAACTCTAACAATATGAAAATTAAGTAACTCAATGTCTTTATTTATGAATTACGTCATTTATCTTTAAAGAAGGAAAAAGAAAGAAAAAAGATTACTTATCCATGAGTCACGAATGAGTATTATAATGTAGCATCAATAATTCGTCAGCAAAATTAACTCATAATGAACATTTGTTTTAAAGATGAGTATGATAGGACAATTTTATCTTATCGAGCCTACCTTATTGTAAAAAGTAATTGGGGTTATTTAAATCATGCTTGAACCCTTTCCAACATTTCTTGGCCATTTGTTCCTTTTTCAAAATTTCCATTATGGCGCTCATTGTTTAATTTATTTTCGTTTGTCATTCTCTTTTTTTTAAACAACAAAACAACGCCTACGTCATCAACTTTTATCAAAAATTAATTTAAAGAAAAATCTGCCGAAAATGTCCATTTTGAGATACTACAGATGACGTAAATTAATCATTTTTCATCGTGACATATGCAGATTCACCTTGTGAATTTATGGAGGTTGTATAATAGGACTTGAGCAAATTCAAAAAAGTATACCATCCGCAAGGTGGTGTGATAGTTTGTAGCTTGGTTAACGTAGTTGTTTAAAAAAATGGTGTTCTGAGATTTTTTACAAAGTGTTTTTACTATGTGAGTATTATACATATTTTTTATATAACATTTTCATTCAGAATAAGAAAACTATAATATTTTGCTGCGGGAGGGCGCGACTCTATGTCGCTTTGCGAACAAGGCTCATACCCCATTAGTGAAGAAGGGATCTGTGCTAAGAAAAAAACAATTTTAGCGATTAGAAAAGAAAAAAAGTTTGTTAGGTGTGCTCTTTTTTTCGTGCATAATTTAATAGGTCGTCGTTGTGTTAGCATCTCCTTCTGAGTTAAGTATTATTGCCTATCTTTGGTGTAAAATAGAATAAATATATGGATTTAAATGTAATTACAATATTTTCCCTGCCCAAATGATATTTTAAACGTCGACAGTTTTCCTTTTTGTAGGATTAACTCATATTCTCCCTCAAAAATCATAAAACTGGGAGCTGATATTAACATAGGCCTTACTTCAGTAGTACCATATGCCTCGTTACCACCTTCTCCTCGCATTCGTACAAAGATACCATCTCTACCTATTAGGTATGGAGGAATCCATGATACTCTCAGTCCCTCTAACGGAAAATAGTATTCTTTTGGCCAGATAACTTTTAACAAATACTAATATAAGGTGGTCGTCCCTTCACGACTTGGTTTTATTTTGGGATCCAATGCTTACAAGATGTCTTGAGAGGACAATAAGAAAGAGCAAAGAAGTGAATAGCTAATTGTTTTCCGTTCAAACGTTCAAAAATGAACGAAAAACATAAATAGCACTCATTTTACGCTCAATATCCAAGCTTGGTTTAGATAAATGTTGTGTTCAATTTAGACAAGTTGCATTCGAAAAATAAAATGGATAATTACAAAGAAAGAATTTGAATTTTTTAGGTGATAAGTACGGGGGTATATATATTTCTTCAAACCAAATAGGCATGGACAATTATACTTTGGGTTCTGGTAAAATCGGGTATTTTAACATCTGCACGGTATTTGAAAAAGTTGAAAAGTTGCGTAGTTATAATGTGCCATCATTTTTATGGAAATACCCAGGTCTCCACTTTTGACATGGTGTTACCTCACTAACACAAAAATATACACTGTATATTGCTGCCTACTGTCGATGTGTCTGCTTCTTTTCTCTTAATCATTGTTCTGAATGTTGATTGATTAAATTATAATTATTTCGTGTTATTTTGTGAACAATTTCCTACAATTATTGAATTAGAATTCCATGGTTGGAAAGAAAGGACAAACTACCAACTATTACTAGTGTAATATTTTTATTAAAGTGGTTAATTGTTGAATAGAGTGTTTTCATTGGACGTGAGCATGGTTGATATCGGCCATTTTGAGGGCCTAAACAACCAAATTTATAAGAATAAAAACCCTTTCTCATTAATATAAGGAGAATAGTGAACTATTGGATATCAAAATGGGTGGCACAAATAGATAAAAGGACTTAAACCTTACTGTCTGTCAAAAATCCATCTCTCTCATCGCCTCATTATGTATTAAATATATGTTAATACATTTAGTACATAGATAATTTTTTTATATGTTGGGAGGACTGATGAGTACTTTAGTCTTTAGAACTTTGATTAATAAAAACAAACAAAATTCATTTTAACATACCAGGCTTTATATTTAATTCAAACCTTAACATATACTGTAAATAATCATGAATTATGATTAGCGTTGAATAGTTTCAAATAAAAAACCTATTATAATTATATTTAAATTCATATTTATTAATTTTATTATGCATATTCAAATCAATTTACACCAAAGATAGGCGATAATTCTTCTTTTGGAGGTAAATTTTGAACACCCCCACGACTAATTTAATAATGAACACAGAAGAAGAAAGAGCACACACGTCAAATGTTTTTCCTTTTCAAATTGGTAGACTTAGTTTTTCTTTACACAGATCCCTGATTTACTTTGGTATAACACTGCACTACATTCTCAGTATTGTTACTCTTCGCCTTTCATGCACTTAGATATGATACACTTTTATTTTCTTTCTTCAAGAATAAAATAACAATGATAACAGCTTATTAAAAACACTGCTTAAGTTTCAATTACAAAAAGAGCACTACTTTCCATTGTTATATTTTTTTAACTTATATATATATATAAAGGAAATAATGTAATATTTTACTAATTGATACAATGTTATGATGTGGTCGTTGGAATCACAGTATAAAGATATTTTGCACACGAACTGATGACATAAAAAATATCTATAGTTGCTGCATTAATAAACTTATTGAACATTTTCCAGTATAAATTTTCATCATTGAAAAATAATGTAGATAAACAAATATTTGATTTATGGACGGGGTCAAACGTTTGTAACAAAGAATACATCCTTGAATATCTGCTCCTCTTGGCACAAGTTTATTCAATATCGACACACATAGCTTATATATTAACGTAAAATAACAGAAAATCAAATAAATGCTTTAAATGCACATATCATGATGATGTGTATTTATTTATTGTATCACTAAACCTTTCCTCCTCCAAAAAGAAAAAGAAAGAACAAGTACAAAATCAGTTAATATTCAGCAAATTCTTGTTTAAAAATTTATGGCTCACAGATTAACATAAATTAGTTTAAGTTCATCCAATCAACGTTAAACTCATTATAGCTTTAAAACAAATACCACTTGATGAATATTTGTACAAAATAGTGGTCGTGGAGACTTTTATTAGGTATGTTACAAAAGAGGGAGGGCTCTAATCCTTTTTCTCCCCACGTCATAAGTTGCTTGAATAGCTGATCGATAAGAAGTTTCGTGACACATAAAACGCCATAAATATATACATCCTTGTAATCATAAATTTAATGATTTTTTCTTAAAGACATTACAAAAAACTTACTCAAATAATGTTCTAGAGGTTTAAACTATATTGGCATTGCAAAAATTTAAGAAAAAATTGCAAAATTAATAAATAATTTAAAATGACTTAAGAATGGGGTTTGACGATTTGGGCCAAAAATGACCCTTCTAATTAAAAAGAGATTTTCTTTTAAACCTAAGGATGCTTGAACATTTTTCTATTCATTTATGAAAAAAATATAAAAATTGATAGAAAAAATCAGTTTTTATGAGATGAAACAGTCTGTATTCCTTAATAAATAGAGGATGTAATTAACTGTAGATTTGTTTGACAGTTTGGGACAAAAAATCAACCCTTCCAGCTGACAAAGAAAAAGTTTAAAAATACAAAGGGTAGCTTGAATATTTTTCTATTCATGGTTTAAAAAAATATAGAATATGATAGATGGAATCAGTTTTAATGGGATGAAGAAGTTTGTAGTCGTTAATTAATAATTGAAATATTTTTAATCTTCAAATTGCATTCAACATTTTGGGCCAAAAATGACCCTTCTAATTAATAGAGATTTTTTTTTAATCTGAGGAAGTTGGAATATTTTTCTATTCATTAGTGAAAAAGACGGAATCAGTTTTTATGAGATGAAGTTTGTAGGTGTTAATAAATTATGAGAGTGTGTCATATTTGTGTTATGCATTCCGGTCACTGAACCTTATATAATTCACATCTAGGAAAGTGTAGGCTCCGTGAATGAAACTACGGCAGTTCTAAATAAATTTGAGTGCGATGAATAATTAACATGAATTAACTGTGCCTCATATTTAAGACGCCAGTCTTAAGAAACCAGTTCTTAGTAGGTGAGATTCAAACATATTTAATTTTCGACCATGAATCTCCAGATTTTTCAGTGAATAGGGAATGGATTTAAAATAATTGAGGTATTTATGGGAAGAAACATTTCATACACAACGTAAGATCCCATTTTCAAATTCATATTTTGACCTTTAACTTTGACTTTGTAACATACATACACTTATTTTTCATCTGCGAGGACTTTAAAATATTACTCCATAACTCATAATTAATCTGTACTACAAATTACTTATGGATTCACGAATTATATAACACACCATTCATAAAACTTGAATTTGATCGAACTGAACATTTTCAGCTTGAATTAAACACCAATGTTTTTAAAACTTTTAAATTTATGGAAACTGATGTCTAATAATAAAACAAAATAAAGTACTATTCCCTTACATATTATTATCATATACCTGTCCTACATAATATACATTTGGACTCTTTCTGTCGGGTCAAACAAACAAGTATATATTTGTATGCGTTGAGAATGATTGCAACAATTTTAATGAGATTATTTATAAGTAATGTTAAAATATGCTGACTTTTACATATTATTGGACAAAGGATAATATGTTTATATTTATGAGTATTTTTTGCAGTTATATTATCTCAGGACTTTGTCCTGCACATAATCATTTGTAGTCATTAGTTTGCTTTTCATTTTGGGAATGATGTACGAGGTGTGCTCAAAAAGAAAGAAGAGTTTTCAAATTTCGCAGGGAGTGTACATTTGATATGGTCTATTTTATCATGCTAGTACACTCTCCACGAACATATATTTACTGTTTCACCTATATAAAATATTTAGTTTGTTTGTGAGAGGCATAACAGTTGGAAGTATTTTGCATGCTCCTCGATTTGTTGCTATTGAAAAACATGGAGGAAAATAATTTGCATCTAATTTTATGTTAAAAATTAAATTAAGTACTCCAGAACACTTGAAATGTTGATTGTGGCTTACGGTAAAACTGTTTTAAGTAAAAATGTTTACAAGTACTACAAACTCTTCCAAGATGGGCGGAAAGATACCAATAATAAGCCTCGCATAGGACGCCCAAGCACGTCAACAACAGATGAAAACTTTGAAGCAGTGAAGAAAATTACTATCAGAAGAGTTGCTGAGGATATTGACATATCGGTTGTCTTTGCCATAATTTTTTTCTCGAACGTTTTGGGTATAATACGAGGTTGAGTGAAGTTTGTTTCGAAACTGCTTAGTTTTGACCAAAAGAAATTGCTGTATCAGCATCGCTCATTAGTTGTTGACAGACGTCAATGATGATCTTGATTTGTTCAAAAGGGTAATAACTGGTGACGAATCATGGGTGATCATATTGAAACCAAAGCCAAATCGTCCCAATGGAAGAGCTTTATAATGATTGTAATAAATCGCTGAACAAGCAAAATATATCTAACCGTTATGCCTCTCACAAACAAACTAAACATATTATATGGCTGAAACAAACTTATGGTCCAAACCGTTTCAAAAACTAATAAACTGAGAAAAGTGAGTTACTGCAAACTGTTTTTTAAAATACATAAAAGAACTAGTTCATTCAAAATGAAATGATCCGTGAATCGTGAACTTGTACAGACCAACCAAAAAGATTGGAGAATAATCATCAATCATATGTTGTGTTTTCTCTTCTTCCTTCAGAAAAAGGGATCCACTTCCAACACACTCACCTCTGCGGCTTACTGCCGCCATAAGCAAACTATAAAATTTAACTAATAAAATTTATGATTTTTTTTTTTACTTAATTGAAGAAATTTTAATTTTGCCGCTCCTCTAAAGATACCAACATAGTTGACCACCTATAAAGTTATGTACAGGCTTACCTGTATCCCTGCCTGGTATTATATAGATAACAATTTTTACAGTTATTACAAAAAATAGTTTAAGAAATAACTAGATATCCACTTTAATCAAGGAAACAGATAGGAACTGAATCAGAGTCACAGAAATTTAAATAATATTCAATTAAGAACCATGCACCGTTATGTATACAGGGTGTTCCTTTATAATCTGAACATTTACTAATTGAACAATTAATGAAGGCTGAAAGATTGAACTTAATTCCTATTTCGATATATTAAAGCATTAACAATTAGTTAAAAAATAGAACAACTCTGTCTCTCTAGCTTACCAACAAGGTGAGAAAATGAAGCTTGAACGTAATGAATGAATTTCCATTCACATACTCCATACAGTTGGGTGTCTCCAGGACAAATTAATAATCCAAAATTGTTTTCAAAAAATTTAATTTTTGAATTTCTTTTTGAATTTTTATAAATTTTTGGATTCTTTAAAAGGAAATCTAAAGAATAAGACCATCCCATAAATATAATCTTCCGGATTCTAATCATCCTTTCATTGAATCTAAAAAATGCATTGTATTGATAAGAGGGTATTTGTGTTAAATAAATATTTTACGAGTGTTATATCAATAATAAAGGGTTGAGAATCTCCTTTGTTATAAAAATCATCTTGCTTTTGTGTTCACGGATTATTTATTGTATATTTAGCTTTTTTTACGCTTTTTCATCGAATTAGCGGGTTTTTTTTCTTGGGCCAATAAAATAGAGAAACTGTTATCGTTGAATGCATGTATGACACATAAATAAGATGCACTATATTTGTTTATGAGTAAATAAAGACCTGAAATGAAATAAGATCACAAAATTTTACACATAACTTTGCTTAGGAGGTTGCACAAGACGTCGGGAAATGGATAATTTTGATCCTAAAAAAGGTAATTTTTTTCCATATTTAATTTCTATTAGAGGTGGCTCAGCCTTGCTTGGAACATTAAGAAACTACAATTAATTATGATCTCTTCTGCTTCATAATAAACAAAAAATAAAGACTGTCAAATTGTAAGAATTATTCTCACTTCATGTTGGTTTGTATTTTTTTGCACAATTTTTTTAAAGGAGATTATAAGATTTACATACCATACATGGAACAAGAATATTTTTTTGAATTGACGGTCTTTATTCTTTTATGACAGTATGAAGTAGTCGTTTGTCATTACTTAAATTAGTTTTTAGAAAAATACTGTTTTTTAGGCTACCATGGTCTTGAAATCCCGACAAATTGTTAGTAGTACCGTATCTGAAGCCTTGAAAAGCTATATGAAATGTTTAAAGCAAAATCCATTATTTGGTTTGGGTTTCTAAATATCTTGGATGTATACAACTTCTTCTTATGTAGACTTATCGATGGCACTGTTAATTCTGGAAACACACAACACACAGACATTTGCATTTAATATATAGATTATTTGTATGAAAGACCAGTAAAAATTGTTCTAGTCTTTTATGTTGGCTTAATTAGTTGGTTTAACTCAGGCACACCCAAATTTAACATACCAACCAACATACATTTACAAATGTATGAATCTACAGGGTCGTTCAGGTAAGTCCAGACTACCTTTAACTGCATTTTGATCAATAATGGAAGCAAGTAGAGTCTTGAAATTCTATTTACAAGTTCTAACAATACAAAAAAATATATTCAATGCGTCTGCCATCTTCGCCAATCATTCTCTCGATACAAGGAATAAAGGATTTGCAGGCCTTGACCACGTCTCCGGGGAGAATTAGTCCAAGTACTTGATGATGGATGCCTTCTAAGAGTAATTGCTGTTGTGGGAATCGGCAGAGACTTTTCTCTCGAACTCCCCCTAAAAGAAGTAATCAATGGAATTCATATCGGGGGAGTTTGAGGGCCAGGTATGAGGATCGCAAAATGGCACCTTCTCTTCTTTCAACATGTTTTGCGTCTTGCAGGGATTGTGAGAGGGGACCAGAATTGTTTAGCAGGAGCTCAACACCATTGACCTCATTTTTTATCCAAGGTATTACTTGGTCAGACAGGAGTTCATATTATCTATCAGCACCCACCCTCTCCTTTGGCCCAAAAGAAGATGGGGGAAGGAAAAAGGAAACTAATGTTGCACTCAATGACCACAAAGGTCAAGATGCTGACCAGAAACTTGGTTATAAAGACATGGGGTACATTAGCTCTCTCTGTGGCCAACCATCTGTCGTTCTGGATGTTGTGGGATTTGTCCACAGTTTATTGTTTCTCATCTGAATAAAAGCTGATTTGGTTACCATGGGTCTTACGTGGACAGCTGAGTGGCTTTCATATTGTCTGTAAGGATATATATTTTGATGAGGTGGTATGATTTCATCCTCAGGTGAGTGTTTATGGCTCTGGAGACTGTTGCACTGCTTACTTAGCGCATTTTGGAAAGAAAGTTAATCGGATTACCAGGAGATGCCTTCATGGACCGTTTCAGGCCTACAAGGAATCTGGGTTTGAGTTTTTTATCACTCCAGTACTTGTGGGGGTTTCTCTTATATCCCCTACTTTCTTCCAGTGGTTGTAGTCATCGTAGACTATGCTTTTTGGATACCTAGGCATCTTCTTGATGTACGCTGGGCCAAGACAGTTCGATGATAGTGTTTCTTCGGGTCTGCTCCATCGTAAATACTTGTTTAAATTAAAAGTTGCTCTATTAACTTAAAGCTAACGCTCAATCTCTCACTTTAAAATTGAAATAACCGAGTTCAATTCTTTCCTTTTTTCTTTCTTTGCTCAGGATGTATTTAAAAATTTACCTGAACGACCATGCATTTAGAAATTATACTCTTCATTTGTCAATAATTTTTACACACATTGCATTTGAATACAAAGTTTTAATAATTATTTAACGAGTTTAATAATGAAATTAACCCATTAATACCGATTAGCAAGATTTCTTGCCACAGATTATAATTATTTTGTTTTCATCGATATCAGAAATACTTTGATATAATAATATTTTAAAAGTTTATGTTGATTCTCTTGAGAGTTTATACCCATTAAAGTTATAGTACAATACTTTATATACTTTCAGAAACACGTTTTCTTGGAGGGGAGAAATGATGGCAAAGACACTTAAATCAAAATTGTCAGATATGTGTCTTTCTTTTAAATATCTTTTGCTGATTTTTTTTCCTTATGTTAATTAGTGATATTGTGGTCTGATTTGTTAATATTTTTTGCTTAAATTCGACTTTATGATGATGTATAAACATTATTTCTTTTTTTTGGGCGCTAAGGAATCATGCCAGCCTATTTTTCCAATTGGTTTGTAAAAAGTCAAAAAAAATTATAATAACAATAAAAATAAAGAATTTTAGATTGTTTAGGAGTCAAAATTACTTCCAGGGAAGGGTCTGCGTACATGGGTTAAGAAAAGTAGATTAAAAAATATTTTTTGAGAAATAAATACGTAGTATTATAAATCGGTCTAAATAAGTAAATTAAAACGACAGTTGTCCTATCAGTATGATCCTAATAAAATTTGTCAGTACTTTTGCATTATCATAGAATTAGCGGACGTTATAAGTCTTTAATTGTAACTACAACAGCTGCAATGACAAAGTTATTAACTACATCCTTTCAGCTGTTGAAGTATTATACCCTTTAGCTATCACTCATTATTTACTTCTTAAATTATATTCTTCTATCCCTGCTAGGAGTTAAGAAAAATAAAAAGATGATGGAATCGACGTAGCTCATGGACAAAGCGTTCGGGCGAAGTTATTTTCTTGAGCACAATATGCGTAGGTTTATGGGTTCGGTATTCCTAGAAAAAGAAATATACTATATGTATATGGACTTAACACAAGATTCCTAGGTTAGATGGAGTAATTGTAATACTATAATAATGGTTACTTATACTTAATCAGTGCAACTCCATCTAACCAGTTAAAAGAACATTAAAAAAGAAAAGAAAAAAAGATAGCTAGTACTGTAGCGTTGTATGGTAAAAAAGATCGGACCGATAAAATAACACACTGAAAGGGCTGTGGGGATTTGAAGACTGATAAGGAAATCATTCCTAGGACCGACTCAAGACTAGTAACTAAGTATTTAAAGATTTTGAATTAGTAACTTTCAATGTCACAACTATCTTTTTCCCCCCTCTCAACCTCCACCGTCGAAAGGGAAAGGAAAAATCTGGAAAAAAACACATGGTTGCTAGTCTTTTGTTTCTTACTATTGCCAACTGTTAGCCATTATTTAGATAATATTTCTTATATATTAACTGAGTACACAAGACTCAAATGTTAAAAGAAGACCCTTGATTGATATAAATTAGTATAAAAATACTCGTACACCAAGTGTAAACTCAGCAGACTTATTAAATAAATATATATATTTCCCTTTTTAGTGACGTCACTGGGCGCTATAAGTTTGGATAAAAATAATACATAAAAAGTAAAAAAATGTAATAATAATTGCCTCTGCCAAAAAAGTTAAACGAAGGTTATGTTCTTTTTTTCTCTTTGTTTGTTCGTCTAGTTAGTCTGTTAGTTATCAGGATTATGGTTTGATTTTGATCAAACTTGGTACGAAAATTATCACAATAACAGACCTTTCAATTTTGCGAGGTCAAGGTCAACGTAACACAAAACGTAAAAAGTGTATAATCAACCATAACTTCGGAACAACTTGAAATACATAAATCAATTTGATTTTAGGAGGAGGTTTTGCGCTCTACTGAGTATCCATTCTAATTTAAATTTGTTTTTTACGTTGATTCTTTATTTATTAACACTATATTTAGGGGTTTCAATTATTATCTATAGTTAAATTCCTGTATTTGGAATCTCAATGACGTCATCGTTATGGTAAAATTGTTGCTGACTAACCTTGTTATAATAACATTCAGTACCCTGAATCTTTGTCTATTACAAAAATCAAGTCGTGATTATATCTGAATAAGATGTAATAAGATTTATATTATATAACACTGATCCGTATTATAGAAAAGGCCGCAAATTTGACACTTAGCTTTATGTAGCGCATTGTATGTACAATACGTATGAAATTGAATAATTTGGAGATCAAAGTGGCAATTTTTTCATAAATAAAATAATGTGAGAAATAGTGAGAATCACTTGAAATTCTACTTGTAAAGTTTTTTATGTTGATCTGAAAAGAAGATTATAGTGTAGTATTTTTTCTGTTTACGCCAAAAAGAGTTTATGATGCATATTTTGATATATGAGTAAATTGTGTAATAATTGAGATGAAGAGTTTTTGTTTTTCTGAATAAATTAAGTATTATTCTTATTCATAAAAATGTACCTATATCTTCGTCCTTGTAGACAAAAATAACAAGTTTGTACAATTGCAGTATTTAACACATTAATTATGAGTATACAATAATATTATTTAGCCAATCAAGTATTGAAGCCTAATTGATTAAATTATCTTGACTCTTTTAATTAGTAATTCGTTTTCAAATCTGCTTCTAAAATGGGGGTAATTCCGAGAAATGCTAAAAGACAACTCGTAGAAACTTGCTAGGTATGGGAAGAGTGTTAACTTGTCCGTTTGTAAACAAGCTCGTGATGTAAATCGTGGCTATTTTTTAGGTGGACTCTTTTTTTTTTAAATTGGTAATGTGAAGAATGAATTTTTATTCCGCATCTATTGCCATTAGTATTTAACTTCTGAGTAGTGAACTTCCATTATAATAAAAACCTGATTGAACATTCGTTAAGTAATTATTGCTCTTTTTCTCGTTTATTTTCCACGTCGTTACCTTTATTGTATTACACAACCTTTCCTTCAAAAATAAAATGAAAAACGGTCAGAAATCATCTGATAAATAGCCAAATAAGTCAATTATACCAACTGTTATTGATCTTTTATGTACTCCCAGACTATCATGGCCATACCATTTCTTCACAATTTTTAAAATGAATTAGATATGTATATATATTTATTTCATAATATTAAAATCCTACATATTATTTTATTTGATACTTTATTATAATATTGGTTAGTAATATTTTGTGTGTAATAGCCAAAATTTGTTAAATAAATAATAAACTGTCCAATATATATATATTATATATACGGGAAAGGATCAACACGAAATTGTATTCCTGTTCCTTTAAAAGTGATTACTTTGTTTATTTATCAAAAATAATAGATTATGAAATAGCCAAGACATATCAAGTGAGACGAAGGAATCAACAGTTGAAAACAAAGAACATATGATATTCTTGTGTTAGTGAAGTAACACTGTGTTCCTTTTCACTTTTCGATAGTATCTTTTTCACATATGATTCTAGCTGATCTAATGATACGTCATCATAAACAAGCTGCTCGCCTTCAAAAAATTCTTCAAATTGTCATGATTACCATGTTAATTTTCGTTTTTTTTTAAAAATAAGTCCTTAATACTAGCGATTTTCATGACTGTACCTAGCCCATCTCTCCCTCTTTACTAATTGTCATGAATGTAAAAAAACCCATTTATTTATAGGCTGTGACTGAAAGTTTTTTAAACATTTGCAAAAATATTCATCTCTTATTGCTACATTTATTAAACCAAAAATATTCGAGGTTACGTGTTTGAAATCAAAATAATTCCGTTGTAATTAACAAATAAAGGGAAAAGTACCAATTTAAAATAAGTAATCGTTTTTATATATTACATATATAAATTACGACTAATACAAAAATACCCTAATTCTGTTGTCGTCGGTCAATTCCCTTCTCTGACTTGATACGTCATGATTATTTCATAATTGATTCTTTTTGTTAAATTAACAAAGTAATAAGTTATAACACTATATTTATGCCGTAGAGATAAAATACACTCTATGACTAATGTTCCATTTCCAAAAGGACATAAATACAATTTCTTGTTGATTCTCCGTCGTATATATCTACTCTTTTAATATTTAATATTACTGACGTCATCAATAAAAACCTTTAATCGAAAGTGTGATGTCATACTATAAAGAAGTGTGTTGGTATGTGAAATATTTTTTTAAATTATAATTTAAAATTGTTATTACCCACTGTATTTGAGATATTTATGTTACTAATTTATAATTTGAAATATAACTTTTTAATTCAAGGAAAGCTTGCGTTGTAATATAATATCTAAAATGAACGTTAACATATGTGCTTGGCTATCAGATGTGGCATCTACATATAAAGACATAAAATTCAAAAGAACAAGTGTCGTTATTTTTTGAGGAGGTATGAAGAAGAAAATTCAATTTTTGGCTTAGAAAAAGTGCAATAACTCAGTGCTTATCCAACAAATAAAAGTCATTTTGGTTTCAACGAAATTCTACACTTAATATTCATCGCAGGAACCTATTTAAAGCCCCTGATTCCGTTTTTTTATCCTATATCCAAGATCTGTTGACAGTTACTACCCAAATGTTTCAGCCATTTTGGACCCACTGTTGTTATGTTACACTCGTTTGAGTGAGTGGATGTGAGCGTTTTTGTCAAAATGAACAAAATCGAGTATCGAGTAGTCATTAAATATTTGTTTTGAAAGTGTAACCTTCAAATAGATTCAAATAATATAAGACATGTAAAGGCTTTTTCTCTTAAAATTTGAAGCTTCTAAGTCAATCCAACTCAGAGTAATTGAACCAAAAACAAAAAGTGTCATGTAAACAATTATTTAGCAGAGAAAAAAAACGAGTACTATTTGGATGGATTACAGAGATTGGAGCATCAATGGGAGAACTGTGTAGAGTTACAAAATTTATAGAATAAAATTGATCGTGTAAGATTACGTCAACTGTTGTGTGCCCCAATGTTACTTATATAAAAATTAATAATATTTTATGTTTGCAAATGCTAAATTGCAATGTTGTGATAATTGTAAGTTAGTAATTATTTTAATTTATAAATATACTATTGTCTTGATTTGTTCCTGGGTACACGAAAAGAGGTTCATTTGGATTTCCCTCAGAGGAAAGTATATTTCCTAAATGACAGATTGCTCTGAGAGGAGAAAACGTTGGCTCACTCCAGCGGCCATCACCATACTCTCATACTTGGAGTTGTACTATTTTTGTGCAACATGGTCCCACTCTATGACGCCTTGTTTACTAACTACAAAGGGAGGAATCAAAAATTAATAAATTTTAAAAGCTCTTTTCAATTCTCCAAATTTTTCTTGCCATTTTTTTTGCAATTTTTGAAGCAAAAATAGTAAAACAACAATTTTCTACACTTTTTATTCGATATGTCCTCCTCCATACTGAATGATGGCTTCAATACTGGAAAGAACAAAAGCACTTCTGGCATTGATGATGTCCAAGGACAAGTAATTCCACTCTTCCGCGATCACGACCTTCAGGGCATCATCATTCGGATGAAAAGTCTTGTTCTCCAAGAAAAACCAAACAGCAAAGCCCAGGGTGTTGACGTTGTTTGAGGATGAAGGGCAAAAGTCTGCCGGCTAGAAGCAGCCATGTTCTTCTAAAAGAAATGTTGTTCCTTCTTTGACGTGTGTGCCGTGGCGCCGTCTTGGGTAAATACATAGTTGTACCTGGGGACCGTGTTCTTCAACCATTGTAAGAGATTTGTTAAGGGGGGTCTACAGGGGGTGGCTGGACCCCCATAAATTATGGAATTTTTGCTTTTTACTAGAAAATTTAATATTTGAAATTGAATTTAATTATTTTCGGTTAATAATTTTTATCAAAAAAATTATATTTCAAATTTTTAACACAATATTTAATTATTAGATTTTTGGTATTTTTTTCAAAAAATTAATTTTTTGAGAATAGTTATGGTTTTATAGAATTTATATCCAAAAAATTTAATTTCTTGAGAATAGCTATGGGTTTTGGAATTTTTGTCAAAAAATTTAATTTTTCTAATTTTCTTCCAAAATATTCTTATTTTTAGATTTAAAAAAAAATTCAAAATCTGGATCCCCACAAAAAATGATACTGCAGACGCCCCTGTAGTGTTATCACGATGTGATTTTTTAACCAAGGTTTCAATCTTTCTTCGCCCTTAAAGTAATAAAAAAAAATATGCCTGAAATCAACTGATAATTAGACAATTACTTCATCCTTTCTAACATTTGTGCAATATGTTCTCAAATTAACATTCAAAGCATCTAATTTGAGAGAAGAGTAGACAAATCGATGGCTGATAATATGTTAGGTATAATCATTGTTATTAAAAAACAGAAAAGATATATATATGAACTAATTTACTGACTATGAGTATGGTTAATATCCATGGCATTATACTTGGTCAATTTATAGAGTTGGGTGCATCTAATTCAATTTAATAAAAACTTACAATGCGTTTTCAAGATTTAATATATTCAAAATCGGTCCTGTTGCAAGACTTGTACAGTCCAGTGCCGTATCTATTATTGGTTCATGAAAAAGTCCCCAATTTTTTGAGCGCCCTCTAGGATACATCATTTTCAAAAATATATTTGTAATGCACCTTAGTTTATCAATTCAATAAGGCATGAGAAAACTACAAAAAAAGAAATCTGTAAGTTGATATGATAGTTTGTACCTTGTTTTTTTTTTAGAAAAATGGCGTACATTTATTGAGTATAAATGTGAGTAATTTCACATTAAATAATTATTTTATTTGAGGAGTTGTATTATTTTGCCACTCGACTGCACCACTCTCTGTCACTTTGTTTATAAACTAATATATATGAACAACCCTCATAAGGGGCGTCTACATGGAGTGGGCTGGATGAGCTGTAGCCCTCAAATGTAAGAATTTTTGCTTTTCACCATACTTTTTTTTCGTCGTTGAATATAATGAATACCTTTGGAAATGTTTTGAAAAAAAAAATTACATTTAAAAAATCAAGCTCTCCCCAAAATATAATCCTACGGATACCCCTGTTTATGTCCTATTAGTTTAGTAAAGCTATAAGTATTTTCAACGCACGAGAATAGCTTGTCATTATTCTTTATTTAGGCCTAATTGTCACTAGCTCATATATATGATAAAAGTTCCTTTATACACAGACTTGTATTCTGAAACAAAAATGAACGCACTTGCATAGATATAAATTGAACGGTTCACTTCCCCCTTCTTTATTTTTCTCCAAAACAACCTATTACAAAAGCTAAAATCAAGTGGTGCAACCACAATCATATGACAAATTTTTGTCCAAATTTAGTTGGCTACGAGAATATTTTTTTAATCACTAGGTATGAAGAGGTTAGTTTCTCTATAACTAACTACACATGAACTGACATATGCAATTCTGCAAATAAATAAATGTAAAAATGCATACCTGACGAGAAAAAATACTTTAGTACCGTCATTTGTGGATAATCAAAATGGATATTTCGTGAAGAAAAATGTTTTTCGTAGACAAATAAATCACTCAGTCGTCGTTTCGTTTAAAAAATGAACGAATGAACGTCTGAATGAAATTTTTTCGAAAGGGAACGGATGAATGGGTCAAAACATTAGAGATTGATTGATGATGACGCCACAAGTTGATATTACAACATTCCTACGACATTTATGACGAGACTGTTGTTGAGTTTTTTTTGAACGGCTACATCCCTTATTCATACAATGTATCATATTTAATTATATTCCGTGAAAAAGTGCGAAATTATTAAATGAAATGTTGCTTTCTATCCATTTACTGCCTTCCATTATTTTTAGTTTGCGTACATACATATATAATATTTTAGGTGATGTAAATTTAATATTTCAAATGATATGATATATATACAGACATTTTAGACATCTCCATTAAGCTTGAATTTGTATGAATACATCCAATTCATAGAATGAATTTTTGGCAGAATAAGTGATGAAGTAAGTCTATTTTAGAGTTTAAGTTCGTGTTGTATTGTTCATACTAAAGAATAGACGATTACAGCCCAATCCAGTTACATAAGGTGGTAACCAGAGGTGGACATTCCGCTAATCGCTAATCTGCTAATTGGTGGACTAAGAAAAAATTGTGCGTTGGCTATAGAAAATAAATATTGCCAAAACATGATTTGACATAATATTTTATAAAATTACACTCATTCTTATTTAGCTCCTAAGCTTTTATTCATATAATTTATAAAAATCAGTTTGTATTGTACAAAAAACGATTTTTTCAATTCATTTTCATAATTTGAAATTTGACAAAATTATTTTAACTTAAATAGATCAAGAGAATTTTTTTCTTTGAGGGGTGTTGTTCATTGACCTACGTCGAACAGTTTTAAGACTTTGGGAAATTATTAATAACTAGTTACCTGTTAACTAATAGGTAATCAACTAGTTATCCACTATTATTAAAAAAAATACATGTTGCAAATATAATTTTACTTCTTTTCGTGTTTTAAAATAATACTTGTAAAACCTCTAAAAAAAATAATTTAACGTGAAACAAAAGAATGAAAAAAATACCATAGCTCAGTTTATTTAGTTGATTGACAATAGACAGTTATGATTTTTAAAACTGTGCAAATCAATAATTATAATAATTATTTGATCAATTAAACTTGTTTCATGGTCTTTTGGAAGAAGGACGTTATGATGCTGCACAATGTCGTTAAATATTTTTATCCAATTCAAGTCTACAGATTTCTTTCCAGCCAATTTCAATAGCCTATCAAGGTTAGACCATCATGTAATCGGGATTTCTTGAATTTTCAATTTGATGTATAGTACCGACTGCTGGGCAATACAGACATATTTTGACGAAAGACGCAACCAATTATATTCTATGACGTCATTAGTAAAAAGGCATAGTGGAAGTCAAACATCAGTCGTACACGTGTTATGCTATGAGCTTGTATTTCTATTAATCTTGTGACCTATTAAAATATATAATCCGAATAGAATATTGCCATTTAAACGTATTAATTACATAATTTATAAAAAAAACCTTTCTCCTTATAGAAAAAGATTAGTAAAATATTTTTTTAAATGCATGGATTGCATAACATCTAATAACTAAATTTGTCAAACATTCTTAACTTTTACTTGACGATATTTGATTACATATCTACACGATATGCAATTATTTATAGGTATAAGTCTTAATTTTGTTGTATAATTTTGTATGAGCCATTAAGTATATATTTGCATATTGTATAGGTATACGCAGTTATGTAGTACGATTTGTAGATAGGTAGGCAGGGGGGGGGACGGCTAGATGACACAAAATTCCCTTTTTGACATATCCAATTTGCTTTTTGTGTAGATGTGCTATTGAGAAGTGAATTTTTTGTTCGTAATATTCAAAATAATATACAAATTTTGCTACAAATTTAAACCCATGGTTAATGTTCACTTTAATGTTGGTATTGTTTGTATCAACTTGCCCCATATATGGGGCAAGTTGATACAAACAATTACAGAGTGGGATCCAAAACTTGCAGTACCATGACTAAATCACGACAAACGTGATTTTTATTAAATCAAGGAAAGACAACTCCAAATCAATTTTTGATATGCTTAAATAATATATTATTTATTCAATATGTCTTCCTTGACGAGCAATAATAGCATCGATTGTCAGCAATTGCCAATGAAGGCTTTCACAATGGCAGTGAATCCAAATTTAAATGATAAACACGTCAGACACTCTTCTTTAAGACGCGCCAAACTGCAAAGTCCAGGGCTTGAGAAGAGCCAAATGGAGGGAACCCCGTAGTCAGCTATAATATTGCTGCAATTTTTTTGGTTCTTCTTGGCTGTATAGGACTCTAATGGACTTCTTGATATAGTAGTAGGCGGTAGGGAAAGATAAGACAACCGTCTCTGTAACCTTCTCGACACTGACGCGCGAGTACAGAAGATCGCACACGCTTTATCTTTCTTATGGTTGCTTCGGCATATTTATAATTAAAGACATGGAATAAAAACATAAGATGTTAATTTTTGTTTGAGCTGTCATTTACTTGCGTAAGAAACCTTGTAGTTAAGAATAACGGGAATCAAATTGCAATTGAATGCTATCTTTCCCTCAAATTCTATAATTACTTTGTTGTCTGAATCCCTATTTATTTGTTTAAAAAATAACTTATCGTGGTTAATCTAAGGGCTAAATTTTGATTATTACAAAACTTTTAGATGGGTGCATTGTACCATACAATATGTAATAAACTTTATAGAAAGAAAAGAAGATGAATCGACTACCCAATACATTCGTATGAAGTTGAGTAAAAGAATAACTCGATGAGAGGAATTGTGAATGCACCATTTACATATGTAAGCAACTTACCTACGAGTACATAATTATCGTTTACAAAAATCTCAAAATGGGATAGGATTGAATCGAAACAAAAGAATAAGTAAGATGACAATTAAAATGGACTCTACATACCTACATTTTAAATGCGTACTTGTATATCCTACATAAATTCCTTTTTGAAATTTTTTGCATGATAAAATTTGTACTTTGCCAATTTTTGTCTCTCTCTTTGAATGAATAAAAATGCTTTCCACTTGCTATCTATTGATTTATATATTTTACTGCAATTCTGTCTCATTTATCTTCATTATCAGTTTTATTGGTTTGTAATTGATATTCACTAAATTAAATAAACTAATTGTAATTCATTTGTTGATGTGATTTTACTAATGATTAAATTTAATTATTTTTGACCTCAGCCTAACAAGTTGAGCGGAGGTTATGTTTTTGCCCTTGTTTGTTAGTCTGTTAGTTAGTTTGTTAGTCTCCAGGATTAAGGAAAAAGTAACAGATCGAATTTTATAAAACTTTGTGAAAAAAGATTATATATGATCATAGGAAGAGGCCATTAAATTTTGAGAGGTCAAGCTAACACAAAACATAAGAAAAATGCATAATCGACCAGAGCTTAGTATCAAATTGAGATACATTACTTTATTTGATTTCTTTGAGGATTTTTGATCTCTACCGAGTGCCCATTCTAGTGTTACATTTTAAATAAACACATACTAATTAAGAATTGGTCCTGGTATTACATGCGAAAACGGGCACTCTGTGGAAAGTTATTCATCAAGGGGTACCCAAGAACCGACAGTCTTATGGAACGATAGGCTAATATTTTTTTACTGATCTATCAATGCATTTAAATGAATTTAATGTTACGTTACAATGCTATGGTAAAAGTATTGATATTATGTTTGGGATTATCATCGCTCTTGAAAGTAAGCTTCATAATTTTTAATGTGATTTAGAAACCAAAAGATACAAATATTTCCTGAGACTGAAAAAAAAAAAAAAAAAAAAACCTAGACAAATTGAGTTATCAAGATCAGGCTATCAGGATTGGTGTGAAGAACCCTATTTTGTGTCAGTTTTAATTTCTCTGAGATACCAATTTTCATCAAGATTTGGGTGGTTGAAAAATCCGGTGAAAATTTTTTTTTACAAAACTGAAAATAGATTTGTTTGACTGTATGACCATAGAACGAAAAGAGGAATGGAGTTATGGAATGATCCAATCCAGTTTTTTTAAAAATACAAAATTAACTTAATATTTTTAGAATTGAAGCGTGAGTAAAACATTGCAAAATAAATTAATAATTAAGAAATTCTCGGTTCTTGTAACTAGTTTTTAAAGACTTGAATAGAATATTTTTATACTAATAGTTTGAGTTTGGTCTGTGCAATAATAATAATAATTTAAAAAAAATATATATGAACCTAATACTAAATAAATTTGTCGACTGATGTATCCGTTTTATAAAACATAACTTTATAATTATGCCATATTAATTAACGATGCAACCCTAGAGGTTGTATACTAATATAAAAATATAATTACCTAAAGTTATTATGATTAAGAAGTGACACGCGACTAGGAGAAAACCGATTTTTGTTTGAAAAGTTATGCCATCCCTGGTATAGACTATGGATCACATTTGAAATTTGTAAAGTAAAATTATAAATGAGTTAACTTTCTAGTTTTATAAATTAATAGTTCTTAATACCTATAACTTCTAACCATTTAGGAAAAAACTTTACGAAAACTCAATGTAAGCCTTAGATTATAAATATGCTTTATTTACATAAATTCTAATAATTTTTGTAGCCGAGTTGGAGTTAGTACAAATCTTCCGACTCCTGACTCCAACTACAGCAAAAAAGGCATCAATTCCGACTCCACAACCCTGCTTGGAGACGCCCAACTGCTTGGAGTGCTCGAATTTGAACTTTTCTTGTAAGCTGGACATAGTTCATCTTTAACATCAAAGTTGATACGGAAAGGATAAAACTAATAAATTCTAATTAACGATTTAAAATTTGACTTTATTTAAATCAGAGGTTGTCTTATTTTTTAATATTATATTATTGTTTCTAAAATGTAAGCGAATAAAATGATAACTATTCAATTTTAATAATAAAATTAATTTGAAGTCTTGATTTTAATATAAATTTCTCATACCCAACTAGTCAGATGATCAATTAGAACATCAAATAAGCCGTACTGTTTTGATTATAGATCCCGTAGATTTTCAACTGCCAATAATCTGAATTAAAATCAGGCAACCTCTGCCATAAATTAATTAAAATTGAAATCGATATCTAATAGTTTTTGTAAAAGATATATTAGAATAAAAATTATTTTACCGATCTTTGTTCAAATGTCTACCAAAATAATTGATTGATTCCTTGGTTCCACACTGGTAGAACATCTGATCAAAAGCTCATTAATAATAAAATAAAAACTTCTTTGCATTAAGAAGTTCCAACATCAAACAAGGAAATTCTTACTAAATAGAAATCAGCTATACTAATAAATTAGATATCTGGTGATAAATATGTACTACATATTTATTTTAGTGATATTTGATGAGTGTTAATATACAATTATTATGTTTTAAATAGATGGTAAATCCATTCATAACTTTAAAAAAGTTATATTTTTTCTTCATTTTAAACATAAAGATTTTGAAACAAAAGCCAAATGGACAAATTGAGAACTGAAAAGACGTATCTTAAGAAAAAGTACTATAAAATCTTTAAAATTAAAAACAAAAGTGGCAATTAAACAAATGAACAATATAATGTCAATGACTGAGGTAAGGGGTAAACGAAAAAATGATGAAATATAATTAAGGGTGGAAAAGTTTTTAAGAGAAGACGATATTTCATATTTGTCGGAGCTCAAACAAAAATTAGATATCAATTTTGTGCACCCAAAAATAATAGTAGATTGAATGGAAGATCAAATCCAAACATAGGAGGTAAAACAATAATTACTTAATGTGAAGTCATCTGTAGATGAAAACAGATTCATCAAGGGACACTCTTCTCCAATACAAGATAAATAAGATGAACTACGAAGGAACTGACAATCTCATAACTATGTTAAGGATAAAGTACTCTAGGCAAAGAGTAGACACTCAGGGAAAGAAGGTAGCATTGAGTAGTTCTTAATTCTGATTGGCTTAAAATTAGAAGCTGCTACATGTTCCTCCAGGCATACAACCAGTTTGAACAGGCAGTTTCCCCCTAGCGAAAAGAGAAGAATAAGGGCGACTACGTCACAACAATAACACGATATTATAGGTCGGTCTTAGGAACATAGTCCATGGTCCTAGTAACCATACGTATAGTAATTAGTTACTTATTTTTATCTTTTAATAATGTCTCAACTACACACAACACAAAAAAAAGTAGCCAACGTAATTGGAACAAAAGTTGATCATGTGGTCGTCGTTTCACTACTTGGTTTATAGCTTTTGTTTTAGGCGAGTGTATAATATCCATACTCTCATCCCTGGATCTGTATAAAATATGACCTTTACCGTTGGAGTTTTTTTCCTTGTTGGAAGAGTATTTATTATTTTACAAAGCTGTTATCGTTATTTTTTAATTGTAGAAAAGAGAGTATCTAGATATTAAATAATCACTACTCCGTGTGTTCATGAATGACGGGGAGTAACGTTGATGAGCTATTAAGGAGTTATAAGTGAAAGCCCTTTTTGAGCTCGGAGTAAAATTGAGTACAGATATTATAGTAAATCCTTCCTATGCCCATGCAGCTAAACACTGAATGGAGGTTATATATATATCTCCTGCTTGTAGCTTGGAGATTTATAAGCATAGATTAAAATAATATTAATATTAACTGTTATTATATAAAAAATGAAAGGGGTCAACCTGATGATTAATATGAATAATGTTTGTGAGAAGAGAAGCAAAGCTGTCATTACGTTACATTAAATTAGCTGCAAGCAGCTATGATATGAAGGAAATACACACGAAATCTTACCACTTTACCTAACAATAATAAAGGCAAGCGTTACTCTAATGTCGATCTTCAATTCAGGGGCGTCCGCAGGATTATATATATATATTTATTTTTTTGTTTGAGGGGTTGATTTTTGAAATTATTTTGAAAAAATTCCAAAAATCAATAGGTATTCGCAGAAAATTTAAAAAATAAATATTTTTGGAGAAAAAAATTCAAAATTAAATTTCAAATAATACATTTTTTTCAAAAAAATTTCAAAAATTTATAGTTATTCACAAAAAAATTTAAAAAAATTAATTTTTGTATGGAAAAAAAAAATTTAAATTTTGAAATATATAAATTTTTTTGCAAAAAACTTTCAAAAATCTACATTATTTTTAGTAAAAAAATAAAGTAAAAAAGAAAAAAAAAAAAAAAAATTCAAATATGAAATTTTTACGGAAAAAATTTCCAAAATTTAAAGCTATTTACAAAAAATTTTTTTTGAAAAAATATATACATTAACATTTTTTTGGGAAAAAAAATCAAATATCCATTTTATGAACAAATAATAAATTTTTTTAGATTTTTTTTCAAAAATCTACCGCTGTTGACAAAAAATAATTTTTCTAGGAAAGAGTTTAAAATATTAAATTTTTTGGAATTTTTTTTCAAAAATCTGTAGTTATTCATTTAATTTTGATTTTTTTTTTGAAGAATTACATTTTTTTAGAAATTCGGATATTTGGGGTCAGCCCATACAGCCTAACTCCTGCCGACGCCTCTAAAATTCTACTCCAGTTCTAACATGGACATTTATAACCGCACAACAAATCGTCAGAATTACACTTCGTCTTTCACGCACTAGTGATTATTTAATACTTATTTAATTCTCTCTTAAAGAGTAATGATGACAGCTTTTTAGAATATATATTCAGGCATCAACTACAAAAAGCCATTATAATATATTTTCATCTATGGTTATAAATGTACACAAGTTCTCATTCGACTAAAAATAGAGTTGCTGATCGACATGATCCGAGTAATTCCTTTTTATCAATGTCCTCGCTAGACACTAACTAAATATTCAGTTTTTGGAGCGTTATATACAATTGTCCTCAAAATTATTCATTTTTTGTGATGAAATTAATTTATTTTGTCAAGTTTGATTATTAATTATTTGTACCAAGTATTGAAAAATTGACATAAATACACAATTCAAGGGACATTTGATTTCATAATTTTTTGATTTTAATTTGGCCATATGGATGTTCAGGATGTCTGGAGGAAGAAAGGAGAAACATCCAAGACGAAGAACATTGTCCCCACCATGAATCATCCTGGTGGTGATAGCATATTGCTATAGGGATGCTTCTTTTCCAGTGGCCAAGGGAACCTAATCAAGGTCCAAGGAATCATAAAGGAGGAGGATTACATCAATATCCTTGATGAAAAATGGACGGAGTCATCTGAGAAACTCCAACTTTGCCACAGCTGAACGTACCAGTAGGACAATGATCCAAAACACAATGCTAAGGTAGTGAAGGATTGGTTCAAGGATAACAATATCAACATTCCAGAATGCCAAGTCAAAGTCCAGACTTGAATCCTATCGATAACTTGTAGGGAAAGGAAATCTGACCAACGTAACCCAGCTTGAGGGCTTTGAAAGGAAGAATGGCCCAATATTCCACTGAACAAATGCAGGAAGCTTGTGGAAAAAATCATCTAGAAGCAGTCATAAACAACAATGACCATTAAAACATATGGGGGTTTGAATAATTATGAGCATTGTATTTCCATCAATAAAATACACATGAAGTCAAAAGTTCCTTGAATTGTGTATAGTTGTAATTAATTAACTTCTTGGTCACATATAATTCATAAAAGAACTTGACGAAAATCCATTAGTTCCATCACAAAAGTTAACAAAGGTATGAATATTTTTGAGGACAAGTGTATATATATATTTTTTGTTTGGGGGGGGGGGGGGCTATTGAAAAGTTATATTTCAAATAACAAATTTATAAATTTGGAAAAATAATTTAAAAATCCATTGCTACTAACAGAAGATTGAATTTTTTGGAAAGAAATTAAATTAAATTTTTCAAAAATTAATTTTTTTAGTAAAAATCAAAAATTCCTTAATTTGGGGGGGGCGGGCTTACCCTCCCCTGCGGACTCTCCTGAGTTTATTTTATTCAATTGCTCGATAGTATTTATTTGCTTTCCGGTAATTATCTAAAACTCCATAACATTTATTATATCACGCAACCTTTCATTCAAAAAGTAACAGAAAAAGGTTACGAATCATATTTGGTATTTAGCTAAATAAGTCCATTATCGCAATTGCTATTTAACTCTTAAGTATTCTCAGAATATGATTGTTATATTATTTATCCACAATTTTTAAAATGAATTACATATATATTTCAGAGTATTTTATTCTACATACAATTTATGTCAATACTGTATTATACTATTCCTTTAGTAATATTTTACTAAATACTTAGCTATAAAATAATATGTTATCCACTATATACAAGGTTGATCTTATCCAATGGTATACACTTTATTTTTTTTCAATTTTTTAAGAGTAAAATTTAAACTAGAGTTTTTGTGAAGATTTATATTTAACCAAATCATCTGAAAATAGTGCTCAAGACAACCTTTATTCAATATATGAGTCCTCAGCTCTAATAATTCTCTCAATGCAAGACCTAAACCCCTGGAAAACCTTGACTATGTAGTCAGACTCGAGCTTGCCTCTAGACACTCCTGTGAGGAGTTGCTCAACCCCTCTCCTCACCTAGATAGAGTAGTTTAAGGGTTCACGTCTGGAGAGGAGGTAGGCCACATGTTGATGTCCCAAAAATCCAGAAAGTTGTCTCTCAGGAAGGCCTTGGTCTTTGCGGTGTGATGAAACGGAGCTCCGTTTTGAGTGAAAACAAAGTTCTCCACGAATTTTTTCACTGGCCGAAGGTAGAGAGTAAAAACATAGGATGTTTTTGTGTTAGGAAGGTAATTCATTCTATTCTTCAAATTGTCAGGAATACCATTTCATTTCTCAGTTTCTTTACTGGTACATACCAGCAGGGTATATTTTATAATACTCTACTTATCTCTATCAGCTGTGAAAGTGCATTTTATATAATGTTTTATGTAGTATGTTTGAGGAGCTAATGATTATTTAATTATCTATCATTCATTTTCTATCATTTCACTTATCCAATGATGAACTAACGCTAATAACCTATTTATTAATAGCTGACATGCACTCTGCAGTACTAATTGATGCTATCTACGACTATGTGTAAAATAGATATCATCAGAGAGTACCTACCTAGGTAGAAATTCACCTTACCTAAGTAAGGTAATATGTGTGTACATACTTAGAGTCATAATATGACGTAGAATGTACAATATTGTACACACATTCTACTAAACTTATATAAAGATACATAATTGTATATACTTGAGAGTAAAAGTTGAATTCATTGTGTTTTGCCAAAAAAGTCTCATATATTTTTCTCTCCTTTTGAAAGCGTACTCTGTTTCCGTCCAAAAAAAATAAATAAAACAAAACGAAATGTCCTGTCCTCTCCTGCTCAAAAAGTCAATGAAATATTCCGTTTAAATCGTATTTTTAGGCATATGTAACAAGTATTTTATATTAATTAAAGAAGACAAATATTTATGGGTCGAGGTCAAAAGTACGTCAATTTGGAAAATGGAGAGAAAAAAGTGAATAAATAAGGTTATGTTTAAAACACTCAAAAAAAATAAAATTTTACATTTATATAAATATATTGATTTTACTGGATTCTTTTAGTCAGGAGGAAAAAAAAATAAAAAATCCCGAAAATAGCTGTAAAGTTTTTTTTTTTGAAAGATTTATTTTCTTAAAAAAGGTCCTTCTGACAAAATATGCAGCAGATTAATAAATTAAATAAGTGGATTTTTTTTTCATAAAATTAAATAGGTTTTAATAGGTATGGATTTTGAAAAATTTCCTAAAAAATTATATATTTTTGAATTTTTATTTCAAAAATATTAATTTCTTGTGAATGGCTAGGGATTTTTTAATTTTTTTTCAATAAATTTAACTTTACGTAAATAATTCTGGAGATTTGAAATTTAAAAAAAAAATCTAATGTTTGGAATTTTTTTTTCAAAAAATGTAATGTTTTATATTTTTTTCCAAAAAATTAATTTTTTGGAAACACTGTGAATTATTGAAATTATAATCAAGACATTTAATTTTTAAAACTACATTTAATTTTATGTTAATACCTTCTAAAAAAATGTTTGGATTTTGTTTATTTTTTTTTTGAAAAACTAAGCCTCCCCCCAACAAAAAAAAAAAAAATATATAATAATCCTGCAAACGTCCCTAATATTTATATATATATTTTTAGAAAGCTTGTAATAATGAATTAACGATAATTAACTTCTCTTTTTTTTTATAAAACAGGATTTTGAATCATGTGTAGAATTCGTGATTTTAGCAAAATATATGCAAACATGTATAAAATTCAGTATTCTAAGGATTGTAAAATACCGTAATTGAATGATAAATATTTGTACATTAAACAAAACGGATTCATTTTAATGTAAATATGTGACGCAGCACCATTAAACATGTCGAGAATAAATATCAATTAGATACTGCTGATAAAACTGTATAGAATATAAATACAAAATCCTTGAAATATCCTCCAAATATGATTGCCGTGTGGCCATTAATCCCATTGATAAGGATGCTAGAGACATTTAATTAATGTTAACAGATCCGGTGTCATACTATAATTTATAATAGGTGTAGTTTGTCCAAATCGGTTAATTAGAACTGGATTTCATCTGGTAAAACCAAAAATTTTACTAAATTATATTTTGGCTAAAATAAATTTGGCCTCCTAACTTACCAGATCTGAACCCCTTGAAGTACTATTTGTCTTGGATAGAGAGTCCAATAAACGTACACATAAGACTGTTGACTCCTTGTAGGCTTCCATTTTGAGGCAGTGGACAACATATACAAGGTGTTCCACATCAAGTCCTGTGTCAGGTTGAGGTACAGGTTAGAGACTTTGGTCGAAGCATGAGGTGGTTGTTTGTCGTGATTGACTTCACTAGGAACCACTACATGTACATATATGAAAATATTTGTGAATTGCTCAATTAATTTTTGGAAATAAATTCTAATATACATTAGCCTTAAAAATTCGAATTTAAAATCTCCAACCTGTCCATACGGTCCAATATTTCATCGACATATTTGAGTCAATTATAGGCTTTGTGTTCAAATTTCTAGGATGATTGTATGTACAAAAGAGTTTTAACTATAGTTAAGAACCTTTATTTAATTTAAGAGACTTCTATTAGCCCTGATATGGCACTTTTAAAATAAAATCAATCCATTTCTCATACTTTTACGGTGATGATCAATTTTGATTATTTAAGTGCAATTTGTGGCTAAAAAAAGAAGGGGCAAAAAAGAAATATTTGCTAATAAAAATTGAGTATAATTCGTCGCATAAGAATTCAAATGTAATTCACACTCTATTTTGAGAAAAATAATTATTTATGTTGAAGTGCCACATATGTTTTGTAACAACTTAAGATCTTGTACTACATAGTTGTAATTTATAGAAGTTTGAAAGCTACAAAAATGAGATAGAACATTTTAATTAAAAATATACAGAACCTGTGATGAGGACAATCTACATATGTATTGAAATTACACTACGTGGTGGGTAATAGTGTTGGATTCAAGTCCTTTAGTTATGGGTGGAGTAGTGTTGTTTGGTATAGCGTTACTATCTTGTTACTCGTGTACTGACACATGGTATTATACTAAATGGATATTAGAATCGGTACTTGCAATTTGATTACGTCATAAAAAAGTTGTCAAGTGGAAAAACTCTCCTCAAAAGACTGTCAGTCTTTTGAAATTAATTTTTTGCATAGTGTATTAAGCCAAATAACAGATATCAAACATATATTAAGAGCTTTGCAATTATCTTGCAAAAAGTTTTTTATTATTTTGCCAATATTACATAATTTTTTCTATTATATGTATATAAGCAGGGCTTGAAATTAACACTTGTCTGACCGCCCAGGACAGACAAATTGTTCTATCAGATAGGTTAATACATTGTATATATGTTCGAACAAACAGGTGGTCCAAATTTAAATTGACATCCGTTATTTCTGATTTAGAATGTAAAATATCTCCTCAAGCAAGTGTTTTCTTTCATGCTATCTCAATGCACCGCGGAGTTCAAGGGCTTCAATAAACTTCGGTGGGGAGCTGTATTAAATGGGTGCATTGAAGAATTTGACTAACTTTTAATAAATTTGCATGCTATACAGTCTATGCAGCTTGAACTTATCTTTTTTTACATTATTTTTGAAGGGTCTGGAGATTTGAATTAATGACATATCCGTCTATTTAATAAAATTAGCTATTGAAAATCGACTTTTGTATAATTAATAGAAGTTAAATTATTATAAGAAAAAGAAAAAAAAATACTGCAAAGCTGCTGATCACAAGATGAAGTCAGACTGCTAGAAGGATCAGGATTTCATTGCAAATTTGCAAAAGTCAATGATAATGAGCCATTCAAATTGATGAGGACCATTGTCAGGGATTTCAACGGTTCTGAAAGGCTGATCAGGAAGTGTGTTGGAGATAATTTGCGGGACATATCATACAAGATGCAAAAAAGCTCAACTTTAGACAATCATTGATCTGGTTGTCTGATTCTTTACTTACTTTGTTGGATCCAGTGATTGGCTTCCAACCTCAAAGACTTCAACCTCATAGACTTCTTTTTGTGGGGGTGTAATTGAAATACAGACACCAACTGATCCTCCTGCAACGTAAAATCTGAAATGATGACCAGGATCCGGAAGGAATTCACGAAACTACCAAAGAAGAAGTCATCTAGATCTGCTATCGTTTCGGAGTTCGAGTCGAGACCGTTATTGACGCAAAAGAGGATTATATTGAATAATAATACATTTTTTATTCAGCTTTCATTTGGCATTGGTTTTTAAAAAAATAGGATGATTAGTTTATGAGAAAATCCATTTTTTTAAATTTGTGTTGCTTGTTAATAGAGATTGGACCCTGTACAATAGAGTGTGTACTATGAAACCAACTTCAACCAAACCAAAATCCGAACTCATTACGATATGAATTTAAGAATAAGTTTTTTTTTGCCCAGCCAGAATTCGAAAGGCTGCTTCCGGTCAAAGCATCCGGCTAGTAATATAGCTCCTCCAAAAATGATCTAAATTTGATGAGAAAAAAATTATTTTTACAAGTTTGTATGAAAAGAAAAACATATTTTCAAAAAAATCGATTTTTTAGTTAAACACATCTTAATTTAGTTCATTCATTTATATAATCCATGTACCGTAGCAAATGTTGTAATACTGCAGGCGTTTTCAGGAATTTTTTTATTTATTCTTTCTTTTTCTCTGCTGTTATTTTGTAAAAAAAAAAAAAATGAAACTAGGTATTAATGGATATTTGGCAAATAAATTGTATTTTCTATATTAAATTCTGACGGTTTCAACATAAATGTCTATACAATGCAATTTAACTATGTAGAATCACTCATTTTGAGCTAAGGTTTGTAAAACCTAACTTTTGAAAATTCATAGGTAATTTTGACCTTGATCATGAATCATTAGCAATCTTTGGTGTCTTTTGGGTAGGCTTGACTCAAAGGTAATATAAATGGAAGGTTATATCATAACACGTGTACGACTGATGTTTTTTTTTTCTTCACTCTTTTTAATAGTGACGTCATAGACTATGAGTGGTTGCGTGTTTTGTCAAAATCTGTTTTTATTGCCCAATAGTCGGTACAATACATCAGATAGAAATCCGATTACATGATGGTCTAACCTTGTATTTCTATTAACCTTGGGCTTGACTATAAAGAGTATAGTCAAGCCAACATCATTCATCAAATTTGGTAGGTATATTTATAGACGGGATTTGTGTGAGAGTGAAAGGAGAAGGTTGGACCCTGATATATGGTGTTACTGAGTTACGACCCTTTTTTATATCAGCTGCCTTTTATATGATTTCTTTTTTTTTTGGGGGGGACAGAGAAAATGATTTACTGCATAAAGAAGAGAACCCTTCTTTAGGTATATTATTATTCATTTGTATATATTTTACTATACATTTTTAAATCAATTTACACGAAAAAGAAACAAAAAAGACACGAACCAATCCCCTTTTTCCTTTTCTAATTGCTATATACTTAGTTTTTTCCTTACACGGATCCCACCTTTAGCCATATTATAATCTAAAGAAATGACCGTAGAGGGGTATGTGAGATACATAACCAATCACTTTATAATTTTATTTTCTAAAACAGTATTGTTCTATTTACCGTTTTTCATAGTCGTGCCGGGGGACTAACACTTTGAAATTTTTACTGTACTTTACAAATTTATTATTGGAGTTGGTGTTTGTTGTACGATTACATCCTACAAAAGTTGACCCGTAGAAAACGAAAGCCTAGTAACTAAGTTTAATATTTCTAAAATGAAATTGTAAGGTTACGTGATCGACTATGATGTCACCATTATATAATTTGGCATATTACTTACAAATGCATTCTGGCACGGAAGTGTAAGCCCCACATTTATTATCTATCCCCTTGCCTATTAAAAAATGTCTATTAAAATCAAAAATAAGAATGAAAATAGTTTTTTTAATAGAAAAATGTCATTAAATTTCAATGCAAACCCTCCCCCAAAACAAAATTCCTTCGGACACCCTTGTAATTACATGTGAATTTTTTTAACAACATTTATTCTATATTTTTTTGTGAAAAATGTACTAAAATACTGATAACAGTTTACAAAAATATAGGTTTGTCGACCGGAGTACTTATTATTGTCGATGCCTTTATTGGATATTGCAACCTGTCCTCCGAAAATGGGTCTAAATCTATATAAATCTAAAAGGGGTGACAAATGGGGAAGAAAAATATGTTAAAGGTCTTGTTCTTTTTGGAATTTCAAAGAAGAAGGGTGGAACTTCTGAGGTAACAAGGGCTCTGGACTTTGCAATTCTTCATTGTAAAGCCCTCACCGCTAGCCGACTAACTAACTATCAGCCAAATTTGGGAGGATGAGTTGAGAGGTATCATCTTGGCAGCTTCAGTCCGCTATGTCTCTCTCACAAGGAAAATTCCTAAATCAGAATGTGAGTCATGGAATTTTGCAGGAGAAAAAATCCGTTACACTCCATCAACTTCACGGAATCATCGAAGTATTTTAAAAAGGGTTTTAAATTTTTTTTACCTATTTATCATAATTTTTAATTTGCATGTTTACTGTTGTTTTTTAAGGATTGATATTTAGAATATTAGTTGAAATTCTACCCCGGAGCATTAAGTATAACCTATAATGTTTATTTATGTAATTTTTTACGCAATTGCTCCGGTTTATTTATATAGATGTACGTTCTACATATATAATATATAAACCAAATAAAAAATATATATATTTCCAAAATCAGTTGTTTGTAAGCCAATTCTTCTCAACTATAAAATAATTATTTAATCATTGTTCACAACTTAACAAGATCATCATTTAATTCAACCAATCAAAAACGTTCAGAACATAGAATAAGGAAAAGATACAGAAATATCGTCAACTGACAATAAAGTAAAGTATACATTTTTATCTTAGTGAGATAATACTATAGTGATACCAGGGTACTGGAGCATTTAAAACTGTATTAAACTAAATTGTTACTAAAACCGGTACATACAGTGTCATTAAGTCATACTAAAATTGAGCTGTCCATGACGTCACCCTTCTTGAATAAAATTGCTAATTATAACCAAAAGGATCTAGGAACAATTGCCTTTGGAAAATTTGCCTTGGGAAAAGTTGCCGTTGGATTACTCGCCCTTGAAACATTTGCCTGTGAATAAGCTCACCTGGTAGAGGAAATACCTTCCTTTATCTAATGTTAGTATTATTTTTTATTAAATAAAGAAGACGATTTATTTTAAAAATATTCATTCTTAGAAATTTATAGCAAAATGGTATTTTTAATTATTATTTTAAATATTAAAGAATCGACATCAGGAATTTTTAGTAAAATCGCATCAGAATCAGCAATGCAAGATTTTTTTGAGAATCGTTCCATTACCAATTTTAATTGGGTGATTATATTTGATTTCCAAAAAAGAAAATTCTCGACAAGCGCGGAGAGGGTTAATATTTGGAAATTATTTAGTTGAAAAATGAAATATTATTGATTCTTATTTTTTTTTAAGATTTAAAAATTGGATTTTTATTTTTCTTTTACGGAAATTTTAAGGAATTTTAAATAGGGCTTTTTGTTCTTTAATACACATTTCATGAATTTATAAAAAAGTTCCCAGACGCCCAGGATATGATAAAAAACGAGGACATCTCTGGGGCACAACAATCCCGTTGGCCACTCTATATTCCAATAGCATTAATAAATATATAAAAGTATGAAAAGTTATCTATTCTAAAAGAGATCATTAAATGTTAGAGCGTCTCTCCGCCTCAAATCTAGTAAGGAATGGTTCTATTGAGATTTTTAAATTATTTAATGGTGCGAAAAACCGTTTAGAAAACTTGTTCTATTTATAGCATCATTCCTTGAGAGTATTGGTCAGATGTTGGAAAATTCCTTATACTGCAAGATCAAGACGCGTCACAAGTCTTTATCTACAAGTCAAAGTCCTTGAATAATTTCATCGAGTCCAGTAAAAATCCTAAGAAAATAAAATATACTTTAAAAAGTACCTTATAACTAAAGGACTCAAGTGAAAGAGCGGTCTAGGGAAAAATAAACAATTCAATCTTAAAACAAACAAGACTATGTTCCTAATGTATTCGCCATTATTCTTCTCTTTTCACCAGGTGGTCAGATGGGCAGACATTTTTGTACATGGAAAAAAAATCCACATGTTAACCATGACAATTTGATGAATGTTTTGTAGCAGAGCAGCATAGTTGACATGACATTTCATTAGATCAGCTACAGTCAGATATGAGGAGGGGATGACGAAATAAATAAAAACTCATGGCATGAATGACTTCGATGTCCATGATCAATTCAGCGTCACTCTCCGTCATTCATGAGGAAATATATTCGTGGTTACACTTTATAGTTTATACGTATATGTATATGTTCTCTCCTCAAGAATGAAAGAATAATTAGAATCGCTTTATAAAATAAAATAGACATATTCAGCTAACAAATACAAAGAGTTTGGTCCCTCCGCCCTTAGAGTATTATTTTCATCAAAAATTTTGTACAGTCATGATAATCGATGAGATTTTTTGCTTGCTCATTTTTTTTAAATTGACAACCAAAAGAGTGAATTTTCGTTTCCTAAGCTGCAATCATTATTATTGAATTGCTAAGGAGTGAACTTATACCAAACCGTATGAAGCATTTCTGTGTGTTCATAAAATACAAAGAGTCACCCTCAGGTTTTGTCGCCTAGTTCAATTGTATATCCTTGTTGGACTCAGAGTAGATTTAAGGATTGACGTCGGAGTCATTCCTGCCTATGCCTTTGTTTATTTCCTCACAAACATCCCACCTAGTTACAAAATTACACTCCATCTGGTGTACCTTCAAAGACTCTGCATATGTTTGGGTTTGTATTGGCTTATGAAGGGTTTGTTAAAAATCTTCCAAAGATTAGGCTTGGGACTTCCAAGTATAGGGTTTGATTGGGAAATTTATTTCACAATAATAGTATTTAAGCCTAAGGTAAGTAGAGTCCTCATTTTTGGAGATGTGTCCCCGGTTGTACTTGCACACGTACAGATTTTAAGAGACACTAACTGCCTTATTGTTTGTTTGGCTAATAATGACGTCATGCATACAACAATTAAGCTTAATAGTGTTTATTGGTCCCAGCTAGTTCTGCTCTAATTATCTTGGTTCCGATGTGACCAAAGGGAAGGAAATAGTACTGTCATAGGTAGTGATGGTAATTGATTGTATTTTTTAGCTGGATCGTTAATTTGTAATTGGTGGTATAAAGAAGGATTTTTCCTTTCCTTAGCAGTTATCATTATTATTTAATTCCTGATCAGTGAACATCCTTCCCTAAATAAATTCAATCATACTCAAAACCGGATTAAACAGTTGCATTTGCTCATAAAAGACGGAGATTAATTCTGAGGATTGGTTGCGGGTTTAAAATAGTAAGTCCTTGTTGGACTCAGAGTGGATATGAGTATCGACGTCGGAGTAAGTCTTGCTTATGTCCTAGTGCATTTCTTTCTTCCCTCTCGTTGCAACTGCTTATATCGGATTTAATGAAACGTCCAAAACATTCTTCAAATTGTCAGGGTGTCCATGTTGATTTTCGATTTTTTTAAACATCCCCAAAATGCTACGGATTATCCTCACTGTGTACGTAGATACGATACGCTGTGAATTATATTTTATTAACTTCAAGTTATTATTTATTTACGTTAAAATCTTCATATAATTAATTTTAATTTGAGTAAAACATTTGTATGTTCTATTTATAAAATATATTACATAATGTTCAAGCATTACTTCTAATGAGGCATCATTAGGAAGGTCTATTAAAAATTATCTTAAAGACCGTTCATATATCTACGTATTTAAATGGTAGGTTTTTATTTTTAATATCGACCATTTGATCTTAAAGACTTTCTTCCTTATGAAAAACGTATCATTTATCAAATATCTGATGATGTATGTATACATTATTATCAACTTCTCAATGTTTACTTAATTTTAATTACTTGTACTTAGGTACATACATACATGTGAGTACATCCTGGCTCATTACGCTTAAGTAATAAAATAAAGCCTACAGAGTCTCTTGTTTATTTTAGAAAGAGAGCTGCTCTTTTTTGGGAAAATGATTAAAGTGCTGATTTTGAATCCATTGAAATCCTAAAATTATTGTAGAATAATTCATAGCACTCACATAGGCAACTTAAATTTGGGGAGAAAAAAAAAGATCACGTAGCCATCGTTTCGCCAATTGGTTTATGACTTTGGACTAACAAAGGACAAGTTAAAATATATATTAAATTTCATAATATTCCTAATACACTATCCAGGGGCATCCGCAGTGGGTGGACTGGAGGGAGCTGTTGCCTTCCCAAAATGAAGGCAGGCATGTTTGTTTTTATTAGAAAATTCAATATTTGAAATTTAATTTATCATTTTTTTTTCAAAAAAATTTTATATTGGAAGTTTTTTTTCCAAAAAATTATACATTAGGAAATTTAATTTTTTTTTAATATTTTACATTAGATTTTTTTAAAATTTTTTTACAATATCGCCAAAATTTTAACTTTTTCTTTTAATAAATAAAATTTTTGTGAATAGTTGTGAATTTGTAAAAAAATTTAATATTTGAAATTTTTTCCGAAAAATTAATTTTTTGAAAATAGCTTTAGATTTTTTAATTTTTTTGGACAATTAAATTTTTTGTAAATAGTAGAGGATTTTGAAATTTTTTATGAAATAATTTAATATTTGAATTTTTTCCAAAAAAAATCCAAAAACCAAGCCCCCACTGAATACTTAATCATGGTATACATTATGTATATTTTCTTCTCTAGCAAGGACCTGGGAGCGTACCTACGCACATTGAGTTCAAAAGAATAATTTCTCACAAGTTCATTGTGCTACGTTGTTCCATATAGTATTTCATAGTTACTAGTTCATCCTGGAATTTGCCAGAAAAAGATACATCCAAGTATTTGAACTCAATATTTATTCAGGTCTTATGCTTTTTTAAGAACCTGGAGCATTTCAAATCATTTCTTTGTATTATTTTCAAATTAAATATTCGACTGATACGGCAGTGACAAAAAGAGGGTTTTTTTTCGGGAGGGGAATAGATCCATCAAAGAGCTATCTAATTTAATCATGCGAGTAATTAATTCATAATATTAAAGTATTTATAAAAGTCCATTAACACTCTGTGTCTTTCTCAATCTCCCTCCCTCCCTCTCTCTTAAACATTGTACAAATGAAAGCTTTTCATTTTTTTAAAAGTGTACATAGATTTGACGTCAATAGCAGTCATGTATTTTAAGAAATTATATTTTTCTTCATACCTAACTTTGCATAACAAAAAACATAGTATTATGTCACATCGTTCGAAAGGTCGTTCATTATATGTACAAAGATATTCATTAGATAAACATACAGAGTTAGAATTCCCACAAGAAGTCAATGTCTTAACTAAAGACAACTTATATAAATATTTCATTGTCCTATGAATGATTGATAAATGTATTGAATCGCAAAATATGTTGTAATTTAGGTATTAACAATATAATTTTGGGAGACCAGGATCTAGAAGCCTCTGCACACAGTTTTTGAAAGTGGAGGGATCAATAATTGTCTTTTTTTAATGCTATATGTTGGATAAATAACCTTTCTCTTTGCCAGGACATCTCCTCTTTATAAATCCCTCCCAGAGCAACTGGGAGAATTATTCATAAAATAAAACATTTTTGAGGGGTTAAGTCGATTTTCAGGACGCCAAAAAAGGAAATATTCGTGCAAAAGAAGACGTTACGTCTCCCTAATTTAATGTACAGAGGACCCAAAACAAGCCGTACATTTAAATTATAATTTCTTCCCCCTATTTTTAATTATGAGATTGTATAACACAGCTGAACGACAGCTGAAACAAAAGAAAACAAGCTTTGTTTTTATCCCATGTCTCTAAGGGTAAACATGTCGCAGCATCAACAAAGAAAATTGCTATTAAAACTGATTCTTGCACTTCAATGACGCAATCCTCCAATTTCAGACCTAAAAAATTATACTTTTATAAAAAAAAACAACGTGAAATGACTTTTAAATCATCCTTAAAGTTCTAAGCTAGATACCACTCCAAATAAAAATCCTGCAAACGCCCCAGAAAAGTTTTAGTCCATGTCATGTACTTTCAGTCGAATAAATACCGATACTAGCCTTAGTATCGAACATCATACACAAATATTGGCTTCGTGAACACACTTAAAATATGTAATCCATATGGCTATACGAGAGGAAAAATTAAATAAAAATATATTGAAAAGGCTTTGGAGCAAGACTCGAACGGAGTCGAAATTGTAGAGTTTTACACAGGAAGTGTCGTAGTTGCATAATACGAAATAGTTGAAGTAGGGAGGAGCTAAATATTGGTTATTAAGGTAGAACAGATTTCATCTGAATTGTTAGTATTTTATGAAGGCACATACATATGCCAAATTGATAGTATTATTAAAAGGGGAGCCTAGATGATTGCAATAATCAACCAACAAGAAGGTGGAGCACTTACTTAATGATGGAACTTATCCTGGAATTAAAATTCAAATTGCTTGATATGGTAAATCCGCAGTTGGATTCGGAGTCGCAAGAAGATCATCCAACTCCAGAGCCCTGGTTGCGACATGTACTTTTGTCTCGAACATAAAACAAAATATAATGACAACCTATATTAATAAACCAATGCTTGTCTGCTGATGTCTCATTTTTGAGTGGACACTTAAAAACTTTATACTCTGCGTGCGACTACTTGATCTAAGAAATGACACTGTAACAACGAGAGTGTGCCGCTAAAGCTTAGCACATCATATTAAAAAAGACAAGAAAATGAATCTATATTAAGGAAAGCAAAGCTTATTTGTCGGTCTGTATGAAGACGTGCAATATCTTCGAGCAATGCCGGTGAAAATTGTTGTAAAAATAATGAATAATATTGATTGTCGACTTTTCTTCGAAATATAAATAAAAACTGTTTTTGAATGAGTACTTTAAGTGATTTTTTTTTTTTGCGAAATTTAAAAATAAATAAATTATACAATCAGTTTTTCATTGGTTTTGTCTTAATTTCTATTATTTGAATCTTGCTTTCATTTAATATGAGTATTTTAAAGTTCAAAGTCTAGTCATTGAAGATAAATTTAAGATATTGTAATGCTTTGTACAATAATATGTTTTTTTTGCAACAAATATTGCACTTTTCCTCATATTTCTTTTTTCTAATATTAAATAGCTACAATTTCCATCAAGCATGTCTCTGATTCAAAACAGAGCTCTCAAGGGGATTTTGAGAATCTATATAATACTAATAAGAATTACATAAGATATATTTTATTATATATTAATCTACTATAATGCAGTAAAGTTAATAATTATTCAATACATTGAAAAATGAAGTTACTCTATAGTGGTGTGTTAGTCCTTATTTAGGACTGGCTCTAAATACTGTCAGTCCTCCGGAATATCAGTACTAAAACTGACTAAAAAAATGAAGAAATAAAGTTCTGGGATGTCTTTAAGAACAGAACTTTATAAGTTTCTAGGACTGATATGCAGGGCTAAACTGAACTGGACCGTGGCTTAACTGAACGGGGCTGCAGTCCGTTATAAGGACCGACACAACAATAGTTCCTTGTTCTTTAAAATAAATTATTTCGACTTTTTAACTGTTGCTTCCCTTGCTCCGGGGAAAATTTAAACAGTTTTCGGATCACATTAATATACAATTTGTGGAAAATTTACTGACAAATATAATTTATAAATAGTAAATTTATAAGTTATAAATACTTTGTGTGAAATATGAATGGAATAAAAAGTAAACAAAAACTATGCATATGAATTATGTTCAGAATTCACGTAACCTCGATCAAAAAATATAGAATATAATCACTCTTCGTAGCTGACTAGGGTTATGTATTTTTGTTTTAAAATCATAATTTTTAAGAGCATAATTATGATTCAGAGACTATGAATTTTGGTTTTAATTAATAGTTTATGTTTTTGGTTTATTCAAAAGAAAAATACATAACCCTGTCCGAAACGTTGACTTATATTAAATCACATTTGATTAATCTTGGTTAAAAGAAGTGTAAAAATGAACTGCCCAAAATATGAAATTAACACATGTACAGAATTTTAGATAAATAAGAATTAGAGATAAGAAAAAACTTTCTTAATTGATATATATATAACACCACTTTTCCATATAGTCTCTTTAGTTGATTCTGTATAATTGAGCCTAGAACCAAAACTAGTTGTGTTGCCATGATACCAGTATTTACAAATCGGTTTCGTTACGCAAAATAGGTATTGGTGTTTGAGTGCGTTTTGATACTTTTGACAATTAATATGTAACAAAGATTTCATAAAGGGTAATCCATATATACTCACAGGAGCGTCCCCAAGGATTTTTGTTTGAGGTGAGGGCCAGCCCATAGATTTGAGGCTTATTTTTTATTTATGAAAGACAATTATCATTTTTGCTATTTTTATAGAGTAAAATTTAGTTTGGGTGTCAGGAGGGAGGATTATGTCATCGGTGGTTCAATTTTTTATGACGTAGTGGCTCTTACAGTATCACTTATAGTAACAATTTATTATAGTACCGTTTCAAATGTGGCAGTACCACTATAGTATCCGTATTACATTCGTCAGCAGGTGCTTCGCTATAGGGGAGCTATGTATCCCCACTTTTTGAGAATTTACAATTATATATAACTAGGGTGTCCACATTTTGATTCCCTAAATATGGACATACTTATGCACTTTTATAGGGGAAAAAGTAAATATTTGGAAATTTGTAAAATTTAAGGTTAAACTTTAATTATTATTATTATTAATTTTTTATTTCAGTAAAAATGTTTTTGAGTTTTATTTATTTTTAAATTGAGTTTTATTTTTACAAAAACCACCCTGTTTTACAGAGTGAAAGCCCAAACTTATGGTGTGACATAATTACGAAAAACGTGATTTTTATGGAATACAAAAAAAAGATAACTCAAAAAACAATTTGTTATATGTTTAAATACCATATTTAGCTATATTTTTTATTCAAATGTCCTCCTTTACTAACAATAACTCCCTCGATGTGACAAATAACAGATTGCCAGTCTTGACGATGAATACTGTCTCCATAACTATCATGATGGAAGCTCAGAGCGAATCCAAATTTGGATGAGAGGTACAGCAGACGTTCTTCTCCAAAACACCCCAACTGCAAATTCAAGAAGTTGAGGTTAGAGCTGGAGGAGGGCTACAAGGATGCAGGCCAGAGGTCAACTATGTTGTTTCTGCAGAAATTTAGGTTATTTTTGGATATATGGGGCTGTAATTCACTTCTTGATATTGTAGGCAGCACGGATTGAAGTGGTTCCTGCAGCCTCGCACGTCTGATTTCTCTACTATTAAATACTATTATTAAAAATAAATTTAAAAAAAAACAACCCTATACTTTGAAGTTCTAAAATAAAATTTTTGTACTATTTTTAATATTCTTCCAATAAGGCCAGCCAATACCAAACAAAAGTTGGTGTACAGATAGTAGATAGTAATAACAGATTGATAGTAATTATGATTATTATATGAAATCATTTACTCCTTGTACGAAGTGACTAATTTAAAACTACATTTTACATACTTACTTAAGTATGTGTAAATAATATTCTTTCTATTTTAAAGTCGCTGAAGTAGGTCAAATCCTGACACAACTTCTTTTTACATTTAATTTATGGGTTACATTTTCTTAATTCCTTCAGGTGATTTTTTTGTCCTTAGCCCTCGTAAACAGTTTAGTAGGTTTTTTATTTATTTCTTGCTTTAAGAGTATCATTTACATAAATTCAAAAATGTAAATATATTAGGTCAAAAGTAAACAAAAATAACTTTTTTTAGGACAGTAAAAATACGATAATTATATTAATTAATATTATTTATAGTTGATTACTTAATATTAAAAAAAATGACAAGGAAAAATTGAAAGGGGAAAAAAAAGAAGAAAAGTGACAAAGTGGAAAAAATGGCAAAATTATTTTAAGATGATATAATACCTTTCAACAATATAATATATATATGCAATCAATTTCAGATTGCTCCAACTGTACTGAGCTTTACAGTTTTCCTTACACTCTCTAACGATCTAACCTTGAGTTTAATTTTTTTTAATATTTTTTTTTAAAGAAAAGATTGAATCTTGTCTATTTTTTTTTTGGTAAATAATAGACCATTTGATTATTATTTTTCTTTTAAAATAGAAGAAAGTTAATGATAAAAGACAGGAATTTCCGCTTAATGGTCCTAGTTTTGACTGACATTGCACTTTCCAACAGAAAAGGATAATTGGTATCAGACTTGATAAGGTTTAAGTAATTAAGTCGAGAGAAATACGGCAGCCAATGCGTATAAAAGGCATCGATATATATATATACTGGGTGGCCCATTGAAATCTCAACACTTACTTATTCAATAATTAATGAAGGTTGCATGATAGAAATTATTCATAGTTCCTTATATCAAAACATAAGGGCTCAGTTACAAAAATAAACAAATCTGAGCTCTATAGCTTAAGTACAAGTCGAGAAAATTATACTTGAACGTGATCGACGAATTTCCATTCGCGCAGTCCAAGTAATTGGGAGTCTCCAGTACCAAAGGCCTAACTGGATCCAGAGGAGGTAAAGAAAACAGCCCATTAAAATTCAATCAAATCCAAGAGGGTGCATACAAGAGATTGCAGAGTTTTTGACTAGACTCTCCAGAGAGCTATAAAAAAAGCGGGTGGAAGGAACCTCCTGAGCGTAGAGAGGCCACTTTTGACAACTGCAATGAAAAAAACCATCTCCTCCTTTGAAAGACTCTTTTGAATGAGTTCTTTTGAAAACTTTTTGACACTTTTGACCCCCTACAGCCCAAATGTCAACCCCCTACAGCTCAAATGTCAACGCCCTACAGCCCAAATGTCAACCCCTTGACATGCACTCAAAAGGTGCAGTCGAGGGAAAGAACTGCAGTGTCCGTCATAAAAACACCCAGTCCCTCAAAGCCACTGTAAGGCAAGACTGGAATACCATGACAGAGGACTACTATCGGTCCTTAATGTGGGACTTCAAATCAATCCCCTCTCGTTCTGTCCATTCCCATCCCTAATAATTGTCCTTGAAACCGTCTCAAATTTTAAAGGGTCCTCTATAGGGGATCAGTTGCAATGATAATATAGTACAGGGTTGTTCAGATAAATCTGGACCCTCTTTAACTACATCCTGAACAACAAGGAAATAATATAACTCGGTTATTTCAATTTTAAAGTGAGAGATTGAGCCTTAGCTTTAACATAGTAGCACAACTTTTAATTCAAAACAAGTATTTACAATGTAGGATACTTCTGAGGACCACCATCTTCAAATTTACTTGAGCGGGACATAGCCCAGCGTACATCAAGAAGATGCTCATATATTTAAAGGGGAGAGTTTACAACTGCTGGAAAAGGAGAGGCATATAAGAGAAAAGGCCACAAGTCCTGGAGTGATAAAAACGCACTCCCATATTCCTTGTAGGCCTGAAACGTTCCATGAAGTCATCTTCTAGGACAACAATTAGCCGTGCAACAGTCTCCAGGGACATAAACCCTGTCCTGAAATGAAGACATACCATTTCTACAAAAGACGTATCCTTACAGACAAAATAAAGGCCACCCGGGCTGCCCAAGAAAGAAAATTACTGAACGATTTCAAGTCCTATAGTAAACGAATGATCTTTGATGCGGATGAGAAACAAGGGACTGTTGAGAGACCCTATAATATTAAGAACGACAGATGGTTGCCCAGCCAGAGAGCTAATGTCTCCCACGCCTTTAAAACCAGTTTCCAGCCAGCATCATGCCCCTTGGTGGCATACTCCACATCTTCTTTGGGCCAAAATAGAGGTTTTGTCCTTCCTGGTACTGTGAACTCCTGTCTGACCGAGTGATTCTGTTACTATTCTTAATGAAGGTTTTTTAAAGTACTAATCTTTCTTATAAAAATCGGTAAATATTGATTATTGATGAGATCATTGGTAGGGGTCTATGTTGACATAATTTAGCAGAGATTAGTTCTATTGAAGGAATTTTACGTCGAATTCAAACGGGTCCTTAAGATTTAGAACGGGATACCAAATTTTTGCGACTGCTAAACCTCTAGCAAATAAGATCAGTCTAATAAATAAACATATGAGTGACACGCGAAGCCGGTGGGTTGAGCTTTGTAGTATTATATAAATATGTAAGCTTTTTACGAATTGCAAATGAAGAAGAGAAAGATATATCTATAGAAATATATATGAATAATTTTATCATTTAAGGCTTCACATGATAAATTAATATAATAGCTTCAAAACTGAATAAGTATTTCGCTTGTAAATGTACACACAATTATTGTGCAAGAAAAGAGAGAAAAAGAAAGAAGGAGACCGAGGTAAGGAGAGAGAGAGAGAGAGAGAAAGTAAGCTCTTTTCTCATTTCGCAACCTTGACTGACAAACGGGCTGAATAGTCCCGGGTTTAACAAAGAAAACACGTGTTATTTCATTCAAAATTGGTTTAAAAATCTTTTATTTTAAATGTTACTTTAATTGGTCAGATGATGGAGTTGCACTGATTAAGTATAATTAAACAGTATTGCATTACAATTACTCAATCTGACCTCAGAGTCTTCTTTGACTCTTCAAAGTCCATATTCATAAATTATATTTCCTTCCCTAAGAACGACCAGGTACTAACCTACGCACATTGAACTCAAGAGAATAATTTCTCCCGAGTACGTTGTCCATTGAGGTACGTCGTTCTATTATTATTTTTATTTGCTTTATGTAGCAAATTCCCATAACACTTTTCAAGTCATCGCCTTAGCTTGAAAGGTACTTTTTCCCATCAAAAAAGAGTGTAAAATTAGCACAGGAAATCGTTTTGGAAATAACAAAAGCGACGTCATACTTAGCACAGTAACTCACAAACTAAAGTACAGATTGTCATGGAATTTTGATAGCTGTCTTTTGAAAATCGATACTAACTGAATATGAAATAAAAAAAAGTATTATATCCTTAATTACAAAGAACTTTCAAAAAGTGTTGAATAATTTACTAATCCCCGTTTTTTTAAAGGAATTGCTGTTATCATAATTGTTTAATTCCTGAGTGGTTAACTTCCTTTTCTACTGCATTCAATTATATTCAAAACACGATTGAACATTTGTGTGTACTCATAAAAGACATAGAATAACCTATAGGATTAGTTGGAGGGTTATAACGATAAGTCTTTTATGGACTCAGAGTAGAATTGAAGATCCACATCGGAGTAATTCTTGTCAAGATCCTTGTTTATTACCTTCTCTCCTCCTCCCTTGTCACAGCTGATTGTAGCTGATCTAATGAAACGTATCAACGTAGTAAAATATTGGTTGGCTGCTCCCATGAAATTTTTTCCAATGTTTTGTGTATGAGGGTCAGATAAGTTTGTTCTGAAACTGCTTAATTTTGGCAAAAAGAATCGTCATATGACCATCCCTAATAAGCTATTGACATACGTCAACGATATTCCTGATTTGCTTCAAAGGACCATAACTGGTGACAAATGATTGGTATAGGGTTATGATATCGATACCAAAGGACAATCGTGCAAATAGAAAAGAAAATGGACATATATCAAAAAATCGCCGAACACGCAAAATACTTCTAACCCATTATGCCTCTCCAAAAAAGTTACCATATTACATAACTTTAAACAATAAATATATGTTATTTTTCGAATATCTAACATAAAAAACATATAACATAGCAAATATACGTTCCCTGCGAAATTTAAACAGTATCCATACTTTTTGAAAAAACCTCGTATATTTAACTTCTAAGTTTGGATTTTGGTCTGAGACTCTAATAAATAATATTGAAATAACCTAATCTTGTTTATTTCTCTCTCTCTTCGTCACAGCTCCAAGTAGCTGATCTAATGGAATACGAATGACACCTAGGCTGCTCTCCTTCAAAACTTTTTCAAATTGTCAGGGATACTCTATTGATTTTCCGTTTCGTTTTCGTTAATATCCACAAAATTCTCCTGATTAGCATTTTCTGCTCATGTTCATCGGTGTAAACTCAAGATTTTAAGTTACTTCAGCCTTACAATGGCCAAACTTCCAATTGAAATCCCTTTGTCGTTTTTATGGTTTTTTTTAACATTCTTAATTTGGCTTATATATTATAAAGAACATACATATATAAATAAACCGGATACATTGCGTTACAAGTACATAAATAAACAGGATAGTTTATAATTACTTCGGAGTAGAATTTCGACTAATATTCTTAAAATCAATCTTGAAAAAATACCCGTAAACAAACAAATTAACAGTCATGATAAATATTTTTTTAAATTCTGAACTCATTTTTTAATTATTTCTTTGATTGCATGAAGTCAATGAGAGGTACCGGATTTCATTTTCTTGCAAAATTCCCTGACTCACATCTTGATTAAAATAATTCATCGTGAGGGAGACTTACTGGGCAGAAGCTGTCAAGATGATACCTCTCAACTCATCTTCTCGAATAGGCTGATAGATTGTTAGGGGGCTAGCGATAAGGGATTTACAATTAAGAATTGCAAAATTTAAAATTCTATGATAAAACCCTTTTTCAGGTTCCTAATGAGTAGAATCAGCTGCTTGAAAACGTTCAAAAAGCTCGACATACAGACTTGATTTTCCTATTCCTTTCTAACAATACGTCATTTTTTATAAGTTCAACAAAATGCAAATAACATTTTTTATTTTGACATTAACCTATAAGTTACTTTCCAAATTCATCAATTTGACTGATTGCAATAATAAATCTGTTAGGGAGTAAATTATGTATTAAAATGCGTGTCGTGCATTTCGCTCAAATTAATTGTCAAATAGGTATTAAAGTTTCTTTCTCAGAGATCCCGGGATCTCGTTTTTGCGGGAAATCCTGTCTTTAATATTTCATATTATATGTTTCATTTAATATAATTATATAATTCATTAAACTAAATGTTAAATGTATTTTGAATAAACACTTGGCTTAAAATTTTAAGACTTTGGTGATATGTGAAGCACGAGTTGACCTTTAGCTCATGGGTCAATTATATAACTCCAAGCTCCACCAAAAATTAGTTCTTTTATCACTATCTATTTAAGTTTTTTTATGGAGGTTCGGATCAAGTTACGGAACTAAAAATATCAGGCCTCGCAGGTTTAAAAAAAAAAGAAACCAATCTATTTACTATTAGTGATAATGATAAAAACTGAGAAATTTAAAATATGTGTATACCGAGTAGTACATTGAAATCTGAACACTTATTAAATTCATAATTAGGCAAGGGTGAGTGATTGAAATTAATTCATATTTCAAGATTTTAAAGTATAAACAATTAGTTACAGAACAAAACAAACCTCTAACTTAGATATAAGTAGAGAAAAATACTCTTGAACGTGATCGATGAATTTCCATTCAGCAGTTAGCTGTTTCCAGGACTACTGCCTACTCTATCAGCAAGTCCAAAACATTGGAGAGGAAGAAAAGCTCCGTCAAAAGGCAAAACTGGATGCGAAAAAGTTGAAGAAAACAGACCAGACCAATCCCCTCAAATCCAAGAGGGCTCATGTCTCGGAATTTGGCCCCAGATAGTCCAGAGAGCTATCAAAAAAATTGGGTGGAAGGAGCCTTTTTATGTTGAAGAAGCCACTTTTGACACCACCAATGAAATAAATCTATATCATCCGTTGCAATATTATTTTGGATGAGTCTTTTGAATTTTTTTTTTTTGACACTTTTGGTACCAATATAGCCTTGATGCCCACCCCCTCAACTACACTTTTTGGGCGCATCTTTGACATCAAAATGACCGTAAACGACAATCAACATAACCAAAATTGTGTGTAATTGGCTGTTACAGTATCAGGACTTTAAAATCCATTCTTATTTTTAGTCTCCTGCCTTGCGTTTTCGCCTTGTTCGAAGAAAAACTGTAAAACCTGGCATATTTTCTCTTTTCTGGTGTCCATATTTGACGCATCCTCAAACAAAACTGAGTCAAACAATCACAGAACTGTTTAAAAAGTTTCTATATAAAGAAAGCTTATATTTCTAACACTATTTAGCATAAACTGATTACACTTATGCAACGCAAGAACCACATTACTAAAGCCATCTCTATGGAAAATAATTAATTTTTTTACTACATCTATTATACAAATAAATAGTTATACTTCACAGTATTTATTACTTACTAACAAGATCCTGTAATTTTTGTTCACATGATTCTGTTGAAAGACAACTTCCCAGGAAATGATAAACTCTAATAAGTACATAAATAACGACACTGTAGCAAGTAGGAAAGGAAGAAATGATGCTATACATACACATTTTGTAGTAGACCTTGACAGTACAAAATATTTTCATTTTTTTAAACTGCAAACTTTTATTTTCCATAGAGGTACTAATAGTATGTACTTTCACTGAAAATAGCAACAAAAATTTGCACCTTGAAATGTTGAAAAAAAAAAGAAGAAGTTATGAACATAGATACCTACTATTTAGAAGTATCTAATGCTTCTTCAGATGCAAAATGCAAAGATTTTTTTGTCATTTCACTTTATTAACTAGGGAGGGGGGGGTTGTATTAGTTCCAAAGTTTGACATAGAAATTGACTTTGCAAAATGATACACTTCATTCAGTCATTATAAAACAATGTCGACCATTCAATCACTTTTTCCTACACATTCACAAATCTTAGTCCTTAACATAAAATATCATCACAACACACCCTAAATAAAATAACCACAAAAATATATAGACGTATATTAGGGTGATGCAACTCCCCCAACATTATCAGAATGAGCAGAACCGAATGTTGGTACTACAACTGGGTAAGTAGAACACCAATACAATTGTATTTTGCAAATTTAGTTAACACTTACCTCAAGCACAATTGCAATTTCTAAACGTGTATGAAGAAGAACTTTTATATTGTGGATTTTATAAAAAACAAGTTGGAAAAATAAGATATTTCTGTAGTTGAATAAAAATTTTCTTGTATTATATCTCTTTTTGTCACTTCACTTTTCTTAATTGTATCAATCAATAAGTGATCGCCCCTGGACTTTTTATTAAATAAAGAAAACATTATTAAACTTCAGTTCAGAGAAGCTGAAGAAAAATAATAATAGTTTTTCTAATTTGATTTATTTTCTTTTTTACTAATTATCATAATTATATAAATTTATAATTAAATTACTAACTACTTTACTCATATAAATACATAGATCATTTGTCCATTTTTAAATACCAAACTACTTTTTTTTTGGCTTTCTGTTTCTTGTATTTGGAAGGGAATATCTTGAGCCATGCCTCTTGCTTCGGAGTCTTTTTTTCTTACAGTCAGTAATTTTGATACCATGTATGTTTTGAAGTCATTTCTAACTTGAGCAAAAACAATGTTAATCGTACGAGCTCTTCAGTTAGGTACGACAAATGTGCCGAGAATGCCTTGATTGCTGCATCTACACAAGTTTTAAAGGTCTTCATATAACTGATCAAGTTACTGACTGGTATGAGATAATTCAAAGGTTGCTGCTAAAGGAAGTGGAGCTGTAAACCACCAATACAGGTAATCAAAATTTAAAAAAAAATGTACTAAGCGATTTAGTTTCTTTTTGCTGTTCAGTCACAAAAACAGTCTAAGGTCATTCCTAAACAATATTTTTCCTATGATGTTTATAACGGAAAGAAGCTTAGACATTCACCTTTCTTTGTGTAAGGCAACAAGGCAGATGAACTGTTGAAATCTTTATCCTTTCCCTCACTTATGTTTAAAATGACAAACATTACCAGTTCCTTACAATCCCCTTTCACAAATGTCTTAGTGGACAACGTTTTGAAAAGCTGAAAGATATTTTCTTCTTCTCTTCCAGCCTATCGTCCAGAGATAGAAAATTGAGGTCCTTGATATCACAACAAAATAATAACTTAGGCTAAAGAGTAGTTTAACCCTATACTCAAATATTAACCAATGCTCCTAATGAACAAAGTGTACCAAATGAATGCAAATTTGTCAATTAGTAATACTAATTGAAACAAAAAAATGGAAACTTACCCACTCCGCAGTAAAATTTGGCATATATAAAGAGTCTCCTGATTCTGACAATGATATATAATATAGGAGGGTTGGGGGGGGAGTCCAACACTCTAAATGTAGTTATCTTCCATGTTAGAATATAAATACAGTATCTACATTGTAAATTTAAATTTATATGACCAATATTAATTAATAAGAAAAATAGGAAGAAAATTTTTTCTTTTTTCTTTTTTGTACTGAAGTTTAATAATGTCTATTATATATAATAATCGATATAGTCGCATCTACAATCAAGGAAATTAGAGTCACAAACAAAAAATATAAAATCATGCATAATTTTTTTTTTTTTTGTTCATAGAAATATTTTACTAAAAAACATGTTTTGAAGATAAGACTTTTTTTTTTTTTTAGCTTTATAAGTGCTTAGAAATTTGCTAAAATTTTGTATTTGTATTCTACTTAGCTAGCTGCAGTACCAAAATTGGGTTCCACTGATTCTGACTAGGATTTTTCATTTCCGTGGCAACTACATTACCCTAACGTGTAAGTAATTTATACTTATTTGAAAATTTGGAAAAATTGGTTTCAATTGAAATTGGTGAAATTTTTAAGTAGTTATTCTTTTGTCCAACCGGTCAATTTCGCCATTGTTCAGCAATGGGGAATTCCTTGCAGGTTAATAACCCACTGCTCTAGATATATCTATATATTTTAGTTAATATTTAGTTGACACTCAGAGAAATAAATTTTCTAAAACATCCTTAATTTCATATTGCCTGAACAATTTGTAATACAGAAAAATAATAACTCTACAACTGATATTTATAATGATTTAAGAATATATTTGGTATTCTAATTATATTATTATTAATTTAATCAATACGAAGACAATTCTAATAATAATATAATTAGAATTTAAATATATTCTCAAATTTAAATATCAGAATAATGTATAATTAGCCTTTATGGCAAACATTTATTAATTATTTTTAAATAATTTATTTTTGTGGAAATCCTATATATTAACAATTTTAGATGGATTTTGATTAATGAAAACATTTTTCATGAAACCTTTAAGTTTGAAATTTTATTACTTATCTCTTGACTTACATATACACGCCCACTACTACAAACCCTTAATACTTCATTAGATTATACTTTTCTTGATCATATCATGCACGAATATATTATCACACGTACAATTTTTGACATAAAAGATAATACTATCATATTATTATTTAATGAGATAGGGATTTTATTGATATCATCTTTTAAATTTTACATCATCAATTTAAGCATTTAAAGCTTTATTTAAAAAAACATATAATTGAGTAAGTAGATTGACAACTTTCCATCGATACACTTTTCTGTATCTTTCCATGAATATTCATACAATTACAGGTTATACAAGTATATAATTTATCAACTTTATTTACCTTTGGAATGGATGGATTGTCCATGAGTACTTTTACCACAAGGAATATGGAAAAAAATGAAACGTGATTTAAATTTTCCAGGTGGTTCATTGAAATATGAACACTTACTAATTCAATGATTAATGAAGGTTGAGTAATTGAAATTAATTCATATTTTGATTTATTAAAGCATAAACAATCAGTTACGAAATAAAACAAACATGAGCTCACTTAGCTTAATTACAAGTCGAGAAAAATACACTTGAACGAGATTGACGAATTTCCATTCGCGCACTCCAAGTAGTTGGGCGTCTCCAGGACCACCGCCTTCGCTGTCAGCAAGACCGAACCGCGGAAGAGAAAAAGGGATACTATCATAAAGGCCAAATTGGATCTGAAGGAGTTAAAAAACAGCCAAGGGTAATCCATGAAAGCCCACCCAAGAGATATCAGGTTTCCACAACAGACTTTCCAGAGAGCTATCAAGAAAGTAGGTGGAAAGAGCCTTGTGATGGTGGAGAGGCTACTTTGACACCAGCAATGAAAGAAACCCATCGCCTCCTTTCCCCAAACTCTTTTGAATTAGTCTTTTGAGTTCTCTTGGCTCTCCTAGAGCCCTGATACCAATCCCCTCGACTACACCTTTTAGGTTCATATATAGGAGAAGGCCTGCAGTGTCCCTCATCTAATACCGAAACCCTGAACACCACTTCAGCTACTAGCATTGGCATGCCATAACATAGGAATCAATCCGCAGTGTATGACAGGCCTTCTGCCGCCGCCTGAAAGCCATCATTGCCGATAAGGACAGCTACATTAATGATTAAGTGAGCTCAGACACACATCTATTTTTCGTATTATTATTATTGGAATTTTATTGTTAATTAATAAATTATATTTTGTTGAAGTTTAAAATAAAAAATGTTCATACTTTAATGAACAACTCGGTTTATGTTTCTAGAATCAAAAAATATTTGAATTATGTTTGCATCTTTTTCGGATTCTGAGAAAATATCTTATAAGTCCAAAAAAATGACGACAAATGTACCCTTTCTTTAAAAATCTAATAAAAATCTTTTTTTTGATCAAAATGACAAAAATGATAGTTTGTAGTAGAGTGAAGACATTATTACACTTTATAATTAAGAATAAAGAACTCCTTAAACAAATTAATAGTTCAAAAATAATTTCAAATTTGAAGTTTGAAAAAATATTTTTGTATATTTATTGAGCTGTTGTGGCTTATTGATTGTCTATAATATATTGCTCTCTATAAGTCTAAAACACCACTCTAAGGACATAAACTGGTTGAGTAGTGCTTTAGGAATATTGGCCGAAAACATTTTTGCCGCAGGCCATTTAACGGAAGGAAAATTTGCCGTAAGGATATTTTGTTGAATAAACATTTTGGAGATTTCGCCGAAAAGTGATATTTATCATATTGATACATGGAATGTCATATTTTAAATTAAGATAGTAGGATGAATAGGTACTTTTTGTATGCTATATATGTAAATTAATTAGTATTATTTTGCTGATTTTTTTTATTATTAATAATTATATTCATTAATGATCATTAAATACGTACAACACAGTAGCATGTGGTTTTTCCCTGATATGATGCTTGTTCTTTCATTTATGAGTTTTGTCCAATATTAATAATCCATCCTGTCGCATGATGATTAATTTTTAACAGAGAAGTGATTAGCACTTCTTCCACTCGAATCGCTGTCGTGTTTGTTTCTTATATAATTTATTTAAAGTCAACAAGTCCGCTCACGGTGTTATAAGTATCAAAATCAATAATATTCCATTGTAAGTCTGTAATTATTTGTAATATGTCCTTCCCTTCATTTTCAAATTATATTCAAAGAAATATTAAGAAATTAAAATTAATTAAGAATTCTTCTGGTTAGTATAACAACTTTTTTCGTAGTATGTCCATAGCTGTCTTTAAATAGTATTCTTCTAAAAAAACAATTTTTTGACTAACAAACAACTACTTCATTTAAAAATAAAATGAGGATCCTAAAGTTTTAAGAATTTTTTTCGTTCCATGTTCATTTTGTTATGTATATTTGAACCCTTTTTATAACGAGATAGAGTAAGTTTGCCCGGCGTTACCCGGGACATTAGGAAGTTAAAATTAATTATGAACTCTTCATTTTTTCATAGGAGAATTATAAGGTTTATTTAAGAAAAAATATTCAAGTTCAACTATCGTTCACCCATCTTTCATATTATTGTCAAAAATTCTTTGGTGTTTTCCATTGTTATTTTCCTAAGAGCATAAACACACAAACACCCTCCATGGGCCACGGGAAATTCGTGATTTAATCCTTTGGTTATTCTCTTTTTTTTTTAAATAATGAATATTATTATCTCTTTTATAAAAGAAAGTGTGCAAAGATACATACCAACATCGGGACCCAGACTTCCTTATATATTATAGATAAAAGTTAATACTTAAAAACAATTTGTACAATACATACGTACGTATAGTCTGAGGAAGGACTAAATTACTTGAACAAACATGTTTGAAGAGCCCTCAAACCCCTTTCATTGAATGTAAAATGTCCTACATAGAATATATTCGATAATATGATGTACTTAAATCCATATTATTCAATCATTATAAAATACATATACTTAACAACGGAATGGAAAGCAATTGCCCAACATTTAGAGTTGTAAATTGTTCTCATCGAGTGTCATTATTTTTTACTCAACTTCAAATGGATATATTAGATATTATATATTTTTTTCAAAAACAGTGTGATATGAATTTTTATGGTTCTCTGTATTTGAAAGTTTTTGTGATTTAAATTTTTTGAATTTAATTTGATAAAATCCCATAAACTTGACTATTGACAAAACTTGTTAATTATTCATTCATTTATTCTGATTAAAACTATACGCAATTATCTCAATGCAATTTTCCATTAAACCACTTATCCATTTATAATTAGTCAAAGAATCAGGCTTCCAAATCCCAGGTGGACAAACAATAATTTAACTATTATTAATTCTCAACCCAGACCTGTAGGTGTATTTTTCAAAAGACTAAAGAATGGCTTCAATTCTTCTAACCAACTGACATTTTATATGGGCTTTAACAAAGCATATGAAATTATCCGCATAAGTATCAAGTAAATTTTTAGAATCACGTAAGGATATTCCAAAGTCCTAATATCTCCTTTGGAGTGATACACTTCATTCTTCAATAACCGGAATAAATAACAAAAGTGCTCCGGGACATCCTTACCTGGAGATTCTCTTGAGAAGAATAATCCCACTTACACAACCATCTCTCTCAATTGTAAATGCTCCATTATAGAGTAAGGCTCTTATAGGATTGAAAAACGCATAGGCAATTCCTATATAATAGTCCAAAATATATATATGGCTGTGTTTAATAGAAGCCTTATGGAAATTTACTGCAATGATAAGCCTAATTATTTTTCTCCTTCAAAGAATCAATAGAGGCTTTAATATTTCTGGACATATCGGTTATTCTACTATTTCATAGAAATACATTTTAGTGGTCCCCTATCCTTTGGTTGAGGATAGCTTCAATATGCTTTTAAATTACTCTTACTACGATTCAATATGTATGGTTCAAAGTATTCTTAGTCTCTAATGACCAAATTGGGTACCATATTCTTTCTTATGAATGAGTGCAATTCTACTAGGATTATAGAAGGAGGTAATTTTCCATACTTTTCCATCGAAACCCCAAACGTTAGGAGAAACGAAACAAAAACATTGGGGAGGAGAGTAAACATTTTCCTCCTAAACCATGAGGTCCTGATGCTTTATTACTTTTAAAACTATCTATGACGTATAATTTTATAATTTAAATAACTAGGAAGCCCAAAACCAATGATGTGATGGAAAATCGCTTCATTGGCCTCCAAGAATATATTCTGGAATTGTGAATATAAATTGTCTATACTATCGAATTAAAGGAGTTGATTGAAATTCGACTTGAATGAGTTTGTAATCAGAAAAGGGTTCTGGACGATCGAAAGATTTTTTTTGGAATTTTTTTGGAGAAACTAGTAAGATTATTGATTATTGATGTTCGATTTCCAATTCTCCTATAAAATATGTCATCATGACTTATAGTTTTAACAGTATCCTACTAGCTTAAGTAAGAAGTGTTAGTTAGCATTTCCGAATCTTTTATATATAACCAAATTCATATCACCTAAAAGGATACATAGAAGAGAATCACACATAACATTGTATAACATTAATTGGTAGAAATCATGAGATCTTATATTTGGTCCATAAACATTAATTAAGGGAAACCCTTAAGTCTTTGTTATTAATTTCAATTATTTACCAATGATGATTACTCAATGGATAATGAAGAACACTCCAGGGTCTTAGAATGCCTCTGAAAGAGTACGTCGTTAATTTTCTGTTTCTTTTATTTTTACATAACGACAGGGCATATATTATGGATCACTGATAATAAAACTAAAATTCGATTAATATGAAAGCACAAAACTAACAAAAAAAACCAAAAATGACTATTAAACTTTTCAATCAGACTAAGTTTAGTATTTAAATATTTCTTTTGAGAAATCACATTTTTTGAGTATAATTTCGATTCAGAGCCATATTTTGAAATTAAAGAACTAAATAGATAAACCTTTATAGCAATAAAAATTGATTAAAAAAACATTACAAGATCAAAAAAATAAATTTGTAATTAAGTTATCTTGAATACTGTTCCTACAACATGTGCGTAATCAGACAAAAATCTAGTGAAATGAAGGATTATATTAGGAAGCTAATATTTATTTAATATTTTTTTCAATTGGTTTATATTAGAGCTAAAAATAAGGACAAAAACATTAATCAAAATTAAAAAAGATTTTCCGCCAAAAAAAGATCGATTTTAATTGATTTTATAATAGAATATTTAATAATTATGGTAAGGTTGCCTGTAAATATTTCGAAATTACATATTAATTCAGTTGATTATTTGACTAATTGCAATAAGTAATTAATATTTTGGAGGCAGGAAGATTAACCCTACTGAAATTTGTTTAATATCAAATGTATATTATTAATATTTATTGATTAGATGTTAGTAATCTAATCGACTTATTTATATTGTATTCTGAGCATTTCCTGTTTCTTCTACAAAGAGAAAGGGCCTTGAATATTTTTATATTTTAAAAAGTGAAAAATATTTTAAAAAAAAAAAGAAAAGGTCCTACACAATTAGTTTCCCATTTTGTATTATTAGGGCTGTAATAGCCTAGGCGGACCCTGCTCTTTATCAACTGTCAACTGAGGAAAACCACTTTTAATTATAAGTGAAAAGAAAGGTCCTTTTTGGAAAATGAGATAGCATACAATAATTTTAACATGCTAGCCAATCTATTTCTTTTTTATTATTATTGAGTTGCCATTTTGTATGTACAAATGACGTAAGAAATAAATGAAGGATTACTTAAAGAAACTGACAGAGACATACATTTCAGTTTATAAGTATCCTTCTCCTAAAAACCTCGCTAATCATTTTAAAAATAACACATTTAAACAAAAAGAAATAAATAAAATCTGTCAATATACATAATTCGAAAGTATACAACAAGAACAGAAAAATGAACGATTAAGAATTAAATAACATAAGTAATTCACCAATAAAAGTATCAGTAGTCCCCTTAATAAGATTAATTCTTTTTAAAATCTTTTTAAGACCTTACAATCCACTATATCCACAAATATTTTGCTGATATTGAAATGAAATAACTAATAAACTGAAATTTGTAGGAGAAAATCCATAGATATTCACAGACAATTAAATATTTTGAAAAAATATTAAAAAATCAAGAGTTGTTCACAAAAAAAGAAATTTTTAGAAAAAAAATGATAACATTAGATTTCGAATATAAATTTTTTTTGGAAAAAAAGTTCAATTATTAATTTATTCGGAGTTTTTTTTTTCTTCAAAAATCAATAGTCTTCACAGAAATTAAATTTTTGGAACAAAAATTAGAAAAATCCGTATATATTCTCCAAAAATTTCAAAAATCCGTAGATATTTACATACAGTTAAATTTTTTGCAAAAAAAAACTTAAAAAAATTAAGAGTTGGGTTAAAAAATGAAATTTTTGGATTTTTTTTTCTAAAATTAGACTTCAACATAAATTTTTTGCCAAAAAAATTTCCAAAAATTCAGAGCTGGTCACAAAAAATTAAAATTTTGAAAAAATATTTTCTAAAATTACGTTAAAAATAAAAATATTTACGGACAAAAATTTCAAAATCTATAGCTCTTCAGAGAAATTAAAATTTTTAGAATTTTTTTTCAAAAATTCTCAAAATATTAAGTTTTTGAAAAAATTAGATTTCAAAGATAAAATTTTTGGAAAAAAAATTAAAAATTCCATAGCTATTCTCAAAAAATCCAATTTGGTGGATAAAATATTTCAAAAATACGGAGCTGTTCAGAAAACAATTAAATTTCAAATATAAAATTTTTTGAAAAAAAAAAAATTCAAATATAAAATTTTTCAGAGAAAAATTTCAAAATCTATAGCTATTCACAGACGATTAAATTATTTGGAAAAAAATTTGAAAAATTTAATTAAAATTCAAATATTAAATTTTCAAGTAAGAATAAAAAATGCCTTGCATTGGAATTTAACAAAGCTAGCTCAAACGCTTCCATCCTTGTCCTTCGTTTTGAAAGTCGAAGCAAAACTATTGATTTATCCACTTCTTGGACTTAAATCGACCTCAACCTATCTATACGTGATATATGAAGGTTCATTTCTTTGAGGAAATCAAATTTTTGAAGGTAAAATAATACAAATAAGTAATGCATAATAAGTAGCTTTGACGTAATAATGATTAGTTCCACGAAAGAAGTTTATCTTATCTTAGAAAATTTGTTGCTCTGATATATAATCAAATTACTTTGTCAAAGTACTAATACATTTGTTGATTAGAGACTCATTTTCTATATACGAGTGCTAATCATGTATTTGTCCGTGATTAGAGATATATAAGTCCTTTGATGTAACGATGAAAATATCTCATAAACTATAAGTTAGATATTGACGAATCTGAGTAATTATTAATGAGTCTTGTCGACACATTAATTAGTATCAATAATAATATCATTTATAATATATCAGGGACGGATCATGGCATGTTCATCAAACAGTACTAGAGTGTTTATTTAATTACAGCCTTATAATCCTTGGTGAATTTTGATGTGTAGTCAAATCTTTATTATTTATTTATTTGTACTCTCGTCAGACACTTTGAATAACTTCACATAATTTTATTTATTCTTGGGGGTTTAAAAGCTATAAAACTAAGTTTAGTTGTCAATACCACTGATTCTCAAATGGAGGTACGCGTACCCTTTGGGATATGTGTAGAAACTTGAAATACAAAAATACATATATATTTTACTACCAAAAATATTTTGCACTGGGTAGGGAATACCTAACTAAAAACAAATGTCGAAGGGACTAAGGCAATGAAAAAAGATTGAGAATCACATTTATTGAAATTTTTCTAAGTAAGATAAAATTAAATAAATTAGCGATTTAATTAACATTAAACTATATATATTTTTGATTTACAATGCAATAAATGCCAAACCATGAGCACACCGTTAACTTGTTTGTATAGTGCAACCTTTTGTTAAAAAAAACAAAACAGAAAAAAGGCCCGAAATCATCTGGTAGTAGCCAAATAAGTCATTCATACCCATTACAATTATCTCTTTTTTAATTTCTAGACTATAACTCGCATATTATTTGTTCACCATAATATAAAATGAATTACATATTATGAAAATCTACATAGTTTTTTATTCTAAACTGTATAGTAATATTGCTTAGGGATATTTGATTATAAGTGAAGTTATATATTAGAAATTGTGTATGATAGTCAAGCTTTCTTCATAAGAATAATAAAATGGCCAATTATAAATGATATAAACGACAAAGGATCAACAAAAATTTGTATTTTTTTTGGAAACAGAGCATATGTATAGAATAACGGATTACTTTGTGTGTTTATCAAAAAGAATAAATTATGAAATAGCCATGACGTATCAAGGGAGAAAAGGGAATCCACAGCTGACAACAAAATACATAGGGTACTTTTGTGTTATCGAGGTAACGCCGTGCGGGGTATAATAAAGGATATTTCAATCCCGTGAAGACAACTAAAAACGTTTTCCCATCCATATGAAACTTGCCATGTGTACTTATTAATTAACATTGAAATATAACTAGACATATTCCATTTTTTTAACTTTTTGTTTTTCAACCCACCCTAATGAGTAATATATATAGTTTGAATACAATCTTATTTTCAATGTGATTTGACCAAACAACGTCACATTATGCAATTAATGTAGTTATATTTATGGATATACAAAAACATTATACTTTTTTAGTCCTCTAACACTGTACATATAATTATTGATTAATAACTTTTTGAGTAATTGATTTGAGAAGTTTGATAATTTCTTGGCTCAAAGATTTCATGGATGTAATTGCAAATATAAAACCAATGAATCAATAAAGCAAAAAAATCCAAATTTGCCCCTTATAGCCTCCCGATGTTGCTCATCAAAAAAGTACGAAAACCTCGTATTTTTCAAAAAATTACAAATATAAATGATAAATCTGGCGAAAATAATTCAATTTTTTAGTAAAAATCAGAAAAAAACAGTCAGTTTGTTACTTTGAGTTGAAAAAAATATCTAAATTGTTAACTAAAAACTCAAAATCCTCGATTTAAAAAAATCAAAAACTTTTTATTATACATTAACTTCCCCTGCATAGGCCTCTGATTAGAAAAACTATTTGCTGGTATCTTATTTAAATATATTCGAACAATAACAGACATATTTAGGCATATTGTATACAAATTTTAGGAGTCAATGTCAAACCAAACCGGAGTAATTTAGCCCCAAACACAGTGTTGTAACTTCACCCAGTCTACCCTATATTGCACACTTATAACTTTTTAAAGAAATAATACAAAAATAATTAACTCAATATGAACAAATCAGTGATTATTTCTTTAATAATAGAGTAAAAGTTTCATTGTTGTAAAATAATTTGACTTTTTAATAAGCATCTTTCTGTAAATAATAATAGTCGAGAAATACATATTTTTCTTAATAAAACAATTGCAATTTTGATATGATGATTATTCAATTGTTTTGACATTTCAATAAAACATTATCATTATAAATCTGGAATGATGACTAGCTATTAATCCATTTAATTATTTTTGTCGTTGCTTTAAATAGCACAAATGTTGATAAAGGATCATTTAGAAAAAAAAAATCAATGATGCGTTTCTTAATATATATGTATAAATACACTCTGCTTCATAAGTCAAAGTGACACGCTTCATCAACGAAATGACTTGGTTTGATTGTCAATGCATTTAAAATCTTCACGGTGTCCTCTCATACATCATTACTTTCATTGAATGTTACCACTTCTTCTCCAAAAACAAGCAGAAAAAAAGGCATCAAGTCAGAAGGTAGTTAACTACATATTCTCGTCTATGGAACTCTCAACAGTTAGTTTAGAATTGTTCACAGCTCATACATAGCTTAATGAAATTAAAAAGGGTATTTTTATTTTTCTTAAAGCTTTTTTCATGAGTTGACTGTTTTATAATTTAAAACAACGGAATTTACATATGAACTAAAAAAATTGCATTAAATAGGATCTAGCTTGAAGTGGCTAAACAAGTGCTAATTCGAACTCAACCAATCAATATTCAGAATACTGATAAAAATCGACAGCTAACAACATTGTAAATTTTTGTGTCAGTGAGATACCGGCGAGATATGAAGCTTAAAAGAAAAATAACGGTTGGTATGATTAACTTAATTAGCTAGCAACCAAATAATTTTTTGCTTTTTTGTTTCTCCATTTCGAGGGTAAATTACGAGGAACAATAAAAGTAAAAACGTACCCACTTACATACAATTCTTTATTTTATTATCAACTGACGATTATTTAATATTTATCTCTTTTTAACTTCGAATGGTTGAAATAGAATTCGTTCTTGTTAATCAGTGGGTAGTTATCTACTTTTATTGGGAATAATCTGATAGTTAGGAAGAATTGGCTAACTAACTCTTGTCTTTTTCTTTTGGAAGAAGAAAGGTTAAGAAATATCGTTAAGATAATTTGCTGTTCATTATGATTATAAATTAGTTAGATTTCCCTCTAAAATGGTCGAATGTATTTATAAGTACTAAGTAAGAAAGATTAACCCGAATTTCATAATAATTCATATATTTTTCTTAAATAAGATCCAAAAACTATATTTATGAGGTTCCAATTAAGGATTTGTTGCATGACTTATGTAGTCTTATTCATCCAAATACTGATATCTACAGGTTGAAACTGTAAAACTTTTCCTTGTTTTATTTTTAATTTTTAAACAGTTTATAATAATTACACGTAAATGGAAATGGTATAATTTAAAAGTCAAAACTTTTCGCTCTCGACCACAACATCGAGAAGTAAGAACACCGTTGGCCAAAAAATCATTGATTTAATCCATTCTCCTATGTTCATTTTGCAAAAGCAAATCCGGGCAGTATGCGTCAAAACAATATAGGTAACATCACTGATCAACTGAAGGAGGTGGAAGAGGATATGAAGGAGTTGCGGGATGAAAAGGAAAATTGGGATCTCTCGGAAGGGATGAGATTAACGCTGAAATGATGGACGGGTCAAAAGTAAGCTCCGATTTCAACATATGGGTCCTCCAAGAAGTCGTCTTACCCTTGATCAAAGAAATTTATACTTAATGTTAGGTATGCTTAGTAGTAGGATAGCGCCTCGTCCCACACCTCCAGACAAAGTCCAAAACTATTTTTGGACAACTATGGAAAATTCTCGATAAAATATTTTGTCACCCTCATTAGAGAATAACCATCGTAGAAATGATTATTTTTAGAGAGTAATTGGGATAAAGGTATGCCAAGTCCGTCATGCTAATATTGATGTCTTTTGTGCCTCCGTTGAGCATGAGTGGAGATTAATCAATCCAGAAGAAAATTGTAAGCTATGTTAGAGCTTCCACTCCAGGCTAGCCAAATGAGTCGTTGTTGGAGTCTCAAACTTTTAATGATTACTCACAATTACCACATGTATGTATACATCTTATTTATCCAGTTTTTCGTTATTTTGATTAAATATCCTAAATATACTGACTTTTTCTTTAGAAAAAACGAAAGAGGAAAACTTCTCACCGTCACCCTGTATTTACTCACAAAAATATTGTTGATTAACTCCTGCTTATGACGTTATATATGTCGTCATAATGGCATATATACAAATAATAATAAGACAATTGAAAATAAAAATGCGGAGTTGTTAGTTCCTAAAGAAAAATAGACACTTTACCAAATTTGGAAAACACTCACTCTGACCTTCAAGCTGAGAAAGTAGATGTATTTGGCATTTATTCCTATTTGGGAATGTATGGATGAGAATCGATATATTAGTTATAAAATAGGTGATCTCATTTCTCCCCTGAAATGATCCTTCAGCGAGATCCCAGGAAACTGATTTATAAATTTTTGGATCCCGTTTAATTCCAGGATAAGAAAGTAAATAATAAATCTATTATATGTGAAATTCAAGTAATTTATTTTATATTTTAGGAAGAAACAATTTATTCTTGAAGATACGAAGTTAATTTGTTTTTTCTACGCCAGAAAGTCAAGTTATAGTTATACATATAACACATGTGTAAAAAAAGTCCCGGCCTTAATAATGAAAACATGGTTTTTTTTCGTTGAAAATTGACTTTTTTTAAATTATTATTTAGTCGTATTATGGAGCGAAGTCTCCATAAACCTTTTCCAAGACATTGCTTAGCTGAAACGGTATTTTTTCATCTCAAGAAGCAGTGTAAAATTAAAACACGAAATTATTTTGGATCCATTGTCTTGAAAATAACAAAAGTAGCGTAGTCACACATAGCACAATAACTCACAAAGAAAAGAACTGATTGTCATGAAATTTGGACAAGTGTCTTTTGAATCGTTGGTGCTAACGGAAAATGAGGTGAATTAAAAAGATAAAGCGCCATCTATATGGTATTCGGTGCTAAAGTAGTATCAGAGTACTGTCCCACTTAAAAAGATACTATACTCTATTGATATTGGAACCACTGTTTGCAATTATGATACTACGTTACAAAATACTGTTGACGTAACATTCATGTGCCTTCTCGAGAACAAAAATGATTCTACTGGGTGGACCCTATATACTAAGAAATTGAACTTCAAATGAAACTGATATAACTCACTGAAATTTAGAAACATCACTGAATTTTTTATTTTTGGATAAATCAATGATCAATGGTCAACAGGGTTTGTTGAAAATATTTTTTTGTCTTTCTTCATTTGCATGAGAAAGGAAAGTAAAGGGAATCAATAAATTCTTTAATTTGCTAAAGTTTAATTGTTTGTACTGATACTAAAGAATTTTTCTGTTGAGGCTCTGTTCAACCTCACAAAAAGATCGGATTTTTATAAAAAAAGGATAACTGTCGGACAAAAAGTCATTGATAGTATAGGGTTCCAGTAAAATGTTCCTTATCTTTGATGCCACAGGGTCGAAATTAACAGCATTGTGTACGCGAGCACCGTCCTGGAGATAAATTTCCAAATTTGGATGCACTGAAATCTTCCCTAATTAGGGAATGGGGCAAAATTTCCCAGGAGGTTGCTGTCTCTACTATGATGGCTGGTCTAACAGCTGTAATTTCTGCAAAAGGTGACCATTTTGAATAATTTATTTGTGGCCTATTGATGAGATATTCAGTGGGTATTCATGTAAATTTTAGGTATATTAGCGTACCAAACATTCGCCATCCTCCTTTGGCTTTAGGTACTACATAAATTGCTGGTGAAAAATTTGAAGAAGATGGACGAATTATTCCCTTCTCTAGAAGTCCATCGATTTCGTTTTTAACAAAATTGAGTTTCACAACATCCAGCTTGCGGAATTTTGGAAAACGGGGAGGTCCCTTAGTTTCGATTTGATGTTCCACTCCATGAGCTGGGTAAGACTCAGCGAATTTTTTGTCATCGAAAGCTTCAGGGTATTGAGATTGAACCCAATGGGCTTCTGATAATTCTGAAATGACGCATGTGTCATTAAAATACATTTTCTTGTTAAATAGGTCAATATTAATCGTGTAGAAATGAAGAAAATTTGCCCTTAAAATAGGGGACCTCTAGATACGACGATAAATTTCCATTGGAAAGTTCCTAGATTTTCTATTTGTAGTTTTAATATCGAGAACTGTTACTGGATTCCCTCCATAACCTAAGATAAGTGGCATTTTCACACGAATGAAATCTTTACAATTCGTTGGGGATATAACAGATACCTGGGCACCCGTATCTACAAGAAAATTAATTTAATTCATAGTGTCTTTCATTAATAAGAAATTTGAAGGTTTATTTAATGCCCTGGTCCCATGCAACGGAGGACAATTTAGTTTTTTTGAATCAATTAATTAAAATGACAATCAGGACCAGAGTACAAAGTTGCATTCAATCCAAATTTTGAACGATAATAAGATACTTTTTAAATTTTGCAGATGTTGAGGACTTCGAAAAGGCTCCACTAGGTCTCTCCTTCATCAAAGGTGCAACAGTGGGAGAAGAAGATGGATACTCGACAGTAGAAATGGAAGTGTTTTGACTTCCTTCGCAGCCGTACACATATCTGCTAAATTCTTAGTCGTAAGTGTTGATTGTGTTCTCAAATATCCCTGTTGTTCCTTTGGAGCATTCCTTATTAGTGCCTCTTTAATCAAACATTCACACAAATCCTTTAGGTATTCCTCATCCAGAAGATGTTCAACCTCATCTTTGACCTCCATTCTCGAGAGTCCGGAAGTATCAACCATCACATCGACTATTCTTTTAATCCTTGCGGGAAATGATAGTCCATATCGGACTAATATGGATTTCTTCGCTCCCTCATAAGCAAGATTCTCCTGACAAATAGGAATTATATTGAAAACCTCAGCCGGCAATGCTGACGTCATAAGACTTTATTTAACTTTGGTATGACAAATATCCCTCAATGCAAAATCAAGTTCAATTCTCTGGAATCAGTTTTCAACATCCAAAGAACAGAACCTAGGAAGAACAAAAAAAAAAAACATAAAAAAGGCTAGATTATATGTGACAAAGACGTGACGAAATATGACAAAACGGGACGAAACTATCACTCAATGGGGACTTGATCATAAATTTAAGGACGTTTTTTATGTACAAGGTGAACTCAAAATACTGTAAAATGAATAATCATTTATTATATATAATGATAGGACCGTAACAACAGTATTTTATACACACATGATAAGTTTATCTTACCCTTAAAATCTACCCAACTCTGTCATTTTTGAATGGTGTATATTAATACTGTGTGAAAACGTTAATACCAAAAACAATAATGCCTAAAAGGAATTTGGTACAAAGCAAATTTATTTAATTTTTTGATTAATTTCTTTAAATTTATCAAATAAATGCATTTAAATATTATTGCATATTGATTAAGCCAACAATTCAATTAGGATAATCCCACGAAAGTATATACATTTTTTTTCAATCAAAAATCCCATTATTTTATTCAATCAAGTAAAAGCTTATTGGTAGATTTTGGGAAAGATATATTTTTATATATTTACTCATCCGTCTATACATTTTTTTTTCCTTTGGTTATTTTGACTATTTTTCAAATAAAATGACTTAGTGTGTTTTGTAAAGTAATATTGTTCATATATTGCCAGATTGAAGCCACCTTTCATCTTTCAACAAACAGAAGTAATTCTAAAATAAATTTACTTAGCACCATCCCTAATATATAGGGTGGTCCAGATAAATTGGGGAAATCTTTAAAGGCTTATAACTAACGAACTAGACTGGGCAAAACAATAGATTTTTTATTAATTGAAAGCTCCATTTAATGAAACTTAGTTATTTATATTTGAGGTCTTCCTCTCTTAATAACCTCACCCACACGGTGTTGGAAAGAATATAAGGGAAATTTATTATTAACTATTTACCCAACCTTTCTTCCTTCCAATTGATATAACAACTAAATTATATGCCTAGCTATGTTATGAATTATTAAATTGATACCAAAAGTTGCGTACTATTTTTAACTTTGTGCCAAAATAACTCCAATCTCACTATCATTTATCCAAACTGAGTCATATGCCAAAAAGCAAAATCGTGCCATATAAGAATTTTGTACTATAAAAGTAGGATAATTGGAAACCAATTATCTGATCCTTGTAAATATAATATTAATATTATTGTCTACCCTATTTAAATAAGAATTTGTTATAACACATATTTGGATCTGATTTATAATGTAGTTGGACGTTAGAGATACATATTTTTGATGGACAGTAATGGCTTGAGTCCTTTTATTTGACAGCCCAATTTGGGGATCCAAATATACAATGAATTTAATAGTAACATCTGCACAGTGTAGAATACCATTCCATTTTCTTGGACAGAATGGAGATATTTTTCCCCCTTCTCCTTGAAACCAAAATTTATCTACGTAAATAAACATAATAAATTAAAAACAGTGATTCTTACATAGTCATCCAACAATAATATCGGAGATAATTAAATAATAATTAGCGTTTGAACTAATATAAATATAGGAATTAAAAAATTATAACGAAATACCGAAAAAAAGTTAAATAAACAAATTTCAACACTATATTATTGAATTATTTTCTGTTGCTTCTTCCTTTCAATTGATAGCTGCGTTACCTTCCTAGTTTTTTATATATATCCTATCAGTATTGCATTCTCATCAAAACTGTCCATCATTGATATTGATCTCATGATGAAATTCTCCATCCCTCGATGTATTGCCTTTTTAATAGTTTTGCCACGTTTTTAGCTATAGCTCTACAGGGTTCACAACCTATCAATAGCTACAAAATTGTATGCTCTCTTGAAAAAATTCGGGAACTTAGGCAGCTGATTTTTTGTTATATAGCCTGTTCAAACCTGCACCAGTTGAAAAAAAAAATCAATTGCCACACTAGTTGTCTCAAATATTTGGAAAAAGCATGGAAGCCTCCTTGGAATCCTCGCCAGGAGCCAAAACAAAACAATTGCTCGAACTCTGGGACTTTGTGAGACTTTCGTTCGCAAGGTTAGGAGCTAATTTGAATCAATGCTCGTCATGGTCTTAGTGGGTAGCTCCGAAGACCACGTAATGCCACCTCATGTGTTCCATCAAGGCCTCAGGGTCAACACTGATACCTACCTGGACGTGCTAGAGACCATGGTGAAGCCCTGGATCGAAATGTTTTCAACCGGAGGCCTTACATGTGGCAGTAGGTCTCTGCTACGCGCCAACCCTTTAATTAAGGTTTCAAATAGCTCCAAGACAATTCTGCCGACATCATCTCGGCAGGCTTTTGGCCTTCAAACTTTCTGGATCTGAAACCGATGGATTTTTTGTGTGTGGGCACAATCGAACGACAAACCAACTGAACCCTCTACAACTTCAAAGACAAACTTATCACTTGGATGAAGAAGGAATTCCAGGAATTTCCAAGGGGCCATGCGGTGATGGCCTGTTCCCACTTTTGGCATCGTATATAGACTTTAATTGAAGAAGGAGGTGATTTTATTGAAAAAAATGAACAGAGTCCATAATGCTTTTAGAATTTGATTTCCGGTTGGAGAGAAAATTCAGTTTAAAAAAAAAATCTGATTTCGTGACACAGATAACTTGCACACCCTGAGTATCTTAACTCTTCCTTTAAATTTGAATACGATGCCCTTAATTGACTCAAAAATGCTTATGAAATATTGGTATTTATCTATATATATTTTTTTCTCTTGGGTTTTCATCGGCATAAATATATATGTTCAGATTTTAAACAAAAAAGACACAGCCACAAACAACTTGAAACTTGCAAATGGAATAATAAACAGATTAATAATGACAACCATATACAAAAATACTAGATATTATAAAAAATTAAAACACTCATGCACAGCTTTAGAACGTTTAAAACTCCTCCAGTAGCTTTCTTCTCCTTGACCTTAGCGTGTACAAAATATGCTGTGCTTTTGTAAGGGCATCATTAACTTTTTGACTGTCTGTCCCACTAATAAAGGATAAAAAGTCATCCCTCAGGACTTTGCACCCGAAAGTGTTATCTAAAACCGAAAGAACGTCTCTATATATTATATTTAAAACAGGACATTTCAACAAGAAATGATTGATAGTCTCCATTAAACAGAAAAAAAGCATTTTCTACGTTTGTCTTTATAAGATTTAATTCCAATTTCCACGGTACCAGATAATTTACGATAAGTCAATCATTTCCTACTGTAGTCAGAAATTTTTAAATAAAGGCTTTGATAACTTCGTGTAAGTTTCTCTTGATTTTTCTTGGTTTCAGATATTCAATATATGTATGTACATATGTATATTTGAAGTAAAAAAATAATTTTGTTTTTTCTCTTATTATTGATTTTTGTACAAATTGTTTTTATGTTGACGGATGCCTTATGTCTAAAATGAATTCAGATTGTCCCATGGAGAGTCCCAAAAATATCAGCTAAATAAAACAGTTTCGTATGAACATTAAAAAAAAATCTTTGCCTTAATAGGTTAAGGAAGTTATGTTGATCATGAATGAACTAATATTTTATAACGTAGATATTTATTTAAATATACCCAGGGAAAACATTGCTTGTAGGATTAAAAAAAGGGTCTACCATTTTGGCGAATAAATAAATAAATTGTATTTAATAAAAGGAATCAAGTATCCATGGGGAAATATCCAGAAAAAAATTGTTAAAAGAACCATTAAAAACTATATACAAATGAATGGTTTCCTTCATTTATTCCCCAACCCAATTTCCAATTTTGGTTTAGGGATCTGACTTAGTATTCCTTTGCACAATATTTATTATACATAGATACTGTACCGGGTGAGTAATTGAAATTATACACTTTGAAACTGGAATTTTTAACTAGTTATATTTGACAATCCAAGGGATATACATTTACAAGTATAGATGATACATTGTAATTATAATTGGGACTCATGGAGTTCTAATACTCATCGCAAAATCCTTGAGGGCTTTGAGATTCGGTACCCTTGTCAGGCCTCAATATGCGGAACAAAGGAAAAGTCAAGCGGGGTTTCATCTGGCAAGTATGAAGGCTCCATTTTTCGGCCAGTATATAATATGGGTCTCGAAAAAGATTTTTTGACAAAAAGTACAAAATCTTGAGAATTACACTGTTTTGAAAATAAGTTTTGAAAATAAATGGTTGTGGAAAAAAATTCCAAAACTTAAAAATTTGAAAAATTAATTTCTTTGGGAAGAAAATTCAAAAATATTTAAAAATATTAACTTTTTTGGTTTTAACAATTTCCAAAATCCACTGCTGGTTACAAAAATTAAATTTTTGAATAAATTTTTATTGTGGAAAAAAATTCAAAAATCCAAACTATTCACCGAAAATTAAATTAGATTTCAAATATAATTCATGCCAAAATAATAAATTTTTTGAAAAAAATTACAAAATTTACCTGGTCACAAAATCATTAAATTTTAGAAAATTGATATAAACTTTTCGGGAAAAAATTTCAAAAAATCCTCGACTATTCCAAAGACAATAAATTCCGTAGAAAAAAATTAAACTCCACAGGTTTTCCCAAAAATTAAATTTAAAAAAAATAAATTTACATAAATGAACTTTTTCATAAAAAATTTCAAATATTTAAACTTTTGGAAAAAAATTCACAAATGTTTACAAAATATTAAATTTTTTGGAAAAAAAATTCAAATCAATTAAATACTTGGTTTATCAAAATTAAATTTTATATTTCATCATTCTTAAAAATTAAAATTTCAAATATTTAATTTTTGTAGAACAATTTCAAAAAAATTCATAGCTATTCACAGAAAATTAAATTAAATTAAAAATAAAAATTTAAATTTTTGGAAAAAAATTCTTGGTTTAAAATAAAAATTTTCTTTAAAAACAAAAATTCCTATTATTTTTGGGGAGGCTAATGTCCTTCCAGCCTACCCCTACAGACTCCTCTGTTATTGGCATTCACAATGGTGTAAATTTTCTGGTGTGATATGCCCCTCAAGTCTTAGGTATCTGTTGGTTTGTCTTCCACGCAAAGTAGAACCGCAATCTCGATTCTCTTGTCTCTTTGTGAGTGCATTTTCCAATGGATTGGGTTCATTTTTGGGAGGGGTGGTGGGGGGAGCACATTTATAGTTGGTCATCTGATGGAAGGAATTATCAATTCCTCTTATGTGTTTTTCTTATATGAATTTCACTTTTATGAATGGCAAATTTCAAATACGCACCAAGTAGACAGATTTTATTCTCAAAAACATCATCAAAAAATATTATTTACTATATAAATATGTAAATCGAATTTAAAAGCAAAAAAAAAAACCATTAAATATTTTTCTATTTTAGCAAAGTGGGGAGAAAGGTAAGTTAAAAATGTGTTAACTAATTAATTCACGTGCAATTTGATTACTAACTTACAAATGATGATAAATGTCCAACTTTTTTTTAATTCATGTAATCATACAGCCCAATATTTGATAGACATATTTCAGGTCAATTACATGCTTTGTATTTAAAAGGATGAGTTAACATACCCCAAGAACTTACGCTATAGCTTAAAACATTTATTTAATTTGCGCTCAATATGTCCCTTTTCAAATAACATCAATCAATATCTTATTATTTCATGGTAAGAATACATTTTTGCTACTATAATATAAATTGCAGCACCTTCAAAGGATTAATCAGAATCCTTTATTGATATAAATTGGTGTAATTTGTCCCTATAGAGGTTGCACCCAAAACATGGAGTAGCATGTCTAAGTTACGAAAAACCGGTATTTTTATAGATTAAAGAATAGACAACTCAAAACCAATGTGTGATACGTTGAAATCCTGTATTTAGCTATATTTTTGATTCAATATGGCCTCCTCTACAATCAAATAACGATATATCCATGCTAACAAACAGATTGGCAGGTCTGGACGTTGAAAGCCGTGTCCATGACGTACCACACGGTCATGATGGCAGCTTATAGTGAATCCAAAATGGGGAAGTGTGGCGGACATTCTTCTTCAAGACATCCCAAACTACAAATTCCAGGTGGTTGAGGTCAGGGATGTAGGAGGACCACATCGAAGCGGAAAGAACTCAGCCATATTTTTACTGCAGGAATTTTTGTTCTTCTCAGCTCTTAGGGGCGGATGGAGATTCCGACGGTCTCTGCAGCCTTCTTGGCATGGACACAGGTGGCGAGGAAGTTATTGCACATGCGTTGCCTCTTTTGTTGTTTCTCTTACATTTTTACACTTAGAGACAAAACATGTTTATTTTTGTTTCAGTTGTCGTTGGGTTGGACAATGAAATCCCCCAAATAAACTAATTTTTGAAATTTTTTCTCAAAAAGTTTAATATTTGAAATATAATTTTTGCTCAAGAAGTTAAATTTTTTAAATTTTTTCCCAAAAGTTTAATTTTGTTCAAAAATTAAATTTTTGGAATTTTTTGTGAACAATTATGAATTTTCAAATATTTTTACAAAAAATCTTTAAAATTCTTTCTAAAAAAATTTAATATAAAATTTTCATTTTTCAAATTTTCTTCCAAAATATTTAATATATTGTGAACCACTATGGATTTTTGAATTTTCTAAAATAATATTCGACAAAAAAAAAAAAAAAATTGTGAAAAAATTTTAAATTTTGTAGGAAAAAATCCAAAAACGAAGCTACTCTCTTCCAAAACTTTCTCCACATTGTATAAATTTTGTCAAACTGTCAGGTCATACTTAATGTAACTCACTTATACAAAAATGATTAGCAAAGAATATCGAATGATAATATGCTATGCAGCAATATTGGACACTGTATTATTAGTTAATTAATTTATGTGTGTCTGTCTGGGAGGAGTACTAAAAAAATATGCACTATCTATCTATATTTGGTATGTAAATAACTATCGAACATTATATTACATACTTATATTTGCAATTATGATGGCATCTTTCCACATTTTACATAGCGATTATAAGGGTCAAATATTTTGATTGTCATTGTAGCGCATTCAAAACTATCCGTAGACATAAACATGGATTGAGATGTGAAAATTTATTGGAAATTTTCGTGAGTAAACATAAAGAAAGAAAAGAAAAGGTATTTTAATCAGAGTTGTATAGATTATGATCTAGAACGCGAGCAATACTTTTTGTAGTTACAACCTGAACAGTTATCATATTTATTTAGTTATTGAAGAGAGAACATCAAAGTAAAAAGTAGCGACGGGAATTGTGATTCCTTTTAGTATACTAAAGCAGATGAATTAGTTTAATAAAAAAATTTGGTCAGTGAATCAATTCTAAGATCTCAATTAATTAAAATAATATTCAATCATCTTTCTGAATGATTCGAAATGAAATTTAAAAAAAAAATCTGGATCCTTGGATCAAAAAAAAATTTTGAAAGATAAAATTATAAAATTTTCGATGCCTAGTAATACTGTACTAACATTTGGCTTAGAAAGGCCATCTCAAATGAATTGGGAGGCAGTTATTGCATACATAATACATATACGGGGGTGGTCTGAAAAGTTTCTCATCTCAACATGAAGATGACTGCAATCGTCAATAAAAGCTAGTCATATCTATGTAGCATCTGTTGACAGTTAGTCACCAAAGTTTCAGCCCTTTGGGTTGTGCAGTTGTTCGGTAATAGTCGTTTGAGTGAGTTGATGTGTGTATTTCTGTAAAAATGAACAAATTCAAGTAATTGGTGTGTCATTAAATATTTGTTTTTGAAAGTGTAACCTTTTAAATAGATTCAAACAATTGCAGAGATATTAAGGTTTATTGTGTTAAAATCTGAAAGCGTTTAAGTCAATCCAAACTCATAATGATTGATCCAAAAGCAAAAAGTTTGTTATAAACAATTAGTTTGCAGAGAAAAAAGGTATGCACTATTTGGAGGGGTTAAAGAGATGGGATCATCGCTGGGAGACGTTTGCTATGCTGAAAAATAAAAACTCAGAAAATATGTTTTGTATCTTTGTTAGGTTGGAAACATTTCAGACTGGCTTCGTATAAGTATCAGGGATATATACCCTACAGGTTTATTATTGAGATTAAAAAAAGCGATTGTAATTGTTTTTTATGTAATAATCGCTCTTCCTATATATATTTTTTATTAATAATTGCTTAAATTGGGGCCTTCTGTTCATGGGCTCGGGTAATTTGTTCTGTCCAAGCTTGTTCTACCACAACTACCTAAGGTAATATTACCTATAATCGATGAAAATTTATCAAGGTTTAGAGATACTATTCAAATAAAATGAAAAGGGGTCGAGGCTACCTAAAAAAACTAATATTGTTGATAATTTTGATAAGTTGCCTTGGCTTTTAAAAATTGGAGTATTAGCCGGGACATTTCAAAAATAGAACATCAAAAACATTTTGTTTTAAAGGTCAATTTAGAGCCCATTGACTTGGAACTTGGGTCAGTTCCCAAAAATCCCCCTTTCTTCTTCCCCAAACTAAGCCATTTTATTAATTTTTTATTTGTAGAACCGGTTCCTTTGCATTCGTTCATTCTCACACATGTACAGGGCCGTTCAGATAAATCCTGACTACCTCTAACTGATCCTCATGAATTAGGGAGGCAATTAGAGGTTTGAAATTTTGTTTACAGGTTCTAATAATACAAACACAAAAATTCATCAAACCAGTTTGCCATTTTCGCCAATAATTCGCTTGATAAGAGACCAAAAGTATCTATATACCTTTACCACGTCCGCAGGGATACTTTGCTCCAGTATTTGATGGTGGATGCCTTCAAAGAGCCGATGCTGTTGTATGAATTGACAGAACCTTCCTTTCTAACTCGCTCTAAAAGAAGTAATCTATGGGATTCATATAGGTTGAGTTTGATGGCCATGTGTGTGGGTGTCAAAATAACACTTTGTCTTCTTTAAATAAATTTTGGGTCTTGTTGAGACAGGAAAGCCTTTGCTTTTGTCCAAGGTAACACTTCTTCAGACAGGAGTTCACAGTACCTGTCAACACCTACCCTCTCCTTTTGCTCGAAGAAGATTGGGGCATGACACTACTGTTGCTCCCAATGCCCCCAAGGGTAATGAGGCTGGCCAGAAACTTGGTTTTAAAGACATGGGGGTATTATTTCTTTCTATGGTCACCACATGTCGTTCTAAATGTTGTGTGTTCGGTCGACAGTCCATTGTTTCTCATCCAAATAAAAGATGATTCGGATGGCATGGTACTTCAAATCGTTCAGCAACTTTCTTCCGTGGGCAGCCCGGGTGGCCTTCATTTTGTCTGTAAGCATATTTCTTTAGTAGAGGCGGTATGAGTTCATCCTCAAGTAAGTGTTTATGGCCCTGGAGACTTTTACAAAGCTACCTCGGCACTTTTTGGTAAAAACCTTAATCGGAGTCACAGGAAATGACTTCAAGGAACGTTTCAGGCCTACGAGGAATCTGGAGTGTGTTTTTTATCACTCAAGGACTTGTGATCATTTCTCTTAAATGTCCTTTCTCCTTCCAATGGTTGTAGACGTCGTAGACTGTGCTTTTTGGATACACAAGCATAATCTTGATGTACGCTGAGCTGTATCCTGAGGAAGCAAATTAGATAAAGATGTTCCTCCGAGTCTCCTACATCATAAATACTTGTTTTGAATTAAGAGTTGCGGAACTATCTTAAAGATAAGGCTAAACCTCACTCTTTAAAACTGTAATAACCGATTTAAATGCTGTACTTATTGTCAGGGTGTAGTTAAAAATGGTCAGATTTACCTGAACGACTCTGTATAGTCATGTGTGTTACTTTAAGCACACTCCTAGTAGTAGACTCATTAAAGTACCATGTGCTAAACGCATTATACTCCTTCACTTGAATATATTCATAGTAGCTTAACAAATAGTCAAATCTGATTCTTAATTTCAAGCATATATTCAGTCACATCAGGTAACAGATATGATCGAATCTTATATATTTGACTTATCCATGAATATATTTACATTCTCATTATACAAATTCGTGTATACTATCCTCCTGGACTTTCTTGAGATTAGTGTTATGATTAGAGTTTGAATAAAATTTAATTTTAAAAGCAATTTGATTAAAAAACGTCAAGAATAAAATGCTTTCAAATTTATATTAGAAGCTTACATATACACTTAAATAACTTTGTGTATATAAATCAAATTATACTTTTTTTAAATACAAACTTAAGAATTATAAAAATACAAACAAAGTCCAAACAGATGGAATGAATCTTAGCGATGAAACATTTATCTAACATGGTCTGGAGTACAGTAATAAAGCTAACTCAGTACAAGAATAATAAGTGTGATTATAGAAAATATGTTGAAACTCAATTAATCTGAATTTAGTATATATATACACTGCTTGTAATCTTACTATTGACTCTCAAACTATCCCAATAAATATTACTACAGAAAATGATGTTTAGTAGGAACCAAATCTTGTCGCGTGATTTCATACATAGTAAACATCTTAGTAAGCTCTGTAGCGACAAGGTTTAACTGCTAGCTTTAAAAGTGTATTTGGAAAAATGTAAGATTTACTCCAGTAAACACTAAAATGAACTGAACTTTTCTTATTATAGAGTTTATTGTAAATTCTATTAACAGGGTCATCAATAAATAAACCTAGCTATTAGAGCGAATACTGCCCCCATTCTTAGTACATAATGGAAAAGGGCATCAACGTAGTAAGTATCATGCAATGTAAAAGTTCAGGTATACAAGATGCATAAGCTATCTGTGTTGCAAAAACCAATGTTTCTTCTACCAGTTATCAGATTAAAAAAAAAAAAAAAGATTGTGAAAGCTTGATAGATTCTGATTTATTTTATTTCATAAAATCACCTCCATCCTCAATTAAAGTCTGTATACGAGACCAAAAGTGTGAGCAGGCCTTTGCCAATTGGTCCTGGAATTACTTCTTGATCCGGCTGATAAGTTTGTCTTAAGTGTAATTGTGGGTTCAGTTGGTTTTTCGTTCGATCGCACGCCACATAAAAAAATTCATTCAGATCCGGTGAGTTTGGAGACCAAAAGTCCGGGGAGAGGAAAAAAAATGGTCTTAAAGCCATTTGATACTTTTTTCGAGGTATGGTAAGAAGCTTAGTCCTGCTGCCACATGTAAGGCCTTCCATTGGCAATCATGTAAATCTAGGGATTCATTTTGGTCTCTAGCACGTCGAGGTAGACATCAGTGTTGACGCTTAGGCCTTGGCGAATCCTCTGAGGAGGCATGACTACCTTTGACCTCAGCCCACATTGCTGTTACCTCAAAATCACCTGTATAACCCTCCAATACCCTTATAACCTTGTGAACGAACGTCTCACTAAGTCCCAGAGTTCGAACAATTGTTATGTTTTCTCTCCCGGTGCGAATTCCAAGGAGGGCTCCGTGCCCTTTTCCGAATATCTGGGACAATATATTTATCAATTAATTCCATTTTTTCCAACTGGAGCATGTTTGAACAGGCTATCTATCATCTGCCTAAATGCCTGCGTTAGCCCAAGAGGGGGCAACAAAGCACTGTTATAGATAGCTTGTGCACCCTGTGTGTAGAGGTGGGCACCTGCTAATTAGTTGCTAAACGCTAATCTGCTAACTTTGTAGGTTCATGGATACGCTAATGTTAATCGACTAATTAAATTATTTTAATGCAGATGTCTGCAAATGACCCACGGTTGATTAAAGAATCCCTCTAGGTGAGAGGCTCCAAACAACTTTTTTTTATGGAACTAAAAATTAATAAATAAATTTCTTTTTGTTGAGGGCACAAAATTATAACAAAAAACTACTCACAAAAATAATATAATATACTAATATTTTATTCATATAAATGACTTTGAAATTGGTTTATATCTTGATTTTCATTTTTGGATATTATTCAAATAAAAGGGATTTGTATCATTTTAAGATAAAAGTTAATCTATTCTCACTCAACTATAGGCAATCAATTTTCGAGAAAAAAATCAAAAGGGGATGACGGTGATGTTCATCAAACATACTTATTGAACTAATTATACTTTGATGTCTATTTAAACAAATAATATGCAAATTTACATATCATGATTAATGGGATTAATTATTCAAGACTGAAGACTGTATAAATCTGTATATATATAAAAGTAAGATTGTGTATGTGTATGCGTGTAGATATCCTTTGTACGTTCCCACACCATTGAACCTAGGAGGCTGAAATTTTGCATGGGTCCTTTTTTGAGCTTGGACAGGCTAAGCCGGGGGTGTCGATTTTTGGAGAGGTCATATAAAAGGAGCTTATGCTATACCTAAAACCCAAAAACCGTTTTTTGCAGCTCAACGACACTAGATATGGGGTTGAGTTATTTAATCAATAAGTCATTGGCGTTTCGAAAACAGCTATACCAATTACTACGTTTTTTAAATTTATTCAAAATCAAAACAATTATGGGCTAAAAAAGAAATGGGTGAAAATTGCAATTTCGTTTATTTCAGATGCAAAAAAATGAACTTTCAATAGAATTTGGGATTAGTAAATTGAATACAGTTTGTAGAGATTTATCTGGAAATTCGTTTGCAAATAAATTTGCCAAATAAAAATTGATTTTTTACTGAAATATCTGTCATTCTCTGAATAATGTTTTGTTTTCTCTCTTTTTCCCCATTTTTTCATCAACCGTCAATTTTCAGTTTTTAAAGAAGAAATGCCACAAGACGATGCTTTTTGCACTAAAAAATGCCGACGCTACAATGGCCATGGAGTAATTTTAATTTCCAGAACATTTTATTACATAACTTTTGCAATATTTGCAAACATGAATTAGTTATCGAGTATTATTTTGACAACATTATTCTTCATAACTTTTTTGTTTTTACAAGTACGAAAAAAATATTTGTAGGTTTGTGTTTCTTTTACAATTCTAATAAATACTATTAACAGTTTTTTGCAAAATAAGTGCACAAAAGTTTTTGCAATTTTCCTCGTGAATTTCCATTTGGGAACTTTTGAAGAAAATAAATAATGAACTTCTCATCTAGAATATTTTTTAGATGCATATATGTTGGTATGTTATTTCAAATTTATAACAAATTTTTTACCTTTGTAAACTTTAATAAGTTTTTTTTTTATAGGGGGCGAGGGGAAAGAGTTGCGATGTGATACTCTGTCGGTTACCTTACTTAACCAGATTGATATAGTGTGAAGAATCAAAGATAATTAGAATTATCAGGATCTTTTTCGACAACAACGTAACATTCATATTATAATTATTAGTATAAAGAAGTATTTTCTGATTTTTTATTTTATTTTCTTAAATAATTTGACCATTTTCAATGTGATTTCCCGCTCCCTCCTTAGCCCAAGCAACGCCTGGTAACCCTTAGCTAGTATATAATATATTCAAGTGGCAACGAATAATTATTATTCTTTGCACATAAAATTTTGAATCAAATCAATAAAAAACTTGTAAACAAATCAGCTGTGCTCATCACAGTCGTTATTGTATCTCTCAACCTTTCCTCAAAAATAAGAAGAAAAAAATGATTCAATATGGCGATGGTCCCTAACCTTTTCATCACTGCAGCTTAAGGTGGAGTCACTTTTTAAATTTTAGAAATGTGTAGCTGCGAGGATCGCAAATTTTTCCTCTTTGGTGAAAGACATCGTATATAAATTTTGAACGGGGCTGAAAAATATTTAGAGGTAGCTTAACGGCTTTAAAATTTTACAATTTTTTTTTCAAATAAAAGTGTTTTTACCTCAATATCAACTAAACTTTTGATGTTACAACAAACTTTATAACACAATAAATTTACTATTGAAAATATTTTATAATTTTTTGCTAACGTTTTGTTCTAATTGGTCAAAAAGAGCAAAGATTTTTAGGACTTACATTTTTTATTATGTCTCTATCTGTCTGTTTGTAAAATCAATATTATCCATACTTATAATTTATGTTTTCAAATAATTAACATTGACGAATTTAATACTTGAAGTAGACATAATAGGTTAAATTAGTATTAATTTGACCTTTTTTCTGACCTTATTTGTTCTATAATAAGCCTTTATTTAATTCATTTGATATAAACAAAACCTCCGTAGTAGTCGTAATTAAAAGTATTTTTAGTTGAAAATTATCATCTTAAATCAAGATTATTATGGGGTAAGCTTTAGAAATATCACAACATAAAGAATTTTTCAACAATAAAACTTTGTATATTTTCCTAATATATTATGAAACTAAATTTTTAATATCTTTTGAAATTAAAATTCTACAGACTTTTTTTCTTTTGATCGAGGACAAATAAGCTTCGATGATCTTCGATTACTCGGAGAAAGAATTGGAGCTGCGATTCATCAGATGTTAGTAGACTAAAATATTCTTTAATGAGAGCAACCCCAGGCTCAGCAAGATCATTAACAACTTTTAAATGAATGATATTATCAAGAGTTTGTCAGTAGTAATCTCGATCGTTCCATAAGTCAGAATCGTCTCAAGAAATTTCTCTTGGAGGTGTAGACTTTGAAACAGTTTTTTTTATTTTTCTGTAGCAAAATCTTCAAAGTTTTTTTATTTTAATTAATTAGATTGTAAAGAATGGCCATTTTTGATCTTCATTACTCAAATTTTGCATGGCATTTATTATACGTCTTTTTGATTCTGAACTTAATGCACCGTCAAATAGAGCTAATCCAACAAGTTCCTTGGACAAATACAATAAGTACTTGAATACTTTTTTTTGATGTTGAGATTCGATACGTCTGAATTAATGGATGAATATTTGAGGAGGGGTTTTATTAAATTCAGGTCATTATTAGGTGCACTTAGGGCTTGAGGAGCAGACATCCATACTAGGAGATACACTCAGTAAAAACACACAGATATTGCGTAATAATTTGAATTGAATTGAAAAACATCCAAATTCTTAGGCAGTATAAAGCTTTTTATAGCCATTGGGCGAGGTGTATAGAAACCTAAAGAAATTCGAAGAAAATCGTAAAATTTGAAAACTTTGCAGCCCTTGAGCTACCTCTAAGTATTTTACAAAAATTAGCTCCATCATAATATAGACATTATATAGGAATTTTATTCTGGGTCAGACGTCGAACTTTCAGCTTCGAAACCGCTTCCATGAGCATCAAGGAACCTTCCTAATATGCAAAAATACACCCCAGCTCCTAGGTTGTACAGACGAAGTACTGGGCCAAAATACAACTTAAACCCTAGCACCTCGTGTGTCTAGACACCAAGGAACCCTTTTAATATGCTATCATATACCCCAGCCCACTGATTGTGCAGGTGAATTAATGGGTCCAACTCAAGTTAAATTTCTCCCCCGCCGCCTTCTTGAGCATCAAGAAGCCATCCTAATATCCAAAAATACTCCTCGAGGGCCAGGTTGTACAGGTGAAGTGTTGGGTCGAAATACAGCTGACATTCTACCTCCAACGCTTGTATAGGCACCAAGAACCCCTTCTACTGTACTATAATATATAGCAGCCTACCGGCTGTGTAGTTGAACTTCTGGGACCATGCTTAGTTAAATTTCTCCACCACGGCTTCCCCCCAGCATCGAGGAACCCTCGCAATACACCAATATACACCCCAAGGGCCAGGCTGTGCAAGTGACGTACTGGGCTTCAATATAGTTCAAACTGCAGTGCTCCCACATTTCTAAGCATCAGAATCCCTTATTATTTTCTAGAATAAAAGTCTGCACCATGGGTTGTGGGATGCTAGTCCCTGAGCCAAGTTAAATTCTACCATCAACACTTTCCTGAGCATCAAACAACCTTAATAATATCCGAAGTAAAACAGGTTTTACAGGTAAAGTGTAAAAAAAAAAAAAACCTTTTTAAAGGCTGCCCTGAAAGACCCAAAAATAGTTAACAGACCCGCTTCTAGAGACTTAAGAGCCGTTTCCTGATTTCACTTTGAACATCAATGGTAGACAGTTTAGATAAACTCTTTTTGTGACAGCGTCTTTCCTTCATTGTTAAAAAACTTCAACCGCCTTACTTACCGGGTGGTTCCTTGAAATCCGACCACTTACTAATTCAATAATTTATGAAGATTGCCATTTAGTAAAATATTTTCAAATTTCGATATAATATAAAATAAATAATTAGTTATAAAAACTGAGCAGTTTAGTTGACGTGCAAGTCGAGAAATTGACACTTGAACGTAATTCACGAATTCCATTCGCAAAATCCAAGCAGTTGGACATCTCCAGGACCATCATCTACGCTGTCAGCAAGTCCAAAACGTTAGAGAGGAAAAAGGGCTCTGTTCAAAAGGCCAAATTGGATCCGGATGAGTTAAATAAAGCAGCTCAGGCCGATCCCCTCAAGTCCATGAGGGCCATGCAAGAGATCTCGGGGTTTCACGCCAGACTGTCCAAATAGCTATAAAAAAGTGGATGGAAACAGATTTGCGAGAGGCCACTTTTGACACCAGCAGTGAAAGAAACCCATCTCCTCTGTTGCAAGACTCTTTTGAACTCTTTTGGCCTCCCAAAATCCCTTATATCCACCCCTTCGACTACACCTTTTGAGTACATATCGAGTGGAATGCCTTGAGTGTCCGTCATCCAAACAGCGAGGCCCTTAAAACCACTACCAGCTAGCACTGGATCCCATGACAGAGAACTATATCCTTAGCACGTACCAGGCCTTCCATCTCCGCCTGGAAGCCGTCATTGCTGCTAAGGGCGGCTACATTATTGATTAAGAGAGCTCAGACACACATTTTGTTTAAATTCCATTGTTAACTAATAAATTATATCTTGTTGAAGTTTTAAATTCAAAGTGTTCAGATCTTAAGGGACCACTCGTGATTGGATTCATGATGATTGGACGTTGAGATGGGATCAACAATTAAGGAGTGGGGATTAAACCAATCAGATAGCGGATTGAAAGATTAAACGATCAAAACATTTCACGCCAATTATGTAACTTTTAAAACTTATGAATAACCCTGTACATATAATTTTTACATAATATATATTCATATGTAAAGAAGGACATTGAATTAATCCATAAAAGTAAAATTTAGTCTTTATTATTCCTTTGACTTGTAAGCATTTACATAAGATTATCCTGTAGAGAGATAGAAACAAAAAAATATATATAAACATATTGGAACAGCCTTCCCTGAATGCAAAAAAATAATAAAAATTGGCTTCTATCCAAGACTTATATGAACATATCATTTGTATTTGTTTACTTTTGAGTCAAAATTATAATAATGACCGAATGGGATCATTTTGATCTTGAGTTGGTTTTGTTCATTTTTTCATCATTTACTTTTTATGGATCACTTGTAATCCATTAAGCGGGTTGTGGAGTAGCATATTGTTGCTAGGGTTCCGATTGGGATCATTCTAAATAGTTGGAATAGGAAGAACTAAAGAAAGGTTCAATAAGAAGAACAGATACTACCAACTATTTCAGTATTTTATGACGCCACATAGACTACAAAAATTGATATTATTATTAAAAGAATAACCAAGAAAAGTGTAATAATATATGAACCACGGGAACATCCTTGTAGATCCCGTCAGACAAAAAATGAAGGAACCCAACCAAGTCGCATTTCAATTTCTTTAAGTGTTAGGTTGCAATCGTCTCTTTGAGAGATTTATGGAGTTTTTACTCAAAGTCGGAGTTACAAAATTCCTAAAAGTTGAATTTGCAGAACTGACCGTGTTTATTAAGATTTAATTGTTTGTGTTATTTCTTCCTCTTTTCTCTCAGATACAGTGTGAACATTGTTAAAAAAATGGTTCGAATTCATCATAATAATAAACTATATCTATGAATATTTTTTATCCAAATTGAATTAAAATACCCTCATTTCAAGTATTCAATGAAAATAAAGTAATGGATTGCAAAGGACTTCAAGTTAAAGAAGACCCATTAAAACTTGAAAAAATAATCGTAAAGGTACATTTATACTATAACCTATATATGAGGAGTGGCTATTCAGCATAATGGCATTTGCCAAAGTGTGACAACTAACACTCCTGTTTCTCCATTCTTTAACGAGGCCAAAATAAAATACCATTGATAAACAACTCGTACATAATAGATACTTATATTTTTACTGAACGCATTAAATTACTAAATAATTTAATAGTTTAAAATGTTGTTTTATAGAAAGTAACTTTAAAATATCTTAGACATAGTTGCGACACTCAACAAAATTACATATTCGAAATCGCAACAAAAATTGCTAAAAATTATATTAAAAACATTTATTTACATTGCAATGAGAAACACAAGCCTACCAATATTTTTTTTGTACATGCAAAAATTATGAAGAATAATGTCGTCGGAAAAATAAGCCTCGATAATTGGTTCATTTTTGCAAATATTGAAAACATTATGAAATAAAATGTTCTGGAAATTGAAAATACTTTGTTTTTACCACGTTAATGTTTTAAATTTTATGGCTAAAATGCATCGTTTTGTGGATTTTCTTCATAAAAATTGACTAATTTACATTTGATGAAAAATAGAGAAAAAAAAGAAAAGAAAAATTATTCAGAAAAAGACAATTATTTCAGTTGAACATCAATTTTTATGTGTCAAAAATATATGTCTGAACGAATTTTCAGACAAATTTCTACAAAATAAATTTTATATATATCCAAATTTTTGCTCTTATAATAAAAAAAACTGAAATTTTCACGAATTTCTTTTTTGACCATAACTTTTTGATTTTAAAGAAATTTAGAAACATTCACTGTTCTGTAGTTTTTTGTTTTTTTAGAAGCTAGTCACTTTTTGAATTTTAATTCAACTCCCTATCTAGTCTCCTTAAGCTCTAAAAACATTTTTTTGTTCTGGGTATAGAATAAGCCCTCCTTATTTGACATCCTAAAAATGTCACCCCCGTATTAGGCTGAACAGGTTCAAAGAGGCACCCATGCAAAGTTTCAGCCTTGTAGGTCTAACATATATATATATATATACATACAAATTCTTAAACTTCAATGTATTTTATGAGATTAAAATGTGTATAATACAGGCCCCTCTGTCTCAAACGTAACTTCTTTTTTTTTAAATGATGCACCTTTTTCCTTCGATGTTTAACCTTAAAAACTTATTCTAAGCACTTGTAAAAAGAAAATATGCAAAGCCAACCGAGAAATAAGAGTGTCGTAATCAAAAACATGGAGCAACGCAGATCTGCAATTCTGAAGCTATCCAAGAGTAAAAAATCATCCAAAATATCTAAAGTGCTTGTCTTTAACCGCTCTACTATGTATCGGGTAACCATGAGAGGCACACCAAAATCTTTTACAAGATCAAAATAAAGTCAAAAATATTTGGTTGAGGCAGTTAAAGGTGCCATGGAAGCGAGAAGAGATAAAGTGACCATCAATGGCCATACTCGTTAGTTTGACAGCAGCCAGACTACCATGTACTGCTTGGCGAAGCAAGACTTAAGCCTTAATGACTTATAGAGAGCTCCTCGTCAGGATTTGAAGCCTTTGGATTAAGTAAAGAGTGTGCCCTGGTGCAAATTCCTCCTCAACAACTTTCAGAAGCAAGACTCTTGTCCTCCACACAGCATCGACTGTTCCACCCTTGGATTTTGTTATTTTTGGACGCCTAAGGAGCAAGCTTTCTCGAGTTTGATACACAACAAATGACCAACTGAAGGCCATCATCATCACTGTTTGAGCTAACCTAGAGCCTAGATGTACAGATAAATTATGTGCAAAGTTCCTCACCAGGCTGGAAATGGCCAATAACCCTTTCTGCACAATACGGACATGGGCGTCCCAACAATTTAAATGGCTATAACTTTTCTTACGATCAATTTAAAAATCCTTTTTATTACTTTAAAATGACTAGATACATCCTTTCTTTCATTTATTTTATTTTTATATTGATCTTTTTAAAATAAATATCTGACTTAAACTGATTTTAGTTTTGGCCATTTTTGACAATTTTTACGATCAAGTTAAATTATTTATATATAGACAGTTTTTACTCATTTAGAAGTTATATAACATTTTTTTACACTGCATTATATCTATTTACTCTACTGTTAAACTTTCAAGGTCATACGTAATTTTTTATAAATATATTTATTTTTTTAAAACAAAGGGACGTGGGTGTCCCTATTGTCCTCAACGGTAAAATCCGTTAGGGGTAACTAAATTTATTAATTACGTTATATATTTTTTTTGAAACATAGTATAAATTTCTGATTTTTCTTTGTCTTTGGAAGCATAGTAGAAATTTGTGATATTATTAATATCATTAGTATTGTCAAACTAGCGACGATGTCAAGGAGTAAAGTAAAAACAACTGAAAAAAAATATTTATATAGATCGTCAAAAAGGCAATGAGTTATTTGTATTGTTCGATCAAGTTGACAGTGAAACAGAAAGTGAAGTAGGAATCTTTTGGAAAATGCTGATACATAATATCTGGCTGAAGAACCTATATAATTAACTTATGGTCCCTGAAGCAACAATCCATGTGGATTGCAACATTAATAATGATGAACATCAGGAAAGTACGGCAAAAAACTTCAAAAACAACAATGAAATTGGTAACTAGACCAAAATTTAATTCCATAAAAAGATTGTAACTTGAGGGCTCAAGTTTTGCTTGATCTTCCTGAAGACCCAAAACCATTGCTCATTTTTGAATTATTTATAAATTTCATTGATCTCCTTTACCAATGACAGAGACAAGGCAGGACAGTACATAATAGGGACCAATATTATCCTACCTTTTTAGCTATCTTCCATCTTAGTTTTGACATTGAAACAATAGAAGGGATAATTTATAAATTATTTACATCATGGAGCATGTTAAAATGTGAATTGTTTATTGGGAATCACATACATTATCAATCTATCAGTGAATAAAAATTATCTTTAACTGTTGTCAAAGTTAATATTTTCAATAAATTACCAGAAAAATACCCCCTTTTTACTAACAATAAACTCCCATAAATGAAAACTATTATACTGCTCTTTATTTCATATATTATACTTTTGATGAGTCAGTGAGGCAATTAATTATTATGTGTTTTAGTCAAAATTTTCTATAGTAGTCAAATGATTTATATAAAATGTTGCGTGTCAGGTTTAAAAATTCAAAAGGAGCGGTACCCTCGTTCATTGAAAAGCTTATTTGCGCAATACTAATATACAAGTATGTAGAACATTTTCACTGACGTCATAAATTACATCATAACAGAAGGCGACATCTTTTTGGGGGTCTCAAAGATAATATTTTACTAAAAAAAAGGACAAATTTCCAATAAACTTTGATAAAACTCCCTCCAATGGCTTAATGAATATATAAAAAAAACTTAACACTTGCATTGGATACTACTTCATGCCAATGATAAGCATAAATATTTGAATAAAACCACTCAAAATGGCTAGATTTTTACAATTTTTTGATCGATTAGGGACTTGAAAAGTAGATAGGTGAATGAAAATATCTGATTTTTTCCCTTGTAATATATAATTTTTATCTATAGCACGAAAAAAAGATTGTATAACGATGCAACAACATATTTTTAATGCATTTTAAGGTGATATGTATAAATAAGACAATTCAGTGATACAAATTTGATGTGTATAGGCAGAAAGGTTGAAGTCCTTCCCTTTGTTGGTCCAATTTTAAAATTCAATTGTTCACTTTTTCCATAATATTGATGAAGAAATGGGTTTTTATTTATTATTAACTCGGTTTTTAGGCTCCCAAAATGTACGACATTAAAGTTGTGACGTCACATGAAAACGTTCTATTTAAAGGGTGCTGAGTAAATACATTCTATGGCAAAAAAAAGTTCATGCCTTTTTTTTTTATGTAATGCTGTACATGGGGGGGTTAAGGAATTGGCTTATTGATCATGTAGATTAATTGTGAGGAACAAAAGAAAAAGAGGAGAATAGGAGTAGGGATAGACGATAGTTCAAAGCTTGGGAAGTACAATGAAGAGATTTACTTCTATCTTCCAATATAACCGTTATATCCACGGTTCAATTTCTACCCACTAACAAATATTTGTCATTTGGAATCCAATCCATACCCACTAACAATCATATTTGTCTCCCATCCATACCTAGTCAGCACCAGTGCAAACTACCCAGTCTTCCCTGTACAGTATTATACAAAAACTACTTAGGGAAACATAAACCGTTTGACGTCAGATAATATCGTACTTCAAAATCGGAATGAAATGTCTGGGGATTCATTTGGGAGGGAATCAATTTACTGAGAACGAAATTACATGGATGAAAAAACAGGCCATGTATTTAGAAGTATCAACTGTTTTTTAAAAACAACGGGTGGTCTGAATAGAAGTCAAGGAAACACGTTCAATGATCACTATTAATGTTAGATAACAACGATATAACACTTAATTAAATAAATGTATCTTGAAAAAAAAAAAAAAAAAAAAAGAGACCACCCTTCCTGATTTTGATAACATATTTATCGTTTTATTTTACATATGTATTACGACTAAAATATTTAATACAAAATCTTATTATAATTTACGTGCCTTGTACTTTATTTGGGCTCTGATTTCCCAGGAAATTGTCTTTGAGTGGGATCCATTAGTAAAATAACATTTTTGTCCACATAATTATATAAACATATATATTTTTTTTTTGGGTTGATTTTTTGAAATTTTTGAAAAAAAATTCAAATATTCACTTAAAAAAAAAATCCACAGCTATTTACAAGAAATTAAATTTTTTGGAAAGAAAAATTCAAATATTAAATTTGTTGGAACAAAAAAATCTATAGTTATTAAAAAAAATCAAATTTTTGGGACATTTAACTTGAAAAATGAAATGTTTTTGAAAAAAATTTATTTTTTTACTCTGCTGTATAATTTGCCTGAATGATCTATTTTTCAAAGAAAATAATTATTAAAAAAAATAAAAACCCCTTAATTTAGAGTGGGTCTCAGCCCTTCCAGGCCACTGAAGAACGCCCCTGAAGAAATACAATAAAATTTAGTCTTACAATGCTTTTAAAAAGAAATAATCGTATATTCTCACTATAATATGTAGACTGTTTGTACTTTTAATAGTGAATTGCTTCTTATATTTCATTTTTATTTGCTCTTGTTTCCGGCTTTTTACATGATTGTATGTATCTTCCGAATTCTACATGTTGACGGAATTTATTTACTTGTTTTTGCTTTTTAATATGAACATTAGGTAGGTTTTTTAGGAGAGTGATAATTAATAACTAAAATGTTTCTTTATGTTATTTGTTTACGTAATCCTTCTTTTTCCATTTATTTTTTATGTCATTTGTGGATATATTTAACTTTAAAAAAACCCCGATTCTTATTTATCACTGAAGACTGTATTCCCGTTCAATTCAGTCTCGGTCTGGTACGGTTCAGTCCTAAAAACTGATGAAGTTTGGTCCTTGATGACATGGCTCAACTTTATTTCTTCTTCTTTTTATTAGTTGTACTACTCAGGACCGAAGGACCGGCTCTAAGACTGGACTGGACTTAATAAAAAAGGACCGAGACAACACTAGTCTTAGCTTTATATTCTCAATTTCTTCAAATTTATTATAATTACTGATCGTGCACCAGTTATTTTTCTAGAGGCCCTGGATCCAGCTTTGTTGCATTTCGATCTCACTTGCAAAAATAGTATTTTAGGCCAAGCTGAGGTCAGCACAATTGTTAATTACACAATCCGACCTGGGGCTAAAAGTCAACTCAGTATGTATACAGAGTTGGGGTCCAAACATCATTTATTAACGATTTATTCCAACTTATTTTAAATTGACGAAGCTTCATTATACAATTAAAGGACAGCTTAAACAAAAATAAACAAGTTTGGTTTTTATCCCATGTCTTTAAGTGAAAAAGTGTTGGACTACACAGAAAACCCTAAAGGATAATGATTTCATCTTTGCTGGTGATATTTTGGAGAAGAGTACAGAGACCGTTGGCATATCCATCATAATTGCCTACAATTGCATTCTGCCAAGAAGGATCAAAACTTTTGTAGCAATAATATGGCTGAGTTCTGCCCTATCCCCGTTTGGACGCCCTTCAGTCCTGAGCTTTGCAGTTTGGGATGTCTCGGAGAAAAATATCTACGTTACCTCTCATCCAAACTTGGATTCGCTCTGAGCTTCCATCATGACAGCGAGGTACACCATAGACGCGGCCTTCTTTTCGCCGGCATGGTGAGTCTGTTATTACTAGTGTAAGAGGATTCATTAACTATAAACATATAGTTAAAGATTGTATTTAAACGTATCAAAACTTAGTTTCGAGTTTTCATTTCTTGATTGTATAAAAGTTATGTTTCTTGTAATTTAGTCATACTACTCCGAGTTTTGTGTCCTTACTCTGTTTATAACTTTTTTAATTAAATTTTGGATTTTTTGGGAGATTGCCGTATGTTTAAAAAACTCAAAAATCTCGAGAAAACGAAATACTACGGGAGAAATCAGCATATATATATATATCATATTACTTAATCTAATAATCTAAATATAATATAATTATTATTCTCTTAGTATTATTTTACTTTATCTAACGTTGTAAGTTCTAAATATCGTACACGTTTCAGGTCATGCATTTCTACAATTCTAAATATGGGTATAGTCATCTCTTGACTATTCCTTCTTAACAATTAAATATGTAACCTTAAAGCAAACTTATAAAACGCAATAGCTGCAAATATAAGTACGTACTTGTAAAACACTAAAGAACAATTAAAACATTTATTTATCATCGCATCCTTGAATAACATCTTTGTTTAGGATAGAGATATATGTGTACACATTCAAAAAGACATCTTTCATTTCTATTTTTTCACAATGATATCATTAAATTATTATTTATGTATATATATATATATTCAAATTACTTCATCATATAACACCAAGACATAAAAACGCTTCCTTCATTAATTTTTATGAAAGATACTCAAATTTATACTGTATACATATGTATGTGGTGCTTGGGCTTTACGAGACTTAGTATAGGAAATTAAAGTACTCATACTTAGTTAGTATATATCTTCCTTTAGTAACTACTTCACTCTCTCTTTCGATCAGGGATGCCAATTTCCTTGTCTAAACATGGTTACCACACTTTCCCCTTTACAAAAACAAAAAAAAACCATAAAACAAAAAAGGCACAAAATTTATTAATTATATATAAAGTATATGTTACACACAGAAAATTAAAATTATTTTAATGCTGATGAACTCATCGCAGGTTTCAGTGGATTGACAGGGATTACTTCTGGAGATCCTTTTATTTTCACTTTGAAAGTTGAGTTGTCTCTAACCAGTACAATATACGAACTTACATAAAACTTTGTTGTTCTAATTCTATCATCCCTTACCCAAACTTTCTTACATTTACGTATTTCCTTCGAAGTCCATCTTGGCTGTGGTTGTGATGATTAGTTCCAAGGTAACAGTATGGTTCATATAATTTCTCGAACTTAATCTGGTGTTGAATTTATACGAGATTCCCAAATGGTTTCTTTGGGGATACGTATATTTTCTTCATATACTATTTCTACTGTGCCAAACTCACTATCGGTCATTCGATTACTTCTCATCTGTAACAAGCAGAATGGAAGATTTTCATCCCATTCACCATCGTTTGCTCAAACTAATTCCTTTAGTTTTCTATGCCATCTACTCCGTCCTACAGACGAGTAGATGTGTGTTTGATCCAAAAATATTCAATGAAATTATACCATATCGTACTTACCAATTGTCGATCTTTATCCGAATGAATAGTTTGAGGTACTCCAAAATTTGATACCCAACACTTCATCAAAACTTTACCACATCTTGTGAATTTTGGGTCAGGCATTGTTTCAGCACAAATCCATTTTGTGTATGAATCAATTCAAGTGAGCAAGTATTTATTTTTTGACTTGATTCATCAAATGACCCAACAATACCCACTGATATGTGCTTAAATCTAGCTGATGGGGGTAACTGGGGGGGAAGGTAACATGCTGCTGCCTTGTTTTTTTTTGCATTGATTACACTCTTTAATGATCCTTTTATTGCTCCATGTTCTAATACATATTTTTGTTTAATAGGTGCGGTTGTGGCGTATTCTCCGACGTGCCCAGCGGCTTCATGAATTGAATTGGCGTTTTTTTAATCTATAACCGATAAAGCTAGTTGGTCAACTTTAATAGAATTTATAAGACGTGATGAAAAGTCGACTATAAAATTTGCAGTGTCTTTTTTTAACTCAGGTTGGAGATGTATTCTGAACTTAGAGAGAAATATTGAGTTTGTTTATTTGACCAATTTGGATTTTTTTTCTCTCAATGGATCCACAATCGGCTTGTGATCTGTTAGTACGTCAACCTTACAACCTTCAATCATGTGATTGTACTTTTTTTATTTGATAAATGGATAGTAGGTCAGGATCCAAAGTTGAATTTTTTTTCAGTCCCGTTTAACTTCCTTCTATAAAATATGAAGGGTAGAATATTATTATCAATTTCTTGTTGCAGAACTCTTCCTATGGCCCAATCAGATGCATCAGTTGTAATAATAATCTTAACCTCTATTACAGGGAAAGTTAGCTTGACGAATTTGGAAAGGAGTTACTTTATTTTATTCAAGTATTATTTGTCATCCGAGGTCCCCAAAAACCAATCCAATTTCAGCTTTTCATATAAAGGTCCAACTATTTTTGCACAATTGGTACGAAACGATGATAATAATTTATTACACTTATTAACTTACTAATATCTTTACTTGTTGTTGGTGATTTAAATGTTCGAGTGCCTTCTTATATTTATCTAATGAAGCTATTCTAAATCGGTTGATATTTTATCCCAAATATTCTATTGTTTCTTTTCCTATTCCACACTTGTTAATGATCAGCACTAGATTTGTTTTCTAGGCGCTTGTATACCTATCTAAGCAATTGTTGATGATTCATTGCTTTACTAGATATGAATAAATCATCCATATATACATAAACTCCGTCCAACCCTTGCATTATGGAGTCAATGAATCTTTGAAACGTTACTCCTGAATTTTTTAGTGCAAATGACATTCTAATATATCGAAATGAGCCGAAGGGGGTCGAAATTGTAGTTTTGCCTTTATCTTCAGGAAGCATGGGAACTTGGGAGTAGGATTTTGCAAAGTTTGCAAGTCTAATTTAGAAAAAAAAATGTGAGGAGTTGAATAGCTGTCCTGGATTGTTTGTTTACTTAAAAGTCTATAATCTCCACATATTCTCCATGATCCGTCAGGCTTTTTATACCATCTGGAAAGGCTATCTGATCTTTCAATTATTTTTGCATTGAGTAACTTGTGTCTACTAAATATTGAATTTTTTTATGTCTGTAAAATAATAAATAGACACCGAGTAATTATCATGTTCATTTATTCTATAAACATAATCACTGTCATTATTATCAATGGCATTAATATTTAACTTGGTAAATTTTAACAATGTGGTCAGATATGTGGATTGACACATTTCCAAATTCCTGATCCGAATGTTCGAATATAAAAAGCATTCTTTCTTCTTTCTTGATTGATGTTGAGTTAATTAATTTATTTTATCAGGTGTATTTTGAATAAAGTTGACCTAAACTGTTAGTAATTAATGTGTTTGGGAATCTAACGATTTGCAGAAGGTATAAAAACTAACAATAGATCTTTTCTAAATCACGATTTTAATTTTAATTTTGCATTCTTGTGCAATTCCGCTTTTTTATGAAAATTTGATTAAATCTTCACATGGATTCGTGTTTGATGGGAATATCCATTTACTTTGTATATAAGATTCCCCAAGTCCTACTTTAGCTTGTAATAATTCAATATATTTATCCATTCAATATCCTTCCAAAGGAGCATGCATTTCAGAAAACATACTTATAATATTATCATCAGGCGCATCTCTGCTTCCGTCGAGCTCCTATTCGTCGAAGTGACCAATTACTTCCTTAGAAAATCCTGATATCAGATGGAAGAATTTGGTCTTTCAAACCTTTCAGATGAAATTGTGCTTCTAGGTGCATGAACCATTGTTTGGGGTGTTTTGTCCAAAAGGAACAAACTTAACAGAAACAGCTTTATTTTCTATAATCACATTCATAATGGTCAATTTTATTTCTTCTTAATGTTTATTGACCTTCGTTGCGAGCAGGATTACAATATATAAAGCCTCTATATTATATTATATATATAATTATGAATTTGAAAAGAAGAGTTATAAACTTTAAATAACATACAAAAAATTGCCAAAGTCCAACTGTTATGTTTGTCAAACAATTGCAAAATCAAAATTTGTGAGGATAATTAAAAAAAAAACTATCTTGCAATCATATTGAAAGAAAGTAGTAATAAGCATTTATTGGCATTGTAAAGGGGAAAACAAACGTAATAAGATTTTTTCTGTCATTACAAAAACAAAAAAAGTTTTGGACAATAATGTCGTCCAAAAATGAGAATCGATATTGTTACCGTATTTACCTGTATATATTTCTTTTCAAAATGTAAATGTATTGTAAATCTCATATTATAATATAATCAGTTATACTTACACTATACAACATGGCGCAGTCAGTTCTAAGACGTAATGTATACTGTTTTTGCAATTATCCTGGTTATTGTACCTTCTCATATTAAAATATAATCAGTTACACATACACTATACAACATAAATATATATGTTTTATTTTGCAAATATTGCAAAAATTCTGTCATAAAATGCTCAGGAAATTGTAAATGCTTTAAGTTTCCATCTGTAGGACCATTGTTGTGGGAAAGCGTAAAGGACACAAATATTAGCTCTATTATATATATACAGATTTTATAACGGTGCTGATAATTTTGGGGCTAAGCCCCCTCCCCTCCATTGATGAAAAGTAGCAACGCTCCTGGCCTTTCCTCACAAGTTCAAGTCTCTAAATATCAAGTCCAAGTTTTCAGAAAATCAAAGAAACTTTTATGGATACATTATATTGAGTGAACAAAAGACTTCCGAGTCCAAGGCGTGTCGCGAGTCGTAGTTATCAAGTGGTGTGCCTTTGATTGGTAAATGAAGTCGAGCTGCAAGTCTAAGTCATACCTCTGCATATTAGCATTATAGATCTGATGAAATCATTCTAACAACCCTCGTAGTCCCTGCCCTGGCTAACAAACATGTTTGCTGTCAAGCAAATAGACAGGGGTTGACAAAATAACTTCCTTTTTCAAAAGGGAATAAAACAAGTATTATGAATCAGAAAAGTTTTATTTTGATTTAAAAATAATAGTACACAATTAAAGTTTTTGTTTTGGTAATCATATTAGATAAGTGATGTCCCCCAATGTTCACATTGAACATTGGGGATTTTTCAATTTTTTATTTAAATAAATTTTCATTAAGAGGTTTGACATGTACATATATCTTCATAATAAGGTGCAAACATTAATTAGCAAAATATCTTATTTTAAAGTTGTGGATTATAAGTTAAATAGACAATCAATTATTGGTGATTCCGCAAAAAGTTTAGAAATGACGGTGTTTCCGAAAAAAATACGGTTAATCGGGGAATCCATCTTGTTTTATTTAAAAAATCAACTTATTAGGCTGCAAAGTTTCCCTCCACACCCCAGGAATCTGTTCTGATCATAATGAAACATAGTAACGTATTTCTGAAAAACTTTCAACATATAGTTTTAAAGTCTGTATCTGCCTCCGTTTTTGAACTTGATTTTTTTATTATGGGACACTTCATACATCCTTCAAGTATAATATTATATGTACTATTGTAGATTCGGACAAACCATTACTTGGCAATATTTATTTTTGACGGCAAACGCACGTTTCTCACTACTTCAAAAAATGATAGCAACTGACTCTATTTCTGGGAAAACTTTAGAAATGGACCTTTAGAATGATACCATGTCCACCCTACTACTTCCACAGCCTGATTGTCACTCATTATGAAACATGAAGTTATTTTGTCAGACACCTTATTATACATTTCATATTGATCTATAAATAAACAACGTTTATTATGTACTTATGAGTAATATAATTCGGACATTTGAACTTTAAAATGTGCAATAGAAAATATACTTATCAGTTATAGATTTTCATTCGAAAAAATCAAGTATTATATCCTCAATACATCAAAAATCCAAAGGAAATTACAAGTAAGGCCACACAAGTTACAACTTGTACAATATTGAAAGTTTGTTCAGAACTTAACCCCTGCGGCATATTTATGTTTACACTTAAAGAAAGGCTCACAGCTGGAGTTTGAATTTTATGAATTTTACAAAAGTAAGGTTGCATTATATTCTAATAATCGTTTGCGATCGTTTTTATTTAGAAATATTGTTTGTATCATCTAAGACGACACAATGGAAGCCAAAAATTTAATTTTCTAGAAATGCTATCGCTCAGGAGATCCCAACCGAGATTGCCAATGATCTAAGGATAAGTTATACATTAAAAACGATTTGGTACCCAAAGAACAGTTTTAGAAAAGTTGGAGACAAACACTAAAAACAATACCATCATTATGCGTGTCAAAAATCGTCTTGCTAGAAATCCAATGAGGACAATTAGCAGTATGGCAAAGAAGATTAATATGAGCGAGGTTGTGCTCCGAAGGATAATTACAGATGACCTGGGAGCAATATCAAGAGCAATGAGGGAGAAATATCTCATTACGACAGCCACAAAGGAGAAGATGCTGTCTAAAGACAAGCTTCTTTTGAATGTGTCCATGAACATGTGGCCACCATGCTCACTAATCTTAATCCTTTGAATTATTAAATCTAGGAAGAGGTAGAGGGAGCTGCCTGCAACATATCTCATTTGAAGCCCGCTGAAAATTTCAACCTTTTCACATTTCCATTATCTGTTTTCTTATCTTATATCATTTTTCTTTTTTCGTTTAGTATTTTTATACAGTAATATTTTAGTAAATTTTGAATACTAACAACTCCAGAGTAATAATTCAATTTGTGAAATTTGCAATGTTTGACCGTAGAAAGCAAAAATGAAAATAATTGTAATTCATGATCGAAATTTCCATCTGTCCGTATGTATAAATATTTTTAATACATACATTTAACTTAATTTAGTCAAAAATAGCAATTAAAATTAAGTTCAAGTATGTTTTTACAAAATTAAGTTCTAGTATGTTTTTAATCAATTTAATTCAACTATGTTTTTATTAAATGAAATTATAAGTATTTATTAGAACTTAATTTAGTAAAAATATTTGAAATAGAATTTAATTTAATAGCTATGTTTAATTTAAATTAAGATCTAAGTATTTATTAGAATTTAATTTAGTAAAAATATATAACTTAGTTATAGGCAGACATGAGAGAAATCGGGAACATTCCAAAAAACTCAACAGCAAACCAAAGACATTAAAAATAAATATCTAACTGCTCCTGAGAAATGGGTTAAGTAAGATTTTCGGGTACTCTTGAAACGGCCGAGAAATACATCAAAGACAGGCAAGCAGATTGTTTTTTTCTTCGGTTTAACAGGAGAAACAATCGACCACATACTCTGAGAATGCAGCAGATTAACAGAAAGCTACAGCGGCGTACAAATCCTCATTGAAGAGGGATTTGCCCTCGAACTTTCGAAAAATGATTTTTTATCAACAGCAAACGACGGAAAAATCGACGAAATAATTATAGAGGCACAGTATATAATATACAAATTGTGCACTGCAAAAAACGATGACTTTGATGGCAATTTACCGATATTAAGATTGTATTTTAGAACTTTGAATATTTGTTAATTATTATTTTATTGTCATTAAGCTATTGACTTTTTTTGATGATGGAAAGGTAAATTGTATTGTAGTACATGATTACCATTGGTGATTTGAATGAGCTCGTTGTTTTTTTTTTAAATGATATATTTTATTTGCTAAATTATTATATCAATGTAATCTGTATTAGAAAGTTGTTGAATAAAACTGAATGCCATAGTGGGCAACAAAAAAAAAATTATTTGGGGAATTGTATATTTTGAAAACGTGGTCTAGATACTTGTGCTAAAGAAACTTGGCTTGAATTATATTTAATTATGGGATTCAAGTACTGTGCCCTTGTCTGTAAGTAAGGCTACAATAACAGTGAAAAGGAACCTGATGTGGATTTTCCTCGATATCCACTGAGGAATCCTAAAATTGTGGCTAAATGGAAATCAATTATCTATGTGAACACAACCTACATATCTAAATTTTTGCTCTTCCACACGACAACACAAAAAGAGTTTTCCCCCTGATCGATGCAGTGCACAACTTTAAAAAAATTATAATTTTTCCAGAGAAAGGATTACCATAGTTATTTGTCCCATCATATACCTCTCAGGATCTCTAGCACCTAACTTCGCTCATATAACATAAATATATATCATAAAAAAATCATGCCTCCATGTTAAGCTGGCTCACAAGTTTTCTCTCAAGGTGTTAATTCCAACTACGATTGAGAAACCAATGTGAAAATCGCTGACGCCGCTTTCCACGAGTACACACTTAGAGTACTCAAATTTTATTATGATACCAAAGACATATGGGCCATACGAATTGAAAAGAGTGGCACTGTATACATTGCTGCTGGATGTATTTTGTTTTCTCTCAAGAAAAAAGTCCATTGTACATCTAGAGTAGATGTATAGCCTTAAATGATACTCATCCAGATAATAAAATCAGTTTTGAAGTGTAATCAGAGCAAAATAAAATTGAATTAGGAAGATTTATGGAAATCATAGGTAGGCTGGGTTATCAACGCCATCAGAAATCCTCTTTCACACATCTATGTATGTTCCTTGTTATTTGATTTTATATCGAATCATAATGAAGAAAAAAAAACAGTTAATGAGGATTAGTCCTAGAGCATCGTTTGTTGCAGCTTATATTGTAAAAATGGCAGGGAGCTCAACGATGTTTGTTGAAGCAAAACATAAATACAACGTGTGATGGAAATAATTCCTCAGCCAAATCACAAATGTGCTTTTCAATATTATGAATGATGAGCAAGAACATCATAGCCAAATTGAATAACAGTTCTGTTCAGAGTAGAAAGAGGCTATCGGACAAACAAGCTATAATTAATAGAAAAATAAAAAGCTCCAATCAGTATTAAAGTAATGTTTGAATTAAATGTATTTTAATCTTGATTTATTTAATGGTTTCCTCTTATGTAAAAAACTATCTCTTATATGGAAATATATCAAAATAGTATTGCAGTTAATGCTTGTTTAGGCCCTCTGTTATGAAGGTGTGCTTTTTCACTCTTTCCTCTAGTAAACCTTGGTTTCACAAAGTAAATTAAGTATTCCTGCAGATTTATAAAAATAAACTTTAATCAATAGTACCATATGTAACGCTCCAGCCTTTTCCTTGCGCTCACTAATATAGTTATCAGTCTCAGTTTAATAAATTGCCAAATACAACATTTAATGTAGGGATTGTGTACATGTTGCAATGTCTGTACAAGTTACAATTCGTATATGCTCGTACAAGTTGCAATTTCTTTGTCTTAAAATTAGTGATGTGATGATTAAAAAAAAAAAAAAAATCGATGCCGATACCGATGCAATTCTTGTAAAAAATCCCAATGTCAATTACGAATCTTTAATAATTTAAATAATAGTTAAAAAATACCATTTTCCTATAAATTTCTAAGATTTAATATTGATAAAATAAACCACCTTCCTTTATTTAATGTAAATAATATTTATCGTGATGTGCTGCGAGCTGAATTTTACTTCATGTGCATCTTTGCATCTCACATTTTTGCTCGCTAAAAAACACATTAAAAAAAGTCATATTTAAAAAAAAATTATTGAAATTAAAAAAAAAAAATTGTCATTTATTTTCCAAGATTAACTTAAAATTAGTTTAACTTATTTGAATCATGTTCATAAGCGTAATTCAACTGTATTCAACATCAATATTTCAATATAGTCTGGTTATAACTTATAACCAATATGTTTTTAGTGGTAATGATGCTGATTAATTTGAATGCATATGATAATACGTAGAAAAATAAAAGTTTTTTTAATACATTTATATATATATATATATTCATCCTTGAGAAGGTAAAATTGATTTAAAATATATTTATCGAATACGAATACATATCAAAATTTTAACCAGTAAATTCACTTTAAGATGTAATTACTTTTTAGAGAGATAATGATACTTACTATGATAGTACTGAAATGTTTCAAGTGCTAAAGGAATGAGGATTTAAGCTTATATCTCAAGGGACATGCCAAATGAACTAGTAGCTAGTAGATTGAAAATCAAATATGATCATTCAAATTTATGCCATTGTTTAATAGCGGTCCCTCCCTCATGATTTTAGTTTTTTTAATTATCAATTCATTTATCTATATTAATGCAGACAAGTTTGTCGTATGTCTATCGGTCTGAAAATGACTTTTGAGAGTATGTTTAATTAACGGCGGAATTCCAAGCAATATCCATTACTCTCGCTAGTCTAAAAAAAATCAAACAAAAGATTACTTTTCAAAAAAACTGGGATTAAGAGTACATATATTACAAAATTCAACAAGTTTCTACATCGTATTACCTGTGGCAAAATGTAAATTCTACAGGTTAAGAAAAATAAAGTAGTCTTGGAAGATTTACATGTTATAATTGGCTTGAAAAAGAAAAACAGAGAACCCCTAAGTTTTGACGATTTCCAAGCTTATGTCAAATTTTGCAAAAGCGAGCTTTCTCAGATCCCGTTACACAACTTATTCACCTTAAATAGCAATATCTGCACCGACCGCATGTGTTTTGAACGCATTTCTTCACGTTTATTTTGTATTTGCTCATTTTTCCTTCATTTATTATTATAAATTGTTTTATTACAATATTTATAAAATTATAAGACTCAAGCAACAAATTCATATGCTCGTGTTTTATATCCTGACGGATATATCTAATAATTTTTTTAATAGCTTAGAAAAGTAATAAATAGTTAAATAACAATAATAAATAATAATTTATTAGAATTGGAATCGCAAATTAAACACAATTCCCCTGGTGCCGATTCCATGAATAAACACTCGATTCTCCGATTCCGATTGATGGTCCCATCACTAGTCTAATCTGTCAACTCCACCTATAAATTTATTATAAATTGAAATTGCGTTTGGCTGTTCTAAGTTGAATCTACCACACTTTTCTTTGATGTACGGGCGTGCCATTTTTACTGATTCCTTTCAATATAATGTTGTTGAAGCAACAGTAACGACCTTATTATCTCTCCATCGAACAAGAGTGACATTAAACCTTCTTTCGTTTACTACAAAATAGCTTCCTCTATCTCCTTTTTTTCAAATCATCTACTGTGATCAGGGGTGTATTGTCAATTCTATTAGGTCGAGTTGTTTCAGCTGTAGCAATACCTTTCAATTTAAATCATTTCTAAAGTCTGGGACTCGTAAATAAGTTATCCATTCCTACATGGTAGTTCGACTGGGAAAGATTTGATATCTGATACATAATGCCACCACAACCCATAAATCCAGTTTTCGTTGACCATTTTTAGTAGGGGATTTACTTTTGCAAATTGATCAGCAGGGTCCAGTTCGTAATTGTTTACTGGATGCAAAAACTTCATTATTTGATTGAAACGATTTAAAAAAAGAAAGAAAGATTAATTACTATTGAATTCCCCATATCGGAACAGATTTCCCAATACATAGATAGTCTAGGGCAGGGATCAACAACCTTTAAGAGAGTAGATGCCAAACAGGTATCTAGTGTCTTAGAAGAGGGCGAAACAGCTATGGCTGCGGAGTCATGGTGGACAATCCTGTTATTGAATATATAATTGATTTTCTAGGTATTTAGAGAAAACAAGGATTCAATATAATTTTATTTAAACAATACCCTTATTTTTTGCTACATGAATCATAATAAAGAAATAAGATATAAACACAATTTAAAAGAAAAATCTATATTTTACTATTAAAGAAATAGGAAAGTAGGAAGAATACTAATTATTTAATTAGAAACTTGTTTTTCCTAATTGTATGATATTTGTTCAGGTGAAATATTTGTCAATGACAGGAACAAAACATCATCCGGTCCATTATTTAGATGATTGTTCATGATAAGATGGGGCTGGTCAAAATTTCCCTGCGGGCCAATATGGCATATCATGCTCCTTACATTCTCCATATTCCAATTTGTGACAGGATTAACGTAGCAGTGTGCGTGCACGCATTTATTCCTTAATCCATTCCGGTATTATTGGACTGTTTAACTGGACTCCGTTGCATTTATTTTTGTAGACATTAAAAATAACCTCGTAATCAGTGTTTCTATCTTCATGTCTTCGCCAGCTCCTGAAGACATCAAGAAAAGCCAGTCCTTCTCCCTCACTGTTACTCTGTAGCACTCCTTAACCCTTTCCTCGAACATGCCCCGTTTCTCCGATAACTTTAGGCAACAAACGGAGAGGTGAGAAGACGATTCCACTTTCTACTTACAGAAACTACATTTTATTTCTTTTTCCAGGATGTTTTTGGAATTTGTATAGAGAGAGCCTGTTGCCAATCGGTATCGAAATAGCTTTTTGATGCAAGTTTGTGAAAGGGTTATTTAAAATACGTTTTGCATTATTAATAATAGAGTGGTCAAGAGCAACGGGACTATGAAGTATCCGTTTCTTCATCAATTTCTCTGGGGTTGTTATGCCTTAAACTCCTTACTATTACAATTCTAACTGATCTGTTGGGAACATTTCTAACGCCCAAAAAACTAGGAATGTTGGGTTCACAACAGCTTTGCTTATTTTTGGAGCTCTGTTTAAGCTTCAAGACGTGACCTCTTACCAGGAAATTACATATGAGGTGAGAGTTCGGTTTCGGATTTGTCTTAGTTGTCCGAAAGAGGTAAGTCTGTCAGAGTTGAGTAGTTTGTCTTGATCTTATAATTTGTTGTTGTAATTTAGGGGCTCGTATGGACCAAGTAACAGGAAGAATATTGGGAGAATCGAGTTTCAAGTGTAGGTCATTCTCTGCCAGATATTGTCCACTCTGATTTGGTAACTTTGTATAACTCCCGTCGACCTATGTGATGTCGTTCTTTTAGATAGTAGTCCAACTGATCGTAGAAATATTTTTAAATTCTAAGTCCCCAGAAGTCCTGACCAGGAATCAACCTATTGAACCAAAAGAGATTTAATGATTTCCAGCTTGCTTCAGGATATATGCAACCTGATCCCAGTCCCTTATAGGAGCCTCTAACTGACTTTGCAATATATACGGTCTCTTTTTATTCCATTAAAAGTCCTCTCGAATCCTCTACATTTTTTGCAAGTATCCTCTATGAAAGGAGTGCACCTCAGAAGGGGAAATGTTTATCTAGAAGATTCAGACAAAGTGATTATTTTTGGGATCATTATGGACCCATTTATTTTTATAGCTCCCTCAGGTTGGGATATTTCAATGTTGACACCCAGGAGCAAAGTAGAAGTGTACAACTTGAGATGTGGAAATTTTGTTTCTCTTCAGACGTGAGGACTACTTTTTTTTTATAGATTACATTGCCACGCCGTCTAGAGCAAAGAAGGTTTTTTTCCAATATCTAAACGTGTTGTCCATCCAAGACGTGCTAGTCCTTGGTTGACACTCGCATTGGCGGAGTGTCCACTATCAAATATCTATTTCCAAAATCCAATAGACCCTTAGTTTCAAATGCAAAATTCCAAACAACACATCCATCAAGGGGAGTTATAGTAATCATCAAAGACACCCTAAATCCAAGCCTGGTGTACTCTAATACCATGGGAAACGTTGTCATCGTAGAGGTAAACTTCCTAGATAAAAGATCTAGAATATTTGTGACTTATGGTCCAAACTACGACTCGGGTTCCTTTTATAGCGATATTTTCGAAAAGTATACCTCACATCTAGAATATGGGATTAACTTGCTCGGTGACCTAAATATCACAAGGAATCCTGCAAGAGATGCAAAAAGTTACGGAGGATCTAGAAAAGAAAAAAAAATGCAACAAACTTTGAGTTTGTGATCTCCAAACATCTTTTGGACGACTTGGTCCTTAAAATTCGATCTCAAAACCCTCAAATAGCCTTCTGGTGCTCAAACTCGAAAACCCTAAAACAAGGTAGACTTGTCTATACTTTCGATTCACCAACTATATCAAAACAGCTAAAGGAGTGCAAAGCGCTCCTTCCCAAATTGTCAGATCACTTTCCTATTATTGGAAGGTTTAGGTTTTTAAGAGTAAAACAAAACACCAAAACGTTCCGGAAACTTAACATCACCCATCTAAAATCAGAAAAAACAAAAAACACAGGATTATAAAATATTATGACGAAAGAATAAGAATGGGCTTATACTCCTCCTGTGAAGCTTCAGATAAGATGAAAAACGGTTCTGGTCATATTCTTAAAAATATCGGGAAGAAAGAAGCACAGTTAAAACACAAAAGGAAGACCAAAATAGAGAGTCTAGATGAGAACTCACCAGAGACGAACGCAGAGCTACAAAGAATAATTGAGTATAAAAATAGAGGAGATTTAATCAGAGCCAAGGTGGAGCTAGTAAAGAATAATATAAATGGTGAAGCGAATTATAAAAACCTGGATGTATTTTCACAATGCAAAAAATTGCACTCGCTGAGAATATTGGTTACGGATCAGTAACCAATGACGCTAAACTGGTCTATAGAACGGCTTCTGACTTCTGTGAAAACCTGTATCGGTGTGGGGACTGCACGAGCAGACTATGCGTAAATTGTGTCATAGCTGGAGTCTCGAAAACTCTTCAAGGTGGTGGAGCTCTATTTGTGGGGGAAGTCAGCCTTGTACGAGTAGAGGATAAGATTGAAGTTTCTGTAATAGATGAACCCATAAATCGAGATTAAATTATAGAATATATCAGGTCATATAATTTAAACAAAAAATCACCTGGGATATCGGGTCTCCCTTTCGAATTCTAATAAACATTTGCATCAGTTCTTGCCCCAATCCATACAGGGAAATCTGTAATTTGGAATCGATACCTAAGTTCATGAGTACAGGGACCCAAGTCTTGGTTCATAAGAGAGGAAAATATACTTTTGATATTAAAAACTTCAGGCCAATCACACTGCTGAACACATCTTAGAAAATTTTGGCGGGAAATATAAACAAGAGGCAAGTGAAGATCCTCACACATATTATTCCACACGAACAGAAAGCCTTTATGAAAAATATATTTGCTGAAGACATACCAAGTACAGTAAAAGGTATGATCAATGAGATTAAGCTGACCGGCAAAAGTTTTGTGGTTTGTCTGATAGATTTCGAGAAAGCTTTCGACACTGCCTCCACCAATTAATTCTCCGGGAATTGCTCGAACTATCTTTTCCACAAAAATTTGTAAGAATGATAGGCCCTATTCTCAAGAGTGTTCCTATTATAGTACAATTAAGGGACTTAGCACAAGGGGATGTCGACAAGTGGATAGTCTATCCCCATCTCAGTTTTTAATTGCCTTTAGATGTCTTCACCGAGAAATCATGAGAAATATAAAAATTAAGGTTCAAATGTTCATAAAGTTAATAAATCACTGTGGTATGCGGATGACCTCACAACTACCATGGAGGGCTCTACGAATACCTTAAATCCTTCGATTAAAGAAGTATTTCTCACACTGTGGAGGTTTCATAAACACTCTGGTATCAAAGTTAATACGGTAATAAGTGATTTAAACTCATTCGGCTCAATTCTTAAATTGCGATTTCTTTTTTTAGCAGCCTACTTATTCGATTCCTTGCAAATATGCTCAACTATATAATCTGTCATGAACAATTCAAATAAAGTATAGGGGTTCCCTTTTAATCCTTCACTAAGTGAGACGCTTTTGCCAAGAGCTGATTACTTTCTAGGTTATTTATGTTTGGATCCTCCTCGTCACCCGAATCAATATCGTTGTTACCCTGTACCCTCCTTTTACCAGCTTCACCTTAAAATGATGCTCGGAAACATTAATTTTTGGACCATATACTGTTTGCATTTAGAAAACTTCTTGTTGCAAGAAACAGTATAGATTATAATTAATAATTTATTTGATTTTTATATTATACATTAACATTTATTATATTTAAAAAATCAATTGAAATTGTTATAAATAATTTTTCTTTTCTAATCAATATTTGTGAGTATCAAATACACAATATCAGAATTTTTAGATAAAAAACTAATTTATTGGCAATTTATCAATCCGAAATTTAAAGTTATATGCATTACGTATACGACCGATAAAAGGCAGGTTAGTGTAAATATGTTTAAATTATGGGTTGTATATATCCGAAAATGTACCAAAAAAATAAAAAATCCCATAAATGAATTATTGAACTAACGGAAAAAGGGAGATTGTATATTACATATGAATAAAAAAAAGGGAATTATGTTAATGAATACAGCACAGGAAGGAGCAGATTAGCAAGTTAGTCTAAAACTTGGGAAAGCCAAGTTAAAGGCAGTAGCCCGCATGGCTTAGCTGATAGGGCCCACTTATTTTCCTACATAGTATTAATATAATTTATCTGTATATGTGACGTCCGACATAGAAAAAATAATGATAAACACTCATTTATTTCAAAAACAGAAACAAATACAGTATTTCGACAATAAAAGTTGTTCAGAGTTCTGTGTTATGTACGTAGGGCTATGTTTCATTATGATCAGACCATATTCCCGTGCTCTAGTGGGTTAGTTTTTGTTTTTTTCCAAATATCTTGATTTTTTTTTCCCTATAATAATATCGATTCCTGGTGCTTCAAAGCTTTTTTAAAGTATGGGTTGTTGATTTGAATATGCACCCTAAAAAAATGAAATATCAAAAAAAACGAATTATTTTCTTAACGGAAAAAGGGAGAACGTATATTAAATATGAATTAAAAAAGGTAATTAGTTAAATGAAGGATAAGAATAATTAGCAAGTTCATTTTAATATGTATCTTCCATTTTAATTGAGGTTGAAGTAAGAACATGGCATGTTAGCAATGTCAATGACAATAAATAAATCACAAGGTCAAACATTTTAAACAATTGCTTTATATGTATATACCAAAATCAATATTTTCACATGGTCAATGTGATATTCAATTTCATATGTTGGATTTTCAAGAGTATCAAAAGAGGGGCAAGTTTGATTATATTTACATCAAATAAACAGAAAGGAACAAAAAAAATTGTATACAAGGAAGATTTACAATAGAAATGTACTTATTGTATAATTGTATTTTATAGTAGATGGTTTCAGTTTAGAATTTTAGAATAAACAAGCTCAATATAAATAAAGTCTTATTAATTTTTCATTCGCTATCTGTAAGATAACGTGTTCTCACTAGTATATATTTCAATTAAATTTGTCAACAAACAGAAGAGGAAAAACCCATTTATCCTTCATCACTACAAATAAGACATATCTATTAATAAAAAAAGTATTCAAATTCTATTTTTGTTTATCTGTATTTATAAAATAACATTATCTTTTTTATTTTTTTGTATGAAATTGAGTTTCTAACTTATATGATGTAAAAAAAACTTTTTACTAGAATCATTAACTCTTCATTTATCAATCAGATAATGTCTCAGCAAACAAAAAATATCACATTTATGTTATAAGATATCTGGTGGGTTCACATAAAAACAATCTTGAAATTAAATAAAGAAAAGGAGAAAATCCAGTACTTATACTCATTCCAATATTTCATAGACATATTTGAGTCAAATATAGGCTTTGGATTTAAATTTGTGGGATAAGCTAAGATACCTAGTAATATTTCACATAATTTAGAACCTCTGCTTGAATTAAGTATTCACTCCGATATGCCCCTTTTTAATACAATTTGCGAATTTCTCTTCCTTTTATTGTGAAGATAAGTGAAACTTAAGGCTCTTTAAATTGTTAGTAAGTTAGTAAGAATATTTTTTTGATAAAAATTGACTATAATTAGTTTGTCAAAGGATACAAATGTAATTCACACTCAGTTTTGAGAAAAATCATTCAAGTTTTTTTTGTGATGATGGACCTAAAATGAATAAGTTACATAAATATCATTTCAATTTACAGGTCAAATCCATTATTTTAAAAGTTTTCTGACCAGTGGGGAAGTTTTGTCAAAATAATTTGTCAAGAAATGTTCCTAGTACCTAAAAATACATTCCGGGGTGTCCATTGAAATATGGACACTTAGTAATTTAATAATTAATAAAGATTGAGAGATTGAAATTATTTCATATTTGGATATATTAAAGGATAAACAATTAATTACAAAACAAAACCAACTTGAGCTCTCTAGCTAACATAAAAGTCGAAAAAATAACACTTGCACATGATCGATAAATTTCCATTCGTGCACTCCAAGCAGCTGGGCGTCTCGAGTAAAACCATCTACATTGTTTGCAAGTCCACAAAGATGGAGAAGAAGAAGGACTCCTTCGAAAGATGGAGAAGAAGAAGGACTCCTTCGAAAAGGCCAAAATTGACCCAGATGAGTTATAGAAAACAGACCAGACCAAACCTCTCAAGTCTATGAGGAGCCAGCAAGAGATCTTGTAGTTTCACTCCAGACTTCCAGAGATATATAAAAATTTAGAAATAACTTTTTATTGTATGTATCTTGCAGCGGTTAAATTTCCAATTTTTTTTTCAAATTTAGATAATAACAAGTACAGAACAGTTATCAGATGGTATTCAAATTATGAAAAAAGACAAAAACTCTTTAGGTAAAACAAGAGGCTATCACTTTTAGTTTTTTTGCACAAAATAATTTTGATACTCTTTTGTTTTACCGATAAAAGTGTTTTACTAGTTTATTTCTAAAAAATATCCTTTGTAACAAAAAAAAAAAAAAAAAAAAAAAAAGGGGGAAAAGGTTAAGAAAATTTGATGATATTTTAGTTTATGCAAAGTAATGCGGAATGGTTTATTTTAATCCTTATGGAAATAATAAATGACTTTTGTCTCCTTTAAAATTTTGAACTGGATGTACTAACTAAAGATGACATTGTTGGAAAATGAAATTTTGCATAAGTGTTTTTCTTACCAAATTATTGCTTTTCCGAACTAGCCGTTATCAAAATTTGAAAAAATTGAAAAAGAAAGCCCCTAATGTTTATTTTGTATTCTTACAAAGAATGGCTCTTATGATGCACGTAAAGATGTTTTATTCCAGATATCAACATCGTTATACAATGTTTATAAATATTCTTAGATCATTGGCAAGGTTTGAAGTCTACATCTTCCTTTTTGACTTCCTAGTTTCTTCAATCAGTGATTTATACCGTCCTTACTTTAGTTGTACTTCGCAACGTTTCCCCTTTTATAAAGAGAAATTAAAAAAATGGACCAAAATCTGCCAAAAGTAATTATCCAATTATTAATAACTAATGAGTTATTATTGTACTAACGGGAGTACCCCTGGAACTGTGCATAGTAATTAAGCGTTTGTATTAAAAAAAAAAAAAAGGGGGAAAAGTTAGCAATGTAGAGATAACCCTCCCAAAAAATTATCATTAATCTCAGTTTTTCATGAGCACATTCACACGTAGCTACTCAATACTTATATCAATTTTTATGACGCGCTCTCCTAAAGAATGAAAGAGTAATAATAGAGTGCTCAATGGCTCTACTTTAACTAAACGCACTCGTTGCTAAACACAATTGCATATCACCTTCAGCATTTTTTTATTTTACATACAAAAACCAGTGCTTGCTTTATACACGCTCGATGCTACATCTCCAACGCTTGTAACAATTCATTAATACAACTACATGGTTGTTTCACGAATCAAAGAGGTGTATATGTCATAAATCAGGGAGGACTATAGACTGTGCACCATATATGCACGATCCATGAATAATACAGCAATATTTTTTATGAATACCAGTATATTGGTATTTCTTAAGATCAAAAATATGCATATGAATAAAATATACATCAGGGTGCACCCTGTATACATTATTGATGCTACCAGATCTCTTGAAAGGTCAAGACAGCCAAGCTCCTCTCCTTCCAAATATTCTTCAAATTGTCAGGATTACTTTGTTGATTTTCGTTTTTTTTTTTTGCCTACTAAAATGTTTGGGATTTACAGAGTTAGGACTTACAACTTGCAGTAGCATTTAACTAATATTTTATCACTGCTTTTTGAAGTTACAAGGTTTCAATATGGAAGCAAACGATAGGAGAAACAAAATGAAACAAGTTTTTTTATATCCCATGTCTCTGAATGTAAAAATGCTGGAGCAAATACAATAAAGTCAACGCCAGTGTGATGCCGAGAAGGGTTCAGAGACAGTAGGCATCTCCATCGAGACTGCCTACAACATCAAGAAGTCGATTACACCCACATACAGAAAAGAAAAACCTCAACATCTGCATCGAAAAAGACAAAACTTCTCTCCCGCCAAATTGTGGCCTCCTCCATCCCTGAGCTCAACCTTCTGGAATTAGTAAAATGGGGTGTCTTGCAGAAGAATGTCTGCCACAACTCCAAATTTGGGTTCTCTCTGAGCTGTCATTATGACAACGTGGTACGCCATGAACACGGCCTACATCGTTAAACGCTGCCAATCTGTTTGCTGGCGTGTCGAGGCTATCATGTTTTGTGAAAGTGGACATAATAGAATTTAAACATATTACAAATTGACTTTTTGAGTTGTATTTTCTTGAAAGCATAAAAACCATGTTTTTCATAATTTAGTCATGCTCCTGCAAGTTTTGGATCCCCACTATATAATTTTCCAAATATTATTTGCAAATGATAATAAAATTTGCGTAAAATTGTATCATATGTTTTCTTATAAAAAATATTAGTTTTTTGTTTCTATGGCATGTTCAACTATTACTACGAGTAATTGCAAATTCAGCAATATTGAAAAGTAATAAATATTCTGCGTTTATCTAAAAAACATTATATATTCACCAATAATTATATAAGAACAAAACAAGAACACTGATTTTTTGAGTGTTTGCTTCAAAAAAAGACATGAATGAATTGCAAGTCATTTTTCATGTCTTGTAAATATATAAAAAAATAAAGCTTACAAAAACGTATATAAATTGTCGTGGGATTAACTTCATAATATATGTGTTTAACGCATGTTTTAATGACAGTTTACAAAAGTACATCATTCATTCAGTGTAAAGATAATGTTATGTATTTTATAGTGATGGGACAATTCCAAAAAAAAATCCCATGCCGATTCGATTTTAGTAAAAATTGCCGATGGCAATTCTTTAATATTTTAAATATTAGTTGAAAAAATATCATTTTGCTATCAGGTGGGTCACTATATTTAATGTGAGGGCGTAGCATTGAATTTTTTTTGAAAAAAGTCCAAAACTTAAATTTTTTTTGAAAAAAAAAATAGAAAAATTAAATTTATTAAGAAAAACATTTGCAAATTTAGATTGACAATTTCATATTAAAATTTTTACACAAAACAACAACAAAAAAAACTTTAAGAAAAAATTAAAAATCTTAATTTTTGTTGGAAAAAAGCTTCAAATTTACAATTTGATATTTAAGTTTTTAACTATTCACAATAAATTAAATTTTCTAGAAAAAATTTCAAAATAAAAATTTATGAAAAAAATTTAAAATCTTAAATTTTTTAGCAAAAAAATAAAACAAAAATCTTTAACTGTTCTCAAAAAAAAAAAATCAAAAAAATTTAAAAAATTAAATAATTTGTATACATTTTTTTGGGAAATAAAATTCAAATACTAAACATTCTGGAGGAAAATTTGAACATTAAATTTTTGGAGAAAATTTAAAAAAATAAATAGTTATTACAGAAAAATAAATTTTTAAGAAAAAAATTTGTAAAATTAAATTAAATTTTTCCTAAACAAATTTGTAAAATTCAATTTAATTTTCTAGTAAAATTAATTAAATTAATGAATAGTTACATACCAGTAATAAATAGTAATAGGAAACGCAAATTAAATATTATTTTCATAATGCCGATCCCGATTCCAGAAAAAAAAGAAAAAAAGAAGACGATTCTGATTAATCGTCCCATCACTAGTATTAACTAGTGTGGGTATCAATATTTAATGTTCAAACAATTTATAACCATTTTCTCAGGTCCAGGTTAGTTCAAATCTTTAGACGGTAATATTTGGGTACAGATCCGAACCAAAAAAGAAGGATACTTGTCTCGAATTTTATAATATCTTAATCTTAATGAAGTAACATCCAGATTTAAGTTACATTTGTACTGATTACTGACTCCGAAACAATGAATTACCCAATGTTATTGCAATTTAGTATAGATGATTGCAATGATAACATTGGACACTTTGTTATATATACTTTATTTCGCAACCTCTCCTCAAAAATAAAAACATAAAAGAGGCCCGAAATCTGTTGATAGTTAGCCAATTTTTACAACTAGGGAATAAGTATTCAATGAATGTTGATAATATTAAGAACACTGATTAGAAAGTAAAGAAGAGGAAACATTGACTGTTGACAACAGAACATACTGTACATTTTTCTTCCAGTGAGGAGGTAACACCGCGTGGAACAACAACGGGCACTGGGTTATCTCGTGAACAATAATATGTACAATTCATCTTGTTGTCAGCTTTTAATTCTTCCGCTTCGTTTCTCCTAATAAATGTTCTAAACGTTGATTGGTTGAATAAGAACTAGTTCCTAATAAACTCTTAGCCAATTCTTCCAAACTATGGAATTATTCTTCTATGCTAGGGAAGAATTGGTTGACTACCAAATGATTTTGACCCATTTTTCTCTTTCTTTTCGGAAAAAATGTTGAGTTATACCATAAAAGTAACAACGTCCGGGAGGCAACTGTTCATGTAGATGCAACTGCAAGCACTAACAAAAATAAGTAGAAATGCTACATTCAATATAGATTATATGTTCTTTTTAAACTAGGATTAAGGTGTACTATAGGCTTTTAAAGATCCTGAATATCCCTTTGACCTTATTTAAGAGTACTCTAAGACGGTTTTTATCATGGATCTTTTCGTATCATGATATTTTACCTATAAGGTTCCCGATTACTTTGGACCCGGATCCATGATCCTTCCTATCCCTACATAGGTAAGGATTTTTCAATCATTATAACAAATTTAAAAATATACATATTCCATATCTCTTCAATATGGTGATATCTATACGTTAAACAATATGTCCTTCAATTTTCAAATAAGAACTATTTGTCAATATGTCTCAGGCTAAATATAAATATTATACAGTCATGTCCTTTCATATATTACTACATGATTATTTTTTCTAGAAAAACAACAACAGTCCTTTTAAACTAAAAAGAATAATCGTTTCACTAACATGACTAGAGTTGCATAAAATATCCCCTATCGGTATGTTAAAAAAACAAACCCAAAAAGTGAGAGTATAGCTCCAAAAATTTGAACAATGTTTAGGGAGAAGAGGATATTAGCTGTCATGCCAGAAGTTGTAGAAAGTATGACCTTAGACAAGTGCAATACTTTTTGTAGTTACAACCTGAAAAGTATTGTTTATTTTCCAAAGATGTTATAATTAATTAAATTTTATACATATTAAATGTGTTTATTTGTTGGGCCTGGTGAAAAAAAATAGGATCATTATTTAACCTTAATCAACTTTAATTTCACGTTTATTTTCCTTCCTTCGGACGGCCATCTTCATAGCGATTTTAAGGTGAGGATTATAGCCCATGAGCTCAAAGTCATCAATTATAAAACTATCGATGCCTTCAACATTTCCTTTTAATTTTTACAGTGGGGAAGGGCTCTTTCTTTAATTGTTCTTTTAATGCATCAATGTGATTGTTGTATACGTGTGCATCAACTAAGGTATTAACGACGGACCAGGGAGTTCTCTAGAGATTCGAGATGACTATTCTTCTTTACTTTTGTATTAAATAAATAAACAAGATTCCCACTTCTTGACGTCACGTTGATCGATACTACGTCATATATGTACTATATGCTTAGTTGCATGCCTTATGAGAGGAGGCAAAGCCCGGTTAAAATAGGAACTCGAAACCATTAGCCTTAGCTTTTATCCAAAGTATCCTTTGTTCAAACAAGAACTTACTGTACGTGTCGGCAGACTCCCTCTCTTTGGGTATGACACTACCGTTGCTTCCAATGATCTCAAGGGTCATGATTCTTCCCAGAAACATAGTTTTAAAGCCTTGGGAGACATTATATCTTTACATTTTATCCCCGGGGCGCGAACGTACACACATCAAGTTCAAGAGAATAACTCCCGAGCGTGCTGTCCATGAGCTATGCCGATGCCATTATTTCCTTTGTTAGATATAACTTAATGGCACGTCATGAAAGCTAAGCTGCTCGTCTACCAAAAATACTTCAAGCTGTTATATAATGTTAATTTTCAGGTTTTTTTTTGTTGTAGCATACCTGTAGATCCTATATTCAACAACTATATCAATGATGTTTCGCTTGATCAACTTTGAGCACCTATAAGATGAAGTAAATAATAACAAATGCCCACTCTGTGTCTAGCAAAGACATAGGCAGCAATTACTCCGATGTCGATCTTCAATTCTACTCTGAGTCCAACATGTACTAACACTTATAACTCCCTTACCCAGTAATTTTCAAACGGGGGTACGCGTTCCCCTTGGGAGTACTTGGTGGCACTACAGGGTGCATTTCAAATTTTGAAATAATATTTTACAAGTGGTACATCACTCAGGGGTGTCCGCAGGTATGGGCGGGAGTGGCTTTAGCCCCGCAAATTAAGGAATTTTGGTTTTTTTACTAGAAAATTTAATATTTAAATTTTTCTTCTTTAAATTGAATTTAATTTTTGTGAATATCTATAAATTTTTGAACTTTTTTCCTAATGACATAATTTTTAAAGAGTTTAAAAAAAAAATATTTTGACAAGATATTTTCATTTTAAAGCAGCGATGTGTCATGTAAATTTAACGATTTTTTTGAAATTTTTTGTTTAAATAATAATGGATTTTTTATTTTTATTTTTTTTTCAAGATAAATAATAATTATATTCTCATATATAGGTATATAGAAGAATATGACTGTACACCATTTAACATATACGTGTGTATATTAATCTTAAATATATTGACAAACAATTTTCTATTTAAAAGTTGAAGGACATATTGTTTAATGTTGAAAATTATAAGCATTTCTAAGTTTTAAATCTGATGTGTGTTTTTTTGTTTTTTTTTCCAAATATCTTATCATGATTCTTCCATTCTTGAGGAGACAACATCTCATCATAGATTATCACTACTGGTCTGTGATTGGGTAGAGAAGGGAGTCTTAACTTTGTTTAAGTGAAGTACTACATGTAAAATATTTATTTAACCAAAGTACCCCTTTCTAGCAGAAATCATTCTTAGCTTCTGTGACAGGGGTGTTAGCAGGATTCTATTTTTTTTCTTTTTTTGAAAAGAAATCTGATTTTTTTTCAAAGAGTAAGTAGATGTACATTTTGGAAATGTTTTGCCAAACAAATTAATGTTTTCAGAACAACTGTGGATTTTTGAAACTTTTTTCAAATAATTTAATTTTTTGAGAAAACCCGTAGGTTTTGTTATTTTTTGTCAATAGTTGTCGACTTTTTCAAAAATTTTGAATATTGATTTTATTTTTTTACAAAAATTTTGTATATCAAATTTTTTTTCTTCAGAAATTTGAATATTGAAATTAATCTATAAAATTCATTTAAATAGTTTTTTTTTTTTGGATATTTTGTCAAAAAAAATCTAGAAACTAACCCCTACACCATCTAAAAAACCCAGAAATGTTTATTTATTCCTGTGGATGACCCTAATTGCAAATTTGAATGATTAAATTATAGTTTAAGGTATTAAAGAATCGGACTTTGCATACGAAATTTTTCAAGAATAGCATGGGCATGGGCATTTTTTAAAAATCGTCCCATCACTATTAAAGGACCCAATAAGAACAAATTTTCTGATACTCAATTTTATCCAGATTCTTACAAAAACACATTGAGACTTTATAAATTTATTTTGCTTATTATAAACAATTAAATCTCAATGTAGCCTTCATTGGTCTCCACCATGATCTCAATCTTAGGCTTTACAGGTATTCTCAGATATTTCGCCTACATGTCAGTACAGTCCTTCTCCACGGCAGTCTTTAGGGCATTCATATGGGAGGTGGTACAACCCTTCCTCTCAATACCGTTCCAACTCCTATAGTCAAGAAGGTCGCAACCCTCTGAAAATGAAGGCCACATTGAACAGGGCAGAAAAAAGTCAAGTTGTTTTAACACATTTTTGGCCTAGTGCTTCCAGGCTTTATCTCCAGGTCCATTTGTCGTCTTTGATCTTTATTCTCTTGATAATGAGACACTTAGAGTCTTCTATTGGGGAGTACCTTGAAATCTGACCACTTACTAATTCAACTATTAATGAAGGTTGAGTGATTAAAATTGATTCAAATTTCTAGAAGAATAAACAGTTAGTTACGAAAAAAAAAACAAAAAAACCTGAGCTTACATACAAGTCGAAAAAAGAACACTGAACGTGATCGACTAATTTCCATGTCAAAAAGGCCTAATTTGACCCGGAGGTGTTAAAGAAAACAGCCCAGGCCAATACACTTAAGTATATGAAGGTCCATGCCAGAAATCTTGGGATTTTACACCACACTGTCCAGAAAGCTATAAAAAAGGGCTTGGAGAGAGTGGAGAGGTCTCTTTTGACACCAGTAATACAGGAAACCCATCTCCTCCTTATCAAGACTATTTTGAATGAGTTTTGAATTAGTCTTTTTGACAATTTTGGCCACCCTACAGCCGAGATGCCAAACCCCTCGACAACAAATTTTGTGGACATGTCGAGGGGAAGACCTGTAGTGTCTCTCATCCAAACACCGAAGCCCTCAAAGCTACTGCCTCCAGCAAAACGACGCCATGTCATAAAACTACATCCACCGCTGCTTGGAAGGTAACATTGCCCCTAAGGGCTGCTACATTAATGATTATGAGAACTTAGACACACATTTATTTAAAGTATAATTTTGTTGAAATTCTATTTCTAATGAATATATTATATCTTGTTGAAGATTAAAATTCAAAGTTTTCAGACTTTAATGAACCACTCCGTATCTTTTGTACACGAAGGGACAGACGTACCTAGAGAAGAAACCAATTCAGGTTTTATATAGGTTTAGCAAAGGCCTTTTCTAAAGTATTGAAGTATTCAATCATATAAGGACGACTAATTTTCTCCTTGAATTTCACAAATTCAATGACAACTAAGCAATTTCTTAGTCTGATCGGGTACTTCTGGGAGCACCCTCGTATTTAGTTATTAGCGTAGAGTATTGAAGTGTTCCTATGGGATATTCTACCAACCTAGGACATTTCTTTCATCCTTCTTTCAAAACGTGTACAGAAAATATCCTCTGACCTTGAGGTCAGAGGATATTTCTTTTATTCATTAATATTTTATATTTCATTAACCTGTATGAAGAGAAAACCCCCTTTTTTGTTTATTTTCTAAAACAACAAACAACAAAATATGAAATACACATATATATGATAACGATAATATAATCAAAGGCCTGATTGCTAAAAAAATGCTAATTATGCATCTCAATTCAATCACTCTTTAGTTTCTTACTTTTGACAATTTAAAAAAAAAGTGGAACTATTCAAGGATTTCCATTAATAACTTATAAGAAAGCCCTCATTTTTACTCTATGTCTCCGTATTTCATTAGTACCCCTGTTTGTAATTATTTTTTACCTATATACAAGCAATCTTTTTTTTTTATCCAACAAGATTATTTAGATTATTTTTTATCCACATGTTCACACAGATATATAATTATATAAGATCAATCATGCTAAAATATGACTTTATGGAATGCTTCTAATAAATGGAGTAAAGAGCTAATGATGATTATTTCTTCTTCTTTTTTCTTGGGGGGAGGGTTGAAATATGTAAGTAATATGTTAAAAACAAATTAACACATGTACTGTACTAATAGTGGCTATCCGTTATCGGATTAAAAACAGCTTAAGTGTTCAAATTGACGTGCTCAATAGCAATTAATTATCTACACAGAAAAATACGACAACCTAAATATTATAATATAAACAAATGAAATACTAATCTTAACTTTGGATTCATATATTATTGAATTGGGTTTCATTACTCGAAGATACTCGTAGGATTTAAGGTTATTTTCTAATTATATTTCAGTCAGTGCTAGTTTTACAACACCAGTATCAATGAAAGTTTTGTTTGCTACTGCCTGAATCACCATAGTTTGAAATTTAACTATAGATTTATTTGCTAGGGCCATTCTTTTTTTTTTTAATAATAACTCCATATCTAATCGGTTTTTCAGATAGAACGTTGTTGAGGTATATTTTTAAGGGCCTTCCTCAAATGTTCAGAGTGTTCTCTGATTGTTGGGCAGCATCCCAGAATATGACGGAGAGTTTTTTATTTATTTTCTTGCAATAAACACGTAATCAAGTGATTAAAATATTTTGTTAAGTGTCTTTGCAACCTGAATTTTTTTGACCCTTTATTATACAAAAACAGACTACTTATATTTTAAGTATTGTTGTGTTATTTAAACAATGTTAATTATTTTTCAATTCAAATAAATAAAAAAATAAAACACAGAAAATAGGGGAAAATATTATCAGTAATTTTTATTAGACTCTTAAACGTTTTTTATTGGAAAAAGTTTAAAAATCCACAACTATTGACAAAAACTTAATTTTTTTTGGAAAAAAATTCAAAAATAGCTATCCACAGAAAATAAAATTTTTTAGAAAATAATTTTGAAAATTAAATTTATTTTCAAATATTAAATTTTTTTGAAAAAAAATTCAAACATTAAATTTTCTAGTAAAAGCAAAAGTTCCTTAAGCTGTTCACAAACAAATAATTTTTTAGAAAAAAAATTGAAAAATTAAATTTCGAATATCAATGTTTGAAAAAAAAAGTTACATATTAAATATCTAGCAAAAATCCTTAATTTGGAGGCGCCATCCCATCCCCTGCGGATCCCCCTGAATGGGTGTATGTTAAAATATATAAGTAATAAATTAACGGGCTCATCCTGAGAAATTTGAAGAATGTTTTGGAGGAGAGCTGAACATATGTCATGACGTTTGATCTCATAACCTCGAGTAGCTATGAGATGAAGGAAACAAACACAATCTCAACTCTGTATCTAGCAATGATATTGACAGGAATTACAACCATGATCAATCCTAAATTATTTGGTTAATAATAAATCTTTTCAGGTACTCACTATTAAAAGAGTGCGATCTTTAAATTTGATATTTTTTAACATCTGCTCATTTTTCATCTTTCTAATCAGAAGATTCCCATTATATACATCATTCATCAATCGACTCGTACTATCCCATTAAGGCCGACAATTCCTTGTCAGTAATTTCGAACCCTGAATCGTGTAACATTCTTTATTTTTATTTTGATACACACATTAATTTATTAATTTTTCACTTTTAATAATAGTATTGGAAATATGGACTGGCAGGATTTCTTGCAACCTGGCCTTGAAATCATGTTTTTATGTTAATCATAAAGTCGAAATAAAAATTTAATCGAATCAGAGCACAATATCACCAATTAACATAACATAAGGAAAACTTTTTTAGCAAAATATTTAAAAATTATGCATATAATTTACAGTTTTGATTAGAAGTTTTTTGTCATCGCATTAATGGGTTAATGGAGATTTCTTTCTCGTGTGGAAAAAAGGTTATAGGACATTTTGGCAAAAAATTTTTTGTCGAAGGACGATTTTATGAGCTGACATTTGGGACATGTGGTCGAAAAATAATATTCTATTTAAATGATAGTGTGATAAACATGTATTCTTTATTTGCTATATATGTCATACAGGTAAATTTTTTTTTCCAATTATATTCATTAATAGACATTATATAAATACAACATGTGGTTCGGAGGTATTTAGAATCTTTAGCGTTGTAGTACTTATAATAGATTACAAAATATAGCAACACGACAGTAACTCGAACGGAAGAAGTTATTTTGTTTATTTGTCAATCCATGAGTATTTTCCAGTATAAATAATCCATCATGTGGAATGATAATTAATTATTAATGAAGTATTATCACTTCTTCCATTCGAGTTCCTATCGTGTTTATATATATATAGTATATTGAATAAATTTACATCGAATAGTTTTTAATTGTTTCGTTAGAATTTTATTTTTAAAAATTATCTTATATTTATTCAATACAATTATTTTAACTTATCATTTCGAATAATTCCAAAAAATGAAAGAATTGTTTTTATTGGAGGGGATGGGATCTCAAAACTAATTCTGTGTACGAATTTTTAAAAGGAACTACAACTCTCATCAATAGTTTGAACATTAAAGCGAGTAGTACATCACTCCATCAGTCATCAATATGGAAAACTTCTATTTAAAATTTAAAAAGATTTCATCACTAAACATCATTTTAATGCTTTTGATATTCAGCGGTCGTTTTCAATATTTAATTCTTTATTCTTGTAAATGAATTTTTCATATAGTGCTATGAAAAAATAAACTATCAACTATACATTTAACTTTGTTATGATAACTATGCGAAGAATCATTAATCACAGCAAATATATATTTGATCAATAGTACATTGGCACCTGCAGGGGCTGTAGCTCTTTCCCCAATATCCCAAAAAAATAATTCTACAATTTTTTTCCAAAAATTAAATTTTCTGTCAATAGCTATAAATTATTTGAAATTTTTTTAAAAATACAATTTTCTGTCAATAGCTATGGATTTTTGAATTTTTTTTCCAAAAATATAGTTTTTGAATCTATTTTTCAAAAAGTTAAATTTTCTGTTAATAGCTTTGAATTTTTGATTTTTTTTCCAAAGAAATGTAATTTTTCAATTTATTTTCCAAAACATTTAATTTTTTGTAAAGAGCTGCAGATTTTTGAAATTTTATTTAAAAAAAAAATTGATTGTAGAAATTATTTGGGAACAACTGTGAATTTTTGAAACTTTTCCCACAAAATTAAATATTTAAATTTTTTCCTTCGAAATATTTATTATTCGAAATTTTTTTCAAATAATTTAATAATTAATTTTTTTCAAATAATTTAGGAATTTAATTTTTCATGAAAGGCTGTAGTTTTTTTGAAATTTGATTCAAAAGAAATTTAAATTTTTGAATTTTTACCCCGAAAATAAAAGATTAAATTAAAAAAAAAGTTTTTTTTTTTTTCAAATAATCGAATAATTGAAATTTGAAAGAAAAAAAAAATTATGTTCGCATTTTTTTGTGAACAGCTTTGGATAATTAAATTTTTTTCCTAATAATTGAAAAAAAATTAGGAACCAAGACCCCCAAAATATAATCCTGCGGACACCCCTGTTAGACCCCTTAATTTATTCACCCCCCTCTCATAATTGGTCAGATGGATCCCTCTTTTTTCTTTCTTTTTGTCCGTAAGAAAATGCAAGTACTTTTGCTGCTCAAATGATGTTAGGGGTAGTTAATAGCCAATGAACAAAATAAAATAACATATTAGTCGCAAGGTGGTGTGCCAGTTTGTATCTTGTTGTTTAACCCTGGTGTGAACTGGGATATTATACACACGCAGATATATAAAAATGCTTCCTTTGAATCTACATTCTATCGCCAATACTGTTCAGTATGCTCCTGAAATATTAAGTTTAATTATAAACAATTTGTTATTTATCTTGATAATACCTTCTTTGAATTTATTCGTATATTAAGCCCTTTTAAATCGAAGTTTAGTTAATTTTTTGAATTGTTTTGCTTAAAAGTCGTTTCTTTGCTTCTTTTGATTCTATTTTTTTTTCAATTGTAGAAGCTGTGGCAAGTACAAACAAGTATTTAATCAGTTTATTTGATGTTTACGAATGCAAAATGGATGCGATACTTAAAAAAATTATACAAAATTTCAATGAAGTAAATAATTTAATCGATTAACTGTTTATTATGGAATTAAATACGTTTTATTTAGAGCCCTTCTTTTTTACCCAGTACATACCCATTTATATATTTGGTTAATCCAGATGTAATTTATACAAAAGGATCCATCCCACTGATGGGGGCCATAGGAAGTAGGTCCCCTCATTTCTTTGCAATTTACAGGGAGCGGGGATCAAATTTTCGTCTACTTTAAACCTTGATAACTTGAAAACGACATTATCAGATAAAAACCGGTTACCAAATAGGAAAGCTATTCTCGTCAGCTGACGATACGTAGTTCAGTTAGCATCATGCCGTCATCATATGAGGAGATAAAGAGCTATAAGTGGAACGAGGAGCTTTCGAGGTCCGCCGTAGTCATGGCATTGGTCAATAATGGAGGTGAAATCTCCAATTCAACGATTGCTTCAACCTTAGGAGTGAATTTACGGACTGTTCAGCGTATCCGTAAGAAGCTAGAGGATACCTGGGATGTTGATGCCACCATAAAGAGGGCACCCAAGGAGGAGGGCGCCGACAGGAAGGTCAGGGACACTGACTTTGTCGACAAGGTGAAGAAGATGGTTGATGATGACCCTACCAGGTCCATGATGGCCGGAGACAGGCCCTGGGTGTGGTAACAGGACTCACCCCCCTGCCATGTGTCCAAAATCTCCATGCAGTGGTTAGCCGAGAACTGTTATGACGTCGTAACCAAGGATTTGTGGCCTCCAAACTCTCCCGACCTTAATCCTTTGGACTATTTTGTCTGGGGCTATGTCGAGAGACATACCAACAGACATCCCCATAGCACCAAGACCAGCCTGATGGACTCCATCAAGGAGGTATTCGGCAACATGGACAATGAGATGGTCAGAAAAGCCTGTGGCCGGTTCAGAGGCCGTTATTAATGCCAACGGTGATTATATCAAATGAATGGCTACTCCTATACCTATATGCTCGTCTTAGTTTTGATTTTCAATAAAAAAGTTAAAAAATGTATATTTAGTGTTGTTTTTTGTAGACTTAAAAATAGACTGAAAAAAAAATCATATGTATCGAGATCTTAACGTCCTCCATGAGTCAACACTAGAGCAGGGAAAAGCAGTTTACCTATTGTATCACCAATATTTTAGTCCTAATTAGAACTATAAATCATGAAATCGATTCAAATCAATTTGAAAATAGTGTGCCGCTATTATGAACCTTTTTTATCTTTGATCATTTTATTCAAAATATGGGGGTTGCACAAAAAGTTTTACCTCTATTGTCTTTTGAGGAAATCAATCTTTTCTAAATTTATCTAATAGTGACATGTATTTTTAGAGGTTTATTTATTTTAATTTTCCTTTATAATTAGCAACATCCACAAATAAATTAATACTTAAAATGAAGGAACTTTATCGTGATTTGAAAACTATCAAATTTTGATATATCCTAGATATTTCCCAGCCAGTCAGCCTTTCATATTAATTCAGACAGAGTAATTGTTCTTTCCAAACTAACTTAAGGATTTTATCGACAGAGATTAGATGTCCTTCGATTTGGAGAGTGCAATGTGATCAGTACATTGATCATATCTAACCAAAAGAAGTTCAGAAATGTATTTAATGATTTCTTAGACAAAGCCATGACAACATCATCAAATTTCCAATTTTATTGATGGTGATCGTCATACGAAGATGAAATTATAATGAAATGCCAACTTTTGTTTGATACTATCATATTTTTCCGGGACATTGAGTATAAATCACCTGGAACCAATAAATCATTCTGCATCTTGTCGAACGTATTATATTTTATGAAATTGTTACTATTGAGCGATTTAGTTCCAAAGATAAATATGGCTGCTTTTAAAAAAAAAATACAAGCTAAATAATTAAGAATTGTATCTATTGTACTATCTAAGGGGGGTTGTGACCACCTATCTACGTGCATTGCACACCTTTACTCATAATTAACCTAGATCCCACCTAGGAATTGAGGTTATAGTAAATCAATCTTTTCTTTATATTCTTTTCTTCAAACTGAAAGATCAGGATTATATTCTTCTGTATCAGTTGAAAAAATGAACTTTTGTTAAGTTTTTGAAATTCAGCCACGTAACTATAATATTCAAACCTCTGAATTACTTTACAAATAGAGAATGTTGTAAAAAAAGTCATTTTCAAAATAGCTATGAAGGTCAAAATAACGGCTTTGAAGACTACAACTTTTTCAACATAACTTTTTCATCAAAATACAACAAAAGATTGCATTAACAGATCACCCTAAAAATAAGATACCCTTGTTCAAACTGTAAATTTTTTTTGTTGAAGAAATTGAAATTTTTGTGACCTTTGGACCTTTAATATAACCTAAAGACTATACTTTTTAAATTTAAAATATGATTTAACTATTGCTTGAAGTATAAAATGACTTTTATGATAAAGACATTCGCGAGTTTTTTCTTTAATTCTTTGAACATAGACTGAAAAATAACACTCATTTAGGGTTGAAAAAGTAATGTTTGCAGGAGGGGGGAGGCTGTTGGCGGTCATTGGAATAGTTGGGCTGAAATTGAATTTACTTATTTTCATAAATTATAACCCCCTAATTAGGAAGATGTGAAATACTTTTAAAATAAAATAAAATATAAATAAAAAAATAGTCAACAATTCTCATTGTAGAAACTATATCAAATCCTTTTGCTATCCAAATAATAGTAGATATCTGACTAATGATGTACAAAGATGTAAGTACTCTGAGCAACCTAAAAATTAAAATAGATACAAACGTATTGTTTGTTTATAGTGTTTTTTTAATGAATCAGATGAGTGAGAATCTAAGAAGTCAAAACATGTGGTCATTTTTGTCTTATCTTAAGGATACTTGCAACAACTATTTCTATTTGTTATTTCTTCAATTACTTCTTGTGTACTAAGTTTTTTATTTTCTTTATTGTTTTTATTTTCAACATTCTTATAATTGTTTTTAAGAACTTAGCTTATGTTGAGATGAGGCGTCACAAAATTAAGATACAACTCAAATAAACACAGTACGTCTAAGGTAAGGCATTATTAGTGGCTAAATAACCAACTATTAAGAGTTTTCACGTGACGATCAATATTGTTCATGTCTGCCATTTTGAGCCCTAAATAACTAAGTTTTATAACAATGTTCATATTTCTTCAGTCTAGTCCAGTCTAAAGGAGCATTCTTAGAGTCCTTTAGACTGTCACAGGGGTGTCTGCAATTTTTTTTTGGGGGGGGTTGTAACTTTTGGAATTTTTTTGAAAAATTCAATTAAAAAAAAAAAAAAAAAAAAAAATTGAAAAATTCATTTAAAAAAAAAAAAAAAAAAAAAAATCATATTTATAATATTTAATTTTTTCGTGAAAAATTTCAGAAATCTACAGTTATTCATAAAAATTAATTTATTTTGGAAAAAAATTCAAAAATCTACAAAAGTCAAAAAATTTTGTTTCTGGAAAAAAATCTTAAAAATTAATGGCTGTTCACAAAAAGTATTATATAAATATATTTTATATTTTATCGATCAAAGGGGAAGAAATCTTCCGATTGAATTATTGCAAAAGCGGGTCATAATTACTTTGAAAAAACCAATCAACAGTATTTTCTAATTCGTAGATTGATGTCGTTGGAGCTTTAAAAATCCAAGTGGGAATCCTTTGCAAAGTCAGAGGGGTTTGATATTCTAAGGAAAATGCAAAAATCAATCGAATCAAATATGGCATCCAGATCGACATAGTAGGCCTAAAAAAAAAAAGAAAGATTGTATCCATGAGGTCTAATTTAAGGTCAAATGTCTTAATATATGTTCTCAAAACAAGCTAATACTATAGTGTTCTCTTAAGACGATACACTTTTGAATTACCGTTCAAAATGATATAGTATTGTGATTAGCTCTTGTCGGTTCATAAGTGAATCCATTGACATCAATAAAATATTTATCAAACAAAGTAGGTAAGCATTTCATTGTAATTATCATGATGGTGAACATGAATACGATGATCAAGAAACTCTTGCACGAGTTTGACATGGACAAAAACAACATGAGGAGGCTTTTTACCAAGAATATTGAGCTTCAAGAGGATACAAAGACTAGCATTGAAGCTGTTTGATTGCGAGATGAGGGTTAAAGCATCAAAAAAGTGCTTGAGTTGCCTTAAAAAGGAGAAGAAGAAGTGGTGGTCTTCTCACTCGCTTGATGCTGCACCAATGAACTACATCATATTTGGACGTTTGAATGCAGTCTCAGTTGTATTCAATTACGGAGCAAGGACCAGAAATAGGCCGCCGTGGTTGAAGTTTGAGCCAACTTGGATAAGAACTTCATCAGCAACAGTCGTAAAAAGTTCAGAGGCAAGCTGGAACGGAATATTGCCAACAACGGTGGAAGAATTGAGTGATAATTGTCTGTTTTAATCTAAAATTCAAAGTACAAAATTAAGTACAAAACATTCTCTTTATCAAGTTTTTTCTTCTCATAAACGAACACACCTGTATCAAAATGGGATTGAATTTTTTTTTAAATGAACACACATATTTAGTATTCAGAAACACTTTGTTTGCTGAAATTAAACCTCGTGTTCGGGACACATCACTATTGGAAATTTGATGTACCCCACAGTTTTTGCTAAAATTACAATTTGATATGTAATGCCCCAATTAAAAATTGACTAGCTAAGTAATTTCTCTCATCCAGTTGATGGTAGATCTGTAGAGTGAAAAATTCGAAATTACCATTCATAGACATTAAAAAAAACTTTAAAACTATTTTTCTCATTTATTTAAAGAATAAATGAGTTTTTTAAAAAGTTTTTTTTTTTTGTAGAAATAGTTCATATAGAACTAATAAGTAAAGTATAAAAGATAATTGGAAATAATTTGTCAAAAGAAAAATATTTGGGACTTAATAAATCACTGTTCAAAAAGGTTTTTCTTGCTAAGGTATTTACCCTATATTTAAGAAAAGAGTATGAATTTTCATTCAAATTACTCTCATTTCTTATATTTTTCTTGAAAATTGGCTTATAAAACCTTATCAGCAAAATATGTGTATATAAAAAATAAGTCAATTAATAACTTATTATTTATCTGTCAAAGATCGATCTTATTTTTGTCATTTTTTCTTCTCCTTTCATTTCTATGTACGTATTTGTAGATTTTATGATCATAATTGTTATTTCCCAAAAATATATTTACATTTATGTAAAAATTATAAGAAAATAGATTAATTATCTTTAATTCAATAGATGTTTATAGCATCTACATACGTTCATTATACTGTCGCAAGGAATATCAAGTATTTTTTTCCTATATTCAAGATCTAAAATGCATAACCCATACTTTTTTCTGTTTCATCTCAACTACACAAATATGAAATGTGGTGTGTCAACATAAAAACAATCATGAATAAAAATAAGAAAAACGAGAAAATCCCAGTTTTTTTCTTTACTTTTCATAAACTTACAGAACAATGTTTCATAAATACATTTTAGTCAATGATAGGCTTTGTTGACCCAAGATACCCAAATATTTTTACTATTGTACCATTGTTTAAAAGAATCTTTTAAATTCTCATATTTTTATCGTGAGGATCAATCTTGGCTGCTTTAATACGATTTGCGACGCCTACAAAGGATTAATAAGAATAGTTTGTTGCTATAAATTTTGAGAAAAATCATTCTAGCTTGCTTTTATGTTAAAGAAAGAAAATACTACTGTTTCTTTCCCCTTCATAGATATATTTAAGTCGGTTATAGACTTTGTATTCAAATTTGTGGATGAAGTAAAATAGCCAATAATTTAAGCTATGGTTAGAAACCTATATTTCAATTGAGATACTTACTAGAATTTTGAGAAATTGCATGGATAAATTTCTAAGTTGTCTTCCTTGAGGCCTCAGTCTGCTCCCCGGTGGCCTTCAGATACAACCCCGCCCGGAGGAGCGCTACTATCAAAATCCTTTTCTTGTACATTGTGCTCATGGTGGCTACAAGGACAATGTTTTTCTTAACAATCAGTAGCTAATTATATGTTCTATAACCTTGCTTATAGGAAATTTGTAAAAAAACCTCTCTTAACCTCTCAAAATTTGCATAATAAAGATGAATAAATAATAACGGTTGGCCCAGTATATTGTACCGGACATAGTTCTTTTGAAGTAAAATCTATCAATTTCTCATACTTTAATAATGAAGATCCATTCTGGCTGCTTTAATTCAATTTGTGGCGCCTCCAGTGGGTCAATAAGAATAAATGTTTGCCAGAAATGGACGATAATTTGTCAAAATATTTAAATGTAATCCACACTCATTTTTGAAAGAAATTATTCTTGTTTGTTTTTATGTTGAAAAGAGAAAATAGCATTGTTTTTGTTCTTTTTTTCATTTTAGACATACAACCTAATGTTTTGTAGGCATATTTGAGTCAAGTATAACCTTTGTATTCAAATTTGTAGGATGATTATTAATTAAATAATTTTAGCTTGTAGTTTAGTAGAATTATTAGATTCAATAGTCTCATATTCATCCCCATATGCCGGCTTTCAACTCTAACATACATCAATTTCTTATACTTTGATAGTTTAGATAATTTTGGCTAATTTGAGTGCAATTTGTTGCAAACCCAAAGGGTTAAAAATAATCATTTGTTGATAAAAAGTACGATAATTTGTCAAAAAATACAAATATAATCATTCCACACTCAGTTTTGAGAAAAATCATCCTTATTTGCTTTTGTGTTGACAGTTTTATCTCTAGAACAAGGATACCAGATGTCAAATTGAACCTAAAATTTAGATATAATTTGAGCTTAGGGAGGTTAGGGACATTTCACAGAGAAAGTAAAAGGATTTTTTTTGACTCACTGATCTACAAAGGTACACGTGGTTGGTACATCCATATTAAAGCACCACCAAGGTACTGGTGCATTTCAAAATGTACTACATCAACTTGTTTTTGGAACCAATACTAGCAGTGACATTACGTCATACAAAAATTGGCTTGCCAATGACGTAACTCTCCAATTTTTAAGCCTCATAGTGTCTTTTATTATTTCTTTGTTTTTATGTTCCTTTTTTAACATAAATTTAATAAAATAATATGTTAGTAGGAGTATGCCAAACGTAAAGGAAAATAAGAATCTTAGGAAGAGAAAAAAAACCCTGTTGGCGTGATTGTTCTTAATTATTTTTGCTCATTCTTTAACAGATCATCGTCGTGTTAATATATCACTCTGAACGATTAATTTTGTGAATTTCTTTTCATGGATAATTGATAGAAATGTCTTAAATTATTAATAGATGGCTCAGTAATTTGTATCTCATATTGTATAAGTGTGATCGGTGTAGAGAATATCGTGTTAGAAAGCTAAGATTTCGTACTAAAACAACTTTTAGAGGTATGTAATGGGTTGACTCAGGTTAGTTTGATTGTGTGTCAAAGACAGACATGAGTAAAGAGAAAAAAATATGACATTTTGCAATTTTTCTCCGAACAATATGAAAACGCAAGGCAGGTCGCTGAAAATATGAATAGTGTTAATGCCTTGATACTGTAACAGCCAACGACGAGGAGTTTTATTTTTGTCGATTCTGTTTCGCTAATTTTGATGTCAAACATGCACCACAATCTGGAAGGCCAAGTGTCGAACATGCGGATAAAATAATAGAAATCGTCGAATACGACCGTTATTTTTGCACTTTTTTATTACTAAGGAAATAAACATTAATGACAAACAAAAATTAATCAAAATAATTGATTTATTTTTACTGCAACTAAATATAATTTTACCATATTTTCTAAAAATATGTATTCCTTTTTTAAATGTAAAAGACTCTCCTTTCTGTAGCAGACTTAATACGTATACCTCCAAAATCATTGAATAGTCAGCTGATGTTAAAAAGAGTCTTAATTTAGTAGTATCCCACGTCTTGCTCCCACCTTCTCTTCACACTCTATAAATGAGATACAAAGATAAAAAATATTCAAATTGTAAACATACACTGATCTGGAATATCTTATAACGATTTTTTTTTTTTCATAAATGTCATCATTTTTTTTTTTTTTTGTGTTGGGGTGTTTAAAATCACAGGAAAGTTATACAGTTAGAATTTGAAGGAAAAATATGAGAGAGTTAATAAGATAAACAAAAAACAAGATGTGTAAGAGCATGTAAATTGTTTTTTTCGTATTATATTTTCTGTGGAAAACGTATGGAACTATCCATACCAATGTTAGTCGTGGAACCCCTACTGAAATATTAGTGTTCTGAAAACACTATAAGAATACATAGAAAACAATCAAACATCTCTTATTGAAACAAAGCAAATAGAAAGAAAAGGATAGAAACTAGGTAATATGTAACTACAAAAAGTCATTGATTTTGACGTGAAATTACATCATGAAAATCAAATTGACATTTGAAATGACCTTTAAGAGTAAGTCATACAAAAAGATAGGACTAATCTGTTTGTGTACTCTTCAGGGCTGAATTGTAACATTTGAAAATAGACATGTAACTCATATGTTCAAAATACGTGTACATATTTTGAACAAGTTCAAAGGTTTTTTGAAAGTAAAAAAAAGTCTGCTACAATAGAAAGTACTAAGATATTTAGAGGCAAAGTATATCAGTCACCCTTTTTCCTACCACGCTAGACAGACTTGACATAAGGAAGATCAATATAATTTATCTTCATCCATGCGTTGACTGTCCGATGGGGGGAGGTATAATATATTGCTTGAAAAGTCCCGGGCTTAACAAAGACAACACGTTTTTTTCTTTCAACGTTAGTTTTTCCTAAATTATCATTATTGATTTATTTTATTCCCTTGATGGAGTTGAGTTCTTATAATACTTTTCAAGCCACTCCTTAGCTTGAACAGTATTTTTTCCCGTCAAGAATCAGTGTAAAATTAAAACACGAAATTGTTATTGATCCATTGTTTTGAAAATAATAAAAGTAGCACTATACTTAGCACAATACCTCACAAATTAAAGACCACACTGTCATGACAGCTGTCTTTTGAAGGTTGGTATTAAACGAAAGTGAGGTGAATTAAAAAAAAAAAAAAATAGCAGTACCTATTTTTGAGCCCAGGAATTTTTAGCCCATCTGTTATAAAGTCATTATCTTATAACTGTAAGATTTATAGTTATTACGTCACAAAGTTGGATGTGCTCCTTGACTCCCCATGAAAAAAGGGTCTCTGAGTAGAGGCATTAAAATAAACGTGACTGTATGAGTTTAAACCTACAGTGAATATGTGGTGGTATCGTACGATAAACCCTAAGACCCAAATTATAGTTACTATAGCATAAACTATGCCCAATAAGCATATGATTTGTAATAACTTGGCTTATTTTTTATAAATATCGTAACTAAGTGAAACTTTTGGTTTTGAATCCTTTATAAGCTTAGAACAATAATCTCCACAATTAAAAATATGATGTCCTAGTCTATTTTAGTTAGCATTTTTGCTCTCAGTGATATACTTTTATTTATTGTGAAGGGGGAGGAGATACTTGAAGAATAGGTGTTTCTGATAAACTAATTTAAAAAAAAAGTACAGGTAAGCTTTAAATAGTCCAGAACTTAGTAAAACTTGTTGATAGACAACATAATAATCAGATATATGTTCCTTCTTCTTCCATGATGAAGATAAATATTAATAGTAAATCGCTAATCCTCCTCCTAATTCCTATTTAAGATACGTTCTCCCTTTTCCTGTTTGTATAATAATTCGCTTTTTGGATTATGTGTCTTTTCGGTGCATTTTCGAATATACAAACCAACTAAAAAAACCTTTCAGACACGGGCAATCGATCTTGTTTTATAAAAAAATCAACTTATTAGAAAAAAAAACAACTTGCCCTCTTGAGCACATGAATCTGTTCTGGCCAGAACGAAACATAGCCTTAGGTACGTAACCCATAATTCTAAACAACTTTTATTTTATGCTTAAGGGCTATATTTGTCTCCGTATACATAAATACACGTACTATACTATTATATTATAGTAGATATGTATAATATATGAACAACCAGCTAAGGATTACTTACCCAGCGTTGCTTTGGCTAAGGAGAGAGAAGGAAATGAGTCCTCATACACTCTTTCCATAGGTTGAATGCAATATTTATTTGTATAGAGTGAGTTTGAAAAATATCTTAAGATCAGAGAGTAAAAGTGATGAGTTGAAAAAACAAATATTTTATACCTAAAGGAAATGAGATTGATAGTTCCATTGTCAGAGACATGTAAATCTAGTAGAATTTGATATATTTGTATCCAATTTGTTATAATCTGGTAGTATACTTTTTGTATTTGTTATCTGAATAGATGTTCTATTTTTTCTCTTCCAGAACTGTTGTTATTATTCTTTTGCTCTTAAAGAGAGAACGTTAAGTAATCACTTGTGAGGGAAAAACAAAAAGTGACACTGATGATTTGTTGTGGAGACGAGAATTTCCACAGGATATTTTTGAGGGGCCTTGGTTTATGGAATTTTTTAGAAAAAAATTCCATAAATTATAATTTTTTGTAAAAGTAGTTGTTCACAAAAAATGAATTTTTTTGGAAAAAAATTTCAAATAACATAATTTTTGGAAAATATTTTCAGAAAATTACATTTCAAATATTGAATTTTTTTGGAAAAAATTTCAAAAATCTACAGAAATTCACAAAAAAATTCAAAAACTAATTTGCAAATATTGAAATTTTTGGAAAAGAAATTCAAAAACTCAATAGCTCAAATTCAAATATTTTGCTCTATTTCATAATTTGACAGAATAACTTTTTTTTGAAGGAAAATATATCATTCAAAAAAAAAAATTTACCCCTATTTTCCCATAATTTTTTTTATACTGACCCAAAAAATTTCTAGTAAAAATATATTTTTCTTTATGGAGGGGGGCTACAACCCCTCAAGCTCGTCCCCTGCGGACGCCCCTGTATGTGCAAGCCTTTGTGTGGATCGGAGTCGAATTAAGGGTCGACATCAGAGTAACTATTGCCTATATCATTGCTAGATAAGGAGGCGGATTTGTCCATATTTCCTTTCTCACACGGATGCTCGTAGGTAATTTATTAAGACGTCATTACAACTGTGCTACTCTTCTTCCAAAGATTCTTCAAATTTTTAGGGTGACCTCGTTAATATTCGGATTCTCTTTTTTCTTAATATACTGAAAGAGCATATTATTTTCAAATATTAATAAAGCAATACCGTATTTGTTAAAATATAATAGTATATAATTTTGTAGTGAACATTTTTACCGCCAATAATTTTGCTAGATATATTTTCCCCTCTGGTAATTTTGCCTGTTTGAAATGCTGCCACATGACATATTTGCCACCTTTTTATGTTTTTAAACTATCGGTTCGAACTTACCTATTAATTTCACCGTTGTATTTGAGCTATAGATCAGAAAAAAGAAATGGAAAATAACAAGTAAATAAAGAAGTCATATATTCCTTATAATGACAAAAGAGTGTGGAGTCACAAATAAGTATGTTTCGAATGGATTCAATGACTAGGATCACCTTATTCATAGGTGCATGATCGTAGTTGATTATAGAATAAATGTAAAAAAGTCCGTCAATAAAAATGATTCATCAGTAAATACTAAATATAAACTTCGAAATATAACTTCAAATCATAAAATGGCGGCGAATATGTCCTTAACAAAACCCTCAAGAGGCGAAATTAGGACTGGCTGACATATTTGCGGCAAAATTATTTACAAATAATGAAAATGGCATATTAAAATGTTTATATTTGTATATAAGGATCTAATTAGGAATAATTTATTAATCAAATTGAAGCATTTTATTTACTTTATTTATTAATGACGCAAGGATTATCTTTTAACAATGGTCAATGCATGTTACTATTACACCAAGAAGAGTTAAACTTCTATATATATATATTTTTTTATCAATCTATGTACATTAGACCGGTTTGATATTCAACTTTTTTCGAATTTCAATTACGTGTTGGCGGAAAATTGTCTTGGGTATTCAAATAAGATGTGCAAAATTTCCTCTTCAGTTGGCACCAATCTTTCGCCGAGTTTGAATATATTAAATTTCCGATTATTTAAAATGGTAATTAAGTGAATGTACCAGTAGATCAGATCCACCCTTTAATCATATTACAAATTGGTTTTTAGTTGTCTTTTCTTGATTTGACAAATATTATACTTTTCGTAATTTCATGCTACTGCATGTTTTGGGTCTTCACTCTATTTAAGTTGTAAATAGATGGATATTTATTTGCCAAGAAAATATAAGACAATCTTTTTAAGATTAATAAATAAATCACTTATAATCTTATCGCCTGTGATACAAGAATTCAATTCATTATTTCAATTAAATAGTTACTTATATAGTGCATATGTAAGTGACTTTTTAGATAAATATATTCCATACACCTAGATTTATTAAAAAATAGGTATGATTATAAACTCATAGCAATTTAAGTACACAATATGCATTTTTTATTTATAAAATACGTTTGTATACACCTGCTTATAAATGACCCATGACATAAGTAGAACACAGCCACTGAATAAAATTCAAAATGAAAAAGAGCTTGAAAAATTAGTGCAAAATATTTATTTTGTGTTGATATATTGAGAACAAAAAGAACATAATCAATTTGCATTTGCTTATATATCTATTTTTTGATGATTTTGCATTCGTTTTTTTTTATATTATGAACTTTATTACTAATATTATTTTATCGTATTTATGGACTAACATATGCCTTTCTTAGCCTTTTTTTAAAGTTGTATCAACAATTGCAATAAAACATTTTATGGTTGAAGAAGCAGAAATGTTTACTCATAAATTAATTATCAAAATAATTTTCAAAATTTCATGGGATGTATATGGAGAAAATAATAGAATATAACTTTATGCTTGTGTAATTAAATTTTGAAAATTATACATAACCTTATATGTATTTTAGATTATTTTGTTTAAAAGATAAAAAATCTTTATGATTATAAACAACATGGACATTATAGCTGAAAGATATATATACCATTTATTCAATGGTTATGTACCATTGATATCATGATATGTAACTTGTTGAAAAGATGAAAATGAAGTCAAGTTTTTTTTTGTTGCATTATTTAAAAGGCGTGCGGGGTATTAATTTCGCCCTCTTAAGGAAGAAATCTTCCCTATTTTTGGTGTAAATTGATTTAAAAATGTATGTTGCAATAAATTTATATGTTTTTTAATATATTTATGATATTTTATCTGTACTTATGCTATTTTAAATATAGAAAGTTCCACTCTTTATATCTGTAAATCATTTCCTCCCTCAAAAATAATTAATAAGTTGCTGATAGTTTCCGAAGAAAGAAATCTCTCTCATCTTTGGTGTAAATTGATTGAAACATAGGCAATAAAAAAAATATACATAAATATTTATGTAATTATAATATTTTGCCTGTACTAATACTACTTTTAATGCATAAGTTTTTCTTCTTTATAGTAGTAATTCAATTTATCTCCTCAAAATCATACAACAGGCAGGTGATATTAACAAGGGTCTTAATTTAGTAATACCAAATGTATCACTCCCACTTTCTCCTCATGCCCTCACAAAAATCCCATGTCTGGTTATCAAAGGCATTAAAGTCGAAGACGTGGGTCTAGAGCTTTGGTTGCACTCCCTCTCATCCACCTCTACTCAAACAATTACGTAAAAAAGTATATAATAAATATTTTAATATAAGCTTAATATGTCTGACATATCATATCATGTCAGCTGTCAATCGCCAGTTGGTTGGGTTATAAGTTAATAGTCCGTTTTTGATTTGATTTGCCCTTCTCAAATTGGAGATACGCTAGAAGAAAATCAGTAAAATGCAAATATTTAGACACAACTAAAATATTGTTTGCATTGAAAAGTATTCGAATTAACATTCATATTTCTATTTGTGAGTACTTCTAACGAATAAAAACAGCTTGTAAAATGTGGGAGCTTGATTTAAGCAGATTGAGATTCCTAGAGTGACAAGGACTCCCTCTACGAGAAGTTGCAAATTAGGATGGAGTGGGTGGTAGCTCGTAGTCGATAAGGTAATCATGGATTTGGGTCTGCAAACTGGGTAAAGAAAATTGAGAAGTTGATCTTTGGGAGCATCTAACATGAAATTATGAAGTTTGTAGATATAAATTTCTGAAAAAACTGAGCTTTCTGGACTTTTACAACGATCCAGACACAACATCTGAGATACTTTTTATAAAATTAAAAAGTTATTGTCCTTTTAATATATAATTTTTACTTCCACTAAGCAAAAATTGCTTCGTTATAGAATCGCTACCTCATCAAGATATGAAAGTGTAAATTTCATATTCTGTAGTGAGGAACAAGAAACGTCTGTACACATTAGAATGAGTTAAGTTTGGGTCACCCTGACAAAATTTATGGACAAATATTTCTGATGTTTTATATCAAAGTTATAACTAATTTCAAACCACCATTAACAAAATTTGTAAATTGATCAAAATCAATTTTAACATAATTGAATCTACCTTCAGTTTATTATAATTTAAATAGACATTTTTAATTGAATTCATTAGAAATTGTCAAAATAATCAAATCAGGGATTAAGAAACGAATGTGTTAAGGGAGTTGATAATAAATTTTATAAGAAATCCTTCATTAAATGACCTTAATTTACCAACGTATGTGTAATTTATATCATTATAATTTAATTTGTGCTATGACGAAAATGGAAGACAACATTCCCTAGGAGCTGATTCTCTGGCCATTTTTAGAAGTTTTTTTCTTAATAACAAAATAATTTAGATATTTTTACCGTTGAACCTGCAGTTATTGACCAAATATAGTTGAAGTTTTGTAAAAGTTTTTACTATAAGCTGTTGTACACAAGTCATGTACACATTTTTAGTTGTCCAATGCATCAATATTGCTAAAAAACAATACCTATACATCTGTTATCAGCTGTTGTCATAGGTAAAGTAGGAAATGAGGACAAATGAAAGGAAAACAAAATATCCACTATTGAAGGAACTGATGCAGATGCATCTGTTCTTGAAGAATCTTTTAAACAGCAAAAGGCAGGATGGACCCTAAATATTGTAAAATAACTATCACATACAACAATGAGTAATTTAAAATTTTGCATGAACACTACTGAATATCATATAAATAATTGGGAAATAAATGGCAGAAACTAAAACCTTGAGTCTGTTAGGCAAGGCATCAAAGTAGACAAAGGCTATTTCCATTGGAATTTTGCCCCATGTCCTAATTAGGGAGGCTTTCTGTGCATCAAAATTAGAACTAGGCTTATTACAGACCCTGTTCTCCAAATTGAACCAGATTCTAAAATCCATCAGATTTAAGCTGGAACAGAATACAGACTAAAAGTTATTGCTTCAAAAGCTAGAAAAATGAGTTTAATGCATTAGATTAGACGTATGAGAGTGAGTACAATCCTGTTGAAAGGTATAAATCTCTTACCTGAAGTGGGATTTATCACATGGCTGGATACTTTTCTCCAAGATAGTACCCATGTACTCAATTATGTTAATTTTGTCCGCGTAGGGAACACAAATTAGGTTCACCGTACCCTAATGGCTGATGGGCACCCATAACATCATTGACTCTGTCGTTTTCATCCAATAAATTTTACAGGGTGAATCATACCTTTCATTGACCAAAATCCGATAATTTTGTGAGGTTGAATAGAGCTTTAATAGAATAAACTTTAGCATCAATAATACAATGTTATGAGGCTTGCCACACTTAAACAAACTAATTAATTTCTTACATCTATTTACTTTCTTTTGTCTCGTATGTAAAAAATGACCAATAAATGTATTAAGGATACTTTGTTGTCAATTAATCAATAATTTACATCGTATTTTTAAACAATGAGCTCTTTAAATTTCTTTAAGTTATATAAGTTTAATTTGAACTTTTTTATTTTTACATTATTTAAGGTTCCACCCCGTGCACATCACTTTATCAAATTTAGTATCAATATAGTACAGAAAATATAACTGAAAAATTATAAGAAATAACTATAAATTTCTCGTGTAAATAAATAATATCAAAAAGTTATTCTAAAATCTTTTTTTTTTTCATTAAGAGAAAATAAAATCTTTGTTTATTCATCAAATGAAAAAATGTCAATAAATTCGGGCAGGAAAGGCCATTTTTAATTAATTATCTTAACATAATTTAGATATTTATACAATGGAACAATTTATTCAGTGAATAAAAACCTTTGTATGATAACATCAAATAGTATTTCTATTTTTCGAAAGAAAATAACTTAATCGATAAAAATTTATGGCCATAACAGACACAATGTTATATTTAATATGTTTGTACAATGTAAATAATTATCCTATTATATTTCATCCTTCCTCTGTAGTATTTTTGCAATACGATACAACTAAACATCTCTTATAATATTATTATATCCAATACAAAATTTATGAACATTTTTACGACAAGTTTTATTTCATTCTTTCATAATTGTTATTGCACTATAAAGTATAATTTGTTTAACATTAAGATAGAAAATCATTATTTTAAAGAATAACTTTATCACACAAGTATTTATGTAACCGGAATCCTCATAAAATTTAGCTGTCTGTTTATTATTTTTATATGTGTCATGTACAAGTTGCAACTTGTATCAGCGAATTCTAAACCAAAAATTAGAAGAATAAATTTAAGTAGATTTAATTAGGGCAATGCAATAGTTCAATATTCCATGGATGTTCGATCAATTAGTTATTTAATTTTTGACTTTTTATATATATAGAAAATTACAAATTGATCGGTTGTATTCTCCGGCTATCAACTCTAAATTTAACTCTGCAACAAATCTTCATAATTACTCTTCCTCCTTTATGAGCACATGCAAATGTTTTTCGGATTTGTATTCATTAATGATAGTTCTTATGTAATAGAAAAATAAAGTTCCATCCTCAGGGAATGAAATTAAATATGACATCATCATATGGAAAGAAAATTTACTCATCAGTTAAAAACTTGTCTGTCAATTAAATTTTTTGCTTATAATCCCCTTCGTATCTCAAAAAGCTTGGAGGATTGGGCTGCACGCATTTCAAGGTATATTGTACGTATTTAATATCAAATTTCCTTGGACAATTTCATTATTCAATAAAAACTTGGCTCATACTACAATGATCCATTTATTTCAATATTATTGGAAAATTATATTTAACCAAATATTCTTATAAGAACACACATTTTGTCTGAAAACTTTGATTGCATCCATGAAAGTTGCGTACCAACGTAATAATAAAATAAAATAGATGAGTATTAAAACGGGTTGTAGTGAGTAGAAGAGACTGGTGACTATTGCAGCATAGGACAGCCAAGGATTCTTCCAGATATTTGATGATATCTGTTTTTGAGGAGTAAAAGTAGTTGGTTTGATAAACATTATTTTTGTAATAATGCGGTCAGTTTTTTATTGTTTTTCCTGTAACTGATATCATTTAAATTATTGATTAATATATGTAGTATCCGATATTGCCCGGAGTAATTAGGCATACTCTAAAAGTTATATTTTTACTTACTAATATAGAAAATAACTCCACAAAATATCCTCGGTATTACTTTCTGTGTTTCAAAAGCACACTCACACGTAACAACTTAATACTTATATCAATTCATATGACGTGTTCTATCCTCGAGAATGAAACAAGAATAATAAGAGTTTGTTAACCATAATCGAATGCAATGGGATGACTGATGAGTGCTTTAATCTATAGAGCGCTCACTAACAAAAACTTCCTTACTGTGGAAATATTTGAGGTATCAAAACGCTCAGTACTAAGGGAATTATTGCAAGAGGTGCTGAAATTTTCTTAGTGTTGTTTATTTTTCTGTATTATTTGATTGCACTTCACATCAAACATATTTTTTTAGGTAGTGCATAGCAATAAAGAGTATTTGAGAGTAAAATTCTCTTTTCTAATAAAATAAATCTTATTTTTCATAATCTACTTTATTTTACAAATAATTCATCACCTTGAAAGACCTTGTTATTTATTCATAAAAAAATATTATATGTTTCTAATACTCTAAATTTGTAACTCCAAATCGATATTTTTAACTTTTGCAACTGTCCCGGTGTACGAGACTGAACAAGACGGTACTGCAGTCTTCAGTCCTAAATAAGGACTCACACAACACTAACTATAAAGGATTTAAAAAAAAAAGAAATATAACTGAGTACCGTCATCAAGGACTGAATATCAATCTTAAAGACACTTTCCAACACATCTAAAATTTGTTTACAAATGATATTGAGACTTTTTGCGAAACTATTTCTGCTTAAAAACGCACAGTCCTACCTTTTAAAAGGTTACAATGTCTGAAATGTAATAACTGCATAAGAAAAACATATCACTATTCATAATTTTGAAAAAACAAAAAAAACAGCTTAGAAATCTTGGACTATTTATTTTCCTGTATGGAGTGCTTCCTCCAATAGTTCTTGCATCTCTTTGAAAGTCAAAGTAACACTGTAAAGACACATTAGTATTTGCATATAATGTCTAAAAAAATTGCACATTTAATCTAAATAAAAAAAAGTTTTATATTATCTTATTTCCACGTCGGGAAGTTTTTGACTATGCATGTAGATAATATGTATTTAGGCATCATACAGTAAAGCTTTTACTCCTAATTAGACAGTTTTATTCAAGGGCAAAACGTAAAATTATAAACACAGTTGAAAAGTATCCAAAAGTTGTGTTTAAAAAAAAAAAAAAATGTATTTTGGAGAATTTTATTTTAGCAAGGTTGGCCTATTTATAAAGGAATAAAGATGTCTTTGGATTTACAAATATCACGTCGTTACCTTTATTGTATCTCACAACCCCACTACCTAAAACAACAAGGGTAAAAGACCCGAAATCATTTGGTATTATTAGTGAATAAATTCTTTCCAACTTTGGAATTATTAAGTTGAGTCATGAATAATTTGTATATAATATAAAGCTCTAAAATAACTGTAAAAAAATTATTACATAGTCGCTTTGGGAGACTACTACCTCCTGACAGTGGTTTGTAACTTTTAAGTTGTTCCAAGAGCTTCTTCATTGTTGCAGAACGCCAATCAGAACTTCTTCAGGGCCGTCAAAATTGTCTTCTCTAAGTAGATGTTTGATCTTCCTGTACAAGAAATCGTACCTGAAGCATACCTAAGGGGTTAAGGAGGGTTGTTTTATTCTCCGGACACTTTTACTCTCAAGAAATCCTGTGTATTACTCTGTCAGTCTGGTTTTTTCTCCGATAGTTTGTGGGGAATCCAGATACTCAAGAGTTGTTTATACCCTATATTGTCTATCAAGATCCAATGAACGGCTTTTTACAATAGACAAACATCTGTTCCAACTTGTGGAGTGCTCAGCCGAGATTTTGAGTCAACCAGGGGCTACGAATAACAAAAAATTCTATATTCTGCAGCGGTTAATGACTAACTTAATAAATTGACACACATTTACCTTGAGACTTAATACCAAAATGAAATAAAATAATCCTATCTTACACTTAAGAGGGTGAGAAAAATGATGATCAAATTATTTGTTTCCAGAATTAAAGAGAAAAAAGTTATGGGATGTGCAAATTATTTATTAGTCGACCTTGTATTTTTCAAAAATTGTCCAAAATCGTCTCCAACTTTAGAAAAGCTCATTTGAATTCAACCCATCAATGTTTACAACACTGATAGGGGTTGGGGGTATCGAAAGTAACAAAAATAAACAGTATATGCTTTTATGTATGTTCAAAATTTAACTTTTTTTCAAACCTTATGATATTTGACTTTTTCACGTTCTCCAAGGTCTAAAAAAATTAAATCCTTTAAATTTAGGACCGCGGCTATGCCTGCTGCATGGCCCTTAAAAATTTATTGTTGGTTTCCCTAAAAAAATTCAAAAAATACAGTGATTTGTTGTATTCTTTTGTATATAGCTTCGCAATTGCTTATCTAATATAATTGATATGAGTGTCAAATCAAAGCAAATAAACTGGGCTTCAATTTGTATAATTATGTACCCTTTATTTCTGCCCATGGATAAATTATACCCCAGATATTAAAAAATGCTTTTTTTATATATATTTTTTCCATTTTTTCCTCTGTCTTGTTAGGTATTCTCCTATGCCATCGACAAACTTTGTTTTAGCCTCATTTTTATCCCTTATCTGGATTTACAAGTTCAACACATATAAAGCTTCATATGAGGTCATTGTACAGATGCCCACATTTGGAAACACACAAGGGGTCATTAACAATGCATCTATAAAATCTTTCTAGGTTGACAATTAAATGAGACTGGCTACACCAAACCTCCTTTATCGCCCCTTACTAATTCAGGCCAACAAAGTTTAAAATGGTCTCAGAATTTCTATACCCAAATATAACACTAGATATATTTTAATACGGCTGCATTTATGTTGCGGACAAGTTGCAACTTGTATTTGAAGTTTTTTAAGTTAATTACTGATGCTATCATTTTATTATGATCTATTAAAATTACCTATTTACAGAGTCGGGGCCCAATACTTTCAGTAGCACAACTAAATGAAGAAAAAAGTAATTTTATTAGAATCAAATACAAATAAATGCCATTTTTGAAAATGTTTAAATACTTTACTTTGCTATATTTTTTATTGAATATGTCCTCCTTGACAATCAATAACATTATTGATATGCAGGCCAACAGATTGGCAGCTTATGACATTGGAGGGCGTATCCATTACGTACCATTCTCTCGATATGGGTTGGAGAGTGGAAATTCTTCTCCAAGACGCCCCAAACTGCAATATCTAATGACTTTTGAGTGTTCTTCAAAGGTAAAATACGTTTTTAGGAATCTATTCATTCCAAAAAAATAAAAATAAAATAATTCTACCTTACTTCCCCAAAAGAACTATTTATTTGCGATAATTTCATATAGTATATAAATGTCAATATAGATAGTGGCATATCATTTTTCGAAGCAGCTTTATTTAATTCTTGCATTATCGGAGGGGTAAAAGGAAAACAAAATTCAATCAGTTGACAAATTAGCTTTTCCTTTCCCCATTATTTTAGATTTTTGAAATCCGGCTTAAAATAAGTGCACAACAAGTAAAAAGGGAATTGATCCTGATCTCTTGGACGCTGAACTGATTGAAGGTCTTCACTCTAAACTAAGTCATAAGCCGTTGCAATGACAGATTGATTGCAAGATCATTCGAAGATTTTAAGGAGACTTTAAGAACAAAGCAAATTAACACCTCAGGGTATGATTCTCAGTGTCGAGGCATCTCATGGCAAGAAAAAGGATTCGTATTTTTACACACAAAAAAAAACTATATTTTAGTTTATTGTATCCTGAATTATATACAAAATGGAGGTAAACTCACACCTAATATATAACAAAAAACATACATAAAAAAAAAATCATATTATTTTTTTGTCAAAATCTTTTTTTTACATCAATTAATAATTTGGACATAACAGTAGAGTATGGCATTTCTAGTGGATTTGATTTTGTATAAGATGCTCTGGATTTCTGTGGTAATATAATTAATTTCTTTTTGATTAGGGCCAATATAAAAATATGTAAAATCTTTTGTATTTAATAATATCTTAAAATTCAAATAAAAAATATACCTAAAGTGATCCGAAGAGATAAGTTGTTGACAAGGCCTACTACAAGGCATTGAGATGGGCTGGGTTCAGGCCAATTACTATGAGGTAAATTATGAATGGTCAAGGGATTGGGCTTTATTTAAAATATTTGCCTCACAGTTCTTCTGCCCTCATTCTAGGCAGATCTCAACACCCTTCACAACAGTATATTAATTTTTTTTGAAAGTCAAGGTTGATCAGACCTCTCACGGCAATGTGGAATTGTGGAAGGTTGTAAGCACTGGTAGTCGATAACTAAATAAAACATCCAAAATACCTGAGCCTGGTTTCGTTTTTGTACCGGAAATGTGATTGATTCCTTAGGTGGTCACATTGAGTGAGGATATTAGTCATTTCATAGATGATTCTTTTTAAAGAGTCTTTTAATAAAAAGTACTTTTATTGAATCCTCCGTTTGTGAACTGGGATATTACACACCCCAAGATACATAAAAATGCTTCCTATTCCTTTTAATCTACATTTTATCGCCAATACTTTTTAGAATTCTCTTGAAGCATTAAATCAGATTATATGCATTTCGTTATTATCTTGATAATGGCTTGCTTAGAATTTATTTGTACACAAAGCCATTTTTAATAGAGATTTAGTGAATTTAATACACTTGTTCTAAAAAGTTGTATCTTTGTTTCTTATATTCTACAATTTTTCAATATGAGGACTGAGGCGACTACGTTAGCCAAAAAATTATTATATTGTTTGTAGTGATAATTTTATATAATCCAAGCAACCTTATAATAAACTGATGTATACTAATTTGAGCCCCAAAGTTCAAATACAGTATAGATTATTCCCTTGAAATATTTATGAATAATAAAACTTTAATGTTTTTACCTTTATTTTTTTTCTTGGCCAAATTATGCTTATCCATAATTTAATTTAATAGTACTATAAAAGATGAAAATTATAGCAATCAATATTATGTATATGCATATACGTTAACCAAAACAAAGAGAGACTAAAATTTAATGAAAGGCACAGTATAAAACAACAATTCATATCACGGTAAAAACAAAACTTGAAAAAACCACAGAATAGTAGAGTTTGTTTATAAAAGGATTATCCGCTTCAAAACACGAAGGGGAAGTTTCATAACAGAAAAAAACATCGGAGATATCATAGTCCGAGGAAGCGAGTTTTGTATACAAGATATGCCGAGCCTTTGCAACAGCTACATTAATCCAGAGTTAAAGGCTAAAAATCCATCTTTCTTCATGTTATAAAAAACAAAATAGTTCCTTAAAAGTTTGTTTTTAGGGATATATATTAGATAAATCGTCTCGCTTTCAAAGAGAAAATGATTGCCCCTTTCGACCTTGGTCTTACAAAAACCACATATTTGTTTATCTCCGTAAAAAAAATTGCCCTTACTTCTAGAGTATCATATAGTATTTTGGCACTTTAGACATTTTTCTTATTATGATAATAAGTATTTTTTTATAACGCTTAAGCTTCTACTTACAGGTTAGTTTATTACCCTTCTCTCCAGGTATTTAAAAAAAGGGTCCCAGGTCGGACACATTCTAGATAACATTATTATTATAATTGCTTAGCTGTTGATCATACAATTAGATACGTTTTATTTTTGGGGGGTTCTTTCTACCCCAATTCACAAACAGAGGATTAAATATTATACATATTATTGAAAATGCTTAAATTTTGCTTCCTCACTCTAAATAATATATGACTTGTCTTTTTCCTGACGATAGAATAAGCTCAAGAACAAAAATATTTTGTATCTAGTATTTATTTATATAAACAAAAATAAAATGATGTATGGATTTTTTTCCTTTCTTATTTGTTTATTTCCTTGTCATGTCATTCACCAAAAATTTAAACAAAAGTTAGCACTTTGAATACACATTATTTATTCAAAAGAGAATCATTCTTTTAATCAAAGCAGTAATTTTTTTACATCCTTTTTTTCAAACAAAAATAATATTTTTAATTATGTACTATACTAAAAATTATCCTTTTGTAAATTATTTGATATTTTATGATCAAGCCGTAAAGTAGGGAAAAACATGACATCTTGGTATGCTTATCAAAAGACAAAATCATGGTGGCCTTGACAATTTGTAGAATTTTTTGAAGAAGAGCAGCTTGGCCGTCATGATGTTTTATTTGATTACCTATATGAGAGCAAAAAATACATATAAACAAACTTGGTATCAAAGAAAGACAAAGGCAAGTATGTACTCCGATTTCGATCATCAATTATACTTCAAGTCCAAGAAGGACTTGCAAATATAAGTTCCTGGCCAAGTGCAAGTGTTATTCTCTGGCTTTCATGTGCACATGCAATTAATACCTAGATAGGGATTACATTTTTGTAAGGGGGAAAAAATAGCGCAAGGAGAAGGCGAGAGCGAGACATATTATGCTACTGAATTAAGACTCATGGTAATATCAGCTACCTTTTAAATGATTTTGTGGGAGAAAAGGAATTACAAATATCAAGAAAATAACACTAATGTATGGAAAATATAGTAATTCTATTTAAATTCATATACATCTATTTTATTGCGCATTTTTAAACAATTTTATCCAAAACAGGAGAGAAATCTTATTGCAAAGGGAAAAGTTAACAGGACAACAACTTATTAAATAATGAAAAAAAAAAAAAAAAAAACAGCATTCGCAAGAACCTTTTTTTTTTTTACAAAAAAGTAAACTATATACATAAAAGTTCTCTCCTCAAGTACTAAATAATAATTTTAACATCATTGGAAAATAATACTACAAAATTGTTAAGTTTGCAACTACAAAAAGTATTGCACTCTTTTTCAGTCATATTTTTAACAACTCTAACGAGGGTTACGATTTTCAATGAGGTGAGTAGTGCTTACTTACTTTATTGCTATATTCTTTGAGCTGTTTGTTATTGATTTATTTTAATATTATTATTCTTATTGATAGTTTTTTCAAGGACAAGTAAACTTATAAAGACTGTTACATTTGATAGTATTTTGGATAATACTAATTCCTGTACATACTATTGGCTGTGCTTCTTTGGATGGAACAATATTTACTATAAGTTAAGAAATACGAAAACCCTCTTGTTAAAATATAGTTTTACTGTTGTACAAAATATAAAAATAATAATTCAGGCACATATTATAATTTATCACATTTTTAAAAGGACCGGTTTAACTTACCAGTCCCATGACATCTTTTGTCATTACGTAACATATAGTAACATAAATTTTAGTATAATTAGAATGGGCACTCATTATTTCCCCTTAAAATGCCCATTCACTTTTGCTGTATGTTATAATCAAAAGTTAGCAATATTGAACTTTTTTGACCTTTTGGAGGACCTTGATCTTGTTTTGATTAAAATAAAAATTTAGTGCATTTATTACACCTACAAAATGACAATAACTTGAGATAATCAAATATACGTAAAAATGACCAATTTTGACCTTTTCGATGACCTTGACGTTGTTTTGATTAAAATAGATATTTAGTGTATTTAATATACCTACAAAACGACAATAACTTGAGTGATTTATCCCAATCTGCTCCAAAATGTAGTTAAATATGTGTCCTTAACGGTGACCTTGACCTTTGGCTTTTCCTGCTCAAAATTGAATGGTGGTCTTACTGTTAACATAAATAATCTTTATACAAGTTTTTACTCCAATGGGTCTTTAACTTTTTCTGCAATCCAGGTTAAAAACACCTAATTAATACATAAACCGATTAGTTAATTCCATGAAGCAACACTTAATGTTTGAGTAACTATCCTTAAGGATTAAAAACTTACTTTATTTTTGGTATTTTATTATTTAAGACTAATTTTTTTAAATGGTGTGTCAAATTGAGTCTATTCAAACTCAGTTATATCGGAAAATTGGCAAAGAAAAAGAATAAACACATATTCAGAAACTAAGTAAAAATTAAGATTTCTTAGAAATTGACATTACCACGGACTCAAATGATTTGTTTAGTGTTTAGATATAAAAATCAAGGCAACTTAATCAATTATGGAGTCGACTTGGGTCTAATCGAATTGGAAAATTAACTCATCTTTTGAGTCTAGTCGAAATATCAGCAAATCAAGTCGAATAGATAATTATTTGAGTCAACAAAAGAATATTAAAAATATCTTTTAAGAAAAACATCTTCAAAAAACGATAGAAATCTCAGATATCTATTAATTCTATTGGGAAAATCTAAACTTACTCAGGTTTTATATTAATTTTTTTAGTACATACATAAATACCTGGGTAAACCCCCTATGACCTTCAATTAGCTGCAATAAATATACTCACATTAAAGAAATAAAGAAAAAATTATTGAGTTTAAATTTATTAAGATAAAATCATCCTTAAAAAGTTGTATGTCATAATATGATAAAATTACTAATTATAACTTTAAAAAAAATGAAAGTGGCCTATCATTGTAGATTTTTGTTTTGTTTTCTTTTTTAAGACAAATCACGATTTTTCCCTTTTTGTCTTTCAAGGCGATTAAAAAATGTCGTAAAATTTAATGGTGGACATATTTTTAAAAATATATTGCTCCATTTAAAAAAATATGAAATAGGGAGTATGATTTTATTTTTTTAAACAAAAAAGTGTATTTGAGTATATCTCATAAACAAACAGGGTGGAAATTTTAAATCCAGAAAATTTAAGGATAATGTATAAGACCATTTATTTCCCAAAATTAAACCAGCAGTTCACAAACCTTTTGGTATTATCTTACATGTTGGATTCCATAGTGAAGTCAATCACTCAAAACCAAGGAGTAAAGGAGTGTTATGTGCATGTTTATTGTACTTTGTCTCTCTCTAAGACGCCCACATACATAGTAGCCCTAGGGGCTCAGATCCGGCGAGCTAGGAAGCAGGTACTCTTCAAGATTATATATATATATTTATATTTTTTTTTTGGGGTGGGGTATAATCCATTTTATATATTACATTTTTTTGACAAAAAATTTCCAAAATTTCCAGCTATTCACAAAGAATTAAATTGTTTGGAAACAAATCCTTCATTTGGGGAGGGCTGCAGCCCCTCTATCCCTCCCCCTGTGGATGTTGCTGGGAGGCCACATTTCCCTTTGCTTTAGTAAGGCTGGATTGCGTTTTTTTGCTCTCAGAACGAACATGACTGGTCGTTCAAGGGGTTCCCAATCCCTCATACTCCTTAAAAGCCTTGGCAACATCGTGCACAGTTAATATGGTTACCTTCAGAAACTCAATAAACTCCTTGGACATGTGCCTGGCCGGAGACTTACAATAATGTTCGTATTCGGAGGACATCTTAAGAATTTTTTTCAATACAATTTTGTCAGCTGAATCTGATAAGGAGACTTTTATAAACATAGACCTTAGGGTTATGAACATATTTAAGTATAATCTCATTCCGGATTTTAAATCTCCACCCTGTATTAAAAAAAATTCTTTTGTAATAAATTTCTTGTTTTCTGTGGGGAAGTAAGAAAAGTATTTGTTCTTAAGAAAATATACAAATACAAGTATTCACAGACATATGTATGTATACCTATAGCCAAGTGAGCTAAAAAAAAGTTGAGTTATCCAAGTAGGAATCTTGGACAGGGTACGAGGTACTATGAAGTCAGTCTCTTCATTGTTTTAAAAGAATAATAAGAAAGCTTGAAATATGAGATGATAATTTTTTATTATTATTATTTTTTCCAGAATCGAGTATTTATAGAAATTTTTATAAAAATATATTTACGTTTATAACTTTTTATGTTTTTACAAAGATGATGATAGGGATGTCGAATACATACTTACATCTTTAAACCCCTGTTAACATATATATGTGCTGATTTTTTTTTGCTACAAAGTTTTACCATAGTCAGTCCGTAAACTGTTCATATTCCTGGTTACAAAAAAAAAAAAAAATAAATAAACTGTTGCTAGAATATAAAACATACATCATTATAATTTCAAAATATTTCTTCAAATACTAGCGAGAGTATTGCTCTGGGCTATTGAGAGAATTTAAAATTTTATTATATGTAATATTGCTTTGTGCCAAAATATAACTACCTTTTTTATATTGCATGAAAATCAGGCTGTAGAAGTAGTAGCGAGGTGGGCGTGGTTCCATTCTAAAGGCAAGATTCGAAAGTATTCTTGGAAATATTCTCAGTTGCTATCATGCATTGGAGTAGTGAGGAACGTTCATTTGTCGTCCAAAATCTAATATTATCAAAAAATGTTTTAAGATACTTCATTCTGCCAAAAAAGTAAAGTTAGCTTAAATTGCCTACGCCAAAGGAATTTACAAACATTTTTTTTCTAGGTCGGCAGCACTGTCTGTCATTATGATGCCAAGTTTGAGCTCGATTTCTATATCGGTTTGTTTGGAACAGCTGGATAAGTCAGTCTACCTCACGAGTGCTTCACGAGTTATACAATGAACAAAATTATTGAAAAAAAGGTTTGCCTTAATTTTCTTTTACGAACAAAATTTCATGTGCTGAGACGTTAAAAATATTTGAAAAAGATTTATGTGAATCAGTTTTATCAAACACCCCAGCATATGAGGCACTCTACACCGAACTGAACATCGGTACCGTGAAGGAAATTGTGTTGAAAGATCGTCATACTAGCTTAATGGAGTTATCACATTGCTTTAACATCTCTCACAAATCAGATCGTACCATTCTGACTGAAAATTGGGGCATAAGATGCACAAAGCCAAAATTGTGAGCGAATTCAACCCCAAACACCCAATAAATACCATCGATCAGCCACCATATTCACCTATTTTAGCTTTATGTGACTTTTTTTTGTTCCCTGAACTTCAATTGCAACTCTGTGGAACCCGTTTTGAGTCTATTGAATCCATAACACAAAATTTGTGGAAGGAGCTAAAGACCATGCTAAAAAGTGCCTATAAAAAATGTTTCAAACACTGGAAAAATGATGGTATATGTGTATTACATCCAACGTATTTAAAAAAATAAACTGATTGCAATTTAGCTCTTGATTATAAAATAAGTGCGATTTATGGAAATCAGTTAATTACTTCAATTTTGATTATTCCATATTAAGGTTCTTCCTTAATATGGAAGAAAATCAACACAAGACTAATAAAATCAAACTCCTTGACTGCGTGGTCACAGAATTGGTTTCTGTTCAGGATGACAATATCCTCGATATAAACCAGCAAGTCAAATAAAACGGACCGTGGATGTTTTTTTCTGTAGAGAAGCAGTAGAATCTCCGTTCCATTTATTTTATTTATGTAATTAAGTGAGACCTCCATTATCTATATTGGAAAATAATCATTATCAATAGGTTTGAAATAAGTCTCAAGGCGTCAGATTGACTCATTGTTCCTACAATAAGAGGAGAAAATGGCTTTAAAGTGGGGGCTATAATTACAAAGACTCTCACGATAATTTATAAACGCAGATCAAAAAGGACTCCTCTTCCTGGAGGTCTAAACACAGCAATCTTAAGATATATGAACTCAATGTACTTTTAAACTGGTACACTCTTTATATATACTTTTTTGATAAGGAGGACTTCTAACCCATCTTTTAATAACTTTTAAATGGTTATTGCGTTTTTAAATAACTGGAGAAAACTAAAAAAATACTTCAATTTATTTTTCAGAAAAAACAATTTTACAATTCCTTTTAAAAAATTTCAATTTACACAATTCTTTGAACGCAAATAATTCCGGAGATGAGAGTTATAGAGAGTTAAATTTGGTGTCATCAAAGTCTGATGTTATTTAAGTATGTTAAATCATGCAATTTGTTTAAATCAAGTAATTAGAATCGGATTCAAATCCCTTTTAAATCTCTCAATGGAAAGTTATTGAAGTATAAACAATCTTTCTTTTTACTATATCTATTATTAATTTGTAATATTATTTATATACTCAATATGTATATTTTTCCAGATGACAATGTCATCATCAGGTGTTTTATACACTAAATTTCATTTAGCTAAGTACACCACTTACACATTTTGTCTGAACAAGTATGAGAAACGAGGAAGAAAAAAAGTTATTAGATAATTTCTCTTCTTATTATTGATACCTCATAAATATACAAGATGTCACAACATATGCAATTACATAGTTATACTACCAAAATATATAATTAAATATTACAAACAATATATTGGTATTGATTAGAACGATATAAATATAGCAGCCATCCAATACTCTTTTTTTAAATACTCTGATTTAGGCTATTCATAGGTAAATACAATAAAGTCTGGTTTTAGGGATATTTTCCATAGACCACGCTCTTGATTGAGGCTCTCATGAATGTAATTCTTTGAATAAGGGCACTTACATTTCTAAAAAAAGGTTTTATATCTATACTATTAACAAAGGAAACTTTTTCTTTCTGCCTGTCTAAAAATATAACAACCGGTTTCACGTATATGGTGCTCCATGATGTATATCACAAACATATTATTCATCCAAGAAATGACAATGCAGTTGTATTAATGAAATATTGCAGGCGTGTGCATGCATAAGAAGATCACAGTTTCCGTTTGTCTTTGTTATTGGTCTCATATGTTTTATATTATAATTGATGTATGTACGTCAAGATTCAGATATACTGCTATATTAGAATGAATTTTCTTTTTTTTTATAAGGAAGTGCCTTAAGGAGTAAAGTACTCATCAGTCATCCCAAAACAATAGATTATGTGTTCTCAAACTCTTGTTATTATTATTGTTTTATTGATGAGAGAACTCGTCATATTCATTGATATAAGTTTTATTGTATTGACTAGTTACGTGTGAGTGTGTTCATGAAAAAAATCCAAAGTAACACTTTGGATTTTGTTTATCTTCAATATTATGAAATAAAAATTCGTCAATGACTTACGTTAATTTATTTTAGAGAAGGGTGGGTACGACTCCTATATATTTATAAAGCTATAATTAAAAAAATCTTTAAAAAAAGTTTCAGTTAAAAAAAATACATAGAACAGAGCCTAGTACATTTATCTTAGTCTTGTGCTCTGCTCTAGATAAATCCGGCATTAGTTACAATATACATGGGCCATTCTGTGATAAATTTTCGGGTACACCTGAGTTAACTCAAGCTGAATATGTCGTATTATTGATAGTAAGCCATCATAGAAATGATTTTTTTATTTTTTTCTTTCAAATAGTGGGGATAGTCGAAGCCTATAACGGTCAATTTTATTATACCTATAATATAATAATTATTGTTCTTAGTAAAAGTAATACATTTAAGATAAGATTCTTAAAATTAAAGTTTCAGTGCAAAAAAACAATTCTAAAATGAGTATATTTATAAATATGTCACTCAAAAAAAGAATTTAATAAAAATCGTTTTTGGTAAAACTCACTTCCTTGACAAAAGTATAAAGGTAAATAGTTAGAGACTAGCTGATCTCAATAGAAACTATGCTTGAAAATGTTTATATTTTGTTTTGGAAGGTAGATGGTGTTGTGATCAGAGAGTCTTGTTTTGTGAAAAAGTTAGCCTTTGTTTAGTATTCAGGGTGGGAGAGATTGGTTTCTTTTTTGTTCAAAATTCGGTGGACGTCTATGATACTTAGTGATGAGACAAAGTATTTTGATTCTGCTTGGATACTTGTCAATATCTCCCAATGAAGGAAGAATCGACATATACCTAACGTGTACATTTTCCAGGGTTGCAATCAAATAGTTTTATGAAGAATTCTAGATTTTTACATTAAGATTGGGAGAAGATAAAGTGTGTAAAGTTTTACCATGAAAGAAGGCTAACGTGTTTCGAAAGATCTTTGTATGAATCCCCTTGTTTCGAAAGGCCTTCTTAATAATATTATCTATTTCAACTCTGAGTTTTAAGATCTTAAATATGAAGAAATTAGCATTTTGATTAATGTTTGATTTGTAATATATCGTACACCAAAGCAATGATGGGTAAGTATGCTACATTATTTAAAGCTATCAAATGCCTCAATAAAACTTACATTTTGTTTTACAAATGAAATTAATCAATTTTTTGTTTTTGTAGAAAATTAATTTTAAATTTAGTGAATGGTGCGTAATAATAAATGTCCAGTTTGAGAGCCGATACTCATTATTTTAAAATGGCGAAAAATAATGTAAATAAATAGACAATAAACTTCATATAATAAAAACCATATATATTCTAAATGGCCTCTATTTTGATCTAAACTTCAACCCTGAGTCTAAACAAGATAATTTTTCTATGAGGGAAATCCTCATGATATTCGGTCCACCTCTTGTTAATGAAAGCCTTTCCTTGAATCCTCTCAGTTCCTCATCCAACTTTTTTAGCATGTCGTCATCACTGAGCGACATCCAATGCAACAATCTTGTCAATAAATGGAACGACGTAACTCAATGGACAACGCGTTTGGGATAAATTATTCTCTTGAACTTAACGTGCTTATGTTCACGTCTCGGACCTTCCTAGAGAAGGAAATTTACTTTATGTATATCGACTTCAAAGAAGATTCCTATGTCAGACGTAGTAATTATAATACCATAATGTTCACTTATACTTATATTTAAACTCCAATTACAAGAACATTAAAAAATAAATCTTTACAATGAACATATGACCTGATTGGGCGTAAGGAAAATCAAGGATTTAATGTCTTTTTCTTCTCAGATCACTTATTTTTCGTCAGATTTGCATCAAACTTTTAAAAACGAAGTTGTTTTGTCTGTAAATTAAGAATATAAAATAAATTTTGCAAACATTTTACTAATGTTGCGCCCAGTGCAGCATTATGACTGGACCTATCAGTCTTTGGGACCGATCCTTCAGACTGTCAGTATTACAACTAATTTAAAAAAGAAGAAATAAAGCTGATTGACAGAATCAAGGACTGAACGCTATAAGTTTTAGGACTTATACACAGAACTGAACTGTACTGGACTGATAATCTACTAGAAGGGATGTCAGTCTTCAATCCAAAATAAGGGCCAAGACAATACTACATTTTACTATTTTGATTGTCAAATATCAAAGGATTTTTTATGCATATTTTGCATACGCAAGCTATACAAAAAGTTTGTGTCTATCTACAATATATTATTTCAATGTACTATATATATTGAATTTTTGTGTGAATAGCTAATACATTCAAGCGTTAATTATCCTTAAAATGAAGTTTACACAAGTATTATCAATGCCATCATCATCGTCATAGTAAGAGATGCGTCTCATTACTTCCTACTCTTGCATTCAATTAACCTCATGCGAGGCTCATTGGATATATATATTTTTTAAATTACATACATCCTTATTTTGGCATTGAATCTTTTTACTTGCCATATTACTATTCTCTATTCTAATAAATAATTTAGATATTTATAATTATACTATTAAGAAAAAGAAGAGATAACATTAAGGTAGGAATATTTAAAAATAAATAAATCAACTTTGAATCTTATTCTTTAGCTTAAAAACAATGACATTATTCAGAGGGATCATTGTACGTATGAATATATGTTTTTCAAATATTTAATGCTATCATGTAATTTGTTTATTTTATGAGAAAGAGGTTAAAATAAAGCTCTTTTAATCAAGTACTTATTTAATGAATTTCCTCCCCATTCCTCAAATTCATTCTCCCATAAAAATATTTATATCCTCCAAAACCTGTGGTTCTCAACTTTTATACAGTCTGAGCAATACTACAGATACTTGCAAGTGCAATGTATACAAAATAGGACTACTGTCTTATAATTAAGTTATTCTAACTCTCGGTACGTTTTTTGTTTATCTTTCAATTGATTTTTTAAAAAAAGGTTTATTATGGATAACTGTTTTATACAAAAAAATGCAAAAACAAGAGCATTGGGAACATACCATACTTTGTTTTCGAATGTTTTGGTCAACTATCAATTTTCTCTTCTCTGCCGTCACGGTGTCAAAGAATGTGCCTTTCTATTGCTCAGTATCGTCACTCAATGTATTTTATTTCTATGGTTAATAACTATAGAGACAGAAATATACATTTTTATCTATGGTTTAAAACAAATTGGATGAGCAAAGACAACATGGTCAACGTTTGTTCAAGGTAGTGGTGTTATCCATTCTTTTTCTGTCGGCTAGGGGAGTCGAGTATACTTGAGCAGTATTACAAAACTCTACATTTACAACCTCAATGAATTTACCCTTGTATCTGAAACGTTGCGTGCCAGGGGCATTAGGTACGTATCTACTGTGTAGCGTGAGTTTACAGGTTCCACCATGTCAGTACTCGTAACCTGAGAGGTTGTATGGTGTGCGTCTGAGGAAAGTATTCGCTATTGCTCGAATAAAATAAGATGTCCCTCGGTGGGTATTTCGCCATGTAATTTTTTTTTTAAATCCACCTGTTTATACAATGTTTGTAGATTCTACTTAAAATTATTGAAATGACCCACCGGTGGGTCACCCGCACTGTATTTGATACCCTATTGACCCACCAGTGGGCCACTTTGTATGCCACGTGTTAACGAGGTCAGTTCTGTAACAAGAAGAAAAAATTGTATACGGCACAAGCATAGACTAGAATACAAAGTTTTTCTCTATTAGTATAAGTAGGGTTGTGGGAATCGTGTTTTGCGTAAGCGCGCCCGAAAATACAACTTCAACTATCTGGTTCCTCTGTTTCCTTTCGGACATAAACAAACCCTTATTCATAAATCATACTTGATGGCCGATGGGTAATTTCGAACATACTTATAAGATATCTCAATTATGATTTTTATAACATTACAACTTATCCAACAAAAATACACTTTTTAATCTACAAGAACAGCATATGCTGAACTTAGTACAGTTTGATATCTTGATTCCAAACATGGTCTTATTTTTTCTCTCATAGGCTCGTGGCCTTTAGAAAAAGGCAATACATTTTTTGTTATTTTTGGCTATTTTTAAGGTTCAAAGCTGTTTAAAGCCCTCAGTGTTGAAGATAAGGATAAATATATATTTTAAAGCCGAATGTTCAAAATTTCTAAAACCATTTTAAAATGTCTGCATCATAATTTGAACTTGAATTACCTTTGTTTAAAATGGAAATTTATACTTATTATTCAGAGGTACATAGCTTTGAGATGAATAGATTCAAAAAGTTTAAAAGTATCTCATTAGATAGCTGAAAATATGACTTTGATTGAAAAAAAATGAGCCTCTCCAAAACGCTCTATATCGTTGTCAATTTGAGATAAGGCCACGACAATATTTGAAGGATATAACTCATTTTTGAATTGATTTCATCGCAAAAGTCCATAAATATTCGTATGCCCCAACTACAAGAGAGAGAAAAAGAAATGATATAGAAACAAAGAGAGAGAAAAAGAATATATATATTATAAAATTTGTTTTAACATTAAGCCTCTTGTCTCAAACTGTATAATTAAATTATTTCAAGCTTCATGGACACAAAAGGACTCGTTGCATACCCGTAGTGAGTAAGGGTTTCCAAAAAACGGAAATTCAAGGGAGTCCCCGGAGCAAATCCTTTTTCTCTTTCTCTCTCTTTGTTTCCATCTCTTTTCTTCTTCTCTGTATCATCCCTGTTTATTTTTTTTTTTTTTTTTCGCTTTTGATGCGTTTTTCTCTTTCTGATAGTAAAAATATAAAATATGGGGAATTCCTTCCTTTGATACCTCCATACTCGACGCACGATAATTCACGGCTGAAGTGACGAAGGGCAATTCTGCCAAAATAACATTTGTAGTCTATAATCACACCTTCACAACACTTTATCGTGTGATCTGATGTGATCAATAATGAACAAGATATACTTATTTAAAAAAGAGAAGGAAATACAAATTACTTTTAATTAAATTACTACATAAATAAATAGGTCTAAGAACCTTGCTATTTCCTTATGTTTATTAATCATACCATGACGTTTCTTAATTCCCTATATTCTGGATGTTTATATTATCCATGTATATGCTGTATAAATTAAAAGAATCTGACTAAGAGTGACACTTTAGATTAGTTTGATGTTATTAATTACTAGGACGCACCAGTGTTATATATTTCATTTCGAGTTATTTTGTTAATGCTTTCAATAACTCCAGAATTTAGTAAAAATTGTCGACAGACAACATAATAATTATAAATATGTTCCTCTTTTCACCATAATGAAGAAATATATATAAGACTAACTTGCCAATCCTCTTCCTAATTTCCTTTTTCAATTCGTATTCAATATAAGTTCTCCATTTTTCTTTTGTACAATAATTCGTTTTTTTGGTTTTTTAATTTTTTTGGTGCATGTTCGAATCGACAACCCATAACTTAAAAAAACTTTGAGGGACAAGGAATCGATATTTTTATCATCTTATTAGCGAAAAAAGAAACTTGCCCTCCAGAGCCCAGGAATTTGGTCTGATCAGAATGAAATATAGCCTTAAGGTACGTAACTTGGAACTCTGAACAACCTTTATTTTCTAATTAAAGTATTTATCGGTCTCTGTTTTTAAAATAAATATCCTAGTCGTTTTTATCAGCACATGAACCACAATAATATTATATTATATTGGAAATAAGAGGTTAAGTAAAAAGAAATCTATTAGTTATAAATGGATGCTTTATTATATTTTTAACTTTTTTATTTAGTAATGTTTATCTCTTTGGCAATCAAAACAGTGCTTACGTGACGGTTGGACTCGATGATTTCCATAATTATATCCAAATTTTTGACATTTAACCTTCCAGAGCGTGGTACATCTTTGACATCCAAATTACCAGAACGTAAGTGATGAAACCAAAATACCAGCTGATTGACTGTTACAATATTAGGATCATTAAGAAAATTCAGATTTTTTGCCGCCTGGCTTGCTTTTTTGCTTTTGTTCGAAGAAAAACTGTAAAATATGGCGTATTTTCCAGTTTGATGGTGTCCATCTTTGAAGCTAGCTGAAACAAAAGAGAACTAAACAATCACAAAACTGTCTTAAAAGCTTTTTTAGTGCAAAATCTGAAAAGAGTAAACAACGTGAGATACACATTATTAAAACCGTCCATTTTTAAATAATTTATCTTATTTCCACTGTATTTACTACAATAAAAAAACTCTATGCATATTATTTTTAATACACAATAAAAGGATAATGGTACAATATAGCGGATTTTATACTTAAAGCACAATTAACAAAATGATTTGAAAAGCCTCTTGCGGAAATAAAAAGGCCCATTCTACGCATGTATGAGTATGAAAGATAGTTATCCGAATGCAAAATGAAGCCACCAATTATTTGTATCCATGTTTAAACATAATTAAATGAGATTACATCTATTAATAAGTCAAATTGTATGTACATTCTAAGCATTAAATATGTATAGTTATACATTCTGCTCTATGATAGGGTAGTTTTTTTTTAAGTTTTTTTTCGAGTTTTGATCATGGCCAGTGAGGAAGAGTTGTCAAGTGCTAAGAATTTAACCTATGCAAAATATCATTTTTTTAGCACGTCGTAACATTTATTACATCACACAACGTTTCCTCCAAAAAGAAAAAGAAAAAGGTCTAAAATCATTTGGAAGTTAGTCAAATAAGTCAATCAATCCATCTGTTATTTATCTCTTATACTCCAGACTATCATTGTTATGCTTGTTATAATTTAATTAAATACAAATTAAAAAAAGTAATTAGGTAAATGAAGGTAGAAGAGGATTAGCGAGTTAATCTTAGCGTGTATTTTTATTATGGTTGAAGAATGAACATTGAAAGTTAGCAATCGTAATGCCAATAAATAAATCACAAGTTCAAATGGTTTACATGGTCGTAGCATCGATAGGTAGCATTCTTAAGAGTGTCAAAAAGGGGTATAAGTTTGATTTTATTTATATGAAATGGATAGAAAACCACAAAACAAAATTGTATAGAAGGAGATTTTACAATAAAAATTTACCTTTTTACTTAAAGTTTATAGTAGATCGTTTTAGTTTAGAATTTTAACATCAACAAACTAAATATCAATAAAATCTTTTTTAATTTTTAATTGAATACCTTTAAAATACCCTGTTTGTGCTAGTATATTTCCATATCATGAATTAATATTGTTAAGATATTATTGATTTATTTCATAATATAAAAAAATCCAACATAATAGTTTATTTAATTTAATAATAATATTGCTAAGTTATATTTTTCTAAAATATAAATTTTTTATACCTTTCATTTGTATTTTTCTACCGAATAAAAAATATCATAAGAATTGTTTTCTTATGTCACCTTATAGACCAATAAGAGAGAATGATGTATTTTTTGATCTTTTTTTTCTGGAAATTTAATTCAGATTTTCACAATTTTTTCACTTTACTAAACATTTTTGCTCCATGATGCGACTATAAAAAGTATTTTATTGATACTTTTAATAGATTTGATAAACTGTTCTCCTTATTTTTGCTTACAAATTAGGGATATACCGTTACAAAAAATTACAACCGATTTTGATACGATTTTAATGAATAATTCCAATTCCTTATTATGATTAAAATAATTTCATACACAAAAAACAAAATTATTTGCTTTTTTTAATGAATAACTTTTTATTAATTACAAATATGAAAAAATACAAAAAAAATTAAATCATAATTGTTAATAAATTTGTAATTTAAAAAGTAAGTTACTCTCTAGATTCAGGTGTTAATTAAGCTGTGGTTCGCTCATATGAGGGATTTTGACGCCCATCCTTTTTTCCATATTTAAAGTGAGCATCTTTCCCCTCGGCTTTTGATCTAATTTCAAGTGCCTCACTGATAAAAAAATAATATACTTGCGACACTGACAATAGGCTATTTTCTATTATTTTACTGGTTCGGCTCACATGAGATCAAATGGTCTTGAACTGTCTCCAGTTAATAACGGAGTTTTATATGTTTTCCCTAGGACTTGAATTATGTAGAAAGCAGTGCTTGAGATTGGACTCATATCTTTTTTAAATGAACCAAGTTTTGAATCGAATTTGACTTCGAAAATAAGAACTCGACTTCAGTTCTGTTATAAACAATATTATTCAACAAACTTACAAAATAAGAAAAATTAAGTAAAAAGGTTATTTAATAGATTCAGAGTAAACCGCTCAAACCAACTTCTACTGTTACATACTTTTTGAACGACTCATGATACATTTCAAATGTATGGGGTACTAACATAGTGGTTATTTCTAAATGGTTACTTTCAAATATATTTCCTGTACAAACTATTATAATTATCTTCTTTTCTTTTTTCGAATTTGTTTGAACTACGTTCTTTCTAGATATTTTATTGATTTATAACCATAATTTTGTCTCAAAAAATGGGCTCATTTTTGTAATATTATCTGTATAAATAATTATGAATAAGTATCGGTAGAACCAACAGTATTCTGATGCTTCAAAAAGACCATTCTTGCCGATTACGATGCATTGGTACACCCTTATTACAAATATATCGGACTCCTGAACATAAATAGAAGCGTTGAAGATTGCCCGGCCATGCTAAAAATAAGAATACATATTCTTTTAATTTATTTTTCAACTTCTGTGACAAACCCGTTATTCTTGTGACAAGTGGAGTCCAAACCCTACTGAGTCCCTTACAGCAAAATTGTCGACCCTAAGTCTTCTTTGAAGTATAGCATGATAGGTGTTGCAATTCTTATTTATACCCCGTGTTTAATTCAAAGTAATGTATAATGTTTTATTTCCATACTTATTGACATAATAAATAATGTTTGCCTTTTTCTCAAACTTTGACCGGCATGCTTGACCTAACAATGACATCGTACTAAAATGAAATAGTTTATTTTCTTTCTATATGGACGAAAATTTTCTGTACTATCTGGTATATAAATTCGAAAAGACTTGACAAAAAAAAATACTCTAAGCTACAATGACTACTTTCACTACTCTTTTAGTGAATCATCCAATAATCATTTGTGCGTATAAACATACATACACGCATATTTAGCAGACCAAAGTGTGGTAGAATGTTAATTAATCCTAATGTCAATTTATGTTATTTCCATATAGATACAGTATATATACTTGAATATAAATAAAACATGTAATTTAGAATAAATAATAAATACGCTGAAATGTTTCTGTATTTTAATACTCCGAGATTTTTATATTGTTTTCTTTCTCGTACAATAACTTTTCACTAAAAAAATTTCAAATGTAATTATACAAAAAATTTAATTAACAAAATTTCTTAATTTAGAGTTATGGATAAATAATTGATTTAATAATTAGACGTTGCTGATTATTCGACTTGGACTCCAAAGCTAGTATATTGTGCTCTCAAGAAAAGTTTTAAGACTATGGACTCAGTATTATAGTTATGGGCTTGAAATGAGCTTGAATGAAATCTGAGAGTTGGATAAAAATATTCATGGACTTGGACATGACTTGATATTTTACGTGGACTTGCAGTATAAGGATGATATAATATGTTAATATGGAAAGCATTAAAAAAAAGTTAACAATTATATATAATATATAAAGATTTTTTTATGACTTGCCAATCTATACCTACATACATTCTAATATACAGACATACTTTTATGATCATTAATTATGATAGTAAACTGTCTGATGTGATAAAATCTTGTAGTAAAAATATATTTGTTTATCTTCGTTTTTGTACTAATCACTTAATTTTACTATAATATCCAAAAAAAACGAAAAAATACACGAAATAGTTTTGATTTATTAAAAACAAATTATACAATTTATTGATCTATCTTACTTATTGAATAGCGTATCTATTTTGATAGAGATTCAACGCTAACTTATAATTATACTCTCCCCTAAACTAAGATATTAAGGACTATGTAAATTGCACTGCACAAAAAGGGCTTTAAGGTACTGTGCTGTGCAACAATCCCATTCAAATCCATTGAAAAATGTTTACATAACTAAAAAAAATTATAATATTATTTATAGTTCTAATTTACCAATATTTTACTACTTAGATAGGTACATGATTAAGTATAACAAATATTTATGAAGGAGACAAATTTTTAAGCTGTATAGAGTCCGTTTTAACATGCTATTAATTATTTATTTTTTTGGCAATTTCCTAACAATTTTTAAAGTTTATCCAGCTCTTTTTAACATGTTATAAATTATTCTCTTTTTCTGTGAATTTTCAAACAATTTTTAAGCCTTCTCCATTTTTTTGAACATCCTATTAATAATATTTTATTTTGAGAATTTTGACACAGTTTTTAGACTGAATTCCGTTTTTTTAATATGCTATTTTTTTTATATATATACAATTTTGTTACATTTCTTACGTGTAGGAATTTATGCTTCAGATGGTTTTAAAGAGGCTAACATCCGTAAAATTGTTTTTACGTCGATTCTTGGTGGAACAATGGGTGAAGTAAAACTATGCCTCATTGACCTATGGAACATTCCATATTGTATGTATCGTTGTTCTTGGATTTTGTAGAGTATAATTTTATAGTTTAACCTGATCTCTTTGTCCGATACTCCCCCAAAAATTAACTTAAAGACTCAAGAACAAACGATAACGTTCATTGTGAAGGTTCCATAAGGCAATGACAGTCAGTTAAATGTGTCATTTGAATGAGTGTTGTGTGTTCCTTTATTAATACTGAGGACCAATCCAGTCTTGACGGTCCTTAAGGAACGACCATTGTGATGTCATTAAAGGTATTTTTTTCCTTTTAAATTATTCTGTTATATGATGGAATAAATTATATATATAACTATGTAAGGATATAATAACTTTCTATCATATTATATTGCATTATAAGTAGGTAATGAAAATATGAATACTTATTGCAAAATATGTGCAAGGCTCATAATATATATGTAAGTTATATATCTTATTTGGCCTAATAAACTATTGCTATTTTATGAAAGTTTCCTAGGATTGACAGTTAAGGATTAGTTCCAAGGACTTACAGTCCAAAAAACCAATCTTAAGATTGGACTGGACCGAATAAATAAGGATTGACACTATAATAATTTGATTTACCTTGTCATAGTAATCTGTCATAAAAGAAATCAGCTTCCTGTTCCTCCCACTTTTTTTTTATAGATATTCATTTTCTAAATGGACCATTTCACTCCTAAAAAACGTTCATTTTTTATATTTGTCTCTTTTACAGTAAAACTTCTTGTTGACAATGACATTTATTACATGACCCCTCCTTCCATTTATAAGATACATTTCTTAGGTGTAAGCAGTGAAACTCTTGTAGTATTAATTGTTTTTTTGTAAGTTAAAATAGTAAATAGGGTCTACATTTCAAATTCCCAAAAATTTGGCAATTTTTTATAGTAATCATACACAGAATTTTATAAATGTAATTTTTTCCCTCCAAACTCAAAATCTGTTTTTTTTTCTTTAATAACATGATTGATCCCAAAGTGTACCACGTGTGGGCGTTTTTTAACAAAAAAAATTGAGTGCATGCACAGAGTGGACGTTGTTTGCTGTTTTGGCGTCAGTAAAAAAATGCCACTGATTAACGAACCATTTCATCCACAACCCTGGAGAAGGCAGTGTGTCCTTCTTACGATTCCTGCTAGGCGAGACATTGTTGAGATTGTAAACTTCTTAAAACAGGACAAGTCATGTGTCAGTAAAGAGTCTGGAGGTCATTATGATTTTATAATAAAGCTTGCTGATCACAAAATGGGATCAAACTGCTAGAGGGATAAGGATTTCATTTCAAATTTCCAAAAATTATTTATGATGAGCCGGCATAATCGATGTCGTTCTTTGCCAGGTATCTCAACTTTTCTGAAAGGTTAATCAAGAAGGGTGTCATACAAATCAAAGAAGCTGACTTTTAACAGAAAAGACAAACATTGAAGTGTTTTTTTTTTGTTGTTTTTTTACTTTGTTGGACCAATGTACGATCTCCAAGCTCACCAGATCTCAACCCCAAGGTTTTTTTTTGTGTGTAGTGTACAGTTGAGCGACACACCAACAGATTCTCCTGCCACACAAAATCAGAGTTGATGTCCAGGATCCAGGAGGAATTCCGAAAACTGCCAAAGGAGACTGTCATCAAAACCTGCTCCCGTTTATGAGATCTAATTGAGGCCATTATTGACCCCAAAGCAATTCTAGTGAATAATGATTAAAAAATGATTCTGCTTTGATAAGACATTATTGTTTTTTTATTTTTAAATCGGATTCTTATTTTAAGAGAAAGTTTATTTATTAAATATTTTTTGCAATTTTAGAAAAAAACAGTGGCACATACTAAATGTCAAATTGTCATTTGTTTTGAACCTAATATTCATTTTCAATATACAAAGTATATATATATGGAAAGTAAAATTATAAGAAAAAAAGTTATATTTCGAACTTGTTTTCATATTAGGTCGTTTTGGGGCCATGTCGTTATATGATGACTTTTGACCTCATGCCTCAAGTTAGATAATAGACAAATTGAATTGATATAATAGTTCTAAATTTCGTCTACAAGATGTATACATATAGAGATATTTCTATTTGAATTAGAAATGAAATGATTTATATTATATAAGTAAATAGTAAATTTTTATTAACATGATGTAATAAATGTGAAGTTGTTGAGATTAAAATCTTTTTTGTGATTGATTGTAGAATGATATTTCTCTATTTAGAGCCTTATTTTTGAACTGCCTTGGTTTGTTGTTTTTTCCTCCACTCATTTATTTTCTTTGTTGAAAATCCCTAAGTAACAATCAAAATAGCTATACAAAATCTTAGACATGATTACATCATTAATAATGACGTAATAAAGGTCATTCCAAGTTTTTGCATTACATACTATTATTGCCTTTCTCTTATTTGTGAAGTATTTTTGCATTTGCTTAAAAAAAGATAAATATTTAATTACTTCTAAACTACATTTTCATCAAATCATTTTTTATATACAAGTATATTTTTATCATGTTGTGATTGAATTATCATACTACATATAACTGCATTAAAAAAATTACAAAGATTGTAATAAAATAAATTAGTAAAAAAGGTAGGAATGTCAAAAATGATTTGATATTTGTATCTAATTACAAATAAGATCGATTAGGAGTGATTAATTTCACAAGGTTGCGTCAAATATGAAGCAATTCTAAAGTTGATCGACGTGTTTTTACATATATTCATAATATGTGGGAAAGACTGGGGAATGTTAGCATTTGGGATATTTGTAAGGGCTCTTTTTGCAACATACATAAATTTACATTACAATTGTTAATATCAAATCGCCGCATTTTTCAAGAATCTTTAAATTGTCACATATGCCATTTTTTTGTTTTTTTGCAGATTTACTTGAATTGTACTTATGAATGTTGAAAAAGAGATCATTTGATGTATCCACTTCCAAAAATATTCACTGTCTATATCCTGGCTCGGAAGGAAGAAGCAGGTGTTAACGAAGTTGTTCCATGGTATTTTGATCATTGTCTCCTTTGAAGTCATAAGATGTGCATTTTTTTATTATTCAACGTAGCCTCAGACAAAATAATCAATCAGATTAAGATTTTGGCCAATATTTTCTTCCCAATGGAGTAATAACAGTACTCCCAGAAGTGGTCTCAGTACAGGCTAGCAACATCCTCGTTATACACCAGCAAGTCAAATAAAATAGAACGTGGAGGTTTTTCTGTAAAGAAGCAGTAGAATCTTAGTTCCACGGATTTTATTTCTGTGATCGACTGGGACCTCTATTGTTGATGTTGGAGAGTAATATGTCCGATAGGTTTGACATAAATCTAAAGGCGTCAGACTGGCTCATTACTCTTACAATGATAAGAGAGAAGGATTTAAAAGTTGAAGCAATATTTGGAAAGACACTCACGATTATTTACGCTTGTAGAACAAATATGACTCCTTTTCCTACAGATCTAAAGAAAATAATCCTAAGATATGTAGAAACAATGGACTTTTAAACTGTACAATTTTAATTTTTTCGATTATAACGGGGACTGTTACCCCATTCTTTTAATCACTTTGGAGTCTTCCATGTTTTTTTTTAAAAATAACTTGAGAAAACTCTGTTTTTTATTGATAGGTTTTTATAATTTAAATTATTGATCTTATGTGGGAATTTTGCATGTGTGTAAGGATAATAATAATAAAAAAAATACAGTGCTCACTTTTGTGGCTGATAACGGATTTGGGATCATTAGTCTCCAGAAGAGTTTTACCAATCTTTTGCACGGTCCATTATTGTGACTAGCTACTGTTTTAATATCTGAATAGATTAAAACAATGGCAGGCACATATTGCTATGCTGTTTGGCACGTCTGAGCCGAAAACAAAAAGTGTTGCAATTTTATTTCCGTCTACCCTAAATACCTTCTGCTCTGCACATCTTAGACACGGGAGAGAGACCCGCACCATTATTAAAAATGCATAAATATTTTACAATCAAAGTATTTATTTTGCTACATACACCGTATAAATCATTTTGACTTATCAGCAAACTGTCAGGTCAAAAGGTAATCCAAATTTTTAAAATATTTTTCGTACATATATTTTTCCTTTTTCCTCATTCATAAGTATAAAAATAGGAATTGTTCATAGCTTTTGACAAGAGTTTATAAAAACCTAATTATATAAGATCCTTCAAGGTGCATTGTTAAACACATGAACAAAATATACCCTCTGGGTATGTAAAAATAAAAAAAAAACCCAAATGAATGTTGTCACCCTCACAATTTGGATTTTTTTTTGTAGGAGAGCAGCTTAGATGTCATAACTTTTCAGGGGCGTACGTAGGATTATATATATATACTTTTTTTTTTTTTTAAAGTTAAAAAATCTTAGCTATTCTAAAAAAAAAAATCATAGAAAAAAATTTAAAAAATCCCCTGCTTTTCCCAAAAAATAAAATTTTTGGGAAAAAAATTAAAAAATTACATTTCAAAAATTAAATTTTTTGTAAAATTTTTTAAAAAATTCCACAAATGTTCTAAAAAAATATCAAAAGTATATCAAAAATTCATAGTCATCGACTGATAATAAAAATTTCAAATATGACATTTTTTGGAAAAAAAATCAAAACTTAAATTATTTAGTAAGAAAGCAAAAAACCTAAATTGGGGGCCATTGAACTGCTCCAGATTACCCCCTGCATTTTATTTGATCCACTCCAAACATTCGTGAGAATAAAGAAATATACACAAATCCTCTCCTTATATAGCAAGTATATATTTTAAAGATGTAATAACCGTGAAGTAGATCCTCAATTCTACTCTAAGTCCAACAGGACTTAGGGTTATAACTCCTCAGCAACCCCTCATTGTTACTCTTCCTCTTTCATGAACACATGTACTAGTTATTACTTTAAACTTAGATGTTCCCTTCTCAATAATTATAACAGATTTAGAAAAATAAAATATGTGCAGATAACCTATAGTTTCAAAAGCAATAAAAAAAAGACAACTATTGAACTTTTTAAAATGTCCATGGATACGTATCAGGGGACGTAGAAACTTTCTATTGTAATTCGAACTTGAAGGGTAGGAGGGAATAAGATACCTAGCATATTTTCATAATAGACCATCCGGATACGGGAACTGGATTATGAATGCTGAATACCTTGCAGCGGTCCCAATAAAAATAGCTCTTAGTTCTTCCTTTCTGACTGGTTTACCTTCAGTTAATATCCCAGCTATTCTACTTTTACAGCTCGAGAGAGCAAACTCCAAGGTACCTGTCTTTATTGGAGCATTAGCAACATAGAAAAATAGAAGAGGAGTTACGAACTTATCCTGTAGTCCAGATATGTTAAGGGAAATAAATTTCTTCCTAATGCAAAGAGTAGAGCAATTAAACACAAATTGCATTTGTGCAAAGGTAATCATAGATCACTCAATGTCATGTCTTATTGCTCCTTGGGACTAAAATGACATAATATGTTCAATACTTCACTCCATCATGGGAGTATGGAGTTTATGTATTTATATAATAAAATATAAAAATTTCTCAAAAACTCATAAAAATAATTCATCAATTATGGGTTTAAATATTTAAAAAAGACATAACATCTGATTTTCATTTTTAAGCCAAAAGTCACATCTTTGTTAATTCTAAATAATACATTTATAAATCAACAGAAACATTATTATCGTGTTCTGTTTTTTTGTTTTTTGTTTTTCCCCACACTTGCATAAATTAAAATTATGTCAACGACTCAAGGAGAAAAACAAAAAAGTAAAACTGGCAAATCCAGAGATCTGATGAGTTACATCATGAAGAGAGGAGCTTATGTTACTCTTGACAAATAATCTTTGGTAAAAATTCCATATTGCAGAGGAGTCTGTAGGATTATATTCTTTTGGGGGAGCATGGTTTTTGGATTTTTTTAATACAAAAATTTTAATTTTCCCAAAAAAATAATTCAAAAATCCACAGCTATTCACAAAAGATTCAAATATTACATTTTTGTGAACAACATTACAAAAATCCACAGCTATTCAAAAAATTGTTTTTTGCAGAAAAAAAAATTCAAAAATTCACAGCTTTCAAAAGAAAATTAAATTTTTTTGGATTTTTTTTTTCAAAAATCGATTGCTAGTCACAAAAAAATCAAAATCTACTGTTTTTCACAAAAAATTAAATTTCAAATATTAAAATTTTTGAAATCCAAATTATAACATTCAAAGCTATTCACAGAATTTTTTTTTTTTGAAAGAAAAATTTATTTTTTTGAAAATTTGGAGTGGGTGAAGCAGCACCTCCAACCCAACACCTGTGGACGCCCCTGTATTTTGTATTAGTATTTTCCATTGATGGAGAGTGAGTTGAGGATTATAATTGCCTGAGAGACGTTATCATAGAGCCACATGGGGAGTTCTTGGTTCTTGTGCTTCACTGCTTATATTATGCCCTGTACTTTGGAGATGAGCCACTCATCTTCTGCCTATCCTTATATCTTGAGGAAGTTACAATTAATCAATCTGAGGGACTCATTCTCGCCTCAAAGTTCATACAGATCTCTTCCTCTATCATCTTAAGGATCGGGGTAATTTTTCCCCCATCTTAGAATAGATGTAACGAGGTCTCCAACTCCTTACGGCAGAAATGCAATTTCTTTCTTTAGGATCTTCCCGTGACTTGTTTGTAAAAATACAGAACGTGGTTAATTTATATATCTCAACCATTTTTAACGTGCATCAGTGAAGGGATGCTTCAAAATCAGTGTTCCTGTTCTGTAGAGGATTATAATTTAGTTGGTCGTTTGAACCAAGTAAAGTGAGGACATTCTCGTGACATCTGCATTAAGCACTTCTTGATACTAAAAAAAACATTTATGTTTGAAACAAATAAAATTAATCAATTCTGAACATCCCTATGAAAGGATTAGATTTGTGCAATAAATATTGTCTTGGATCGATTATTTATCAGTTTATCAGCAACGAGCTCTGATATTTTCTTTTGAGTGAATTGAGACGTCAAGAAGAGCATCCCCCTTTATAAGATTTTGCTTATTACAGCGCCATTTTGGAATAAGTTGTCTTCAAGCAAAAACAAAAGAAACTAATTGAATAAGACCCTATTTTATTTTCATAACCCAACATCGTATTGCTTAAAATGGTAACGTAAAAACAATTCTTGCTACTTGTCAAGATTGATAGTGCATACTGTACTTCTTTTGGCTTATGGTCCTGAGGATTTCGACAATTTTAACATCTCTAGTTATAATGTAGTTACATGAAGGCAACAACTGATAAGTTATTTTATGAGGGTTGTATTTTAAATTTAATGAGAAAATATCAAAATAATTGCATTGGCTCTTATAAAATAAAGATGCATTAAAAAAATTAATTATTTTAAGTATGAAGTGTATCCTATAGTGTCATAAATTATATTTTCAAAATTATCAACTCCAGACAGTGTGTGAGATGGAAATTTTGTTGTTACAGTCAGAGTGAACAAATAATAGTGTTGGATGAGAGTTATAATTGTCAAGTTCGAGTAATTGAATATTGAGTCGAGTCAAATTCAAGTTTTTGTGCATTTAATAATGTCTTGCCTCAATAAAGGTATTAGAAAATGAGAAATATTTTTTAATGGAATTAATCAAATCTAAATTCAACAATAATCAAGTCAATTTGACTACATTAATAATAAAGCTGCCAACTATTGATCCAATCGGTGGTTTAAAGCCAAATTGTAGAAAAGGACATAAAATAAAGAATGAGATATGACAACTCAGCTATTGTTAATTAATTTATTGTTTGGGATGTGAATATTGTCTAAATTGATGTGAGCGTTAAAATCATGCATGAGAGAAGGTTATAAGAATATTCTAACTTGAGAAACGATATATCTGCTGACAAGGATCACTAGTAATATTCTTTCTAACTATTTAAATATCAAAACTAATTATATGTCAAAAGATTTTAATAATTAGTATTACTGATAAACAGCATTCAAGGTAATGACTATATGCTTTGATTTTATATATATCTTTACTGTCCCTAAACTCCATGTTGGAAATACATATCATAAAGGAAAGCTTCATGTATTTAACTGGGCGTTCATTTACATTAAAAATGATATAGATAGTTGTTTTTATGGGATGATGCAGATTCAAAAAGAGCCCTTAATGAGATGGCAACGTGTTTGGTACACTATATTTATGGCATTAGATACAATCTTTTATTCCAGATTGTGTTGGAGACCGAATGTAAACAGAATAATTACCACAGCTTTAGTTTCGTTTCTGCAATACGCTAAGAAGTGAGTTGAGCAGAGATGTTGCTATGTTATACAATATATTATTAAATAATGTATGTAATTATGGGCAGGTTGAATACATTCTGGCCATATTTGGTACATGTGTCAACAAAATTTATAAGGAATTACCCCATAAAAATGTACATAGACGCAACTGAAGATGAGATGAGTTTTGATCATTTAAGTTCGAATTTAGTCAAGTTTTTCAAATAATAATACGGGAGATTTTGAGTAATTTTCAGAAAATTATTGACTTTACAAATAAAGTCAAATTTCTTAACTATAACGTATACTAAATTAGAAACTTTCCACACAGCAACGTTTTTAAAACGATGCTATATTTTTTTAAATCAAGATTCAGAAAGTTTCATCTTCATGAAAGGAAAAAATCTGCTTAATTTCGAACTGGTTAAGAATATTTATGTATTGCTATATAATAGGGAATCATTATATTACAATGGGGAAAATGAGCGCATTCAACATGTAAAATTCAACTCCACCTTTCAATTTGCCTATACAACTTGTACCAGCAGATTGTACAAGTAGATTAGACATAAATGTCATTGACTTTGTCACACGGAATCATTTGCTGAGCAATAACGCCAAATATGTTCTGTTTCGTAATGGATCCATGCAAGGCTGACGTTCTGTTTAATCTACAACGATAATTGAAATTTGCATAAATAAAAATAATACTATAATGGAAGAGGACCTGGCTTTTTGCAGTTGCTACATGAATATATGTTCATTTTATTTTCTAAAGCTGTTCTCAATATTTTTTCATTCTTAAGGAGATATCATATTATATGTATGTATAAACTATAAAGTGTAAACACGAATGTGTTAGTTGGTAAAGAACAGGGAGTAACACTGATTAATTATAAATGTAAGCACTTGTTGAACTCGGAATATGGCGGAAATTGTTCTCTCTTCTTCTCATCATCAATAGTTAGGAGTGGAAGGGGGGTAAGGGTACAGGGATTGTCATATCATAAACATGGTTTTGTATATATATATATATATATATATAAAAAATGTGTTGGGTTTGCCTTAATTAAATAAACACCTTGAAACCATATATTATGATTTATCGATGTAAATATTGGTGCTAGTAATTAAATACTTTTGATTGCCACACCCAAAAATAATGTGTATATGTTAATTTTATTTCAATGAGCTTCTTCATAATTACCAATTATTAATTTGTATAAAATATTGTATGAGGCATAGTATTTTATGTATAAGAAGGGGGGTAGGAATTTCGAGATAAGTATTCTATGAAGTTTCTATCATGAAATAAGTCGTTCTTCAATGACTTCAGTTTAACCCATTGGCATAGGATGTAACTTACTCCCAAATGGCGGTACTGAGAAGGTTCATACACAGTAGGGTTTGTGTATATTTTCTTCATATCATAGCTAAACGTAGCTAATTTAATGAAACATCATGACAACAGTACTGTTCTACTCAAAAATATTCTTCAAAATGTCAGGGTGGCCACCTTAATTTTCTTTTTCTTTTTTTTTTAAACATACCATCTGATAGTATTACTTTCAACAATATTATTTTGAATAAAAAAATTATCGAAATAAGAAGAGGCGTTAATTTTTAGAAGCCGAATGCGCTCATAAAGACTTGATCTCTTTCAGCAGATTGATTCCTTGAGTGAAGGGGAAACTTATTACATTTAAAACAACATAATTACAACATCGTTTTAAAAACGTTGTCTGGTGAACTTGTCCAAATCAGGTACTTCTAAGAAACTAATAGAAATATATCCTTGCTCAATGTTGAGTTTGTTTTGAAATTGAAATCAAGTTGTATGCAAAAAGTATTATAAAAACGGCTATAAATAATTATTCCAAAGGCTTCTTCTTTCATACAGAAGCAATGAAAGTATATACATATATGTACATTTATACTTTAAGTATCTACAAAGTTATGTAAAAACTGCTTCTCCTTGAATAAACTCTTTTGGATCTCATTTGCAATATTGAAACATATTATGTGTATTGTTAATGTACAAAGCCCTCTTGACAATAAATGGAGCAAATAAGTTTTTCTTGGGAAAGTTGTAAGTATATAAGTCAATATAAGTCAATGTTGACATTGATGATGAACTTGTTAATATGCGTGCAGGAGAAGCGGCCATTGGCCTTAGTTATTTGTTACCTATAACATGACGCACTGAGCCTTTGCTACATACGAACGTTGCTATATTGATATTTCTTAAGTCAAGTAGGCATCCAGTACTAAGATATTCAGTCACAACTTCAAAAATGAGGCATTGATAGACAGACAAAGTTTGATTTATAATTATATGTATATATATACACTGTTACCTGCAAACAGGGACAAAACGTTCTGGTCTTGATTTTTTTGTATCATAAATAGTCACCAAACCCAGTATTTAGTGTCAGTTTGTTTCATAAAATTTTAAATATATTTAAAAATAGTTATATGATCATGTGAGTCAGGGATTCTAAAACTTTTTATCAGTAAAATATTTATTTAACACAAGAACCACCTTACCAGCACAATTTGTTTTAGCTTTAGTGACATGGGTGTCCGAAGGATTATATTTTGGAGGGGGGCTTGGTTTTTGTAATTTTTTAAATACAAGTATAAAAAAATTTCAAAAATCCATAGTTATTCTCAAAAATTAAATTTTTGGAAGAAAAAAATTCAAAAATCCTTAAGCTATTCACAAAAAATTCAAAATCCAAAGCTGCTGACAAAAACTTCTGCCATAAATTAAAAAAAAAAAATTTCAAATATCACATTTTTTGAAAAAACAAATTCAAATATTAAATTTTCTATTAAAGCCAAAAATTTCTGAATTGGGGGAGCTACAGTCTCTCCAATCCACACCCTGCAAACAGACCTGAGTTATGTACCGCTTATAAAATATTCTTTCGAAATGTCAAGTACTGCTTCGAGTACCTCCGAGGGCCCCAAGGGGTGCGCGTCCCCCATTTGAGAACCACTGATTTAAGTCATATATTTGAGATCCATAAGTAACAGGGAATTTGAGTGTCCAAGGTCCAAAAAAGTATTGGCTATAGTATTGGAGTAAAAAAATTGACCAACAAGAAAGATGCCTGTAAGACTATAATATTAGACGGGTTGATAAAAGCTATTATGACAAAATAGAAGTGGTCTATTTTGAAGAAATTAATATTAGGAAAAAATAAGAATATGATCAGCTACTCAAAAGCATAATTGGTCTAAATAAGAAGTGTCGGATAATTAAACTATAAATGGAAATAAACAATTTTGTATGATTGTCCATGGATAAGGATATACTTCATTGGGTTATGCTGATGCTAGGAGGAGGAGGATAAAAAGTTAAAGCATACCTTGGCGGATATATGGCATCCATGCTTAAAAAATACTAATTCCTCACTCCGAGGTAAGACTTCTATTCATAATCATGGAATTCGAATATTCTTGTCATAAATTCTGCTTCTATCCAAAGGAGACCGGTTGGTTCCTTCAGACCATTTTCTTTCTTTGTGCCCAACAATTGGGCGAAATTGTTTGTGCACCTCATCAAGATGAAATTCATATAAATAATAAAAATATCATTCAGCGCTACCTTGATGACTCCAAGGCAAATCTTTAAGAATAGTCGGAAGAAGTCCAAATGAAGTTTTCGCGAGTTTGGACTTTTATTAGGATATCTTCAATACATAAATGGATACAGTTTGACACTGAATTTAAAAATATGTATAAAGTAATTTTTGTTAGAAATTAGTTGATAAAACATTGTAAATCCTACTCGACTCATCTTTTTAAGCTTTGTTCTTGATAACAGTTATCACTATTTTACATTGAATAATTATAACTAAAGGTTCATTCATTGAAATGATTTGTTACATATTTTTTCCAAGGATTACAATGTAAATTTATTTTATTTTATGATTGTCTTAAGATAGTAAATAATTGTCAAATTATAATAATATGAATATCTCTTCTCCATTACAATGACGTCAGTCCAGTTGTACACGTAAGAATTCTTGTTCCTTTTTTCTAGTGCCTGTACATCGTAATATATAGAACTTCTTCTTATCTATGGTAAAAACAAGAAATACTCTATGGAGCGTTTTCTATGACGTCATCAATAGCCTAATTCTTGCATTGGCACATTTGGATTCAACATATTGGATTATTTTCATTTTATTGCATAACGTACACATGACTTATTTTATTTAACAAATTATATTTTCTTTTAATTTAGGTTGTTATCACATAGAGCTAGATTCCATATTTAATTATCTAATTAATTTTTTGCTAGTTTAGTGAGGGAACACGATAATTATGGACAATTTTAGTAGATTTTGAAAGTGTTTTTTTTTTATAATGTGCCTACATAATCATTGCAAAAGTTTAACTCACCTCTCTGCGGCATCATTTTCAACAGATAGGGTTTCTAGGGATTTATTTAATGTTAATATAGCTACTAACTAATATTTAATACTCGAAATAACACCCCATTACCCTGAATAATAAATTCTGAGAAATTAGTTGTATTTTTTTGTCTGTACATGAGGAAATTTTGGTTTTCCATCTCTAATTAAGCATTTCAAAGGGTCTTTTATTTTGAAAATCCTCATGTTTGCCGATTCATCGATAGACACACTAAACAATGCAAATGAAACCAATTCTTCTGTCAAACACCACATGTTTACCCCATTGCTTTGATAGCGGTTCCAATTAAAGGAAGCTGACACTTTTGTATTCTAAGGATGTATGAATGAGGTTAAAATCATTTATAGAAGCAGAAGTTGAAGACTGGGAAGTTATCTACGAAGGAATACAAAAATATGAACAAATTGTTTTAATTGACCAATTTATTGGCACGCCGATTACATGGTCAATCTCCATTAATAATCAATAAATTTAAAAGGCTTTGTATAATAGTCTTAAGATGGATTTCAATACTCATTCATCATTCTCAAAGTTTTAAAAAACACCAACCAGAAAATTTGAATAAATTAGTTTTGTAAATTGAATATTCATTGAAAAAAGTAAGTTACTTTCAATATATATTTGGTGGAAAAGTTTTAATTTATGATATTAAGATTTAATCTTTTTTTTTCTTAGATCTAAAGTTCTATTATTAACATAATATACCAAGTAAGAGTTAATTTATTATGTATGGCTACCGTATGTAAACAAAACTTGAAATATAAACCAAGTGGAAACTAAAATTGTACAAGATTTCTATTAATTATAGAATAATTAATATATTTTTTTATAATACATGTTATAAAATAGTTTCCAATACTGTTACCTATTATTCCATTTAATCATAACACTGTAAATGATTCATAACGTCTTCAATTATATCTTTTCCAACGTAGAGTACAAGGAACCTGCACTCCTTCTAAACCCAACGTTTTTCCGGGATAAGCAATTTTCAGTTGAATCCAGGGGCTTTCACAAGATGTTATTTTGGGGAGGGCTTGGTTTTTGGAATTAATTTTTTTTTGAAAGAAATTTTAAAAATTACATTTTTTTAATTTTTTTTTTTTTAATTACATGTTGTGGAGTTTTTTATTTATAAAATCAATGGGTTTGCAAAAACAAATAAAAATTAGAAAAATTAATTTTCTTATATAAAAATATCAAAAATCTAAAATTATTCGCAAAAAATTTAATTTCTAATATTGAATAATTTGAAGAAATATCAAAAAATGTACAATTATTTACAAATATATTATTTTTTTGGAATAAAAATTTGAAAAATCCGTTACTATTAACAAAAAATTTAATTTTTAATATTGAACATTTTGAAAAAATATCAAAAATCTACGATTATTTACAAAAAAATAAATCTTTTGTAAAAAAATTTGAAAAATCCGTTGCCACCAACAAAAAATTAAATTTCCAACATTGAATATTTTGAAAAAATATCAAAAATCTACAAATATCCTGAAAAAAAAATAAAATTGGGAAATAAATTGAAAAATCCGTAGATATTAACAAAAAAAAAAAAATTTCTCTGCTGCTAAATTTGCCAGAATGACGAAAAAAAATTATAGTAAAAAACAAAAAATCCTGAATTTGAGGGAAGGCTACAGCCCTTCAAGCCCATTCCCTACAAACACCTCTGTGAAGTATATAATACTAGAAACCTGTAAGCGAGGGCTCAAGCACACCAACTACAAATGAGTTGAAGAACTGAAAAATTACAACAATGACAAAAAATAAGTTCAACATGCCATTTTTCGAGCATTTTCATAATTTTATGGGGGAAAAAATTATACAAGTATAGGAGTGTAATTTTTAAAATCAATCACTTACAATCTCAGAATTTTGAATTTCAAATCTAAGTGTTGTATACTTTTTTTAGTTTTCACCCGATATCTATTCACTACTCACATAAATAAATAATAATATTATCCTAATTGAGGGAATAAATGAATTCAACTTTCTACATAAAAAAATATCTCATCATAAAGTTAACTACATAAAAAAGAGAAATTCAACAAAGTTTTATTGTACTATATAATACACATATATAAAATATCAAGTACTTTTAAACGACGTAATTGTTATACTTATTAGATGACAACATAATTAAATCTTTCTCTTTTATGAATATAAAATAAATAACATTCAATTATAACGATTCATATCCAACTATTTACTCTTTTGCTTCAACCAAAAACTTTTCTTTTTGGTTAATAATCTAGGTCAAAAGTTTAGAAAGCAATTGTGCTCCGCGTTACATCGTAAAGTGCTTCACGAAAGATTACATAAAAAAACATTTGGTTGAGACATGAAAACTCTACAGACTGCGAGATAAAATCGTTGACAATTTGATAACAAACAAATTGGCTAAACTTTTACAAGAAATAAATGGAGTAAAACGTTGAGGCTTTACCACAGAATTCTTTATTAATATATTTTCTATTTTTCAAGATGATTTCCTTTGGCCCTTACCATGTTTACCAAGTAGTTGCAAGGAGGAAATTGCAAATGTCTGAGTTGATGCTGGCACTAATAAAAATAATTTTTAAGATACTCCAAAGGCCAAGAAAACTGGCAGTGTCAGAGAACCTACTACTGAGGACCATGGAATGCCAGATGAGCCAGGAGAAGAACTTCTAAATCAAGCAGCAGATGTGAAAGACTCTGAAAAATATCAAATATTTATTAAAAAAGTCGTGATGGCAAAAATCAGTCCCAAATAGATATGTTCTTCGATTTGGCTGCCGAAACCCCATTATTGGATAATCCCAAATAAAAGAAAACAAAAAAATTAGCTGCTCTTATATCAACACTCAATACTGCAATGAAGCTAACTCTGAATTAAAACTCAGAAAATCTCAAATAGCCTTAAAAACAAAGCCGTACGCCAGTAACGGTTCAACAAAAAGCCTTGCTCTAAGTGGGAAGACTATCCATTACAAGTATGGTTCAACACCATGTGCATGCAATTTGAACTTTAATTTTTTATATGCATGGTTTGTTCCAGAATTCTCCATTAACAGATGCCCATCGCTCTCACATGAGAGATACTAAGATATGCGAGGTCTTTGTATTATTAAATTCATGAAATGTACAAAAAAATTTAGCAAGTTATTGATAATAAATATAAAATTAAGTAGGACTTAAGATTAATTTCTGCTGTAGTAGGACATATACCCCTTTGTGTGGTCGTGTTCTTTGTCGTATGTATGTATAGTTTTGTAATGTATGGATATTTGTACTATTTTATAATGTATGTATGTACTTTGGTAAACATCAATAAATTCTTAACTAACTACCATGGCCTCAAAGCTGAGACGAAAGCCACCACAGCACTTTTTGATGAAGGCTTCAGGCATGTCTACCCCCTGCTGCTCTACACATGCCTTAAAGTCATCCAAATTTCGTTGAGGTGTACACCAGGCTATTTTCTCGATTACAACCCAAATAACATAGTAAGGAAGGTACATTCTGGAGACGAGGGTGGCAAAACTGACGTTTATGCATGAACAAAGTTAACAATTTCTGCCCTTTCTTGACCTGTTTAGCCTTTGTTTCTGTTGAAAGCAGTTGTCGATGTTGTCGTACATAAGATACCTTCCCCAAATCCTACACATGCCTCTTTACAGTCCAATCAATGACATGAGAGCCTAAAAAAAGACAATACAAATCATATAAAATTGATCTTTGGACACTATTAACCAAAAAAAGGTGTTTGAGATTTTTTTTAAAGAAAACAGGTAACACATTTTTTTTTTTTTTTAAATTAAATCATAAATTATTTTATGAAAAAATGAAATTAAATAAGAAAAGCTGTGAAAAATATTAAATAAATATTGAAAATATAATATCATTGAATAAATATTAATATACATTTTATTTTAACAAAGGCCCCTTTTTTAGGAAAAATTTGAGGGCCTTCTTTTTAATAAATTTATATGAGAAACGGAAAAAAGCGAGAGGTCCATCGAAAGAAATTGGATATCTTCGGAAAATTTGAATAAAAATGTATTATCTTTCTCTTAATGAAAAATCAAAGACCTTATATAAAAGTGTTGGACTAAAATTGAACATCTGACTGATATACATATATAGATTTGATTGTTTAGCATAAATAGTCAAAAAAATACGCCTGCCTTACGATGTCAATGGTATACCTTCAAAACAGATAACGTAAAGACGATAAATAATATAGATAATTGTAGAAATTTTTGTTTATGGAGATCAAACAATTATTTATTACTTTTAGGGAATATGAAGTAACCCTTGATTGAAGTACATTCTGTCAAAAAAGTACCAGTATTGCTAAAATAAAACACAAATTTCAAAATTAATCATTATTTTTTTCCCCACCTTCAAAGTAATCTCCACTGGATGCAATACATATATGCCAACGTTTTTTCCAGTCCTCCAAACAGTTTTTATATGCACTTTTTGGCATGACTGTTAACTTCTTCCACGAATCTGTTTTATGGATTAAATATACTCAAAACGGGTTCCATGGATTACCAATTTAAGTTTTGGGGGCAAAAAAGTCAAATGGAGCTAAATCAAGTTAATATTGTGGTTTATCGATGGTATCTATTGCGTGTTTGGATTTGAAATTGTTCACAATCGTGGCTCTGTGCTATAGTGCTTTATCGTCGTGTAAAATCCACGAGTGTTTCTTCCACAATTCTGGCCGATGAGAGATGTTAAGGCAACGTAATAACTCCCTGAAGTTGGTATGACGATTTTTGAACACCCATTGTCCTTCATCTTAAAGAAAGACAGTGCTACCATCATGTATATATATATATTTTTAAACCCTTCAACAAGGGCAATTTAAATTAACAATTCCATGTACTTTTTTGACAGAATCCATCTGTCATCTTATTCCTGGAGAAGTTTTGGCTTTTCTTGGTTGTATGAGGCTATAATTGACTTCTTGATATTATAGGCAGTCAATATGGAGATACCAACTATTTCTACAGCCTTTTTGGCACTAACATTGATGCAGAACTTGTTTACTTTTGTTTCAACTGTCGTTTAGTTGCGTAATGATATCTCATAATCAAAAATACCAATATTAAAAATGTAATTAAATTCTACTGCATAGAAAAATATAGGTATATTACGGTCAATTATTAAAATTCCTGGGAATAGTTAATGTATCCATAGCTATAGTCTAAAGTAATATTTAAGAAAGGAAACAAGGAAGATAGTTGACACAAAATTTAGTTTTTAATATATTACACATTTTGTAAGGATTTTTTTACACTTGTGCAAACCAATGAATAACTTTTGGCACCAATTTCATACCTTAGAATCATTATACTCGAGCTTTGTAATCAATTTTATTTTTGCCAAAAATTGTGTTTATCAGTATAATTGCAAAAAAATATATATTATTTGATTTATGATCCTCTTGTAATTATCAACCATTTCAAAATTGAAGGTTCAATTGCTATGCTCTAGTTGCCTCAAAAAGCGTGGGTCAACTTGACACCCAGTTATTCTTTGACCTCAAACACAAATATATATATATCACTGAAAATTTAACCAATTAGTAGGTAAAACCGTATATTAAGAGAAAAATTATTCTACAGATTTTAAAACTTCTTCTATACTATCGTTTAAAATCAAGTATAATAAATTTTTTGTCGGTTCCAGTCCTTTTCCAATTCTTTATGATCAATGCTAAACCATTTTAAATTTGTTATTTACCAAGTGGTCTATTAAAATCTGATGGCATTTTTTCACTTCAACAAGATATAATTTACTATTTCACCATATAATTTCAACTTAATACCACAAAAGCACCCTACTAGGTACTTCATTAATATTAGTTTGTAACTTTGAAATCAAATCTCTAGAAATGAGTTTTTGTAGGATATTGAATGTCTCTATGTAGACAAAACAAAAAAATATAGACAATAATATATAAATAAATAAATAATTGAGATTTAATTAAATAATGATTTTTTTTTCTTTTGAGAAGATGAGAAAAAAAAAACAATATTCTTAATGTCATGGTTTTTTATATTTCTTATAACACAGTTTTTTTTCAAGACAAAAAAAAAAAATATTATATAATAACGATGTTTTGTCTTTTCAGCTGTTTTCGTCAGTGACTTTTTTGTTTTAAAGCAACTGACTCTACGTATTGATGAATTTAATAGAGTATTTTTATATTTGTGTATATAATAAACAAAACGATAAAAAAATATAGCAAATTTAGCATACCAAAACTGTACATAGCTATCATAAGTGAAGTTGTAAATTCCAAACATATTTTTGTATATGGTAATATGAACAGTATTTTTTATTTTGCTAAAGTGTTCGACTATATTGTTATTATTTTTTTTTATCTGATCTGAAAATGTTATTGAAGTGCATTTAAAAAATACAGTGTAACGCAAGCTCCAAAAATAGACAAGAAGTAGAAGACTAGGCCGGGTATGATCCGGCGCTGTACCTCAATTCTGTTTGGTACAACCCCTCCGTTCGGTATGTTCTTACCAACGGTACGGTACTTATATATTTAATCATATATTAAATATTTTGATATAATAACTTTTTTCATCATTTTTTATTTCCTTCATACATTTACATAACTTCAAATATAAATAAACAGTAGCAACTATGTGGATGATTATTTTTACAATATCAAACATATATTTTGTGTCATAAATATTAATATGATACCTACAAATCTGAATCAAAAGAAACCATTCATTATCCAAAAGAAATGGATTAGTCGTTAAATGTTATGAATGCGGCCAAATAATTCTTAATTTAAGTACTTATTCGATAGTTCACCGATAGATTGAGAGGAGTAAACAGGTGTGATTAACGTTAACCAAGGAGCTAATCCTGATCTTAATCTGATAAAAAAATACAAAATTTTGTTTGGCACTTTAGCCCTTCCCTACAATGAATAGAGCAAGGAAGTTCACCACTGTATTTGGAACCACATACAAACTCCAATCGCTGCCCATCAGCATCCAAATAAAATAAAAACACTCTCGGAAAACTCATCATCTTTACAATCCAATTTATCCACACTCCCAATTACCACTTCAATTCAACTTAACTTAAACATTGTGCTTTAATTCTTGAGGAGAGATCATCTCAATATAAAGCTAGTATGCTCATTCATGATGGAAAGCAACAGTGGGTTATACGTATATGTCTTTGTTGGACTCAGAGTAGAATTGAGGTTCAACAACGGATAGATTTCTACCCATGTCCTTTCTAGATAACAAGTGGGAATTGTTTTGTTTTATCCTTCATCTTATAGCTCTTGTAGTTAATCTAATAAAACGTCATCTTCCTAAACATTTTTACAATTGTCAGGGCTACCATATCGATTTAAGTTTTTTTTTTTTCATACCAAAAGTGCATAAAGTTTACAATTCTAACCATAAGTTTTTTTAAATGTTTTCCTTTCTTTTGTAATGAAAATTTCTTATAACGTAGTAGAATTCCATTATGTCTTGCATTGACATACTTCTTAGAGTATTTAGATCGGATTTACAAATAACTTTCATTGCACGAAATGCATAATTTAAGCCTTTCCTTTGTGTCGGTAACTAAGCATCTTTCTATTTAAAAAAAATGCCCATATCATCATGTATATTATGAATGGTATGATATATATCATTTTTTTATTTCAATCATATGGACAATCCAAAATGCACAGACTAAAACTGTCACACATCTGGTGTTCTCTTTATAATTTCTTAAAAAAAAGAATTCATTTTTTATATACGTCATACAAAAATATTTGTAATTGATTAACTATTATTTGTACATAAAATAATGAAGAGAAAAAATGCCTACAATATATTTCTATGTTAGAAGCGTTCTGTTCTAAAATTCTCAGAGGACATTGAAAGAAAATATCATTGATAATTGATTACAAACAAATAAGCAAAAATAAAAATCGTATAGTGTTGTATCGACTCGAACAATTATCAACTCGGTTTGACTCGACATATGTCGATCACTTTTCCACTCTATTCCAATGATGAGTAAATTTTCATACTCGAAAAAAAAGATTTGGGAAAAAATAAATATTTCTTATAAATACTTGTTCTAAATACTTGTTCCAAAATTTGATAAAAGCAACATAGATAAAGATCTACGAAAACAACAGAAGATGTCAGTGGAATGGGGATATATTCAGGTCATTATGAGCAATTTTCCTCATCGTATCCTTTGAAACTTTGGGCGTAGAAGCCATTTAGCCAAATAACATCTTTTTTTCTTCTAAATAAGTCTTTATCCTTGTTGCTTTTACCCAATTTGGAACAGCTAAACATGGCTACGTTTTTCATTAAATTTAAATGTAATGTACTTAATTTTACATATAGTCAGTGATTAAAAATGTATTTATTTTTTATCTGGCCCGCTTCTTTCAAATTGAATAATTAAATTAACTTTCAAATATTAAACCTTTTGAAAAAATAATTTAAAAAATTAAGTTAAACTTTAAATAGTAATTTTTTAAAAAAAATCAAATATTAAATTTTTTTAAAAAACAAGTCATATATTAAATTCAGAAAAAAAAACTCAAATATTAATTTTTCTAGTACAAAACAAAAATTCATTTATTTAGTTTCTTTTTTTGGGGGAGGGGGCTACAGCCCCTCCAGCCTACTGTATGCAAATGTCCCTGAGGCTTCCCACTATAGTGTCCTTAATAAAGTGATCCCACTTGACCGACATCCCAGGCCTATGTACTTTTGACGGGCTGCATAAAAATATATCCCCTAGAAAATGCCTCAAGATGATGAGCAATGATGTAAATCCTGTGTTTTTTTAGCCGGCCCGATAATTTGTAGTTGGTAGTATAAAGAATGAATTTTCTTTTCCTTGGGAGTTCATTACCATTTAATTCCTGAGTAGTGAACATCCTTTCCTAAATAGATTCAGTTATATTCAAAATCTAATTGAACATTCCGTTGTGCTTATAAAATAACCTTAAGGATTTTTTTTAAAGTTATAATTGAAAGTTTTAGGACTCAAAGTAGAATTGGGGATCGAAATCAAAGTAATTCTAGTAAATGCCCCTTTTTTGTTTATATCCTTTATTGTTTCAAACGTTGTCACAGCTGATTGTAGCTGATTTAATGAAAAGTCATGAGCATTGTTCTTTCTCTCGTCCAAAACATTCTTCAAATTGTCATGTTGATTTTCGGTTTCTTTTTTTTTATCCACAGTTGTTCACAACAAATTATATTTTTAGAAGATAATTTTCAAATATCCACAGATGCTTACAAAATAATTTTTTTTTGAAAAAAATTCAAATATTAAATTTTTTGGAGAAAAATTTGAAAAATACATAATTATTCACATAAAATAAAATTTTTAAGAAAAAAATTGAAAAATATAATTTTGAAAAAAAAAAAAAATATTAAATTTTCTATTACAAAGCGAAAATTTCTTAATTCCACTAATATATACGAAATAGAATCGCAAATTAAACATTGTTTTTCGATGCTGTTCCTGATTCCAGAGAAAAAACCCCATTCCCGATTCCGATTTATCGTCCAATCACTAATTGAGATGTAAAAAGATTTGTTTGATTTGAAATCTCAGGTTAATATTTTTTTTTCCACTTTATTCTACTCCTTTACATTGAAAATTGAATATCTTTGAAATTTTTTTACCGAGGGATATTTTAAAAGTTAATCATATATTCTTAAAATTTCATACCTTAAGAGTAAATAATTAATTTTAGAGCAAGTCTTATCTATATATTCTCAATTCTAATTTTCTTCATTTTATCATTATTTCTAAAAGTGCACGGGTCGGTTTTTAGAGACAGACAGCACCGATTTTTGGAATTAAAGTACTATTATTAAAAATATGTTGCTGTTTCTTTGAGCATCATTGACTATCGGTGCAGATACCGCATTATTTGCAATGAATATATCGTAACTCCTCAAAATGTGCACCCGTGCACGAAAAAATTGCCAGTTAGGAATATTTCCTGGAAGAAAATTGCCTGTATTTTGTTCAAACTTCAAAAATAAATAATAACACATTATAAGTTGACAAATATATCTAAATATATTTAAATATTTATATGTCAAATATATCCCCCAAGGGAGTAATTATTATTGCAAAATAGGAAGAGGAGGGGAGGGGGGAATAAATAGCTTAGGGCCTCTTAAAATATGGTCAAATACTCTCCCCCTCGGATTTGCTTGTGTGGAATTATCAAAAACCACTGCCGATTCATCAATACATCCAAGGAACCTCCCTCACACCACAAACTAAATCAAAACTTTCGGGTTGAGTGGGGTTATGGGCTTAGTGCGCTTTAGTTAAGAACCACCTGCAAAGCATAAGGTATTCCAAAGAATATCTCTAATATCCAAAAATAGTTCCAAGCCCTTGGGTTGCGTGGTGTACTTGAGGGTACCACTGGATCATTAAAAACCACCGCCAAAGCATATATATCCAAGGAAACCCCTATAATACCAAAGAATAGTTTCAAGACCTTGGGCTGGGTGTGTAAGTCTTGTTGGTATTAAAAGCCAAGTGTCACGGGTCGAATCAACAAGGTGCATGTTTCACATACGCTAATTGTTTTTAAAAATCTGATAGGCTATGTTAGTTCAATGTATACTTCTTTAATATTACTTCAGCACGCACCTATTGTTGACATTTGATTTAACTCTACTTCATGGCATATGCATTATCATCATTAGGAATTTTTTGAAAGATTAAAAGCGTGAGGCCCTTTTGTGGAGTGAGGACGGTATTCTATATTTTGTGCAATCCATAAGATGGCTCGTTTTACAACGTCCGTGAACTACTTTTTTGTATTAGAGGGATTCCTTGGATGTATTGGATTAACTGGCGGTGGTTTAATAGTCCCACACTACCCCTGAGACACTGCCAATCCAAAGGCGGAGATTATTTCACTATATTTTAAGAAGCCGTAAGCTATTTATCCCCCCCCCTCATCCTCCTCCTATATTACAATAATAAGTACTCCCTGGGGGGGGGGATGGAACGAACAAATATGTTTAGATATTTGCCATAAATAATATTAAGCGAATTTATAACGTATTTTTATTCATCATGAAGTTTCATCAAAATACGGGCAATTATCTCCCGGGCAATTTCCCTCCATGGTAATTTTCTCCAGGGCAATCTTCCACCGGGCAGTTTTCCCTAAGGCAATTTTTCAAGTACCGTATTTAACGTTTAATTTAATGAATTATATAACGAAATGGCTTATATTATGAAATAATATAAACCATACAACAATCACTATAGGGGCAGGGGCGTCCGGTGGGGATGAGATGAAGGGTCTGTAGTCACCCAAATTTCCAAAAACAAATCATTTTTCAAATCTTTTTCTAAAAAAATATAATTTCTGTCAATAGCTATGGATTTTTGAAATTGTTTTTGTCAAAAGATTTAATATTTATGATTTAATTTTTGAATTTTTTTCCAAACAATTTAATTTTTTTTTTTGAATAGCTGTGAATGTTTCAAAATTTAATTTTCCATTCTTTTTTTTTTTAAATTAAATATTTTGTGAAATACAGTATATTTTTTATTTTTTTTCCAAAAAAATTAATATTTAATTTTTAAATTTCGAATTTTTATTGTCAATTTTTGTGTATACCAATAAATTTTTGAAAATTTAATTTTTGGATTTTTTTTTTCGTAAACCAAGGCACCATAAAAAAAACACATATATTTATCATTCTAGGGACGCTTTTGAGGAATGGGTAAATTGGAGCAGGTCAAAGTTTGTAAATATGAATGCAATTAATTAGTATTTCATGGCAAATTATTTATTTTATTTATAAGTTTGATAGTTTATCTGTCATTTATTTTGATTGTTTAATTAATGAGTAATGTTTTATTTCAATAATTGAGAAACAACTACTTCTTTATTAATATGACATCGAATATTTAATCATTAGAAGTGTTGTATTTGTTCACAGGGCTGGTTTTAAGAGGGGCATTTCCAGGTCCTGGTATAGACGGTGGGCTCTACACTCGATATAATTTGTAAAAATGTATGATATACTATGAAGATATTGAATATAACACTATGCTGAAAATAAATGAAAGATTTACCTTGTTTTTGTTTTTTTAAATAAAAAGAGTATTTTTAAAATAGAAAGAAATATTTTTTACGTCATAAAATGAAATACAGACAGACCTTTTGATTTTCTCACATAGTAAAAATATTTTTTTTTTTAAATCTATTTTATATGGTAAAGAAATTACTTAATAAAAATATAAAAACTACTGAAATATAAAAACTACATTAATCCATACTCGAGTAATGTTTCAAATTCGAGTTTCTAAAATTATATTTGGTGCAAGTTCGAGTAATTTTCAGAAAATTGTTAGCCTGAGCAAATAATTGAATCAGACTCTAATCTAGAATATGTAGGCTCAATGCCTCGCATTTTGACTATATTCCATAATAGGCAGTTAAATCTCGGTAGGGAAAGGGGTCCTGTAAATGTATCGTGGCTAATATACATACATGGGATTACACAAGAGAAGTATAAAAACTATATTACTAAAAATATTTTTTTGCGTTTTATGCATTAGTCGTCATAACATTTCCTTATTATTTTCTATAACTTATGTTAATATACTTACTTCCTTGAATAAACTATGAAAAGGAAAGTTAATATATTCTTTTAAGAGCTCTTTTTCTTTTAAAATAGATTAAACTTTAGATTTTAATTTTTGTAAAGATGTCAGTTCGTTTTATAGTCCCAGGGATAAAATACAGGTGCTCTGGCGTATGAAAAAACGGAGAATAACATATGGGCTGACAAGGCCTGGCTATAAGAAAGAAAATACTTTTTTTTCCGTTCAAAACTGGCTTTTTCTAATTTATTGTAATTATTTCATTTCATTTGCTTTACGGAGTGGAGTCCCCAAAACACTTTTTTTACCATTACTTATTTTAAACAGTATTTTTCCCCTCCAAAAGGTGTGTCAAAGTTAAAACAACCAATTGTTTCGATCCATTGCTTTTAAAATGAAAAAAATAGCGTCACACGTAGCAGAATAACTTACAAAACTAAAGAACATATTGTTGTGCAATTTTGACACCAGTCTTTTGAAGGTTACAATTAATTGAGAATTAGGTTAATGAAAAAAATAGCATCACCTATGTATGAAGCCCCGGACTTTTCCACTCATTTGTTACATTATGTTCACACAAGTTCCCAAGAGTAGAAAAATAGATAAAGGTCATCTAAAAAGTTATGAACGATTAGACTTATCTTTCAAATACTAAAGAACATATAATACCTACATATGTACCGAGTGGTCCATTCAAAACCTGACCATTTTGAATTGTAAGCTTCAACAAGATATAATTTATTAAATAGTAATAGAATTTCAAGAAAACTAATATTATGAATAGATGTGCGTTTAAGCTCTCTTAATCATTAATGTAGCCGCCTTTAGCCCTTAGGTGTAGGCAGAAGGCCTGCAACTCCCTGCGGATGGATTCCTCAGACATGGCGTCCCAATGCTGACTGACAATGGCTTTGAGGGCCTCGTTGTTTGGATGACACACACTGCAGGCCTTCTTCTCGAAGGTGTAGTCGAAGGGATTGGCGGTAAATAATTTCTTCCTCTCTTACTTGCTAACCGAATAGACGATGAGACGCCCAACTGCTTGGAGTACACTATTTGAAATTTGTTTATCATGTTCAAGTGTCATTTTTTCGACTTGTACGTGAGCTAGAGAGCTCAACCTTTTTTTGTACTCTAACTACTTGTTTATGCTTTAGTATTTCAAAATCAATTTCAATCGCCCAAACTTCATTAATTATTGAATTAGTAGGTGTTCAGATTTCAATGGACCATCCGGTACATTAATTGAAATTGTATGCCATTTCTACAGTTGAATAAATCATAGCCTACGAAAATTAAATATAAATTAAGAAAGCAATCAATGTTTATTTGCTCCTGCCACTTGTTAGGAAAATGGAGGTAAAAGACAAAATAAATACAATACGTCATCAATAAAGAATACAAATTTGGTCATAGCGTCATTCTTTGATAAGTAGTGTAGTCCTTCCTTTCGAAGTTTCTCCGCTTACTACTTTGCCGAATGACACTCTCTTTTCTCCAAGAAAATTAATTATGGATATAGAGATAATTTCCCCATCAATAGTATTTGCATTCTTACAGAAGCTATTACCAAATTTGCATTCTTTATTGATAACGTATTGTATTCATTCAGTCTTTCGCCTCCATTTTTTATCAGTCATTTATAATTGTTTATTTGTTCCATGTATACTTATTATTGATCTAATATTTTGAGCAGTTTTCAAATTATCCAAATTTATTTATTTACTGAGCGTAGCTTTTTTTGTTATGATGACTAATATGTTTGTTTATTCTAAGTGTTCCATCCCTTGTTAGTGTATCTCATGTACATATAATTTCAACTACCCTCTTAACTCAGCATGTATCTGACAAAGTCAAGTTTAAATTCCAATCTGTCACATTTAATCTTTAAAATATTAGATAAAGGAATAATGTTTCACTCATATCTTGGATAAACTTTGCTCTTACATTTTCCCTCAAAATTAGTTATTTACACCGTTGATTTGAACATGTCAAATGATATATTTACATATATTCAATGAAGTTTAAGTGGATGTTGTAGAAACTATTTAAAGGTGGCATGCTGGGCACATACATCGGGACTTGGATTGATACGACTGCTAATTTTGGGTAAGGGGTTTCCTGAAGAGGTCATTTTCATAAGTCGGTTGATTTTTTAAAATATTTGATTGAAAGAGAGTAACAATTGCAAGCTATTTAAAAGTATAAAAAAGAGTAATTTGCTCGTTAAACACGCGTCGTTTTCAAACTTATCCTAAATTAAAAATATAAAACACAATCATATACAAATCTTAAATAAACTATATCTAAAACAAAAAAGAAAAAAAAACAAAACATTTAAAACGGCCCAAAATCAGTTGGTAGTAACTTAGATCTTTCAAATTATGTAATTATTATTTATTAAACGTCAAGCCTTTTATCCACTCGCAACCTCAAATGTCAAATGGGAGAGGAACAGTTTGAAAAAGGGTATTGCAGCTAGCATTCTATATTTTTCCTGGTGTCAAGTGTTAGTTATTTGATACATTGAATTGATAATTTTTTCAATACATAATTAATTATAACAGAAAAGGGCTACGCCTTTGTTACGATGACGAGTACCGAGGACGTAGAGGATGCCATGCTCAAATTGAAAAGTTACGAAGATAGTAAAAAAACATAAAAAATTACCAAGACAGTAAAAAAACAAAAACATAATTGATTAAATAATTACGTAGGTTGGCTATATTGATATTTAGCCCTAATAATGAAAATGCGAATATTTATAATCAAAAATGGTTTTATTGTTTTCAAAGTATTTTCCACCATGATGTATACAGTTTTGCTTGTGCTCAAACCAACTGTCAAAGTTATTTTTCCACTCCGATTGAGACACATCCAAACATAGTTTTTAAACGCTTCAACAGCATCTTCTGGCGACAAAAAGCGTTAACCACACATTTTTTTCTTTATGTACGGGAATTTAAAAAAAAGTCATTGGATGCCAAGTCAGGGCCTTCCGGTGGATAACCCACCAAAAGGAAGTTTTGGCCGGTCAAAAAGGTGCTGGTTTGAGCCGATATGTGAGAGCTCGCATTGTCATGGATAACAATGATTTGTCTTCTCTTGTTCGTTTTTCAAATTTCTACGAAGACTTCTGGCAAACAAATTGTGATATACCACTCAGAATTGGCCGTCTTACGATGCTCAAGTGGAACAGTCACCACATCACCAGTTTTGCCTAAGGAACTGGCGACGATTTGCTTCGAGGTGCTGCTTCCACGAACAACTTTCGTTAGATTTGGCTCGTCTTCGAAGACCCATACGGTCAATTGTTGTTTTGTTTCGGATTCATACGCATAGATCCATGAAATGTTCACTTGGGACAATCTTATAAACGTCTTTTGAAGCACCGTGAGCGTATTTTTCAACATTTCTTTCACAAATCGACACGAGCCTTCTTTTGAGCGATTGTTAAATTGTTCGGAATCCAACGAGAATAAACTTTTTTTAAGGGCAGGCGTACATGCAATATCGAATGTATGCTGGTGGAAGAAATGCCCAAGGATGCCTCTATCGCACAGTATGTTACATAAAGATCTTCCATTATCACTTCAGGCACGGCATCAATGTTCTCAGGCACAACGACCGTTTTTGGACAATCTTCACAGAATTCACCTTTGAGCGAGCGTAGCCAACGATTGAATTCATTAAACCAGTTTTCCACAGTTCTATAGAGTGGTGCTTTATCGTCGTACAAAGATTTAATTTCATTAATGCACTCTTGTTGTGATAATGCACGTCGAAAGTTGTGAAAATTGATTGGACAAAAATGTTCACGACTTCATTCCATTATTTTGCCAAATTAATTTTTTCAAATGTGTTATAGTGTTCAGTTAACTACTAAAACTATTCAATATTTTTAATTACTTTTATTTATAAATGAATAATTGGGATAACGTCTGTAAGGTTTAAGTCCTTCTTTGTACTTTTTTCATATATTAATTATTGAGTTTTTGTAAAAATGGCGTTGACCTTGCCTTCCTTCTTCCCACAATAGTTTCCTAAAAATTCCTTTCATCTATTTGTAGCTCCAAAATTCTCCAGCAGTCCATATGAGATCCGCTCATTAGTTCCACCTAAAAGCCTGCAGCTCCAGAAAAGATGGTCAGTAGTCTCACTTACTTCATCACAAAACAGAAAATACTCCTCTGGGAAAGCAAAACTTGTTTATTCTGTTTCAACTGTCGTTTGATGCATTATGAAACCCTGTAACTAAAAATTAGGGGCATGAATTTGTAATTGAATGTTACTACAAGTTTTGGGTATCCACTCTTTCAATGATGAATTAAGAATTTGTATAGAAGGTGGTACAAAATTAGGCTACAAACAGTATGTAATATTTGAGCCTCCCTGGTAGATAAACCCACAAGGGAAGTAACGAGGGATTAATAATAGTTGGTTTACTGTCATTCAGGATCCCTGCGTCACCTTGCAAAGCGAAAACTTATGTTATTTTAATTTTATAAATAAATATAGTAAATCGTGTTGCATCATAATGTATTACGTAACATTGACTACATATATTGCTGTATTAATCATCGGAAGATATATAAATATAAATTTTGAATTATGGAATCATTTTGAAGGCATTATTAATGTTGTTGTGTTGGAGATGTATCAAGTTATTTAATCAATCAATTGTAATGATGATTTTTTTATTCCGGTGATGATGAGAGTCGCATAAGCTAGGAACACATCTACGTCTATCCATTTGTTATGGTGTTGGGGGCTCTACATACGTTTTAAACTTATGTACATACTTGATAATGTAAAGCATTTGATATGATGTTGAAAAATAACTAACAATTAGTCAGGATTCACCCAAGGAAGATTGCAACGTGGAGTATCTTATTCAGAAAAAATAGATTGACTCTCAGAATTTTGATTATTGAGGTAGTTAACTTAAATTAAAATTAACTAAATTATGGTATATATCAATGTGGCCCTTTTATTTTGAGGGAAAAATTGGAAAGACCCGTTTTTTTTAATGAGCTCACATTATATCAGAGTTGGAAATTTGAAAAGTAATCTACACTCCCCTCGGGCGTATTCTTTACCCCTCCCGATTTTTTGGAATTGGTACTCTGAAGAATGAATTTTATTTTTTTAAGAATGATATAACTCCTGGGTAGTTAACTTTCTTTTCTACTAAATTCAATTATTATTAAACCCCGATTGAACATTCATGTGTGCTCATAAAAGACGGAGATACACCTTGAGAATTTGATGCAGAGTTATAATTGTAAGTCCTTGCTGTACTAAGAGTAGAATTGAGGATTGACATTTGAGTAATTCTTGACAATGTTCTTCTTTATTTCCTTCACCACCTCCTCTCTCGTCACAGCTGAGTGTAGCTGGTCTAATGACACGTCATGACAGCTAAGCGGCTCTCCTCCTAAACATTCATCAAATTGTGACGGTTACAATGTTGACTTTTGGTTTTTAATATGTTATAAGTTACGGGATTTTAATGATCGTGGATCCCAAAAATATCAGTTACTTGATTAGAGAAGTAAATTGCGATATTGCATTGATGAAGATTTGAAAGAGTTTAAAATTGCTCCAAATTACGAAATGACAAGGCTAAAATATTTGTCTAACAGTATTGTTCCAACCATATTTCAGAAAGTGAAAATAAAAGACTAAAGATTCTGTCAATCAAGCTAAACATACATAGTCAAATCCGGAAATAATAAAAACAATCTTATAGTCAATGTTCTCTCCGATTCCAATTTTTTAATACAAAAAAATACTTTCCATAGAAGAAACAGGAAGTAAAGAATCCGTCTAAAATTAACTTTTCCAATGCTAATTGAACAAAGATAGTCACACTTTTTAATTATACATTTAAAAAGAATCTGTATTTATATTTTTCTGATTCATAGCCAAACTCAAATTAATTTATTCTATTAGGGTGCCCTTGGCCACAAAGATGTAAACGATACTCTTGCAAAAAGAGTTGCAAGTATTACAAATAAAGTTTGGGCCCATGGCAGCCCACTCCTCGTTGACAGAGGTCTTCATGCCTTCAATGTTCAGGTGACAGATACTACAGTCCCATCTCTCTGTGTGTGGTCATAAAGAACAGTCGAGGGGATTGACATTAAGACTGTATGGTGGTCACATTATCGTGTAATTTTCACAGTGTGAGCGGGGCCCCATCTTGCAGAAAAACAATCTTTCGTCAGGAAAATATGCCTGGACCCAGGAATGCAGGTTAGCCTTGAAAACTTTGGTGTGTATGGATGCTGTGAGTCTGAAACCTTTGAGAACCGGAGCAGGGGCGCCATAATACCGTTGGCCGTAAGAATACCTAAAGCCATGGCCGATGCTGAGTGTTCGGTGGAGCTCACCGTTCGGAGGTCCTCATTGATTTCTGTAAAGCTGACATAACGATCATTACGGTCACTGTATATCTTTGTTCGAGTGTGATCCTTAGGGCCAGAAGACGTGATGCCCTAAGCCTAAAATGTCACTGCGATCACATTTCTAGTCGGATTTAAACAAATCAAAAAGTAGCAGGTGCTTGAGATACATGGCTACTTATACAATCACAGACAGTTATCATTTCCTCACACATAATCTCTCAATTCAATATAATACAAATGTGGAAGTTTAAAGATTCCGCCCGGTATATTGTATATTTAATATTTTATCAAATGAGAGCCTCATTACTTAAATCTTGAATAAGACTAAAACCAATGGTGTGACCATCATAAACGGCACCCAGAACGGCTATTGAATTTTCAGTTCTCTCTTTTCATAAAAATGAAAACCACAAATAATATTTAACACTTTAATTCTTGGAAACATGTTTTTTACCTTTTACAACTACAAAATAAAATTTTCATTTAAATAATTGTGTGGTTAAAATATTATGGCTTGTATTATAACAATCATACACCACTTACATATTTATGATGTTACACATCAAAAGGATGTTTACAAATTTGGTAACTCGAATTCGTTTCAAATAAAGAAATATTTTATAGAAATTATTATAAATAATAAAAGTATAATTTTTGAACCTTGAATAAATCAAATTATAGCTTGCTGGTCCCTCAAAAAATGATGTCAAAATGATTTTTAAATAAGGATGAAGTTTTACAGCATATATGTATTTCTAGTTGGTTAATTAAAATTTACGAGTGCTTAAAATGGATGAAATAGTGAAAAATAGATTATAATCTTAAATAGTTAGTGTGCCCACAAATTAATTGCAAAGTAATTGATAATTAGCTACTTTGTCAATTAATCAATCAAATGGAGCCACTTAAATGGTAACCGGTAAATACCACTAATGACATATTTTGTAGTTTAGATAGAACAAGTTTAGGAACTTTGCTTTAAGGAACATCTGTAAACATTATAGAAAAACACAGTTCTGACCACCAACTACAAAGAAACATGCATTATAAATAGGATTTACATATCTCGTGATAAATACTAAAATAGAAACATTAGTAAATACAAAAATTAGCATTCATTAATTCAATTTATAAAAGAACCGGCTAGACTACATTGGCACTATGTCCGGTGTTGCCTTGGACATAAAAAAATTAGAATTAATTAAGAACTCTTTTGCTTCATATAAAACATAAATAAAGACTGTAAATTTCCTAGAACTATTCTTGCGCATGTTACACACTTTTTTAAAGGAGATTAAAAGGTTATGAACACAAACAATATTCAAGATAAATTGTCGTTCGCTCAGCTCTCATATTACTAACAAATATAATTTGTCTTATTTTGTCTTGTTTATTTCTTCTCAAAGTCTTATAATCTACACAGACCGAACTTTGCATTTAATAAATACATAGATATACCACGGTGTTACCTCTAAAACACAAAAATACTCTACGTATTTCGTTGTCAGCTGTCGATTCCCTCTTCTCCCTTGATAGGTCTCGGCTGTTTCATAATTTATTCTTTTCATAAATACATAAAATAATAAGTTATTCTATACTTGTGCTTCGTTTTTCAAATAATTTGAGTTCAATTTTTTGTTGATCCCTTGTCGTCTATGTATAAAATATGTATTGGCCATTTTATTATTTTTATGAAGAAGTTTTGTCTTTTTCTTCATAGAATTGATATAATAACTAATCATAACTTATCTATTAATAAAATATTACCAAATAATACATTATCGAATAAAATACTATGTAGACTTTAATCATATGTAATTCATTTTAAAAATGGTGAAGAGATAATATGACTGAGATAGTCTGTGAGTATATAAGAGATAAATAGCAGTTGGTATGATTGACTTATTTGCCTAACTACCAGCCTTTAACTCCTTTTTCTTTTCTGTTTTACCAAAAAGAACTGCTTATTGCTACATTGTTATTTCCTTGATCAAATAGTCATGCAGTTCCAAACATTTGAAGCACACTAAAAAATGATGCAGCAACAGACATTAAGACTGATAATCTTTGCTTCATTATTAAAGATGGAGGATGACATTCATAACAAATTTAAGACGAGACTATCCAAGAGAGTAGTGCAAGTCAAGGATAGGGCAAATAACAATAAGTGAGGGATTTTGCAAGGCTAGGCAGTGCTCTGTCATTTAATGGCTTATTTTAACGGAATTAAAGTACTTACTTGAAAATTAATAAATAGTCGGCCGATTAATCGGTAATCATTCAAATTGCTTATCGAGTTATCGAAATGAAATAAAATTCGTTTGATTTTTGGGACAAAGGTTTCCTGTCTTGTAGAAATAATATTTGAGTATATTTAGGATATCTACTTTATTTTTCTTAACTGGTAATTATAATGTTTTAACAAGAAAGTTGCTTATGTCTTCATTTTGTAATCCTTTTTTAGATATTCTCCTTAATAGTTAAAATTTAGATCATTTTGACCGTTTCAGAATATACAGGGAAGGAACTAAGGGAAAATGTACGTGGCCTTTTTGGATTTTAGGTGCATAAATTGGATAGGAAAAGTACTTCGGAGTTTTTTATTAATGGAATTCAATTTTTTTTTGTTTTTTTTTGTTTTTCTTCATAAATTGTTTTATTCTTTACTCCACATTTAATTTAAAACTACGTGTTAAAACAAAAGAAGCAAGGCTTTTATATTTTTAGAATATTCTAGAAGGCAATCGTTATTTTAGCGTAATAAGTTTTGTTAATGTAATGCATGTTGTTGCATTTCTGGGACCGTAACGAACGTTTCTAAACCTGTACGTGTATGATTGTTGTGCTGTACTGGCATAATCGTTATTTTCCCTGGTAGTACTTTAACATTTGGTGTACCCGCAAGGGTGCAAGTTTACTTATTACGTTCTAACTGGTGATTGTTTTTGAATTATATGTTTATTTTTTATATTCTTATATTATATACTTTTAGGTAAGTAAAAAAACAAAAAAAACATTTGTCTGTTATATAATTTGGAACGGAAAAATTGAATAACAGATATATATTGACGAGAATCTTCTACATTTAAAATAGCATTATTGCAAAGAAAATATTATAAGTATATTTTAATTCATAAATATATATTTTATTATACATTAAACAGGGAGGTGTTAACACCATGACGAACTATTAAAAAATGAACAAAAACGAAAAAAGAGCACACGCAACAATTTTTTTTTCCTTTTTTTTTTTTAGTGCTAAACTTAATTTTTTTCTTTATAAAAAAATCTTATTTAATTATTGATAAATACGGAGTGGGGGTTAATTGTCAGGCTTACACTGTTATTTTACTGTACGCTTTATTTTTAGATACCGAGAGTTCATATTTTGAACAATTATAATCATAACCCCCACCCCACTCCCTCCCTCCCTTTCTCCATCCCTAAAACCGGCACTAATTTAGCTCCTTGGTACTAATTTAGCTCCTTGTGAGAAGAAGGTTGTTGAATTACAAAGTCTTTGTTTGTTAAAGGATATCAGAAAAGATTATTGATTATTTGCTAGACATATATTTGCATACATACATTGTACATTAGGCCGGTTTGTTTTTCATCTTTTTTTCGAATTTCAATTACGGCTAATGCTCAAAACTTGTGACATGATAAGAAAATAACCTATTCATAATTAAATTGTCCCTACAAGGTCATTTTTAATAGGTCGCACATCCCGACCTAAAATTATTAAATAGGCTAACACTTTAATTTGTAAATATCATGGCTGTGGAGTAGGGAAATAAAATGCCATACTCCGACTTCAGTATTTTGATTTTCTCCGATTCCGACTCTAACACACAATTGTTTAATAATACATTTTGTAGTCTATATAAGTACTATTGAGTCATTTGAATTTAAAGACTCTAAATAGAAACTAATTCATAGCTATAGGTTAAATGTAATATGTACTAATATGTAGTTAGTTATATGTAAAAATAATTAAGAGTGATATTAAGAAAATATACAATATTTAACAAGATGAGGAACAAATGAAATGGATCAAAATCTATCTATTTCTAATACATTATAGAGTTTCTGAACATAATTTATGTACTTGTAACATAGAAACAACAATACAAACAGCCTCAGTGCAACATTACTTTTTACTCTAATGACATGAACTATTCACAAGACTAATTAATGAACTAGCATGGCTAATGGCTATACTCTACCCAATATACTAATAAATTATTAGTACTTAATACCTATAATTTATAACCATTTATAAAAAAAACTTTATTGAAACACAATTTAAGCCTTAGATTATAAATAAAATATATTTATGTTATAACAATTCTTGTAGCCGGAGTCGGTACAAATTTTCTGACTCCGGCTAATAAGGACTCCGATTCTCATATTCATACAAGAGGACATTTTTTTAATATATATAAGTATTTTGTTAATGCTTCTAACCTTTAAGTTTTTTTCTAAAATTGTCTTATTGAGTAAAAAAGAGGAAAAACTGAAATACCTTTTAGACCCGTGTATAGCCTGTCTGTTTTGAAAGGAAAGATCATAATTTTTTTTGGTATCCTCTCGTTTTGCTCCATAGGGTATCTTTAGAATAAACTCTATCTATATTTTTAATTGTTTAAAATAATTACTATCATAATTAAGTAATATAAAGTAAGAATTAATGTTGTATTTTAATCATTTTTTCACGCAGTAAAGAACTTTTGTCTCCTTTCAAACTCTGAACTAGATGTGCTATCTAAAGAGAACATTACAGGAGAATGAAATTTTAGGTGCATAGCGAACTAGCTGTAATCAGAATGCGAAAGATGTTGAAAAACAAACCTGCCTATATAATAATATATATGGATGAATGTGTAAGGTATATAAGAAATTATAGATTCATTACATTGATGTATTATGGATATTTTTGAACAATTGCTTTGCATAAATTCATTTCAAAGGAATTTGGTTGATTTGTTTATTTAATCATCCAAGAAGTGTGCGTCTTTCCATTAACAAAAAATATGAATATACGGTGTGAGTGGTAATTTTTCGGCAAGTTTTATTTGAGTCGAGCAATATCTGAGGGCTAAAAGAAAATCAAAATATATTAGGTGATAAAATTAGTTTTTCACTAACCACTAACCTGTCAGCGCTGAAATTTTTTCAAGTAAGAAGGTAATTATTAGAGTTGTCCAAAATATAACTTTTTAGAACTGCACAAAACTTACAGTAGTAGCAATCTGAGCAGTTTTATTTATTCTCCAACGCCAATATCATTACTCATTAGTTATTGCGAAGGGAAGTATCAAAGCAAATTGTGTGATCTGAGGAATAATGGATACTAATATTGAGGATGTCTTGGTGATATATTAATGTAAGTATCAAAGTTAATAGAAATACAAGGATATACCATAATGTTTTTAAAACTGATTTTTGACTTCCACCACGCTTTTAAATAGTGATGTCAAAGCGTATAACTGATAACAAGAGGGCCGTTTGAAAAGTGCGTGCAAAGTCCGATACTGGTGCGTATCGAGGTTATGTTTAGTTAGTAGTATTTCTATGAAGATTACCCATCAAATTCATGCCAGATCGGTCTATTCTTTCTGTTTGGCATTTCTTTGAATAGAGGAATTGGCTAGAATGATTATGGCAACTGTCTTTTAGATTTTTTACAAGAAATAATCCTAATCCAAGTTCTGGAAAAAGGTAAAAATATTACAAGTGCATGTTATCCATCGTTAATGGACTGTTTGAAAACAAAGCTGCAAGAAAAACGCGTACGATTGGCCCGCAAAAAAGTCCTTTCCATCACGACAATGCACCAGCTCCCACTTCAAGAGATGTTGTAATAAAATTAATAAAAAAAAACCATTCCAAAAATTATGAAACCAGTTATAAACTTTTCTGATTGAAGGTACAGAGTTCTCATAATGTTTATCAAGCTTCTTTTTTGTCTCTTGAGACGTTGTGCCTTTCAGAAAGTAATTTTTAATCAATACAAAATTATTTTTAGTCAATTTTTTGAAAATCACTCTATTTCCTCGATTCAAACAAATCCCAAACAGAAAGAAATAGGCCAAATTGCCTGAAAATTGGTGTGTCTCCTTCCAAGAGATGCTACCATTTAAACATACGCTAATACGCGTCAGTAGTGTCATCTCTGGGACTGTGCATGTACTTTTCAAACGACTCCCGTGGATAGCCTTCCTTGGCTGTTACTGTCAAAATACCATTGTTATACACTATGAATCAAAATTTACCCGACATGCCCAGCAGTCGATACGGTATAAAAAATTGAAAATTCTGGCGCGCCCGATTACTTGATGGTATAACGTTGTATTTTTATTAACCTTGGTAAGTCCCTTTTTACTTGGAGTTGAAGATATTTCTGTCTATGTCTTTACTTAATACGGAATGGGATTAGCGTATATTAGCTTCCTCACAATATCAGAGCTAATCGCAATTTTTCTTAAATAACCTTACGACAGCAAAGCTGTTATCCTTCTAAATATTCTTTAAATTGTAAGGGTACAGCTGCTTAGATCATGTATATTGAGAGGTGAAACCATATTTTTTCAAGCAAAAAGAAAATGTTGATTTCAAGGCTTATTGCAAAGTTTTGAGATTAACTGACTTGCCGTAGTCAAATGTCATTGGAAAAAATTATGTATCGACTCGGAAGGGGGCTCTTTTTTAAGCATTTACTAAGCCCTAAGTGTATTGACCCTTTTTAGAACAAGTATTTCTGGCGACATCCTCACTTGATCTCAATCCTTTCAATTATAGTTTGTGGAGCGTTTTTGAGTCTAATGATATTAAAACCTCTCCCATCAATGTGGACGTGTTGAAGGCAAAGACCATGGAGCATTCGAATCAAATGCTCAAGGAATACATAGGAAGGCCTACGCCTTCGAAAATGTGATTTTTCCAACGAGTAGTCGTATAAAGAGAGATCATGTAAGTTTGTTTTTTTAAAAGAGTTTTAAATAAAAAGTACTTGTTTGTACTTTTTTAAACTATTAAATTTCGCAAAAAGCTGTTAGTACACCCTGTAACAAGATTTGAATAAAAGTAGTTTATGAAATCATGATATCCATGAACTTGTGATTGCATGAAAGATATATTTGATTTTAAAATTAGATACTCGCATACTTGAATAATTTAATTAACCTTTATTTGGTTTACCCTCCATTTTAAGTCCAGCTCTGTATTGTACATAATATTTTTTTAATTCGGTTAGTCGTTGGTGAACTTTAATTCAAGATAAAAATGTGAACATCTTTTCTATTTTTAACACGCATATCTGTATAGTGTCTGTAGATATAGATCTAATTAAAAATATAATTCTTTGAATAGATAATATTCCTTCACGAAGCGAGTTTGAAGCGTAACATGCTTATCGAGTATTGGACACTCAAAGTAGTCCTACCAATTACAAAATAAAGCATTCAAGTCATGTACTTATGAAGTAAACAAGACATTATATACAAAATTATGGAAATAGTCTTATATTCAATGAAAGTTTAATAACATATGTTGTACATCAACATAAAATAAAACTTGTGACATAAATCAATCATGAAAATGAGATATTTTTTTTTTTAATATTCTGGTAAATATGTATGAACAGCCTTATATTTTGTAGATATAACCTTTGAACTGATGACCTTTGAATTCAGACTTACAGGAAAGGATGAGATTTTCCGAGTTACTAGTTATGGTTAGGGATGTGATTTGTGTAGAGAACGAGGATATTTCTGATTTTAAAACCCTTGTTAACATCAACTACCTGTGTTATTAGATTTTTTCAAAAAATTAAATTTAATACTACTATAGATAGAAAGTCCTTCTATATTTAAATATAGGCTCCATATATGCTGCAATATTGGGTACCCAACCATCCTCGTTTACCCGAAAATATCCTCTTTTTACATCATTTCCTGAGCGTAAATATAGAGACCGTAGCTACTTATATGAGGATTGTGCATTCTCAAAAAATTGTTTCTTAATATTTCTCCTGTCTCTTCTGTAGCCCGGACCCTTGAGCAGTGTTTCCCAATTTTATTTTTAGTTCCAACCTTAAAATATTTGGCTAGTCAATGTACAACCCCTACAATAAGGTGATAATTCAATAACATTTTGTGAAGAAGTAAAAAATTGAGGGTTGCAATTTGTTCTTTTAGATAAAAAAAATACAATTCACAAAGTTTGACAAATTTGTATGAATATTTAGAGGTAGCTCAACGGCCCTGAAGTTTTGATATTTTACGTATTTTAGGAAAAAAACGTGATTTTCTTTTAATATTATCCATATACTACACAGTACAGCTTGTTAGTTGATTAACAAATTTAGTTAAGTTAAACTTCTATCAAAAGTTTTTAATAAATGCTGATGATAAATCCTTCTTTATGTGTCTAAAAGAATGATAAAAATATTTAAATAAAATGTAGCATTTTCCCCGATCTCTCTGTTTATCTACGTATCACAGCAAGTGAGCAGTTATTCATAACTACAAAAATTTGCAAGTATGTCTTTTTACTTAGATTAACAAAAAAAATGCTAATTTTGATGACCTTAGTCTGCATTACCTTTTTTGAGGAAAAAAAAATATATATAGGCAGAATAAAGATAAATATTTACAATAAAAATATATTGCAATGAAAATTTAGTAGAAGCTAATTTTTTTTTTTTAAATTACCTTGGAGGTCATTTAAGGCCGAATGCAAGGACATGCAATGTTTCATAAATAAAAGATATGAAATCATTTTTCAAATTGGTTCAAAATTTGCAAAAAAAAAAAAACTGACAAAATTCAAGGTCCTAGGCTTGTTCTTAATAAATAAAGAGTTCGAAAAACAAGCTCTAAAGAGAGATTTAAAAAAACATCCGATATTAAGGCAGCATTCCAATCAGGGGAGGCACAAGCAACAGCTGTTTTCAAAACGATATAATCAAAATCTGTTTTTCGAGCTCGGTCATATGAAAGTTCAATAAGCGTATCTTTCATATCAGCCCACCGATGATTATCTGTGGGGATAAAAGGGGCGTCCCAAATTATATTTTTGACTAGCACAATCTTCTGGGAAATACTTTTAAAAAGATCGAGAAGAGACTCATAGAAATTATTAACAATCAACAATATGTAAGTTTTGATTGCCAAAATCTAAATTATATTATTATTTTTATATAAATCATATTATGCCCCCTCCGTTGTGCCCCGCAACCCCCATTTTGGGAGCCACTGCTCTATAGTACGGTAAATTTAAATTTCTGGGATAGGTTGAGATACTCACAGTTATATAGGGATGTGATTTTAATAGAGCGCGAGGAGAAGGCGAGATCGAGGCTAATGACCAAACATGTACATCCGGTGTGTTTTTTTTGGCTGTCCCTTGAATTTTTAATGGGTAGTATAAAGAATGAATTTTCTTTTCCTTAGCAGTTGTCATTATTATTTAATTCCTCAGTAGTGAACATCCTTCTCTAAATAGATTCAATTATATTCAAAACCAGTTTGTACGTTCGTGTGTGCTCATAAAAGACAGAGAGTAATCCTGAGGATTTGTTGCGTAGTTTTAATTGTAAGTCCTTGTTGGAGTCAGAGTAGAATTGGGGATTGATATCGGAGTAATTCTAACAAATGTCCTGGTTTATATCCTTTTTAACCTTCCTCTCTTGTCATAGCTTATGAATGAAACGTCATGATCATTATTCTTTTGCTCCTCAAAACATTCTTACTATGGTTACAATGTTAATTTTTGGTTTTCTTTTTTTTTTAACATACCCCTTTCACAGTGGATTTTTTACTTTGCTAATACCATGACTGAATTAAGGCATTGTTTATAGTATATACCTGATATATAACTCAGGTAGGAAAAGAGAAAAGGAAATACTATTATTGAGACTTTAACTTTTTACATTTGAAAAATGACATTCGTAAAAGGATAATATTAGAAATATTTTTATAATTATAAAATATAATATTATTATATATAATTGTGTCATTCATTAATAAAAATTATACTATCAGTAACAGGAATTGCTCTTTGAGAGAAAAATATGTAAGCACCACGACATTTTGAGGAAAAAAACCTGTTTTTTATTTACAAAAATATCATCTGTGCCTACAATCTAGTTTAATGGCAGACAAAATATTTGAAATTTAAAATATTATTAAATATTAACGATTTTATATATTTTTTATTACCACAAAAGTTTATAACATTTTATAAACGAGTACATTCAGATTCATTAGAACGTCATTGCTTCATAATTAGGTCCAAATTATTGATAAATGTATTAAATAATGTAATAAGAATACCCCTGTCTTTGCTGTTATGCTTTCGGGTGTGAGTTTATATCCTCATTGTATATAATAATAATTCCGTTTGGAAAATAGCTACGCCATGTTTATTTTTTCATTTGAAATTTAGAAACGTCATTCGCATATATTTCATCATAGAGCAATATACAATTGATCAGTAATTATCCAAATTTATTATTAAAATAACTGTAATAAAAAATAACTGATTTACATCGCAAAGTCATCGTCAGGAATGTAACTCATTTTTAACAAAATGGTCTTCCTAATAAGCAAAATATGCCTTATTGGTTAGGTAGCAATCATGTGGACATCTTGATACAATGATAATTTGGCCATATTTTTTCGTTGCCACGTTACTGTTAATGGATATCGCACCATGTTATAGGATTTTTATTTGCCCCAATTTCAAGGTATGGAATGGCAAACAGGTAGTTTCATCATGACAATGCCACTTGTAACACAGCAAACGTTACAATCGATTTATTGTGAGTGCGTTATTTCGAGAAATGGACCAGTTGATTGGCCGCCTCGATCGTACGATTTAAACAACATTAAATTATTTATTTGGGGGTCACATTATGTCATTTGTGTACACCAGTAAGCCGGCGACGTACGAAGAGCTCAGAGAAAATACCGTGAAATTGCTGGATATTCGTCAATTTTTTTAGAAAAAGTAGTGGAAAAAAGGGTTCAGCGATTACACGTCTTTAGACGCATGCGGTTGTCGTAATAGACAAATCGATTATCCTTAATATATATATATATATGTATATAATTTGAACTGCAAAATCTTTAACCGTTTGTTTATTTATTAAAAAAATTGAACTTATTTTAATGAAACCCCCTTCATACCTAGGCTGATATTTATATTTCTGCCCTCATAATGGAAATGCGAATATTTATCATCAAAAATGGTTTTATTGTTTTTCAAAGTATTATCCAGCATGATTTATACAATTTTGATTGTGCTCAAACCAATTGTCAAAGTTATTTTTCCACTCTGGTTGAGACACCTCCAATACATGGTTTTTAAACGCTTCAACAGCATCTTTTGGCGATGAAAATAGTTGACCACACATTTGTTTCTTGATGTGCGGGAATAAAAGAAAGTCATTGGGTGCTAAGTCAGTGTTGTCGGCGAATAACCCATCAATTAGACGTTTTGGGCGGTCAAAAAGGCGCTTTGTGAGAGCTTGCATTGACATACTGAACAATGATTCGTCTTCCTTTGTTCGTTTTTCGAATTTCTCCAAAGACTTCAGGCATACAAATTGTGATGTACCACTCGGAATTGACCATCCTACGATCCTCAAGTGGAACAGTCGCCACATGACCAGTTTTGTAGAAGAAACAGGCGACCATTTGTTTCGAAGTGCTTCTTCCACTATTGAATTCATTAAACCAGTTTTTTACAGTACTATAGGATGGTGCTTCATCGCCATACAAAGATTTAAGTGCATCAATGTACTCTGTTGGTGATAATCCACGTCAAAAGTTGTGAAAAATGATCACAGGAAAATATTCACGACTTTATTCCATTTTTTTGCCAAATTAATTTTTTCAAGTCACTGTAAACAACACAAATGATGGTCGTACGTCAAAACATTCTGAGTACGATTACGCAATAAAAATATCAAATTTAGCAATTTTGGCATTGAATGACCCTCATAATTCAGTTATGAGGGTATTCTCTACTATGAAATAAACAATAGTTCATCAATGGTTGAGAATTGTATTTCTACATACTGATATGATGGCATTTTCTACTTTTGAAGGAAAAGTTCAGAGATACAAAATAGATCAAAACAATGTCTTTTGTATTAAGTCTAATTTAAATAACTATTTAAATGTACAAGCTTATTTCACCAAAGTAACAAAAGATTTTTGTCATATTCAACCTGAATCCCAGTGTCAGAGTGCATTTTATCAGTAATTTCCCGCAATTAATTTTTAAAAATAAGTGGCCTACACAGGAGCACCCACAGGATTATATATATATATTCTTTTTGTGGGTGAGGGAGCTTGATTTTTTAAATTATTTTGAAAAATTTAATTTCAAATATTAAATTTTTTATAAAAATAGATTCATAAAAATCATACTAAAATGTGTTTTTTAAGTTCGTCTTCTTCAAAAACTTGCTCTTATTGTCAAAACTAAAGCAATTATATAAAAATAGTCATTTTTTTATTGTTAGTCTCGACTTAATAAAAACTTCACAAAGTCATGTTCTTGGTTAAAATAGTTTTGATCCAACATTAACACATTCAGTACATAAAGCTTAGTTATGTAAGGATGATGATTTCCTTGAGTTTTATGTCCATTTAGCCTTGGCCATAAAATGCACACGTCTTCGTCATATTTGGTGTTTCTACAAAAATATATGTATAATTTTTTTTATTTCACTTAAGCATCAAGATAAATAGAATTGAATATTTCCTTAATAGTTTTAAATATATCTATATATATATTTTTTCTAGACATTTGTCTGTCTGTCTGACTCCAGAATGGCTGGATGGAATGAGTGGATTTTTTGGTTGTCATTCTCTTAGGACATTGTAGTAAAAATTGGCAACTTCTTTTCTACTCTAAGAACCAAAATGTGCTTAAATACTAATTCTGTTTCAATATTAGCGGAACATTATTTTTTATTTTTTTGAAAAATATGGATATTATAAAATATGTCCCTTGCCGAAAAATTAAAGACCTTTTCTTTTAAAAGGAGCCATTAAGTCTCAATAAGTATTTTTAGTTTTCCCTTTTGAACATAGATTCATGGCAAGACCAAGCAAGATTAGGAGTACTATCTTGAAATAAAAGTTGTTGAGTCTATTGTCTCATACAACACAGACAACACATATTTCCTGTCCTAGACTCCAGTCCGTCCATAACGCCAACTTTTTGCAGAGAAACTAAAGGATTTTTATGAAGTTCTATAATAATTAAATTCAAACATGGCATACCTGGGGATTAGAAGCACATGAGTAAAAAACCATAAAACAAAATTATGACATTATATTTACATAAATTGTTTTAAATATATAACAACTAATAAAAAAAAAGTTTTTTATAATCAATCTAAAGAAAAATCATAAATACACTAATTATGAGACTCGGTTCAGGAACAATCTTTGGATTTTTTCTAGACCAATTGTTTAGTCCAGACCAGCACGTGATGTACCAATTTTTGTGGGACTCACTCTATGTATCAATTTTTAACAAATATAACAATTTGAGAGTTAGAAATCCTTTAATTTGACCATAGTTAAGGCTTAAAATCATTCTTAATTCATTAAGGCCGGATTAAGTGGACTTCTATGTTTTAAAGAGTTAGAACCAAAGGGAAATACTTATATCTTGATCATCCATCTAAAAAGATGCTCGAATTTTTAGACGCAATGGATGAAAACTACTCTGTTTAAACTTCATAAACGAAGTTACATTGATGGGGAAATCGCTTAGAGAAGTTTGACAAGTTACAAAGATACTTCAGATTGGTCCAATAAAATCCTAACACTTTGAATTTTAAAATTCAACAACATATAATTGATAAATTAAAATAGAATTTTAATAAAATTAATACAATAAATAGTTGTGTGTCTGAGTTATCTTAATCATTAAAGGAACCACCCCTAGCGGAAATGGCGAAATGCCTGGCACCCACTTCTGATTTAGTCCTCTGTCATGGCGTCCCAGTGCTAGCTGACAGTGGCTTTGAGGGCCTCGGTGGTGGGAGGATGGAAGATTGCAGGCATTCCACTCATCATACATCCGGTCTAACAAAAATCATAAAATGTCTCAGGATTTTCAGATCAAAACCAGAATTTCAAAGATTAGATTTTTGGATGTGTTTTTTTTTTTTAAATCCAAAGTTATTCACAAAAAAATTAATTTTTGGAAAAAAATCCTGAATTCTATTTTTTTTTCTGTTATACATAATTTGAAGGAATTACCATTTTTTGAGAAAATAAATCTTTAAAACATATTTTACAGCTATTTTTGTGTAAAAAAAAAATTTCCCTGACCAAAAAAAAACTACTTTTATAAAGCAAAAATTCCTTAATTTGGGGGTGGGGTATACATTCCCTCCAGCCCACCCCTGCAGACGCCCTTAGAAACTCAACACTAATATATAAGTCCCTCTTATTGTAACTCAGACATAATATACACATAATACTAGCCCTGTATAAAATGATTCTATATTGAGGTTAAAATCTTTTTTGTTTTTTTGTTTTCTTCATTTTATCAATATAGATTAATACCTGGTCAAAACATTGGAGTCAGACAGTACCTTTTACCTACATATCCTTTAAGAAAGAGTAAAGGGAACAAGCAAAATACTTCTAACCGTTATACCTCTTACAAACAAACTTAACATATTATATAGTTGAAACAGTTTATACCAGTGGGAGTGCACTAACATAAAAAAAATTGAGTATATCAAAAGTACGTTCCCTGCAAAGTTTGAAAATTCATCTTACTTTTTGAACACATCTCGTTAATCACTACAATAAGTCAATTTTAAAGATATATTTCTCTATGTTGTTTAAAAATAAAATAACTTGTATCGTGTTCGAGCATGCATATTCCCATTTTTCTCATGAATATCGTTGGATTCTTTTTAATGGCCCCTGTACATCTTTTAGATATTTACCTAACCCTTTTGAATGGCTCACAACTTTTTTATACTCCTCCCTTTCCTTCATGTGTTCATATTTCGATTTACGATGTCGGCAATCTTTCAATTTGACCATTGCCCTTTGATCAAAGTATCTACTCCTTCTCTTTGAAGTCCTTGCATCGACATCTGTACTACAATTGGAATATGTAATAATATATCATTTGAAAGCTGAGAGCCTAATACATTTACTTTTATCTTTTTTTTTAACAAATAAGCCCAAATAAGCAATGTTTCAAAACTTCTAAACAACAACATTAACTGTTGGCATCCAAACTTTGTTTGATTCGGGTAGGTGTCCAAGTTTTGTTCAAGCTCAATAGCAATATTTCCTAGATTCATAGGTTAGATGAAGTAAATGAACTACTTTAATGTTTACTTATACTTAGTCAGTACAACTCCATCTTATCAGTTAAAGAAACATTAAAAAAATTCACGCCATTTACGGTTTCATACTACTTAATACCAATTAGTAATTTGAATAGATCCAAATGAAGTCATAGGATTAATGTATAGTTGGTTATCATAATAACTGATGGTGAGATAGTATGCATAGGGGTCCGCAGGATTATATTTTGGGGGTAGCTTCGTATTTGGATTTTTTTTTTGAAGTCCCAATATTAAATTTTTTGAAAAAATATCAATAATCCAATGCTATTTACATAAATATTAAATTTTTTGGAAAAAAAAAAATTAGAAGTGAAATTTTAAATATTAAATTTTCGTAAAAAAATGACAGTTTTTGGAAATTTTAAAGATGAAACTTCAAATATTACTTTTTTCCAAAAAAAAATCAAAAAAAGTCCACAGCTTTTCTCAAGAAATTAATCTTTTTAGAATTAAATTTCAAATTCTATGTCTATCGGCAAAAAAAAAATCAAATATCACATTTTTTGGGGAAAAAAAAAATTTACTCTTATTTTTGAAGCCCCTCTAGCCCAACCCCTGCGGACGCTCCTGAGATGAAGGACATGTATTTAATACAATCTGTTTTTACAAGTTGCAACATCTCCGATATACCTATACATATAGTGTACAATCATATCTTTTGTAGACATACCATAATAATCCTAAGGATTGGTCAAACTATGTATGTAGAAACGACCTTGAAAAGAAATTGAATGTGTTGTGTTGTTGCCTTGGATTATTTTTATGTATACATAAATAATATGATGATTTAAAAAATAAATATTTTTATATGACTTCAAAGCCTGACTTTCATTACTAGTGGTGAAATGTACATTGGTATATACTTGTATGTACATTACATCATTTTCATCATGACGTTTTCATTAAACCCTGAAGGATTTCCATACCACCTTTATTGTAATTTCCAACCTTTTTATCACAGAGAACTGAAAAAATGCCCAAAATCAATTGTTAGTATTTATACAATTTTTCACAAATATAGAATTATTATTCATTAATTAATTCTTGATAATTACTCACATCACCATAACATGAGATAGTTATAATTGTTCTAATAATCAACGTTCAGCATGTCGTTGCCTATATTGCAAATTTCCTTCCCCAAGTTAGAAGAGAAAGGCCAATAATCAGTTGGTAGTTAGCCAAATCATACTCACATTTATCGGATTATTATTGAATAATTGTTCACATCAGCTTAACAAGAGATAATGATTGCAAACTTTCTTTCATAAATTTGGAGGAAAAAGTTCAAAAATTAGTTATTACTCAACAAAATTCCAAACACGATGAGGATGGTCTGAAAAGTTACCGAACTAACTAATATATATGACATTTTTCTGATTTTTATATTTTTCTAAAATAAAATCTCCTTGTATCTTTTTAAACTTTTCCTTGGAATGATCCTATCTTTGTGATCCATCCAAATAGTACTTTGTAGTTTTTCCTCTGCAAAATAATTGTTCACGAGAACCTTTAATTTTGTAGCTCAATTACTCCGAGTTGGATTGATTTTGAAGTGTCAAATTATTATGATAAAAAGCTTTTATTGTACGAATCTATTTAAAGGCTACACTTTCAAAAAAAAAAAAAATGACAGCTAGATATTCGATTCTGTTCATTTTCACAAAAACACTCACATCAATTTGCACTTTGCGTCAAAAATGGCTGAAAATTTGCTGAGTAACAATTAACAGATGCTAGATGGATGTGAGTAACTTTTATTTACAAGTGTTGCCAGCTTCACATTGAGGTTAGAAACTTATCAAATCACCCCGTATTACTATGATTCAATAATTGTTAATATCAATTTGACAAGCAATAATTTTAATTATTCAATTATTCAACATTTAGCACACTGTTATTTATATCGCAACCTTCCCCTCCCAAATTTGGAGATAAGGGCCCAAAATCAGTTGGTCACTATAATTGGCATTCTAGAATTATTATTCAACAATATGTAGTTCAGGTCAGCTTAATAAGAGATAATTGTAATAGTTTGACGACTCAACGTTCAGCACGTTGCTAATTTTATTGTATATTTATAACCTTTCTTCCCAAATCTAAAGAAAAAGGTTCAAAATCACTTGGGCCTTAGCCCAATCATATTCTTAACTAAAGAATAATTATTCAATAATTGTTGATAAATGTTCAAATCACCTTAACAAGACATCATTCCAATTATTCCACCAATCAACACTCAGCACGTCATTACCTGTCTAGTATCTTGCAACCTTTCCTCTAAAAAGAAAAGGAAAAAAGGCTCCAAACCAATCTGTAGTAAGGTGCGTTTGCAATGGGTAGGCTGAAGGGGCTGTAGCCCCCTCCCCCTTCCTTTTTACTTAATTTTTTTTGGGCAGGATAAAGAAATTTAGTATTTAAAATTTCATTCTTGAAATTTTTTTTCAAAAAATTTAGTTCTTGGTGAATAGCTTTTGATTTCTTCAAAAATCTATTACTTGAATTTTTTTGAAATTTTTTGTAAATAACTATGGATTTTTTCAAAAAAAGTTCGAAAAACAAGCACCCCTAAAAAAAAAAAATCCTGCGGACGCCCCTGGTATATAATTGTTATTCAGTCATTGTTTAAAATTGTTCAACCAATCAACGTTCAAAACTTTGATAAGGGGAAATTGAAGTAGAAATATCGATAATTGACATCCAAAATATATGTAATTTTGTAGTCTAATGAAGAAACGTTGTGCCGAATGATTTACATCCTTGAGTTAAGAAGGATTCAGGCTTTTTCTGACTCTCTGACAACTATATAACTCCTAACTATATATTTATACGAGGATATGAATGTTGTGAGACGTCGTGCAGCATAAATTTTTATTCTACTTACTCCATTCCAATACTAACGAGAAGAAACCGATCGTACATTAAGTAAAAAAAAAAATCATTTCTAAGGCGTGCGGAAGAGAGGAAGAAGAAGAAGTGAAACAAACAAGAGGGATTTTTTTTTATTTCTGTTTAAATATATATGTATAAGTTATTATACTAAGGGCAATATTATCATTGTTATAACAATAGCGTTGTGAGGCTTCCTCGGTCTTGTTCTTCATTCTGGAATTTTTAGTTAACTGATAGATTGTGTGAGAGATAACTCCGTTTTGTCTTATTTTTCTATAAAAAGTGGTGTAGAGTGACAGACATAATCATCGTGAACCATGTTATAGTTTGGAAATTAAATTTTGTCATTTTGTGAAAAATTAAAGTGCATCTCAGATTTATTGGATAATTAAATAAGTATCATCTATTAAAAGGGAATAACACCATTTTTCCTTTACAAAAAAAGGTAAGTGATATATAAGCAAAGTTAAATGAAGCTCTTTTATTTTAAATGAAAATATAAATCCACAGAAACAAAAAAAGTTAGATCAACTTCTTCTAAAAGAAGAAAAAAAACACTAATTTTTCCACTCACTGAGACGAAATCGTTGTTGTCATTTCTATAATTAATTTGTCAAGTGAGTATTTAAAATGTTAGATAAGTGCATTAGGAGGTATGTTGAAAGTTTGCTTGATGCAAAAGTGAGATGTTGGAATTGGTGTTAACACATTATAAACATCTTATTCAAAATAAAATATGCACATATGTATGAAGATATAATATATGCTGCCTATTAACATAAAAACAATCTTCTACAAGAATCAAGAGAAGAAGAAAATTCAATTTCATTTTTCACTGCATACCTACAAACAGCTCAACATTTCATGAACATATTTGAGTCACTTATAGGCTTTTTATTCTAGTTTCTGTGGTGTTTTAAGATACACAAGAGTTCTACCTATAATTAGAAACCTTTATGCCATTTCAGAGACTTATATTGGTCCCGAGATGGGCTATTTCAACTTGGAAATATGCCATTTCCAACCTCTCCAAATGGCTCATAAAAATAAATTTTTGGTAGACATATACATCTAATCTCGAGAGAAAACATTATAGCTTGGTTTTGTGCTGACGGGGTACATGTTATATTACACCTTGTTTGTTGTACAACACAGAGGATGTCGTCCTTGGTAAACAAAGTTTTTCTAACTGCTCATTGATTAACTTATTCTCATCTCTCTTTGTTCGGAAAAAAAAGAGGGAAAATACAAATTATAAATAATTATATCATTTGGATTGCTCAATATCCTCATTTGTGTATGAGTCAAATTGAGTCTTCAATCACATATGTAAATACATAATGAAGGATGTATCAGTCCTAAAGCTTTGATGCCCGATTCTTTCTAAATCTTAAGGAAACGTCCGAATACGTTGAAAAATTCGGCCTCCATAACAACATTTGCTAAATTAAGTCTTCATAGATATCAATTAGTGACGTCATTATCCATCATTACTCATCAGAATAATAAATATTTTCATCAGACCTTAATAAAATACATTAGATTAACAAATTTGGTACATAAAAAATACTTAAAGTTTTACTAAAATAGTAAACTGAAGGATTTTACTTTAATATACGTGAAAACGATTTATTGTAGAGGGCGCTATAAAATTAGAGACAATTTCAAGGACCAATGACGGGTCTGAAGCAGTGATCTGTCGGTCCTTATTTATTTGGTCCAGTCTACTCTTGGGATTGGTCCTTTGACCTAACAGTCCTTGCAACTGTTCCTTAACTGTCGGTACTTATAATTTTTCCTACAAATATAAATGGTTTATTATGTGAAATAGGATATATTTATTAAGATCATTGTACATTAAACATATTCTTGTTTTCATTATACTGCAATAATAAAGCAAAATTATATGTATTTATGTAATGTGCCTGAAAAACAGTCACAAGGTGTAAGAAACACTGTATCAAAAGGAATTTAGTTTAACTCATTTTTAAAAAAAGAACGGGGAAGTACTTTTGATACAAATTTAAGTCAATTAATGTCACTTTAGATGAGGTTTAGCAACGAAAAAAGTCACATTTAAAAAAAGAATGCTCCAGCTGTTATTATTATTCTTTAATTCTTGACTAAAAAACGTCAAAGTATTGAGTGTGCTCATAAAAAAACCTAGAGTGCAATGGTTTGTTGGCAAGTAATCTTCTATATTACTTAAGCAAAATTTGTATGTCAGTCGACGCCTAATAACTTTGGGCAGTGACGTGTAATGCAATATAAAACGAACGTATTATATAATTTAATATATTAAATAATGGAGTAATTTAAAAAATGAAAGAAAAAAAACCATAATGACGTCACGAGATTTCAGTTTTAACTTTTTTACGTAGCGAAAAGTGGGATTGGATTAGATGGGACGTAACTGGACTGGACATGACGTTGGTCCTCATTTCTAAACAAGGACCAACAAAACACTAGTCTGAAGTTGACGGGAAGTGGGCGAGGACTGATTATATGTCCGAAATACAGGATCAATACAACCCTATACATAATTGAAAATAAGGCGGCAATTAAATAATATATAAATCCGTTGTTGCAGGGTAACGCTACATTATCCATGTAATTTGATATCGACATTTAGCGTTCACAACTCCTAAATATTTAATAAGTTATATTTATAAAAAAACATGGATTTGCCCTACAAAAATATTCAATATATCCTGTTTGTAGGGATGTATAGTATTTCGTTAGTCCTTATTTATGCGGTTCAGAGCAGGTTAGTCTTAAAACCGGTCCTTATGGCTGTCAGTCTTTCGAACTGGTAGTACTAGAACTGATTAAGAAAAGAAGAAATGTCATCAAGGTCCAAATGTTATTACTTTTGGACTGATATGCAAGACTGAACTGGACGTGACTGAAGTTTTCAGTCCTAAATAACTACTGATAGAACGCTAGTGATGGATTGATCCTAAAAGTTAACCGTTTTGTCCTAGATCTCAAAGACACATCAGGCAAAAGATGTACAGTAGAATAATTTATTTCAATCACACATCTCTGATTGATATCAACCTATGACGTCAACATAATGACAAACTAAGTATTTATCTCAATATAACAATAAACTTATATTAAACAAATTCAACAGTTATTTTCATCCATATTAAAATGATGAATTGTAGAAGGCGCTTTATGTTTTGGGACTTTTTCTAGGACTGATGACAAGGATGGGGTGGATTTGAAATGTGGGTTTTAAAACCCTAATTATAATTATCCATACTCAATGCAATATTATAATTAAGGTCCTTCACACTCGTGTCGTCTTACGGATCGAATTGACCGTTTTCAAGTTTACACTTTGAAAAATACCTCTAATTGATATATTTTAAACATTAAATGTATTTACTTTAACTAAATAGACTGCAACATTAGGGATAGGAAAAAATTACTATTTTTATCAATAAATTGTCTATAAAAATGCCTTTTGTACAAAGATTGCCTTACGGGTCATTTTGACTCGCTGATTATAACTGATATTTTATGTTATAAAAATCAAGATAAACAAGTAAACCTTTTAAATATTTACAGATGTTCTCTAGTAGACTAAATAAGAGCATTTTATGTCGACATGGATCTCGAATAAGATCACTCTAATTAAAGAAACAGTAGATTTAGAGCTATGAAGATAGATAAAAGACAAATATTGTTTACATGAACGTTACCCAAAAATATTGATCTAAGAAAGGCAAAAACATGCATATGAATTAGTCAAAAGCCACATAAGTTAAAAATAAGGAAATTTTTTAGATTACGAAATGATGATATTTTCTTAAAATTATTGAAGTTACAAATAAGGAACAAAAGTAACTTGCTAAAATATGCTTCATAAAGAATAATTCAGGATGAAGAATTTGACGAAGATCTATTTGAAAAAAATTATATTAAAAAAATCAAACGAGCAAGAATAATTTTTTACCCTTATTGTTTTTGTCAAAAACTGTTGGATAGAATGATTCTGATTGACATAATTAAATATGGATAATATAATTTATCTCAAACTTCAAATATACATATTGAAATATGTGATATTTTTGAGAGCGGGTCATTTTGACCCTTAAGACTACGGGAATGCATAAAGAGTAAATACCATATGTAAATATATATTATATATAAGTAAATGAAGATGTAACACTCCGAAAGTTTGACATACTATCCAGTCCTTTCTGAAATCTTAAAGAAGCGTCTTAATCGGACACAAATATCATTTGATGGAACAATTTTTGTTCTTGTAATTAATTTGAAATGAATGACCCCCAAAGATTATGTTTGCAATCTTTTTATCAAAATCATTTTACAGTGAACAAGTTACAGGAATGATACAATGAATGTGGGTTCATCATAAATAAGTGAATACGCACTCAAGACAGGGCCTCACTCACTTGATTGGAATACTTATCTTTCTAAAGCTGCATTTCAGAACTAATCAAAAAGGTCATTAATATTATTATTGTGCATGGTATATCCCTTGCATATATAATATATGCAAGAAATGATTATCATTAATTTAATATTTCCGAACAAGCTATAATTAATGGCTGAGCAAATAATGATTAATGAATACTACATACGCTTGTATCTAAAATTGAATGCATTATTTGTCGATCTGTTCAACAAAATTGAAATGAATTTATATACATTAATAAATGATTTGATTAATATTAAATGGATTCAATCAAGAGATTGGGGGAAAACTATCAATCATCAGGAAATTAATATAGTATATTCCAGAGTTGTAAATCATACATAGCAATTTCTGTCAGCCCCATATAACAAATTGTGATTACGGGACTATATTTGGGCAAGTATCTGTTTTTGTATCAACAGGGTCGTTCAAGTAAATCTGGACTACCTTTAACTACGTCTTAATGAATACAAGAAGCAAATAGAGGCTTGAAATTTTATTTACAAGATCTAATAATGCAAAAGAAAAAAAATCATTGAATTGTGCTTGCCATTTTGCCAATAATTTGCTGCATACGACCAAATAATTTGAGGACGTCCGAAGGGAGACTTTCAAACAGTACTTGATGATAAAGCCTTCAAGGAGTCGATGCCGTTGTGTGAATTGGAAAATACCTTTCTCTCTAACTCTTCCTTGAAAAAGTAATCCATGGGATTACTCTCGGAGGAGTTAGCGGACCGGGTGTGAGGTTGCCAAAATGACACCTTCTCTTATTTAAAAAAGTTTTGGGTCTTGCGGGCCCTGTGAAAGGGGCCGAGTATTGTTGAAACAGGAACACAAAACCATTGGCCTGAGCTTTCATCCAAGGTTTCACTACGTCATACAGGAGTTAACAGTACCTCTCGGCACCCACCCTCTCCTTTGGATCATCCAAGATACTGCAAACGAAATAAGCCAATTACGGCAAGATAAAACAAATGCTTTCCGGGATACGGGTACATCTAATCATCTATAAAATATCGGCTCCGATCAAAAATATTTTGATATCAGCTCATGCTTGATTTCTACCAACTATTTTTTTTATAGAAAATGAAAGTTTGAACACATATTTGTATGCCTCTGCTCGTTGTTATTTATATATATATATATATACAACAAGTATGTATAGGGAATAAGTAAAACACATTTGCTTTATTTTTTGCTAATGCTAGTACCCGGCATTGTCTAGAGTTATTTGGAGCCAAAGAATCGACGTACTTTTTTTTAATAATATATAAAATCCTCAATATTTCTCTTAGTTTTCCGTTAGCACACTTACACGTAGTTACTCAATACTTAAATGTTATATCCTCAAGAAAAATTATAACAACTAAATTTTTTTAATATGACGTGATGAGCAAGAGCGTACTTTTGTCTTTAGAACACTCCCTGACCGAACTTAAGCTACATAGGCTCCTTTCTAAAAATCATCTAAAGTCACATTAATTATAAATTTGTATAAAATATAATTTGGTATGAAATTGCTGCAAAATTTCATACTTTTTAAATACCGTTTTTATACAACTATATACATATACTAACTTATATTTTATTTTATAAATATGACACGTACACTCAATGCTATATGCAAAACGCACGTGACATTTCATTAAATCGAATCAATGTTACTTCTTAAATCGAATCAATGTTACTTCTTAAAGTTTTACGACAAATAGCAATATTTGTTGTTAATGGATAGATGCTTCACTTAATTCAGTCAAATTGTATCATTTTACTGAATACTCAAATTGTATTTCATGGTCAAATAATGAAATACCCTAATTCCCTGAATGGAATATCCTTTTAGATTGAAAGAAGTCAGAGTTGATATTATTATAAATACCCGGGAGAGTACGTACATTCATGCAAATAGACCAACTTGGATTTATTCATATAAGTAATCATCTATTAGAAAATCAAATATATATTTGTATATCGTACCGGTTTGTACCATACAATCGTAGCAGTCCCAACCATTACTAGGGTTTTTGTTTCAGGGGTATTGATATTAAAAATTACATATAATTAACCTATTTAATTATTCATTTATGATATTCATAACTCTATTTCACCGTATTTAAGGATTTATCCGTAAATACCTTCTCAGATATTTATTATTACATCATGTATACTTTCCTTCAGAAATCGATCCCTAAATTCACCATTTAAAATAACCTATTAAAACTCAATTTTATGTCATGGGATTAAGTAAAATTAGTTATTAAAGGTTATATGTCATGTCCATGGCGAAACATTCAGAACAATTATCTATTTTTATTGAAAAATGTTTTGTTTTTTTAAATTTTGGTATTAAAATTTTGAAAATATCTTTCCGATTCTAAATTGAAAGTTTCATTACCCAACAATCCTCAAAACAGCCATAATATTTCCTTTATGCCTTTGGTCCTTTATCATTTACTAACTATACTTCTCAATAATAATGATAAAAAAGGATGGTGGGTAAAGTGTTCGGGGTGGGGGTGGAAATGAAATTAGAGGGGCTAAGAGACAAAGTGCACTCGTGGGTAGTATATGTCTCATTCATAATGGAAATATTAACAAAGATTTAAAAGTTATGAAGATGCCATTCAAATCATTTTCTCAAAAAAAATCAATTCATAAATATTACTAAAAATTATATTAAGAAGGGGCTTTTTTGTATATTTTTTCCATGGAAATGCTCTGCAATCATGAAAGGTTGAGCCCTAATAAGAATTCTTGATTTTTGTTTCCTTACTTCTACAAATAAAAGTCTTGAATATATCATAACTTTCTAAATGCTAATTGTCAAATTATATCAATAGTAAATCAATTTGTGAGCTAAAACTCTCATTTTTGCCCATAAGTGACTTGTAGCAATATTTCTCAATGAAGACTGGGCCCACTATATACTTCATAGTAGATAGTAATGGATTGCGATATTGTTTTTTTCGCAAATAAATAGCTAAAAGGTTTGATTATCCAGTGAATTATACTTATTTATAAAAGTTCTACTATATAAATATATTCGTCATAAATACAAACTATTTTCAAACAGTGTGTCAGTCAAACGTATAAACAGAGTTTGGATTCTTGTCAACAATATGACAATCTATTTTAATGAGAACAACAAAATGAAGGGTTTGATGACGTCAAAGGAGGTACATAAGGTATATGTTAAAGCTATATTATATATCGTAGACTCTTTTTGAGTTAAGAATTTGCTCCTGTATATAGTCTGAAGACAATCCAAAAACTAACTTTGGAAAAGTTTGAGGGCTCTAGTATAGGGCTTTACGATCATTAAAATTAGGCACAAGCCAACAGGGCTTGTTAATTTTATTTTACTGTCCCTGTGAAAAAATTACGAGCCCAGAATATTATAAATATTGGATTAGGCTATTTCAGGGCAGGTATATAAGTATTTCTATTTTAAAATAAAGTAAGTTTTTGGGAGTAAAAAAAAAGTACTTTATTTTCTCTAAAACAGAAAATATTCTGTATAAAAATATTTTGGATCTATCATCCATCCATTTGAAAGTTTTCCATTATCTGCTCTTCTATACTTCTTCGAGTTGAATATTGATCTTTTTAATTTTATTGACTACTTTCCTCCCTTCTCGTTTGCTTACGTTCCTTTTGGAATGCCCAAGGAAAGGAAAAGTCTACCTCTGAAACTAGAGTTGTCTGCTTTGCGTTAATTGGTGCTAAAGCATACATAGGTAGCTGCCTCACTTCTGGTTGTCCAATAAGCTTTCACTCCCTGACGAAAATTTTCATTGCTTCGGCAGCAAGATACGCATCCTATTCCTTAAGGATTTCCCGTTATGAGGATAGAGAATGGAACTTCGCTCCAGACATTATTATGTTTTTCTCACAATGGTCATTTAAATTCTACTTAACCCTTAAATGCTTAGTAAGAAGTTACCTGTTGATAAGGACAAGAACATTGAAGATATAGTTCTTGTTTATTGGTCTGTTATAAATACTATTATTTTCGTATTTTATGCTCCAATATTTTGTAATGGTAGACTTTAGTTTAATTTTATATAGTCTGTAAAATACGGTGGTGGTTAATATTGAAGGTTTGGGCTTTGATCTAGAGGGCTAATTAGATTATTTATGAGTAATTTCATTGCAATCCATTCTGATGTATTTTATTAGTATTTTAATTTTAATTTTGTTCTATTTATAATATTAATAAAATCACAAAAAAAAGTACATCAAAAAAATGAACTTGTAACATAACCAGAGTCAATATCAAGCCGTTTGACTATATTAAGATGACAAGTGTGTAATAGTTTAAGTACGTACCTTAAAAACAATACCAAAAAAGCACCAAGTCAGCAGAATATTGTGGCTGTGGAGCCTTTCTCTAGTATAGTTCCAAGTATGATGTTAAACATCAAAAATTGTACTTTTCATACTTTTTCAGTTTTTCCCTTGTGAGTAAAGACTATTTTGTACTTTACTTTGAATAATATCTAAGGGCTCTAAGTATTGCTTCATGATTTGCGGTTTCCTATTTTATCAAAAATAACATAGTGAAATGTAATAAGTTAATTCAAGTTATAGTTTTTGAACAAAAAGGAGAAACGTTATCTGTAATAAAACAGAGAAGCCGCAAATCATTGAGCATAAATTATTAAGCAAAAGGTGTGAAATTATTCATTAAGGATAAACCAGATACTAAAAAAATATAACAAGTACTATTTTTGGCCCATAGCATTATACCTGGAACGGTACAAAAACCCTAAACCTAAAAATCCCATCTTTTCTGGTTCAAACGTTGCAAAAGTGACTTTTTAAATTATTCCCAGTAGAAAAATGTGTTCTACAATGTGGAAAATATTAACCCAAAAATGGAACAGTCTCAGGTACAGACACTCAACAAGACTTGAAGCTAGATAACTTATTCATTGGAATTTGAAAAATGTACTAACCCGTGAAAAAAAGCAACAACATAAAAGTACAAAGGTATTTTCTTGTTTTTTCGAAACAAAGTTCTTCACAAAATGTAATGTTAAATTTTAATTCTTATGTATAGCTCATTCTACGGTTACAATTTTAAGGGGGAAAAAAGTCATAACGATGTTTTTACCTTGCCGAAAAAATGTGTGATTGTTTTTTTCTTTCAATTACATAGCGTTTTCACTGATGTCATAGCTATTAATAATTAAATCATAATTAAAGGGGTCAACTTCTTTGCGGTCAATCTTAATTGATATTTTTTACAACATATAACGGTCAAATTGTCATGAAACTTTATAAAAAGTATTTAATCGTAATTAAAAACTTACCGTTTGGATTGACCAATAGATTATGCCAATTCTGTTTTGTAATATTTGAATTAAATCAAAGTTATATGTACTGAAAATCCCTTCAAAATGGACATATTTGTTTTGGATCGATTGCAGTCGAGGGTAGTTAGAAAAAAATATCATATTCTTGATATTGCAATTTTTAGTTTATTGTATATACCAGGGATTCGTTAACGGCGGCTCGTGAGCTAAGTTCGACCCCTGAGTGAATTTTATACATTCCACGAAAATTATTTAATAACAAGAATGATATAAAATGCATTTAATGCTAGAATGATTACCCTAAATTGTGTTTTATGACAAGTCTGATATGTCCAAGTAAGCTTGGGAAGGATGTGAATCTATCGTAGCATCCAAGGTTAATAGATATAAAAGGTTTTACAATAAAGCTATTCCCGACTGATGTTTGACTTCCACCACGCTATTTAATAGTGACGTCAAAGAGTATAATATACTTTTACTATTAATCATATAATTTCTAGTATTATATGCTCCTAATATACCGTTGTTATACTCCATGATGTCAAAATCTGTGTGTCTTGCCTAGCAGTCTGAGAACTAAAATAAGACAATTAAGATTCAGTCATTAGAGTTATAATATGTTTAAATAAAAATATTAATATGTCAATGAATTTTATCTTATATTTATGTATAATTAATTCCCCAATTAAAATTAAAGCCAACGTTTCATTAGTGTGGCCTGCGAGATGAACTCTTCATTTCATTTTGGCTAATTTCCAAAAGCTGTGGAGAATCCCCTATGTAAACAAGAGTGTATGAGGATGTAATAACATATTTTTAGTACAGATTAGGCTCTGGATGTTTGAAGTATAGGTTTTTGATAGAAAGTAAAGTTTAAGTCCCTATATTTGTTGGTCCTATTTTAACATTAAAAAAAACAAGAATAATTTACCTTTTCCCTTGTTATTAATTAAAAAATGGTATTTATTCGTTAAAAACCAGCGTTTCTCAAATTAAGTACCGCGGTACACTGGGGTGTTCTAACAGAAAAAAGTTTGAGAAACGATGTTTTCGACTCTCAATATGCCACAATATATCAGCAATGCTGCCTTTTCATGAAAACACTGTTTCTACAATTACTTGTGATTGTATAAATATATATTCAATTTAAATAATGAATATTATGTAAAAAGAATTAAAACGTACCTAATTTTTTTCATAATTTACAATTTAAAATGAAAAAAGAATATTTTTTTTGATGAATTGAATCACTAATTTTTTTAAGAATCTCATTTGGCCATTCTACTTGAATATGTAGAATAAATTATTTAAAAAAAAATAATTATTCATACTTTGCTTGTTCGTTTATTTATCTCATTAGTTTTTTTAAAGGAAATTATAATAATAGAATAGTTAATTCGTAGCATATTCATACAATGTGATTTACCAACTGTAAATAAGAGATGGGAATTGTAAGGCAGAAAATGAGTTTGAAAAGTCATTTTTGAATCGAAGCTAATGCAATTATATATTTTGCTTATCACCTCTATACAGTGATTCCTAATTTTTTATCACTGCAGAGCCTCTAAGGGTATTTTTATGACTTTTTTTGTGTGTCAACATAAAATCAATCTTGAACAAAAATTAAGGACACAAAAGCAGGCTATATTAATTTTTCTTAAAGTTGAGTGTGGATTACATTTGTATTCCTCGACAAATTATCTTCGATTTATATCGTCAATTATTATTATCGATCCTTTGGAAACACCGTATATTGTACAGAAAGTAACAAAAATTCAACATAACTATGACACGACTATAAATTGATTTTATTTGATTGACCATAACGGGATCAAATTATGTTTCATAAGTCCAATGAGAGCTTTGAACTATAGTTATCATTCTTGGGTATCGTAACACGATTTTAATACAAATCCTGTAATTGACTGCAATATATCTATGGCATATTTTATTAAATGTTCTATCATATATATTAAAAAAAAATTCGGCGTTTCATTTTTTCTTAATTTTAGTTCCAGGTTGTTTTTATGCTTTAGTCATCCCATACATGACTCTACAATAGACATATGATATATTGCTTTAAGAAGGAAATATCTGAAAAAAGGATATGCATTTAAAAGGATATTAAAAGTTTTTGTCTCTGTGAATGTGGTAAAATATTTAGCTATTATGGAGTCGTAATAAAACTTATGCTCAACTAAAAAGGGTTTCCTCTGTAAATACTTTTATGTACATATCTATATATAATTCAGGAACAAATGCACTCATTCAAAGGATATTTGTACTGTGCAAAAAAAAAACTAAAAAAAAAAAAAACTCAAGAAAATGAAGAATATTTTTATGTATCCCCTACCAACAACAATACTAATTACGTATTTCCATTCAAAGCCCTAATGATCTCAAGGTTCAAAGATTACCTGAAGAAGGCAACACTCCTTTACTTTTTCCGGAATTACCTTTTTCCCTTACCACATAGTTAATGAATTGATTATGATTGAAAATATTAGGTAGATTTTATATGGCTTGAGGGAAATATGTTTGCTGTTCATTCCTGATAAGTGATTTATTGCTGGCCTTTATTGCTTGAGTCATTTATAAATAGATCGAACATCTGAGGAAATTAATTTACTGTGGTGTTGTCTCGCTTCGAACAATTATTGACTCGTTTAGCTTCAAAACCCTGAGTTGACTTCATATTTACCTCCACCAACGAAGTTGAACGAAGGTTAAGTTTTTGCCCCTGTTTGTCAGTTACCAGTATGACGAAAAATATACTAATCGATTTTGATCACACTTGATACGAAGATTATATTTGGTAAAAGTAAGAGTAAGCCAGTAAGTTTTGAGGGGTAAAGTTCAAGGTCAATGTAAGAATATGAATAGGCCACCATAACTTTTGAATATATTGAGATATATAACTCAATTTGATTTTAAGGAGACGTTTTGTCGGTTGGCCAAGTGCACATTATAGTTTATTATTCAGTCAGTTTCATCAAATAATTTAAAAAAATCATGGCGTAGCTATCCCATAGTCAACAGGGAAATGTTTTCTTAAAAGATCCATTTTGGGGTTGCATTCACACTAGGCCAGCGCTCTGTTTCTCCTAAAATATATTTTTTGAATCGGCTTCAAGTGAGGAAGAGGTGACAGCGCCATTTATGCAACTCTCATTTTCCCCTTCTTTATTAATAAGATCAATGAAAATCGTGTGTATTTTGACCATGTTATAAAAAAAAAGACCCAAAATGAAGATGATAGACCTGACAATTTGAAAAATGTTTTGGAAGATAGAAGCTACAATCCGCTGTTATAATGAAGGATGGGAAGAATGAAATAAAGAAGGACATTGTCAATAATTACTCCAATGTCGATCTTCAATTCTACTCTAAGTCCAACAAGGACTTACTTTTATAACTCTGCAACATATCCTCTAGGATTAATCTCTGCCTTTTATTAACACATACAAATTTTGAAAAAGGTTTATTATGTAATTGAATCCATTTAAGACACTTTGTCGGAAAAAATAATATATGTACATATTTCATGATGATTCATATACTAAACTACGGCAATGACAAACATATTTTGATAATTTTAGAGTGTGTGATAACTTGGAAATAGGGAGCGTGAATCAGGACTTAATCAGTTACATTAGAGCTCCAAAAACATTTGATCCAAACGATTGGCTTATTCATTTGCATTGTCTATTTACTACTTCTTTTCTGTAAATATTTTTTGTCTTTCCTAATATATTTATTAATGGCGAGGTAGTTATGAATTTTGCTACAACGGTTTTAATAGCACTTTATGTCAACTATTGAAGCATTCACATCTTTTTAAATTAGTTTAACATAAAAGTAAATCATAATTACTTTCTTTTGCAGCATTAATCGTGAATATATAATATGTATATGGGTATATATATATTTTGATTATTGCAAAGTCCTCATCAGCAATGTGTACATTCGGCGAAATGGCATTTGGCTAATTGTTCGAGCATTCTCATAAATATACATCAACATTCTTAGCCGGGTCTGATTAAGCAGATTTCTTTCTCGACACTTTTTGAATCCCAATAAATGAAATACAGCATCATATTGAAAAAATTGCGGTGTTGAACAGGCTATATTTATTTTCTAATCAATCACTAATTCTCTTGAAGTTTTTCCCATCTTTGAAGAGACAGATTACACGTCATACACCACGATTTTCTTAGAAATTGCATTATCTCACAGATGCAAAAAAAAAAGTTAATACATCATTATTCGTAAGACAGCAAAAAAAAAAAAAAATCCCCAAAATAATAAAAGAGCAGGGAACAAGCCAACAGCTTATTTTTTCATTCTATAAATTATCAACTTGACTCGGTTCAACTAGCAATTTAGTTCTTAATAACAATAAATGTGTCGTAGTTATAAAATAATATGATATTTCAGTTTAAGTTTCTATAACAAAGTTCCACATATTTTAATATTTAGACATATTTACCGATATAAAGGATTGATAGGAAAAAGTATTCTATGATGTCAATTGTTTTTTCTTTTTGTGTTTTAATTCACGAGTAGCAAATTATCCTTGAAAAATCTTGCTCATTCTTGATTTAACTAGGACCAGGAAAAGATGCAACACGGTTAGAGTGTAATTAATAAGTAACGTTATGTGTGTTATTTCAATACCATCATCTTATTGAGGGGTAGAGGATTGAGTTTCCACGTTGAAAAAACATTTCCTAAAGCTAAATGATGTGTTTCGCCTCTATGTTTTGTATCACTGGTTTGAATCATCCAAATAGGGGGAATGATTCATAATAGCACTAACAGTTATCGACATTTAGATACTTAGAGATATCTTCATTAATGAAAACTTCAGTGATAATTTTTTGACATTTTAGTTCATCTGTCTTTTCTGCATAAACAAACTATCATAAACATTTCGTCATCTTGTCATCATGAGTGAGCAAAAAAGCCAAAAGGCAGTGCATCACAAATCTCCTAGATACTGAATCATGAGGGTAATAACATCTCCCTTAAAGGAAAAATTCCAATTGATCTTTGGGTGTAAATTGAATAAAAACTTCTAAATAAAATAAATATGTATGAATTTAAATTTAATTACAATATTTTCCTTGCACTAATAATATTTTAAATATAGCTCCTCTATATAGCAGTAATTCCCTTTCTCCCCTCAAAATCATACAACAGGCAGCTAATATTAAAAAAGCTCTTAACTCAGGTGTACCCAACATTTTGCTCTCACCTTTTCTTTTCGTTACTGTTTAGAACATGTTTGTGTTCGTTCAGTTTGAGGTCATTTTTGTTTTTTTCTCAATTTTCGAGCATATTTTAATCATTAATTATTCTGTTATGATATTTTATAAAATTAATAAAATAATGAGTTCACATGATCGTTTCCTGTATTTTGACGGAAATATTTCAGGTTTTTTTTCTTCATAACTTAGAAAAATTATAGAAATAGTTAAATATCAGTAATAAATAATAATACTTACGAATCAGGAATTACTCGTCCGATTCCAATTGATCATCCCATCACTAGTGTTATGTCGTTCCTTATTTATTCGGTCCAGTTCAGTCTTAGGACCGGTCCTTAACTCTTGGTTCTTAATTTTTTATGATAATATCAGTCGTTTATTAAGACAAATAAGGTATATGACATGTGTATTAAAATTATTGGACATATCTTGAAAAAAATATTTTTTTATTTTTATGATAATACAATATGATACGAACATATTATTTTGTTAAATAGTTATACAATTTTTTTTTGTAAAATAACAGAGTATTTAAAAAATGGAAAAACTCTCTCATTGACGTCACGAGGGATCGATTTTACCTGTAAGTACCGTTCAAATGGGACTGAACTGGACAGCGGTCCTTGGTCCTAAATAACAACACTCCCCATCACTAATATTGAAAATTTTGACATCCCTACATAATTATATTAGTGATGGAACGATTAAAAAAAAAACCCCGATGGCAATTTCGATAAGATTTTCGAAAAAAATCCTAATGCTGATTCTTTAATATTTAAAAAATAGCATTTTGCTCTCAGAGGCGTCTAAAGGATGGATGATAGTTTGGGGGGTGGGGGGTGGGAATGGACTGTATTTTTTTAGAAAAAATTTCCGAAAATTAAATTTAAAACTTTTTGAACAAAAAAATTCAACTGTTAAATTTTTTAAGATGCAAATTTTTTAAATATTAAATTTCTGGGAAAAAAATATTAAATTTATAATTCATTAATTTGGAGGGCCCCCAAATTGGCTATTTTTTTCATAACTTCGACAAGTAATAAATAGTTCAATACCAGTAATAAATTATTATAAATATGAATCGGAATATCAAATTAAACATTATTTTCCCAATGCCGATTCCAAATTTCGAACAACACACCCAATTCTGATTCCGATAAATCGTCCCATCACTAGAATGTACCTTCCTCTTCTCAGGCCAAATTAGAGTCTTTCAACGAACATAGTTAAATGATAAATATCCTAAAAGGGAGAATCAACTCTTCAGGGAGGAGAATAAAAAATAAATAACAGGACGAACTAATTTACCTGTACATATAAGTATAAAAGCTTTACAAATGATGATAAAGTTGTTAGTAGATCCAGACATTTAATTTATGTACATACAATCATTTTCAATCATGATTAATTGCTCTTTAAGAAGTAAGGACTGTCTTATTTGTTCACTCAGCTTCAACACGAGAGATAATGGATTCAACAATTAGTGGTGTTTCGGTCCAGTCGTATGATCGGTGCTTCGGACTATTTATACTCGAAATGGTTTAAGAAATAAAGTTGAGTTATGTCCTCAAGGAGCAAATTTTATCTGTTTCGGGACTAAACTGGACCGGACAGGAGTCTTTGGCCCTAAATAAAGATCGTCACAACACCAGTCCTACTCATATATTATCAATTATTATTTCCATCGTATTATCAATATCACTAATATTGTCCGGGTTGATTTTTTATAGTCTGGGGGTCCCCCTTTGAATCGATGCATACGTTGTATGATTTGCAAAGTATGGGTTGTGGATAAAAAGAAATCCATAATTTGTATCAGATTTAGGATTCAGTCTTGGGACCGTTCGACGGTCGTTCACAGGGAGTGACCTGAAGGGCCTTTATCTTCCCTTCCCCCAAATTAAGGAAAAATTCCTTCTTTTTTTTTTTTTTTCAAAAAATTTAATATTTGATTTTTAATTTAATTTTTTAAATTTTGTTCCAAAATTTAACTTTTTGTGAATAACTATGGATTTTCTCCTTTATTTTCAAAAGATTAAATATTTGATATTTTTGTGAACAGGTGTGGATTAATTACCCTGCAATATTTAACTAATACGACTACATAGGAGTTATATATTCATATATATCATGGATCACTATATACAGTGTACCCGGTTACTCACTTTGATATATTCACAGAGACAAACAACATTTCCTTTATTAAAATAAGTATAAGTAATTTCATTGAAAATATACAATTTTGTTATTTTTTTTTATTCAATTTGAAGCAAACTACTATGTCAAATAAATTATTATTTGAAAATTCAAAAAAGTATCGAAAAAAAAATGTTTAACAATGATAATTTTTGTGAAATGTATAATTTTGCGTTGTAAATATTTTTAAGCTTCATGGAACATATAGCGTTAAAAGTGCTCTTGTCCAGATAAATTATAAAAATGTTGATATTATTCAAAGTCGTGGATGGAGAGCAATGAAGTTAAAAAAAAATATATTTATTTATTTCATTTTCAAATACAATATAACTTATTACAACGAAATTTTTTTACGATCTGCAATTAACATAAATCAATCTCTACTATAAAAAAATTCACATCAAACCCCTATAGTTCATCATCTAGACTTCTTAGAAGGAATTAACTTTTGTTGATAAAGTACTAATTTTTTATGCTTCAAATATATTACGTTGACATAGAAATGAATGAAAAAACTATCAATTTCATAAAAAAAATTCAAAAAAGAAATATTTTTTTTATCTTGAAATTAGAATTTCACATAATTTACACATTATATATAAATATTCAAATATTCAAAATCAACAATTAATTTTGCAAATATAAGGTTATTTTCATGTGGACTTTCTTAAAAGTAGATTTGATAGGAGATTAGTAGAGGAGGCCCGATATGTCTCCACAACCAAGTAACCAGCTTCAGTGATGATGTTAGGCATGTTTGCATACAATGGGTGTTCTGACAAGATGGATCATCTCTGCACACTCCCAAGAAACCCTAAAAGTGGTTCCAGGCAAAATAAAAAAAATCTTAGCAAAGAACTTCTGGCTGCTGCAGAGCTCAGACCTCAACCTCTTAGACATCTAGGTGCAAAAGAAGTCCAAGGTCTATGGGCACGCCACAACAGCACTAATGCCCTTTAGACCTCCGTCAACAAGGTATGAGTGGGGAGTACATCCAGAGGATCTCCAGCAGCTTCTGTAGCCGCTTGAAACTCACCATCAATTCTGAGGGCAGATAAATTGACTAAAACATGTTGTTATGCTTTTAATTAATAGTAACTGAACGTGTTTCCTAATTCTCCCAGGACCCTATTATATCCTTCAATAAATAGTGTGTTAAAATGCGTAAATTAAAATGGTTGGTCCAGTATTTATTTATTCACTCTCTACACTCAAAACTACATATGAATAAAATGTGTTTTTTAATGATCATCTCATTTACAGGCATTTTAAATCAATTATAAATGACTAATTCATTCATTTTATTTTGATCCACAGTTTGAGAACTTTTAAATTTTGATTCACGATCAGAAACCGCCAGATATTACATAAAAATAAAAAGATCCAACGGAAGAAAAGTTGTGCCTCGGGCAGAATCTCAGCACAAATATATTTGTAAGTATGTAGAATTTGAATATTTAAACGTAATAGAAAGCAAGGAACACTATTTTTTGGAAAAGTGATCTCTGTTAGCAGATATGTCGTCTATCAACGTTACCAATGTATATTTTTCTTTTTGATTTCTAATCAGAAGGATTTAGATAACTTTCACACCTTAATTATGTATATGGACTTCAATTAACATTTTTAGGTCAAATGGAGTTATTATAATACCATAATATTGACTTATACTTAATCGGTGCAACATCGTCTGACCAATTAACAGAATACTTTAAAAAAACTGTGAGTCTTTTTTACTGTTGCTATACACATTTTTCAGTCAATAGCTTACTGATATAAATAAAACAAAGTTATCGGTAATAATTGGTATATCCACGATAAAAGATAACCAAACGTTAAGCTCACTAATTGGAAAGTTATATATATTTGAATAAAAGGGTTCTTGGAGTTTAACTCATTTATATCATGTTTTTGTCTATACATATTAAACAATAGGGTCCCATCTTGAGATAATCCAATATATATAACAGATGAGATACACAGACCCCAATTTTTATAATATATATTCATAAATTTTTATTCCTTTCGACGAAAAAAATCACAAAAAATTCAAAATCTAATTTTACTAGTTCTTCATTCTTAATCATGAATCTGTAATTAATTAATTCCTATCAAATCTACTTTTAAGAAGGTTGACATGAAAATAACCTTTTATTTGCAAAATTAATTGTTGATTTTGAATGTGGGCTTATATATCATTTGTAGTTATCAAATTATATGAAATTCCAATTTCAAGATTAAAAAAATATTTCTTTTTAGAATTTTTTTTATGAAATTGAAAGTTTTTTCATTCATTTCTAAGTCAATGTAATATATTTGAAGCATTAAAAATTAGTATTTTATCAACAAAATTTAATTCCTTCTAAGAAGTCTAGTTCATGAACTATAGCGGTGTAATGTGAATTTTTTTATAGGAGAGATTGATTTATGTTAATTGCAGATCGTAAAAAAATTTCGTTGTAATAAATTATATTGTATTTGAAAATGAAATAAATAAATATAATTTTTTTTTGAACTTCATTGCTCTCCATCAACGACTTTGAATAATATCAACATTTTTATAATTGATCTGGACAAGAGCACTTTTAACGCTATATGTTGCATGAAGCTTAAAAATATTTACAACGCAAAATTATACATTTCACAAAAATTATCATTGTTAAATATATTTTTTTTCGATACTTTTTCGACTTTAGATATTTAATAAAGATGTCTTTAAGTGCAATTTATATCCCCTCAGTCCTACAACGTTTTACGTATTCCATTTGATGGATGAGTTTTTGTATCCTTGATTTGATCAGATTGAAAACTTAAAATATATAATTAGTAAATCGTTAAACAGAAAAAATGATAATTTCTTACTTATGACTACAGTTGCCATTTTTGTAATGAAAAAAAAAAGCGCAAGGAGAAGGCAAACCATATTGTACTACCAAATTAAGACCTTTTCTAATATCAACTGGTTGTTATGAGACTTTGCGAAAGAAAGTGAATTACTTCTATTAAGTAGAGAGCTTTCTACATTAAAAATAGCCCTAGTGCAGGGAAAATATTATTATTACATATAAAAAGTCACATATATTTATTTAATTATGCAATTTAAAACAATTTACACCAAAAATATTCGAAAATACTTCCTTTCGATGGAGGAATTTACTCCACGACAAATTATTAAATAATCAACAAACAAAAAAAACAAGCATCAAACGTTTCTCCTTTTCTGATTATAATGTAGTTTTTTTCTTACAAAAATGCCTACTCTGTTCATGACCTTCAAGTGTTCCCAATATATTTCATTCATCGATAAAGTGCTAAAACAACATGTTTTTGAAAAATTTGTATCTAATTTTAGAGATGTCATATGAAGAAAATCATTCATTATTTATAAAGATCAGAAAAAGCAAAAAAATAGTTAATAAATTACCCAAGAATAAAAAAAAATTAATTAAATCTCATTAACAGATGTTCCAAAAAAAAAAAAAAAAATGTTTTAGACATGAAAAAAAAAAAAATCAGAAAATTATAACCACGCACATGATTTTCATTTGAAGCAGGGGTTATCAACCTTTTTCTACAGAAGGCACACCTTCCAAAATAAATTAATATAAATCTGGAGATATAAATAGTCACTAGGAAAACTTCCCTGGAAAAAATTGCCTCTATTTTGTTCAAACTTCATGATGAATAATAACACATTATAAATTCGCATAATATTATTTATGACAAATATCATTTTCGAAATTTAATCCAATTTTCTAAAAAATTGATCGAAAGGATTGGTGAGGAGGGAGGGGGGGCGGGGGTATAAATATCTTGGGCCTCTTAAAATATGGTTGTATAACCTCCACCCTCAGATTGGACCGTAGGTAGTGTGGCACTCATTAAAGTAATTCTTATTTTCTGAAAGACTTAAACTGGTTATCCAAGGAGTCGAATTGGACTAGATAAAAATATTTAAAGATTTGAACTTGCAGTACAAAGACTTTTGCCACCTGTGTCTGACATATTTTCGCTTGACAGAAAACATACCGTAAACGTACTGGTAATCTTGATGTAAAAGATGCAAGAGTAATTGTCGAAAATGTGGATAACATAATGAAAATTGTCGTTTCTGCCTTCTTTTTTAGTCAAGTTTCAAAAGGACTTTTACTAATGAGAGTAGCATTTATGTTAAAACATTGATATTATCCATATTTGATTTTATGTGTGTTATAGAAACCAAATGCATTTCTAAGTTATCAAATCTAACCTTGGAAGGAAGGAATAGCAAAAAATGATTCTGTTAAATACAAATACATTGACGTCATCAATGACATAAGAATTTATTATTTGTACTTTTGCAAATATTTAGTAGTAGTAAAAATAATGTACAAGATACAAGGCTTCATCACAGATGAGTTAATTGACCCCTGTAATGAATTTATATTATGTCATAACAAGCATATTTGAGAAACAATAAAGTATCTGTTCTAAAACTTATCGTAAATCTTAAAGACGGGTCCGAAAGGAACAGAAAAGACATATGGAAAAAAAAAAGTTAAATGACGTCAATTAAATGGATTAAAAACAGTTTAAGGTTTGTTGTTTTTGGAATATCATAAAAGAACAATTGAACTTCTCGAGTAACAAGGACCCTGAACTTTGCAATTCTTAATTGTAAAGCCCTCATCGCCAGCCAACTAACTACCTTTCAGCATATACGGGAAGATGAGTTTATTTACAAAAGCCAAGGACCGTGTAATTAACTTTTATCCGGATCATAATCACCAATCACATTTTTAGCCGCTGGGCTTACAATTTCGCCTTGTTGCAAGAAAAACTTTAAAATATGGGATATTTTCTCTTTGCAGGTGTCCATCTTTGACGCACGCTCAAATAATATTGAGTCAAACAATCAGTAAATTGTCTTATCAACTTTTTATAAAAAGTATTATCTTTCTAACGCCATCTGGAGTAAAATGTTTACACTTATCTCACGAGGGATATACATTACTAAAGTCATCTATTGGAAAAACAATGACCTTCTTTTTATACACCTATTTCATGTAACCCAGTGATGTTATCATAATTCTAACTAAACCGTTTTGGATTTATTCATATAGTTGTAGAAAATATGACTTAGAACGAGTGCGTCAATTTTTGTAGTTGCAATCCGAGCAGTACTTTTTATTTACTCTACAAAGTTGTTGTCATTTTTTTTTCATGGAAGTATAAACTGTATGTGCTCATAAATGACGTAGAGTAACGCTGAAGATTTGTTAAGGAGTTATACCTGCCGTTCGAAAACTAATTTTACAGATAAGAGCAATTTAAAATATTTTGAAAAGTTCATAATTTTCCTGTTTTGAATCCATTTATAATTTTAAAAAAAATGGAAGGAAAAAGTGATCATGACATTGTTAAAAAGCTGAAAATTAACCAAAGTGTACAAGGTCAGTATAGTCCGTTTTGAATCCTTTATACTTTTCAAAATGGTGCATATTGAGTCCAAAACCAGTATAGTCCGCCACAGCAACATCCCCTCGCTGGAGTCCCATTAAGAGTATGTCCAGGACTTACATTGGTAAATGAAACAGTATTTTAAGATTTCTCTGTACAACGTCATACTGATATGTTGTGCATGGTTATTTGTACCACAACCAAACTGGTGAAATACATTCTGAACACCCGATAAGTGTGAGTCACTGATGGACTCAGTATAGAATTTAGGAGTATAGTAATCTTGTTCCATGTCTTTACTAAATACGGTATGGGATTTATGTTTATATCCTTCCTCGTATTGCTGCTACCAGCTAATCTAATAAAACAAAAAACAAAATCTTCGTATTGTCGTAGAAACCTTTTCATTTTTCGGTTTATGTTCATTTAGCATACTCGTAGGTCATATTTTATACAATTCTTCTAGATACTTATAAGAACTATAAATGCATTCTTTAACTAGAATGAACGTTCGTAAAGCGTAAAACCTTCTGCTTAAATAAAGTTGAGTTAAAGAACTCATTATTTTCCAAAGTAATGGTCAAATTTGCATTTTTTACGTTTTGAGTTACCTGGAACTTTCAAAATTTAATCTTGTAACTGAATTCGATCTAAATTTATATAAACATAGGCAAAATATTACCTTCGGTCAACTTCATTATGGAACTAATTATGGCTTAATTACGAAAAGAGTTGTTGGGTATACTGGTACAATAGTGATATCAAGGTACTAATGCATTTAAAACATCTACTAAATTAATTTTGGAATTGGTTCTCGCAGAACAGTTTTTTTTTAAATATCCCACTGATGACGTACATCCCCAAATTTGTGAGCTAGAATTTTTTTTTGTAAAAAGATTTAAATAGTTTTTTGTAAGGACATCCTCTAAACAAAAATCCTGTCAACGCCTTTGTAAGTGCATGTAAATTGACCTTTTTTTTAAATATTATTAGTCAAAAATGTATCAAAAAATATGGAAATACCGATACTAATTTTGGTAACCAAATCGGTACAAAAATATAGATATTGTGACAATAATATTTAAGAATAGTAGTAAAGTTGCTGTTATCCTGCATAAAATATACTCGGGGTTTTATTGAAGGCATTAAATTAGTGAAATAACGTATTGATATTTTCAAATTATAATATTTTTTATAATGATGACATGTTGAGAGCACTTTATGATGAGGGACTTTTTTGTACAAGGATTTGGGACTAGTACAACCCAAGTAGAAAAAAATAATGTCGTGAGTTTGTTGTTTAATTGTAGGACACTTCAAATGAATACATAAGACGTAGTATACTTAAATGAATTGAATTCAATTTTGTAATCAACTTTTTTTTTCAGATGATTGACAAACTTTCTGACTTAGGTACATAGAATTTATACGTTTTACATTTGTACATGCATAAGCAATAATCATTTTTTTATTAAATGATAAAAATCTTTGCCAAAAAAGTATTAGAAATAAATCAGATAGAAAACCTGGCAGGCTACTCAATCGTAAAGATATTTTGTTTGACATATTATTTGTTAAATATGTATATTGTACATTTACATATATACCCTCACGTAAATAGATAACTAAGTATTGTCCCAAAAGACTTGGTTCCGTCCTTTCATACTTTGCTGGCAATGTACAGGCTACAAGGCATTACCGATAAATTGGGATTTTTTTTTTCAAATTGCTATTTTTCGACTCCCACTTTGAATTTCGTGCTAAAAATTATTTTCCTGTGACAGGATTAACCTTTTCTTTTCTTTGAGACTTTGTTTGCAGAGAAGGCTAAGCCCTAAGATTTTTTATCAACTTAAATCACAGGGGTGCTTCAAAAGTCATTTTGTACGTTGTTGAGAAATAGTCAGTGGTGGAGAATTTTGGCCTGAGCAATGTGGTACTTGAACAGTACTCTGCCCCTGTCATACCTCCAAGGCAACTCAGATATTTCCATCTGAGAGGGTTCCGTTTTTCGTAAAGGTTGAAGTCTGGTCTAGTAATAATCAAATTTTGAACATTCTGTAGTAATATTGGTGGGCACCCTTCAAGAACAGGTCAACAATCGCTCCTACAGAAGCGTTAGCTCCCGAAAGGCTAGCATCATGAAAAACTGCAGTATGATCCTAACTGATCATCTAATTTGAATGAATCAATCAAAACACAAGATCACTGGGAACAACTTCACAAATTTTATTAGATTTGATAAATGAATGGCCATGATATAAATGTTTGGATTTGCCGAGGATAAGTTTATATTTATCTACAAAGTCCTGTACATGTTACTGTACCGTAATGATAAGATTCTGGACTTTGGTGTCACAAGATAACTAAACATTAAAATAACCTTTGTGTCCGAAAAAAAGATACATGATGGACGGATTTAATTTGCAAATCTGTAAAATATAAATTAAAAAAGCCTTCTTTATGAAGTTCCTTTAAAATTATCAAGTTACAGGATTTATATATATTTCTATAATTGTAGATTATAAATATATCTGCCAAGATTATTCAAATAGCATTACATAAACTTGAATTTGAGATTTAAATACTCGTATTTGAGTTGGCTTGATACGTACATAAATGTATAAACTCGTAAATCCTCAGACTGTTATAATAAGATTCCAATAAACTGACTTGACTTCTTTGACTACTCCTATAAAATAATGTACGTGACTTGAAGGTAATGACTTGAGACTTACTTTCAGAGTTGGGGACTTGGACTCGATACTTGGTACTCGACTTCATTTCACAATGAAAGACTCACACCTTAACTTGGACTCAACACAAATGGAATGCAAATGTTTCAAACCGGTTTTAAAACGCCATTTTCAGCCCCTGGGCGATGCTACAACTGCTAACATGAGAGTCTGTATCAAAATTTTCCCCAATTTTATCGACACATTCAACGGCAGGCCTTGCATTGCGTGACGCATCATTCACTTCCACTATACCAGGACGAAATCCATCGAACCGCTGTTGAGCAATACGAACCGAAAGAGTATCGTGCCCCCCCCCCTGTTTCCCACTTTCAGGTAGTAAAATTGTAAATTTTGTCAATGTCGACATGCGATAATTCACCCCAATTTTTCCCAACCTATTACGAGTATAAACGATGTAAAAAGATAAATTTGACTTTACTTAATCCTAAATTACTCTCTATTCCACTTGGATTCGAAAGATATTTTATGCTGAACTCTAGAAATGTCTTAATACTATTCACCCTATAATTATGTCCTTGAATAAAAGCTCAAAATAAATTTGAGAGCTTGAATTGTACTCGATGGAAATATTGAATGATTTGGACTAGTGAGCAATGACTTGAGACTCGAGACTAACTGATATTGAACTCTAGAAAACCTTTAACTCAATAACCCCTTTATTTATCTAATTATGGAATTGAAATGACCTCATAATTAATCTAAGGACTCAAACTTAACACGAACAAAAATATTTTGAGACTTGCAACCCGACATGGACCTAATTCCATATTTTTAAGATTTGTAATTTGACTTTATCCCTCAATCAGAGACACGTGACTAGACTTATACTCTATAGCCAAGACTCCACGACTCGCTTTAAACTCAAAACTTATGTTCAACTCAAGAAAAAGCCTTAACACTATAGAGCCAATATGTATATAATTATGAACTTGAATTGAGTTAAACAAAAATTTGAGGACTCGAACTGTACTCTATAGAAATGTTCAAGGACGTGAGCAAAGGCTAGAGACTCCGCTTGAACTTTCAGTGTAAGGACTTTGCCTAGCCTATGGTCACTTTTGACTTGCATATGGGGGACAATGCCCCATACCTGGAACATCTAATAATATTTGTTAATTATAAGGGTTGATGTTATCTATATTCATAGAGCAACCATGGAGCATGGAGTGTGTATACAGGGTGCTCTCTGATGTGTGTCATATACATTTTTGCTATCTAAGAAAATTCATGTATATAAATACAGGGATCCCCATTTTTGTAAGTGAGTGGTTGAGAGGCTAAAGTACTCATCAGATATATTAATCATGTTTTTTGTTTTTTTCAAACTCTTATTTTTCTTTTTCTTTCATTCTTGAGGAGAGAATACGTCAAATGAATTGATATAAGTATTGAATAGTTACGCGTGAGTGTCCTCATGATTTCTATGGAGACTTATCTTTTATATGATTAATTCAAAATTTATATTCTAGCCGACGCCTAATTACTACAGGCAATGTTGTCTACTAGAGTTAGTAATGAAATAAGGCCATATGAGACGTACAAATTGCAACTTGTACAATTTATTTATACAATTTGAATTTTCTTCACAAAATATATATGTATATTGTGCATACCAAAAACTCTACACACCTATGAGAATAAAGAATAGATGAAGATTTAAATAATGTATGGTCCTATTTTTTTTTAGATATAAGGTATGGAAGTTCAAATTTACGACCAAGTTGAATGTATCTTCCTATTATTATTATGTGTTACAAGTAGTAGTATTTTTTTATTTTTTTTGGATACTTAAGACAGTTGCATTATAATGACTTGTTTTTCATTAAAGTATATCTCTTCGTTGAGAGAAAGCAGAGACACCTTTCTTTCTAAATACAAATGTATGTTTAGATTGAGCAGGAATTTCTTTTCTTTTTTTTTCAATTTTAGCACGCCAAATTAAGGATATAATAATAATTAACTGATTTAGATAGGTGTTTGAATAACTATTCAAACATATCCAATCCATTTCATTTTATAATCCAAATATATTTCTTCTCCTAGGTAAGAGAGGGATTCGTACCAAATGGACATTACTTAATCCTAAATGAAGTAGAAATTTGTGGGATGTAGGATACAAAATGGCTGGACAAAAAGAGTCTTGGAGGACTCCAGAGTCTTGCACCAATTATTTACCATTTTCTGTACGGAATGGAAAAGTAAAGTACCTTCCTATGATTAGAAGATCTCATCCATCCAAACGCAGCAATTCGTAAGCAGGCGGTCCAGGCTTGACGAAGAAGAAGCTAGAGGGAAAGTAAATAAAGAGGACCGACGGACGGACAGACCGATCGAAAGAGGACATCCACATATGTTGTATATGTGCACATATACACCCGAATTATATCTACCTCGAATTATTTGAAACTTGGCAAAATGCCTCCTCCTTCTCGTATGGCTTACAGAAGCTCATTTTTTCCTTAGGTAAAAAAATATATACAAGTACTTATACATATATAAATTTTGAGAAAGCGAAAACGGGCCATTAAGCCCACCTATACAAAACTCTCCTCCTCGCTTTCTTGGTGTATGATAGAAAGAAAAGAAAAAAAAAGCTTTAGTGGAAAAAAAGTGAAAAAAAAGTTCTTACACTCTTCTTCGATGGTCATGCTGTGAAGATCCCATCGTCATTTCCCCAGTTTTTTTTTTTATCTTTTCAAAAAAAAAAGTTACACATATGAACTGAGTTAGGACTCCATTGGATTGTGCTCATCTCTTTTAGTGTTTCCCACTATACTTTAGAATCAAGACTTGGACTTCGAATTGAGTTTGTTGTTCTACCCAAATCCCTTATTTTTATACAAAAATGGGGTTCCATAAAATGACCCTGGGGAAGATCGGAAATTCTTCCTTACTCTTCGGAGCATTGATCATTGCTTTGAGTGTGACCCTTTCAAGTGCCGGTGTGAATGAAACAGATGAAAACTCGGGACTTCCTGCTGGTGTTAACTGTAATGATGGCCTTGTTGTTCCTATTTGGAGGCCCTATACGAATTTAAGTGGTGGAGATCGATTTGGAAGAGGTTTGCTCTATATCCTGTTGATGATCTACCTTTTCATCGGTGTTTCCATTGTCTCTGATCGTTTCATGGAGTCTATTGAAATGATCACGGCCCAAGAAAAGGAAGTCGCTGTTAAGGACCCCAAGACCGGAAAAAAGACCATTATTATTGTCAAGGTTTGGAATGAAACCGTTGCTAACTTGACCCTTATGGCTTTAGGTTCTTCTGCTCCTGAAATTTTGCTCTCTGTCATTGAAATCTGGGCTAAGAACTTCCATGCTGGTGATTTGGGACCTGGTACTATAGTAGGTTCTGCAGCTTTTAATTTGTTCATGATCATTGGTTTCTGTATGTACGTCATTCCCGATGATGAAGTACGTAAAATCAAACATTTGCGGGTATTCCTTATCACTGCCACATGGTCTGTTTTTGCTTATATTTGGCTTTATCTTATTTTGGGAACGATTTCCTATGGTGTTGTCGAACCCTGGGAGGGTATTTTGACCTTCATGTTCTTCCCCGCCACTGTATGGACTGCATATGTTGCAGATCGTCGTCTTTTCTGCTACAAATACATGAGCAAATCCTACCGTATGAACAAACGTGGTATGATCGTTCAAACTGAGAAGGCTGATACCGACATTGAAGCACGTGCTCAAGAGAAATTCAAGGATTTCGATGAAGAAAACATGGATCCTGCTCTTGCTGAATTTGAGCGTCACAGAAGAGAATACATCAATGCTATGAAGAGAATCCGTTTAGAAAACCCCGATATCGACATGATCGAGTTGGAAATGAGAGCAAGAGAGGAAGTCATGTCCAAGGGACCCAAATCAAGAGCTTACTATCGTATGCAAGCTACTCGTAAATTAGCCGGTAAGCAGGATATTCAAAAATGTCTTAGAGCAAAACTTGCTGAAGAGGCTGATGAGTCCAAGCATCAACATGAAGAGGATAACAAAAAGCCTGAAGAGGAAGAGAAGAAGGATGATGGCATCACTCGCGTGTACTTTGATCCCCCTCATTACACCGTCATGGAAAATGTTGGCCAATTTGAAGTTACAATTGTCAGAGATGGAGGAGATCTTAAGGTGCCCTGTCAAATCGACTACAAGACTGAAGATGGATCCGCTTGCTCCCCCGAAGATTACACTGAAGCCATTGGTACACTCACATTTGGACCTGGAGAAACTGAAAAGAAAGTCACTTTGGAAGTTGCAGATGACGATGTCTTTGAAGAAGATGAACATTTTTACATCAGATTGTCCAATGTAAGACGGAAGGACGGCATCGAAATCCCATCCATTAACGTTGAAGGAGAAATGAAGCCCAGCCTTCAATTGGGAACCCCTGGAATGGCAACCATCATGATTCTCGACGATGATCACGGAGGTGTCTTCCAATTCGAAGAACATGAAGCTGAAATTGTTGAATCCATTGGTACATTTGAATTGAAAGTAGCAAGAATGTCTGGTGCTCGTGGTAAGGTTGCTATTCCTTACATCACTGAAGAAGGTACTGCTAAGGCTGGAAAAGACTTTGAACATGTTGAAGGAGAATTGATGTTTGACAATGAAGAAAATGCGTAAGTTATTATTAGAAAAAAAAAAAAAAACAATAGGCCCATTCTCAATTTCTCATATTTCTCCTCATTATTTTAGCAAAATCATTGAGATCCCCATTGTAGAAGAGGATTCTTACGAGAAAAATGTCATTATGTATGTCACGATTGGTGAACCAAAACATATTGCAGGTAATACATGATCTTTTTTATATTGCTTTCCAATAAAAGTAGCTTCAGAATATTAAACAAACCCAACTTTTACAGTATATCAATACTAAAAATTAAATACAAATTTTTCCATAAAATATATTTTAAAAAAAATCAAAATCTGCTGCTCTTACGTCAAATCTAAGCATGTTGGACGGACATGCACTATAAACGATGGAGACAAAGAGTACTATCCACTAATGCAAGTTACTATATCAAGGCTGATGCCATGTCAGATGTAGCTAGCAAAAGATCCATCATAATTGAAGACAATAAAGGTTATTTCTAGCTAGTTAGTAAAATACAATCTTTAGGAGTTACGCGTAGAATTATAGGCACTTACTTATTTACAATTGACCTATGTAAACTGGTTTCTCACTTTGCCTAAATAGATATGTAGAGTGGGCATAATTATGTCAAAGTGTAGAGTACAATTGACACATATCCACATAGTATATATCAATTCTTAATACCTATCATTTTTCTTTATTCCCCATAGGCGATATTGGCAGCGGAGGTAAATACATTAAAAACTTGTCAAAAAAAAATATGTGTGTTTTGTTTATTTTATTTTACGTTAATGTCAGGACTCTATGTATGACCAAACATATATTTGATCTCTTATAAATTACCTTTAATTCCCTCATGAGGGAAAAAATTATATATTCCTTTATTCTCCAATCTTTCCGTGTGCTATTTCTATCTTTTTTTTTTTTTCAAGTCTTCTTTGTTTTGTTATTTCTTTATATATACCTACTTATAAGTGCTGAGACTCAATTAGAGACAGATTTATGTCCGGTTATGATATTTATATCTGAAATTTTTTGAAACCTAAGGATACAAAAAAGCACAGTGTATACCTTTAATTAGTTTAATTGTTATTGAAGCTTGTTATTTATTTTTTTCCAATTAGAAGAGACGGAAAAAAAACATCAAAGAATTGAAAATTTGAACAAAGATTTTTCATTTAAAAAATGTCCTCCGAATTTTGGATATGACAACGATACAAAGATTTTATCGTAAATTTCAAAAATTGGTATCTTTCATAGTTTGAAAGAAGGGTTGAAATATTGATTATTGGCCCATTTGGACAGAAAAAATTTAAATCATGGATCGGAAAACAAAATGTACACTTTTTAATTTCTCTAAAAAGTCGTCAACTTTCTTTTTTAAAAAACGGAAAATGTTACTTTCCTTTTCTACAAAATCTAATTCTCTTCTTTTTGAAGAAACGATCAAAACCCAATTATTCTACCGTTTCAAATGGAACTTGAACAGCAAAATATTTTATGTCCTGCAAAAATTATAACGGATTTGGACGACAAGTTTTGGATTTTCAGACTTAATCCCAACACTAATTTGTATATATATATATATATATTATCTATTCAAAATTGTTTACTGTTAATTGTCTACCTTTTTTTGTCCCTTACATTTTATTAAAAAAAATCTAGGTATTAAAGTGAAAGTAGAAAAAAAAACAAAAGGTGTAATTTTTTTACGTACGTACAAAATTGAGTGAATACAAAATACTTTGATGTATATCAAAATTTAGAAAGAAACACCTTAATAGAATCACTATAGCATTAAACGAATTAAACACCAATATGTTAGTATTGTACTACTCTTATCAAAAAGAAACCGTTATATTCTTATTCAGAATTAAATTCACATTTTAATTTCAAATTAGTTTTGTATTACATTGGTACGCATAATCATAGCAAATTTTTTATAATATACGCCAGATGGCGGTTTAATTTTGTTTTTAAAAGATAAAAAGAAACGGCATTTTTTGTTGGACTCTGGGATTTTCTACTATGACAAAATGTAATGATAAAATATGTTTAGGGGAAAATTCTTTTACAATTTTGAAAGACTGTGTTTTCAACTAAAATACTTATTTATGACAAAATGCTACATTTTGAAGAGCAAACAATCTTTAAAGATTTTTTAAAGAATGTTCCTTCTAAAATTTGATTTTTATTATCATTATTTTTTCAATCATAACAAAACGTATGCGTTGTGAACATATGCAACACCATTATAAGAAAATAAACATGATAATCGAATAAGAACTGAAATTGATATTAGATAAATATGGTGGCTTTTTGATCAGACCTTGTATGTAATTATATATGTGTATCACTACAATTGATATGTTTTTCCATGTTGCTCTACTCTCCATTTTACGACAGAGAGAAGGAGAGTTTGACTATGTTTTGTACAAAATGATATGTTATAATTTTATGGACAAAAAAATACACACACATTTTTTCCCTCTCTTTATTTCAAATTTCCCTTTCTCATCCTTTCACAACTGCACTCTGTACAAAGGTGATATTTCATACTCCTTCAACAGTAACTAATTGAATTTTTTTATTTTTCTATATTTCTATGTGACTTTAATGGTCTTTAGAGGGTGTAAACTATGAAGAACTCGATTCCAAAGATCCCGAAACCCTTACTGAAGAAGAAAAGATTGCTCTTTTGGGTAGACCTCGCTTGGGTGACATTACCAAAATTCAAATCCGTATCAAAGAAAGTAAAGAATTCAAGGTAAGTTAATTTAAAGTTTGATTTGTACATATATCAATTTTATAAGGACATATATTTATACAAAATAATTCAAAATGAAAATAGAAAGTCGGGCTAAAATAATTTTTTTTTTTGCACTTTTTTGGCTTTTATTCACTTATTTATTTTTACTTTTTTAACAATTTTTTGTTCACATTTATCTATGTATGTTCATAGAGCATTACTTTGGCTTTCTCTTGAAAGCCAAAAAAAATACAAAGGGTTTATTTTAAATTGTTTTTAACAGCATATGTATTCAATTCACCTATTGGTTGATTACATTTGATTTATTATTGTAAGAAATAAAACTTTTTACCAAATACTAGTGTTGGCTTCGAGTGTTACTCAAACTACCCCGAAATATTATTTAAAACTCCACTTAACTCCAATTTTATGCAAAACATTTCAAATAATGATTAATCAATCTAGTATCAAGATGGATTACCACATCGATCATACATGACCACGCAATTTAGTTATTAAAAAAAATGCATATTATAATCTCCAAACTTCCCTTACAAATTAAAAAGCTTTTGTGAAACTTCAAGATCTGCCTTGTTTGTGGGAGAGAAATGGTACGTTAGTAATATTTATGATTCCAAAGTTTAATTTTTTCACTGCGACAATCAACACACATTTTTAATCACAGAACCTCCTTATCTTGAAAAGAAGAGTTTCTGAGCCTTGAGGATTATAATAAGCCAAATTCTTATAAATAAATGGTCTTTTTCAAAATTATATATGAAGCTGATCTGAAAAGTTTCGGGCATCAACGTGAAGATGTCAGCACTTGTAAATGAAGGTTAGTCACATCTATCTACCATCTGTTGACAGTTATTCGCCAATGATTCAGTCATATTGTACGCACAGTTGTTATGTTACAGAGACGATGTGAGTCTTTTTGTGCAAAAAAATTATGGATTTTTACTTTTATTTTTGAACATAGTCTCTTTGTAAGACTACACACTTCTCCAACGAAGTTAAAGAGGAAACGGGCTACGGATATGGTTGAATCGCTGGGAGAAGTATAGAGTGAAATTGGAAATGATGTTGAAAATAAAATTAAAATAAATCAGAGTATTTTTGTACAGTAACACTCACGTCAACACACTCAAACGGCTGTTACATAACACCCGCGCATACAAAATGACTGAGAGTTTGATGTATAACTGTCAGGAGATGCTAGATAGATACAATAAGTTTTTATTTACAAGGGGTACCATCTTCACGTTGAGGTCAAATACTTTTTAGAACACCCTCATACTTATATACGGATGATGTATCTGATAACCCAGCTTCACTCAAAATGAGAGTAATATTATTACAGTTATCTTATTTAAAGATTAATATATTAAGTAGAAATTCTTGAAAACTCGAACTTTACCAAACTCGAATCCACCACTACTACTAAATACCAATGTTGTCATTCCATTCGTAATTACCATTTTATTTTATAGAGCTCTGTTGATAGAATGATGCAACGTGGTAATGCCTCTGTTTTGACTGGTGCCAGCTCCTGGAAGGATCAATTCCTTGAGGCCTTCAGCGTTCAAGCCGGTATGTAATATTTTATTTATTCACTTTAGATATAATACTTTTTCTACCTCGCTTCTTCTCTCCTTCAAAATTGTATAAGAAGCATGTCAGGAAATGTATTTTACTTTGAAGATCACATATTTCTTACTTTTTATTTTCAAGGCTGTTAATCACTTTGACAAAGTACTAAAGGGAAGAAAATAAAATCTAAGCCAAATTATTATTATTATTCTCTAAAATAAATAAAAAAAGTATTAATAAGGAATGGAAGGCAGTAAAGATAGACTTGGCTTAAAGTCAAAAAGACATTGATTATATTCTTACATACATACAAAAAACACTGTTCATTGTACATATGATTGTATAATCCAATGTCCTGTAAATTATTTTTTGTTTTGTTTTCTAAAAGAAAGAGAGACAAAGAGAAAGAAAAGATGCATTGAGTCTTCAAAATTGAGTCAGACGCAAACAAATATACTCCTTAAACAGTTGTTCTGTCTTACAACAACTAACTCTCTCTTATTGACCATGAGAGCGTTGTTTAATTAGCTTCGCTTTCACTAATGTAAAACATATTTATAAATTCAAGAGTACCTGTTAATAGAGAGGTCTTTTGTTTTTGTTTTTCTTCCTCCTTATAGCTACTATTTTGACAGCACAAGTTTCCAAGAAAAATTTAGAAAGCACTGCCTTGCAAATAAAAAAACAAAAATTTACAAACATAGACCAAATATATATGTACAGGAATAATAATATAGGACCTGAGCTATATCTAGATTTGTATGTAAATAGAAATTATATAAATTGTCCATTAGAACTCTTAAAGGTGAGGTATATTATTTATCTAACCTGGGACAAGTTGAAGAATAATATATATTTTGGGGAAATACATCAAATGTAACACCTATGATAAATTATCGATTAAGTCCGGTAGACTGCTATTTAGAGTCGTAGAAAATATGGCCTGCCCTTATGTTAAAATATATATATATATATTTCTAAGCTGTTTATCTATGTACTAAGTGCGTGTGCTAATGCATGACGGAGAGTAACATTGAGGATTTCTGAGGAGTTATATGTGTAAGACCCTTTTGGACACAAAGTAAAATTGTGGATAATTGACAATGGATGAACTCTTATCAAAGTCCCTGCTATAGAGTGAGATTTGTGTTTATTATTTTCCTCTCGTAGCAGCTCGCAGCTAATTAAGTAAAAGTCGTGGCAGCTGTTTTCCTAAATACTCTGCAAATTTTCAGGGTTAACACCCCATTTTTCTTTTTTAAGCATACCGGGAGGTTATATTTTCTACAAATCTACCGGTGCTACATAAGTAAATGATACCGGTACACTGTTCACATAACAGACGGTACTATACTATATTGGAATTATTAGAACCACTGGCAACGTAACTAGAATATTAATATCCCTATGACGTAATGTCTCACATTTCTGAGTATTCTTCCATCTCAAACAAAATAGTCTAACATATTATTTCAATTATTGCAAATTTTCTTTTATTTTAATAAAGTTTTCAAATTTTTGAGGTAGCCCTTCTATCACTATAAGCAAAACCCTTGAAGTACCTCTGTAAGTACTTTTGTATTACCCTTTAGGATGTTTTTGTTTAAAAGTTTTGTCAAAAAAGTTTCGATACCTATTTTGCCACCCTTAGAAAAAATATTAGGATTGTGACCCCGCTAGTTATGATCTATAAAAATTATATTGATAAATTTTTTTGATTAGTGAAATGTAAGCCAAGCTTTTTAAGGTTGAACTTGATGGATAAGTTAAACCTTTTTATAATCTTTAGTCGGGGGAAAGGTTGTTGAATTGTAAAACAGAGAGAGGATTGAAGAGATGAAAAATAAAAATACTGTTATGCAAATCCTTACCTCACAACCTTCCCTCTTAAAAAATATAATTAGATGGCCTTAAATCAGTTTGTATTTCCTGTTTTCTTCCCAACTATGGAATTAATATTAAATAATACTCATGGGAATTGTTCAGATCTCAACAAAAGCTACTTGGATTCAACTAATCAACCTTCAAAACACTGATAAGAGAAAAGTTGCAGTTAACTCCAAAATACACCTTTTTTTTTGTTAGTGGATGCTATGATTTACTGGCTTAGAAGTGCATAGTATTGTTACAAAATCCATATTTTTGTATTGGTTCCGATTCCTAAATTCGTACTGGTGTTTCAACTGCAAAGATAATATGAAGTCATCTTAGACTTTTATAATTTATTTTAAAAGAACAAAATCTGTTTTACAATTTTCAAAAAAACAGCACGCAATAAAAAATACTAATATTTTCAGGTTGCTCGAAATTCAAAAAAAATTATTTTACAACAAATTTAACACGAGAACGGCCAGGGGTGTGAAAAGATTATCCCTGGTTTTTTGATATCAAATATATGTATTGGCACTCCAAGTACCAATTCTAATGCCAATTTAGTATAATACTGTTTTAAATACGTCGGTACTCTTAATAAAACTATTTAGAAGTTAAAGGCGACTGATATTGAATATGCCCTACGATAAACATACAAATACATTTATGAATATCATTTGACATCTAAAAATATATTTTAATTCAAAAGTATTATTTTTACATGATAAGTCTTATGAAGCCAAATTCGATCTTTAGCTATCAGAATTATAAAAACCGGATTAAATATACTTTGAGGATATAGGAACGGGTACATTGAGTCTATATTTTGAAATCTTGCAACTCTACTTTGACTCAAAAGTTATTTCATATTTGATTTTTTTTTAAAGCCTTAATACATAAAGAAGTTATTATAGATTTAAAATGACCTCATAAGATATCAGAGGACTTGAGAAAATATTTAAAAGCTCAAGTCGAGCTAGATTTAAATATTGAAGGACTTGAGCTAGACTTTACCCATGGCCCAGGTATTTGCTTTAAACTATTTTGCCTCAAGGATATTTTGTTATAATATATAAGTAAATATAGGTTTTACTTTGTTATTGTTGATATTGGTTGAAATCAAAATATGCGAAATATATTTCTATAAAATGTATTAAATGTTTGTTTTCTATTGGAATATTGATGGACTTATGCTCTTGCTTTGCTTGTTCGTCAATCCATGAGTCTTTTCTAATGTGAATAATTCATCATGTATAATTATAATCACTAACGGAGAAGTGATTATCACTTCTTCTAATCGAATCGTTTTTATTCATTTATGTTTTTCTTATTATACTGAATTTTATTAGCTACTTTGTCTTTGGTTCCAATTCATTGCATATTGAGATTTTGTTACTGTACGCATTGACATTTGAGGGCATGATTTCATCAGACAACAACCATTTAATGTGTGTTATACTAATACACATTACATATTGTAAGATACAACTTTTAACCAAAACTAACAAAAAAGAAGTATAAATCTCATCTATCGATATATTTAGCAAAAATATACTTGAGGCATGATGTCCCGAGTTAAAATTATTGTGGCAAAATTACCTAGCGCCACTTTAATCCACCTAATGTTATATGATCGCTTTTGATGAAGTTCAAATGCGAAGGAAAACATGTGCAATCCTTTAATATAATGGGCTACAATTTCACTATAAATATTTTAATGTACCGCAAAAGCTATTAAAATAAATTTCATGACAAATTGCTATTTAAAACAAAACTATTATTTACAAGTAATAGTTTGTAAATTAAAAAAGGACACATCTAATTTTCGTAAGCCAATTTTGAAACCCGGTGAGTCTCAGAAAATACGAGATGACATCAAATATTTTTCAATGTGTGTACGTATTATGTGTGTGCCACGCGTTTTTATGATGTTGTAACAACTTTACTAAATAATATTAGTTGGAGTAAAATCGCTGGCATGGACTACTTTTATGTTATTATATAATTGTTTGTTATAATGGTAATTATATATTAATTTTTCTAGGCGATGAAGATGATGAAGAAGAAGGAGAGGAAGGAGAAGAAAAGATGCCAACTTGTGGAGACTACATCATGCATTTCCTTACTCTTTTCTGGAAAATTATTTTCTCTGTTATTCCACCTGCAGGTAAAGTGTCCGTTTCTTTATTCACTCCCCAACTCCCCCAAACCATTCCCCCTTTATCAATCAGTATTGGCCCACTTCCAAATTTAAAAAAAAAAAAAAAAAAAAATGCAAAGTGAAATCCCTAAATTTCTTCCTCCCTGATTATACCCTAAAGGAATATTAGGCGGCTATCCCTCATTCATGGTATCCATTTTTATGATGGGTGTCCTCGTGACACTAATCGCAGATGTATCGATGCATTTTGGCTGTATGACACTCATTAAAGACTCTGTTACCGCCATTACGTTACTCGCTTTAGGGACAAGCGTACCAGGTAGAGTATATTGTAATTCAACTACATACTGGGACAGTCATTATAATATACTTATCCTTGTCTTTATTGGTGGCGGTGATGAAAAGAGATTTATTTGTTATTTAAATAATTATTATAGAGTCCAACAAAATCAACGATCTAGGAAGTACATAGTAGTTACATACATTTAATAACTGGTTTTTTTTTTCCTTCATCTTTATACATATATACAACCTCCCTACTATTAGCGGGTATGGATTACAAGTTTGTCCACATGTCATATTGTCTCTTTTTATCTCAAAATTGAAGAAAGCAAAAAGTGGAATGTGTACGTTCAACAATTGTATAATTAGGAAACCCCTTCGCTAAGTTAAGTGTTTCTTTTTGGAGGAAAGGTTGCGCGATAAAATAAAGCTAAGGCCATGTTAACAAGAGCTTACTCTAATTCAACCAATCAATGTTCAAAAAACTCCTGATAAGAGGAAGAAAATAAGAAGAACAATCGATGTATTATTGGATGACGGTTTTGGAGGATCTTGAAAGTGGATGATGAAAGATCTCAAAATGCGAAAAATTTGGAGTTTGTCTCTGATGGAGTATGGGTGGTATGGGGAGATCGGATTCTAATTGGGAACTGAGGGGTGAGGCCAGGCAAGATCACAATTCGTAGTGTATCTCCTAGGTCATCATCCTTCAGTCCACAGTTCGACTCTGAACCCCCCATCCCAACCCATACTCCATTAGAGACGAACTTACAACTCCTCCACATAATGAGACCTTTAATATACTTTCATAATCCTCCAAAGTGACCCTCTCCTCCTACTCAAATTAACCCTAATTCGCTTAACAAAGGTATTTCCTTATTAATAAAAGATTGTGATCATTGAATTTACACTTTCCGCGTTCTTCAATTTCGAGATAAAAAGAGAAAATATGACGTGCGGGGAAACTTGTAAATCATAGCATTATTACCCTTCTCTAATTTTTGTGCTGTTGAGTTTGGTTCTTAAAAACCCTCCCTTACCTTTGAATTAGTGATGCCCTATGAAATGGGATGTGTAATGAAGGGGAAATATTACAAAACACGATTCAGTTTACACCTTGCATAATTAATACAAAATATATCTTGATCAAAGATTTGTTATTTTTATACCAACGTTCTACCGAGCAGGAAAATAAGCTGACATCCATGGGTACACTATTGTTTTTGTTGCCATCAAGAGGAGATGTATTTTTTATTTCCAGATTGATTGTGCTCATTTTCCCTTCACTAGACCAATGAGAGTGGGTCCATCAAAAATAGAGACGTCCATTCTCACTAACATTTTCCATTTTGTTTCCTACTCTTTTCTAATAGTAGAGCTATTTCAATCCCCATGTGCATATTATCTCTAGGTAGATACATATATCCATGTGTCCCGTCAACAAAAAAACAATCTGTAATAATAATATATAAAAAAGGACCAATCCCCAATTTAATTTTCTTCATAAAAATGTTTTTAAAAAAGATAGAGTTATCTAATTTATTTAGAACCACTATTTGATTTATGTGACCTAATATGGCCTTTCAAATCTATAATCTTTACAATTGCTTTTGATTCATTTATTGATCGTCTCAAATTTAAGTTCAATTTGCGTCTCCAAAGGCTTATTTGTAATAATCTAAAACGAACATATTTAGTTAATTATTTTCTATTATAGAAAACTATTTAGATTCATTCTCTCCAACAAGGGTTAAAACAAGCTGAAAAAATAAATATATTTCATTAGTTCATAGCTCGTAGATACAGCAATGAATTCTTATTATTAAGTTTTGCTTCATATCACACCCCATATAAATATTTTTTGTCACCCAATTTGTCGAGTTAAAGGACTCTGTATTTAGAAGCGTGTTCTAGCTTGTTTTTATGTTGACGGGCAATCACATATTTAATCTGTATTTGTTAAACCTTGAATGTTCTCTTTTCCTTTAAACCAAACACTTTTCCACCCCTCCCCCTCACCAAGTTCCCCTTTGATTTCTCTCTACTTTTTACTTGTATCATATTATTCAAATTATTCAGGCGTGTACGGTGGTTATCTAACATTTGTGGTTTCCATATTAGCCATTGGTGTAGTGACTGCCATCATAGGAGATGTTGCAAGTCATTTGGGATGTTTTATTTACCTAAAAGACACGGTCAATGCCATTGCGTTTGTTGCTCTTGGAACTTCTGTTCCTGGTATTCTATTGCATCCCTCCGTTTTGATGATTAACCTAGATACTTAAATTATGTCTGTGTTTGTGCATTGTACATATTAGTAATCTGACTCGGTCTGATTCTTGATCGATCTGAAACCTTGGACCAAAATTTATTTCTCCTTTTTTTTTAAAGATTTCTTATATTGGTCAGATGGAATTTTGCTTTTTAAGTTTAAGGGAATATTATAACAGGGGCGTCCAAAGGTATTGGATTTTTAGTGAAAAACTCAAAATTAAAATTTTTTGGAAGAAAATTTTAAAAGTTAAACTATTTTCGGAAAGCAATTCTAGAAATTAAAAATATCAAATTTTTTATTGAAAATTGACAGCTATTCACAAATAATTAAATTTTTTGAAAAAAATTTCACACAAAAAAATTCAATTATTCAATTTTTCTAAAAAAAATTACAGGTATTAAAAAAAAATAATATTTTTGGAAAAAAATTTCAAAAATCCACTGCTATTCACATAAAAAATTTAATTTTTTTGCATAAAAATTCCAAAAATTTAATTTCAAATATATATATTTTTTAATTACAAATATTATATTTTCTAGTAAAAAGAAAAAATTCCATAATTTGAGGAGGGCTACGGCCCCTCGTAGATCAGATTTTACAACAAGGGCAGTCATGATCGAAGGTGTCCGAATTAATTATAACTATCACGATCTCAGACCGGGATCTAATATTCGTACATAATACATTTTCCACATAAAATTAATAATGAGTGTGTGTTCCTTTGTGTGATTACTTGCAATTAATTCATTGATATTGTATGTATAACAAATTCATGTTGATTTTAAACAGCTCTATAAATAATTAAAAGTGATCAACTTAAGCAGCGATACATTTAATGTAATAAAATGAATCTATCATAATTTTCCTTAGTAATAATATGTTTTTATAAAATAATTTGATTTATATTTATCTAATTTTTTCTCTCTTATTTCTTTCAAAAACATTTATTTTATATTTATCCATAATCCTACAATACCTCAATTTGTAAATGAAAAAAAAAAAAAAAAAAACATATATAAAAAATAGGTATTGCCAACGGATATCCTTGCTTTGTTATTTCCATCGCCATGATCGGAGCCTGTACAGCCCTTATTGGTGATGTTGCTGGTCATTTGGGTTGCTTTATCTTTTTAAAAGATTCCGTCAATGCCATTGCATTTGTGGCTTTGGGAACTTCTGTACCTGGTAGAGTTAAAAAACAAAAACAACAATTATAAGTGTGAAAATTTTGTCATGCCCAAAATTTGGGTAGTTTTTTTATCTTTACATTTTTCAGAGTTATTCCTCCTGAACTAGAGTTAAACCAATTATACCAAAATATTTATATTAAAAACCGTCCTAATATCAGATACAATCAACCCCCGGCCCCCTATTTCGTTTCACAGTTGCTACATACATCGTTTAGTCTTCACTTACTGTAACACTAGATCGAAGGTGGTATGACATTTGGCGGACTGATACTATCAATAATAGTCCCAGCTGTTTCTAAACAATAAAAAGTTTTGATATTAAATCCTGTGATAGGATGATTAAAAACAATGCTCAAAACATTGTCCTTAAAACTATCATTTTATTTTGTAAAGCAGGGGGTTTAAACATCAGACAATATATTATAACAAAGTCAAAATGCCTTCAAAAATGATACCATCCTCGTTCTAGTGTTAAAAAAAACCATTCAAAAATCCCAAACTTATTTTATTGTTCGACTCACTCAGGAATTGCCAATGGATATCCCTGTTTTATTATTTCCATTACCATGATCGGAGCCTGTACTGCTGTTATTGGAGATGTGGCTGGTCACTTAGGATGTTTTATCTTCTTAAAAGATTCTGTAAATGCCATTGCATTTGTAGCTTTGGGCACCTCTGTTCCTGGTAACCATTTTGCAACATCTGTCAACTATTTGTAAAATCAGAGTGTGGTTTAAAGTTTCTCTTTTTTTTTTCTAATCATTTTCCCTCTCAATTCCATCAATGAGTGAGCCATCAATTCGTCGTCTCATAGTGATATTAGACTTGGGTATACGACTATAATTCATTTAGGACAGAAATATATTGATGGAATTTTTATTGATTATTAATAAGGGTGTATCAGTCCTTAAAATGTAATTTGAAATCGGTCTAGTACCTGTCATCGGTCCTTCAAAAACGTCTCATATTACAGAGTGTTCCCTAGAAGGGACTATTTTCAATTATATTTAGTAAAATATGGATCAGTTTACAAATTGAAATAGTATAATGAACCCTTAAATATATTTCCTTTAATAGAATAGTTTGCTACAACATTCATCCCGGGTCTTACAGACTCCTATTTTAGTGTGTCACCTCTCTGTGCGGTTATATCTGTTTTTAATTAAGAATTATTAAAAATAGGAAATTGGGTTTAAGAGGTCAATTACAATTTATTATTCTTATTGACATTGGTGACGATTGATTCTATGAAGATGTCATTGAGCAAATGTTGTTGTTCTATGGGATGGCTTTTGCGTCCAATTTAATTGTGTTCTTAAGATTTAGGATGGAATTGTATCAAAGTATTTATTATTCCCATAAAAATGGGTGATTATATTATTTTGTAAAGCTTTTTATTTATATGTCCAATTTGAACACGTCCTTAAGGACCTTTTTAGGACCAAACTACATGTCAAAATTTGAGGAACGCTACATCCCTTAATTAATAAAAATATTTGTACATACCCTTGAAAAAAGGATTTTAAACAATATGATGGAAAAGTCACAGTTCAAAATATTTGATTCCCTCTTACAAAGAGTAATACTATAGAGCAATGTTCAATTTAAACTATTAGTTCATAATTAACGATGAAGAGTTAGGGATGTGAATATTGAGTAAAAATCACTCCATGGATTATTTTATGTCCTTTTATTTGTTGGTCCCACTTTGACCTCCAATAGTTTACTATTTTCCTTAAATTAAATGAAAAAAAGGGGCTATACTATTATAAAACTTAGTTGTTTAAGCCCCAAAACAGTTGACATTAACAAAGCTGACGTCAAATGAAAACGCTCTTTCAGAGCATTCATATTTTGCTATGACCAAGATTTATGCTCCCCTTGCAATTTAGTTCATATTCACATCTCTATCTATAATGATTATAAATAGTTTATTATGAATGTTACTTTTCAAGACTACGACTACTGCTTTTGCGATCTTACTCACTCACACAATTTCTTGAATGCTCCGAGTGCAAAACAAAACATACTTCCTGCTGTGACCATTCTTTACATATCAACCTTACTTATTTTTATATTTTAAATAATAACAAAAACAGATGTGTTCAAGACAACATGATCTCCATTGTTATTTTAATAAACTCATTACTAACTTTTCTTTCCTTACCTACTTTCCATTTTTGTACTCTCAAATGATTGTGTACATACGTATGTAGTAGAGTTTCTCTCTCGGGATGTCTCTGGAGTAGATCTTAATCCCATGGTGTCGGACTATGTATTTTACAATTATAGTACTCCAGCAAAAGTTAGCTCTTTCATCACTTACTATTGGGGGTTACGTAATTCAAAGAAGCGGAACCGGTAGCTAAAAAAGAAAACCTTGGCACCATTTAGTAATAATGATCAAATGAGATTTGGGGATAGCTGATGGGTAAGACCAGTCCAAAATGGAGTCTTTTCCCTTCAAATATAAAAAAAGTACTTCAATTTCATTGTATTTATTATTTCCAAAACGGGGACTATTTCCCAGAATCCCGAGAAATGAGAAAACCTAGTAGGGATGTATTAAGTACTTAATATAACGCGTGTAATGGACAGAATCCCCCACGTGCTGCGTTTTCCTTTTCCACTCATTAGTAACAGCCTTTCAGTAATAACACTCAGTCTTTGAACAAAAAAAACAGACGTCATTCCATAATTTTCCTGTATTTATCTTATTTAGTTCAATCTATTTTAATCTTATTTTCCAATCTTTTCCCCCTTTTTTCTCTTGCTGCATTTCAAACACAGATAAACTGAGGGGATACCCTACATTTGTCTGCTCCATTGCCATGATTGGTGCTCTCACTGCGGTCATAGGGGATGTGGCAGCTCATTTTGGATGCTATAGCCAGTTAAAAGACTCTATTACGGCTATAACCATAGTGTCATTGGGTACAAGTGTGCCAGGTAATCTGAGTTGATAATTGCATACCCTACTTCAATCCACTCTCTTCACAAGGACTGGGTTGTTTGGTTGGAAGGGTGTGTCCTTTCAAAATAAGTACTGTAGAACTTCGGAACTTTTTGCTAATTCGTTCTGGAAGGAGTGAAAAGAAGCTATGATACAGCCGAACTTCGAACTCATTATCCTATTAGAAATAACTGAAAACGGATTCATTCCTTCTGAATCATCAAGTTTTTACCCTAATGATACCGTATCATATAAATTAAATTGTACGCTATTCTCCATTAAAACCCATGTTTTATGTCTATCAAAGTACATGAAACTATTTAAAAAAACAACGAAAATACGCTTTTGAACCGATTAAACCCCAATTAATCACATTTGACGGAAGTAAGAGCTGTATTTTCTTTCCAAAAGTGAAATTATTAAACTTGAATTATAGAGCTTTATTCATGTTTAGAGGGACGTATATATATCTTGCGTCTAACTTCCAAGATTTTGAGTGCTCTGATACCCAAGTTCCGAGGTTCTACTCTAATTATAATTACTATTAATCTTTGCATAAAGATAAACAGTAAATCTTTTTTATTTTTTAAAGCAAGATTGAATTAAATTTGACGGTATAATTTATTAATATTTTTGTTAATGGGTGTTGTGATGTTGTAACAATTTAGGTAGTTGTACGTTTTAAAACTAACACACGTGACTAATGAACAACTACATGCCTACTCTATAGTGATTGCCTAGAGTCTAATATCCTTTTTACTTTTTTTTCCCAAGACACATTCGCCTCAAAAGTCGCTGCCATTCAAGATGAAACTGCTGATGCCTCAGTTGGAAACGTCACTGGATCCAACGCCGTCAATGTTTTCTTGGGAATCGGTATTGCATGGTCCATGGCTGCAATCTACTGGTGGAGCCAAGGAGACGTTTTCAGAGTCCCTGTTGGAAGGTACATAACCCGTCCCATTCATGTCTTTGTTCTGATTAAATAGAAGGCGGGAAAAATAACAATTATTTTTATTTGCATTTCAGTTTGGGCTTTTCCGTGACCATTTTCTGTATTGAGGCTTTGCTGGCTATCTTAATTCTACTAATAAGACGTAATCCTGCCGTTGGAGGAGAATTGGGTGGACCCAAGAAGTACAAAACCATTTCTGCATCCATTTTCGTTTGCTTTTGGATCTTTTATGTATTCATTTCTGCCATGGAGGCCTACGGCGTCATCCAACCCGGATTTTAATGGATTTAAACCAACTAATTAGTCATTAATATTAATAATAATTATAAATAATTCAATTAATTAAAACAAAGAAGGCAGTATATCCATTGGATAGGCAAAATTAAAACAAATACGCTGATTCCAGAGGAGCTGCTCAAGGGCTCCTCTAATAACATCAAAAAAAAAAAGGTTAGAAGGGAGAGTTGGGACTTCACCCCCTCTCTCTCTCTTTCTACAAACCCACAACTACCATACCATTGAAACCACTCACTCTTCAATCTGGATGAAGAATAGAAAAATTCCAACTCATTCCAAAAGACTTTCTTGAGGGGGTTTTGTCTCTCGACCTCTATTGTCAATAATATTTTAAACGATGTAAAACAAAAAAAAAACGTCTGATCATTATTTGTAATAAATAATACATAATATTCAATCCTTTCAAATGAATAAAAAAAGATACACATTTCATTAGCTCAAGATTTTTTTTTAAATAGAAGAATTAATATCTAAACTGTTTTATTACATTAAATAGTAATTATGATTACTTTATAATACTTTTTTTCCCCTGTTATTGTTGTTGATTTTCTGGTAGAAAGATTCAAACAGATCGCAACTTCTCTCCCAAGTTGATGCATTTTTTTTCAATCTTTTTACTTTTTTCTTACTTTTTGTTCCCTGTTTTTTTTATTATTATTATTGAAGTATTCAGATACACACTTTTTTCTCCCTCCCTCTCTGTTTTTTCTTCTCCTCCCTTATTTTTCTAAAAAAAATACCCCAATTTTGTATAAAAAGGAAAAAAAAATATAGATTTTTTTAGTAAGGTGCTGTCATTTACTAAATACATAATTGTAATAATATTTAAGGATTTATTTGAACAATCATAGAAAGCAAAAGTTTTTTTCTTTGACTCTTGTTTTTTTTTTTTTTTTTAATCTTGTTGTTTTGTCTTTTTATTCAGTTATACATAAAATATTTACGCCAATGCTATTATACCAGCTCCTATGACAACTACTGCTTACCAACCAATGACGTCATCTACATATATGATAGCCATATGATTATTATTATTACTTTCTCTCTTTTTTTCGTGTTTGAATATGTGGAAAAGGGGACTCTGAATGAAGGAAGTGAATAAAGAATCACCTCATTTTTTTTTTTAATTTTATATTTATTTGTTGAATTGTTGTTTTACTTGAATACATTTGTAGGTTGAGTGATTTATTCATTTGTGCAATCGTCAAAATTATTTATGGAAAGGGGAATGTCTCAAACTAATCAAACGTAGAGTTATTGGGTCCAAAATTTACAACTGTAGGACTTTTGTAGAGATAAATAACAGCTATATTACCTACAAAGAAGGAAAAAAAGGTTGTTGTACTTTGAAACTACGGCGTTCAGCGACAAAATATGCTATTAATATACACAATAATAGCAAATACCGGGTAGCAAATATGTCTTGTACTACCTTGCATGTTGCACCAGCTGGTGCATTGAAATATGAACAACAACTAATTCAATAGTTAAGGAAGATTGAATGATTGAAACTAATTCATATATCCTTACATTAAAGCTTAAAAAATTAATCACAATACAAAAACAAATCTGGGCTCTCTAGCTTACGTACAAGAAGAGAAAGGGACACTTGAACGTGATCCACGAATTTCTATTCACGCACTCCAAGCAGTTAGCCGTCTCCAGGACCACTGTCTACCCCGTTAGCAAGTCCGAAGAATTCGTAAGAAAGAAGTACTCCGTCAGAATGGCCAAACTAGGCCTGGAAGAGTTTAAAAAAAAACAGACCAGGTCAATCCACTCAAGTCCATGATGGTCCAAGCAAGAGATCTGGAGATTCCACACCAGATTTCCCAGAAAGCAATCATAAAAAAAAGGTGGGTGGACAGAGCGATGTGAGGGCGTAGAGGCACTTTTGATACCAGCAATGAAAGAAACCCATCTCCTTCATTGCAAGACTCTTTCGAATTAGTCTTTTGAACTCGATTTCGACATTTTTCGTCCCGATGCATCCATGATGCCAACCTTCTTGACTACACCTTTTGGATGCATGTCGAGAGGAATACAGACAGTGTCCGTCATTCAAACGCCGAGGCCCTCAAAGCCACTGTCAGCCAGTACTGAGACACCATGACAGAGGACTACATCCACGGCGGGAGCCAGGCCTTTCGCCGCCTGTAAGCCATCATTGTCACTAAAAGAGACTATATTAATAATTTAGAGAGCTCAGACACTTATCTACTTGTAGTATTAAGTTTGTTAAAATTCTATTGTTAATTAATAAATTATATCTTGTTGAAGTTTAAAATTCAAAGTGTTCCATTTGAATGGACAACTTCACTTTAATCTGAATAAAGTCAAGTGAAATCTGATTCATTATACATCTAAGATATATTCATTCAACTTATGTATGTATGTTATAAACAGGAACATTAATTTTGCACTTGGCAGTAGCAACAGCCTCTAAGCGGGGTAGAAAGGCCGCGCAGACATGCGAGATGTAGGTGAGGCTCATCTTCTTCCGCTCTTTATTCACATATGACTTTAGGTTGGCAATGTTTCTGTAGGGGATTTGGTGAGCTATGGAATCCAATTAACACTTGATGTTATAGTTCAATGAGTTTATATATAGGCTCGGAAGGGGGGTTAGAAGTTAATTAAGAATACTCCTACAACACTCCCATTAGTCATTGCTAATACTTTTGAGAGGATAATTGCCTCTCTTCAAACCTCTTTGACTTCCTCTCCAGTAACCCTGTTTACAGCGCCTGAATGATTTCTCCATTCTCAAAAACCGTCCTTCAAGCGGTAGAGATGTCTCTTACCCCCAAAATTATTAAACACTACTTTAAGGACATCGCAGCAGTGTATATGGCCGAATTGGCAAAAGATCACCGTTACAATCTCCAACTTTTTTTTCCTATCTTTGTCTAGAAGTGAGATATATTTACTTGCAATATTTTATTTATAAGATAACAACAACAGCTGCCCGTCAGGATGCACAGCTTTATGATTGAAACTCTCTACATCTCTCAAAAATACTTTTACAGAGGTGGTGCATGGCTTATATAAATATTTTTAATACTACTACGACTTTCTCGTAAAATATTCCAATCTAATGTTCAAACACTAGTCTTCAATAAAAATTGGTATTTTATTAACACTAGGTCGAAGAATACAGTTTTGGAGATATAGCAGACCGTCCGCAGGATTTTATGTACATATAGTTATATATTATTTTATTTTTGAGAGGGGGTGCTTGTGTTTTCAATTTTCTTTCCACACAAACCATTTCTTTGCTTGCACTATATTTTTTCATTCAAAAAGCATTGTCAAATTAAACATTAAATTGTTTTTGATCTGTTATATGAAATAAAAAAGAGTAGGAGTTAACTCTCAAACTAAAAAAAAAAAAAAAAAAAAAAATTGTCATTGAATTTTCACAGCTGTTTTTTGAAGGTTGTTACTAACTGAAAATGAGGTGAATGAAAAAAGAAGCCATCTAGGTGTGAAGCCCGGAACTTTTAGCCCAATTGGTTAATCATACCACGAAAGCCTCGTTTGTAAACTTAACCAAAAAGGGATGGACAAGCACCTCGTGAAGAAGGTAAATCAAGTTAGAATTTTGATAAATCACATCATTACTCCAAATTCCTTTTATTAAAAGATTATTTTAATGTTAAGACCGTACATCATTTCCACTAGTGAGAAAAATAGTGATCTCAAGCCCAAATCCTTCTTAATTTAATTGTCAAATAAACCTTTAACATTTTTTACTGCATTTTTTGTAAATCAATAGAAATTCCATTCCAAAGTAAATATCATTTGTTAAAATAAATACCTATAGAATCTAAATATAAATAGAGAGTATACAGGGTGCAACCTTTATTGAGCAACCAACATGATTAGCATTTAATTATAATCAAATCGCTGGGTTTTTAATTGCACGGGTTCATTAGGCATTGAAACGACAGCTGAAACAAAAATAAACAAGTTTTGTTTTTATTCCATGGCTCTAAGTGTAAAAATATCGCACGTGTGTGCGATCTCCATCTCGCGGAGTAATGGCCCAGAAGGTTGCAGAGACCGTTAGCATCTCCATCCGGATTGCCTACATCATCAAGAAGAATCAAAACTTTAGCACCAGAAATACCCCTTACATCTCTGTCCTGCCTCCACGTGGCCCTCCTCCAACCCTTACCTCATCCCCCGTAGATCTTGCCGTTTGGGGTGTCTTGGAGATGAATGGTCGCCTATCTGGTCACCGGCATGTAGAGGCTGTTATTGATTATCAAGGTGGACATATTGAATAAAAAATATTGTTAAGTATAGTATTTGAACATGTCACCAATTTATTTTGAGTTTGTCATTTCTTAATTCCATACAAATCATTTTTTTCATAATGTAGTCATTAGTTATGCTACTGGAAGTTTTGGCTTCAAAAGGTTATTTATTTTAAATGGTTATTTTGACTTGTATTCATGTTTTACTATGCCACTCAGGAAAAGAGTATACTTGAAGAGTGTATTATTTCATTATAATTAATTAGTGAATATGTTATGTGTAAGAATAAGCATAATTATAAGGCCATTAAAAGAGGTCCAAATATCTACTACAAGTATGTATTATGAATGTATGTGTGGTATTTAAGTTTATGACAACGGGGAAACGTATGTACAAAGTACTTTTGTATACATACTGAATAATAAATGAACTTTCACCTCGTTTCCAAAGGAACTTCACAACAATGTAACTAGTAAAAAGAAACAGTTCAACATGGATAAAAGAAGACTTCTTATTGTATCAAGTCGAGTTCGACACAAGTCCGCCGTACTCTCTTCCATTAGAGACAATGGAATCTACACGGTTCAGTATAATTTTGAAACCATGTCTATCGAAGATATTCTTCTTCTAGTGGCTAACACTATAAAACATGACCGAGTCACAAGTATTGCTTTTATACTTCATTCCTCAGAAAAGGAACTCTTCCTTTGTCGTCCAGGAGAATCTAAAATATCCCTTAAGGTAAATATAGTTTTTATGAAATTCATAGTAGATGAACTTATAAAGTATTAATTGAGTAGACGATGATTGGAGATCAAATGGTTCGAAAGTTTTTCATGTTCCTTGTAGAAGAATTTTTGGACAAGTCGGATCCAAACGCTCGGATTGATTTTTTGGCTTCTTATGCGGCGGAACACGTTGATGGAGGGCTGATATCTAAAGAGCTGGAGTCTCTCCTAAACGTTGAAGTAATATGTAATAAACCTTTGTAGTCTTGTAGATTTGATTTTAATGGGATCAAGGGATTTGTAGCATATTTTTATTTTTCCAATATTAGAACATATGTAGTTTGACAACATATTTCCATTTATTCCTACCAGGTTGGTATATCCAGTAATTTACAAGGCAGTGACATACAAGTCGTACAGAAAGGCAGTTCAAACTCGAAAGACACTGCACCATTATCCGTGGGCGGAATGTACTTTAATCTAGAAAGGCTTGAAAGCTCACTTAAGAAAACTGGAAAGGTGTCCAAGGATGGAAAACAAAAGTTAAAGGGGTAATTTAATTTAATTTTTATATAATTTTACCCATAGACATGAATTTGAAATACAAAAATGAAATTATATTCAATAAGTTACTTAATCTTTTTCCTAACTAGGAAGGCTTTGAAGTAATGTTTTGCCGGACCTTATTTATTCGTTACAGCCGAGTCTTTTCAAAAAATATCCATCGTTTATAAAGACAAATAACATATTTTTTGCTATTAAGTTTGACCTCATTTGGAGTCAAACTTATCAAAAGTCAAGAAGTCAAAAATATATTATTTATATTTATTGAATGCAAGGTCCTCTTATAAAACAAAATAAATTGATGCACTGGTTCTCAAAAAAATTACGTATATCTTTCAAATGAACTGGAATTTAATCTCAACTTTGAGCTCAAACATAAAATTTGAGCTTTTTTGAGCATGGAAAGAACAGTGATTCTTAATTCTTGATCATTTTACTTCCACTACTCAATTTCAGAATATCAATAATTACATTATCCCGTCTCAATTTTTTTTTTCATAACTTTATTCACCTTTTACTTTCAAAAACCAAAGGTATTCAATTGTTACTTTTTTTAAGATAAAAATCTTTTCTTTTTTTTTATTATCATGTACGTATTTAAAAAATGAATTAGTTATTTTTTTTACATAGATCTCAATTCCTCGATGTTACTTATATCCCCTATGATTTGCAAATTCCTACATTGTGGAGCCCCTAGGCCTAGCAGGGGAGGGGGGAGCTACTAACTTTGTCCGAATTTTTGGTTTGAAAAATATTTTTTAAATACTCTTTTTTAAAAGACATTTTTGATTACATCTTGGGTTATCACTCTTATTAAACAAATAATATTATTACTGTATAATCAAAATCAAACTTTAACGAAATATTTTTCACGTAACGTTTATTGGCCAATCAATGTTGATGTAAAAATATTCACTTCATTCTAGTTTTGAAAAAATTCGTCTTGTCGGGAAAGGTGCATTCGGTAACGCAATCCTTTATCAACGTCAGATTGATGGTCTTTTTGTGATCATCAAGGAAATAAATATGCTGGAATTATCAGCATCGGATAGAGCATTAGCTCTAAATGAAGTGAAAGTGCTGGCCAAAATGGATCATCCAAATATTGTAGCATATTTTGACAGCTTTGAAGTGGACGGAGTCTTAATGATTGAAATGGAATATGCCGATGGTGGAAATTTGGCTGATGATTTAGAGAAAAGAACAATGTAAGTTAATTACCACATTTATTTTTTAATCTACTTATGGGTCATATCCTTTCTAGTCGAATGAAAGAGCAAGAAGTGTTGGATATTTTTTGTCAAATGGTCTCTGCAATCCGACATATGCATAGTCACAATGTTCTTCATAGAGATCTAAAAACGGCAAATATATTTTTAACAAAAGAAGGTATTGTTAAAGTGGGAGACTTTGGTATATCAAAAGTCCTATCAACTCATCATGGAGGAGCAATGACTGTTCTCGGAACTCCGTACTATATAAGTCCTGAAATGTGTGAAGGAAAAATCTACGACGAAAAATCAGATATATGGGCACTGGGCTGCATTTTATATGAAATGGCGTGTTTGCATAAAACGTTTGAAGGAGCAAATTTACCAGCATTAGTAAATAAAATAGTTCGTGGTCAATTTGCACCGATAAAAGGTTAAGAAAATGAGGTGTAAATATATTAATATCCAATGATAAATTATTTAAATTTTATTTCCATTTAGGAGATTACTCACCACTTTTCAAACAGCTTGTTCGAGATCTTCTTCAGAGAGATCCAGATTTCAGACCTACTGCAAGTCATGTTATGTTAGTTCGTCTACCTGAACTTGTGGCTTTTAACGAATCTCTTCGTGTTCAAGAGGAAGAAGAAGATCGAGACGCTTTTATTATTCAAGAACTGGATAGAAATCCCGACTCTATTTTAGAGAGTGCAACGAGTAATCCAGGCGCAGTTAACAATAGTCCTCAAAAACAAAAATCAGGACGACCTGCAAGATCCGTTTTATATGATCTCAAGGGACACGAGTCCGGCCTTCGACTCACACCCATTCAATTACCAACTTCTATACGAATTATTGAAGTGTCTAGTAGCGGGACTCACTTTATAGCACTCACTTCAGAGTTTCTAGTTTACTCATGGGGGCTAGGCTCTAAAGGTCAACTTGGACATGGAACTTTGACTGAATATCAAGATAAACCCTTGGTTGTGGATTCACTCAAAGCGAAGAGCATTACCAAGATATGTGCCGGTGAAGGGTTTTCTGTCTTTGCATCGGATAATGGTATCATAATGACATGTGGGGATGGATCGTTCGGATGTTTAGGTATGTATATGCCAGACAATATTACATGTTATGCAACACTTTTGCATATGTTCACATGTAGGACATGGAGACTGGAATAGTAGTGGAACTCCAAAGTTAATAGAGGCACTTTTATCAGTGGATGTATCCGCAATATCTTGTGGATCAGAGCATGTTGTAATGGTGGATTCAAGGGGAGAAGTTTATTCGTGGGGTCGTGGTTTATATGGTCGACTTGGTCAAGGACACGAAGAAGATTCATGTTCTCCAAAGAAAATGAGCTTAAATACTGACGAAATGTATATTGTCAATGTCAAATGCAATGGGAATGGTACGATGCTATTATGTGACAAAGGAACACTCTATGCATGTGGAGAAAATAGATACAACCGCCTTGGGTTAGATGATCAATCCTTTTACATGTTTGGTAACCACGTTGACAAAGTTCTTGTTCCTACTAAACTTAGTTCTGTCTCTAAAAAGTACAAGATAGTAGACTATGATTTGGGAATGGGTCATACAGGTGAGGCTTAATTTTTGATCTCCCATATTCCAAGCTTTAATCCTGTCATACATAGTTTGTATAACACATGATAGAAAGGTGGTTACGTTCGGAAAAAATACTGATGGACAACTGGGTAGAGGTCACACCCGTAACATGGTATCCGAAGGAGGCTCTCCTGAGTCTGTCAAATCATTAATAGACAAAGAAGTCAGTTTCGTCGCTTGTGGTCCGACCTTTACTTTAATTGGAACAAATGAAAATGTCTTGTATGTTTGGGGAACAAGGCATCACTCCATTTTGGGAGAAGATACGAGTCACTCATCTGAACAGATAACTATGAAAGACGTTATTCTGGAGCCAACTGAGCTACTTGCTCTATATGCATCAGAACAACATTTAAACAGAGGTGAAACTGTTGTTCTCTCAGGCATTCTAGCACGTTCTAATCATGATATACTTATTTGGGTGGAGACAACTTGTCCAGTACCTCGACCTCCTACATCCAAATCAAATAAATGTCACTCGAAACAAATGAACATAAAATTTGAACTTGAGGATCAGGCTCATGGGAGTAAAAATAAGGAATATTCCGCTGAGAATGAAAGCAAAGTTCCTGACTGGCTTGAAGCTGAGTTGAGTACTGCTGAAACCTATCCCCACTCAAAAAATGAGCCACCTGCACAGATAAAAAATCAAGAGGTAACCAAATCAAAGGATGATCAAAAGCTCAAAAAAATGGAAAATGATTATCAAAAGAAAAAACAAGAGATTTTACTAGAGGCAGAAGCTGCAGTCAGAACTAGGGAAAAGGCTCTAAATAACGAAGTACACCGTTTACGCGAAGAATTAGACAAGCAAAAGGAGTCCATACCAAACGTAGAACATTCGAAACAAAAGTATTGTTTAATACAATAGCTACCTACTCTGCTTTAGCACATTGAAATGTATTTTATTTTTGTACAACAACATAGATATTAATTCGAGTAGTAAAACATTATATTTCTTCACATCATCAAATTAAATTCTTACATACCTTTTGTTGGAACTGTTTTGTTTTTGTTTTTCTCACTAAAAATATATATCATTTACATAATATAAATTATAAAACAAAATAATTTATTGGGGCTTTTAGGGGAGCAATTATTGACGTGGGACAAATGATGCAACCGACTCCCTTGCATTAATTTTGAGAGATATCTTAATGATTAATCAATCTTGGATGGTTATATTATAGTCTTAATTGATTCTGTTTACTCCAATCTCATCTTTATATGAGTAAACATTTATTCTTGGACGCTTTTACAAATAATCATATGACTAATAGAAATCCTTAAAAGAAAGCAAAAGAATTTTCAACTAATAATTTATCATCATTTTTAAAGCTTTGTAGCATCTAAAACCATACATTCTATCTTACATTATTTATTCCAGTCAAAATAAATCATAAAATTTTATATATGAAGTATATTTTACAAAAAGGATAATTTATTATAGGGTCATCAAATCCACATCCCTCTCCACAAACGCACAAAGAGACAATTATATATATCATCCTTAAAGTTTAATAAATTACACATATATCCTATTGATTTTTTTGGAGAGAAAGAAAGACTGACAATCTGGGATGACCAAGCATATCGATGAAAATAATGTCTAAATTGCAGTGAGCGTAAAACCCGCACCTGAGGGAATATCATAAAAAATATGTAAACTATGAGAGATGACATATCTACTGACATAGATAGTGATAAAAAGCCTATGCACAATCGGCATCTTAAAAAAAACTGAACTCATCATGTTTTTGAGGAGAGAAAGAATAATCCTCATGACGTTTCATTAGATCAGCTACAACCAGCTATGACAATGAAGGAAGGAGGAAAGGAAATAAGAAAGGACGTTTTTCAGAATTAATCCGATGTTGTCGATCCCCAATTATAGTCTGAGTCCAACAAGGACTTACAATTATAACTCGGCTACAAATCCTTAGGGTTACGCTCCGTTTTTTATTAGCACACACGAATGTTCAATCAGGTGTTGAATATAATTTAATATATTTGGGAAAGGATGTTCACTAATCATGAAGAAAATAATAACACAAAACTGCTAAGGAAAATAAAGTTCATTCTTCAGATTAGCAATTCCTAAAAAACGGGCTAGCTAAAAAAATCACCGGATTTACATCACTGAACATATATCACGAGAGATTTGAAAATTGTCCAACTCTTCGTGAGTAGTGTTGGATCGGTCCTAAGACAGATTGCTTAATCACTATCCCCCTCACTATCAGTATTTTATCTGTACGATCTTTCTTACCATTCAACGGTCCGAAGCACTGATACGTCAGTCCTTCAGTCCTAACTGTCTTTATACCTATTTTGAGCACACCGCTAAGATTGAATAATATAAAAGCAAAAAAATAATAGATTATAGCCAGAATGTATAATAATAAGTTCTAGCCACACACATTCAGGTATTTTGTCTCCTTAAAGAAGTTATGTTGAACGAATAAATGTATGGGTCATTCCATGTCTATTCAACAAAAGAGATAAGATAAAAATAATTTTACTCGACTTAACTCATTTGAAGCATACAGATTCCAAAAATTAAGGAAAATGTTGAATATTTTAATGTCTTATAACATCAATTTTGATTTAAAAATTAAATATTAATTAATTTAAAATTATTTCCAGCTTTATAAACAAGTGATATACTATTACCTACTCATATTATTTATTTTTAAATTGGTCAACTTCTAATCAATATTATTTTGTTACTGAAGTTCATTTTTTCTTTGTAAGTTTATTTGGATCATAAAGTAAATTTAAGATATAAACACGTACCTAAAATTGACCAAATTTCCAAGAGAAAAATAACCGAACTTTGAGATCCCACCCTGAGAGCTATGATAAAAAAGCCAAACTGATTTTTGCCACAGGGGTACCCCTACATATTTAAAAAAAGGTTGGCATTGTATCATTTTCATAAAGTTCCAATAAGTTTGAAAAAAAAATTCATTAAAATCTGTTTGTATTTATTACATTTACATTGTTTCTGCGCTCCAGCTTAAATCATTCTAAACCTATATCCAAAGGAATTACTGAAAGTTACTTCTACAAGGTTACTTCTTCTTGAAATTTTATTTTATTCATCATTGGTCTGATGAAGTCGCACCACTTTAAATGTTATATTTACACCATCTGACTTAGGAAATATCTTGATGTCCATGAAAATTCCAAATGAACCATTTTACAAAAACTATCAAAGGGGATTCGAATTCGAAGTTACGGATACTAAACTCTGGAGAATCATTTTTCAACATCCTTCTATCGGGGGGGAAGAGAACTGAATTTTAATCTATGCATGTACAAAGGATATAAATATAATTAATACCATTTTTCCCATTCCTGGAAAATTTATCTTTTTAATTTTCGTAACATTTTTAGTTAAAAACTCACACAACCTTGTATCGTATGCCTTTATATCTGATGAGATCTTTGGAGTCTTTTGTTGTAAATTGTGATACTAGATATTTCATCAATATAATGCTTAGGAATTTTTTTGTAATCTATCTTTTTTGAAAGGAAGTACATATATTTGCATATTGTATTTATAGACAGATTATATTATGACTAAATACCGTGTATACTTCCTATTACATTTAAAAAAATGTAAAATCATGATAAAAGTCATGCAAAAAAGGGGAGTGTAATGTTTACTAAGCATCGATGCAAGATAGAAATTTGATTACTTATATGTATAGGGGAAAAAAGTAAATTTTAAATTTAGTTTTCTAGGAATTTTATATTTGAAATTTAATTTTTTGTGAATATTTTGGAATTTAAAAAAAATTGAAAACCAGGCTTAAAAGAAAGATAGTTATTAAATAAAAAAAATGAAAAATAAAATTAGTAATAGATGTTATTTTATAATAGTGGATGATCACTTGATTAGGAAATTAAGTTTTGGTGATTCTGTAAAAGTCTTTAAAATGTTGATTTTGACAGAATATATCCGGGTTCAGTTAACAGATTTGAACAAACTGATCTTATTTAAAATTCTTGTATGAAATTTAATCTGATGGCCTCAAGTTTGAATTTTTAGAAAAATTATTCTTGGAGTTATTTGCGTTGAAAGAATTTTGTAACTTTCAAATAATGATAATGACTTGGAAAAAATTGTTTTTTGCATTTTAGAAATTCAAACAATTAACTGATTTGCGTGAAGGAGGTAAATTGCAATTAGTTTAATTTATTAAAATGTACTCTCAAACTATTTTATGGCAATATATCTATTTTCGACGGCAAACGAATTATAGCAACTGACTGGACAGGGTGAGGACACAAAAATTACAATGGATTTTTCACTTCTACATTTTGTGGAATTTTTATTGTAAACTTTTGAATCAAAAGATGGTAATCCAACATTTTTTCACACTTTTCTTCAATATGTATCCCACCATTCTGAATGATCGCTTCAATACGGGACGACAAACAGAAGCAAAGTTGACCTCGATGAAGTCTAGGGAAAAGTAGTTGCATTTCACTGTGATCATAGACCCCAGGGTATCGAAATTTGCGTAAGAAGTCTTTTTTGTCTTGCCCTCCAAGACGCACCAAAAAGTAAAGTCCTGGGGGTTCATGTCGGGTGAGGAGAAATACAAGAAGTCTGCCTACCAGATTGCAGCCATGTTCTTCTTGCACCTATTTGGACGAGTATGCCGGGTGCCCTCTTGGGTGAACACATAGTTGTCCCCCAGGAACGTGTTCTTCGACCATGGCAAGACATGGTACCTGATGACCTTGTAGTAGACGTCTGTGTTGACTTTCTCATTGGCCTTGAAGAAGTAAGGAGGCATCTTGCCCTGTCAGACACCAAGACACCGAGAGCCATGACCTGAGCTGGATGTTTGGTCTCCCTCGATCTGGGTCCTTGATTCAGTCAAGAAGCGATCATTTCTCCCGTTCAGAACTGTGTCCACTATGAAGATCTTCTTGTGGGAGATGGACTTGTGCTCGGAAGATATCTCACATCCTCTTCTGTTTTGCTTGTTACTCGGACTTTTATCGCAAAAAACAAAACAAATATTAAATTATAGCTTTTGTCAGTTCTTTCGAATGGCGCCAAGTACAAATGGATATACTCTTAGAACTGAGGCTAGATGGCCTAGAAGAGATTTCTAAAAAGCGTGTTGTACTTTATCATGATGGATCATTGATATTGATTTCGACATAATTTTTATCTCGCAGTAGCTTGAAGATGATTGATAGTAATGAAAATCGTATGAATAATGGCCTGTAAAAAAAAAACTACTTGGTAACCCTGACAATTTAAAAATATTTTGTAGGAGATCAGCTACAATCAGCTGTGACAAGGGAGGACGGGGAGAAACAAATCAACACGTAGATTGGCATGTAATTACTCCAATGTCCATCTCCAATTCTACTCTATAGTCAAACAAGGACTTATAATTATAACTCAGCAACAAATCCTCAAAGTTTTATGAGCACCTACGAAGGTTTAATAGGGTTTTTGAATAAATGAATATATTAGAAAAGGAAGTTGTTTAATCAAAAGTTAAATAATAATGATAATAGCAGAGGGGAAAAATCATCCTTCAGATTACCAATTCCAAAAAAAAAAAAAAAAGTTTTGCCCCTGGTTTGATCAAAGATCATATTTAAGGATATAAAAATGGTCGAAATTGCAGTGAGCGTCCAAATAACATCGGAGATTAAAACTAAAAACAAAATTTGTATGTCTGTTTGTCGACACCTCATTTTTGAGTGTCTGCTTAATATCTTACAACTGCATGACGACCACCCAATTTAATAAATAAAAACGCATCAACGTGCCTGTGTAGCAAAAGCCTAGCAAATTATATTAAAAAAGAGTCCATATCTATATTATTCAAGCAAAATACGTCTATATTTTTGTCTGTTAGTCGAGGCCCAATAATTATGAGCAATGCTCGGTACTTCTTCTGGTATAAACTATAGCAACTTTGAGAGACGAAATATTTGCTGACTAGAGTTGACATTTTTGCAATGACAAAAAGAGCGTCAGCAGAAGGCGGGAGCAAGACAAATGTTACTACTAAATTTATAACTTTACTAAAATTAGCTCCCTGTTATATGATTTCGGAGGAGGAAATGAGTTACTGCTATAAAATGGAGAACCTTCTAAATTTAAAATAGCCTTTGTGCAAGGAAAATATTATAATAATATTTATATTGATATTATTATGGATTTTTAAAACAGTTTACACCAAAGATGGGCAAGAATACACCGGCCTATTAAATAATAAAGTATAAAAAAGATCCCTTGCAGAAAATAATTTTTTCTTTCCTAATTTTTACAAGTAGTTTTTTCATAAAAAACAAGTTAACTTGACTGTTGACAGATACTTCTATGAGCTATAGTGTTCATTACTCGCTGATCACTGAGTTACATTTACTGTATCTCGCAACCTTCTCTACAAAAAGATATAGAAAAAATCCCCAAAATCAGCCAAAGTTGCTAGCCAATTCATTTTCCCAACTATGGAATAATTAATCGATTATTATTGGGAATTGTTCACAACACCTTAACAAGAGATAATTATAAATCAACCAATCAGCGTTCAAATACTGATGGGGAAAAAAGAAGCAGATACTTAGACAGCTGACAAAAATTTCAAAATAAGAAAAATTCATGAATAAAAATATTATATTTGCTCGTTAACAAAAAAACATTTTTATATAAATTTACACTAGCGAGAATTTCAACAATTTTCACATCTCTTTTTTAAACCATTATCACTTTATTTAAGGTTACCTTTTATTAAATTAGTTATTTATATCCTTGATGAAAAAAGGAAACCACAAATTGTTGAGCACATCTTTAAAAGTAGTGGGTGCCGCACTTCCAATAGTCCATGAGCTTTGAGTGAAATGTCTTTCGAAAGAAGGTCATTTAAGAAATAGAAATGCATATATTTAAAAAAAAAAAAATAACGTCATTATATGAAATAATGAAATATGGACACAATTAATTGAAAAATGCCAGAAGAAGGCTTGGCATGGTCATGCGAATAATAAAATAAAATTCTTCTATAAAAAAATGGTCACTCTATAAATATATACAAAAATTAATAAAAACCCGCTTAAAAATTTTTTTTCTTTAAAAATAAGGTATTTTGAACTTTAAAAAGCCAGTTAAATCGATCCTGTCCTCGACCATTTCTACCAAGCTCGACTGTAGTGTGGATGCAATAGAACTTCCCATCCGAGGTTCTGGAACTTCTGGTGAGTCATCAAAGATGTGTTCGGCCTGGAGTCGTTTTGATGATGCCTTGTAGTTTTCTACTCACCAATGCTGGTCGATTCTGTTCAATCACCAGCTTCAAAAGGTCGAGTTGTTCATAGTTGAGGGCAGAATTGAGCAAGGAGGTGGAATCGCTCGAAACGCAATTATCCAACACGAACTGAAAGATTATCATGCCCACACACATTGCAAATTTTCTTTGCCGCTTTCTACGCGTTTTTTCCTTTGGTGTAGTAAAAATGTTAAATATTGCGAATTTCTTCATTTGAGACCTTCATACTCGGTACCAGATGATTCACGACTGACCTAGGGAAATGCAATACTGTGACACAACCATTTGCTGTTTACACTCACAGCTTTACAACGTTTTATCATAGGATCCCATGTGACCAATACAAAACAAGATATATTTAGTATTCAAAAAGTGGCGGTAAATACGGAATTACTTTTTCCCCAGCCTAATGTATGTCCCGTCGGTATGTAAAAATAGAAAATAAATGTGGTCGCCCTGATAATTGGGTTTAATTAGATCAGCTCCATACAACCATGAGTTGAAGGAAATAAACACAAATAGCAAGGAAATAAATATAGGCTGGAATCACTCCTATGCCAACTTTCTATGATACTCCGAGTCCAACAAAGATTTTTGCTCCAAGGCAATCCCTTTTTGTTACTTTTTGTCGTTCATGAGCACGTGCACTGTTTATCGCTTAGCTCATATCTGTTATGATAATACCTTTGGAAAAAAAAAAGTTTTGTACAGATTGCAAACTAAAAAAAGTCGCTCACACATTTTTTGACATGTTTTATACACATCTAATAATCATGTTTATCCTGACCCGATTTTAATATAGACACCGTGTAATTTGTTTGGCATAGTTCCTCCAATAGCGAAGACTAGTCCTGTATTTTAAACCCCCTTAAATAATGTATAAAAGGTATATAATTTTTTACCCATAAACCAAATATGAAGTAGAATGGTCACTTGGTAAAGCGCAAACCTCGCCTATGGTCATTTTTCGTAAATCAGATTTTTGGCTACATGAAAAATCATAATTAAATCTACATAATGACACCAATTTGAGCTCAGTACCTTAATACCAGGTGGTCCATTGAAATCTGAACACATGTTAATTCAATAATTAATAAAAATTGAGTCAAAAAACCCAACTGGATCCGGAGGAGTTGAAGAAAACAGCCAAGGCAAGTCCTCTCCAGTCAATCAGGGTCCATAAAAGAGATGTCCTTGTTTCACAACAGACTGTCCAGAGAGCTACCATGAAAAGAGACTTTTATGAGGGTGGAGAGGCCACTTTTGACAACTGCAATGAAATAGGCCCATCTTTTCCGTTGCGAGACTATTTTGAATGGGTTTTAATGAGTCTTTTCAGTTATTTTGAACTCTTTTCTAACAATTTTAATCCCCCCGCTACAAACCTGATGCCAACCCCCTCGACTACACCTCTTTGGTGCATATCTGCAGTATCCGTCATCCAAACACCGAGGCCCTCAATGCCAATGTCAGGCAGCACTGCGACGCCATGACAGAGGACAACATGTGCAGTGGGTGTCAGGCTTTCCTCAGCGGCCTTCATTGCTGCTAAGGATGGCTACATTAATGATTAAGCGAGCTCAGACACACATCCATATATGGTATTAATTTTGTTGAAATGATATTGTTAATTAATCAATTATACCATGTTTAATCTTATAATTTAAAGTTTTCATATTTTAATAAACCACTTGATATAATCTTCCTACCAGGCTTGATCAAAATCGATACGTAAATTTTTGCCGTAATCCTGGTGAATAACAAACAAACAAAGTTAAAAACATAATCTCCTTTCAACTTCGTTGCGGAAGTAATCAAGATAAAAAGTTCAACTTTTGATACATAGTATCATATTTGACCCGGCACAATGCACTAAAAATACGATATTTTAACCCCAAAATTCAATTTCTCCAAATTAAAATGGGATGTATCACGCCAAAATTGACTTGAAAGGCTTCTAACTTTAGCAAAAAGTAAATTCGTGATTGTTCCCAAATGAAAAGTCCTTGTGCAAAGAGGAGGGGGGATATTAGGGCAAAAACGGGATAATCTATCTTCCTATATATTATACGCTATAGGATTTTTCTTCTTCTAAGTAACTTTTAAATGCATTTGCTTAGAAAAGGATGTGCATTGTATACATACATATGGCAGAGAGTTATATTGATAAAATATCTTGTTGCACGTACTCAAACAATATGTTACTTTTCATAATTATAGCTTGTTAAATCCTTCATTTGAAGGAATTGGACGTAGTTACCATCGAGACGAGCTATTTTTTTATATTTATTATTAGTATGATTTTTAATGAAAGGAATTACCAGAAGTGCATAAAATATGTTTTAAAAAGCGAGAGCGGTTTTTTATGGTAGGTAATCTGAACAGTGTCTTTATTTTGTAAAGCTGTTGTCATCATTTTTTATTCCTTGAAGACGGAACATTTAAAAACTAGTGTGTGTGTTCAAGAAAGACTGAGAGTAAGAATGAGGGCTTGGTCCGGAGTTATAAGTATAATTCCTTGTTGGACTAGGAGTAGAATTGAGGATCCATATCGGAGTCATTCGAGCTTATATGTCTTTGCTATTGAAGGAATAGGATGTGCGTTTATTTATGTCCTTGCGCAGCTGCTTAGAGCTGATATCATAAAACGTCATGATAACTAAGTTGCTCTCCTCTCAAACATTTTTTTTTTTTTTCGAACTGTAAGGGTGATCACATTCATTTCTTGTTTTGTTTATTTTTACATAATGGCAGGACATATTTTATCCATCAATGGGAATAACTAACGAGTTGGTTTTGTAATGAACAAAAGTCATCCTTAGATACAAGGTCGTCAAAAGGATTTTTCTATGATGTTGACTTTTTTTGAAATTTTACGACAGACATCCCATCCCACCTTTTCCAACTCTTATAATTGCAGCCTTTATTATGAAAATGTTTAGGATTATTGTTCTAATGACGGGCTTTAAAAAAATGTTCTATTCTATTTTTACTACGACCTTTTTAAAGATAAATCCAAGTCTTCTTATGGAAGTTTTTAACTAAATTGTATCAATACTTCATAAATTGACCTATTTCTCAAAAAATGTTAATATTCTTAAACTAAAAAATAAAGCAATAAAAAATAACTTGCTTAAGAAATTCTCGATTAAAAAAATATATTTTTTTAAGTCTTTGAAAAAGAGACCATTGGTCACTCTAATTTAATTATCCTTCAACTGTGACTTGAATTGGACTAGAGCTCAACAAAAGCTATAAATCAAGTAGGGAATCAAAGACCACATGCTCAATATTTGTACAAAATCCTTGTCCATGCGACACTTTTTTCCGTCCTCTAGAGGTGTTGAGGGTTCCATGAATATTACTCAATATCTACCTATGAAACCGTTATGAATCATCCTTTTAATTGAATTAACAAGGTACATTTTGGCTAGGGAAGACAAAGTTTAATACATCAAGAGGTGAAATGATAAAATAAGGTAATCGTGGGAATCGTCAAAAGTAACATTTTGCATTAGAAAAAGAGTTCACGTTTCTATGGAATCTACTCAAGCTAACAGAGAGGTTTTGCTAGATTTATAGCTTTGGAGCTTAAAGATTCTAGACTTGACTGATATTGACAAAAAATGATTCGTGAATAACAACTGGGCTGAAAAGTCCACGGCTTAACAAAGAAAACACTTTTTTTGCACAAAATTGCTCTGTTTTTTTAATTATTATTATTTTTTATGATTCACTTTATGGATAAGAGTTTGCAAAATACTTTTCAAGCCATTGCATTCCTTGAATGTTTTGGCATTAAAAAACAATGTAAAATTAAAACCCAGTTTTTTTTATCTTTTCTTTTAGAAAAAAATAAATAAATGTAGCGTCAACCTTAGCACAATAACTCACAAACTAAAAAACAGATTGTCATAAAAATTTTGACAGCTGTCTTTATAAGATGGATTCTAATTGAAAATAAGGTGAATTAAAAAATAAATAAAAATAGCACACTCTTTGTGGGAAGCCCGGGACTTTTCAGCCCATGAGTTAGCTATGGATCTAATATCAGGCTTGGATCCGTTATCACTTTTTTCCTTCATTTGTTCATACGTTGTTTGTTTGCTTATTTGTTCATTTTTTTTCAATGACCAAGAGATCAATTTTTGTTCAAGAAAAAGTTGGATATATCATAACTTTTTCCCTTGCAAGATGTCCATTTTCAGGAACCATTATGACGTCATATAATGTGCCCATACCCCCCTCCCCCCCGAGTAGAAGTGCCTTTTTCAATTCATAGATATTGCGTAGTTAGCTAACGAGTAATTCAATATACTGTCAGCGCCTCTAGCGGACAAAAAATACTCTCTTAGCCATCTAAGTTGGAACAAAAATGGATCCCATTGTCGTCGTGGTTATCTCCCATGGTTATGTCTTTGAAGCAAAGAAATGAACGACTAAATGAGCATCCTTCAAAAAATTGCCTTAAAGGTTCAATTTGTTTCCCTTCAAGTAACGAGACCTTCAAAAAATGAACGGAAATCCTTCACAACACTCATTTTCTATTGAATATCGAAGCCTGTATAACATTTAATCTGATTGATAATTTGTCAAATAATGCTTTCAAAGGAGGGATTACATTGAATCCATCTTTGCTCACTAATGTGAGTTTTTTTTGTTTCAACCATCAACAACTTTCTCATTCTTTTTTAGTTTTAAAAGAAGTAGACTGATTTCACTAATGACATGGTCAGCTATGATTAAGAGAATAACAATTATTTGTTAATCTTATCTCCTCCATTATAACCTAAATGACTTTGATATTGGGATAATATCTACAAACACAATGCATGTTGATTGGTACATATATATAATATACATTGTTAGGCAGTTCAAGATCTAAATGAATGTCGGTTCTTTCTTCTTTTCGTGATTAATAGTGCCTCTTTGTTTTGTTTTGGTTTAAGGTTTGTTGTTTCCATTCCTATTATTTTAGTTTCTTCTTATTTCCCATTCAATATAATATTGAAAATCATTCTCTTAAGTACACATTCAAAAAACAAACAAAAAATAAAAATTTAATGTCCATCTCATTGTCTGTATTTATTTGTGTACATGTTTATAAATCTATTTTGAAGGAATTTGAGAGCGTACCTGCAGTATCTAGGTATGCATGGCTGCATATGCTCATCACTTAAATGCATTGGATATAATGATTCTCTATTATACAAATAGTTTTACTTATACTCGTATGTAAATATAGTCAAACCAGTATTTTGCGGTTGTTAGGCAAGGGAAACGGAATAAGGGACCGCTTAGTGTTGGATCCCTCTAAAAAAACTAAAAAGGCTACTGGGCTTTTTATTTATCTTTTTGATAACTTCATCATTTCAGCTGTTGAAGTTAAAACATAATTTTTTTCAAATAGACGAGATACCTGAAGTTTAAAGGATGAGATGTGTGGTAAGAAATAGTGAAGTGTCCACGGTCCAGTCCCACTTTTCGGTCCTAAAAAAAGGTAAAATCAATCTTTGTTGACGTCATCAAGGGTTTTGTACTCCTTGCATTTAATGAAATAAGTTATATAATTGAAAAAAATAATAATAGGTACATGTTCGTATTATAATAAAAATATAAATATTTTTTATAAATATGTGCATTGTTCTTAATATATATTTCAAATATATTTTTAGGAAAAAATCCAAGGACCAGTTCCGAGGCCTAAATGTCTTAACAATGGTGCCCCAAGACGTGGGCTGGATAGTTCCCTCCCCCCTCCCCAAAAAAAAAAAAAAATAAAGGATTTTTTCTGTTTTACTAGAAAATATAATACTTGAATTTTATTCAATATTTGAAATTTAATTTAATTTTTCAATTTTTGTTTCCAAAAAATTTAATTTTTCAATTTTTGTTTCCAAAAATTTAATTTTTAACATTTTATAAATTTTTTCTCCAAAAAATTAATATTTTAATATAAATCTTGACTTTTTTCGAAAAAATTAATAATTTATATAAAAAATTAATTTTTTTAAGATCTGTGGAAAAAATTAATTTTTTTGAAGATCTGTGGATTTTGGAAAGAAATTAATTTTTTTGAAGATCTGTGGATTTTGAAAAAAATTTCCGAAATTTTGAACATTTTGAATTTTAAAAAAATGTACTTTTTTATAAATTATTCCAAACCCAATCCCTGTTTGAGCGGCTCTATCGGTCCCAGTCTCAGGTCTTTCATTTCAATGGTTTTGGTCTCGGTTCAGCTTTATTGGTCTCTGTTCCGGTATTCGGTCTTGTTTCTTTTTTAAACAGGCTCAGTTTGGTAAGAGGCACTTAAAACAAAAGCGCCACTAGAAAATTCGGGCCCAGGAAATGATATTAGATACAAACAGGGATGCAGCCACTTGATATGCTGTGTGCGTTGTCCCCCAAATTCCAGCAGGGTCCCTGAAGACTAAAGTTGCGTAAGCCAATGGGGGCTGTGAGGGGGGTGGGGGAAGATGAAGAATGGAAGATTGCTTTCAGTCTACATATACATAGTAAATATGTATCGTATAAAGGGGTCTCAGCTAATAGTGTATTAGTGTTGGGGGCTTGGCATTTTAAAGTTTGGGAAACCCTGGCTTAGGAAATATTAGCTGGATCCATAATCTACCCAACCCCTTCCCTCTTTTATTTAGACCGTCTGGTCCCTAAAACCACTTTTCCAGATCTATAAGGAACCATGAGCTATTTGGAATTAAGATACAACTCTATCACCCTAGCAAAGTCAAAAAATAATTGGAAACCCCTTCAATTGCACAAAAAAAAAACTCAGAAAATTGATTTGTTGATTAAAGCTAATTTTTTTTAACATACATTGTAATTTATCTATATGTTTTGTATAGGAAAAAAAACACAAGAACCATGCAACCGATAAGGGCACAAGCTTGGTGACCTCTTAAGCCAAGCTTATCATTTTGAAACCCGTCAAAAGTTGAAAATATTGGACAAAAGAATATAACAAAGGATACCATTTAGCCCTAATGAGATAACACTTATTCTCAAATAGAGAGGGAGGGAAAGACATAAATTATATGGCCTTGTATACATTTTTTATTTATTTACACGTTAAGAAAGTGTAAGTAACTAAGTGTTAAGCCGGTCAAAGTGACCACCTCTTTATTTTGTACTCAAGAGTCTATGTAATTTTAAAAAAGTGACCGTTAAAAGTAGGATCATATGTGAACATATGTAATAATTTGTCTGGCCACAGGCCAGGGATCACAGGGACTCACTTAATATAGTTTTTTTTTATATATGACCTCTTAATGTGGAGGCACGCTTAAATCAGGTAAGCTTAAAACCAAGTTTGACTATATCCATCACATGGATAAATGTTTATTGTATTTCTCAACCGTTTTCCCTCCAAAGTGAAAAAGAAAGAAGACTGAAAATCAATTGCTAACAAGCTAATCTGCAAAGATACTCGACTATTATTAACATAGGTCCAATTAGACTAGTTTTTTTTAATCTATGCATATGTCCAAAAATCAGTCACCAGATATTTAAAGTATTTTTTGTCTAGGGGTTCAACTACAGGACTAAGAAGATTCAGGTTCAGAATGTGGGTCGTTAGTTGAGTAGCCTTGCAATACAAGCCAATAAAGTATTCATAGCAATAAAAGATCCTGAGTCTAGTAAACAATACAAGAGTAACCACAGAAGGAGATTTAGCCCCTCAGCACCTCATAACAATTATTTTGTAATAAACGAAAATCCTGCGGACTCTGCTGGGTTATAGTGGCACGAAACTAGGAGATACAACTGATAAAAGAGAGTGAATCTAGAGAAAACGTGATTAAAAGCCCTTACAATTAAATGACTATGGTTTAATTATTTTATCCTAATATTTTCATTACAAAAAGAAATTCTATGTACATAGCATGTAAATTGTTTATATACATTCCCTTCTTGTCCTGGTAACAGCACGGCTACCGTCTTGACTAACAATCCCCGAACAGTGCTTTGAAATAACTCCTGAGAACATATTTGAATGGTCCATTATGTATACTTTTCCTAAAACAGATTCGGTTGAAAATAGGCCTCAGGACCTCAAATATATTGACGCTAAAGTTTAAAAACTGTACATTTAAGATTAAAAGTGCAATATCTAGTTACTAAATCAAGTTTTTAGGCATGCTCATTCAGTCATTGAGAGTTTGAAATGTGTATTAGTTCGTCATACAAAATTATCAGAATGATTGAATTCATTTATTAAGAACTTTTAATCATGATAGTTAATGAAGAGTGAACTTTATTAATTTAATTTCCTTTATTTATCGTTAGTTGGAAAAATGAGTGGATAGATCAGAGGGTCAAAATTGATTTATTGAGGGTTAATTTTTATCTCTTTATTTTCAAGGCATCATCAAGATGAATGAACACATGATTTGACATTGATTTGTGGTGCTCATGTAACTTTAAGAAGATATTAATATATATAAAAGCACTATGTTGAGGAAGGCTTAATTATTTTATTCTTTCATTAATTTAAATTTGTAGGATATAAAATAGGTAATGGTGAGTTAATCAAAATAATCTTGAAGAAGAATAGAAAATTCCTTTTTTTTTTTTTTTTTTACATGTACACAACACAATATTCTATACAAATAATTGAGTCAATTGTAGGCTTCGTATTCATATTTTGGAATGAGTTAAGATACCCCAAAATTATGGCTGTTGATCAAACACTATTTGTCTTTTAACATCGTAAATACATATAACCTAATATTTAATAAACATATTTGGGTCAAATATTTCCGTTATATTAAATGAGAAAACCTCAGCATAGTTTTGGACTCTGGTCTCAAAGGGGAAATTCAATCCATTAATCAGAATTCAAATTGTTCATTTTCATCCTCCAATTGTTCACACGAGTAATTTTTTTTATTGAATTATTAATTCAAACAATATTATTCCTCAAGGAATACAAATGTATTCTAGACTCAATTATGAGAAAAACCTTTTAGCAGGCTTTTGTATTGATGGGTCACATATCTTTTTTAATAAATAAAAAATATCTCTCAAAAGAGACACTCGACAAGTGTACTTAAAACGTACTCAATAACAATTTATTCGTTGAAAGGACGTGAGACTTGTCAACCTTGACTTTGGACTTGAATTAGGTCTTGCAAAACAATGAGCTGGCATCATCTATGCTACACTATAGGTACATATGTATACCTGTTTAGAAGATATAAATATTATCATGACACTGCTTGAATCTTTGGCATATACACTCACACACTTTGTTTATCTGACCCCTTTAAAAAAATCTGTTGGAACTTTTCAAGTCAAATCTACCTTTACATGTACGTTGTAGGGGAGACTAGGGCCGTTCTAAGATGAATTCTTTCTTAAACATTGACATGATAATTGTATGATATAAGGGGATCATACATTCATCCCGTCCAGTTGACGGGGGCGGGGTGTTGGATATTTCGGAGTCCACTACATTGAGAACTGATCATATTTTACTTTTCAACAAACTCTTTTCAATTTGAAGTATATCAATGGTCTTCAAGATAACCAATTTATTTTATTAACAAATGCATACTAAATACATTAATAAAACATCTTTTCTACGCGGGGAACTCCTGGTACATGAACTCCATGAAAACCGAAGAATGAAGGATTAACAAGTTTTTTTTTTTTAAATTATAAGCAATGGTATTCTTACAACCAGATTCAATTTCGAAAAAGTATAAAATAAATAAGAAAGCATAGTATAAAAAATTGATCGAACTGTACCTAAATCAAGCTTATTCCTATTTAAAGAGGAAGAATGTTACGAAAGAAGAGCTCAGGAGGAGTGAAACCAAGTGAAAAGGTATCAAAGTCCCGAGGAGTATCAGAACATTATTCAATCATTGGAGGGCAAAGCTGGAAGAAGAAAGTCCATTCAATTAATTTTGGTGGGTTGTTAATTATAAAATACTATAACCAATTTAATTAATGTAATATCAAAAAATTATCAGCATTTCTTCTAAAAAGTTATCATTGAAGAAATCTGTCCAACTCTTAAAAAAAAAAAGATTATTTGGTGCCAAATCTCGTCAAATTTAAAAAAAGGAAATGGAACTGTAAAATTAAAAAAAGGTTTTTTGCCAAATTTTGATTTACAAAAGCGGGATTTTTACAGAATCAAGAAAAAACAACTCAAAACCAATTTTTGATATGCTTAATTACTACATATATTTAAAAAAATCCCGGACGGGCTCCAGCCCGATACAACACTACTAATATCCTTAGTTAAATGAACCAAAATACAAAAAGTGTTAGGACTCTCCCAAGTCTACCCTACATATATTTTTAAGAATGATTTTTATGTATGAGTGTTTCTTCTCTCGAAGAAGAAGAAGAAGATAAATTTATTGAGGTCAAAGGTAAAAGATTATTTTACTCTTCCTATTTCTCAGAAGTCTCTTTTGTGTTTGTACTGTCTGAATGAACACAAATTAGAGAATGAAATATGATTTAAATATGTTTTTATACTAACAATGTCAAAAGAAGATGTAATGTTTGGCTTTTGTAGCAAGTGACAGCTACACATACATATATATAATTTATGCTTTGTAATCTGTTATGTAGGTATGTTACTTGTGTTTGTCATCTACTCTCCCCCCCCCCCCCCTTCTTCTGAATTTATAGTGCATTTGACCATCTAATTTACTTACTTACCATAAATTATGGGGTTTTTCAGTCTTACATACAATACAATACAATTCTCATCAACTTTAAAGCAATCTGTAATTGTTTGTCTCAAAATGAAGTATGGATTTGTCCATTTGCAGCTTGTCAACATAAAAGCCAGCTAGAATGATTTTTCATAAAATTCAATAAAGATTACAATTGTATTTTTCGACGAATTATCGTCGAATTCAAGCAACAAAAGATTTTTATTAACCATTTAGGTGTGACGCCAATGCAAATTAAAATAGTAAAAAAATTGAGCGTCATAATGGTATCTAAATAATCAACTTTAGTAAAGTAAAAATTATAAAAATAGTCTTACATATGTGACCCGTCAACACAAAAGGAAGCTAGAACGATTTTTTTCTCAAAATTGTTTGTATAATATATATATGTATTTTTCGACGAATTATCGTCCATTTTAATCAATAAATTATCTTTGTTAATCCTTTGGGTGTACCACAAATATCAATTAAATTAATTAAAATTAATATTTACTATAAAGGATGAGAAATTGAAGGGTTTTATTTCAAATGAACTATTTTGGCAAATATATAAGTCACTTAAACCATATAAAAGTTTTAAACTCTACTTAGAATTCTTGAGTATCATAATTCATACCGTAAATTTGAATATAAGGCCAGTAATTGACACAAATATGTCTATGAAACATTAAATTGTTTGTATATCTGAAGTAATAAACCCCATATACTCGTTTTCAGTTTTGTATTTTTAATTCCGGCAAACGTAATATCCCGTTTTAACGGAAAAAATAGGCAATACATATAAAAAAGGAATATTTTCAGCAAGCTTAGAGTACTCAAAAAGATTATCAGTTGGTAACCTTCATATTATTTTTTCTAAGCTGTCATCTTAATTTCAAATATCTCCTGAAAAAATATCAAGCTATAAGGAAGTTATATTCAACGCCGTTTGGAATATTTATAAATAATAATTATTAATTAGTATTTATTACTATAATAAGTGTGTTGAAGATGTATCATGCCGGTCTTCGATTTTGCCTTGATTTTTCTATTGCAGTAGCTTGATGATGATTGATAGTGATGAAAATCGTGTGTGCATGTTAAAACAAAAGAAACTGAAATTTAATATGATAATCCTAGCAATTAGTAGAATGTTTTGGAGAGGAGATCAGCTATAATCAGCTGCCACAAGGAAGGAGGGGCGAAATGGAAATAAGTTGTAGCCCCCCATCCCCCCCCAAATAAAGGAATTGTGCCTTTCACTAGAAAATAAAATATTTGATTTTTAAAAAAAATTTAATACTTGAAATATAATTTTTGAAATTTAAAAAAATATATATATTTATTTTTTTGTGAACTTTCAGTGGATTTTCAAATTTATTTTTCAAAAAATTTAATTTTTTGAGAATAGCCATGGATTTTTGAAATTTTTTTCCAAAAAAAATATTTTTTTTTTCGTGAACTTTAAGTAGATTTTCTAATTCATTTCCTAAAAGTTTAATTTTTTGAGAAAAGCTGTAGATTTTTGAAATTTTAGGCCAAAATTTTTTTATTCTTTTGTTAATTTTCAGTGGATTTTCTAATTTATTTTCAAAAAAAATTATTTTTTTGAGAATAACTATGGATCTTTAAATATTTTTTCAAACAATTTACTTTTTTGTGAATACCTGTAGATTTCTGAATTTTTTTCCAAAATTTAATACTTGAATTTTAATTTTTTGACTTTTTTTCCTAAAAATTTAAGTTTTATGTGAATAGCTGTGGATTTTTGAAATATTTTTCCAAAAATTAATAGTTTAAATGTAATTTTTGAAATTTTTGGAGAATAGGTATAGATTTTTGAAATTTTTTCCAAAACTCTAATTTTGTCTGAATCACTTTGGAATTTTGGAATTTTTTTCCAATAAATTTCATATTTAAAATTTAATTTTTGGATTTTTTTTTTCAAATAAAAACCAAGCTCTAAAACCCAAGATATAATTCTGTAGAGACCCCTGATATATATGAATTAAATACATAAATTGGGATAATCTCCCTTTTTTTGATTTTTGTTATATAGATTTTCTTTGTGGTCTTACAACATTTGTGTTTTTCTACAAATTACAAGTTTTTCTCATTTTTGTTAATAAAACGTAAGTAATAGAAACCACGCTCAATGTATTATTGGATTTAATGTTGAATTAATAATATAAACATAGTATGTGCCCCGTCAACACAGAAGACACCTACATATCATGATTTATCTCAAAATGGAGTCTGGATTTGTATATTTTGTATCTATTACTATTATTGTCAGTTTTTATCAGCAAATTATTCTAATTAATCTTTTGAAGGCGCAGCAAATTGCATACAATAAAGCAAATATCCATTGTCTTAATTAATTTTAATTATAAATTATGAAATTTTATTTAAAAGGTCATATTGGTGCCAAAATAAGTCATCAACATCAAATTTAGTAACTAAACTATTACTAACTTGTTAAAATATAACATCTTATCCCAGAAATTTGAATATAAAGATTATTATTCAGCGAAATATGTTTATGAAATATTGGAGTTTATGTTCCAAGATGTAAAAAAAATAATTGAGTACATTTTCTTTATTTGTTTTTAAGATAATTTTTGCGTTAATACATCACATTAATTTTATTTTTCAACTAATTATCTTCTATTTCTACTTTTAAAACATACAGACTAATCCTTTTGAGGCGTCACAAAATGCACTTAAATGTTGCCAAAATTTCTTGTCAACATTAAAAATATATTCATTGACAAATTCTATTTGAAAGGTCATATCAAGGCTATTACAGTAAAATAGGCAGGATTATATTTTGGGAAGGGTTTGGTTTTAGGATTTTTTTTTTTTTTTTTTTTTTTTTTGAAAAGAGTTAAAAAAAAAACTATTACCATTTAAAGAAAATTAAATATTTGGGATTTTTTTCAAAAATCTATAGCTATTTACAACAAATTAAATTCTTGGGAAAAATATTCAGTTATCCACAAAAAATTAGTTTAATTTGGAAAATTTTCAAATATTAATTTTTTTTTTTAAATTCAAAAATTAACTTTCAAATATTAAATTTTTTGAAAAAAAAATAAAAATCCATAGCTATTCACACAAAAATTCCAAATTTCAAATATTTTTCTCGCATTGTTTTCCGAACTAAATTTTTTTCTAATAAAAAGTAAAAATTCCTTAATTGGCTGCAAATCCTCCATTGAACCCCCTGTGGACCCCCTGATAAGTCAAATGAATGCTTGTAACTATACTTAACACTATTGGGTGATTCACCTCATTCCAGTTATTTGAATATAAAGTCCAAATAAGATGGAAATGTGTTCATGACCTATTTATTAGAATATATGCATTTATAAAAAAAAAAAAAAATTCCTACTTTGTTGATGTATATTCAAGATTATTTTTGTGTTAGAGGGCCACATATGTGGCCTATCAACACAAAAACAAACTATAAATATTTTGTTTAATATATGCCTTTTTGATAAAACAAAGTCGTAAACTTAAGTTAAAATTCTTGGAAATCTCAATAAATCCACAAGTTTTAAAAAAAGGCCTATATTTATATTTTTTTTATTCTTGTTGTAGATTGTTTTTATGTTGACGAATGGCATATGTACCATATAAACTGTAGGCTTCATCTTATCGCCAATAGTGTGTTTTGAGTGGGCAATAGGTCAACAACATGATAAAAAAATTACCCAAGGTTTGAGTTAGGTCAAACAAATGATTATTTTAAGAGACCCTTACGTCATCTTCAGACTCTTTCTACCGTAGATAGAATGATCAAAAGATAATTGATTTATTGTATCTGGTGATGCCAACATTTTTTTATTAAGTCGGGAGTTTTGCAAAACTAATATATATTTATTTTTAAATACATCACCTAATCCTCCATTTTAAATTTATATCTATGTGACAATGACAAATCCATTAAGAATAGGATTTTCATCTGTTACTTGCTAGGATAATATATTTTATTGTTTTTTATCTCACCTCTTTTCATACAAAATAGTGTTTTAGCCTTGTAAATATATGCAAATGTCTTTGTATCCCAGTCCAAATCACAATCCTATCCCCAAAACATCAACAACTTCTCTATGTATTTGTTTGATATAATATCGGTCGATCTTCTACTTCTTTCGATGTGAAGGAAATATAAAATGTATTCTGTTTCAATCCTTTAAATGCAAAACGGTACCATTATTTGGTTTTGAAACCAGAGTCCAAGTTAAGCTACGACACAAAAACTCGAGTACTACAGCTATGAGTATGTAGATAAAATATTAAGTTCAAATATAAATTTTTATATATTTGATATTATTTCTTGTTGTCAATCGAGTTTTAAAAATAGAAACCACGAATATATCATTAATTGGTGGCTGGTCATCTCGGACAACAAGTTAACTGAGACATGTAGTACATCCATAAGCTAAATATTTTCTATTAACAGCTTAATTGAGCCTTGTACTTTCTATGTACATGATGCGACCTCTATTTAAAAACTAATACAATTTAAAAAAATGGATTTTCTCCTAAACTAATCATACGATTTCAATAAAAACCAATTCCAAATGAAGGCTGAATCAAAAAAATAATATTATTAATCAATATAATGCCTTTGAAGTCAATAACAGCCTCGACTCGACCTTAGAAACGGGACCAGGTCTTGATGACTGTCTTATTTGGCAGATTCCGGAATTCCTCCCGGATCCTGGACATACGATCGGAATTTGTGTTGCAAGAGGATTTGTAAGTGTGTTGCTCAACTGCAACCTCACACAAAAAGTCCATGGGGTTGAGATCCGGTGAGCTTGCAGGCCATGCACTGGGTCAACAAAAAAAAATCTGACGACCAAGGCAACGTTTTCTTTGTAGTGTGGCATGGAACAGAGTCTTGTTGTCTCTTCCAGACTCTTCAGATTCCTTCCTGACTCTTCAGACAACCGACTTGTCTCGGTTGAAGAAGTTTACTATCTCAACACTACTGTGTCCAGCACGGATCACAACAAGGACACTCTGCCCTTGCGACGATTGTGGAATAAATACTCTGTTGATCAATGTATATTTTTTAACAGACGCCAAACATTTCTGGCTAACCCCAAAAAAATCCTCCAATTCCTGCTTGCTTACTTTCTACAGCTGTTGCAGGTGCTCCAATTTCGTTGTTAAACAACGTCTGGACGATGTATGAGAAAAATACTGCAATCAAGGTGAGCGTATATTTATAACAAAATATCTGTGTTAAAATGGGGACTAATCAAAAACACCTCTGACCCCAAATGGCTGCAACTCTGAGCTCCTATGGTTCCAAGGCCCATATGATTTTTAGCCATTAAAAAATGACTCAATGTTACACTCAAGTGCAACAGCTCTACTTGAAACATTGGTTGGTTGCATACAAATTAATTGAACGTAAATATATGTATGAATGGAGAATAGTACCATTGACTAACTACCTTACTTCTTTCTATTTTTGTTAGATGAAAGGTTGAGCGATACAGTAGAAGATTACTATCTGACATATTATGTATAATGTATATGGATGGGAAAATGATTATTTATGATTATGTAAATACTTAAAGGTCATTGAACACAATGATTCAAAGTCACAGATTTACCTCGTGAACTACGAACATATCAATCAACTTTTTCACTGCCAAGTTTTAAGGATTGAAATTTATCCACTGATCCCATGAGTTGCATGTAATCAAGGCATTGGAATGTGAGAGATCATCAATATGGAATAAACAAAAGAATGCGGAACTATCCATACTAGTACGAATTAAGGACTTTATCAACAGGAGTAAAAAATAAAATCTAAAACGAATATGCGATTTTTCATAGTTATTTTTATAAAGTGTATTTGCTCATGAATGACAGACTCGAAATAGAATTAAGAATCAATATCGGAGTCATTACTGTCTAATGTATGTCTAGTTTTCTTCTTAGTTTCTGTTGCTCCCTCTTTTCATTCAGCTGACTCGTTGCTAAATGCCCTTCTTGTTCTTTTTCTTTATAAATATTTTCTTTAGAAGATACATGGTCGTAGAGATATCTATTTTTTCACTAAAAATCAGGGGCGTCTGCATATTTATATTTTTTTGGTGGGAAGGGGGTTGGTTATTTCAAAAAATTTTAATTTTTAAATTAAAAAAAAATCAAAAATCCTATATGCCATATTTTTTTTGGAAAAAAATTTAAAAATGAAATTTCAAACATTAAATTTTTAGAAAATCATTTACAAATATTTTTTTTTTTCTCCAAAAATCACAGCTATTGACAAAAAAATTAATTTTCTTTAAAAAAAAGTTCAAATATTGAAACTTTTCACAAAAAATTTCAAAAATCTATAGCCTTTCAGAAAAAGTTTAATTTCTGGGGAAAACATCTACAGTTGTTCCGAAAAAATTTTTTTTTTTTTTTTTTTTTTTTTTTTTTTTTTTTTTGTGAAAAGCTAATTTTTTCTAATTATGATATTGAGGAGGGGTGGGTGCTACAGCCCCTCCAGACCACCACCTCCGGACGCCCCTGAAGATGTTGCTTTTTATTATACCACAATTGACGTCACTATATCATATCCTCTTATGATGTTTGTAACTTCTTCTTTCCATCACAGGGTCCTTCTAGTTAATTCAGTTAAAGAGTGAATTGGTTGAGATTGTGTAGCTATTTATACAATAATTTTAATGTAGACTCGACACCCCCTAGCGGACATAAAAAGTTTCTACTACTACGTTGAATAAATATTGATAACGTGGTCTTTGTTTCTCTTCTTTGTTGGCCAAAAACGAAATAAGGAAACCAGGACCAGTTTTACATTTTCAGAAAAGTATCCCATTACAATACCTACCTGACTTGGGGTAAATTAATACAAAAACAATCTTGAACATATACTAAAAAAAACGAGAAATGTCGTTTTTTTTTTACTTCATACAACCCAATATTTCGGTCAATTATATCATTTATAATCAAATTTTAGGGATAATTTGAGATATACCCAAAAAGGTTAAACATTCATTTAATTTATTATTAAAAAATTTAACATTTATTATTACTATTAGACATTAACAGTTTCAGAAACGTTAAAAAAGTTGACACAACATATAAATGAAACAATTATGAAAAAAGAGGCAGAAAAAAGAATATATTTAAAACTTAATATGCAGGAGCGTCTGCAAGGGTTGGGTTGGAAGGGCTGTTTAAAGAATTTTTTTTTTCAATTAATATTTAAAATTTAATTTGATTTTTCAAATTTTTTTTTCAAGAAGTTTAATTTTCTGTAAGTAATTATAGGTTTGTGAAATTTTTCTCCAAAAATTATATGTGATAATATTTTTTCTAAAATTTTTATGTGAAAAAATAATTTCTGAAATTTATTTCCCAAGAATTTTATTTTTGTGAAGTACGAATTTTTGTAAAAAAAATTTAACTTTTAGTGAATATCTGTTGTTGTTTTTTTAAATTATTATCCAAAAAGTTTAATACTGAAAATTTAATTTTTCCCAAAAAAATCCAACAAAAATGACTTACCCACTCAAAAAAACAATATATATATATAATCCTGCGGACGCTCTGATGTGTCCCCCATCATATGGCTTTTCCACTAGAATTATTCAATTACTCATTATTTATGCAGAGTCCCATTGAAGGAGGATGTCCAAGATGTATATTGCTAAAGTATGTACTGCCTTCCCACCTCGTCCAGAGGCTGTAATAGAAGCTGGTGGAAATCAAATTCACAAATAGTAATCTTCAAAATGCGAAAATAAAAAAGTATTTTTATGATTTTCCTGTCCAACTTCATTCTGATCCATGACAAGTCTTTATTTGTTAAACAATCAAAGTGGTTAAAGACTTTTTGAACACACCGTACTTCAATTTACACTAATTATTTTTTACTAATGAAATCCCTCACAAAGACAATTTACCGGGCAATGAGAACCCTTAATTCGAATTATTTTTATGACAGAATAGAAAAAAAAACATTTTTTTTAAATAACGAAGCTTTATGCGCATTTTTTTAATCGATGATTGTAGATCACAGGAACCTTGGGTTAAGAAACTACTCATTATTTTTGTGAGTTACTCAAAACATCCCTGCACTCTCACTGTGCCTTAAAAACATGTAAATATATAATCTTCCAGATTTGTTTGCACAGATATTGAGTGTTCTTTTTTTATTTTTTTATAAATATTTTTGATGGATCATTTCAAAAAGAGTATTAAATTTCCATCAGAGTCCACATCAATTAATTCTAATTATTTATTTTAGTTTTAAAAACGTTTATGAGTTAGGTAGGGGAGACTAAGAACAGTTTAAATCTTTTTTCTTTGCTAGTTTGACCTCGACACATTAAAATGTAGAACAGGTCACCTACATATGTTTTCAATTTGTGAATCTATTTTGTATATATATTTTGCACAAATTGGGGTTAAGTACAACCCGTTAAATGTTGCTACAGATATAAAAATCGAGTTTTGAAGTTAGAACTAAGAAAATGACACATTGTTATAGTTATTTATAAAATTAGATCACTTATCAGTAACTTGTAAATTGGATAAATTTACTTCTGCAAACTTCTAAAAGACCCTCTCCTGCCAAACCAACATGCTGGCTAGGCTTTTAAACATAAATATATTAAAATAATTTAGATAAATAAAGAAAATTAAATAGAGATAATTATGACTATTCATCCAACGGACTCCTTTACTATGTTCATTAAAATATTTCAACGAGTAAACTCTGAATTTTGATGAAATTAAAGTAACTGATACAAGAGTATCCGCTGGAGGTGGGCTGGAGGGACTGTAACCCTTCCTCAAATAAAGGATTTTTTGTTTTTTTAATAGAAAATTTAATATTTAAATTGTTTTTCGAAAAAAAATTATTTTTGATGAATAACTGTAGATTTTTGAACTTTTTTTCCAAATAATTTAATAATTGAAATTTAATTTTGAATTTTTTTTTTAAATTTCATGATTTGTGAAAAGCTGGAGATTTTTGAAATTTTTTCCAAATAATTTAATAATTGAAATTTAATTTTTGTGATTTTTTTTCAAATAATTTAATAATCGAAGTTCAATTTTAAGATTTTTTTCCAACAAATTTAATTATTTGCAAACAGCCGTGGATTTTTGAATTTTTTTTTCAAACAATTTACTTATTGAAATTTTTTTTCCAAAATTTAATTATGGATATTTGAATTTTTTTCCCCAAAAAAGATTTTTTTATCTTGAATATTTGTAGATTTTTGAAATTTTTTGGGAAAAAATTTATATTTTTAATAAAATTTAATATGTAATTTTAAAAAAGAACATTCTAACAAATGTTAATTTTTGGATTCTTGTCAAAAAAATATCAAAAAATCAATCCCCCCTTCGCCCCCCTTCCCAAAAAAAAAAAAAATATATATAGAATATAATCCTGTGGATGCCCCTGTGATAGCAAAATAACCAATAATTCAATTGATATAAGTAACAGCAATATCAATGAAAACCTGAATTAGTACCAAAATATTGCTCCTCTCAAAATGATAGTTTTACTCCTCTAATTGAATGTTTGTCCAATATTAGTTGACATTTTTATTTAAATTTTGATACTTTGTCACGTCATTTTTCCACCTTCATTATTCTCAATTTAAAAGGACTTCATGAGCTCATTTTAAAACCAAGCGTTTCATATTTATTTACTCAACCCCAACCTTTATAAATTGAAATGAGGCGTAAGAATCGTTTTCCACTTTCCAATTATTATAAAATTTTCATGTGCCCATGAATTAGCTTTTTTAAAGTTTTCGTAGTGATGGAGAGATAGAGTTGAACCCAGAAGCTGAAAATGAATCCAACTTTTCTGAGTCCAAGTTAAGTATGAGTCAGAATTTAGACATCAAGAGACATTTCTTTTTCCTTTTATCCTGATAATTTTCTAAGGCCCCTTACGGTCTATTAAATCCTAATACTAAATTAGAATACTTTAATCTTTGAGTTGTTGATTTTTATAGTCTTGTTTATTTTATTTTTTCTCAATGGAGTTGTAAATAATATGTTTTTCAGCTCTGGAACCGACAGGGGCAGGGATCAGAGGCCATCCTCCCACTTTTTGTAGAAATAAGCTTTATAGTTATTAAACTAATTTACATTAACTTATTGGATGTCTTTGTAAATGTATCTCCCGCATCACCCAATCACTTTTCAACTAATTTCAGTACCAATATCGCCTTTAGGAGGATAAATTGTAGAGTAATACCATAGATTACATTGTAACAATATCTTTTCAACAAGTAATGTCATGTGGCAGAACTTTACCTCACCCCTAATTAAAGTTATTTTCTCCCTGAAAAAAGATTTATTGTAAAAAAATATTAGAATGAAAAATGTCCTGATTGTAAATGTAAATTATAAAAAAACTATACGTTAATTGAGATTATATTTTATTGATTTAAAAATTTATAGTAAAATACTCATAAAATTAGAGACAAATATCCACTTAATTTTGTTGTTAAGCATATCCTAAAATACAGTTTGGCTTACATGATGTGCAAGGAAACTGTTGGGCCCAAAATCGTTTTAAATTTGTTCTGCTGCCGCGTCAATGATCATCAAAAAACCTTCTAATATACCAAAATACACCTTAGCCCACGGTTAGGGCAGGTGAACAACTGAGATCTAAGCCCCAATTCGTTTTATATCTTTTAAACAACTTTTAAATTTATTTTTCGTATGCCCCGATTGACCTGCATTGGGACCTAGAAGTTCACCTGCACTAACCATAGGCCAAACTGTATTTTAGAATATTACAAGGGTTCCTTGAGGATCAAGGAAGTGGGGTGCATAAATTTAACCTGTCTCAGATCCCACCTATTCACTTACACAACTCGTGGGCCGAGTGTATTATACCATATTGTAATGGTTCCTTGATGCTTAGATGCGGTGGAGTTTTAACTGCTTTAATGTCTAGTATTTCAGCTGTACAACCTGAGGGCCTATTTATGGATATTGAAATAGATCCATGAGGCTCAGGGAAGCAGATGCAGTTTATTTTTATTTTATTTCATTCAATGTTTGAAAGTTATAATATAATTGTACTTTAATTACACACGATAATATTATCTTGCAATGAAATTACTCACAATCATATTGCTTAAAATGATGTTGCTTCACGATGATATTAACCACAACAATTTTGTCCGACAATGATAAATTACACCTTTAACACAAAACGATATTACGATCTTGTCCGTAATCTTTTTACCAAAATTATTTTACCAGACACCGTTAATGATTTACAACCCTATCAATGGTACCATAAGTTTTGCTCCCGCCTTCAACTAGTGATACCACCATCAATGTTTACAATTTTTTCACGTCTCCCCTACCCTTAATCACTGCTTCTGTATAAAATCAATAAAACACAAATTAGATTATTATTCAATGTAATTACAATAATTGTTTTATATATTTTGTTCTCTATAATTAAATAATTTTTTAAAAGAGAAAAGATAATTACGATTAATTATTCAATGGATGGACGAAATTTATGTATAATATATATTTATATGAATATCGTTATGAGACAATATATTATTTGTTTATACTATTCATAGTTTTTCTGGGCTCAAAGGAAATGACAAAGTTACAAAGAGTGTGTGTGTTTTTGTGTTTGGGCGGTATTAATTATTAAGAAGTCGTTACATATTATATAAATAGATTTACAAATATGGCACATATCAGCGTGCAAATATATATATTTATATAGATATTAGGATGGTTTGTATTTCAACTTTTGTCGAATTTCGATACTGGCTATTAGGGAAAAGTTGTTATCAATTTGTTAGAAAATAACCTATGCAAAACGGTTTTGTCCGCCCAATGTCCTAAGTAGGTTGCCGCAAATGTCGACAAAAGTTTGAACAAATAGAAAAAATATTTTTTTAGTCAATATATATTTTAAAAAAGCCTTATTCGCTATTAAGTATGAAATAAGTTTGATAGACAATTTTCTAATAAATATAAAATATTAAAAGTTTTTTTATAAAACTATCAAAGGTAGAAAAAAAAATAGGGAATAACGTAAGGAAATTTTGATAATCTAATTTTTTAAGATTCTCAGAAAGGAAAGATGAAACACGTAGTGACCTTTATTGTACCACGCAACCTACCTTCCAAATATGAACAAGTGAGAAAAGGCTCAAAATCAGTTGATAGTATTTCTTCTCCACTATGGAATTGAACAAGTATAAAATCAGTTGATGATTTCTTCTCCACTTGGAAATTTTCACCGCAATGATTATTGGGAAATTTTCACCGCTTACAAAGAACTGATTAAAGTTCAACTAATTAACGTTCAGAACACTGGTTAAGAGGATTATTCTCCCATTTTGCTCTATAGAGTGGCATAAGAAAATAACTTTCAAATATTTTTTATAGATTAGATAAATATCTATCAAAATTATTTTATGCAAATTAACGAAAAATGGTTTTTTTCAATGTTTATTGACTAAATCATTATTTTTTTTCATTTTTCCAAACTTAGATCGTCATCTGCAACCTAAAAATGATATCATAGAACAATAAAATTTTGCAATGAGTATTTGTTTACAACATGACAGCTTTTCCACAATAGGAGATATCCAAATTCGACAAAAGTTGGCGTACAAACCGTCCTGATATATATATACATATTTATCAATTACATGATTATTTCAATAAAAGACTAGTTTTTATTTTGCATCTGTTTGAGAATAAATTAATTATTTTTTGATGAGTAGTATGATTTTTTTTCCTTCGTCCGTCTTTTTACATACGAAATAAACTTCATGCAAATTTTAAGAAAAGTTATGAAAAAATTGTTAACTAAAAGTCTTTAATATATTTAAATGATTATATTGAATTATTACGTAGACATTATGAAAACTGTAAAAGGGTTGGAGTTTCTGTACATGAAAAAAAAATTATATATGTTTTCAAATCTACACATTTTTTACATATATACAAACTGCTTGTCGACCTGACAGCTCACAAATAAAAATATGCATGAAAGAAAGTCATTGGAGATTCAACATGAAAATAGATAAAGATATTGTTGTGGCAGTTCTAATCTATTCAGTCCATTCCGGTCTTAGGACCAATCCTATCAGTCCTTGGGGCTGGTCTTTAAGACTTTCGGTCATTTGGACAGTTAGTACAAGAAAAAGAAAGTAAAAAAGTTTTTTGATGTCATAAAGGGCCGAACTTTTTATGTTTTTAGAACTGATATGCAGGACTGAGCTGAACCGGACTAAGACTGAACTGAACTGCTGTTTTTAGTCCTAAATCAGGACGGTCACACCATTTGATATATGATACACAACCAATATATATATCCAGGGCCGGATTAAGTATTTGACAAGCGCTTGATTAAAGAAAATATGAGCACTGTACAAAGGAAGTTTATATATTTAAAAAAAATTTCAAAAAGGGATTTTTTCGGGGAAAAAAACGCAAAAAAGTAAATGGAACAAAAATCAAAATGATTTTCTTTAAAAAAAAAAAAGGACCCTGAACATTTATCTTTGCCCATTTATACAAAAATATATGTTTTGTGGGTGTAACACCATTAGCTAGCTTTTAAATTTTTAGATATTTGCATATAATTAAAAGCCAAATAATATATATATGTAAAAAGATTCCAATTGATTTTGCTTCCTTTGGATAAGAGACGCAAAATGTTTTAAGTATGGGCTTCCATATCTATTGAACATGTATACATGGAAATGGAAAATTCATGTAGAAGGACTTTACCTAATATATTACACCTCATTTATTCTCCTTTTCAAAAACTGTGATTTAAATGTATATTTTTTTAAGAGGAGAAATACGACAAAATACTTCTTAATTACCCTTTTGGGGTATATTTGCTCTGTTGAGGTTTGTAGATTATAGTCTTATTTACGCCATTATAGTCATGTTTACGTGTACACGTACAATAGATGTGTAAACTCATTTTTAAAGGTCAATGGCAAACAAAAAGGAATAGGATTTATGTAAATTTACAAAAATATAAATATAATTATGTGTATTTTAATTCTGTATCCAAGACGGATTTTACTTTTAATTAAAGGTCACAACTAGGACAAGACAGCTGCTAACTGAATGCATAAATTTGAAACGAAGCTAGTAAAAATGGCACTTAGGAATTCCTCGTAGAAATAACAATCTGTTAAGAAGAGTTAGGGCTATATACATATGATACAATATAGACAATTAGGTTGACATCATCGTTTTAATCTTTCCATTTTGCTTACAACACTTTTTGGAATGTTTTTTTGTTTTGTTTTTTAAATATAAAGGTAGAATCCGTGGAAGTAGTATAGATGGGGATCATTACTCCCAATTTCCCGTTAGTTTATGAAACTCCTTGTCGTCTAACTGTTGGATTTTGTCCTTGCTCCTCATCGAGAGGAAAATGTAGCCGCCAATGAATTCATGAACAACTTTACAATCCGCAGATAAGCAGTTGAAAATGACGTTCTTTTCGTCTTCAAATTGAATCATCATGTGCTTTGATTCCCAATTGACATTCCATGCCTGTAAAAAATAGGAAGAAAGTTTGTCATTAAAAACATGAGTAAATTCGTTGGTGTAGTCAAGGAATTATGGACACATGAGCTACTCACGCAAACTACATAGGGGTGTCTGCAGGATTATATTTTGGGGAAGGCTTGGTCTTCGTATTTTTTGTCAAAAAATTCAAAATTTCATATTTTTGAAAAAAAAATTTAAATTATATTTTTTGGGACAAATGACAAAATATAATTTTTTTTGGAAAAAATTGCAAATACAAAACTTTTTTTTAAATCTACATCTATTCTCAAAAAATTAAATTTCAATTATAAAATTTTATATATATATATATATTTTTTTTTTTTTTTGAAAAAATTTCAAAAATTAAATATTAAATTTTCAAATTTCAAAATTCCACAGCTATTCTCAAAAAAATCAGAAATTAAATTTCAAATGTTAAATTCCTTGGAAAAAAATTTAAAAAATACACAGTTATTCTCAAAAAATTAATTTTTAGAAAAAAAAATTCAAAAATTTAGAACTGTTAACAAACAAATCCATTTGTGGGGAAAAAAACTGAAAAATTAAATTTCAAATATTCAATTTTTTTGGAGAAAAATAAAAAAATATATAGCTTTGTTTTTAAAAAAAAAGTCAAATAAAATTTTTAATTTATTGAAAATTTAATATAATATTAAATTTTCTAATAGAAGCAAAAATTCCTTAATTTGGGTGGGGGAGGCCTACAGCCCCTCCAGCACACCCCCTGCGGACGCCTCTGCTACATAAGGAAATGAGGGATTGGTTGAAAAGAAAGGAAAATATGAGTCAACCTCATTTTGTACTCTATCCTTTATGAAGAAAAATAAAGAAAAACATGCTAAGACTCAAGGGTGTATATTCCATGAGTCTAGAGTTCCATGCTCTTGCAATAGAAGTGAAGAAAAAAAATTGACCCAATATTTGGAAATATAATTAATTTTTTTCTAAGCATTTCTTGTTTCATTTTTTTTTTTTTTTTAATGAAAAGGTCAAATATTGCACAAAAAGTGTTTGTTTTTGTTTTTTCCCCTCTTATAGGAGGGACGCAATTGCTCCCTTCTTGCCCCCCCCACCTGTCTCCCACGCCCCTATAGCTTCATTATTGTCATGTCAGTTTTGTTTACCTTCATTGTGCTATATCTCCAATTCTTAATATGATCCCCTGTAGAAAGTGCTATCCTCATGATTTTATTGGCAGCAATTCCAAGAAGTTCTTCCTTCTTTTCTTTGAAAAATTTAACTACAAACAAGGAGACTCCATAGTCAGGAAGAGACTGCCAGGCTTTTATGAAGTTCATTTTTGCTTCTAGGAGGTTCAAGTCCTTAACATTGGTATGAGCTTCCAATATCCTTTGACGAAGCTGAAAATAAAGCACTAAATTAAAAAAGTTGAACGACAATATTTATTTTGGTGTTTGTAAAGGACCTCCAAAGGGTTGCAAAAGGGCAAACTCAGGGGCGTTGGTTATAGGAGAGATTAATATACATATTGTAGGATACTTGCAATGAATAGATTATTGGGAGATAATTATATATTCCACTCTATAGGTCAACAAATTTTTGTCCTTGGATTGAGATTTAGACCTCTGATTGCTTCACCTCGAGAAACAAGAAAGTAACCTTTAAACCCCAAATTGTGTTTCTTTTGCAGTAAAAAATGTTTCATATACAGTCATAATATGTAAAGTTGTAATATATACAAAAAAATATTTGTCGGAACAGCAAATTGTAACTTTTAAAATATTATACTTTTTTTTTCTTGGTAAAAAAGACATTGGTTTTTATCATTGAAAAAAAAAAGTAGTTTTGTTTTTTTTGTTCATTTTTTGTTTTGTTTTTAATCTTAAAACGTATTTTCTCTGATTGAGAAAGAGATACTAAAGTGATTAATATATCTTGAGAATGTGGAAACATGTATCAGAAAACTAAACTTGATGTTGTTGTTGTTTTTTCATTTATTTGTAACCTTCAAGGCGAAAACGAATGCTCAATTACATAAATATTGTTTAAAAAAATCAAAATACCACTATGTAGTTCCCAACCAGAGTCGTTTTTAAATAGGGGTATTTGCTTAAAGCCCCGCTCTTGAGTGAAGTTCCCACTCTGGAAATGTAAACTTATACTCTAAGAATAATTTTTTCTCATAAAAATAGAAAAAGGATAGATCTAAATTGTTTTTGACAACGAATGACCTTTTCCTTAACAAATAACAATTTTGTAAACAACGTCATTAAATGAAAAATGAAATATTTTATATAAAAGCTGATAAGAAGGCTTGGTTTAAAAAAACAAAACATGCAATTCCAGGTAAACTGCTAAAAAAAAGTTTATTAAAAAAAGGACAATCCAGCATATTGGAAAAAAGCATAAAAAGAAAACTAAGAAAGGCAAAGAACTCAAGATATTGATCTTTACTTCAGGCCCCGTTCACCCTAAAACTGTCCCTGGTCCCATTAGCAGAAATTTCAGGTTATAAAGGTCATTTTAATGTTTCTTCAAATATAAACCTAATTAGACGAACATCATCTCAATCCAAGAGCAAAACAAAGTTGAGATTGTGTCGACTAACATAATTGAGTCATGTGTGTATTTAATGTACATATATAAGTAACTAAAGAAAATATTGTCAAAAAGCTCAAAAAGGAATGCAATGACCAAGCAACTAAATCATTTTCTTCAAAATTTAGTCATAGTTATGTATAATGATAAGGCCAAAATTATTTTTATTATTATAACTATTAAAACAAAATAAATATTTCTCAAGTGAGAGCTCATCATGAATACTTATAAATAAATATGGCATTGTTCTTTGTATAAATACAAATACAGGGTGGACTCTAAATACTGTAGAGTGAATAATTGCGAATAAATTTTATATCTACTATTAAAAACTACAGGATACAAAAATTATTCAAAATGGTTATCTTTTATAGAAACTGCAGCCTTGAGTCTATTTAACAAGGTATCAGGAACACTCATTTTGTACAAATTAATTCAAGCCAAAAAAAAATCTTTGAGCGCAGAATCCAAAACTGATCTCAGTTTTTATTTCATTCATCCAAATTCTGAAATATTTTGTATTATAGTAATCTTGGATTATTATCGTTCATAGTCATTTTTACCCTTAAAACAATCACGAAATTAAAAATAAGATTTATAAAACCTATGTAAAAGTGTGTTTTATGATTATAAAATGTTTTTTTATTACGTATCTTGTTCAAAACTCGATATATTTCCATTATTAGGGTGAAAAATGATGAAAACGAAAATCTTCTTTAGACTCTTATGATTTATTCATAATACATAGTGGTAAAAGAAATATCACAGAAAAATATTCAATGTATAATTTAAAAAAGATTTATTTAAAAAATATACATCTGAGGTATTCATTAGCTTTTTTTTTTTCTAACTAAAGGATCATGAAAAATTGGTATAAGCAAATTTTTTTTGACAATTTTTCAATAATTTATGACTAAATTGTATAGAATGATATCCCTAAGCCTGTATGAGTTATAATAAGTGTAAGTAAGTTTAACATTTCTTGCAGTATTTAGAATTTACCCAGTATACATTAGACTGGATCATAAATTTGTATTTTTCAAAATGTTGTAGCCATATATTCTAAAATTATTGATTTACGTAAAATATAAATAAATATAAGTTTTGGGCCATATTGATCAATGTTTAGGATCTATGCAAGGTCCTATAAGGTTAAAAATTTAGTCAATTTTAGGAAAAATATTATGTTTTCTTTAAAATAGCCCCTTTGAGTCATAATAAAGCATTATGTAAGGAATATCAATTTTAGATGAAAAATAATCTTTGATACGTATGTTTATAATTGTCCATTAAATTAATTATTTTTTATGAAAAATGACATTTAGTGTATTAATGTACCGTGTATAGCGTACACTTTTTCCTCTCTATGTTTAACTTAAAATCTAATTTTTATTGACAAGTATATTTTTAAGTAAAGAAGTACATCAATTCTTAATTCTTAAATCCTTAAACATGCATCAAATATGGGGTAAATTATATATTTTTTACCAAATATGATCATTTTTGGAACTTGTTATCCGCCCTCAATAAAAAGACTTATTTAAGAACCAGTCTAACGTTCATAACGTAATATATGTAAACTACTATTTAAACATAATTTTAAAAATCCCACAAGCATAATTATACAAGCAAGGTAACTTATTATTAATCCATTTGTATTGAATTAGAAAAGGTTTCAAAAGTCCTGAAGTCATCAAAATTAGTCATTTAAAATAAATGAAAAAGTCAATTTGGCGTTTTTTTTTATTATTTATGTATGTAAAAGTCAATTATAATGAGAGGCAAATTGGGAAATTTATAGTTGATGTATGTAACTATAATTTCAAGGAGCAATCGATCAAGTAATTATGTATAAGTAGTTATTCAGATACTGTATTGAACCCTAAGCAAAAATACACAGCTTTAATATATACTGGGAGGGGATAGTTTACCGATTTATCTGGAAGACAAGCCGGACGACACCCACATGATTTGTCCTGAAAAAAGGATTGATTAATTAATTGATTGCATGTTGTTATAATTCGTTATTCTGTGAATAAGCATATATTGGGAGAATAAAGCCACTATTCTATGCCATTAAATTGGAAATTACATAAAATCATATTCTCATCATTGATTGTAAAAATATACAGGTGCTTCTCAAACCTTTTTATCTCAGGTTATAAAGGGGATAAGGGAGGGATATCTGTAAAGAAAAAACTTAGCTTAGGTATTAGAAAAGAAAAAAACAGATGATGCGGGTGTTCTTTTTCTTGTTTGTTAATTTTTTAATAAATGCTAACATTTCCCTCGTAAGGAAGAATTCTCTCCTATCTTTGGTGTTTATTGATTTAAAAATGCATAATAAAATAAATAAATAGGAATTTATTAAAGTTATAATATTTCACTTTTATTAATGCCATTTTTAATGTAGAAGGTTCTTCTTTTTATAACAATCATTCATTTTCTTCCCAAAATCATATAATAGGCAGCTGATATTAAATAGACTCTTAATTCAGAAATATCATATGTCTGGTTCCCGCCTTATGCACGAACCCTACAAAAATACCATCCCTACTTATCGATATGTTACTACTGAATTAAGACTGTTTTGAATATCCGCAATTTTTTATATGATTTTGGGAGGGAAAAATGAGTAACTGTTATAAAGAAAAGAACCTTTCTAAATTCCATTAGATTAGGGAAAATATTGTATTTCCTTTAAATTCTTACAGATGTATTATTTGATAATGCATTTTAAGACAATTTACACCAAAGATAGGCGAGAATGCTTACACGAACTTACAGCACGACGATCTAATAAATCATGAACAAAAAAAGAAGAATGAGCACACACAATAACAGTTTTTCCTTGTCTTATCGCTGAACTTAGTTTTTTCTTTACATAGATCCCTTCTTTACTTATAAATAATAGAAATCTAAATTTTTGCATGTGACTATAATTCGAGGTGCACTTTTGTGCCGTGGTACACAGTTTGAGAGAAAAACTGAGTTAGATGAATGAATAAATTGCTCAACTGATTTAATCCAGTAAAGTACTCTTCATGTACACATCATTGGTATCTTGATTAGAGAAAAGATGGTGACAGTTAGCAAATATAGAAAAGTGGGCGATGAAAATCCGAAATTTGATCAAAAATAGTCGTAGCGAATTATGTGACTCCTCTAACTAATATTTAAGCATATTTTGAACTTGCCAGGCAATATCACAATATAGGTTTCCAAATTAAAAAATGTTGTGAATCTAATATATACATTCAAACCTGCGTCAAGCGGTTAGGCAAGGGAAATTGAAAAAGCGACTGTTTATATAGTATAGGTGACCTCTTAAACAAGGTTTCCAATTTTTTAACCATTATAAATTTTAAAATTTGATATGGCTGCTTAGAACAGTTACAAAATTAAAACAAGTGGCCGTTAGACAAGGCTTGAATGTACATATATAACTAAGGCACAGCTAAGGTTTTAATTTTTTGATGCTATAAACAGCATCAAAATTATTCCAACGAAAAAATTATTAATTCTCTTTGAGATTCTTGTTTAATACTAAAACTAGTTTATGCAATTATATTGGAAATTGCATAAAGCTGTCTCACGATCTTGCAATTTAAAGATGTTTCTTGTCAACTTTATAAAAGTTTTCAAAGAAGAGCTAATTTTTATTTATTGTATATACTAAAATTGTTTGGTGGAATCAAGAAATAGCTGAGCAATACGTAAAATAAATTGAGATTTATTCAAGGGAGACTGCTGAGTAGATTAAAGCCTCCTCAAGCACAACCTGCACAGTATTTGAGCACATGGAAGTCAGGCACGATCTATAAAATTGTCCTGAAACTGGCCTTATACTAAACACAGAAAGCCTAGTATTACTTACTAACTCACAAGATCACATTGGCACAAATTATTACAAACTATGGGGAAACCCTCATCGAAGGAATTATTTAAATTTGTGTGTACAAGTTGTAACATGTACATATAAGCAAATTGTACAAGTTGCGACCAAAAAATGAAATGAATATTTATGAATGAAGGATGGTGTAATTTTTGACTATTCAAATAAAAATTACTAAAATATAAATATTCTGTGGCACAGTATAAAGTTTAAATACCCAAAGTTATACTACACATAAATACATAATAACCATGTATTTTTAATACATTAAAATGATATAATAATAATACAAATTAATAGTTGGTTTTTAGAATGAACAATGTCGTAATTAAATAGGGATTTTTAAGACGATGAAATCGAACTTGTACAATTTACTTATACAAGTTTCAACTTGCACATAACCCTTATATAAGGGGTGCAGTTAGGATTTTTAAACTAAAGAGAGCCATTCAAGTGGGTCACTGCATTGATTATGTAAGTTTTAGAGGGTGTACTTTAGGCTTACATAACCCCTTAAGGACATGGGCAAACTAAAAGCAACCATAAATATCTGCAAGATGGCGCAGATGTACTCAGTTGATGTAATAAACAATAATAAATCCAAGATGTTGTTACTATCCGCGGGTATCTAACCAAAAGCATTGATCATGCCCCTCCTTCCCAATCCATGATATAAATAGTTGACGAGTACCATTTCCGTGAGTTTTATATTTATATACATAGATATTACGCTAATGTATGAAGCATAGATGTATAAATCATTCCACAAGGGGAAAAGTTGAAAAGAAAATCGTTTTCCTGACAAACGCATGGCATCCACACATCCATAACCCTATCATTACACTCATAAATCAATTTAATAAGGTAGGAAATTTGAAAAGCCCCATATAGAAGTCATATATAACATACATATACTTCCTTCTATTTTTATGTAGAATATTACAGTGTGTGGAAGTAAAACTTAGAACTTTTTATAACTTTATTGTTGGGGAAAATATGGCATATAGTAACGGTTGAAGAGATACACGACTTTTATAAAACGTATAGAGGTATGCTTTAGGCATAACTTTTATTCAGTATGTCTCCCTTTTGCTTAAATCTCAGCTTCCAGACGAGGTCTGAGGTTTAATCAGCTGTTAGTGATAAAGTGGTGGAGGAATTGTTCCACTCCTTGGTGATGACGGACTTCAAAGAGTGGGCATATTGGTCGTGGACTCTAATCCTTCTCACACAGCATAATTCAATATATCAAGATCGGCACTATTAATGGACCAGAAGTAAGAAGACCACATATTGGTCATATTCCAGATACAAAACTCTTGGACTTTTATTTACTCCACCGCTTCCTAACTGTCTGTTCACACCTTTACCTTAATCCGGAGATGTCCTGAGCTGTAAACTGTGGCCAAAAACACGTCTACAATGTCTTCCGCTGTTTTTGTGGCCACTTGTGCACGTTGCAAATCCGACACACGTTTTCTTTTTTGCTCTTGTTCATACAATTTATAATTTAGTTGAATTTTATTTGCATTAACAAAAAATGGAATATCAGAGCTTTTAAATGTTTTTTTTTTTAAACAACCTCAAAATATAAGTATTAAGAGAGATACAGAGCCTTCAGTTAAATTCTAAGTTTTAAGTCAACATCTAGTATATTTATAAACGACCAAAAAACTGCCTTTTACTCTAATTCAACATAGTATTGGCTCCATATTCATTTGTAGGTAAAAAATAATCATAAAAAAATTATAAAAGTAATCCTTACTTTGGACCGTAATTTCCTTAAAAAGCGTGGTGCAACATATTCCTCGAGATTGATGTCGAGAGTAGCAGGATTTATGACAGGTGCTTCAGCAGGGCGTTGCATGGACAAAAATGCCATGATGGACTTGACTTCTGATTCATAGCTGATATCTGCCATGGTTTTACCTCTCGCTGCGAGTCGCAAGGCTGCCATCCATTTAGCATATTGCTCCTCCTTTAGGGGATAAAAAAAATAATAGTAAGTCTTATCCAGATCAAGAAAGAAGAAAATAATTACCCATTCACATCTTAGAAGAATTTCCGACATCCCATCTGCTGAGGGAACTTCTAATTTGATTTGGTATTTGTTTTGGCTAATATTGATTTCCGGAGTGACTTCACACCCTTTTAACCCAACATCCATCAGAGGTTCAGCACTTGCCACATCTTCCACATTTCTATAGGTCAATAAGTTCAAATCTTGTAGAACAAAGTAATGGCGTTTAAAGGATTTGAGTGTAAAGCGTTTGGGTCTGAAAATTGGAGCATTTATAATTATATAGATACAATTTTATAAAACAAACTTTCAAAATATGCAAATCTATGCAAAAAAATATATGAACTTACTTTAGATATCTTAAATAGTCAGCAAGCTGTGGAACAGTGGTAAGATCTCCATTTCTTCTGACTGAGCCTTCCAAAGTAACTTGTAGATCATTTAAAGCTGCATCAACATCGTCATCCTCTTCAAATACTTCGTGGGGTTGAGGAACATTGGATTGAAGGCCAACTTGGAGCTGGAGATAGAGAATATGTATTATGTAGACATAAAATTAGGCTTCACACAAATAGGGCCCTTTTTATTTTTAATTCACCTCATTTTCAGTTTGTATCACTCCTCAAAAGACACCTGTCAAAATTTCTCGACAATCTGTTCTTTAGTTGGTGGGTTATTGTGCTAAGAGTGACAATACTTTTGTTATTTCCAAAACAATGGATCAAAAATAATTTCGTGTACTAATTTTACTCTGCTTCTTAATAGAAGAAAAAAAAAACCGTTCAAGCTAAGCAATGGCTTGAAAAATATTAGAGGTACTCCACTCCAAAAAGTGAATAAATTAAGATTGAAAAAAAATATTAATAAAAACTTACAAAAAGCCAATTTTGAACGAAAAACCCCGTATTTTCTTTGTTAAGATCGGGCCTTTTCAACCCATGTGTTAAATATTAGTAATGGGCTTCGGTATCTAAATCTTAGACCAGAGCGTTATAAGTTTTGTAAGAACAATCTAATTCAGTCCAAGTTCTATTTAGAAAAAATCAGTCGTGATCGGTACAACAAACAAAATGGCATTTTTCATCTTAGTCCCACGATTTATTATTTTGATCCAGGAGTTTAACGTGCAAAGTAGTAGCCCCCCCCCTCCTTGTCAGAGTAATGTTTCAAATAGTATTCTCAGGAGAAAATATTGTATCACGGGTTAGGGTAATGGGGCCAAAAATCAATATCTTGTTTACTACACTACCCATTTCTAAGTCCTTCCACATACATATTTATGAATCCCTTACCTGCAATGCAGCAAAAAGAAGCATTTCTTCTTCTGTACAGTCAATGGCCTCATTAAGGATTTGCCATTTGGCTTGCTCAAAAATTTGATTAATTCTAACAGAGTCGTATTTAGGATTGATGTCATAAAAGTTATAATATTTGAAACGGAGTGTCAATACGTCCATTTCCTGAACTCTCTGCTCCATGATGGAGAGTGTTGAATCCAGCCAACCCACATTCATTCGGGCTCTTTCGACGAGACTTCTTGGATGAAGTTGGGAATTCCGTATTTCGGGTGAGGGAGTTGGAGAATGAGTTAGGGAGATTTCACTATCATTAAACATAGTAGAGGATATATTTGTGGACTTGAGAAAGTGGGATGCGGGTGAGAGTCCATTTGAGTATGGAGAGTAGTTTCCATTTCGAAGGGTACCCTGAAATGAATTGATATTAATTGACTCCAAAATGTCTGTTGTTGCATGTATTGAAGGAAGATTTTGCATATTTTATGTGGTAAGGCATTATTCCTTCATGTAAGTACATTCATATATAATGTTCCCCACTTGTATTACATAAATTATAGCCTATTTTTTATGAAATTAGATCCTGGCTTTTAACACTACATACTTAGTAAAAAGGTGTATGTACTATGTACATACATAACATTAATTTGTTAATCACTACTTTGTCTCTAAGTGAGCGTTAAAAGCACATTTTCTTCTGTGTAAATATCTCACTAATTATACTTGTGTGTAGCATGCTAGTTGAATGTTTATACCCTCTATAAGCAATCATTAACAATCTAATATCAAAATCAAACATGGTCCTAATTGATATAATTAATTAGATACTATGTTTTATCTTAATGTTATATGACGGCTATCTATATTCTTAATTGATTATATTTATAACCAAATCCCTTGCATTGTACATATTAGTGTTGTTTGGTAAACCAGAATTATAGTGGATAATGACGATTTTAACCCTTCAAATATCAGACAATTTACTCCACGTATGTCCTCTATATTTACTCTTTTGCATCTTTTTATACCGTCATCGCAAAATATGGGTTTTATTACATGGTGTCCTTCTTAGGAATGTATCCGGTTCGGGCCTAGGAGTGCCTCCCTAAACAGTCTTTTTTCTTCACGCTTGCTCCCCCTTTAAGTATTTTTGATAATACTTTCAAAGTCATTTTTTAGCATTCATCAGCTCCAAGGACCCATGAGTTCGTCCTTGAGTACTACATAGCGTTAGCTATATTTTGTAATTTTAAAAAAATCCGAGTGATATTTTTCACTCCTACTTAGAATTAAGGAACATCAAAACGAAAAAAGAATGCTCCATAACACCTACTTTAAACCTCAGGTATGTCGTCTCTAAGAAAAAAGTTTTGATAATATTTCAACAGCTGAAATAATGTAGTTAGTAACTTCATCATTTCATATTTTATGAATTAACCAATTTATATTCAAAAAATGCGCTATTAAAGAATATTCTTTTGTTTTCCTGAGTATTTGTAGCCAATTACTTATTGGAAAAGTAACAAAACTAATCTAGCTTATTTGGACGAATGTTTGAAATAGTTTACCTTTATTCATTGTAAATATGATAACTCATACTACTTTATAAGGTTCTAATGGGCCCATTGTACCCATATTCCAATCCCATAATATGCTTTGTTTTTGTGCTGGTATTAGAGTTGGATCGCTCTAAAAACTAAAAAGTCCGGTCCTATTTAAAATGATCAAACATAGGACCAATCCTTATCAGTCTTTTATGGTAACTAGAACAGATAAATTATCGTAGTTACTAACTATTAAAGGACTTCCTTGAGAGATTGATAAACTTTTAGGGGGCTCAAGCCCTTTTAGAAAAGGGCTAACGGTGCTCTTGGGTCAAGATATATATTTCCATTAAATTCCAACGACAATTCAACTAGGGAGAATTAATTGATTTGTTAAAATGTATTATTGGATATTCCAAAAAGATGCATTATAAGTAAAGAAAAGGTTGAATTGGAATAAAGCACATAATTAATTATATCAGAATCATTATAACAATAACGAAGAAACAAAGGCAAGCAATTAGTTCTGCCTAACTATTCCTAGCTACACCTCATACGTAAATACATTTTGATACATATTTTCTTAGTAATAAATAACAAATTCGTCATAAACATGTTCAACAATAATAAAGGCTGTCAAAACAATTCATTAAAGAAATATAATTTTCATACCGGATGACTGTGATAAGCTCCATTAGTTTTAGCAGGGGTTCGAAGTGTTCCATTTAAACTACCCCCATTACTGTGAGAAATGCGACTCTTCCCACTGGGAGTAGAGGATGAAGACGGAATGAATGTATTTGTGTCGACTCTTTCGTTGTAGCGCCCATCCTTCGTGGGTGGGTGTTGGGCTTTCTTCCGGGGCGTGGTTTCTTGGTAGTTTTGTTTTAAATGTTCGGGCTCTAAGGGTTTACAAAGGGATAACTCTTCACCATAGCGAATTCCTGCATGGAAAAATAAAAGTTATTAAGTATTTTTAAATGTAGGGTTGGGAGAAATGTTGAGATAAGGATGAGCTTAAGGAAAAAACAGATTGTACTTTGATCAGTTATATCCTTTTGGTTTAATATTTATTGTCAATAACAAGCAGCTTATAAAAGGAAACAAAGGAACCAATTAGTCATTGACAGTGTGCTCACACACCTTAACAAAAGTTGTAACCATAGATATAGGTTGAGTTTGTAAGTTCTAAACATTTTCTCGCGTGTGAGTAGTGATTTTATTTTTCATTTTCACATGGAAAGATAATAATCTCTGCAAAATTTCATTGTTCTAAGATATCAGACTTAGGTCTGTCATCTAAATCAAAGTTTGAAATAAGGAAAACATTCCTAGTCAATAATTTTTTAAACAAGGCATTATTCATTATTTTGTATTCAACAATTTTGATTATCATGTTTCTATGCTTTAAAAAGTATAAATAACATTTTTTCTATAGTCCTCCAATGGAGCAAAAAGAAAGAATAACGAAAGGAAATTTTGAATTTTGATGATCCGCGTATAGCGGGCATTTTTTTTTTTTTTTTTTTTTTTTCGTTTTCTGTAACGGAAAGATCAAAATATATAGGTTCAAGTTTTCTAAAGTTATTTTCTTTTTTTGCTCCCTAACATCGTTTCTGAAAAACTTTAGCAATATGTTTTGTAGGTTCGAAAAAAGTTTATCAATAACGTATTCTGCAAAAATAACTAATATTGTTTTTTTAATCCTTATATACAAAATAAATATTTTCGATCTTTTTCAAACTTTCACCGAAAAAAGCGTAACTTAAAGGTGACATCGTACAATTATTTATTCTTATCACATGACAACTTTACCTCAGTAATTTTAAACGACATTCGAAAAAAAATTGAAAAAATAACCGCCCTATTTTTCTAGGTTTTATAATTAAATATACCTGCAGAACATATGATTCACAACTCTAGTATACAGATTGACAACAGAGTAATTCCTGTTTATGTCCTTGCAAGATACAAAGTTGTATTTGTGTCTATTTATTTATCTTCCCCGTCAAAACTGATTTCAGCGAATCTAGTAAAACGTCATGACAGAGCTATGTCAGATCCCCTCCTTAATGTTATTGAAATGGTCTAGGTTACCATATCAATTTTCGGCTCTCTTTTTTTAATATACATACACTGACAGTGATTAGAATTAGTGATGGAACGACTCAAAAAAAAATCTTATACAAATTCCTGATTCCGATTCTTTAATATCTTAAAAAATAGTTAAAATATATAATTTTGCTTTCAGGGGCGTCCACAAGGGGGTAAGGGGGCTTTGGTTTTTGGAATTTGAAAAATTAAATTTTGGGGAAAAAAGTGTCAAAAACTCATGGCTATTCTCAAAAAAGTTTCAAGAAAAATTTCAAAAATCCACAGCTAATCAAAAATTAATTTTTTTGGAGTAAAATTTCAAAAATCTACCATCTGTTCACACAAAAATAAATTTTTTTACAAAAAAATTCGAGAATCCTCAGGTGATGTCACAAATTACGAAATAATTTGAAAAATTAAATTTTTAATATAAAATTTTTTGAAAAAAAATTAATGGATAAACATAAAAGAGTTTGAAAAATTAAATATAATTTCAAATATGAAATTTTCTAGTAAAAAACTAAGAAAAAATAAGGGGGGCTATTTTTCATAACTCAGGAAAAAGTAATAAATAGTTGAATACCAGTAATTAATAATAATTATAAATTAGAATCGCAAAATAAACATTATTTTCCAGATATTGATTCCTGAAAAAATACCCCATTCTCCGATTCCAGATTAATCGTCCCATCACTAATTAGAATTTACAACTTCATTTGTAGGCGGGGGTGCAAGAGCCAATAAGAGCAGTAACGCCAACTCATTTGAGGTAACCCCCCTACTCTCATATATTATACATTCCTCCTCCACTTTTGTAGGGAGTAATCAGTACAAAATAAATAATAATCATAACATGAATGAGAATATATTGAGCATATTATAGGTACCAACATATATACATATGTAGTATACCATCTATGCACATGGGGTTTGGACATCACTGTAGAAGGAAGCCCACGCGGATGATTATTTTTAATATGATGAGACATCTGTTCAAAAGTTTATTTATTCACGCCAGTGAATACAATGATGTTCATAAAAATATATATAAATGATGTATTTTGAAGCCAAATATATGCTTTGATTGTATGAGAACAAAGATCTATTTCAATTTACAGATAATTGATGCGAGGGAAATAGGATTTGAATGGTTAGTATTCAGTGGCTTGAAGATTAAATGAAGACATCTTCAATATAGAGCGCTTGCACTGACGTCATTAATAGCACCATAATTGAAGGTAATCCATCATGGGGACTGATATTTTTACTATATACCGAGTGGTACATTAAAATTGTAACGTTTTGAATTTTAAACTAAATATAAATCTTGATGAAGCTTCATCAAGTGTCTTATGGAATAAAAGAAAGATTTAATACAACTTGATGCCAATGATTGACAGTTATATTTGAACAACATCGAACCAATATGTACAAAAAATCCTTATTAAGGGGTTTATTAGGGACGATATTGCAAAAGTAATAGTTGATTTATTGTCTACACTATGGAAGTAAGATTGTAAAATGATGTAATAACATGTTTAGAGTTGGGAAAAAAATAATTTCGTATTTCCCCCTTTTTTTAAAACTAAGTATATCTTGTTCATTATTGGTCAAACCAGAATTTACGATAAAGGGTTTTAAAATTTTAAATGTATGCTACAAACGATTTTCGGACTGTTTTTCGCTTGGTCGGTTCATCCGTGAATTATCGTGCGTCGAGTAGTGTAGGTATCAAAGGAAGAAATTATCCATATTTTACTACCTGAAAGGGAAAACAGGTCGAAAGTGACCAAGAAAATTTGCAATGTATGATACTCTTTTGGTTCGTGTTCACAACAGTGGTTCGAACCTATTTTTTCCCCGCTCAATTCTACCCTCTACTGTGAACAACTCGACCGTTAAAGCGATTGCACAGAAACGTTCAACATTGGTGAATAGGAGATAACAAGACATCATCAAGACAACGCCAGGCTGATCACATATTTGATGACGCACCAAGTGACTCCCAACTGTTCCTGTCTATGGTCTACTTGCTTGGGGGTACAAATTTGGCCTCAATGGAGGCCTAATAAATTGGTTGTGCGAGTTTTTTGCCAATAGGGATAAGGGCTTCTACGATAAAGGCATTATGAAGTAGGATTATCATTGGCAACAAGTTATCGAATAGACCGGGATATATTTTGCTTAAATTGGATGATTGTTACACTTCTTATAGAGCATTCAAATAGAGCGAAAAATACGAAACACTTGGGGGGGACTTTAAACCCCTAAAAGGGGTAATCGACGTCATTGTGATAACAACAGCGGCAAGAGCAAAGGACAGCAGTTCAAAGTCTAAAAAAAGAATGAACAAACTATTTTAACGTTATGTTTAACTTTATAAACAAGTCATATACTTTAAATTACTCATATATATATTTTTTTAATTTTTTAACCTCTAATCAATAATATGAATTAATGTAGTTCCGTTTTCTTTTTTCAGTCTATAGAAATCATAAAATAAGTTTAAGATACAAAAACCTAAGTAAAATTGACCAAATTTCCGGAGAAAAGTAACCTAACTTTGAGATCCCACCCTAAGAGTAAAAGCAAAAACGATTTTTGGCACAGTGATACCCCTATTTATGTAAAACCTGTTCCTAAAGTTTTATATTCATAAAAGTTGGGCAATTTCTATTTATTGTTGTTCAAGTGCTTGCTAGTGTATTTCAGCTTTTTTTTTAAATCAAAATTGGGGTCATAAGATATTTAAATATTCTACTTTTGATTTCATTTTTGGAATCCTCACACTTCAATATAGCTAAGTACCAAATTTCAAAAGGTTAGCTCTTTTGAAATCAAAAAACACAGAGGAAAAAGAAGCGTCGGGTAAAAAGAAATTAAAGTGACGTTGAAAATTTTGGTCTGTGACGAGTATCTATATTTCTAAAACTGAAATTTACTTAAATGTACTAAAATTTGGCACACTTAATTTACTTAAGAATTTGAGCTTGTTTCACAAAAATCATCTAAATCTAAAAAGGTCGGGTGACATGCCCTCGTTTATTTGACATGGAATCAAAACATATTATTTGGGTATGATAATATGATACAACTAGACGATAGAGGATATGTTTCTGATAAACAGAGAGGTAAAAACCCTTTTGTTTGTTGACCCCTTTTGACACCCAATTGTCAAATATTTTCTTAAATATTATTGAGAAAATAGTTTTATTCTTATAAAATTTGGTTGTGTAGACCTCTAAAATGGCTAACGTTACATGAAAGGCTCTATAGGTACTCATAGTCATATATGAACCTTCTCTTGATGAACCTTTTAATAAAAAAATAAAATGAAAATAATAATGAAGTTTCTTACCGAGTTCTCTACATAGATTTTTGGAGGCATTAAATGTAGTAACAGAGAAATCCAAAGAGCAATCTAGGAACCTTAAGTCTGGTAGTTGAATTCTGACCATTTTGTGCATAGGAGTAAAATGTATAATTGCATCAGCGGTTATATTATACTGATCCAGGGTATATCGAGTATTGTCCAACCATTTATTTCGCGCTGGCCACCACATGGCATGGTCAGACCAGTCCATTGCAATGTCTGAAATAAATTAGATAGTTTAGTATATAAGTACTTGATTTTTTTTTTGTTCAATATTTTAATATTTAGATCTATTTGCACAAATATTCGGATGAAACCCGTGATATCAGACTGTGCACCTAAGTTTAACAATTTCTACATTATGGACCAATTTATTTTTCACTCTATAGACTGATTTTTTTTTTTTGTCTTTATACTTATACGTGGGGCCGTATTTCTATTATTTCAGATCTACTCTCTTTGATGCAAATATTGTTGCAAACACCCTTTAAATCTTCAAAAGTACTCCTGAAAGCCCATTAATCGAGCTACATTTAAAATGGTACTATACTAAATTTATATAAGTACCGTTCCTTGCAACGCCATAAAAAGTTATTTTCTAGACTGTATAGATTTAGAGTATTCGAATCCGAATAAAATAAATAAAACATCTTTTCGAAACGTCAATTTCTTACCAAAACGGTCAAAAAACTTGTTTTATTCTTTGTAATGTACAATAATAATAATTTCAAGATTATAATAAACCCAAGAACACGCATTAACTCTATGTATGTAAAAGGTTAATCCAGTCCGAATTAAAATTATAACGTTCTCAGACTGGTCTAGGATATCCAGACCAAAGACAAACATCAATACATACTGTGGAGCCAAAAATGAAGAAGCATTTATTAAAAATTTCTTTACGTGACGTAATGACAGCTGAAACAAAAATAAACAAGATTTGTTGGTATCCCATGACTTTAAGTGTAAAAATGTCAGAACAACAACAACAAAATGGCAACACTTAGGCAATCCCTTCCGCAACGGTGTCAGTGCCGAGCTGAATGCAGAGACCATTAACATTTTCATTCAGAATTTCTTTAAAAATAAGAAGTCCATTAGAGAGCCCCATACAACTAAAACTTCTGAAGCAACCATATGGCTGAATTCTGGCCTACATCCATGAAATAAAGCAGACGTAATCAAAGTGACAACAGAATAGGCAACGCGTGTCCAATCTCCATAGTGTCATTGCCGAGCCGGCTGCAGATACCATTAGTATCTCCTTCCGGACTGCCTACAACATCGGGAAGTTCATAACAAACCCATAAGAACCAAAACTTCTGAAGCAAGCATATGACTGACTTCCGGCCTACTTCCATGTAGGCCTCCTCCACCCCCTGAGCTTTGCAATTTAAGGAGTCTTGGAGAAGACAGTCTGCCGCACCTCTAATACAAATTTGGATTATCTCCGAGCTACTGTCAAAATACAGTGTGGTGCACCATGTACACGGCTTTCATCGTCAAGAGCTGTCAACCAGTTTGCCGGTTCTACAAGATGTTATTGCTTGTGAAGAAGGACACATTAGTTATTAGCTACAACCAGTATTTAATTATATCATGCATTGACGATATGAGTAGTTTTTTTTACTTCATAAGTATCAGCTTTTTCGTAATTTAGTCATCCCACTGCAAGTTTTGAGTCCCCAGTCTCTAGATATGTACATTATTACGTATTTGAGAATAACTACATAGTTAGAGAAAGTTATCAGACTCTTCCTTTGTATGTCAATGTTTCATTATTATTTAATGTCTATCTGATTCTTAACCTCTTTATGACAACCTCAATAAAAACACCATTTGGTTCATTTAAGTACATAATATATGGTACTCTACGTATTTTATTTATATATATGTATCATCTATATTGATACATATATTTAATAGGTAAAGTATACGTCATATAGATTGCTTTTATGTAATGGTAATATTATTATTATTTATGAGATTCCCATCTTTTCTTTTTAAGACGGAAAGAAAGAAGGTTGAGATCAAGGACCTTGGAAGTTGGAAAAAATACATACCTACGTTTTCAAAATATAGATCAATGCTTTAAAAAGAGATAAAAAATAAAGAATATTTTAAAAATATCGTGAAAAGATATGCAGTTGATAAAAATACTACTACGCATAAGTTAAAAGATAAAAATCACCTCTCTTTCAATAACAATGCAAAGTGAAGAGTATAATCGTACGTACATAGTTATTAATATGTTTGTGTATGTATAGGAAGCTATCGATAGGTGTAGTATTTATACGGCAGGATCTGCTTCGTAAAACTTGTAAAGCAAAGTCCGTTACTAATATTATGTAGTTTTAAATTAATTTGTTTTTTAAACAACTATTTATTTATTTATTATTGTTGGGTGAATCCCACAAGGTTGTGCCTTTATCGATCTAACTGTTCTAGCGGATCAACAGGTTCCGGTTCTAGAATTGCTGGAACTGGAATCGACAAAGTCAGCCCGAGACCACAATATATTGCTATTCGGGCTGAATACGTCGCTAGGGTTATACACTTGTATCTGAGTTTCAAATAGCTAAGGGCGTTTTATGGATCTGTAAAAGTCGTCTTAGGTACCAGAAGGTGTAAATAAATGAGGGAAGGGGTGGGGTAGATTATGGATCCAGGTCCGCTACAATGCTTGATATTTCTTAATCCAGAGTTTCCCAAACTTTACCATTTTTAGCTGAGGCCCCCTTTATATTAAACATTTGAACGATGTATGTGTAAACTGAAAGTAATCCTCAATTCTACAACTTTCTGCATAGATTCTTCATAAAATCTTCTTTGCTATTATATATAATCATCGATCTATTATAGAAAAAAGATAAATATATTATATTGGAAATGCCATAATACGCATCGCATTATTAACTTTATATTAGGACTGAGCCAATCCAAAAAAAAAATTTGCATTCGACTCAACTTGTAATTGTTAATTTTTCAACCATATTGAAATTGTACGTCAATTTTCAAGAAACCTGAAGTCAACTCATTATTGTTAAAATTGGCTCGATTTTTAATCACAGAACCTGAATAAATAATTATATTGACTCATTTTATGCTTAATTCCTAAAAATTTCTTTTCTAAATCATAACAATATTGTACTTCCAAATCCTTAATACCTCATAAAATATTAAATTCTGATCTCATTTCTTATGTTAAAATTATGAATATATATTTGCTAATATTTTTCCATATATTTGGATAAAATATGTCAGTTATTTAATACAATAAACGATTATTCGTGTTGGCAATATTGAGGGACTACAAAGAGAAAATTTTTGGCGTCATAAAACAAGTGAGACCAATTTTTTTTTGATCATCGTGTCGAAACTATAGAACTGATTTATATTTGTAGTTTGAATCAAGTATAATAATATACAGAAAGACTCCGAGGAAACTGGTTTGCCATATACAATTTAAATACATCATTGAAAACAAATATCATTTCTATTTGGAGTTGCCACTCATTAGGGATATTAACATGGCATATTAAATCTGTCCCACCCCTGTTATCAATGTTTGAAAAGTGTCTCGAATTTTAGAACACCCTGGATTATTATATTAAGGTACCTCAACTCACCAAATAAAATAGTTTGGTAAAACTTTAAATACCTTTCAAAAACGCAAAGAGTGAGACATTATATTTAATTACTGTCTAATTAAAGGGATTTGTTAATTTTACAAAACTGGACGAAAATTGTTTTATCGCGCCACTGGTTGATATCTATGGTGACGTCATTTAGCCAAATATGTTCCCTAAAACGGTTTTTGCGTCTGATTTGGAGGACCTCTTTTTTATTTTTTTTTTAATGTCCCTTTAGTTGTTCAATTGGAGTTACAGGGATTAGTTGTAAGAAAACGTTATAGTATTACATTTACTCTATCTAACCTAGGAATCTTCTTTGAAGTCCATATACTTTACAATATGTATATGCCCATCATAATTGGACAATCTGTAGCTTTTACAAGCAAATTGTAACTTTTCACGCTTAAAAATGCGCGCATTTTGACTTCATAATCGTCGTCCCTTCTCTCTACGGAGAAAAAAGTAGTCGCATAGCCGACTACATTTTGCAAATATTGATCACGTGGTCTTTGTTTTGCCATTCGATGCTTATAGCTCTGATACACATTGAATATTTACTATTTTTTCAAATTGGTTGTGAGCAAAAAAAAATGGTTTAATAAAAGTTAGTGATGATAAGTAGAAGGTTGTGGAGGAAGAACTTGACTTTATCCTTCAAATAATACTATCTCTTTATAGTAAAAGTATGCACTACCGATATAGTTGCAAATCTTTGAGTGATTTTTTATGGATCATCCAAGTAAGGAAAACCTTTTATTTTCATCTTGTCAAGGTTGAATAAGGTATAGGTAGGTTAGAGTGATAATTATTTTTCTAATGAAATTGTAAGAGGTTCCCCATTTCAGGGCGTCCACAAGATTATGTTTGTTGGGGAGGGCTTTTGTTTTTGAATATTTCAAAATTCCAATGACCTTTTTTTTCTATTACAAAACAAAAATCGTTCAGTATAAACATTCCTGCTATTTCAAGCACGAATATGGTATCTTAATACCTTTTGGCTTCCCTCAATGTCTTTCCAAAACTACTCAAGACTAGTGCTGTGTCATTAATTATTCATTTGATCCAGTGGAGTGTGTGGTTTGATCCTTAAGACCATCCGTCCTTCGGACTGTCAGTACTAGAATTGATTAAAAAGAAGAAATGAAGTTGAGTGACGTCATGAAGGACATAACTTTATCCAGAAAAAACAAAAGTACATCTTGTTTCAATTGAATTTATACCATTCGAAATATATTTTCTTTCTTGAGATATTTTCATAATTGATGATTGAATTTTTGATCATTTGTGAGTTGTTGATTTGTTTTGTTGAATTTGTTATTGTACTGCAAAGGTAATTTGTTTGGACTAATATCTCAAATCAATCTATTATGACATACTAAAATTAGCCAAAATCTGTCCTTGATTAGTTTTGGAAAGACTTATAGAGTGAACACAAAACAATTTTCTTTTCCTTTGGCACCTTCATACTATTTTATTAAGAAAATAATGATCACTCTAAGGTAAATTTAGACACTAAATACAAAAACCAACGTTATGTATTATCTGAAATGGTCTTATTTGAATAATTGTTCACCCATTATAAATGCATAATTACACTAGGAATTAGCATACTGTATGAATAATGAATATTTTATTATTTTATGTTAATGCCTTTTAATGTGTGGCAATTGAATAGGAGAAGAAATTTTATTTATCCTCATTTCATTGATAATTATTTATGCATTTCATTATTACCTCATTATTTTATAGGCTTGAGCAAATGGAAAAATACATCAATATCCGCATTAAATGACTAAGTATACTTTTTATAGGAGCCATTACCTTTGGTTATATATTCAAATTACTAATAAGTAAACAACGTTCACTGATGAATAAATCCCTCACAATTTGAAAAATGTTTGGAAGGAGAGAAGCTTAGCTCTCATGTCGTTTCATTAGATTAGCTACGATCAGCCGGGAGAGGAAGGAAATGAACAAAAATCCCACTCCGTAACAAAGACTTACACTTATAACTTCCGAGCACGCCCTCATTGTTACTCTCTGTCTTTCATGAGAGCACGCTTTAGTTATTACATTATAGTTAGTTGTTCTCTCATCAAGAATTAAATAATAATGACACAACAGTTTTGGAAAATAAAAAAGCCTGTTGAGATTGCAAACTAGAAAAAGCCGGCCCTGCCTTTTAGGACATACATTATGTACCTCATGTCACATAGAATGTTTACTTATTTATAGTAGCAGCGTTAACATTTTCCAGGATCAGAGGCCTTGAGAGGACATGAAAACCAGGTACACTTCTAGACAAAAATTTTTAAAGAATCAGTTTTTTTATTTCCTTTATGCAATTTTAATTACATTTAAGGAACTATTTAAAAATTATCGAACTGCTTAACTCTCCAAATCTCATATCTTCACTGGCTCAAAGAGATTCCGCTGAATATAAGTTGAACCGATTTACATTTTTTCATTCGTTCTCAGTTTAAAGTTTCTCAAATTATTTTCACAAGAAGTTGACTCTTCTTTTGGACTTTTTCCTCACACAAAAGCTGCATTCTTTTTTTTTTGGAGAAAAAAATATTCTCGTATCTTTTATTTTTATTTTAAAGATGATTTACTGAAAAGAAAAGTATTCACTATTTTCTTTCTAAATTCCTATTGGTCAGATGGAGTTGCATTGATTAGATGTAAGTGAAGATTATAGAAATACAATTAATCCATCCGATCTAACTCTTTTTTTCTATATGTGCAAAATGACCTTCAATGCCCTTTTAACATGGGTAGAAATATTCACATAATGCTTATAAATTTACCCACTATAAACTGTCTAAATAGTAAAGGGTTTTCAAGTTACGTCACAATGAATAGAAATCCCAATGAACTGGAAGTGTATTAGCTTTTAAATGTAGTTAATATCATCAAGCTTGGTGGCATTGTCTTTTCATTCGTGACATAAGTAACAACGCTCTTTATAAATTTTATTTAAAAAAGTTCCCTCAACAAAAAAAAAATGTCAGTCTAGAATCGCACATGGCACCTCTATTACATCGATGTATCTTCAATTAATAATATAGGTAATAATAATTCAGTCAGAAGTATGCATTAAAGCTCTAAAGAATTTATGGATTTAGACGAGATAAGCGGGTTAAGTAAGTAAAATAAGAAGCAACAAATATTTTAGAGTAATATGAGTAGCTTCAAAAATAATATGTCTTGTCAGTTGGTCCTTATTTCTCCAAAGACTGTAATGACTCTACAACTATGTAGTAATATCTACCACTCAAGCATAGAATCTAGACAAAAGACTTTTGGAGGGAAAGTTATTTCTCATTCATAGCTCAGAAAGGATTCACTCCTCAAATATGTGCACAAAAGGGATTGTGATTTTACCGAGTGGTCCAATAAAAAATGAACAATTTGAATTTTAAACTTCAACAAAATACTACTTAGCAATATAATTTCAAAAAAATTAATACTATAAATATATTTGGGTCTGAGCTCCCTTTGTCATTTATGGAACTACCCTAAGTGCCAATGATGGTTTCCGGGTGGAAGTGGAAGGCTTCCCACCTCCTGAGGATGTAGTCCTCTATCATGGAGTCCAAGTGCTGGTTGACAGTGGATTTGAAGACCTTGATGTTTGGATGACGGACACTCCAGACCATTCCCTTGAAATACAACCAAAAATTATAGAGCTAAAGTTGTCAAAAAGAGTTGAAAAGAACACAAAAGACTCATTCAAAGGAGTCTTGCGACGGAGGAGATGGGTTTCTTACGCTGTTCCAGTCAAAAATGGTCTCTCCACCCTCACAAGGCTCTTTCTAGAAACATTATTTATAGCTCTTTGGATAGTCTGATGTGAAACTCCGAGATATCTTGCATGGGTCCTCATGGACTTGAGGGAATTGTCCTGGACTGTTTTTTTTAACTCCTCCGGATCCAGTTTTGTCTTTTTGATAGAGTCCTTTATCCTTGCCAACGTTTCAGACTTTCTGATAGCTTAGATGGTGATTCTGGAGACCCCCAACTGTTTCCAGTGCAGGAATGGAAATTTACCGATCTGTTCAAGTGTCATTGCCTCAACTAGAAGCTAGAGGGCTCAGATATGTTTTGATTTTGACAAATTTTTAATCCTTTAATATATCTAAATATTAAGTAATTTCAATCACTTAACCTTTGTAAATTATTGAATTAGTAAGTGTTCAGATTTCAATGGACCACCGGGTATTCTTGGTAGAATTGTAAATTGTAAGGATTTTCGGTATGTAAAAAGAAATAAAAAATTAAAGGGGTCATCCTGACAATTTGAGAAGAGCAGCTGAGCCGTCTTGACGTTTCATTAAATCAGCTGCGAGAAGCTATGACATAAAGGAAGTAAAAACATACTCCTACTCCGTACCAAGCAAATATATGGTTAGGAATAACTATGTAATTTTACACTAAATCCAACAATCACACATTTATCCCTTAAACGCATTCTCAGACACTAGACAAATGATCCAACTTCCGAAAAAGTTTTTTTCTGATTCCACAATTCCAATAAGCTTTTAATGTGTCCATTATTATCTGTTTCTTCTCCAGTCCCCTCAAAAACATCAAATTCCTTATCAAGACTAAATACTATCACTTCTTGTGTTTTTTTTAAATATAAAACAGAGTCGTAAAGCTTTTAGTTTTAAAAATATACTTTTAAAATTTCTCACAATATGAAAAACCATGTATTTCATTAAGAAAGGGTCTTAAAAAGTCATCTAATATGTCTCATAAAAAAAGATCATCCAAAAAATATTACATAACATTTTATCAAAAATTGTCAAATTTTAAAAGTTTTAAATAAAGGTGGAATGTACGTACTTGAAGATCCTGATAATTTCTCAGGTAGTAATACGCAATGACGTTTGTTTCTTCAGCTATGACTCGACGAAATGTATTAGCCAACAAACGTTTTTTTTTTTAGATGACAATGACAAGACGAAGTTGAAAACAAATTTTTTGAATGTTACGTCTGATTAAAATAAATATTTTATTTTCTTGAAGAAATATAAACGAGACAAAATGTGACAGTGGTAGACAATGTAAAAAGTTTGGGAACCACTGATTAGATAAAACTTACAAAATAAGTACATCATCATAAACGACTACTTCCTTATCGATGAAACACACCTCAAAACTTCATGTCATATTAATTTACCTATTCTCTATATTGTAGGCATAAACGATGAGGACTAATAACAATACATTGGTGAATTTATGGGCATCACATTTTGCAACCCCATTATTATATATACAGGGTGTTGAAATAAACCCGGGTGAAAAAATAGTTCAACTTCATCTAGTCAAATATATGGAGTTTTATTTTTGGGTTAAAGAATCATTATTTGAAAGATCTATTGAAGCTCTTGTATGTAAAGTATGAATTGGCCTAATAGCTCTTTGAGTTTTCAAGAAATGGGCAATTTTCGTGGACAGGTAAATTTTACACGGTTTTTTTTTTTAATTGCACTGTATATGTATATTTCGGCAGAATATCAAAAGTTACAGCCATATAATATGCATCAAATTGTAGCCAAAAATAAATAATTTATGTCAACTTTCTTTGAGATATTGGATAAAACTATTTTTGAGCCCATCTTCCTCTCCAACGTTTTGGACTTGTTGACAGCGTAGACGGTAGTCTTGGAGACGCCAAACTGCTTGAAATAGACGAATCCCATTCCAGCGTCATTTTCTCGACTAGTTCGACAACTAGAGAGCTCAGATTTGTTTTGTTTTGTAACTAATTGGTTATGCTTTGATATATCGAAAGGTTGAATCACTCAATCTTCATTAATTATGGATTGAGTAAGTGTTTAGATTTCAATGGACCACCCGGTATTTCATCCTAAAGTCGGCCCTGCAATTAATTGAACCAAAAACAAAAATTGTTACAACTGATACCAGTCTTCCCTAATTATATCAGTACTATGTTGAAATATTATGGTTTTTTTATTTTAAATTTGCAGATCCTTCTTATACCTTACATATTATGTAGGCATGTAAATTGAATGAGTTGTACTTTTTCTTTGATCAAAAATAAAAAGAAATATGATTTTCCTTTTTTGAGGTATGAAGATATTATAATAAGTTGTAGTAGTAGTATAATTTTCGGATCTGGAATGACCAGCACTTCTTGGAACGTTGTTGTACTTACACAATGTATAATGAATTCCTCTACAGAGTGCAGGAGTTAATTTTAACGCGCTGGATCATTTGATTGAAGCATTATCCAGAGCAATAAAATATGAAAAAAATACAATCAGCTGATAAATTAGCTTTTTCTCCGAGTCCCTCAAATTTAAATTCTTTGAAATCAGACGACAAATTATCGCAAAAATCGTCAAAAATGAGGAATCCATTGCAGGAGGATCTGAGAACATAGAAGGGACCTTCAGAAGAAAGTATTAAGCTGGATATTCCTGGATCTTATAATTTCTGATTACAAGAAGATCAGGGCTTTGCATTAAGACTTGTTTGACCATCCGAGACAGGTTTCATTGTCTGTCGGACAAGTTAATCTAGTCTACATACTGTCCGAACGGACAGTGCTCTCAATTAATGCACACAAACTTTGTTTTGATAAAGGACATAGTTATATTATCGTATAATCATTGGATTTTGCTTTATTTTAACAAATTTATATTGACAGCAATTATTTCCTGCTTTATTTTCAAGCATGCGTAAGGCACAAATTTTCAAACTGTAATAAAAAGATTTTTTTAAGTCAATGTAAAGCCTTGAAGATGAACCCATATTTTTTCAACCACAAAGAAATAGTTGATGCCGAAGCATACTATCGTCAAACCTGATCTTGTAGCCATCTGTTTCAAAAATGTTATGAGACTAAGCGACCATTTTCAGTTTTCAAATTTAAAATTGTTACAAAAAATGAAAACCTGGTTTAAAAAATAAGCAATATGGGATTGCTATTTCAGTTTTTCTTGCCTGTGTATTTAATATAGGTTGGACTGTAGACAGGGCTTGATAGGGATTGCCTCACCGAGGTTGAAGGCTAAGTATATTTGCCTGGGCCTCGTAGCGTCTGATGAGAATAAAAGGAACACACACTTCTTGAAGGACGAAGAAAAATTTGATGCAAAAGCTTACTAAAGTCAACCCTTGTATCGCAGACACCTGTTTCATCCATGTTACAACACTTAGCCTCCTTATCCATTCTTCAACTTAAGAATGGTCACAAAATAAGAAACCTAGTTTAAAAAATCCCCTCCACTGAGCAGTTGGTTTTTCAGTTTCCCTCGCATGACAATTTAATAAAGGTTTGACTGTATAAGGGTTTGAGGGGGACTGTTTTGAAGGTCAATTACCTCGAGAGAAGGTATTAATGGGGATCCATCTCCCAAGGCCCAAAGGCTTTTTTTAGATAGCTTTGTCTCTTTCTAAGGCATGTCCTTATGGCATCATCCTCATCTGATCTCAATCCTCCTCGAGGTTCTTAAATTGATTAATTTTAGGACAATATTCGTCCCGCACCCTGTGCATACATACATAATAATAATATCAGTACATCCTTCATAACTAGGTATGTAAAAAGAAGGGAAAACAAGTTTGAGTCCCAAGAATTTATACGTTACGTACTACAGTACCAAATACATTCATGTAACTTTTAATATATGTGATGTGTAAACATAAAAACACTCTTAAACACAAATAAAGAAAAGGAGAAATTAATAAACATTTTTTACACAGATAGAGTGTGCACTCTGTACATGGAGGCGACAAAGTTAATATAAATCAAGGACCTTCGTTTCATTTCATATCACTCAGTCATTATTTCTTAGACTGATAAAGTATTCAATTCAGTGTATAATATATCCAAACAATATTTGATAGTTTTTTGAATATTTCCTTTCCCTTATGACAGTTGGGATTGCGAGTGTATAAAAAAGATAAACGTCACACATATATATGAAAGACTGTATACTTTATATGACCTCATTGTACCGATGTTCACAATTTAGAAACAAATATGACGTCATCAAGAACTTATCAATAAAATCTGTCGATACCGAATTTTAAATGAGACCGAACCACTTTTAAAGGGCTGTATTCGTTTGGTTCAACATAAATTATATGGGCCTCAGAGACGAAAACGCAACAGTATAATTACACATAATTATTTGTTGAAGTATAGATTAATACATCTCAGTTAGTGATGAATACTGAGGATATAAGCCGGAATAGAGGTGATCAGGGCCCTTTCAACTTTTTGAAAGACAATAAATAAATAAGAAAGTTACCCCCAATAAATAGAGATTCAAATACTTTTATTAAATTCCACTAAACGGACGAGTAATTACTCCGAGTAAAATAGAGATATTCTTTACATTTATGACGTGGGTAGGAGTATAACCAAACAGTCTTTAATTTATGACGCAACCTTTCCTACAAAAGAGACAGAAAAAGCCCCATCACAGTTGATAGTCAGCCAAACTATGGAATAATTATACACAGCTTAAAAGGAGATAATTCTTTTTCAACCAATCCTTGTAGAAGCAGAAAAATCAAAAGTTGACAATGAAATACTAGGTACATTTTTGTGTAGAGAGGTAACGCCATATTGAACACATTTTAGTGTATAATTAAGTACATATGCTACAAATTTTACACATAAAAATGCACAAGAGGTGTACGAAATCCACACAAAACATATTACGTCATCAACACCACCTCCATTTCTTCTACTATTGTAACAATAATATATGAATATCAATACCATTATTTGGGGCTACTTTTACGTAATCAGCCCACATAGTATCGTTATTCTCTTCCTTATTTTATTTTATTTCTTTTTCAAGGGGATTTCATTTCATAAAAGGAGCTTCTAAATATCCATGACACACAAGTTATACACAGATGAGAGGAGAGGTGAACTATTATTATGAATTCAATATTTGATACACGTCAAATGATTTTTTTATTCATAAATACAAAAAGTGACTTCCTTGATTGTCTTATTTTAATTACTTTTTTAATCGTTCTCTCTCTGTCTCTGTTAGTAAATGTAGTATGGATACAAGCTTGACTATCACTAAAAAATATAGATGAAACAATTCATCACTACTATAATCTTGTTAGTTTATCCTATAACAACCACTAGGTTAATGTGTGTATACTCAGAAATTTCTTATTTTTTGAATTATAAGGCTTTTGCATTTCTAAGAACAAATATCGGTACTTAAAATGCCCGACGTTCACTCTAGTATTTTGACTTCGATTGCTAATATATTCATAAGTTTCTGAGCATAATTTATGCACTCGTAACCAAGGAACGATAATACACACAACATCTCACTGCAACGTTACACTTTACTCTGATGATATTGTCTATTTACAATTAAGGCTTAAGAGATGTTCTGGAATTGTGATTGTATAGAGACCATAGAGCATGTTTGAAATTTGTGAAATAAACTTATAAGTTGGAGGAAGTACAAATTTACCTACTCCTGACTTTGACTCTACCAAAAAAGGCACCGAATCCGACAACTTAGCCCTGGTTTATACAGCAAATAAAAAGATATGTATGATTAGGAAATTGCACAATTTTTTTGTGGTAAAATATACATATAAATGTTTCATTAGGTACCCAAAACACTTCTATAGAGTCAACAACAGAAGATTTCAAGCTTAATATATTAACAGAGGCAGAACGTATTTGTGCTGTTGAGATGATTTTAGTGAGCAACGATGTGGATATTAGCAATGCTGAGGTCTCAATGATGACGGGGATTGGCACGAGAAGGGTTGCAAAGTTAAGAAAGGCCCTGCCGTAAAACAAGGACCCCAGAGGAGTTATCACAAAGAAGAAGGTTCCTGAACATCTGATATTTGGCCTCCAAGCTCTACCCTTATCTGAAGGATTATGTTGTCCAAAGCGACCTTGAGTCAAAGGTCAAAAAAGGTCCTCACAATTCGATTTTCGCTCTTTTCTGATAGTTGTTTGTAAATATAGCAAAACAAAATATCAGTTAACTTAGTACAATACAGTTATTACTAGATTATATCTGCTTTAAAATTCAGTTTTTGATATATTGAAGACAAATTTCTATTTTTTTGTAATTGTTACATTCTTATATGATATGATTCCATTAAGTTTGGGATAAAAGAGACCCTGATGTCTTTATTATAACGCATAACGTAGTAATGGCTTCAACTTTTTACACGAAATGATACCACAAACAAAAAATATACTCAAAATATTTAGCGTTTTGAACATTATTAAGTATTGCTAAGCTGATCATATTAAAAAATTATAAAAAAAAAAAACCCAAGATTTGGGGATGTAAGTAATTAATAACATTGGTAATTAACAGTTAATTTCGAGTATGTTATCTTAAACCTTTTGGGAGGATAAAGGTTAAGAGATGTAATGAATATCTTATCACCATTTTCATGGTAGACATTCCTAATAATTCAGTTATACCAATTAAAAGCTAAGTTCAGCATTGATCTTCTTAAGAATAGACAGTCCTAAAGACCGTTGGGATCGGCAGTTACAATATCAATTGTTGTGACCCTATCTCTTTCCATGATTAAAAATTAAACGTGGCGAAACGACGTGTTTCGTCTATGCTAGAGTGAAGATCGATCGTCTTCTTTCTTGGACGTATTGTCCTACAACCTATACAAAAATTCTTACAAAAATTCATGATATGTCTGTTTTTATGTAGGATAAGTCGAATTTAATTCGACTTAAAATATAAGTAAAACTTTTTTAAGTATTTTTAATTTGTATTTATGTTCAAATAATATAGAAACACACTCTCTTTCCTTTAAGCCCTTAAAAACATCATTGGTTGGACCACGAGTCCTATTTTTGGAGATCAGGCTATGGTCCCTTGAATTATTTCCCCTTTTCTCCTTGTTTACATATATTATAAACAACGAAAAATCATATTTATAATTAAGAAATATGAATAGAAAAGTGAAAAGTTATAACAAAAAAAAAATAATAATAACTTGGCATTCATCTGTGTGTAGTCAGGACGATGAATGAGAGAGATAAGTAAGTAGTGCTGACCTTTAAATTCATTGCATAATATTTGCTCTCTAAACAACATACAAACACGAGTAATAGTTAGTGTTGAGTTTGTCTTAAGTGATTTTTTCTTCTCCGATTTGCAAAAATATTTCTGTCGAGACCGTGATCCGAAATTGAATCGTTTTCAAATCCTGAACCGATTTTATTTTGGTCTCATTATACTCGTATAGACCGATTTTTTTTTATATTCAGTCTCAATCTATCTACTGATTTTTTTCTCTATCCTAATCTATGAGTTCTACAAAACTGATATATAACAGACATAACTTAAAATCGAGACTAAGATCCACATGTTGAATCTTGGACGGTCGTAAATTTACGACTCAGTTACAGATCTTGGCAGGATGTATTTCCTTTTATGGACCATATAAAGACTAGGAAAATGTATAATTAGGTCATCCACGCATTTGCTGAGTACCCCCGTCTGTAAATACTTAGACAATTTGTATCTCTAAATATGAAGGGTCTCATAAATACAAACTTAATTGATCTATCAGTCATTATTCTTTTTGGATTATCTGTGAGAAGAAATTCAACTCCAAAAACCAAGGCACTCTACTATGGACATTTAAATTTCAAGGCATACATAAAAAACTTACTTTGAGAGAGTCGATCAGAGTAGAAGATTTTAGAGGCATTTTAATAAATACGAAAGGAAGAATTATTGCTTTTAGTATCAAAAAATCAAGAGTCTATGGAAAGTTTTGGGACTTTGATTCTGACATACTGAGGTGCATACCCTCTGAATCAGAATGTCACCTGAAAAATTTGAAAACATATTGCGAATATTTTTAGAAAACATCATCGTCCTTTGGATAAGTTATAGCTATGGAAATTTTTATTATCACTTTTAACGTTTTATTTGTGTCCATATTTCAATATTTTTTTAATTCTTTTAATTCTTATTTTTGCTTTCAATATTATTCATTGAACACTTTATACTTTTATAGAATTTTTGAGAACGGAAAAATTGATCTATCTCTGAAGTTCTAATTTTAAACTTAATTTTTTATTTATATTGTTATAATGCAATTTCTCCAGGTATTTTATTTTGTTATTAATTGTAGTAAAATGAAGTAGTTAATAAAAAAAAGGTTGAGGACCAAATTCTCGTTACTCAAAAATTAAATATTAGTGGTAGTGTCCATACAGGGGTTTCTGAAATTTTTCTGACCTAACCAAGATACAAGACATTTCTTCTGATTTGTTTATTTTATTTTTCAACATGGTCTACAAACTTCTCGAAGCGATGTACCCATCCCTGTAACCCGTTCAAATATTTTGAATCAGTTACTTCAAGTTGTGTTGAATTTATCAAATTTAAAATTCAACATGCCTTGTTTGAATCCATTTAAAGGTTACTATATCAAAAGCAAATATTTAATGACAGCTCTATACTCAATTTTGTCCATTTTCAAAAAAACACTTTTATCCACTCACTCAAACGACTGTTACATAACAACTAACCGTCCAAAATGGCTGAAACTTTAGTGAGTAACTTTAAAGAGATGGTTGATGGATATGACTAGCTTTTATTTACGAGAGCTACCATCTTTACGTGGAGGTTGGACACTTTTCATTCATGTCATATTATGTCATTTTCAAAGTTTAATATACAATATTAATTCTTCAAAACAGAGAAATTCAGACTATTTAAATGAATTTATCAGATCCATTCTATTCGGAAAATTGGAAAACACCATTATTCATAATGGATTTTTCAGGCTTAATTCTCTAAAGTACATATACGAGATACGACCATTTGTGTCTCATCCCAGGATATGACGTTATTGTAAGTTGGTTCCCACAATTTTGAAACACGCATGACGTCATCGACAATTTATTAATAGATTCGCTATGGATTGAATAGTAAAATGAGAGGGATCCGGACCGAACTTCTTACAAGGACCGAATAAGTCATCAGGACGGTTTCAGACGAGTCTAGGTTTTTCACACCCAAAACTGAAGCCAAAAAGTTATATTTTCATAGTAGAAGAGCCCTGTATTCATTTATTTATTTATTTCTGAAAGCTCATATTCACGTGATTCAAAGCCTACGTCCTAAATGCAGTTAAAATTTTGTTTTTTTATATTATTATTATTTTTTTTTTTTTTTGAAAAAAAATAAATAATAGTTTGGTAAACAAACAGATGTTACATTGTAGAAGAAGAATGTAAAAAGGTTGATTACCTAAGTAACTCTCTGCCCTTTATCAGCCTACACATGAAAAAGGAAAAAAAAAACCTTGTTTTTTTGTTTTGTTTCGTAGTGTAGCTTGTCAAAAAAAGAAAAAAAAGTTTCAAATTACATACCCAAGTAAATGTTAATGAACATACAAGTTGAAAAAATGAGTTTTAGTTTACGCTACAACACCTACAAGAAAGTCTATTGCTATTTTTTTTTTTTTTTTTAAACATTATATAATGTCTGACACCGCCATATTGTATGATGAAGGAGCCTTTTTTAAACAATAATGAGGATCCTGGAAACCTTTTTCATTCCTTTTTTGCAAAGAAATAATAATAATAAAAAGATGTATTGTTTGAGGAACATATCAATAACGATAATTGCACATGACCCTTGAACCCTCTCCTTTTGTTATGACCCGCAGAGTTGTTGCAAAAAAGCAGGAATGTAAAAAAATCATTCGAATGAAGGAGCAATAAGTCAATAAGAACGAACTAAGGAAGCAAATACCCTTTTTCTAAACGTCAAACCTGGTCTTACAGCCACCTGTTTTAAGCGTGTCACGGCACTAAGCAGGCATATCCAGTTTTCATATAAAGAACGATTACAATATAACGAAACTTTGGTTAAAATAAAAGGTTCTGCAGTTTCCATTACCAATTGATTAATAGAGGTTTGACTGTATATCGATCTACAGGAGGTGTGTGAACATTGAAGGAACAAACGTCTCAGAGATAAGGAGGTCCAAAGGGTTATTGATAGCCCTACATGTGTTACGTATATAAATATATAGGTAATTATTTGCTCAGCTTCATAATATGTAATCAGTGTCAATAATTATATTTAATCATATTGACATTTTACGTTGAAAAAGATAAGATATGGTGGGGCTTTGCTTTGTGAGGCTGGAGTTATAAATTTTTATGATTTCTATTGTCAGCATTTATATTTCCGAAAAATGAAAGAAAAATTATACTAAATTGGCTATTAATTATAATTGGCAACTATTGTACTATTAGTCATGGTAAATACATGGGAATTGTTAATAGCTGAACAAACGACTGTTCCACAATACCACGTTCCTGACACTAATCAGAACCAATACCTAATGATGCCATCATAATGATGATTTCATTGGATCCACCAACTGTTGGACTATTTTATATTCTATAGTGTTAGGGATGAATGGTGGCTTGGCTCGACTTTTAACATTTTTTAAATTGATTTTGCTCTTTTTTAGAATTGCATTTAATTTTTTCAATTTGCCACCCTTCAAAGTCTTCTTCATAGGTCACGTCACTGGTAGACATATGTTCATTATTTATAAAAATTGCAAATATATATATATATATTCAAATACTAAAAATCAACGTTCAGAAGACTAATAAAGAAAAAGAGTAGATAAATACACAGCTGATTATAAAATACATAAAAGTTGTTGCTGTTGTGGAGATATTTCATAGGTAGGAGACAAGACATAGGCGATTTGAGGGACTCTCAAAAATGTTAAAAATTAAAGAAACTTTTTAAAAAAATATTTCCCCTCCAAAAAAATATATATATGGTCTACAATATATATACATATATACCGCACCTGGAGACAGTGTAGACATTTTCACAGCTGACAGAAAACTTACAATATGTATACATAGACTATTGGATTGATAACGCCTTGGTAGATGATGGTAGGACATCAGAAGGCATGTCCTTTCAGCGTAGGATGAGGGAAACGAATCATTTCGAAATGTCATTTGAAAGCGGTTCCTGTCTTATTGTTAGTCGTTATTATAATCACTTACTTACTCCGAATATATTTGGACATCACAATGCAAACATTTGTTTTTATGCCATTCCATGTTTTACTCATATATTGTATCTCATTTTGCGTAGGATTTACTACTCATCTTGATGAACACGAAGAAGCAGCCTTGTCGTTCCTCTCGTTCTCTCCTTCTACTCCAGTGAGTGAATACATATCTGTATAAGAGGCCAACTTGGCTCTTCAAGGTCGAATATATTTGTAGGAGGAGGGGGGCTGCATCTTTTGCAGGTAAATGTAATATATGTAATTATAGGCATTCCCCAACAACATCATTATTAACATAACCTTTTAATAATAAAACACTCAAATACATCATCAAAATATATTTGCCCAAAAAGAAAAGAAAATCTCTTTAGAAAGGAGCATTTAAGGTCAACCTCCCCATTAAAAGATCATGAGAAATAAAGGAAGGAAGGGGCATGAGTATATATTACCCTTGTACTTTGCAACCTTTTCTCGAAAAGGTTGCAGAAAATATATGTAACCCGAAACTCAATTAGTGTAAACTAGTCGTATTCCCAACTATGGAAGGACTATTTCATGATTTTTGATCATTGTGCGCAGCTGCTTAGTAAGAGTTCATTCGTATTTAACCAATCAACGGTCAAAACACAGATAAAGAAAGGGAAAGCAGAAAAAATCCACAAATAATTTTGCCAGAATATTTGGCACTAGGATTTTTTTATAGAAGACATTTTTTAATAACTTATATTTATAAATGAAAGACCACATGTTTTCCAAATAAACGCAATTAATCGTTTGAATATTATTAGGTATGCCTAAAATCTCTGTCTCCTACACTTATGACAGCTCCTACGTAATATATTTTTGGTTAGGTGATGATTTTGTATATTTCAACTTACTCTTTATTAGTACTTCGGACGTGATTGGTTGAATACGAATGAACTCTTGTTAAGAGCAGGGAAGGAATAATGCCTCTGTTCTTGGCTAAACTATTGGTTAACATAAGCTACCAAGTGATTTAAGGCATTTATTTTAATTCTCTGTTTCATCTTTTTTGAGCAGGAAAGGTCGAGTGATTAAATGATGATTGTAATATATATGTAGTTGTAAGATATATGACTTATCGGTATGTAAAAAAAATAATAATAAATAATGTTGTCAACTCTGACCATTAGAAAATTGTAAATTTTAAATTAAAATTCATAAATTGAATTTTTTGAAAAAAAAGTTTAAATTATTAAATTTTTTCGAATTTTTTTTAAAAATTCCAAACCACATACAAAAATTTAATTTTTGAAAAAAAAATTCAAATATTAAACTATTGGAAAAACAATTCAAAAACCACAGCTATTTAAAAAAATTACATTTTTGAATAAAAATTTCAAAATTAAATTTCCAATAATATTTTTCCGGGAATTTTTTTTTTTAAATTCGCAGCTTTTTACAAACATTAAAATTTTTGAAAAATGAATTCAAATTATTAAATTTTTTCTAAAATTTCGGCCCCACTTATTTAAAAAAGTTACATTTTTGAATAAAAATTTCAAAAATTAAATTTCAAATAATATTTTTTTTGGAAAAAAAATTTCAAATAATATATTTTGGTGGAAAAAAATATAATAATACATTTTTTTGTAAAAAGCAAAAATTCCTTAATTTGGGGAGGGCTCCATCCGCTCCATCCCGTAACCTGCGGACGCCCCTTTCAATTATACTCTGAGTCAAATAAGAACTAACCTTATAACTCCACAACAAACTAATTGTGATACTCTACGTCTGTTACGCACTTTATACTTCTATGTTCTTTCTTAAGAATATTTATATCATCTTTGTAAAATAAAAATAAAACACTTCTCAGTTTGCAACTAATATCATATTTTTTACAACTATATCCCATGTATTTATGAAATACTAACATACATTTGGTGTTATTTATTTCAATTTATTATACTTAATAATAATAATGCTGCAATAATTATACAGGCCATAAATGAAATCTCCTCAATTGGGTTGCTTGGAGTGTTTATGAAATAATAATTTTATTATTACATGAAAAATTACAACTAATAAATTGTTGTATAAATAAAAGATGAGATAGGGAGGCTTGGGTAAGAGTCATATCTTGAATTCTCTTCTGTTTCCAAGACATGTTTTTATTATTATTGTTTAACAAATAATAGAATATGTGATTAAATTGCAAAAAAAAAAAAAACATGATATGTTTTAAAATCATCATGAATATCTAAATGTGTGGAGGACCCGCCCTGGATCTTTACAAAGGACAACTACATACATACATCAGAGGCGTCTGCAGGATGCAGACTGACACAACACTATAAATCTGGAGAAGGGAAAAAATCGTTCCCCAATTTGAAAACGACAAAATATTGTTCTATTGATGAATTGTTGATGACGTCAGTTATGTTTCAAAATGGTGAACATCCACCCACAATAAAGTCATATGAAGCTAAATGTTTTGCAGTAATCCTATTTGCACAATTCATAAATTAGAATAGGAGAGAACTACCAATATTTTGTTCCCAATAATATCTAAATATAGGTTTTTTTTCTAACAAAAATTTGTGTCAATATTTTGGTCCAGGACATAAAATGAAATTTACTCATTTTTTAAATCGTGGACTGATGTTTTTATTCTCAATACCTATGGACCGATTTTTTCGGCACTCCTTAATTATGAGTTTAGCGGGTTAGTATTTTCAAACCGTCACCCAACACCAATACATATGTATTATGAGAATTGGAATGAACTTCATTTGATAATTGGAAAAAAATATAATATTATAAATGGTTTGAAACACGATTTTTTTGGGTGTTGACTTTAAATAAACTCATGAATTTAATTTCATAAATAAAGTATGCTCATATCATGATGCAATTTTCCCCAATAAACCACCTAAACATTCGTGATACCAATAGGTATGTTGTATTTGTGTTGAAACTTGGTCCGAGACCGAATTGTTTTTTTCGGTTCGGTCTTCTGGGATTTTTTTCTAACTGATCCGTAAACATCATTTATAATTTTTGCAGATTATTTTTCTAAAGGAACATCTTTTTATTTTTGTAGGACCAATCAGGTCAGGCCTTAGCTATTGCAGACCCCATAGGAAAAGAATTGCTCGAGGCCTAAATTCATTCCAATCTGGGTAGGGATAAGGATGATATTCGTAGCGGATATAATGCTTTATTTTCAGAATCAAATTGATCCTATTTAAAGGAAAGGCCAAGCCTTCATGTGGTATTTTTTAATCAATTGTATCCATACTTCTGTAACGTTTCTTTCCATTTTAAATATTGTACATTCAAATGGCCTTTTTTAAAACAAAATTTCTTATTTCTTTTTTCCATCATCAATCAAAGTGCAGGGCCCACTCTAATTGCAGTAGTTTTAGTATCCTGAAGCCAACCTTGGGACAGATAGAGATCGAATTTTACTTCAAGACCGATCCAGACTGAATTAGTTAAAACTATTACAGTCTTTGCCGGTCTTGAATTTCACTAGCATGTATTGCACAATGGACATTTAGTCAAGACCACAGTTTGTGTTGAAGCGAGGGAAACCCACAATCATTGAAAACAGGAAATCATTTTTTTCGAAGATTTACATACAGTTTAATAATCTATCTGGAGATTATGAGCCAATGACCCACCCGTCCAGAGGAGATAAAAGGACATTCTCTGACTTTACAATCAAGAACCATGGAGATGAAAGGAAGCGTAAGGACTTTGGTAAAATGGAAGGTTTATGGGCTTCAATTGTCAATCAAAATGTGTAATTGTCGACCATAAAAATCAAGCTCCAATCAAGGCTGAATTGGTTAAAATTATAAAGGATTTATATACCAAAACCCAACAACGGGTATATTGTACATTGACTCAATGAAGAAGAATAAAGGACCTTAGGACTCATTGCCGAAAGTACAAAAAAAAAAGTATAAAATGTGCAACTAACGAAGAAGTTCATCTATTCAATGACTGTCTTTAGCAAAAAAAAAAATATATATATATAAACCTTTCAGCCTCAAGAGATTTTTTTCATGGATTTTGAAATATTTAAACATAAACCGGTTTGCTTGCTTGCTACACACTCACTCTTATGAATATAATATACATGGATAGGCAGTCAAAGAGAGGAGACCTCCCTTCTTTGACTAATAAGTTGACCTTGATTAACCAAAAGACACAAATTCTATTAGGAATACTTAACATTGCATGCATAAGTAGAAAACTGTGATTATTTAGTCGGTATTTAATGTTGTTACAAGTCTCAACAATGGGGATCTGGAGTCCAATACTACTTTATATTCGTTATAGAATGGAATTTCTAATTTGCAAGATGTCTACATAAAAACAATCTTGAATAAAAATCAGGGAAGGAGAAAATCCTAATTTATACACCCAAATATTTAATAGACATATTTGAGTTAATTATAGGTTTTATATTTAAATTTCTGGGATGATTTAAAATGCCCAAGAACATTCGATATAGTCGATAAACTTTTTTTGACTTAAAAGACGTCCCTGATGTTTCCCAATAAAATATAATCAGTAAATTTCTCCTTCCTTTTTTGAGGGGATCAATTTTGACAACTTTAAGTGCTATTTGCAGCACCCAGGGGTGTCTCAAAAAGTTTTAAATATTATATTTTTTGGAAAAAAATGAAGAAATCCATAGCTATTAAAAAAACTAAGTATATTGGAAAAAAAATCAAGAATTTATTCTCTTCTTTAAAAATTTCAAATATTAAAAAGATATTTTTGGAAAAAAAGTTTAAAAAATCCACAGATTTTGGCAATAAATTTAATTTATTAAAAATAAATTTTATAACATTATATAAAAAATTTAAAAAATCCGCAGTTATTTACAATAATTTAATTTTTGATCAAAATTCTACAGCTGTTCAGAAAAAATTAAATTTTTTGAAAAAAAGTTTCAAATATTAAATTTTTGAAAAAAAAATTCTAAATATTTTAAATATCCACTGCTATTCACATAAAATTAAATATTTTTAGAAAAAAATTGCCATTTTTTTTTTGAAAAGTTAATTTTTTAGAAAAATTAAAAAAAAGAAATAAATATTAAATTTTTAAAAATAAAACTTTTCTAGTAAAAAGCAAAAAATTGCTATGGTTCAGTGTCTTTATTTGAATTAAGATACTTATATTACACCCAATATGGCGCCTTTCAAATTAAATGCATTAATTTATCTTTTTTCTATTGCAAAGATTAATTTTGTCTACTTTAAGTGTAATTTGCAACTTAATAAGAATAATTTTTGATAGAAATTGAGGATAATTCGTTGTCGAAGTATACAAATTTAATCCACATAAAATTTTGATTAAAATAATTCTAGTTTGCATTTGTGTTGACGGGCCATATATTGCGTACCAACATAGGTATAGGTATATTAATTATAGAAACAGCTAGGGCACAAAATTAAATTTTCACTTTACATACATAAATACATTTAACATTGACGCCCACTTTTGTACAATACAATTCGTTGTGTGTGTGTGTTTTTTTTTTTTTCATATGTTGTATATTCTACAGATGTAATATCAGTCCCAATTTATTTTTTATTTCCGTAAGGCTCCGTAATAAATCTTAAGGACGTTCCGAACCGGACACAAAAGATGTCCCAAAGAACATTCTTTGCTAATATATATAACTAGTGTTGTGTCAAGGGGGGCTGGAGAGGGTGTAGCCCTCCCCAAATTAAGTACTTTTGCTTTTGACTACAAAAATTTATATTTGAAATTTAATTTTTGAATTTCTTTTCCAAAAAATTACATTTTTTGTGGATTTTTGATATTTTTTTTTAAATGTAATTTTTTGTAATCTCCGTGACCCCTATTAAGGTCTTTTGCTGGAGGTTTTGTAGCTTTAGGCCTATTACATTTTTGAATTTTTTTGTAATATATGTACAACAGACGTCCTATGGAATCATTTTTGCTCGATGATGTCACAATAGATATAACCAAGTTGCCCAATCATGGATATATCTAGGTTATATTTAGTTTTAACAAAGTTAATGTTTATAAGAACGCTATATAATTTCATTTAGATTTAAATATGTAATAACAATTACTAAATATTCCCACTTATGAAAGATGCTTGGGGTTTACCAGAACAAATTCAATTGGTAAATTGACAACCAACTATAATTTAGTATTTACGATAATAATGGCATGTGAAGGGCGTTCTAAAATATGTGACTTTTTTAATTGTCAATAATAGGGACAGAACGGATTTTAAGCCCTCCTCGCCCCAAAAAATATATATATATATTATCTTTTGGAAGCCCCTGACCCTACATAGTAAATAAACACTATGTATACACCTTGAGGCACTACATAGGACAAGGATATTCAATTAGCGGCTCTTGGGGCATATCCGGCCTCTGAATCAATTATTTTTACATGCGTTTTTTTTATTTTTTTGATATTTGCATCAACGATAAAAACATATTTGTGGTTTTTAAAGATTTGTAGGTATTTGAGTATCCTTGGCCTAGATTTAGAGGGCCTCAAAAACTATGAAACCTGTACAAATTGCATTGCTTAATGGGTATTGAAAGCATGAAGTAGTCATTTTGATCATTGATAATCTACTTTTTATCCCCCTTTAAAAAACATTTTAATTAATACAATGTACTCATTTGTGTATTTCAGTAAGTTACTTGCTATGAACTTTACGATAAATTAGTGTTGTATGAATTTACATCAAAACTCGCCCTGGGAATGAACCCCTCACCCAAAATAAAAATAAACTGTCTTACCTAACTCATCCACTAAACGAATCATGAGCCCACCAATGTGCAAATCACTCCGAACACGGAGATTTTTCTCTATTTGAAGATTAGTCACAAAAATGGTCAAATTCCAGGATCCATCTCCAAGGATAATCCCTCCTTTTGACATCCCACTATTGTTCATGGCTCCTCTGATTCACAATGTTTGTTTTTTTAATAATATTTATTATTTCACTTAGGCACGGCACTCATGCATTCATATGGTGTACTTCGTACATAGATGGAGAGTAATCAATTTTTTGTCACAGGGACATGAATACACTACGAGGGTTTTTCGCTTCCTTGCTGTTTTTTGTTGACTGACTGGCTGTCTAAATTGTAGTATTAATATTACTTGTTTTTGTAGCTGTTGTAATCTTAACAATATATACGTTGATTGTGTGTAAAGGTAGGAAAAGAGGGGGGAGGAAAAACTAATAAAGTAGAGAGAAATCGGCGTTTGAAACGCGCGTATTTTTTTATGATATTCGTATGTAAGTTTGATGATTATAATACATATACGAACGAGAAAGGAGATGTTCTGTTCTCTCTTTCTCTCACGAAGGAAGGAAGAGGAAGGAAAAGGAGCAGAATATGAAATTACTTAATTTTTAAGGGAAAAATGCCAAAAAAAAACTCTTTCCGAAGAGTACTCAAAACTAACTCGACACACTGAATTCACACTATGTATTTAACAAATCCTATTCGGAAAATCAATTATTAATAATGAATAGAAAAACATGGCACACTACATAATCAGATTGTGAATAATTCTGGATAAACGCTCTTTCATGGCAAAAAAAAAAACACCACCACCCTACTGGGTAGCATAGGTAGAGACTGACTTGAAGGATGATACATACATTGAACGACCTAAGACAAGATATCTTGAGTATTCTTCTTTTAGAAATTGAGCCTCACACACACACTCAAGAAGCGCTCGCCTCTATGTAGAGAGGAGGTACGAAGCATATACAATCCGGTACAGGTTGTTTATTGAGCGGGAAGAGCACTAATACGGACCGAGAAGTGATTTATTTATCCCCGGAATAATGATATCTACCCGCGTGCGAGGAAGAGTCAAGTAATATGTAATAATGGGTATTCCTGGAGGGGTGACCCAAGAGTTGACGCTCCAATACTACTACTATGGATGCCTGTGTAGGCTACGACTGCTTAGACCTAAGGTGAAGGAGAGCCCGCTTTTTCTTCTTCTTCTTCTTCTTGTGATGTCAAAAAGAAGGAAAAAGAACAAAAATGATTTTATTATTGTTTTTTTTTTCTTTTTTTTATATAAAAATAACCCATGTGTGAATATAAGATCAATTTTAAAGCAGAAGGACTCAAAATTTCAAACTTTGTAAGAAAATACAAATTAAAGAAAGAGTGTTAATCTAAATATTTTATATTATAAAAAACTCTGACAAATGATTATTTGAAGTTGTAAGGAGAAGACTTAAGATATTTGTTTATTTTTGAAAAAGGTATACATGGAGAAGTTGATGGGGATTTGAACTGTTGACAAAAACTCTTGGGTTACGCATGGACTCCGATGAGAATATAATATAATACGTTGTCGTTCCCTGCGTCATGTTTTCAAGGAGTTAATACTATTAATAATTGATACTAATGATGTTATCGTGTACATATTATATTAGAGTCATTAATTGGGTGGATACTCTAAGAAAAAGACTTTTTGAGCCTCTCTCTCTGAGTTAAGGCATGAGATCATGTTTTAATTATAAATTCCCTCACTCATAATCTAATTACATACATAATTTAATAATAAATGAATAGCTTGTACATATAACATAAGAGAAATAAAATAATAAACTGCCTTTGAAAAAACAGGAGCAACAACAAGAAAAATTCGGTCATGCAATATTTAATTTGTGTTTTTTTTCTTGTTCTTTATTGATGTTGTTTACTGATTGCCAAAATTTTAATATTATGTACATACTGATATAAATATACATAGAATATTAAAATTCGAGGATAGGGAGGAGTAAGCAGAGGAAGAAGAAGGGAATGGGTAGTGTTGTGTCGACTCAAAAAATTATTGACTCCCAGCACCGGAATTATATTAAAAGAGGTAATCAGATGAAATTTCTGCAAAAACCCTTTAAAATATTAAAGGATTGGACCTGATCTATAAAAATCATTAAAATTGGCAAAATTATTCTTAAATAATTTACTCAAATTTGAACACAAATATATATATCAGGACGTTACCTGTCAAACAAACAAATATACACTGTCAATTTTGTCCATGATTTTGCTTATTTTTTCTAATCAGTGTTTCGAACCTTGATTCTTTTCTATTCTAATTAGTTCCTGTCAGGGGCATTCACAGGAGGTTGGCTGGAGAGACTGTATCCCATCCCCTCAACAAACACATACTTGGGAAGAATTGGCTAACTACCAACTGATTTTGGCTCTTTTATTTTTCTATTTTTTTTAAAGGAAAGGTTGTGTGATACGTAATGCAGCATATTAAAAGTTGAGGGTGGAATCGAATTTAAAAAAAAGTCAGTCGCATATACATTTTATGGAGTTGCCATGATTTTGATAATTAACCAATTCATAAAATGTTTTAAATTTCGTAGAAAATACCGGGCTTGAGAGGCTTTTGATCCAGGCCAAGCTCTTGACTGGGTGTCCCATGCCGGATATAATTAAAAAAAATATATATAGACACTGAGAAGAAATTTCCAAAAAAAGGTCATTCTAAAAAAAAAAAAAAGTATTTTTAAATAATGAAAATTGTGTAGAAAAATGAATTATAATTTAACAAAGTTGTCACGGTGTTACCTCGCTTACACGCAAATATACACTGTCAGCTGTTAACGTTTTTGCTTTCCCCTCCCCTAATTAGTGTTCTGAATTTTGCCTTGTTGAATTTGAATTATCTCTTGTTAAGCTGTGAGCTATACAAAGTTATTATTGTATAATTGAGAAGAATAGGCTAACTAATAACTGATTTGGGGATTTCTTCAGCTTCTTTTTTGAGAAAAAGTTGGAAGAGAGAAAGAGGTCGAGGATAAGGAGGGGTGAGCAGAAAAAAAAAGTATATGGGAAGTGTTGTCTGGAGTACTGTCGGTTTGACTCGACTCAAATAGTAGTGGATCGAATTCGAAAAATCAACAAATCATATATATTTTATCGAGTCGGCGGGATTTTTATCACTAACTTCCTAATCAAATGTTTTAAGTTTTGTGGGTAGTGTCGGTTTTAGGCGGCACTTGATCCAGGCGACGCTGTTGACTGGGTGCCCAGTCCCAGATGTAATTTTTAAGAACTTAAATTTGGACACTAAAAAGAAATGTCTAAAAAAATAATATAAATAAATAAGAAATTAAAAATAGGTTATTCTAGAAAACTGAAATTATTTTATATTTAATCAATCAAATTTTATAAAAGGGAAAAGAGAAAAAAAAGTCCCCATGCAAACTAAAATTGGTCCTGTCTTCAAGTGATTTTTTAATCAATCACAATATCTAATAAGGTTATTCTTGTCATTTCTGAGGAGACGGACTAGACAATATTCTACGTTTGGTACCGAATTGCACGATCTCACATTTACTATATATAAAATATTATCTCATTAGCACTCATAAAGAAAAAAAACAACGATGTAATATTACCATATGAAAAGTAAGTGTTAATAATAGACAAATTGATAAATGGGCATGCATACCTACTAATTTTGTTCGGTATACTGATACTAGAGTATTGACGCATTTAAAACTCTACTGTACTAAATTCGTATTCAATCAACATTACGTGATAAAAATATTGACCCGAATGACGTAATCCAATCTTCCAAACAAACTTTTCATGTACAACAAAAATATAATCAAATTTCTGAGCTATTCTTCAACTCCCAGACAAAAAATTCCTGAATTGAGATGAAATACATCTTTGTGTTTTATCCAAAATTACATTAAAAGCTAAACACTTTGAATTTTAAGCTTTAACAAGATGTGATTTATTAATTAATAATATAATTTCCGCAAAATTAATACTATAAATAGATGTACATGTGTCTCCGCTCTCTTAATCATTAATGTAGCCGCCCTTAGCGTAAATGATGGCTTCCAGGCTGAGGAGAAGGCCTGGAACACGCTACAGATATAGTCATCTGTCATGGGGTCCCAGTGCAGACTGAGAGTGGCTTTGAGGGCCTCGGTGTTTAGATGACTTCAGGCCTTCCCCTTGACATGTACTCAAAAGGTATGGCCGAGGGTGTTTGCATCAGGACTGTAGGGGACCAAAAGTGTCAAAAAAGATTTGAAAAGAACACAAAAGACTCATTCAATAGAATATTGCAACGTAGAAGATTGGTTTCTTTAAGCCATTTTTTGTTACTCCTCAAGGTCCATTTTGGTCTTTTTGCACAGGATTTCCGACGTTTCAGACTTGCTGACGGCGTAGACGGTGGTCCCGGAGACGCCCAACTGCTGGAAGTGCATTGTCGATAACATTTAATTGTCATTTTCTCGACTTGTAGGTAAGCTGGAGAGCTCAAATTTGTTTCATTTTGTAACTAATTGTTTATACTTTAATATAATATAAATTAACTTAAATTATGCAACCTTCATTATTTATTGAATTATCAAGTCTTCAGATCTCAATGAAGATACCTGGTAGTTCACCCAAAGCAAAAATATTAAAGATGATTTTATTAACTTTTTGGATTAACCATCGAATGAAATTTTTATTCAGTCATTTTTTTTGTTACATAAAATCATATTTCAGAGGTGACAATATTCTAAGTGCAATGTGGTATGAATGTATTCAGTGCAAAGCTAGGCTATGTGTCTTTAATAATCCCATCTGAACAGCAGGGTTGCATTCCTTCAAAGAAATTGTGACTATTTTACACTGATTATTAGCTACAGTTGTTTTTTTAACTAGCTTTTAACTCCAATAGCTACATTTTTAGTTAACTGTAAACTCTTTTAGTTTAATAAAATAGTTGTCTATCCTTGAAATGTAAACTTTATTATACAATATAAACCAAATACTTTGCCTGCAAAAATGTACCATCTGGTAAATGCATTGTTCAAATTTGGTATTTATTACATGCATAAATAATTAAATAACTTACTATCTAGTAACTAGATTATGCCAATGATTATAGTAAAATTAAAATGTCCTAGCTTCAATATTGGGGAAGATATAGTCATCTAAATATTGAAAGTTAAATATCTCAGTTCAAGCTTTTGTACAGATAGTATATTTTCATGCTAGGTCAACGAATTGTTGAAAAATTATCAAAAGAAACAAAATGCCAATTTTGATAGAGATACAAAATTGCGACAACATAAGTAACTAGTTAATTTTTCTTTCTCCTTCGTTTTCTAGTTGATCGACCAAATTCGACCCTTATCGACTCAAGTTCAGCATCAATACTTTTATAACCGTTCTATGGGGTCAAACAAAAAGTACATAACGTAAAAATATATAACTTGACAGAATTTTGAAATAGGCTAGGTCCCTCATACAAATGCACTGATTTGCCTATAAGGTTGATCCATCCTTATCGATGTTTACTAGTGTTGTGTTAGTGATTATTTAAGCTTGAAAACACCTGTTGTCCCGTCCATTTCAGTCCTGCATATAGGTCCTAAAAACTTATAAAGTTCGATCCTTGAGGATATCACTCAACTTTATTTCTTTCTTTTTAATCAGTTCTAATAATGGCAGTACTAACGGTAACAAAGACCGTTGGCAAGAACTTATAGGACCTGTCCTGGGAATGAACTGTACAGAAAAAATAAGAACTGACACAAATCTAAAGTTTACTACAATTTATAAACTTGTTTTAATACAAAATATAAAAAAGTTTTATATTTGATTTAGTTGGACATATTTGGTGATCCAAAACTCAGGGGAAAAAATGTGTGTTGTTCATTCCTTGATGACATCATAACTAGATACGGCCCTGGTAGCTACTTAATTTCCCCTCTAATAGAAAATAATATCAACTAGAGTAATTAATTACTCGACTCAAGTCGACACAGCACTATATATTATGGGATGTTTTGCTTCAAATCAAGAATAAGCTTTTAGGCTTTAATGATACACATCTAAAGGAATACCTAATAATATGTAATATCCAATAACATAATAATATCGTGCTCAACATCAAATCTATTCATTTTTTTTTGTTGTTTTATTTTCATATTGTAAAATAAATTAAAATATCAGTGTGACGTCAATTTTTTTTATTTTCTTCCTTTATACATATGTATAATGTTATTATGAGCCCATCATGGATAAGACTCAATGACTCTATTCCTCTATAATCTCCCCTTTATTGCCATAGAGTTTGATAAAAGTTTTCAATCCTATTTACAAAACAAAAAAGGGTTTTTATCAGCGGTGGGGAGTGGGAATCGATGCTTTGACTCAATAGCTAAGACTTGCAACCCAACTTGGACTTGATAGCTAATTTATATTCAACTTAAAAAAGGTTTTACCAATATGGACCCCTATACAGGGGTTTGCAGATAAATTGGGAATTTTTCAAATGGCTATACATATATCAGCTCCCACTAAGAATTTCGGCCATAAAATACTTTGCTATGACTGGCTGAATAATCTCTTTCATATAATACTTTGTTTACAGAGAAGGCAAAGGCTACAAGAGTTGAGCGCTGTACAAAGCTTTTGAACTACTGTAAGCACAAGGGGGTTTCAAAAGTCATTGTGTACGTCGATGAGAAAAACATTATCGTGGATGCAAAAATTAATTGGCAAAATGCAAGAGTCCTCGCCTATGATCCAACTGAAGTCACGCCAGTTTTGAAGTCCTAGAATCCGGCTGTAGTCATGGTTTTTAGAGCTGTGGTCAACGATGCTCAATTAAAACAACATTTCATTGAGGCTGGATTTAAGAGAAATACAGCTGAAAATCGTGAAGGACGTCTTGCTACACTGTAATTTTGGCCTGAATAATGTGATACATGGATTTAAGGCAACTCAGTCACTCTCCACTAATTTTCATTAGATTTGATTAATAAATGAATTTGCTTTAAATATTATAATTTGCAGATAATAATATTACTACCCATTTATTCTCAAAGCCCCCTATTCTAATTATGTTCTTGATATGAAGAGACCCATAATTACGATGGAGTATGGGGATTTTACATTCCCTGTGACTAAAAGTTTGATGTTAAATTTTCCAAAAATACAGTGTTTTTCTTTAAAAAATGTAAGTATATTGTCAAAATTTTGTGGGGGTTTTTTTTCCGATATAACTGTGGATATAAACTGAAATTTTCCAACTCAACTCGACAAAAATATGGAAGGAGTCCAACTGAACTTGGAACTATGAGCAGTGACTTGGACTTATAATATAAGGACTTTTTAGCACCTTTGGTTCTTATGTACAATTGACCAAGTGTTCTCTACTCTCCAAACATGTTTTCTGTTTACATCCTGTTCAGAGCGCCCGAGTACTCTTTTTTAAATTCATTAAATCTCCGGACTTACGAAGGATGAATATTAAAAATTGTTTCAAATAAAAAATATAATTTAAATTAAATATTGGGTCTATGTACAATATACGTACGCATGCAGGAGACTTTTGAAATTCCAAAAGCTTGCCTTGTAAAAAGCTTCAAAAGACACAAATACAAAATAATTTATTTAACAAACAAAAATTTGAAATTGAAATGATCTTTTGTAAAAAAAAAAAAGGCAAAAATATATTTTCCACATTAGTAAAAATAATTTTCAAACTCTTAACTCTCTCTACCCTATGCCAAGTGTTCTACTGCCCTCGAAAGAAGAGAAGCAAGTGAGGCCTTGGGCCAGAATTTCTATAATTTACAATTATCATAAATCCTCTCTTGGGAAATCAAAATTTGATAACCCTTTCTTCTTACATAAGCAGAAAATCGCCATAAAAAAGTAGGCGTATATTTGGTTGAAGTTAGGCACATTACAGCCAAAAAAAAAGACATTGTTACTTTAATTAAAACGCTGAATTTATGGAGGTTGTGTAGATAATTATTCATATGGGATCTACAGTTCCCCCCCACCCTACCCATAGCAGACAAAGGCTATTCTTGCAGCAAAATAAGTTTGGGTAAAAATAATCATGTGCACATCTTTTTGCACACTTGGTCAATGATTAGCTAACATTATCTGTTTGCTTTTAATTTGTGGAAATAATCATAATGTACACTTCAGCTAGAGTTGAAAAACCTACTAGTTTCGAAAGCTGTTAAATCATAATTATTTCATTCTCAAGGACAGAGCTTCTAATCATAAAGTGTAATCGTACGTTTGTGGGCTTACGAATAATGGAGAGTAATATTCATGATTTATGGTCAGGTAGTTTTTGAAATTTTTTATAAAAAATTTCAAAAATAAAATTTTTGGCTCCACAGGATTTACAGCCCAAAAGATTATTAATAGTGGCTACTACTAATGAATAGCCTTGATCCTGATTAGTATTATAGGTAGATAATATGTATGTCCTACAACAAAAAACGCAACAATAAAAAAACTACAACCTTGCCCATATATCTTTCAACTCAAGCGCATAGTTTGTTTGAGTATATTTCATTTGAAATTTTTTGAGGTTTTTTAAAATATTTAATTTGTAAGGCGAGAGTGGGGGTAAACTCACATTAAAATGTTGCCAGATAGGTATTCCTTGATTATTAATAACTTTACCTGCTATTGGTTAATCTTAACTTTATATGGAGTTTCAAAAAACAGCTTATTATATATATCAAATTTTTTACTGAGACTTTTTTTTAATTTCCCTAGCTTGTCTCCTGATTTTAAAGTTGGCAAAATGTATCCGTATAAGATGTCCCTCATGACTTATACAACTTTTTATAATATGTGCAAAGTTCACCTTGTTAATTCAATCAAAGGGGTGAATTCATGAAGGTCACATAGTTAGTTATATTTATATTCAAAATACGCGCGCCCAAGAGAACAAAATATTTGTCACCTAGCCATCTGTAAATAGACAAATATTGATCACGTGCTCTTTGTTTTGTTTGGTTTATTGCTTTGGTTATTTTTTCATCTCTTTGCAGAGTTTATCTTCAATTAAAAGGGTAGATTTATGGAAGTTGCGTGGCTATATATTTATTAGATTATGAGCCCCTCCTAGCGGAAAAAAAGTATTCTGTAAACAAATTAAATTTATACAAGAAATTATCTAGTACTCATCTTTTTCCCCACTTTAGCTTATAACGTTGTTCCTGTCTAGAAATTGAAAAAAGTTTATTGCATGTGCTCTTTTGTTTTCATTATTTAATGGGTCTTCTTGTTGTTAACTTACCCCTTTAAAGTAAGCATTCTCGCCTATCTTTGGTGTGAATTGTTTCGTAATTTATTTGTTCCTTGTTTTCCTCATTTCTAACAATTCTATATTTGAAATTGGAAGTATATGAGATGGATCCTCATCCCGAGTACATACCTAATTTTGCTAAGGGAAATTAGCCTTCAATCTTGGTAAGTCCGTCTACCTAAGAACCATAGAGTAGGCCTCAGTATCTACTTTTCCCTCAAGCTTTCAGAAATGTGGGTTCGTTTTCTTGTCATAATACGCTAATAAGTCCAGAAATATGAACTCAACAGCTGGATACTTCGCTCTGAAGGTTCCTTAACGGATTCGTATGATCCTGCGATGAAGTATCCATTTTGGCGGCTTAGGACTTGGTTCAGTAGCTACTCTCTTTTTCCTTGGGATCATTTCATCGTTCACAAGATTAGACATCACTAGAGTTGACATTTTAGTCATGAACAACCTATGTTTAAAAATTAGAACAGAAAAATGGTTGTTCCGTGTTCTCTTTTTTATTATTTGAATTATATAATAGAACATCGTGATGTTTATTTCTCTCGCTGAAGTAAGCACTATTGTCTATCTTTGATGTAAATTGTTTTAAAAATGCATATAAAAATGAGTTTGATTATAATTATGATATTTTCCCTTGACAAGTGCTAATTTATATATAGAAGATTCACCTCATTATTGCAAAAATTCATTTTCTCATCCCAAAATCATATAACAGGCTGCTGATATAATCAAGTGTCTCAATTCAGTAATACAATTTCTATCACTTCCGCCTTCTTCTCCTGTTCTTACGAAAATCACATCCCTAGTTATAATATATTTAATTTATACTCCATTTCCAAAAGGACAGGAATATAATTTTTTGTTGATCCCTCGTTTTATATATTTGTACTCTTTCTATGAATAAATTGTGTTTATCATATACAATTACAAGTATACAGTCACGCTTTTAATAAAACATTATTTTGCAAAATGATGATACAGTATGGAATACAATACGATGTATGATTTTAAACTTAATAAATATGTAATTCATTTTAAAAATTGTGGAGAAATAATATGATAATGATAGTCAAGAAGTACTTAAGGCATAAATAGCAGTTGGTATGATTAACTTATTTGCCAAACTACAACGGTGATTTCGGCCCCTAGATAGCATTATTAGATCCGTAGTTGGATTTGGATTTATTTATCTTCTCTCATAGCTATCTGTAGTTGATCTTATGAAACGTCATGACCATGGTTGTCCTCTTATCTATCTAGCAATTAAATCAGTTCCGATTTTTGAGACTGCAAAATATTGATTATAGGTCTCGGTTCTTGTGCTTTTGTTCCTATATAAAATATATAAAGCTAATACAATATAAATTATTAAAAAAATAATTAGATTTAATTTTCAGAGGTTATTTTTTATGTAATTACAGTATTCTGCAATGATTTTTTATGTCGCCAGAGTGATACTGTCGTATCAGAGTTACAAATAGTTGAGGGCTTCTTATAGATCTGGAAAAGTAGTTTTAGGCACCGGAAGGTGTAAATAAAAGAGGGAAACGGTGGGTAGATTATGACTCCAGGTCCGCCATTAATCTTGTCAGGCCCCATTAATATGATAACTATAATATTTCCTAAGCGAGGGTTTCCCAAACTTTTCTATGCCAAGGTCCCCCTACACTAATAAATTTTTAACTGAGACCCCCTTTATACGAAACATGTATACTATGTATGTGTAGACTGAAAGCATTTCTCAGTTCTCATTTTCCTGCATCCTTCCTCTCTAACCTCTAACCTCCCCTCACGGCCCCACTTTGAAAATCATTATCTAAAGCAACTTTAGTTTTTTGGGCACTTCTGGAACTTGGGGCAATACTGACTCTGCTTATAAGGTAGCTCTGGCTCTGTTTGTATCTAATATATTCTCCTGGGCCCAAATTCTCTAGCGACGCCCCTTGTTTTAAGTGCTTGTTACTAAACAGAGACTGTATAAAAAAGAAACGAAAATGAAGACCGGAACTGAGACCAATAAAGCTGGACCGAATCTGAATCCGTTGAAATGAAGGAACTGATACTGGACCGATAAAATAGCTGAATTTGAAGCGGGCACAACCTTAGGCATGACAGCTTAGCTAATTCTTCAAATTGTCAGGGTGACTAGTGATGTGTCAGTTCTTATTTAGGACTGAAATCTGCAGTCCCACCCAGTTTAGTCTCGGTCTGGTCCAGTTCAGTCCTGCATATCAGATATAAAAACTTGTAAAGTCCTTATGACGTTGTTCAACTTTATTTTTTTTTTTTAATCAGTTCTAGTACTGTCAGTCCTAAGGACCGACAGTTCCCAGGACTGATAGTACCGGTCTTAGAACTGGAAAGGACCGAATAAATTAGGATTTATGTTCGGTTTCTTTTTATATAAACATACAGAGATGGCATATTCTTTTACTTCTCTAAATATTTACAATGTACGAACATGCAATATAAAGTGGGGGAATTCATCATATAGGCCTGTTGCCAAATAAATGATATATTATTTAGTCTTACGTATTTTGCAACCATATGGAGTAAGAAAAAGGCAGATGTTATGGACATCCTCCATCCCATTGATTTATTGATCCCATTGGACTCCAGCTTTTACTTTTATCAAACAAAGAAATAAATAAAACAGTATCATCATATAAAAACTAGTGATAGGACAATTCCAAAAAAAAAAATATCTTGACGCTGATTCTTTTAAATTTTAAATGATATTTAAAAAATACTATTTTGCTATCATAGCGTCCAGAGGATTATATTTTAAGAGGGGGAGCTTGGTTTTTGGAATTTTTTTGAAAAATGAAATTTCAAATATTTAAAAATTAAAATGTTTGGGAAAAAAAAATCGAAAACTCATAACTATTCTCGAAAAGTTTCAAAAATTTACAATTGTTCCCAAATAATTAATTTTTTCGTAAAAAATTTAACAGCTGTTTTCCCAAAATAAGATTGTTTTGAATAAAAATCAAATATTAATGTTTTTGGAGAAAAGTTTCAAAAATACATAGCTGTTTACAAAAAATTAAATTTTTAGGAAAAAAAAATTTAAAAGCACAGGGCTATTCTCAAAAAATTAATTTTTTTAGAAAAAAACATTTACAAAATTAAATTTCTAATATAAAACTTTTGGAAAAAATTTCCAGAGCTGTTTTTTAAAAATAAATTTATAACATAAAATTGTTTTGAAAAAAAACAAAACTCAAGATATTAATTTTTTTAAAGAAAAGTTTAAAAAATCCAAAGCTGTTTACAAAAAATTAAATTTTTTGGAACAAAAATTTAAGCCCATGGATATTCCCAAAAAATTAAATTTTTGGAAAAAAAAATTCAGAAAATTAAATTTCTAATTAAAATTTTTTTGAAAAAAAAAGTCAAATAATACATTTTTGGATTTGAAATATTGGAAAAATTTCAAAAATACGTAGTTATTTACAGAAAATTAAATTTTGTGGAAAAAAAATTGATATATTTAATTTTCTTTTTATAAAGCACAAATTCCCCCAAATTTGAGGGGGGGGACTTTTTTCATTTCTTAGAAAAGTAACAAAAGGGATTTCCGATTCCCATTAATCGTTCCATCACTAATACAACCCCCAAACTTGCCATAAAATTGATTTAATAGTGCAATAAAATTGCAGAGATGGTTCTTGTATGGATGATTCATCAGTTAATAATATTATGCAAGGTCGTTTCATCTCTGTTGCTTGAAAATAAGTACCTCTCTTAGAAGGATGTAAGTAATGGATTTCTTATAATTGATTAATTCATCCAGTATATGATGTCTGATGATGAGAGAAATCCTGTGGGTCATAGATATTCCCTTCCGGAAGTAGGTAAACTCTCTAGTATCAATGGTTGCATTTACAAAACCATATTATGATTCTCTATACTACAAAATTCCGCAAAATAAAGAGCCCTTTAAGAATGTCTTTCCTGCTACAACTACTTCATGCAACCCGTCAAACCAGTGTGGTCGCTTTTTATTTAAAAAATAATAATAATAAATAAAAGTTTAAGAATTTGGGTAAAATGGTGAGGAAGAGAAAATATTTTCTAGAATGTGAAATGGTTGGAGGCTATCAGTCACTCACTCCGGATCATCAGTTGGTTCATGGACATTGGACATGCAGTAACCACATCTTAAATCAATGTATATTTGTAAATCTCTCATGCATTTATACCTAAGTATATGAACAGGAATGTACATATTATTATGTAGGGTAGACTGGTACATTTTTGAGTTGATCTTTTTTTCACTCTCAATAATATAAAAATTATACCATAAACAAAAAGACAATGATTTTCTGTGAGTACTGAGTTAAATAGCAGCTGTTATGATGGACTTATTTGGCTAACTAACAACAGATTTTGGGCCTTTTTTTCTCTTTTTGTTGGAGCAAAGGTTGCATGATTCAATAAAAGTAACAGGTTATTTATTGGGGAAGGCTTGATTTATGAAATTTTTTTAAAAAAAATTTCAAAAATTAAATTTCAAAATATTACATTTTATGGAAAAAATATTCAAAAATCCAAAACTGTGCACATTTTTTTTTTTTTTTGAATAATTTGACAAATCTATAGCGATTCTCAAAAATTAAATTCCAAATATTAAGTTTTTTTGAGAAAAAATTCAAAAACGCATAGTTATTTACAGAAAATTTAATTTTTTGGAAAAAAAAATTTCAAAATTCATAGCCATTCACAGAAAATTAATTTTTTGGAAAAAAAAATAATAATTAAGTAAAAATTAAAATATTAAACTTTTTGAAAATAAATTTCACTATATTTTTTTTTTCATTTAATTATATTCTATATATTCGAATTAATTTCTGACAGTATTTACGTAGCAGTGAGCGTGCACACATTTATTCCTTAATCCATTCCGATATTATTGAACTGTTTAACTGGACTCCGTGGCATTTATTTTTGTAAACATTAAAGAGGATCCCCGAAATAAGTGTCTCATTTTTCATGTCTTCGTCAGCTCCTGGAGACATCAAGAAAAGCCAGTTCTTCTCCCTCACTGTTACTCCATAGCCTTCCTTGACCCTTTCCCGAACATGCCCGTAATTTCAATATTAAATTATCTAGTAAAAGCATAAAAATGTAAAAATGTCTGATATACAATTTTGAATTTGAATACACAAATCGGTAATAAATATAAAAAAATCTACATTAATAAAACAAGGTTTATCTGAGTGCATGAAAAACAGCCACAGGATGTTTTGTATATAGTGCTCCCTGATGCATATTATGTATCAATACAAAAAGAGATTATTATATATAAGGATAAGGGTTTATTTTATATGAATGAAATATCATAGGCATTAAGTCCAACTTATATTAAAAAGATAACGTTGAAGTACAATATATGTCGATAAATAAAAAGATTTGTTTTAGTTCAACAAAAAAAAATGTTTTGTCCATGCAAAAACATTCATTAACAAAATACTTGTGGGGGATCAACATAAAAACAATCTAGAAAGACATAAAGGTCTATATATATAAAATCCCAATATATCATACACATATTTGTGTCAATTATAGGCTTACTATTCAATTTTTTGGGATGAGTTAAGATAGCCAAGAATGTCAGCTAAAGTTAAAATTCTTTATTTGATTTATGTGACTTATAATTTCCAAGATTTGGCTCCTTTCAACTATAAGTAGTGGTGTGTCGGCCCTAATTTATGACTGAAGATCTAGTTCAATTCAGTCTTAGTCAAGTTCAGTCCTGCATATCCATCCTAAGACTCATAAAAGTTCGCTCCTTGAAGCATTATTCAACTAAATTTCTTCTTTTCTTTTTTAATCAGTTCAAGTACTGTCATTCCGAAGGACCCATGGTCTTAAGAACTTGTCCTATGACTGGACTAGACCGAATAAATAAGGATTAATCATAATACTTATTTCATTTATCTTAGTTGGATTAATAAACCATCGACATCCTTAGGGTAAAATCCAAGGTCCGATAGTTAATGACCAGTCTTAAGACTGACACAATCCTAAATATAATATGTCAATTTGTCTTTTGATTTTATTTTGACAATATATTTGTGGTACTTTGAGTGCAATTCAAGACGCACCCAAAGGGTGAATATGAATAATTTGTTGATAGAAATTGACAATGTAATCCAACCTCAATTTTGAGATAAATCATTTCAGCTTGCTTTGGTGTTGACAAGCCACATATTTTTTTCTAGTCATAGCCTACGAAATGCTCACTGATTAAAACTAATAAGTGAGCTCAAATTGTCTTCATCTTATACGTTATAGTACCCATGAAATGTACCTTCATATATATGTATGTATGTATAAAAAATGTCATCATATTTTTTTGAGTACTGTAGTAGTACTAGTAGTCATGTGAAGAAACAGGTATTTAGAGTATTTTTGCTCTGTTAATGGTTAAGATCCGTGATCATTTTTTTTTTTTTACCTATTTTTTGCTTTGGGCAGAAACGCTCCCCCGAGTACATAGCAGTATCATATTTATATATTATTTTTTAGCATATAATATATTGTATGAAGGAAGTATAATATGATATTATGTAAAAGGAAAAAAGAGTAAAATTGCTTTAAGCATTTGTAAGCATATATAGGTATATACTATGTATATAGCTATAGAAGAGAAATTAAGAAAAATCAGACCTTAATGAATACCAAGATAATTTAGTTATGAAAAAAAATGAGGATTTGAAGGAAGAATCCTAATTTAAACTATATTCTAGACGGCGTTTCTTCACTAAGACAAAAATATACAATGAACTTCATTGTCAACTGTCGATGGTTCAGCCCCCCATATACAGTGCTTGCAGTATAGAAAGATTTGATTAACTATCAACCTTTTTTGACCCGTTTTTTTAAGTATATTTTTGTATTAAAGGTTGCATGATGTAATAAAGGTTATGACGTGCCTAGTTTTGTCCCAATAATAAAGTATTTGAATATAGTACTTGGTTTTTTGGTACTTTCCCATATCTAAAATAGCATTAGGGAAGAATATTATCATATTATTATTCAGAACTGAATGACACTAACTATATACACACCTTTGGGAACATTAAAAAACCAAGTCAGGGCTTAATGGTAGAGGGGGGTAAACTTAAAACCTCGTGGACTTAAATAATATGATAGGTTGGCATACATAACGTTTTATGGAACAAGGGGCAACAATTCGAAGAAGTAGAATAAGAAAAACAATTTTTTATTTTAGAAATAGAATGAAATATTAGTTATCTAAAAAAAGAAAATGTCCTTAGATAATTATTGTAAAAAGTATGTTTTTCCTCTTCTAAAAGTTCATGAAAGGGCTCTTAGTCTACATGTGGTTCCATGAGGTTGTAATTTTTTTATATAAAGAACATGGTTTATGATTGAAACCCTCTATATGCTAGTGGTGTTAGGGTATGAATACCCTTATACTGGTTCCTGTACCAATATACGTTGTGGTTTAGGCTAGAAATATACCAAAAAAAATGTAATTAAGTGCAATTTTTTTTATGCATTTAAATAGCTCAGTATCCCGATACAGATATGATATCTGTATAACGAACAAACCAACCACCTCGTATTTTACAATATTTATACTTTTATACAGGTTCCAATACAAATTTTATTATTATTTTTCGATACTTTTTCCACAAAAATATTTTTTTAAATACTAGGCAATTTACAAAGACATACACCCGTGTTCAAATGGTTTTGAATCTAGTTAAGCGGCATTGAATAATTGTTGAATAATAATTTTATAGTTGGGAATAAATAACCAATAGGTCATGAGCAAAATGATATATATTTATATTATCCGCAAGATGGCTATACAGTCTGTAGCTTGGGGTCATAGCATAAATGAGTAACATATTTTGTATTAAATAATATCATCATTCAGAGAATTGTATTCTTTTGCCCCAAGACAAAGTGACTATTTCTCTCTTTTTTCACAAACTAATTGAGTAAACAACGTTCATGCTTTATAAACAACTGATTTTGGGTCCTTTTGTCCCTCTTCTTTTTTTTTTAGAAAGGAGAGGTTGCGAGATGCAAAAAGGAAATACCGTGAGAAAGTTAAATAAATTATGGGGATTGCGTCATAAGTGAGGTTTTATGACGTATTGGTGCTGCAATTACCGTTGCAATATCAATTAAATAAGTCAGTTCCCCGGTAAATTGTTTTACCGGTACACCAGGCTACACAACTAAATCAAAGATAGTAAAATAATCTTTTTATAAGTTATGAAGAATAAATTTGACTCTGAATGGAATCCTTTTTATAAATTATTATAAGAAATCTCCCGCACCTTTATTCAAATCTCCCAAAGAGAAGAAAAAAGGAACTAATCGCATTCTCCTCCATTTTGAATAATGTCTAATAATTTATAAATTTCTATAATCCCTCATTCCTCTTATATTCAAGAAGTAGCTTTATATGTATATAATATACGCATTCATGCATATATTATTATATGCCTATATATATATAGGTATATCGAAGTAGTTACATTCTATTGTAGTCCAAATATTCCATTCGATTTCTCATATGGGCATACATTCAAAGAAAGAAAGATGCAAAAGAAATCGCAGAACCTTTTAAATCATTCATCAGTTTTTTAACGATATGAAAATGTAAACCCTTTATTGTACAAAATCAAAATAACAATCAAATTATGCAGGAATTACTGCATCCATTTTAGAGCAAATCAAACTGTTCTCTAGACTGTCTTGGATAATTGATATAATAGAGGTAGTCTCTGGCATTGCACGGAGTTATTAGGGGTCAACGAAAGGACGCAGCTTGCTTTATTAATAAAGAAAATAACCCCAAAAAGATTAATTCATGTTAATCTACGTTTTTCAAGAGGACACTCACACGTTGTTACTCAATACTTTTCTCTTCATGATCGAAATAATAAACTTGAAAAAATAGAAACATTTCTTAGGTTGCCAACAAGAATATAAATGGCACGCTAGAAAATGCTTAAGATTTACAAACAAATATATATGAACTTATCGTTTTTTTTTTTAAAATTAGCTTAAGCTACACACGATGGTTGATTATAGTAAGTTCTTAACTCATATTTTATACAGCTCTATACATAAAAGGATTGATCTAAACGCCTGCGAAATGTTATTCATTTTTAAATATAGTTTATATATAACTATATATATCAGGGGGTCCGCAAGATTTTATAAATATATATTTTTTTTTTTGGGGGGGGAGAGGGCTTAATTTCTTGGAAAATAATTTTAAAAATTAGACTTTTTGGAAAATAAGCCTGAAAAATTAAATTTTTCCAAAAAAATTTCAAAAATGAAATGTTAAACTTTCGGAAAAAAAAATTAAATATTTGATTTTTTGGAAAAAAAATTCGAAAATCAACAACTATATTAAAAAACCCAGTTATTTATAAAAAATTTATATTTTTTTTTTTTTTTTTCAAAAAAAACTGTTCACTAATCATTTAATTTTTGAAAAAAATTCATAAATTAAATTTGAATTTGGTATAAATGTTTTTTTCCATCAAATTTCAAATATTAAATTTTTTGGGGAAAAAAACTTTAAACTTCATATTTTGTCAGAAAGAAAAAATTTTTTTTAGTTATAAATTTGAACAGTTATATCAAGCATCAAATATTAGAATTTAAAAAAAAAATCATATATTCTATTTTTTAGTGAAAAGGAAAAATTCCTTAATTTGCTCTAGCCCCTCCAGCCCGCCGCCTGTGGACACCCCTGAATATATACTACCATTTCTTTCTTAATGTGACGCATACACTCCATTGCATTGGTATTTTTTAAATCAAGTATCTTCAAAGTCCTAAGATACGATCAAAAATGGCTGTGCGGAGTACATACACTAGTCCTTATCTAGAATCCAGGACTATGGTTCAGTCAAATCCCACTTTTCGGTACTTAAAGAAGGAAAAATTCATCTCTTGTGGTATCATTGAGAGTGTTTCCCTTATTTTAATTATATAACTAGGTAAAAAATATAATTTTATATGTTTGTATTGTATTGCATTTTAATAAAAACAGGAATATTTTTTTTGCAAGAATTGTGCAATGCTCTTAATACGTATGTCATATATCTTATTAGGTACAATATACCATCGAAATTTTTAGAAAAAATTCGAATGACCGATAGAACCGTTTCAAAGACTAGACTGGAATGGACCGAATGAATAAGGAGACACACGGCACTAGGTACGGAAGATTAGAATTACGTCTATGATGAAATTTAGTTATGGAATCCTTTCCTCTAGGCTCATAAGTAGGATTTTCAAAGTTTGTTAGGACAGTTGAATCTACATAACCATCTCCTGATAAAGAATGGTCTTTTTCTAACATTCACGGGATTTTGGTGCTAACAAAATAGAAATGGATTGAATCGTTTAGTCATTTCTTAATTATTCAAATGATTGGAACTTTCAAATTTTCTTCTTGAATAGTATAACTAAGAGCACCACTCTGGTTAATGATGGCCATAACCCCACATATTGATTTGGTTCCTTATTCTTACTCAGACTGGGATTTGAGCCCTCTACCATCCTTTTCCTATAGTTGCCAGCAATAGCTAAGGCCGGCTCTGGGCTTCAACTATTCTTTGGAAGAAACATTTTAAGTCAATAAATAAGTATATTTGTTAGCACTTTATTAACGTATCAAACAATAATATCTTGGGGTCAAATTTTAAGCTAAAATGCTTATTCATGTTAATGTAAATCAATTCCTCCTAATAATTCATATTATATTATTTCATGTTTTGTATATATTTGTATATATATCTACATATATGATATGAATAAAGATCAATAAGAAAAAGCAATAATGAACAATTAAGTGCAACGAGTTTTCAGCCTTAAGTAAACAACAGACTCAATTCGTTCTCCAGTTCCCTTCTCTATAAGTATTCCTTGGATCACCCTAACTAGGAATCATCAGTTGATATTAGAATGATAATATTCTCCTTTTGCCTAGGCTGTGTCATTCAAAAAATTGCTCCGGGACGATAATTGGATGCTTTGAGGGGTAAGGACCAAGGAAAATATTAATTAATTAGTATTGAAAGCTATAAAAGGTAGTTCATCATTCAGGAGTCGGAACCTTCAAAAATTCGTTCGAAGGATTACATCAATAGTTTGGAAATTACCCGCTGTATACAAAAGTTGTTAAGGGTATTTTCTAAATAAAAGTAGTTTAGGCACAGCATTATGTTAAAATTTCACCCAATGATTGTCTATGTGCCCAGCAAAACTAGCCCTTTCTAGTTTTCCCACTTTAATATAAAAAATAGGCGGATTTTGTTCTAAACAAAAACAATTTTATCTTTGCCTTAACTTCTTGGTAAAACGGCCCCTAGTTGGGACACTCGAATGTTCTTACCGGGACGGTAATCGTTTGTTTTAGGGATCGAGGCCCAAAAAATTATTAGTCCACTAAAAAGGCATTTAATCATTAAGGAGTCGAGACCTTCAAAAGTTGGTCTCAAGAACTAGTGTTTGGAGATAAGTTGAACAACCTTGGATAGTGATCAATGCATTGAATTAAACGTATATATCCGTATGAGAAAAGGTACTTACTCTGAAAGGGGATATTTATTGATTGTCCTCATCAGCGTTGATCTTAATCGTATAAACTATAAGGGATATAAACAAATCCTTAGAACATTTTCATAAATCAAAAATATTTTATATGAATTCTACATAAAAAATTTTTTAATGTGTTTTGAGGCCCCATTTTCATAAGAATAAACATATATCAAAGTCATAGATAATATGAACAGTTAACCCAATGGCATTAAACAGAATACAATATAAGAGGTATATATGTATAATAATAGTGTTGGATTCGATTCTTAGTCGAACTTGGGAGAAAACTCGACTTTAGTAGTAAAGTAAATAATTTTCTGTAAATTACTCTCAAACGCACCCGAATTTTTTTTACTTAAACTCCAATTGTAATCAAAAATTATCGAACCATTGGAGTAAGATTAGTCTAATTTATGGCTTAACTCCTCAATAGGTAGTGATTAAAATCGTGTGTATTTTGGGAATGGTAAAAAAAAGAAACCGAAAATCAACATGGCTGTCATGACGTTGTATTATATCCGCTACAATCAGCTGTGAGGAAGGAGTAAGAAAATCTACAAGGACATTTGCTGGAATTACACCAATGTCGATCCTCAATTCTACTCTGAGTCCAAAAAGGACTTACAATTATAATTCCACAGCAAATCCTGAAGACCACTCTCCGTCTTTTGGGTACATACGAATGTTTAATCAGGTTTTGAATATAATTGAATGTAGTGGAAAAGGAAGTTTACTACTCTGGATTCGAATAATAATGACAACAGCTAAAGAAAAGAAAATTCATGCTTCAGATTTCCAATTCCAAAAAAAACCGGGTGAGCTTAAAAATATACTGGATTTTCATCACTATCAATAGGACAGTAAAAAAGACTACTTCGAACGTTCTTGTCTTATTAAAAGAAGTCTTGATATTATTTAAAAGGGAAACGGAACCACATTAATAGCGTTGCATAAAATATGCCCTATCGGTATGTAAAAATAAAAGAAACCAAAAATGAATTGTTAATCACACTAAATGTTAAATGATGTATAAATTCTATTTAGAGCATAGCATCTATTTGGGAGCACAAACCATTAGTGACTTCCTTCTTTAGTTATGCCACCGAATTCAGCTGTCTAAGAGAATAATTTTTTATCTGTTAGCGGTGCTGAAGGAAGAGATGCGTAATCTTTGTGTTCCGCCGTTAAGTATAAATAAAAAAAAACGAAAATGAATATGTTAATCCCGACAATATGAAGAATGTTTTGGAGGAGAACAGATTAGTTGTCATGACATTTTATTATATTAGCTGCGAGCAGCCGTCAAAGACACACACTTTTAACTCTCGATGAGCAAACCCTCAGTATTACTCTTCGTAATTCATAAACACACCCACTAGTTATTACTTTATACATAGATGGGCTGTCTTCAATAATTAAATAGTAATGATAGCAGATTCGGAAATATAGCCTGTTGGAATTGCAAACTAAAACAAACATAGGTGCTTGTTTGTTTATGTCCAAGGCAATCATCATCGGCTTATGACTACTTTGTTTTAGTTGGAAATAAATAAATTAAATTGATGTTTGAGGGAATGTTTCCTGAGGCATTAATGTACTTCCTCTGCTTTGTTTTAATGATGTCGTTTAATGTTCTAGATCTATGATGATGATTGGAGTTTGATGTTGAGGAAAGTTTTAATGTGTTTAATGTCTATGTACATTCCACAGATATAAACAAATCGTAAAGACATTTTGTAAAAAATGTAGGGGTCTTCAATGCTCAAAAATCCTCACGTCGTTAGCTTTATTTATCTTGCAAACTTTTTATTTAAAAAAACAAACAAACAGAAAAAAGCACCATAATTACTTAGTAGTAAACCAATTCTTTCAAAATACATAATAATCCTATAATTATTGATGATAATTGTTCACAGTACCATATCAAGAGCTAATTCAAATTCAACCAATCAACGTTCAGAACACTGACTAGAGGAAAAAAAGTCAGAAATTCGACAGGTTACAATAAAATATTAATTAGTTATTGTGTTAGTGAACTAACACCGTGCTGTCCTATGCCATCTAAATCTTAAGGATGTGTCCGAATCGGACGCATAATCTGTCCCATAGAACAATCCTTGCTTGATGACGTCATCGTGTATCAAACTTTACCAATTTTTATAAGAATAAAAAATATATTACTTAAGCCTGTATTAAAAATAATGGTAGGCCATTATCATGCATGAAGGATACTTAGTGTTGTACTAAACTAAGATTAAACTAAGATGCTGAACTATAATACTAGTGAAAAGGATGCCTTCTGGAACATAGCCTGGCATGCCACGACAAAAGGACTCAAATGACATTTTGCTAGTTGTAAGTTATTGAAGGAAAAGTGATTTTGGAGAAGCCTTTGTTAGTTGCTTTAAATAAGTCTATTAGAGTGACGCCATTTGACATTTGTGAAGTTGATGAATAAAAGGATTTACGAAAATCGTGTCTGTCAGTCATGGTCTGTTGTCATTGACTATGGAGTTGGTTCCTTTTGACATCCTAATTACTCTGCGGTTCCTGATTATTAATTTTATTTTATATGTGTAACATGGCTCACTTTATTCGTCCCACTATATAACCCAATTTCACCAAAAATGTTAATTGGATTATTTTGCGGTTGTAGGGCAGAAGGGTCTCCAACCTTTGTGTGAACGGTTTCATCAAAAAAAAAAAAAAAAAGCATGCTAGAATGTTATTTGTCTTACTTATTAATGGCTTGATGGTTTACTTTCTAATGTTGGCTCAAGGAAGGGGTTGTAGAGGGGCCATGTCCCAATATTATTTTCTACATACAGCGGCGTCTACATGAGGTAGGCTGGATGGGCTGTAACACACCCCAAATAAAGGATTTTTTTATTTTTGCTAGAAAATATAATATTTAAATTTTGGTTTCAAAAAATTTAACTTTTTGAATTTTTGTTTTAAAAATTTAAAAAAAAATTTCATTTTTTTCAAAAAATTTAATTTTCTTTGAATAGCTTTAGATTTTTAAAATTTTCTGCAAAAATATAATATTCAAAAAATTTATTATTTGAAATTTAATTTTTGAAATTTATTGTGAATAACTGTGGATTTTTGTAAATTATGTTTGAAATTTTTTTCTAAAATATTTAGTATTCATTTTTTTTTTTTTTTCAAAATATGTAATATTTTGTTTGTTTCAAAAAAAATTTAGCTTTATTTGAAATTTTTAGTATTTGAAATTTGTTTCCAAAAAAATTAGTATTTGAAATTCAATATTTAAAACGTTTTTCAAAAAATGAAGTTTTATGTGAAGAGCTGTGGATTTTTGAATTTTTTTTTCTCAAAAATCGGTTTTTCCAAAAAAAATGTAAAAAACCAAAAAACCCTCCCAAAAAAAAAATGTATATATATAAAATCCTGCGGACGCCCTGACATAACATACTTTTTAAAATTTATATCACACGTCATTATTATAAAAGTTACCCGTCACTTTTTTTCCATAAACATCAAACTCCATGTTATTAGCTCTGAAATGCAAGCGTCAATATACAAAAATGATCTTTATTTTATATATGACTCATTATCACCATCTGTGTGAACAAAATTATCTATTTTGTGAACGAAATTCATTACTAACAAGATTTTTATAAATATATATGATAAAAGTTTGATTCAAGAGATTGGAATGACAATTTTTATTTTAAAATATAGAGACTCACTAGGAGTGTGTTTAATATATGTGGCCCATCAACACAAAAGGAAGCACAAATTCTTCTTCTCAAAATTGAGTGTGACTACATTTGTATTCTTCCTCGAATTACTGTCAATATTCGTTACCAAATTACTTTTATTAAACCTTTGTAGGCTCCGTAAATTGCACATAAATAGCCATAATTGATTGACAATAAAATAATGAGAAATTTATAAACTTTGTTTGAAAGGCTATATAAGGGCTCAAAATAATTCTTATAAATCAAACAAAAGCTTTAAATTATACTTAAAATTCTTGGTATCCTAATCCTTCCCATAAATTTGAATAAAAAGGCTATAATTGATTGAAATATAGCTATGAATTAATGGCCTGTACAGTGTGGTCCATGGAAATCTGGACTCTTACTAATTCAATAATTAATAAAGTTTAAGTGATTGATATTAATTCATATTTTGAGATATTAGGGCATAAACAATTGGTTTATAGAAAATATTTGCTCTCCGTTGCAAAACTCTTTTGAATGCGTCTTTTGAGTTTTGATGAATTTTTTTTTGACACTTTTGGCTCACCTACAGCCCTGATGCCAACCCCATCGAATGCACATTTTGAGTGCATATCAGGTGAAAGGCCTGAAGTGCCCGTCATCCAAACACTGAGGCCCTCAAAGCCACTGTCAACCGGCACTGAAAATCCATGACAAAAGACCGGGTGCCAGGCCTTCTGCCTCTGCCTGGAAGTTGTCATTACCCCCTAAGTACGGCTACATTAATGAGTACGAGAGCACAGACACACATCTATTTAAGGTATTAATTTTTTTGAAAATTTATTGTTAATTAATAAATTATATATTTTGTTGATGTATAAAATCCAAAGTGTTCAGATTTTAATGGACCACTCAGTATATACGAGTACATTGTGCATTTATATGAACTAAAAAAACTATTTGACATTGTTTCTTTTTCGTTATTTGTGTTCAAGATTGTTCAAATGTTGACGCAACATATATGATTAATTAAAACTTTTTTTTACTTCTATAAAAGGTGAAATGAGTAAAAAAATAACGAATAATTATGATACTTAGTGAAAGCCCTGAGCTTATTTATCAGCTGTTAGTTCTTCCCTTTCTTAGGGGGGTGATTGGAGACAATGAGACTCGAAGAAAGTTTCAAGTGTAAAACTTACAGCGTTATGTTATTTTGGTTGTGGTCCTACAGAAAATCCAGCTGTTTTATAATTTTGTATAAAACAAGGACATGGGTAGGAATTACTACAATATGGATATTAAATTCTACTCTGAACCCACTTAAAACTCCCCAACTAATCCTCAATTTTACTCAACATCTTTCATGGCACACGCCCTAGAGACTACTTTATACTTGTATATACTCTCTTCAAGAAATAAGCAAATGATTATAACAAATTATTGGTGGTGGTCGATGCATTGGCAATTTGTTTTAGTATTGGAAATAATGCCAATTCCACCGATACCTATGCATAATTATTGAGATAATTTTGGGGGAAAAATTACGGTTATAGATCGATAATATAGCTAAACTACACGACGTCATTCAGACAATTTCAAAAAAGACAAAAAGTTAGGGGGATGTAATGGACTCTAGGAAAAAGAGACGTCAAGGGAAAAATGAACAATTCAATCTAAAAACAAGGAAGACTATGTTCCGCCCTTATTCTTTTCTTTTCACTCCTTCACTCATTTTTCAAGATTAAAGTAATATTCATAACAGCATTGGAAAGATAATACTTCACATGTTGCAACCACAAAAAGAATCCGTCTAGTCCAACATCATATTTTTTTACAACTCCATCTCTGTAATGTACATAGTTTGTTATTAACACAAATGTCAATGATATATAGATAAGAGGGCACTTCCTTGAACCTTCTCGAGAAGGAACTATGTATTTATGTAGTAGGCACATACATATGTACAAGCCCCATAGGTAATACCTATGTTTGTATGTAACTGAGCAAGAATTAATATTCCTAATGACCTCTTAAGTAAGTGTGTAAAACCTTACTTAAAAATCCATGAAAAACAATATCGTACATTTATCATCTGACATCCCAAGAATCATGAATGAACATTAGGGAGGGATCTAACGTGTACATTCTACATATATACATACATACAGGGTGTGCGAGGATATTTGACCAAAAATTAATCATTTTAAAAACAGGTACTATATTCAACGAGCCCCTCCGTCTAAAATGCAATACTTTTTAAATGACACGCCTTTCTACTATTTGTTATAAATTCAATGTTTATCCCAAATAATTTATTGTAAACAATTATCTGAAGAAACTTTTAACAAAAATAAGCAAATTATACTAAGAAATAATAGCGGCATAATCGAAAAACATGGAGCAACGCGGATCTGTAATTCTGGACTTATTTGCACATGGAAAATCATTATCAGAGATCTTTAAAGTGCTGTGCTGTGACCACTCTACTGTGTACGGGGTGTCCGCGAAGGGAACGCCAAAAGCTTCCGCAAGCTCCAGATCAGAGCAAAAGAGGTCAAAACAATTGATTGCGTAGTTAAAGCCACCATTGAAGAAAGAAGAGGCAAATTGACTGTCAATGGCCTTGTTTGCGAATTTGATACCAGCCAGACCACATGGCACTACTTGGCAGAGCAAGACTTAAGCCTGAATACCTACGTCAGAACTCATCTTCAGGGTTTGAAGTCTTTGGATAGAGTAACGCCTGTGATCCTGCAAAATCATACTCAACAAGCTGAAGAATAAGACTCTTGGCCTCCCAACAGCCCCTCTTGTACTTTAGTATTTTTGAACATCTCAAAGGAAAGCTTTTGGGAGGTTAATACACAACAAAGGTCCAAATGAAGGCTGCCATTATCACTGCTGCGCCGAGCTTTGTAAAGAACTGCTGAGCAAAGTTCCACGTTAGGTTGGAACTGGTCATTAAGGAAAAGTGCGGCTACATTGATTGAGAATGTGAATAAGGTTTCCTTTGATTGTATTTATGAATTAAATTTTCCAAATTTGGTTATATTTTTTGAGATATGACAATTTTTGTAATTTTCAAAAAATAATAAGCGTTGAATTTAGACAGAGAGAAAAAAGGTGCATCTATGTTTTGAGTAGTATTGTGTTGTGTCAGTCTTTATTTATTCGGATCAGTTCAGTCTAAGGACCAGTCCTTAATCAGGGGCGGAGCGTCCGTAGGATTATATACCTGCGGACAGAGACTAGGTTTGTATAAGCAAACAAAAAATATGTTTTCCCAATATAATTGTTGTTCGTCCGAGGATTTCATCAAAAAAATCCTCATTTTTCCATTATCTTTAAAAAATTTTCTTCACTGCTTAAAAAAAAAATATTCTGCGTTTTTCAAAATTTTAAATTTGGGTTTCTCCATAAAAAATTTTCTTTACAATCAATAATTCTTTCTTTGTCAAGATAAAAAAAAGCATTTATTTTTTGGACGCCCCTTTCAACTGTCAGTTGCTGTACTTTTTCCTATAAATATCGAGGGTTTATTGAACCAAACAAGATATATGAGATATGTATAAAGAACATTGCAAATATCTTGCAAAAAAAATATCCCTTTTGTAAATATATTTCAACATATAAAATTATATTTTTACTTAGTCATTTAATTTATTCAGTTATATTATGGAATATTTGGAACAAGGAAAACAATGACGTCATGAACAATCGGTATTACGTGATAATGAATCCTGGTGCAAGTCTTATGAATGTATTCCTTAGACATCTGCTTCTAGGGTTCCATGATGAGGGCCAGAACCCCAAACAAAGTTATAAAAGATAATATTAGTCAACACCCTTCTATCAAAAGACGTGATTTGATTAAAAATGAACCAAATTATTTATCAAAAATACTATTTATGGAAACATTGAAAGGCCAAATCTTTTTTTTTTTTTTTGAAGTCACCTCGGAAAAAATAAAAAAATATTGAGATTTTCATTTGCCCTGTGTCAACTCGTCCACATTGCTGTGAGAGCTCTTAACAACTTTGACCTCCACAATGCTACACTGTAGTGTAGAGGATTGATATTCAGGTGATGATGGTCGCAGAAGGACTTGCCATGAAAGTGGCAAAATTTTCCAGGGAAAGGTTTTGGGCTTTGGGAGATAGAGTCCCATGAATAACTTCCCTCCAGGTAATTGGCATTCAATATATGTTAGAGAGTTCATCTCACACCCTTAAACAGTCGAAATTATATTAATTGGTCAGTCAAAGGAAACTGAAAAATTGCCGATAAGTGCAGGTGACCACTTAAAGCAGGCTTATTATTTTGTAACAATTCTAAATTTGAAATGGAAAATGTATGATATGAAGCATATTCCCGAGTCCATACATAATTCATCTCAGAGAAATTGGCCTTCAATCTCGGAAATACAAAACTTTGTAGTAGGCCTCAGCATCTGGATTTTTCTTGTGCTTGAAGAAAAATGGGTCCATCTCCTTGTCATTAAACACTACAACTGCTAGAATATCATCTTAACAGCTAAATACTTGTTCATAAGGTCCCTATAACGTCTTTGTGTGATTCTGTAATTATTCCTTTTGGTGGTTTAGGTTTAAATCAGTGAATATCTTCTTTTACCGAGATCATTTCAGAGTTCACAAGATCAAACAGCAGTAGAGTAGACAAATTGGTAATAAAAAATCTACTTTTAAAATTTAAAACCGAAAAAACAGTTATTGTGTATGCTCTTTCTTGTTGACTTCTCACTCTGGAGTAAGCATTATCGTCTATCTTTGGTATAAATTCTTTTAAAAGAGTATAATAAAATAAATATGAATGATTTTATATATAATTATCATATTTTCCCTGCAGTTATGTTATTCTAAATTTGTCAACCGATTGTATTTTATGTTAATTCATTTGTAAGAAATTACTAGAACCAAATAAAACTTCCAGTAAAAATTCCCTCTCGCACGCTGTATAACATGTAATTTTGATTGTATTTTTTAAAGACTCACATTGATTTAAAGTGCTATTTATTATTCAATGCATTGCTGCTTGAAATACTTACAAACTTTGATATAGTTGGCATTCCTCTTTCTCTCTTCTTTACCTCTTCAATTCACGTTAGATACTAGTATTGCCTTTGTAGGTATACAAACCATACTATTGAATGGTTTGTACGAGTACTTTGTTTACTTATCATAATTTATTATGTACAGAGTGAAATTACATTAAAATTCTGTTCACACATCTGTGCCCTATTGTTTTTAATTAAATCCAACCACACCAAACATACATATGTTCAAATTATAGTCAGTTCTACAATCATAGAATAGTTATGATATTAATGAAACCTACCCTTTTCACCTCTCATCTTTTATCTGTCAAGAATATTTACTTAGTTAGTCATAAACATTAGAATCCCCCGTTTTTGAGTTAATATTTGTCTTCTCTGTAGAAAAACCTTTTGATTAAAGGAACAAAAATTGAAAATGGAAATTAGGGGGTGGATTCCATCATTTTTCCAACAGAAAACAACCCATTTAATGCATTTTACAGTAATACAAATTACATATTTTGATTAAAAAATTCAAAAGAAACATCAGTTTTAACCAAAAATAACAAAAAACGACCTATGAATCTAATTAATTTAAATATATTAATGCAATGACGGGATAGTCTAATATACATATATAGCCCATAGGTGTATGTAGATAACATTTGTTCTAAGAAGGTCGCCTTAATGTTGTCATTTCTTTCCTCCCACGCCTCCCGTCCTCCCTCCGAAATTCCACGAATCCCCACATGTGATAGGAAATACTTAACAAATGATATGAGCTGCATAATATTACGTATTATTATGTAGCCATGACATCATTTCTAAATGGATTCTTTTGTACTTATTAGTGATGAAACTTGCTCCAAGACTTATTTATTATTTAAGTTCGGTCTTAATTGAATGATTTCAGAACGCTTTAAACTGATTGTTCGATCAGGACCAAGATCTGACAGCATGGATTCGAAATGTAATCCTTTTGAAACTGTGGGTAGTTGGGATTGAGGGTTACATATGCAAATTAAAAAATATATAAATCACTACGAAAATATGTAATTTTTTTTTTTTGGGGTGGGGGGAGGGAGGGGTAAGTCACTGTTTGTTGTGACAAATTTAGAGTATAAAGTGTATAACAACAAAAACCCGCATTTTTTAACTATCAAATTTAAAATAACATAAAATGATCCTATTTTTAAGATTTGTTCAAAAACAAAAACTGACTAGAAGATACATTCATTGAGAATATATCTCACTCAATGTAACCTCTGTAGGCCTCAATAACGGCCTCAATTTGGGCCCTTGAAACCAGATCCCTATCTGAATTCTTGCATTTTAGGAAAATGCATTCAATCAGAGACTTCTAGGACCTCTGTTGATCCATGACTCAAGCTAACTCCAGACAAAATAATCTATCAGATTCATGTCAGGGGACCTAGAAGTTCAAATATCTTTAAAAATCTAGTCGTAGTTGTGATCTTAGAGCCATTCCTGAGTCGTTTCGGAGGTGTGAACTCCACAACCCTTCTCCTGCCAATCCTTGTTATCTTTGAGACCTCAGTATTGCTAATATCCTGATTGTTGTTAACCAAAATCATTGCAACAGTGTATCTGTGATTTTTAATTCACCACAAAAAAAAAGTATTACACAATTTCGTCATCATATATGCCAGGGAAATCCAGAAATCTGAAGCGCCATTGTTACACCCTGTATATTTCTAAAAAAAGTTATTTTAAAAATAAGTCTTTTCAATACAATTTCATCACAAATTGTAAAAAATTAACCCCCCTTTTAAACAAAATTCTAGTGACTATCCAATCTCTATAGACTGCTTTGGTCGTTGATGTTTTTTTATGTCAAAAAAAGTCTGGAGGCATCAGAAACACCTTGATATTTAAAAATTATTTTTACAAACACATCAATTATGTAATATGTCATAACTAATTGTCAGTCAGCTAAGTAACACATTACATCATTGACAATTTATCTATGAAATTGGTCTACACCAAACTATAAACAAAACCTATTTCTATGTTTCCAATCAAGATTCAACTTTTTTAAAGGAAAAAATTAGTTAAGTCCAACAAAAATGATAAAATTTTCAAAACAGTTTAAGGAACAGTCTACTGACACCCATCACTAATATATATAGTCAAGTTATAGGTGTAAACCGCAAACTAATTCCTTTGCCAAACCCTGATGCAATGTACTTACGACATAATAAGGATCAAAAAGTCAGGAAGTGCAAATGGAAGGAACCATGATGACAGTATATACTTGTCATAATTATGTAATAAAAAATTATAAGGAATACATTGTGGGCTCAACAAGATTTATAATAATTGTCATTACCTTAAAAGCACTTTTTACTCGACATTAAAGACCTTGAATGAATGCTTTTAACCTTTTTATTTTAAATGGTTAACTAACTATAAATATTTATCATAGTTATTTAGTAACACATTTTTGTTTTTATTTTTTCTTAAGAATTTCTTAGATTTTTTTAAAAGCAAAGCACCTAAGTCTTTAGTCGAAATGAAGAATATACAAAATACTACGAATAGTCCATGGTAACTGGCAAAGTGGTGATGAATAAAAGACTCAAGTCATTATTTATGGACACAGAATTGACATCGTTTTGGAACCATATGTACTTGGACGGATATGACTTGGCCTTCAAATAAACATATAGAACTGTACTCAAACCTTTATGCAATTGGACCTGACTCGGGCTCGTTTAAAACTAAACTAAGAACAGTCCCGGAAATATGAGGACACTACTAGATCTTTCTAGATATTACCTGATATGTAAATAATTTTCAATCCAATATAATTAAATAAATATTTTTCCAATCTCATATTTTATAAATTAAATGACTCTTAATCCCAGAGAGCATTAGTTTTCTCACTATTGGTTCATATCGTTTGCTAACCGATTCATATCCTAAGGATACAAGTTTTTATAAGAAATCCAAAATAAATAATTATTGGTTTCTTTTCAGTCACGAGGTATCTCTAGCTGAAGAGATATATATTCAGCCATGATAATATGTAATATAGCAATGAATTGATCAGTCGTGAATCATCTGACAGCATTTTTTATGCTTAGAAAATTTTCATATCACTAGTTTGATCACTCGAAAATAGTTTTGAGTTATTTCGGTTACAAACTTCGGATTAAATCATTTTATCCCCGTTTCGTAATGAATTAGCAAGATGCGCGTATTACTAATAAAAGAGTAATTTTTATGAAAGACATACTTGACTAGCCTTAGTAATACAAAAATCCTATCTTGAATTTTTTACCTAATGTAAACGCATTCTTTTTAAGAAGTGTATAAGGCAAAACTAGAGATGTAAAAACTCTTTAAATCCTCGTGAGTGTAAATCAGAAAGAAAAAATGTATTGGCAATTTTGATAGACGACATAATTTTTGCTCACAGAGATCACTATGAAAACTGCTCCTTGCTCACAAATAATTAATAAGAGCAAACATTAACAACATATACTTTTTTAAATGCATACTCTCGAGTATCTCAACAATTTTCACATCTCTAGTCTTAAAAAACGTATTCATATAAATGTGAGTGTTCTGGATTTGAAGGATTACCTGGCTTCAAAAATTGAATAACAACTAATCATAGAAAAAATAGGAGCCAATATGGAAATTTCTATGAATTTTCTCTGATACTAGTATGACACAGATATTTGGTATTTGGCGATTATATCGGTTTTCTGATTTCGATCCAATAATTCAACTTACGTCAAGGCCATACGCTCCAAATGGGGCTAGTGCCTCAAACAAAAAGTTCAAATTTAAATATTTGTTCACATAATTTCAAATTTGTTCGGCTAAATTTGCAGAATTGGAACCTCATCTAGGCCATTGTGCCTAAATATTGTTTCTTAACAAACGGGACATGATACTACAAACCATTGGGAGAAAGGGAATGTAATTAACAATGTTTTTTTAGTGGTTTTTTTATTTAAAATGGAAAAAGTTTCACTTATAAGAATATATTTTGACATTTTAATTGATTGAGAGGAATAAATGGTTAAACAGTCAAATTTTAGTGTCAGTTTTGTTTATTGGGCATCAATAAAAGAATTATAATAATTATTTTATAAATTGTTTTTAAAATTGAAGATGTAATATAATAAAGTAAAAAAAATAACTTAAAAAAGAATCTTGAGAAATTTTTGAAAAAAATTAAGAAAATTTTATTTTTTTAAAATGAAGTTAAATTTCAAATATTCAATTTTCTAGTAAAAAGCAAAAACCCCAAATATCAGGTTTTTAGAGCTTTTATAAAAAAAATTTTAAATTTGGGGTTCAAAAACTAATACAGCCCCTCCAGACCAAACCTTGCAAAAACCCTCAAGACGCTCCTGACATATAGTACTAGAAACCTGTAAACAAAGGCTCAAGCCCGCCCACTATAAATGGGGTAGAAGAACTGAGAAATTACTATAATGACATCACATAAGTTCAAAAGGCGATTTGTCAATCATTTGTCATATTTTTATGGAAATAAACACTTGAATTACATAATTTCATTAAAACTGTGATAAATGAATTTCAAAAGCATTTTTTTATTAATAAAGGTATATGTATAATAAAAACGTTTTTACATAAAAATATGACAAATGGCCTTTTGAACTTATGTTATGTTTAAAGAAGGGATGTGCGTAAAGAAAAAACTATGTATAGCGATTAAAAAAGGAAAAACGTTTGATGCGTGTGCTCTTTCTTCTTTTTTATTCATTATTTAATAAGTCGTGAGGCGTGAACATCTCCCTCTAATAGAAGAATCCTTGTCTATCTTTGGTGTAAATTGATTTAAAAATCCATAATGAAATAAGTATCATTATGATATTTTCCCTGCACTAACGCTGTTTATATGTGAAAGGTTCTCTATTTTATAGCAGTAATTCATTTTCTCCCCGCAAAATCGTATAACGGACAGTTGATATTAACGAGGCTCTTAATTCAGTAATACAATATGTGTGTCTCTCGCCTTCTCCTCGTGTTCTTACACAAATTCCATCTCAAGTTATGACATTGCAGTAACTTACAGGTTTCTAGCATTATATGCTAGGGAGTGTGAAAATAAAAAGAAAGCTAGTATTGCAGGGATGTAGGACAAACTAATCGGTCCTTAGGACTATTGAATGACAAAAAAAAAATCAGACTTATAAAAAAAAAGTTGAAAGATGATGGGGAAGCTGATTAGGTAATCAGTCCTAGGACAGATCCAACACTAGGCGTTGGTCATATAATATTTGTAACAAACCGGATCTTATTATTCCTTCTCAGTGTTGTCTCAGACCTTATTTTGGACTGAAAATTGTAGTCCAGTCCTGTTCAGTCTTGGTCCTGCATATCAATATTAAAAAATAATAAATTTTGGTTCTTGATGACGTCCATAAACTTCATTTCTTCTTTGCATAATTAGTTATACTACTGAGAGTTCTAAGGACCGGTCCTAAGACTAAACTGAACAGAACCGAATGAATAAGAACCAAGACAACACTAATCACCATTCCTTTACAGCCTGTCAAATTATCAATTATCCTGTTATGGTTATTGGCTCACTGTAAAATGATTGTGGTAAAAAAGTTGCGTGATAAAATCATTACCCTCAGATTGTGTAGGTGAACTGCTGGTCACCAAGGCAAGTTAAATTTATCTGTCGCCGCTTCCCTGAGCAGTTAGGAACCCTTCTAATATTCCAAAATATAGCCCAACCCTCAGGTGAAGTTCTGGGCTCCAAATCAGTTTAAACTCCACCACCTAAGCACCAAGGAACCCTTCTAATATACTGTAATACACCCCGGCCTACGGTGTATGCGAGGCCAAATCCATTTGATATCTTCATGCTTAACGTTTTAATCCAAACAAAGGAAAACTATATAAAGTCTTTGGTAGTCCTATATAAAAAAATCGATAAAAAAAAAAAATAAATATAATTTTTAAACACATAAGACCAGGGTGTATTTTGTGAAATTGGAGGGGTTCCTTGCGGCTCAGGGAGGGGGCATAATATCATATTAGAAGGGTTAAACCATGATTATTATCCTTTCATAGCTTAACAAGAGCTAATTCGAAATGAACAAATCAATGTTCAAACCACTGATTAAGGGGAAAAAGCAGAAACATTGACAGCTGACAATAATTACAATGTATATTTTTGTATGAGTAAGTTAACTCCGTGCTGTATGTTGCATTTGTAGATAGGTATGTGTGTACTTTGTTGTGGTATCGTATCGTTCTGTTGTTTAAGTAATTGGTTTTTGATAGCTATAAATCATATGGTTGTAGCTCTTTCATAATTAACGATCCATGGAAATAGCAAATCATGTTTTTTTGTGTCTGTTTATTATTTTTTAATTAACTACCTTTTTTTACTTAGATTTTTTCATATTTTATGTTTTGTGTATCTTTGCTGACTTCTTAAAAATAGAATAATGATAATTATTATTCTTTTTTTTTTATATTAATAACATCATACGCGTATATTTGTTATTCTTTAATGGTAATTATACAAAATAGGCCCATGGAAATAAAATGTAAGTTGTTTCATTCTTCCCTTTGTGAAATATTCACGCATAACTCAATATTTCGTATTCTTCCTGGTAATATTTAATAATTATTTTCTAATAGTATATGTCATTAGTATGTACAGAGTGCGACCCCTATTTAACAACCAACACAACTTTTTAAAAAGAGATTTTCTCCTAAACTTAACATGTGAATTTTATAAAAACCAATGCAAATGAAAACTGATGTAAAAAAAAAAATATTATTCTTCAGTATGATCGCCTATGGCGTCAATAACGGGCTTAACTTGACCTTGGAACGGGAGCAGGTATTGATGAGAGTCTCCCTTGGTAGATTTTAGGAATCACTCCCGGATACTGGACATTAGCTCAGCTTTTGTGCTACAGGAGAATCTATTGATGTCGCTACACTGCACACCACAGAAAGAAGTCATGATGTTGAGGTCTGGTGAGCTTGGAGGCCAAACACTCTGTCCAACAAAGTTTTTAAAAAAAAACTGACAACAAGGTCAACGTTTTCTTTGTTGTGGGGTAAAGAGCAAATCATTTGCCAGCTCACATCCTGATTAGCCTTACACAACAATTAAGAACTCTGCCAATGGCCCTCATCAATTGGGATAGCTCATCATCAATGATCTTTTTGAAAATATGAAATAAAATTCTGATCCTTCTGGAAGTCTGACTTCATCTTGTGATCAGCATCTTTTGCTGTTGATTTGTAATCACCTCCACACTCTTCAAGTTCCTTTCTGACTGTTTAGAGTTTAAGAAGTTGGCAATCACAATATTGTCTCGTCTAGCGCGGATTGCAAGAAGGACAAATCAAGTTTGTGGAATAAATAATTTGTTGATCGAGGTAGCAAAATGAAAAAATCGGTCATTGCTATGTGATATAATACTATAGTTAATTTGAAATATACGGACTGGTCCCTGGCCTGGGAAACCTGTGCATTGTCACGCCAGCAATATGAAGTGCTGAGACAAATTAGCAATGGTGATGAGCCGATACTATCCGCGTTAATATTTGGTCGTGAGTTTACAGGCTCTTGGAGAATATAAACAAGTTTTATTTCCATTGGAATAGCCTATGGGTGTCTGTAAAATATCACAGGCCCCTTGTTAACTTTTGTTATCGACGATAAGGCGCCTTAATCGAAATATGGCAACTGGGCATTTTTCATCACTAGCAAATGCTCATGTCTTATATATCTCAAATAATATAGTATAATCAAATACGTAAGAAAAAATCAATTGTATTATAAATATCTCTTCTCCATTTTATTTACACATCAAGGACCTTCAAGATGATGAAGTCATACTTAAAGGCTTGGGAGCCGTTGCTGGTTGGTTTTTTTTTTACTTTGCCTTATGTTATATTGATTTTAATACTTTATATTGCATAAAGTTCCCTTAGCAAACTCCGGCATAATTTTATGCAATAACAGAGCCCTATATATAGTTATTTATAATTTAAAAAAAGGTGAAATCTTGAAAATGTGAGTAGGTCAGTGCTTCTGTGTGCACTCAAAGCCAGTTGTGTCATGAGCAGGACATGAGACAAAGACAAAATGCAAGGTCATTTCTTGGACGTGACCAGAATAGTTCTTGACTAGCTCCGAATTGTTTCTAATTTTGACAAGAATCTGTTGTTAAATAATAAATAATTAATTTGACAACAAAATAATATCACTGTTATTTATACAAAGTATTATAAATACTTCACCATTTAAATCATAATATGTACAATGTGCGGATCTTTTAATCCTTAACGTTTATATATTGGTCCTAGAGATAGTACGCTCCTTCTAAGACTCATCACTGCTTGTGCCTCATCCTTTCTCACTAAATAAAAAAGTATTTTCCTCCTTTTTTTAAAGGGATATTTTTATGGGTTTTTTATTTATGAATATATTTTTTTATTTTTTTTTATATTAAAGAAAATTTTGATGCACTCAATTTGAGCGTGGTCATGATAATTAGACCAATACTTTAATGGGTTGACACGAAAAAAATACACCAATACCTTTACAAATGGGTATCAAGACAAAAACCAATCTTGAAAACTGCATCATGTATAATTATAGGTAGATAAATATAAGTTATGAAGTTATTTAAGTAATTAGTTTATAATGACTTACTCATTACTTATGAAGATTCGTTTTCTCATACAAAGATCAATGCAATTACCTTCCTTTGTTGCTAAATATGCACATCATGTGCAGGTACGTATGTATGCATGAACTAGCTGTCCTTTTGTTACCAAAGACTCATAGAACAACTCTTACTCTTGGCAATTCACGAAACCTCATCTATACAAAGTGAAGACACAAAAGTATTACCAAATTACGAAAACTTGATTTTTATGGAATAAAGGAAATACAACTCAACCCCAATTTATGATATGTTTAAATTCGTCATGTACCACGAGCAAAACTTGCAAATTGCAACTCGAGTTGTATGAAGTAAATGAAAAACGACACATAAAACTTGGCTTCTAGGCATAAAAAGTCGAGTGTTAATCGGATCTCGTCAAAAACTCGGAACCTGTCAAATCCTCAGAACTCGTCAAAACTTGGGATTCTCTGTTATAACATGTAAATATTCCTGTACTGACGTCCTTTCTTCGTGAAATTTAGAAATTTATGTTTTCCCATAGGCTACACTATGTAGAAACATGTTGGCCTTTGTGCAATGTGTACTATTAATCCCAGTTTGTTTGAAAAGTAATCTTTGTTTGATTTTTATAGATTAGCGAGAGTAATCGACATTGCTTGGAATTATGCAGTTTATTAAGCACACATTCAAAGTCCTCATCATACCGTAATGTGACTTATTTTCCCTCTTTAAGGATGAATATGTAAAAAATAAATATTAGCTATAATAGAAAAATATTGACTTGTAGACAATATGAACTGTTGAAATTACGCTTATGACCACGATTCAAATATGTTAAACTAGCTTTTATGTTAATTTGGGAAAATTAATTACGAATTAAATATTTAACTTAGAAGTTTCAATTTTTTTTTTTAAATGATGATTTTTCGGCAGACGAGTTTTTTACCAAGCAAAAGTGTTAGGGTGAATAACTACTATTCAGGCGAGTTACGAGTATTCAACCGATCAACAAGTAAAGCTCATAATTCCTCGAGTGTTTTTTATAGAAACTCGAAAATGCTCATGGACCAAAATACAGCTCGCAGCATATCACTAGTTTAAATACTATATATTTAGCTATATTTTGTATTCAATATGTCCTCCTTCACAAGCAATAACAGCTACGACACGTCGGCAAACAGATTGGAACCTCTTGACGATGAAGGTTGTATCCAGAGCGTACCACGCTGTCATGATGGCAGCTCGAAACGAATCCCAATTTGGATGAGAGCTGCGGAAGATATTCTTCTTCAAGAGGCTCCTAACTTTAAAGTCCAGGTGGTTGAGGTCAAGCCTTGAGGAGGCCCAAATAAAGACAGGTCAGAATTCAGCTATACTGTTGCTTCATAAGTTTTGGTTCTTCTTGGCTGTATGGAGCTATAATGGACTTATTGATATTGTAGGCAGTTAGGATGGAGATGCCAACGGTCTTTACAGCCTTCTCGGCAATGAAGAGGCGCGGAGGGGATCGTACATGCACTGCCTTTTTTGTTGTTGCTCCGACATATTTACACTTAGAGACATGGGACAAAAATAATAATGTTTATTTTTGTTTCAACTATCATTTAATTTCTGCTGAAGAAAACCTTGTAGCTCAAAACAACGATGATAAAATTAAAGTTAAATGTCACTGCAAGTTTTGGGTCCCCATCAACCTTTTTAAATGTGAGCTATTCAATAACAACTATGAGCCTTACACTACAATTTTGAGTCTATATGGTTCCAAGCTCGAGTCCTTTGATACTCAGCTAAGCCAAGTCCAAGTTCATAAAAAATGTATCAACTTTATGTGTATTCAAGTCCTACAGTTCTGCGTGATTGATCGTTAACTTTCAGTTCATTTCAGCCCTTTTTTTAATCTATTTTTTAATAAATAATCCAAGAACGGAACTACAATTCTTAGGATTCCTTACTACCACAAGTCTACTATGTACAACCATGCGCAAACATCAAATCCACATACATAAAAGTCATAGAGTTTCACAATAATAAACAAAAAGGTATTATTTAAAAAAGTGAGTCAAGATCCTAAAAAAATAAAAAAAACCGTAACTCACTATGGTTCCATCTTTTGTTTTCTGTCCTCGTCGTCACAACATTTCATGTGTAATCTTTGGAATTCAGGAGAGAAAGTAGGACACACTATGGTTTAATGTATATTGTATTTACAGCCCACATTGATTTTGTTATTTTAGGACATATGCGCATAGAATGTTTATTTTACCTAAGTGTATTTTCAAATAGATAAATGAAGAAGTATGTGTGTATTAGGGTTTCTCTCCTGGGATCCTATTTTACCGATATTAATTCGTGTTTTACTACTAATATCCGGCATTTTATTATTTCAAGATATAAGTTTCTTATTACTATATATACTTAGTTCATTAAATTGAATATTAGATTCATATTAAAGAATTATGTTCTATTTAATCTGTTTTAAGTTTTTACGATTTATGCTTTGCAAATGATGCGGTATATAGATACAGGACGGATACACATTTTCTCAGATCTAGGTCGGTTCAGGTATTTTTGGATCCAGGTCCAAAACTAAAATCAAACGGATACTTGTCTCAAATTTATATGGATTTTACGCAAAGTTCGGACTTAAATAATATAGGATCATGATTAAGGTGACATTTTTACTGATTCCAAAATAATGGATAACAAATTTATACTATTTTTAAAATAATATTTGACACGCCATTACTTTTATTATATCTCGCAACCTCTCATTAGGGGGGGGGGAGAAAAAGAATTGAAATATGTTTGTGATTGGCCAATTCTTCCATATATATAGTTAATAATTGTTCAAAGCTTAATAAGAACTAATTTGTATCCAACCGGATTAATAGAAAAGAAGAAGAAACTTTGGCAGCTAACAACCAGATACACTACACATTTGAGTGTTTGTGAGCATTAATTATTGAATCATTAATTGTTTAGATTTCAATAACTATCCAGTGGTTGAGAAAAATATAATAAATTTAAGGACGTGTGAGATAAGGACGTAAGGAATAAACACTCCATGCAACTGTATATGTAGATGTTGCACTAATCACTAATCCAGATAAAATATTTTGTTTATAATTAGATTTAAGAATTAAGCAATACTTGCTTAAGTAATTTTTAAGATCTGGAAAATCCCTCGAAAATTGTATTATGACCCATAAAAGTTCAGGTATTGGATCTTTTCGGATAATAAACGGTTAGTTATTCTGCATCCGGATACTTCGGGATCCGGATCTAAGATCCGTCCTTTCTCTAGCCATAAATGAAACATCGATAGTAAGAAAAAATACCCAAGGATGTACCAAAATGGTTCTAATAATAAAATTTCACTACAATAAGAATTTTATATTTTCACAGCCCCTTTTCGTATTTTATGTCCCATAAATACAGCAATCGGTCAGGATAATTATTTGCAATGTCCTGAATATGTATCCCTACAACTGTGACTAGAATTGTATATCGTACGCATTTTTGCAATGTAATAAATGAACACAAATGAGGGACGTACGCCAATTGAGGAATTTTTAATTTTATTATAAATTTTTTTGTGAGAATGAAATAATTTTTTGTATAAAATAAGGATAAAAATTTAATAAAGATTTTTTTGTGAATAGCAATGTATTTAATGTGGAAGTCCCTGCTAATCCCACTTCATATATAGCAAGGAGACATGCAGGAATTACTCCTTTCTTAATCCTCAATTCTACTCTAATTCCATTAAGGGCATACCCTTATAACACTCATCAAATCTTCAACGCTGCTCACCGTCATTAATGAGGAGACATACTTGTGGTTACACTTTATACTTAGATGTTTTTTCTTCAAGAACGAAGCTTTTTAAAAATACACTAGTTTTATCAGGGAGCAAGGAATTACTTAAGTATACTGAACAAAATTTTAGATTTGGTTGTACATACCAAAGCAACCTCGATCCGCTGAAGCAAAAGATCAATCTTACATGGGCTAACTTTTCCTAGGAGAATAGAATCTTGAGACATATTCATATATTTAGCCATTTTTGGATTTCGAAAAATTCTTATCTTAAAACCTTTTATCACATCCGTGTCCTGTTTAGTCAAATTTGTGATTTATTTTGTCCTAAAGTTCCAGTGGCGCCAGTCCCCTTGAATCGTTTCAAAATCTTTCAAACCACTTGCGTGGAAATAAGTTTGTTTAATTTCCTTTAAATCTCCTTCGAATGATAACTTTTTATATAGGGATTTACGGCGGCTTCTCTTTGTTCTCAGATCATTCAGAAAAGAGATGTGGTAATTTTTAAGTGAAACATAAATACATCAAAACTAAACTATTTGATAAATATTCAACCAAACTTAGAGTTATACTTCAAAGAGAAATATATGCAAGAATATTTATTATTTACTAATGGGAACCAGATATTTCCCCGGATTCTGTACTTTAAAAAAATTTCCTTGATATAAAAACCTTACTATGTACAGAGTAGGGACCCAAAACTTGCAGTAGCATTTACTTACGCTTTTATCCCCATAATTTTTAATTACGAGATTCCATTAGGCAACCAAACTCAACTCCCTGGTATTTACAGTTTGGCGTGTCTCGGAGAGGAATGTCTGTCGCACCTATCATCCAAATTTAGATTAACTCTGAACTACCATCATGACCAGTGATGAAAATTGTGTGTATAATGGGTATGTTCAAACATCTTAATCTGGTATATTTTTTAGCTGGCCCATTAATTTGTAATGGGTAGTATGAAGAACGAATTTTATTTTCCTTAGCAGTTGTCATTATTATTTAATTCCTTAGTAGTAAACGTCCTTTCCTATCTATATTCAATTATATTCAAACCCTGTTTGAACGTTCGTGTGTGCTCATAAAAGACGGAGCATAAATACGAGGATTTGTTACAGAGATATAATTGTAAGTCCTTGTTGGACACAGAGTAAAATTAGGGATCGATATTGGAGTAATACTAGCAAATGTCATTGTTTATATCCTTTTTTCCTTCCGCACTTGTCACAGCTGATTGTAGATGATCCAATGAAACTTCATGAGTATTATCCTTTTTCTCCTCCAAAACATTCTTCAAATTGTTATGGTTACCATTTTGATTTTTTTTTTTTTTTAACATGCCCCTTCCACACTGGATTTTTCATCTTTGGGCATGTTTAAAAAAAAAAAGCGAAAATCAACATAATAACCCTGACAAATTGAAGAATGTTTTGGAGAAGATCAGTTACTATAAGCTGTGACAAGGAAGAAGGGGAAGAAGAAAATAAACAAGGGCATTAGCACGAACTACTCCAATGTCGATCTCCAATTGTACTCTGAGTCCAACAAGGACTTACAATTATAACTCCACAACAAATCCTAAGGTTACCCTCCGTCTTTTATTCGCACACAAGAATATTCAATCAGATTTTGAATGTAGTAGGAATGGAAGTTGACTAATAAATCATTATGACAACTCAAAGGAAAAGAAAATTTATTTTCCGATTACCAATTCCAAAAAAATGTACGAGCTAAAAAATTCAGAGGATTAACATCAATAATCCTGACAGTCTGGTATGCCAAGGACACGGCTTTCATCGTCAAGAGCTGCCAATCTGTTCACCGGCGTGTATAGGCTGTTATTTCTTGTGAAGGGGGGGCGGGACTTATTGAATACAAAATATAGTATTTAAACATATCACAAATATACTTTTTGAGTTGTCTTTTTTTTTATTTAATAAAAATCAGGTTTGTCGTAATTCAGTCATGTTACTGCAAGTTCTGTCCCCCTGTCCTTGTACAGAATTGATGATATATCTAAACGCCGTACAATGTGTAGACTACATAAAATATTCTGTAAAAATATTCAATTATTTTTTTGGCAAAGACCTTATTCTAAAAAGTACTGTGAGATGATGATTAGACGGAAAAAGATCTATTTGAAATAAACAAATTTTTATTAATTAATTCTAGGATTCATTAACAAGTAAAACATACCTACCTATTGATATATGTACTTACAGCTAGACATATGTATGTTTGTGTCCTTGTACAAATATTAGATATATATTTCTTCTTAATTATCTTTTCTTTGAGATGAAAAAAAAAAGTATAAATTTACTCAAAATTATGACTTTCTTTGTTCTCATGAAGAAACTCAAATTATTACGATAGAATAGTTTGAAAAACAAATATACAAGCTAGTGTTGAGACTTGGTTCAAGACCGATTTTTTTATCAGTTCGGTCTTGTATGTAAGAGTGTACTATGAGAAATACGCAATGAAAATGTCTTTTTTACGAGGCAATACATAGTTTTAAAAAAATATTACCTCCCGTCATGTAAAAAAAAAAACTCTACCAATTTGAAGAATGTTTAGGAGAAGATCAGGTAAGCTGAGATGTTTTTTTATTAGTAAGAATGGAAATATTGAATAAATGACGGTGAGCGTAAAACCTAGTTGACCCCTCCCAACAAGTATGGACATGGTTTTAGGCCTTACCCACCACCTCCTTTCTAAGAAGATAGGACGGGTCTTGGAGTCGGATCCGTAGTACGATATAAGTAGAATTGTTCTATCTGAAAAGAACCAAAGACCCGAACCGGCCTCCGGTACTCGAACTTTTACGGATGATAAAAAAATCTCAAAGATTTTTCAAACCTTATGGTATTGTTTAATATTTAATCATAGTTATAAAAAAAAGATGATATTTATATCGAACGGACTCTCTATTTATCTTGACTAGTGCTTGGAGCGACATCTACATAAAGAATAGCATCGTGTGGTTATTACACACAGTGTTACCTAGCTCACAAACACAAAATTGTAGACTGTACAGGGTGAGGAATCAAAAAACAGACTTCTCCATATTTATTTATTTTTTGCCATTTTTATGGCAAAGTTTCGAATCAAAAGTTGGTAATTCAACAATCTTCTACACCTTTTATTCAATATGTCCCCCTCTATTCTGAATGATGGCTTCAATACGGGGACGCACAGAAGCACAGCTGGCCTTAATAAAGTCCGAGGACAAGTTGTTCCACTCCTCCGCAATCACGGCCTTCAGGTCATCGACATTCGGGTGAAAAGTCTTGTTTGTCTTGCTCTCCAAGGTGCAAACAAACCAAGCTGCACCAAACAGCGAAGTTCAGGGGGTTCGCGTCGGGTGAGCACGAAGTCTGCCGTCCAGAAGGCACCCATTTTCTCCCTGTAGAAATGCTGCACCTTCTTGGACGTGTATGCCGGGGCGCCGTCTTGGGTAAATACATAGTTTTCTCATGGGAACGTGTTCTTGAACCAAGGCTACCAGAGCTGAGAACCTTGTAGTAGACGTCCGTGTTGACTTTTTTGTTGGCCTTGAAGAAGTAGAGAGGCATTTTGCTGCTATTGGACGCCACGATGTCAAGGACCATTACCTGAGCTGGATATTTGGTCCTGGAGGTAATCAGTAAAAATGCAACCTTAATCCGTACCTTTTTTATTAAGGTCCGAACTTTTATATATAATTTACATCCATCTAATTTTGGTTTCGGATCTAGATCCAAAAGTTCAGGTACTCAGAATTTACTCGAATATTTAGGTCTGAAGATTCAAACCGACCCAGATCCAAGATAATGTGAATCTGTCCTACCTTTACTCCTAGGTGGCCACACGGTTTATGAGTGTCTCCTCATGTTATTGATTTTTATGAGTGATGTCCAAATGACATCACATGGTTTACAGAGTATTTTGTATGCAACAGTGGCCGTTCTAGTGTTTATGGACTGAATTAGCTCAGTGCAACAAAAATTTGTACAGTCTCAGACCGAAACTCAACACTAATATATACATTGTATATATATTTTTGTTTCCTTCTAAACTTCATTAGATTTTTCTACGTATTTTTCGTAACAAACGTTTTTATGGATCTGTGTTAACACTAATTACAAAATTAAAAATGTATAATACGTTCCTTTTTACAAAAAAAAAAAAAAAAACGTTAATAGTAATATTTAATGAATACTACCCATTACATAAGCTTACAATGGGACTGTAGGTGTCTTTTTTAAATCAATTTATATAGTGCCTTTCATGAAAAATAACTTCAAAGCAATGTTTGTGTCTATTCTTTGGGGAATTATCATTTGAATTATACCTGCTACATTTTATATATGTAACATAGGCAGGTATCTATAGAATATAATTTTTGATTACAAGAAGAAAGAGTCGTCCTTCACGAAATTATGTACAGGACTTTGCAGATCAAATCGGAACTTATTCTCCGAAATGATAATATTTATAGGAGGGTCACTTATTGATCAAATCTAATAAAATTGGTAAAGTTGTTGCCAGTGATAGCGTGGGCTTATTCATTCCATGTGACCTCCTCTAGCTTCAAAAACCTTTTTGGTCCTTGGTATGTATCGTACTGCAGCATTGATTACATGATCGGCTAGGATCTTCCTTCAGTTCTTGGTTGTACTAGCCTTTAGGGACCTAACACTGCTGTAGGAGCTTTTTTGACCAGTTCTGGAAGGATGCCCCGTGCATAGTAATCGAGAATGTTCAAATCAGATTTCAGCCTCCACAAAAAGGAGACCCTCTCAGGTTAGACTTCACAAGGTAGCAAGACATCCTTCGGGATATTCAGGTAGTCAGCTGTGTTGAAATCCAGCCTCGATGAAATGTAGTTGCATGACGGAATCATTGCTGACCAGAGCTCCAAAAAGCATGACTCCGGCCGGATTCTTGGACTTTGAAGCTGATGGGCAATTATATTTCGCCGATTAATTTCTGTGTACACCTATAAGAAATTATCATCGACATGCACAATTACTTTTGAAGCCATCAAAACACTGTCAAAAGCCAGCCATCAGCTTTTATATCCTTTGCCTTTTCCATAAATAAAGTCCTATTGAAATGAAATATGAAATAGATAATTCATCCAGTCGCATCAAAGTAACTTTTATTGTAAAATTCAGAGCCTATATATTGCAATTTGACAAATTCCCAATTTATCTGCAAAGATGTAAAAAAATTCTGGATAGAAAATAAATTTTTAATGAGTCTATTAAAATTTCAAATTGTCCCTTTCAAAATGAAGAGGTTATGATATTTATAATGACACGATTTCTCTTCCAGACAAGAAATATTTTAAATCACAGGACCTTCACATTTTGAAAGGGAGAATTGTTTAAGTTTAAAGATTATGATATCGTTGGTTGAGAGCCAAATTGTGCTAAAATTGTATTTTGAAAAAAGTTTTAGATAGGAGCAATTTTTTTCTTAACTATAAATATTAAATCAGCTGTAGCTCCCAATTAAATGAGGTTACCATTCTTAATAGAAGTTAGGATGAGCATTTAAGTTTTTTCTGGAAAATTAGTCATATTTCTATATTTTAGTGATTTTTTTTTAATGGATTAATTAGAAATGAATCTTTGGACATACATTCTTGGTTTATTATAATATTTTAAAAAATATTTCTTGGCTAGGGTTTGGTGTAAACCTAAAAAATGCTGTTTTACCGTACTGTATGGTTCTTTTATATAATGATACTTTTTTCTAGTGATACTGAGCATTTTCTTGTATGTTTTCCTTTGGAACTGAATATCCCATCAAATCCTCATTGGCAGTTACCATTTGCAAAAAACTTAATTAAGGTTGTTACTGCATTATGCATATATATTATATAGGGACTGTTCTATGTACAAGAATTGCCACAAGGGTGTCATCTATCCAATCAAAACTTGACCTAATATCAAGTTGTAAACGCTACGAAGTAGTCGAAATTTCTGTTAGAAAAATTCAAAATTATTCCGTGGCATCATTTTCTTGTGCTAGAAAGTTTGCACTGAGCTTGGATTTTTTCATATTTTATAGTTTTTTAGACATCATTATCACTTCAAATCCTCTGAGGTTTTGCCTCGATACTAGTACCTCATATCTGCTAACAAGACGTTCCGGTAGTGTTTGATCAGTCCTAGAACGGATTTCCTATGCAGTTTCTTTATCAGGCATTTATTTTATACCATTCAACTGTCTTAAGGACCGATAGCTAGTGTTGATGAAACTAAAAACGAAGAAAATAATGAAGGATATCTAAAACGTATAATAATAATTTCTAGTCCCACGCCTCCTACTTTAAATTTCAGGTAATTCGTCTCCTTGAAAGAGGTTAGGATCAAACTTCCCGAACCAAAATAATGTAGTTAGTAAATACATCATTTCAGCTGTTGCAGTTACCATAAAATGCATATAAGGACGGGTCCTTCGACAGACAAATTTGATTAGGACATCACTGATAGGACGGAAATTTTAGTTGTTTTTTAACGAATCCAACACTACGTGCCGGACTTAAAGAGTCCCTATAAAATCTTTAGAAATAAATTGTCCACTCTCAAACTCGTTCTTTGAGTATACCAGGTTATGATCAAAGAAAATATAGATCGACATCGGAGTAATTATTACCTATGTTCATGCTAGTTACGGAGTGAGATATGTTTATATTTTTTGACCTCATAGATCGTTGCAAATTATCTAATGAGACATTTTGAAAGCTAAGCTACTCTCTTTTTAAGCATACTTTAAACTGTGAGGAATATATTTTTACAACTCCAACTATTACCACTCTATGGCCAAAAAGGATATTAACAAATTCCTTTTAAGTATGAGCCGGCATGTATTAATAACTTAACTATCAAATTTCATAGATATATACACATATGGCCTAGATATTCAAATAGATTAAATCTGGAGTTAATTTTATTCCCCTCAACGAAATTTGCCTTTTTTTTTTTGTAATATATCTTTTCAGATTAAGAACTTAATTCTTCTTTTCCTCCTTCAAATATTATGTTTATACGAGTATAATGAAACTAAAAAAATACACTTTTAAGAGTGAAAAAATAAATAAGTTGCTTAGTATTAGTTTGAAGAATTCGACATGACATCCAAATTATGTTAAAGAACGTTTTGGCACCAAGAGTATTTCAATTATATTCAAAGGTAAATAATAAATACGAATAAATATTTAATACGACTTATCTACCAAAAATATACATATTACAGTGAGCCCTTGTTATTCGCGGTTGATATAGACCAGAACCTATTGCGAATCATTGAAACTTCCACTAAGTTTAAGTACTAATGAATGAGCTTAAATTTTGTATGAACAGAGTGGATACTACGTTTACTCATTTCCCAGTACATTGGGGTTTTGAGCAATCCTGCTACTTTTTTAGAGATGTTTACCTAATTTATAGTTTTCCTAATCCAATCTCTCAGAACTCAACAGACGAACACAAATATAAAATGTATTTCGTCAGTTTTCTTCTGATAAACCTTCATCACGAAGCAATCTCAATCTTTTTTATACCAAACATAATAAATCGGATCCCCTAATCCGGCTCGGAGGAGCATATGTTATGTAAGATATTTTATTTCTTCCCTTTAATGTTGGCTTAAACTTTTTTTTAATCACCCTTATTTTATTTACAAGAAAAGCACAATATTTTCTACTCTTAGTGTTGGATCGGTTATATGACTGATTTGCTAATCAGTCTTTTTTTCGCCGCCTTTCACATTTTTTTATCGGTTTATCTTTTTTACAATTCAATGGCCATTAGGAGCCATACGTCAGTCCTTCATTCATACGGTCCCACCTTTCTTTTTATATTTTAACTCCTAGCTATCATTATCGTTTCAAATCCTATGAGGTTTTGCTGCGATACTAGTGCCTCACATCAGCTGACAAGTCGTGACAGTTGTCTTAGATCGGTCCAAGGACTGATTTCATAATCATACTTTTTTTCCCTTCAAGTCTTTCTTTATCGGTACGATCTTTTGTACCATTCAACTGTCGTCAAGACCGATACGTCGGTCCTTCATTCCTACGGTCCTAGCTTTTTTTAATTTCTTTTTTACTCCTAGCTATCATTATGGTTTCAAATCCTATGAGGTATTAAGACCGGGCTAGTTGGATTGCATACTTTTTAGACCTATCCAACACTATCTACACTACATAATAATAATGACAACAAGGGTGGAAGTTGATGCCAACCAATGAGAGGGACCAAGATGCCTTACGAAAAGCTATATTTGCACGAATGGCGATTAATAAATACAAAAAAAAATTAAGTACTTTGTTCCATTTTCAAGAAAAAGAATAAATTTTAAGCTATTCTGTAAAAACTTTAAAATGATTTTGGTAAAAAGGTTGCGGACAAAATTGTTGATGCAAAATCGATGGGTAATAAAATTTTGGTATATATTGTCATTGTGAAATAATATTATTAGGGATAATATCATCGTGAAGCAACGTCATTGCAAGCATCTAGTATTCCTTGATGCTCAGGGAAGCGGTGTCGCAGAAGTTTAACCTTCCCCGGCCACAAAAATTCATCTGCACAACCTTTAATTATTCCAATCTCCCGTATTTCATTTAATGACGTTATTTTTTAAGCAAGATTGTTATATTTTATTTAAAAACTGACCTTTTCTTAGTTAAGACAATAACTTCTTATGGTCATTTTAAAAGTTTTGTTCTATATTATTTAATGACGGTTTTTAGACAACATTCTATTAATATTTTTTCAGGTTATTCCGTATATCGCCATTTATACCATTTTGGTACGTTAGTAAAGTATACGGGATTTTAATAAGCCCCCTTTCTCCCCAATAAAGATAGACGTTGTTTTAGGCTGGACCCCCATCCCTAATGACAACGTTTGTTTGTCTATGACCCCAACTCAAATAAATGAAGATCATATTATCAAATAATGATATTCTAGATTTCCATAACAAATGCACATCAGAATATCAACACACGGAAGTAACTAAGATTTTTCTTTGGAGGATGGCTCGTAGTTTACTTGAATTAGTTTGTAAACAAAGTGAGTGGCGCCGTCTTGCAACAAAATAATACAACTCTCTGAATGAGAATAATATGTAATGCATCGCTCTGATTGGTTAATTTTATTTTTCTGTTTTTTATTTAATCTTCCTTTAATAGATCAGATGGAGTTTTCTTGACTAAGTATAAGTAAACATTAGACTGTTACAAATACTCCGTAAGACCTAGGAATTGTCTTTGATGTCCATATACATTAAGTATATTTGTTCCTCTAGGAACGACCGAAACGCGAAGCTAAGCACATTGAGCTTGGGACAATGATTTCTCCCGATCACGTTGTCCATTGAGCTACGTCATTCCATTCCTGCAAAAATAATTGTCAGCATGCTCCATTTTTTTTAAAACAACAAGCTACAGACTGTTACACCACCTAGCGGATAGTATATTTTTATACTTGAATTAGTCCGATGGGCTATTGGTATGTGAAATCAAATCTTTTGAAATCCAACGATTTTTTACCTTTTTCAAAAAAAATCGACATCAATTGTCTAAGCTGTTTTTGTAGAAAAGTATAGGTAACCAAGATTTTTTATTAAAGCTTGCAAAAATATACAAACTCCATTGATAATATGTATCTAATGAAAAAGAAAATGCAAATAATAAGTATTTATATATCTAACCTAAAACCTTAAATAACGAACCGTGAATGAGTCAGGTCTCACTGTATGTACCTAGATTAATTAGATATGTTCAAAAAACTAATATTTTGAATCCCTTTTTATTATATATTTACAAAGGAAAATATATGATTATTTTAAAATTCATTCATGGGAGATATAATATATTAATCTTTTACGATTTAATTTGGCTATTCAATATAGCGAAATTCTTCGAAAAAACTTTTCCTTTGTACTTTTTTTATCAATTTAAATCTACAATTACTAATTCAATCATTGTAACATATTTATTTTATTTATTCGAGAAGAAGGGCTAGGGACGACTTTATGGAGACACTAAGAGCTCTCGCTTTAGGAACTGCTCAAGATTGGGGCCCCTTGCTGGATATACACAAAGTTGATAATCTAGAGAAAAACGCGTACGAGGAAAAGGGGGAAAGACTTATGGTATCATTGTTTAAAATACTGGTGGGATTATCATATTCCTGCTTTATTATGATTTTGAGGGTATAACGAAAGTATTTATTAGCAAAATGTCTAATGAAGATATACTACGTATAATTGACTTAGACGTTTTTTGTCCGTTATAGTAGATTTGAAAACGTCACACTCCATGAAATTGTAATTCATTATGAACCATATTCTCAGAATAATAACTAATGAAACGACAAAGTAGAGTATTTCAAAATATATATGAAGTTCCAAGTTTAAAAAGAAGGCTTAAATTAAATATAATCTACATACTAAAAAATAAGCCATCATACATTTATGTTAAATATACAAAATTAAACAATTTTTTTACATATTTACTGTAATACCTTGACATAGGAGTTTAATTCGTTCCTGGACTGAGCTCGTTAGTCAAAAAACATATAAGTCAAATAAATTTATCCCAAATGAAATAAGTTAAACTAAAATGGGCACTTGGTAGAGTGTAGAACTTAAATTGAGTTATGTATCTCAATTTGTTTTAAAGTTATGGTCGATTATGTATTTTTATGTTAGTGTTGCCTCACAGAGAGCTGGAACAGCATATTTTTGAACAAAATATATATATACCATCAAAATGACACCCAAAACTCAAAAGCTGTGACATCTTGGATTCAAAATCCATTGAGAATAAAATATTCAGCAAATGAAATATAGTCGTCAACTTTGCAATTTCAAAAATATGACTTTAAACCGCCTACAACATGTTTTTTTTTGCCAATTTGTTGAAGCTTCTGGTCGTCATATGATTTTATATTTTTCCGCATATAATCCTATTATCTTATAAATATCAATCTCAGGTCTCTGAATTACTATAAAATCTCACATGTGGGGTTTTATATCAATTCAAAACAAAACAAAGGATACTAAATGTGGACAATTAATATCCTTTGTTCCTATGTTATTGCATTATCAATTAGAAATGTCATCTCAAGCCATCATATTGCATAGTTGATGCGCACTGGAAGTGAAGGAACGTGTTAATTCGATTTTAAATGAATAAATAGGCGTATTACATGCCATATTATTTGATTGTTTTTTGGAGAATGTAGTAACCACTAAGCAACAAGTTCCCTCCAAGAGGAGATCACAAGGCACATTGTGCCAAGGGTTGTGGGACATATTGGAGAAAAGCTAACTTGAGTCTTCTCTTAGAGGAACAAAAGCTAAAGGCTTACAATTTTCTTTTCAGTAGCTGCATGGACCATAATTACTGTCTTCCATCTTCGATCTCCAATTCATGCCGTTTCTTCCTGAGGAAGCAGGCTGAACAGGGAAGTTCTAACTCAAACCCACAAGCAATTGCAGCGGTTTTTTAGTTCTTGGAGGTTATAGATTACTTCAACAACCTTCCCATTCCCGCAAAGGCCAACCCCAAACAAAACGACGACCTTTACCGTTACATTTGTGAGGTCGGCAAGTCAAAGAAAAAGTATCTTGATTCGTCTGTTCCACTACGAAGACCCAACCCAAAACCATACATGGCAAATCTCTGAAGGTTCTACAGACCTGTTCCAAATGCAAACGAGAGTTCGGAAAACGGATTAGACATACCTGCCATCTAATAGCTAGGTCTTCTAAATTATCACAAAAATGTCACCTAAAGGAAAAGGTCAATTTGTCAATGCTGCACTGAGTGACCTGGACATCCATCCCACGATCAGATGATTGCAAGCTTACTTCAATCCTGATCTCTGCTCAAACGTTCCTTTTTACTCAGTATTCTGCCAATCTGTCAGGTCGCCAGACCCCTACAGGTTGCCAAATCTTTGATAGGGGATCTCGGTAGGCTTTGAGTTGATCGCAACCTTCAGAGTATCTTGACAAAGAGAGGAGTTTAATGCTGGGATTTTGTTTACTTGAGAGAGCTGGAGTTGAGGAAAGAACAGAAGGATGGATCTACTGAGCTTTAGAAAAGGCTTGTTACAATCTGGAAGGATGTCAACAGCTTCATACAGTTCATTGTAAGTAGTAGGAACATTACTAGAGACTATTACATCAAGCTGGAAATGAATGGACGGGGAGATTTCTATAAGGTTTGCATCAATGTGATACAGAAAGACAATTCTCCCTCATTTCTGCCGTAAGCCTCTCTTCTTTGGACTTCATTACCCTTGATGGACTTCAAGATGTGCAACATTGTCTTTTGAATTTAGCTTTGCTGTTCTAAGCATCATCGCTATACTGAAGTCATGGCACTCCTGAATGCCGTGACAAGCTTTTGCTTTGAACAAAGTCTCCTCCACACCTTCAGGAAGGAAATCAATCATTTTGGGAGAGCCAACACACAGCTTGGAATGGATATCACTCCAAAAATCCACACAATCTTATCCATTCGCTGATTTCTGTGTGAAGAAGGGAAGAGGACTCGGCTACTTCAGCGAACAGGTTTGTGAGTCATTTCGTCATGCATTCACTTACATCTTCAGCAGAGTCAAGAGAGAGGAAGGTCATTCAGAATACTTGAATAATATAGGATAAATAATAGGATTCTCAAACAATAGTCATGTTCAATAGTCAGAATTTGTAATTTAGTTTCTACTAGTCATTAAATACTTGTAATCAACAGTTCTAAATACTCAGTCAAAATAAAATATTCCTAATATGTTTAAAATTTGTTAAAAATTATTATACAATAATAAGGATAGTACAAATCCGAAAGTAAAATTGAGTAATCGGCATAAGAGTGCAAGAGATATTTTATTAATGCATACATCTAAGTGTGTGAGAACGATGCTAAATGTGGGTTTTTATATCAATTTAGAGAGCTGAGAGTGATATCTACAAGATAAGATCATAATATGCCATAAAATGTTTAATCACATTGCGAACAGAAGCTTTAACAAATTGGAAAAACCATTTTGTAGGTGGTTTAAAATCATATTTTTTTCCATATTTAGAAATTGCAAAGTTGACAACTCAACAGAATCTGAAGGCCAGATGTCACAGCTTTTGAGTTTGAACTGTCATTTTGATGTTATATTTTTTCGAAAATTATGTTACTCTACTCTAGCTCCAATGTTATCTTGACATTGATCTCTCAAAATTTAATGGCATGTTACTGTGGACATTAATAATCTTCGTACCAAGTTTGATCAAAATCGGTCAGTAAGTTTTGTCCTAATCCTAGTGACAAAACAAACAAACAGACAGAGACAAGAACTCTGCTCAACTTTGTTGGCAAAAGTAATTACTGAATAAGTGATTTTCGGCATGCACAGAGCCAATTTTAACCTATGTTAGTCTACAAATGGACTATACCCATTATGCTATTTTAAAAGATAAAAATAACTTACTTAGGCCACACTTTTATACTAATACGATAAGAAAATCAAACACAATTCTTTATATTATTTTCTCCAAGAGATAAAGTAAAGTTAAATATCCGAGTTAAAAGCTAATTCATTCTCCTCCAATAGAAAATAATATCACATAAATTGTAAATTATATGATGGAATCATAGTGAAAGAACAAAGTAAGCATTATGTTCAAATAATATGAATACATGCACATAATATAATGCTTTCATGCCTTGTTTATTTTAATTACCTACATTCGGCTTGTTGAGTAGTTTCCTCATAAATATCTTGAGTTTTTCTTTGTAATATCATCATTTAGGTATAATACTATTTATAGAAAATTGAATAATTTTAAAAGGGATAAAAATAATATAACTCAAACAGAACAAGACTCCGTCCATATACTTAACTTTATTGTATCTCGTTACTTTTCCTCCGAAAAGAAACAGATGGAAAAAGCCTAAATTCAGTTGGCAAATAGCAAATTTATATTTCTAACTAAAGAATTATTATTCAGTAGATGTTGGAAAAATTTTACAGTTCTTTAACAAGAGCTGATTCTGATTAAAACAATCATCAACGTTCAGAACAGATATGGAGAAGCAGAAATATCGACAGCTGACAATATTTTTCAGTGTAGAATGTACATTTTGGTGCAAGTTAGGTAACACCATGTCATAAAATAAGTGAGAAACGACAGCTGCACTGATACAGTGGTAAGAAAATAAAAAGCATGAACTAAAAATGAAAGTTAAATAGGAACGGCCAACTGGAGTGGAAGGTTTTTGTTCGAATAGAATAAAGATAAACCTTAATTATTCAATTTTAAGGTCTTTTGATCACGTATTCTCTTTATGCACTCACTTTTATCTGTTGTTATACCCAAAACTACAAGTCAATAGGTGAAACGATGACAACTTAAGAAATTTTGAATCTAATTTAGTTGCAAAGTAAATACTTTTTGTCCGCAAGGGGGGTCGACTCTATAATTAACTAATGAGTTCACTCTTGGAATGAAGCATGAACGTTGATTAATTAGTTATAGTTTCTTTTTTGCATAGCCAAGAACAGTCTTGCGTTTATTATTGCTTTTTTTTAGATTTGTTTGTTAATACAGCTTAATACATCTGCGCCATCTTAAGGATGTAAGTCATAACTTTTTCCAGTGCGTGTAAAATAATAATAAAAATTATATTGGGCAATCTGCATGGTCCCCTTATTCAAGAGATTTAAATCATTAGCGCTTCGGGTAGGTATACAAATAAAGAAGCGAAAATATGTCAGAACTCGTTATATAGGACAAGGTTATTAGGCTTAAATATAAGATAATTTTGTATTTATGATATCAAATCCCTTCTTTTTTTTTTTGTTTAACATACCGACAGTCATACTTTTTACAACTCACAACTAGAGTTGCAAAGAGGTGGAAAGTTTCAGGTAAATTTCTGGAAAGTTTCCGAAAAATTCCATAGAAATTTTGCACCTAGAATTTTGGGGATTTTCAAATGAGTAGGTTATGTGATTCTGACATGCTCCGTATACATTTGAAGGATAATACTTAAGATTTTTTTGGCTCATACTCTAATCATTAGATACTAATATTCTTTCACCTACGATCCCCCCTTTCCACCATCACAAATATATAAATAAATAGTCATAATTATAGAAAAAAGATTAATTTTCTTACTACTGCGATTTTAATTATAACTCAAGCCCAACTTCCAAAATTAAAGTAGGAAGCTCTTCATTGTTTTGATTCTTCAGATTACAAAGTCAAAAAAAAAAAAAAAAAAAAAATGGGCTACCTAAAAAATATCACGGGATTTAAAACACTAGACATACGTAAATTCGTAGTTGAAAATAATGGAAGAGGGAGTTGCTTTATGTAGTTGCTACCTAAATAGGTATTTTTTAACAGGTGTAGAAAAAGTAATGAGACCTTCTAAAATACAATTTTAAATAGGTGTTGTTGATTAAATCTGAAAGTTCACATTATTTTTGAATAGCTTAGATTCTAAGCCTTTGATTGATGTAAATGTTGTACAAAAAAATTCTGTATATGTCGCGGTGGATGCAAGAAGAGCAATCATATGCAATAATCCGTGCTGGAAGGGTCACTTCGGACATCATGAAGGCCTTAAACGTCAGCAAGGCGATAGTCTGTCGGATAAGAAATCGTTTGGCTGATGGGGACAACCTAAAGGACATACCCAAGAGTAAAAAGACTCACCAATGTGAAGTCTGGAGACATCATGGAGGCCTTTAAGTTCAATCCAACGACGAAGATGTCAGAGTACGCTAAGAAGAAGAAGTTGCATCGGTCTACTGTGGGCAAGGCCATCTGAAAGCCTGGAGGAAGGTCGGTTAGAAAGATTGAGAGGCCACTCCCGTTCCAAACACAAAAAAAAACTCTGTCTCTAGCAGGTCAACAACTCTTGAATGATCTGAAGCACAACAGCAACCGGGTAATTTTGTTTTCTGATGAAAAGACCTTTACCGTTGACCTCGTCAAAATTATGGGGTGGTGTGCTTTGGCAAGGCTGCCAACAACATCAAGACCGTCACCAAGACCAAACATACGGCCTTTGTGATGATATTGGAGCTTGTGGCATCAATTGAAGTAAAAATGTATCCGATTTCGTTTCCTGTAGGATTCTGGTTACCTGCAGCCGACAACTTAATGGTGTTGAAGGAAAATAGATGCCCCATAGATTACCCAGACCATGAAGAAGTCTAACAAAGCCACGTACATAGAAGAAGTGTTGCTCAGGAAGATGGAAAATGGAGGATTGCTTTTAGTCTTTGCATTCATACTACAAAGGCTTTGTATAAAGGGGGACTCAGCTAAAATTGTATTAGTGTAAGGTGGCCTTGCCATAGTAAAGTTTGCAAACCCCTGGCTTAATACATATCCTAGTGCTCCGACAAGCTTAGTAGCGGGTCTGCATCCATAATCTACCCTACACCTTTCCCTCTTTTATTTACACCGTCTGGTGCCTAAACCCCCTTTTCCAGATAAATATACCAAAAAATACAACAAACGAATATAAACACAAGAATCAAGTCCGTTATGCAATATATTGTGGTCTCAGTTCGACTTGGTCGGTTCCAGTTCTAGCAGTTCAAAAGCCGGAACCACTTGAAACGCTAGACCGATATGGGGACAACCTTGCATATAACTATAAAATAATGCTTAGTTCATGAAAAACAAAAACTAACACTATGGATTTGTTGCAGAATTATAATTTTAAGTCCTTGTTGTACTCGGAGTAGAAGTGAGGATCAACATCAGAATATTTACTGCCTATATCATGGATACATACGGAGTTGTTTTTGTGTGTATTCCTTCATCTTATAGCTGCTTGCAGCTAATTTAATGTAAAGTTATGACAGCTGCGCTGCTCTTCTCCCAAACATTATTCAAATTGTTTGGGTGACCAAGTTAATTTTTGGTTTTATTTTTTAGCATATTTTGAACTATATTATTAAAGCAAAATTTGTCTGTCTTTTCTCTGTTTGAGACGTCGCGCGGGTACTCTTACTAGTTGAATAATAATCACATAGTTTGAAAGAATCAGTTGACTTCTATCTACTGGGTCTTTTTTCTGTTTCTTTTTACATGAAAGGTTGTAGGGTACAATAAAGGTTATGATTTGATAATTAATGACAAGGAATTGGGTGTGTATCTTGGGAAAGTCCTTATTTTATTTATGACTTAGATATTTAGTGCCTTATTTTGCCTATTGTCACTTCTTTTGCCCTTTTATAGCACAAACATCTTACGATTACAAAATATACCATATAGCTACGTGATAAGGTTAATAAGTGGGAAGGAGTTGTTGGCTTGGTAGAGATACAAAATCGTTATTTTAATAAGGCTGAGTAGATAAGAATGTATAATTATACATTCTTATGCATTATAATGTTTTGAAATATTTTTAAGTTTCATTTCGATGTCCCCTGATATAAATTTGTTTATGCCTCTTATTATGTGGAGGAGACCAAGTACAATTGCATCATGCATTTATTCTCAAACAGCATATAATGCAAATGGTGGTTATACATTTCAGAGTGATATTTTTCAGCAGGGCTCTTTTGGGCGCACTTTTTACAGCACAGCTTCCTTTCGGCGCGCTTCTTTTCCCTATAGCTCTTTTTAGCCCCATCAAAATCTTCCTTATTTATGTTGACTTTCTTGCTTAAATGAATACATTAATACAATATTGTTAACCTAAGCTATATTTATATATATTGTACGTTACTTAATTTCCAAAATCTAGTCAAAATATTCCATATTTTGTTCCAATTTTAGCTAGAAAATGGCAATATAATCCGTTTGAATTTATCAAAATTGCCGTTGTATTCCTAACATCGAAAGAATAAAAGGCAAAACAACTGTTTAAATGGTCACAACAACGAGGGTTTACATTGCAATAAACAAACGAAGTTAGATGGTTCTTTCCTACGAAGCATTCGGTTATACTGGACCATCGTTTCCATTCTTAATCATTAGTATCTTTCTTTTTGGATATCTAGTCTTATGCCTTCTGATCCTTACTCCAACTTCATGTATTGTTCAAGGGAACTTGTCTCCTTTAATGGAGGGATCGTTCATTGTGGAGATGTCCCTTCACATCAAGATCTTTTATAGTGAATACTGACTTCTGATCTTGTGAATCATCGCCTCTATGCTCAAGAACACATCAATTCCTCTAGATCTTTTAAGATATAATCCAGTGAGGAATAGACACAGAATAATCATCCTCCATCCACAGCTCATTCAATCAAATTATTGAGTCCATTCCTCCTTAAGGCAACTCTGATTCGTCACCTACTCTATGAAAACATGCATTGATAAGAGTCCTTCAGTGTCCTGAAACGCAGAAATCATTCATATCTATCACATTGATATAATTCCATTTATAAGATGGAGTTTATGATGTACGGTCTATAGGGCTAATTATATAACCTGAACACTTCAAGCTCACCCTTTATTACTTTTGAGTCTATTTTTTCATTGGAAAACATGTGAAAGATAATTCTATTCTGTCATATTAGTATACCTAAATTGTTATTGAGAACTTTTAAGTGATTATGCGTTTTAAAAAAGTATAAGTGACCTCTTAACTTATGCATACTTCAATTGGAATATCTGAATGTCATAGCAAATTCCCAAGTTTATTAAGTCAGGAATCCTTTTCAAAACAGCCTCTCACCATATTGGAATATTACTCTTGCAAAGATCTAGGATCTCCACACTAATAAATTTATTATAGATAACAACTAAATGTTTTCCATAAGAACTAATTATAATGTGTTTTATTTAAGACAATAGTTAAAATGTAACAATATAATAATACGATTAGGTTGGACAAATAAATTAAAACATAAAAGATATTCCTCAAAATTTAATTCCTATTTATGAATTATCTATTATTTTATTTTTGTATCATATTGATTCCTTCAACTTTATTTTGATAGAAAAATGCTATTTAATTATTGTAATTTTAGACATGCAAGTTGTCAAAATTTTTACTGTTATCAGTTGTAGAACTATTATGTTGGTCTGTGTTACAAACTGTTCAAGCAATATGAATATAGGTATGCCTTAGAAAATTTTATTTACTGAGTATCATTTAAATATTTGCAAATATATATATAGTTTTAAAGAAAAAATAGTAAAAATCCTTAGGCTTACTTAAGACATCATATTCAGTTATGTTAGCAAGATCATCATATTAAGCTCTATATTTATTATATTCAGCATAAATGACAAATTAATCTTATTATTAGTTTGTTTTAGAAATGATCCTTTCATGTTTATTACATAATATCAGATTATTCTGAATATTTTAATTATTTATCCACGATTTTGATGACAAAAATATTCCTAGTATTAAAAAAAATAATGTTTTTGTGGCACAGGGATTGCCAAGGACTAATAATTCTGTTGAGTCGTGGCATATGGCTTTCCAGTCCTCTCAACAGCTTTTGTGCTCATTTTTCTGAGAATAAGTTTAAGAAGTTTGTTCTATATTAGAATATGCTTTTGACGAGTCAGAGTATAAGTATTCTTGAGTTATAAACAAATTTAACAAGAGTCCAAAGCATCAATTTTCTGACCTTATTTTATCAAGCACCAAATCTTAGAAGAGTCGGAATAGAAAAAAAATATATTGTAGAGTTTAAGTATGGCATACCGAAGTCAATAATAGAGATGGAAAGAATGAATGATATAGTTGACTGAAGAGAAAGTTAAAGGAGTTTAGTGTTGGAGGAGATAGTATAAGACAAGTGTTTAAAGAATGAAGTACGGGGTCTCATCTTTGAACGTAACATCCCATAGAGGCGGAGTACACGAAGTATATAAAATAATAAAGGATTTTATTCTAGTACATCATAGATCAACTAAATTCAGGTAAGAGTTGAAGACTCCAGGGATCTTCATAGTTCAAGGAGTTAACCATCGAGCTTTGTTCACATCGTTTATTCCTTTAACATCTCAAAAGGAGATTTACCACAAACAAGCGAGGAAGCTAGATATAGAAAAAATAATACATTATTCAATTGATTAATTATGGTTCTTGGTTATGAGGATATGCAATATTTGATAAGCTATTCCACTGAGGGTGATAAAATAGAAAACCTTTTCAACCTGCCAAATTGTGATCGAAAGACTCTTCGTCGTCCAGGACAAATCTCCAGAACAGGATCTCCTCCGTGAAGAATCAACTTTTCACCATCTCACTTTGCACTCCATTTCTTCTCTTAAGACCTTGGGCGATATTTAACTTCAAACAGTCTCAGCATATTAGAAGAGCAAAAGCTTTTCCGCTTTTCCAACACGTTGGTTCAACCCCTCTTTTGGTCATTGCGTTGGGTAAGACTCCTCCGACATAATAGGAGAGTCTATTTCAAGGCTCAATGCAGGCATACTGCATGCCATATACTAAGTAAATGGAAAGCTACTCCTTATCTGAAGACTCCGTCCTTGCTTAGTATCAACAAGTGGATAATATATTGTATTGTTATAGGAATACTAGTGATGACATAATCCTAACCTTTTGATTGAAAGTAATACCAATATAGTATAAATAAACTCACGCTTTGAGTATAAATATGATGCGCCGAAATGATACTACGCCAAATAGAAGCAAGCTAAAATGACCTGCGCTGAAAAGAGCCTCACTAAAAAGATACACACCCAAAAAGGCGCACCCAAATGAGTGGACACGGCCGAAATGATGCTACGCCAAAAAGAATCTAGCAAAAATGATCCTCACTGAAAAGAGCCTCGCTAAAAAAGATGCACGCCCAAATGATTGGACACGAATGCAAATAATTGTGGGGAAAAAAATACTTTCTTGGTCAAGTTTTCTTCAAGAGAATGGATAAAAACTAATTTTTAGGGCTCAAAGTATTTTTTTAAGTGGATTAATATTTTTATGATAACGTAGCTAGTTTTTTATTCTTTTTTCTGTAGCTGATAAACTTTGAATTATTGATTATTTTGCTATCAGTTGATGTAACTATGTCAAAATTCGGAAATCATTCAGTGAGGAGACTTTTATTATTTTACCAGCAATAGTAACCAGGATTACCTGAGTAATTAGGTGTGGAGGAACAATGAAATTTTGTTTTAATAATATATAAGATAACTTTTCAAGAAATGCTCAGTTATTTATCCTCAGTGTTTTGTTTTTTTTAAATAAGGTAATTTGGGCAAATTACGGAGCAGAGCAAAAAATTTAATACTTGAATATTTTTGCCAAAAAAAAAATCAATATTTTGTAAATAGGTATATATTTTTCATTTTTTTTTTTTTCAAAAAATTTAATTTTCAGTAAATAGCTATAGTTTTTTTAATCTTTTATGAGTAGCTATGGATTTTTGAATTTTTTTCCAAAAAAATTCAGAATCCAAGCCCTCCCCACCCAAAAAAAAAAATATATATATATAATCCTGCAGACGCCCCTAGGCTAGTGCAGAAAAGTTGTGATATGTTGTGAAAATTACCTATTGCATTCTCCCAAGAGGTCATCTGTATGTCGAACATATCGATTAAATTATGAAAAAAGACAGAATCCTTTACTTAGTAAATATTAAATACATTTTTAGTTATTTTGGATTAAATAATTTTGATAATCTTTTTTTAAAAACTTTTAACTTCTTTCAAACTTTGAACTAGATGTACTAATTGAAGATGACCTCGTAGGAAAATGAAATTCTGCATACATTATTTCCTTACCAAATCCCACCTTTCCCTAAATACCCGTCATCGAAATTTGAAAAAAGTTAAAAAAAAAAACCGCCCTATTTTGCATACATACCGAGCCAACCGTTATCATTTACTCATCTTTATTATGCAAATTTTGAGAAATCAAGAGTCATTCGTTTACAATTTTCCTATGAACAATGCTGTAGAACACACCATCAGCTATCAATTGCAAAGAAAAGCTTTGTCGGAGTCGCTGCAATGAGCACAGAGTACGAGAAGAGGATTGAAATATCTGCCTCGTCCACCCAAGATTACCCCAGAAGGCCATCCGGGAGCAGACTGGGGCCTTGAGGAAGGCGATTCACAATGTCTCTAATCCTTATTTTTTATTTTGAAAAAACAATACAAATTGTAGCCCAAGGATATACAAGCAAAATTAAGTGGAAAATTAAAATTAGTTTTTCTAGAGTACTTAAAAGATGCTGTTGCACCCGTAAAGTTGGGCTAAAATTGAATTTGATTTTTACACAACTCTCCCCCCCCCCTAATCACTACTCCAACGCATAATAGCAAATGGCTGTATTTCTAAGAAAACTTTAAAATCTCGACTCTAGAATGAAACCACGCCCACTCCACTACTACTTATACAGACTGATTGCCACGCATTACAAAAAAGGAAGTTATGTTGCCGCCCCCTGTATCAAATATGCATAATACTAATTTGAACTCATCCTATCAAATTACTTAAATTATGAAATTCAATACTCATCGTGAAAAAAATTACGACAACATTTCATAGTTCATAAATATTTGATATTACATAATATATTGCTCGATCATTATTTTAGAAAACATATTTTTACAGCATTTGTTTGTAAACAGATAAATGAATGCTATTATATTTAAATAAATCATGTACTTTACATTGATATAAATAATATACGAAGACCGGGTACAGTTCCAAATGCCCCTTTTGCTCCAGTAAAAAAAAACTACAATCATAGAATTTACATATCAATTGTACAACATACTCGTACTGTAAATTATTGAGACAAAAAAATTATCAAACTAAAATTATCTGAGTGAGGAGAAATTGGAGATGTTGTAACTAGGACTGCCAGTGAAAGTTTCCACAAAAGCCCAAATGTATCGCTATATAGACCAAGATTTTTAAAAAACCGTCTACCAATGTTAATAGAAATACAATTTTATACCATCATGTAATCAGGTATCCCAGAATTTTCAATTTGATGTACTGAACTGACTGCTGGGCAAGACAGAAAGATATGACGTCATAGAGTATAACCGCAGTACTCTAACAGTAATAGTCAAGGAAGGCAATATATAGCTACTCTAGGTAACGGTTATACTCTTTGATGTCACTATTAAAGAGCGTCGTGGAAGTCAAACATTGTAGGAAAAGCATTATGGTATAACCTTGTATTTCTATCAACCTTGCATGCCTACAAGAATATTAATATTCGTTATTTTACTATTTGGAAACGATTCTCCACAAAGTGGTAGAATACTTGACAAAGTATAAAATCAGAGAGGATAAGGGACTGGCAATTCTTGTTAGCCTGAACAAGAATTGCCAGTCCCTTATCCTCTCTGATTTTATACTTCGTCAAGTATTACACAACAGTAGGTGCTTGCTTATTTTCGTTAACAATCGACCAGAGATTTTCCTTCATCAGAGCCATTCGACATTGAATCTTCCAACTAACTAGTTTTGGATCGGTTCTAGGACTGATGTCCTAATCAGTCCCCCCCTTCTGTATTTTTTTACAGTAATATACAGGGTACGGTTTTACAATTAAGATTTTTTTAAACCGGTTTTTTGGGAACCCTTAGTCTTACAGCTTTAAAAACTAGTTTATCAGATTCAGTAGACAATTTTGTATAAGTTTTGTTAACAAAACGTTGAAAATGTCCTCCGAGTACCCCCGTCGTGCAGCGATCATTGTCGCCCTCCGTACAGGCTGTGTGCCCAAAGAGATCCTCGACTTTCTCAAGTTGTCATCTGCTACCATGTACAAAGTCGTAAAGGAGTTCAAGGAGTCTGGAGGGATGGGAACACCAGTAAGGAAGAAGGTAGATCGATCTACCTACAAAATTGGCTTTCGGACAATTTGGAGATGTTCTGGTCTAAGGAAATGTGGCTCCCCAGACTGTTAACCTTTGGACTATTTCGTGTTGGGTGTCTTAGAGAGGGAGTCCAACAAGTGTGCTCACAACAATTTGGCTTCCCTGAGAGCCTCCGTTATTGAGGATGTGAACAATATGAATAAAGATCACCTGATCAAGGCGTGCAGCAGGTTCTGCACCAGGTTGGAGTCCGTGGTTGAGGGTGGTTGGATTTAATGATTAGGTTCATGGAGGATCCCTACGTTTGTATATAAATGGATTTTTAAATATCTCTACTAATTGAAGAAATAAAAAGGTCCTGGTCTTGAAAATTCTTAATTGTAAAGCTGCACCCTGTATATTATATAAGCCCAGAGGGATCAACAAGAAATTTATTCCTGTCCTTATTGGAAACGGAGCATAAGTATAAAAAGGTTTATTACTTTGTGTATTTATTAAAAATAATAAATTATGAAATAGCCATAACCCAATGTTTATAATGACATATTTTATATGTCCCAGCCAAAGGTGAAAATCCAGTGTGGAATGGGCATGTTAAAAAAAGAAACCGAATATTAACATGGCAACCCTAACAATTTGAAGAATGTTTTAGAGGGGAGAAAGAATCATGCTCATGACGTTTCATTAGATCAGCTGTGACAAGAGAGGGAGAAAAAAAGGATATAAATAACAAAATTTGCTACTATCAATTTGATTTCGATCCCTAATTCTACTTTGAGTCCAACAAGGACTTACAATTATACCTCTGCAACAAATCCTCTGATTTATGCTCCGTCTTTTATGAGCACACACGAACGTTCAAACAGGGTTTGAATATAATTGAATCTAGATAGGAAAGGACGTTTACTACTAAGGAATTAAATAATAATGACAACTGCTAAGGAAATAAAATTCATTCTTTATGCCAAGGTTAATAGAAATACAAGGTTATAACGCCTGTATGACTGATGTTTGACTTCCACCACGCTTTTAAAAATGGACGTCATAGTGTATGAGGGGTTGCATGTTTTCTCAAAATCTGTGTTTCTTATCCAACAAGCGGTACCATACATAAAATTGAACATTCTAACAATAGAGACCTCATAGACTATGAGTGGTTGCATTTTTTGTCAAAATCTGCCTATCTTGCTTTGGAGACGGTACGATACATCAAATTGAAAATTCTAGCAAGCCCAATTATATGATGGTCTAAGATTGTATTTCTATCAACCTTGCTTTATACTACCAATTATAAACTATCGGGCCAACTAAAAAACACATCGGATTTACATGGACTGTCCCAGTCATAACATGTCAAGCGAGGTGAGGGAATCGAAAGCTGACAGCAAAGTACCCAATGTCTTTTGTTGTGAGCTGTCGATTCCCTCATCTCACTTGATAAGTCAGGGCTATTTCAAAATGTATTCTTTTCGATAATTACACAAAGTTATAAGCTATTCCGTACTTATGCTCTGTTTCCAAAAGAATAGGAATACAATTTCTTGTTGATACTTTGTCGTTTATATAATATTCTATATATTGGCCATTTTATTATTCATATGAAGAAAGTTTGGCTAACTACCAGATGATTTCGGGCCTTTTTTCTGTTTCTTTGGAGGAAAGGTTGGGTGATACAATAAAGGTAACGACGAGCCTATTGTAAACATAAGATATATTGTCTATAAAAACAGATTATGATTAAACTTAAATTATTGAAATGACGTAGTTACTATCTACGTCATTTCAGCTGATGAAGTTTCCAAAAAGAACGCAATAAGTACCGGTCTTAGGGCTGACATATTTTATTAGAACCGCACTGATAGGGCTGCAGTCTTTTTCAATTTTTTTACACTTATACTAACTACTGGAATATTATTGTATTCAGCAAAATATGCAGAGTGATAGTGATACTTCACTCTTTGCAGTTTGTTAGTTTTCGGGATATTTTTGGGCTATAAATTGAGCTATACATATTTAGACTACTTTTTATATTGCACAAAATTTTTATGTATCATAAAAGTGAATATATTTGCTTCTTTTAGAACAAAACCACAACACTTAGAAAAATTAGAATCAGAATAGTTTTTTATATTGAAATGGCCAATCTTTAAATTCAAGTACAATTAACCATTGCAACATTGCATAAACAACTTTCTTTTCATAGGCAAAGTCTGTTTTCATCAGTCATATTGATGAGGATTAATTATTGCATAAGCTTAGTATGAACAATTTGTTAGTTAGATTATATTTATTAGTTTCAGCAGATGAATAACGAACAAAGTGCTGACAGTAGTATCATTTCTGGAAATCTAAAACATGTGGCAGCACTGTGGCAATAACCTCATTATAGATTGAAAACGTTTCATTGAATGTTTAAACGTGTTCAAAACGTTTTAAAACAAACACATTTGAAAGGGTTTCAAATGTGATTGTATCCACTATATACGCTTGAATCAAATAAGTAAATAAAATATATTTCTATTAAAATAACATAGTAACTGTTCTTTATTAACTAATTATATACGAAAACCTGAAGATTTTATAAACTAAAACCCAATAACCTAAGATGAACCCCAAGATTGGGGAGGGGTCACTGGCAGCTTGTGTTGTATATACTTAATACAGTCGGTCCTTCGGATTGTCAATAGTAGAACTGACAAAAAAAAAAGAAAAAAAGTTTTTGACGTCACCAAGAACCGAACTTAATAAGTGTTTAGTAGGAAAGAGTGTTAAAATCAAATTCAATTTTAGCTTTACTTTTGGGATGCATGAACATCTTTGAAGCACTTTATAGAAAAAATTTTCTTCTTTCCGGCCAAAATTTAAAAAATCAAAATTTAGAAGAAGTTGAACTTGTTTGTGAACTTTTACCTTTTATATGACCTCGAAACTGTATTTTATTAGTTTAAAATGTTACATAACTACTGCTTTAAGTATAAAATCATAAATAATCATGAAATTCGCAACTTATTACTTTGAAAATAGTAATAAAAAATACACATTCATGGGTGAAAAAGTAATTCTTGAGGAACCAGGGGGAGTTCTAACTAAAATACTATTGTCATGTAAAAAGTTGGGCTACCCCCCTATTTTAGAGACTGATATGCTGTACTGAACTGGACCGGACCGTGTTAGAACTAGAAGGAACTGCAGTCTTGAGTCACTCATAATTAATTAGGTCACTTGTATATTTTTCTTTATTATTTTACAATAATTACACTTGACATCAATCATGTCTTTTTTCCTGAAGAGTTTTTTGAGTTTACATTTATCCAATATATAATACTGAGCATAAATAATAATACAAATCTTATTATATCGTAATCTAATATTATACATTGAAATTTAATGATTCAAATAGAAGACAAAAAGTTTAGTTATTTATTCATCTAAAATAATATTGTTTCAAATGCGATATTTGTTAAGCAGTACAACCGTCCTTGGCTACGGCAACAGTTGCAGCATTTGATGATTCGCATTCAAATGCCTTTTTTTACCTAGGCACAACTTTATTCTTGTTTAATTTTTCTTACTTATACATTTATAAATTACATTTTTTAATTTTATTAAATCATGGGAATTGGTAAAGGAGTCTTCGTATTTCTGCATTTATAAAGCATGCTTGCTATTTTTATAATGGTAAAATTAATAATTTTTTGATGGGGGGCTTCATCTATATTAGACAGGCTAATATAGATCAAGGTAAATGTATTTCTATTAACCTTGATATAGATCAGACGAAAATGATTTACCCTTAATGTAACTTTGTATCTCTCAAACAATATCTCTGACACTCGACTCCTTATCCATTTAATACCCTTACAGTTTGGAAAAAATATTACCAGAATGGCCTTTAATTAGATTTCAACAATTGAAAATATATGTAGGGGTATTGTTTTAAAATTTGGCGAGTTATAGTTATCCCAGCTTAGAGTAATTGAGCCAAAGGGCTGCAACTCTGCTCAGCCTTCCCTACGACTATAAATTGGAGAAAAATATTTCAGCATTGCAAGAAAAATTATATTCCTGTTATGATAAAAAATATTTTTATCTATTTTCAATTGATATTATCCGTCAATATTTATATACTGTAATAATATTACAAATTATTAGAACAAAATTATATGTTCCTTCACTACAAATATCAAATACAATAGGAGTACGCATTGGTAATAAATACTGATCATTTTAACCCAGCGAGATAAGTGATAACTGATAACACATTAATAATAATATATCCTGTCTAAATATTTTCATAAGTGGATGTTTTAAACATGAATAGAACAAATACTTATATAATATTATTACACGTATCCGAAATACGCTAAATTAATCATAATGATAATGAAAGATATAACATAATTTACATAATATATATTTATAAAAAACACAGCTGTAAAGAGGGAGGGCTATGAGTTCCGCAACAGTTGAAATGACGTCATCATCATTTCTATTGAATGAAAGAATAATTTTGTAGTTGATCATGTTGTCGAAGAAAATAGCCTTGAGGTATCGCAGCGTTTTACGACTCAAGGGCCCAGATAGTCTAAATCTTTTGCAAGGGCTTGTCACTCCCAATATTTTAAAGAAGACTTCAGCCTACGGCTATGCGTTGGATGTGAGAGGCCGAATCTTGTTTGATTTTTTCTTTCATTCTCTTCAAGGATCTTCCCGAGGCGACGACGTAAGATGGGATTTTTAATTTTCTAAACTTGATTCTCAAAGAGTAAAAACTCCCTCCTATTCTTTCCATGTGTTTTTAATTATAATTAAACCAACTTTGATGTAATATATTCTATGAACCAATAGCCCGTCAACATAAAACCAAACTAAAAGGATATTTCTCAAAATTGAGTGTGAATTACATTTGTATTCTTCAACGACGAATTATCCTCAATTTCTATTACAAATTGATTGATCTTATTGTTGAAAAGGGCCACATCGGGCACAATTCAAGTTTCTTAAGTCAAATATAGGTTCACAACTATTGCTAAAATTCTTGTGTATCTTAACCCCTCCCAGAAATTTGAATACAAAGCCTATAATTGACTTAAACATGCCCTGGAATTATTGAGTTGTATGTACATATTTATGAAGAAAAAAAACTGAGATTTTCTCTTTTAAATGTATTCTTGAACGAATTATCGTCAGTTTCCATCATCAAATTAGTTTTATTCGCCCTTGGTTTGACCCGCAAACTACACTTAAAGTAGGCTAAATTCCTCATGACAATGAAAAAATGAGAAATTGATATATTTTATGGTTGAAAAGGGAGATATCAGGGCCAATATAAGTCAAATCAATTAAAGATTATAAACTATTGCTAAAATTCTTGCATATCTTACTTCATCTCATAAATTGGAATACAAAGCCTATAATTGACTCAAATATATATATGAAATATTTGGCTGTATGTAGTGGTAACTTAGGTAATATGAGACACTTTTACAAAGCTCCTATATTTTTTAATCTATCATAGTCATGTAGCTAGAACCTTCAGAGTAGATGCACCTTCATGTCGTGGATTAAAAATTATGCTACTTATCTCCAACACACAACAATAAAATTAGAACCCTTTTTGGAAAACCAGTAATAGGCCCATTTTACAGAAAGCTCATGGTAATACAGATCACCAGAGTTGTCCCAGGACTGGATGACCTTATGACAATATCAGAAACATCCACAAAGTCATGGACCATATTACCCCAATTAGTGTGTTCCATACACACTACTCCACAGAGGAATTTCATATATATTATTATGTTGCTAAAAATGTATAATCTTAGAAATTAATGCTTAGTAACACATCAGCTTCCACATTGTATTCTATATTTACTATTTTATCCTTGTGTTTACAACAAATTTAATCCACTATTAGAAAGTCATTGAAAAAATTAAAAAATATGTGAAAAATTGTTTAATAATAAATACATACATTCTTCACATGGGGGGGGCACGATTACCTTGCATGCAATATGGCTTAAAGATGTCATTTAATGTCACATATCAAACGAAAGTAACTCTAGAATAAATAGTAAAGTGTATATTAGAGTGTATTATATTACCTAGGAGCCCATATTACTCCAGTTGCCCCATATTTAAAGTAGAAAAATAAATTGGGATTTTCTTTGTTTTGTTCAAGATTATTTTTATGTTGACACACTACATATATTGTCTGAAATGAGGGATTTTCATTTTTTAAGGATAATTCGAATTCTTATGCATTGGATCTGGACTCTGACTCCACAACTGAGCTCGCACTAAAACACTTTAAACAGCATCGCCTCCGTAAAAAAGTAGAACTTAATGTGGATCATTCACTAGGCGTTTTTGTTAGTTCAAAACCAGAGGAGTTACTTATCCAAGATCCTAGAACAGAAAATACAAATATACATTTATTTAGAGGACTTTTAAACCACCTTGACAACGATTCACGTGAAGAAGATGCCGAAATATACAATGAGATGCGCTTACAGCATGGTTGGGCCGAAGGAAGGAATGAAATACCTCCTGGAATGTGTTTTCCGCTGGAATATAATGGTGATATACTTCCAGGAGAGGCAATATCCTTCAATAAAGGCTGCTATGTTGGACAAGAGCTAACGGCAAGAACACATCATACTGGTGTAATTAGAAAAAGGATTATGCCTTTATTGTTTGATAAGCAATGCTCTGATGGTGTTGCATTGGATTCGCCTCTAAAGAACACAAATGGAAAAAGTGTTGGAAAATTGCGCTCAGAAATATCTCCGTCTGGAAGAGCATTAGGGCTTGTACGAATCAAAGATGTGTTGGAATCTCCCAAATTTGAATGTAATGGGCTTGTTTGTAGAGCCGAAATCCCATCTTGGTGGCCAGAATTATATTAAGAACTTTTATTATCAATCTTAGTATGGAATTTATGTTTGTTATCCTAGTAATGGATCTAATGATTTGAATGTAATTTGAAAAGAGTTTGGTGTGACGGTATGATCTTTCATCGCGTTGTATTTTCAATTATTAATTTGAATTACATAATGGCTAAGTGTAAATTTATAAATTTACATATAAATATTTCGAGGAAGTGATTTACTTATTTAGAAAATATAATTTAATTTGTAATTGTAAATAAAGTATTGTGTAGCTATATTATTAGTTAATAACTTGCCTAAATTCATTTTTCAGCATGTGCTCTAATGGTATTTTCGTTTTAACGAGTCCATTTCAACAAATATTGACACGTTATAAAGCCTCACTTCCAGAGTTGTTGAGGCATTCTGAGGGCCTTCTTTACGTTCATCTTCTTCCAGGAGTCAACACGTGGCCCCCAAAACGATTGCCTATTCAAATGTCGGATTATGCCAGTGTTATACGCCGAATATATTCACATACAATAACTGTTTCTCCAAACTTGGACGTCCGTGTTCTTCTAAATGGAATAAAGCCTAACCTTAATCCCATACACTTAAAGTTAGCTCATCCTGTCAAAAATGTGTTTTTTGAAAAATCATCTTTTGGTAGAGTTGTTCATGGCTATATGAATGGAATTCCTGAAAATCAAAATATTAATAGAATTATCTTAACTAAGGATATGGAAGAGACTGTGAATGAGGATCAGAGCAGTGCTCATTCTGGTTTACAAGGGAATGCATTAACTTTTTTACTGACTTTTTCATTTCAAAAATTAAAGTTATCATTTTTATTTAACTATAAGTACTTAAGGAACAATCTTTTACCTAAATTATTATGATTTTTTTTTAGAAAAAAGTACATACTTGTAGAAAAGTTAATGTATTTCCAAATTTAATATAGATAGTAAATTGAAATACGATAAATTGTACGAACATGTCGTATTAGGGGGCACGTTTGATCGTCTACATTCTGGTCATAAAATTTTACTGTCTGAAGCAATTTTGAGAACAAAGAAAACTCTTACTATTGGCGTTACCGGCGATATAATGACTCAATCAAAAATTTTAAGCGAACTTATTCAGCCTCTCCATGTCAGGATAAAAAATGTTTCTGACTTTGTGAGAGATCAAGACACTTTTTTAAAATATGACATAATTGAGATCAACGATCCATTTGGACCGTCTATAACGAATCCAGATTTTGAGCTAATCATTGCTAGTCAAGAAACTGAGAAGGGCTGCCTCAAAATAAATGAAATAAGAAAGGATTCAAAGTTGAACGAAATGGATATTGCTATCATTTCGATTTTAGAGGATCCTATACATGAAATATACGAGGAAGATAAGGTATCCTCCTCTTCTGCGAGAATGAGATTGTTAGGAGAAGAAATTAAGCCAACATCTCCTGGTATAAGCGAGCCATATATAATTGGCTTAACTGGAGGAAGTGCCTCTGGGAAGACAAGTATTGCAAATTTTTTGAAGGAAGAATATAGTGATATGGTTGGTGTTGTGGATTGCGACAAGCTTGGCCATTTGGCCTATTTGAAGGGAACTAAGTGCTACCACGAAGTTATAGATGCATTTGGAGAAGATGTTGTGAATAAGGAAACTCGGGAAATTGATCGACAGATTTTGGGTTCTAAAGTATTCAAAGATCCTTCTAATAAAGAAAAGCTTGAGAGGATCGTTTGGCCATACATTCTTGAACAAACAGCCGAAAATATCAAAAAATTTAAGGAGCAAGGGAAAAAGGTAATTAATTAGCTCTCTTAATGATATATTTTAATAATATTTGGTCTATTGAATCATTTATCTTTCATATTTTATTTTTTTCAAGGTCGTGATATTAGATGCTGCAGTTTTGATATCTGCTAATTGGCATCATATTTGCTCTCAAATATGGGTTTCTATGGTACCCAGAAGTGAAGCAGTAAAGCGTATTGTACAAAGAGATGGGAAAACGGAAGAAGAAGCGGGTCGTCGTATTGATTCGCAATTGACAAATAAAAAGCTGGTGTCTCATGCTCATGTCGTATTTTGTTCACTATGGGACGTCTCTTTCACTCGAAAACAAGTTTCAAAAGCCATAGACAGACTTTTAAATAAATTTGAACTTACTTAAAAGTATAATGAATATACATAAAAAATGTCTTACTTCAGTCACCTCCAGACCATTACTTATTTTACCTATTTAACATTTAAATTATGTTATTTTTTACAGAAACTGACTCGTAATGATTCGTAATCCTCGTTTTTTTCGCTCTTTAATTGGACCTTCTTCCAGATTTCGATTTTGTCATAAAGATGTTAATGAAACCAAATTTGCCAATACAAATACTAGTAATGCTCAAAATGTTGACGATGCAGATGAAGAAATGAGATATAAAATACTTGATGCGAGTCTAAATCATGTTCCTAAACTAGGTTGGAGCTATGAATCCGTACATGCCGGTATTCAAGAACTAGGATATCCTTCTACTATGTCTGGAATTATTCAAAATCCCGGAATTGAACTTATTCACCATCACGTTGAGCAATCAAACAACAAAATCGAAAAAGTTATGAGATTAAATGTCAAAAATAATATAAGAACAGATACTCAGTCCTTTTTAAAAAGAAGTATCGAGACTCGTCTTCGAATGAATATCCCTTATGCAACCAGGTGGTCTGAAGCTCTTGCTATAATGACTGTGGAGTCGCCATGTAAATCTTTTCATTATAGTCTTGATCTTATGGATATTTTCTGTAACGTTATGGGGGATAAATCAGTGGACTTTAACTGGTATTCTAAAAGGTTATCTCTTGGTTTATTATATAAGTCAACAGAAATGGCCATGATAAATGATACATCACCTGATTATTTCGATACATGGATGTTTTTAGAAAGGCGTATACAAGACATTGAAAAAGTAGAAAGTGTTACTTCTGGGATTTGTAATATTCCAGATGCCGTTTTTGGAGTAGCTTCTACTGTTAGAAATATGATTGGACTCAGAAAATAAAGCAAAATGATGGTTATTATAATTCAAACTTATTATCTTCACTGACTCTCGTTGAATTTAATACTTTAGTAATTAACTTAAATATTATCTTCAAAAGATACAAAATATCTATTCATTTATATGGTTTAAATATTATTACTTGTATGATTTGTGAAAATTACACTTGAATATGATCTGAATTACAGTCTGTTGTGAAAATAAGACAAAAATTTAATTTGTTTGATTTATATTTTAGATGAACCTCCAACACTCTAACATTCCATTTAGCAAAGACTGTGATGAAAAGGAAGATAAACTCTTGTTAGAGCCTTATACATATTTACTCCAAGCAAAGGGTAAGAATATAAGGAAAAAAATGCTTACGGCATTCAACAAATGGCTGAATATTCCCACCGACAAACTAAATAAAATTATCGAGATTATTCAAATCCTTCATAACGCGAGTCTTCTTCTAGATGATATTGAAGATAATGGAATTCTTCGAAGAGGTTGTAATTGGCTGTGTTCATACTTTTATTTGAGTTCATATTTTTATTCTGCTTAAGGTATCCCGACATCTCATAAAATATATGGTGAACCTCGTACTATAAATTGTGCAAATTATGCAATGTTTATTGCATTGGAAAGAGTTATCGAGCTTAATCATCCTTTAGCTTCTAAGATATTCTCTGAACAGCTTATAGAACTTCATCGTGGGCAAGGCATGGAAATTTATTGGAGGGATAGCTATCAGTGTCCTACAGAGGAAGAGTATCGTAAAATGAGTATCCGGAAAACTGGAGGGTTATTTGCACTTGGAGTTAGACTCATGCAACTTTTTTCAGAAAGTAAAAGCAATTATCTGGAACTAGTCGATCTACTTGGTCTTTATTTTCAAGTACGTGATGATTATGCTGGTTTGGTGATGAGCGAGTATCATTTCTCCAAGGGCTTCGCTGAGGATTTGACTGAAGGAAAATTCAGTTTCCTTTTTGTGCATGCCATAAAGTATTAAAAATTAGTATAATTTTTTAAAATCCAAATCCTCGCCTTTTTTTTTTCCAGGACCAATGAAGAGGATAATCAAATAATAAATATTCTTCGCAAGCGCACCACAGAAGATTCTATCAAAAAACACTGTATTCACTTATTAGAACAATGTGGGTCCTTTGAGTACACGAAGAATGTTTTAAAAGATCTTGATAGTAAAGCTCGAACTGAAGTTCATCGTCTGGGTGGAAATCCTCTCCTGGATGCTCTATTAGATGAGCTCATGAATTGGGATAATAAATGATTTTTTTATGTTGATTTTGATACTAAATCACTTCATCTATTTATATTTTTTATGATATTTAATTAAACTTCTGCGATTGCCTATAATTTTTTTATATTTTTGTAGGAATGTTCAAATGGTCTCAAATAGATTAAATATTACTATGTCAAACGTATTAAATATGCCCTCGACAGACTGTATGATTCATGACCAAATGGGCTTATTTTTTTCAATTTTGTTTTATTTTATAATCTGTTCATTTTCAACGCTTAATTTTTAGAGTATTCTGATATTGTTTAATTATATATTTAACAATTGCGATCTTGTTACTCTCGCTAAATATGAATCCTGAATAAGCAATGCCAAATAAATGTTGTTGTTTTTCTCTTTCTGGAATTTGCTTTTTTATAATGCCTTGGGAATTGTTATTGCATCTTCGAAATGGGAATTACTGTTGTTTTCACACAAGATTAATACAATTGAGTGGTTATTATAAAGAATACCTTTTATGTCTATGATCTCTTAGAGCTGTTTTTTATTTATGATTTTTTTATCTTATGCAAATAAAAAAAACAAAATGGTTTGTGAAAGATTAATGATCAATTTTTGGTTTTATAAGAATTAATATTTGCATATAATTAAATATAGAATTTGAAATAAATTAATTGGCTTTTGGCGCGTTAACTCTATTTACTTTCACGTTAAATTAAGAAAGTATATATTTTAGATCGTTATGATTCATTGAAAAATACAATTGCTTTCTTAGTATAATTAAGTTAATAATCAAGTTTGTAAACGGATCTACGAATAATTCACTAATATCAAATATTCTTTTGTAAGTAGTGTAAAAAAAGAGAAGAATAAAATTTATAATTCTAATACGTATTAACAAGAAATTATTCTTCATAATTTGGACCACTTTTTTTCCTTCTTGATTGTGAGTCAAAGACAATATTAGGATCCCTAAAATTCAAAGCCTTAACTAAATGAAATAAAGAAAATAGAGACTAAATTATATCTAAACGAATGAATTAAAGTACTTAAACATGAACATTGACCATAATTAATTCCTTAACAATTATACAAAAAATGAATATACATAATATTATGTTCGTAATCTATACGATTTTCAATCACTATTTTTGACTTTGGCTTGCTTCGTCCCCAACGAGAAAATACGAATGAATAAATGTTCGACACATGGGACATTTATTTTTGATTCTTTTAAAGCAATCAGAGCAGCTACATGCGTGTCGACAAGGTAGAAATGCTCGAGTAATGGGATTTTCTTGACAAACAACACATTCTCCATTATCTTGACTGAATAGAGGACGCATATCAACGGATCTTCCGTCCCAAAACTTTATATAAAAATTTAAAATACGACTAGGGATTTGTAAAACATCATCTTGGATGTGAACGACATGAATATATGCATTATTCGAAAGTGAAATAACGACAATCAAAGGGTAATAATTCCGTGGTAAAGGCTCTTCCTTATCCCAGGTTGTACAATCCTCAGATATGGAAAAAATAGAACTATCATCAGTCTTATCAAAGCTTGAGCTGAAGTTGTGTATGGATTCACCAAATAATAAAGAGCGCGTTGAACTATCGGAAAATGTTCTTATAAGCCAATCTTTAGGAGCTCGAAGCACATGATGAAATGTAGCGATAGGTACTCTCCAATAAAATCCCAATTCCGCATTGTCAAGGGTGTATGAGTCCTTGAACTCTAGTTTAAATTTCATTCTGGGTTTAAGCGAAGAATTACAACTAGTTTAATACTTAAAGAGTTCTCGATCCATAACATGTTTCCCAACAATGAATGGTCAATCATTTAATTTAATGATACTTTATAAATTTAATTGTACAAAAAAATAAATATGTAATTTAAAAAATTGATTTTGAAAGTAAAAATTGCTCCAACGTTTCAATTATTTTATCATTAAATTCCATTAAAACCCCCCAAAAAACATATCTTTGAATATTAAACTAGCCTTTTATCAGAATGAGAATTTAAGCTCAAATTTAGAGGCAAAGATAATTTATTTAAAAGATTTAATGGAGGATTGTAATCAACGCGCGTAAGAGCAGTTCCAGAGTCATACAAAAGATCCTGTCGTAGGCATTTTGTTAAAAACAACACGGTGAGAGCAGCCATGACTAAAACCGTCATTACGGAGACGCCCGTGGATATCTCCGCTGCCCAGACCATATATGATGACATCCTTTATCACTCAAAAATTTACTTGAATTCCCATTGACTTAAATAGTATGTACGGAGCAATCAAAAACTAAAGAACTGTCAAAACAGCAAATACGTACGTACTTGCTTCTCATAATTTTATCTTTTCTAATACAGCGACACCTACTGACGTCACTCCCAACTAATATTCAATAATAAATCAACGGAATCCATTTATTACTTTGTAAAAGCAATAAAAATTGCTCAAGCATCCTAGTAGTACAGGAATACATAATTAATTTTCATTGTAAGCTCCACTTATTTGCCTGATTATAATTACCCTCCTTCTCCATAAGTTTAAATTGATCATATTAAATAGAGTAATAAAATTACTTATATATAAAGATATAGCAATGTAATTAGACCAGATTAAGACATTAAAAGAACTAATGAAACTTTAACAGCGGCAATTAATCTATTATTGTAAATATTCATTACATTTTTAACAGAATATGAGTAATATTTAATCAAAATCTAGCGTTATCTTTCAATGAATTAAATTAAGAAGTGTTATGAGGCAATCATTGTATTTAGATAGTTATCAAATTTTACAAGACATCTTCAAATAAATTACATATTACAATTATTGTAAGTATATAGTTCGATTGCCATGATAGTAAGGACCAACATGATTCGAAAAACGAGGAGCTTGATAAGGAGATAGAAACAAAAATCATTAAAAATGTAGATTTAGAATCATACGTCATATATTATAGTTCCTTGGATAAAGATAACAATTGCCTAGAAAATTATTCTTAAGTAAGAAACGAAACTCCTCATGAGACGATGCATTTAAGAATATGTAATTATAAACTTAATTATTATGTAGTCCTTTTGGCAATATTTGAGAATCCAGTTCCAACACAAGTCAGTACAACTTTGTCAGCTCCCATTTTTAAATCCTCACTTTCCTCATCTTCAAAAGTTTCTAATTTGAATGTCATTTGAAAAAAGTCTCTTAAATGCCTCAAAAAATGCACTGTATAGTCTGAGAGAGGCCCAGTAACAATTTTAGAGACGTCTCGCTGACTCAAACTCATGAGTAATAACGCCAATGTTTGACTAGTAGAATCCACACATCCACCTCGAAAAATTTCTTCGAGCAGAGCATGAGCACCTTCAATGCCCAAATCTTCAGGCACAGTGGGCTTATTATCTTCACCAGCACTGGACGTCACTTCAGCAGTAAGAATAGTTCCCGTATTAGTTTCAGCTTGTAATACAATACCAAAGCCGGGAGAAGAGCCGGACTTGTTCCCCGTTAGGTGATCCGTATTAATATACACATCTGGAATGAATTTTAAACAAATACTTTTCGCAGATTCAACCAATCTGTTGGAGACTGCTGGAGAGACGCGAGTCGCCCATGCAACGCCTCGTATTCTTTTTATTTTCCCTTGATCCGTGAATTGTATGGATTTAAGTTTTTTGCGAATGGGTAATTTAAAGAGAACTTGACCTCCTCCTTTGGGATATGCTCCTCGTTTCTCAACTTTGATTTCGATTCCGTGATCAATGAGAAGGAATTTTTTAAGGACGGGAAGCGCGGATGACCTACAAATATAAAACATATGAATTATTAATAATGATTGCGTAGGTAGCCAATTAATATGACCTTAATAAGTCAGGAGAGGGATCTGAGGGATGATTGGTCACACCCCTCAGAGTAAGTTCTAAAGGATTTTTACAAAATATCCCCAACATAAGTAATGGCTCCAAGTAATATCCAACTCCACGCTCCGCACATGTGTCGTGAACAATTTTCCCTCCGGTTAGGAGTCCGGGTCGATATGTCAGAGCCGTTCCTGTCTCATTCACTTCAAACTTGGATCCATTTGTGAGTTTGTCGAAAAGACGTATTAAATTAGCCTCAAATTCCTTGAGACCCGGCGCGTCTTCATCAGAACGAATATTTCGGATACGAACAGATCTGCCACTGAGTGTGGAAAGAACCAACCTTGTTCTTAATTGGTAACATCCTTCATATTCTAACATTGTACAACGATTCTTGAAGAATCAAGAGTGTGATCGGCCACGCTTCTAACAGTTAATGTTTATTTTGAGGTAAACGTGAATCAAAATAATAAATATTTATATTTTGTTAGGATTAGTGATGAAACGGTTCTTTTCCAACAACTTCACATTAGCTAAAAGACTCTTATATGAATTACTTCTCTAGCTAAATTACCTCGACTTTGTTTCATAATTAATTATATATATTGATAATTTATATAATCCAATATCACAAATATTTTACACCAGGAATATATTTTTAAGTGAATTACATGATTTTTTTGGGGGGGGACTTTTTAACAATTTTGACTGAAAAGTTTTTTTTTTTACGAATGCTAAATTTGTCATATATTTTTGTTTATTTAAATTTAAACAAAAATTATTATCGATAAAAATTTTTAGACAAAAGGAATTTTTATTATTATTTTTTTTAAAGCCAGAAATTGATATTTTTTTTCTAGAAAATTATGACATATAAACTTTTTTAGACAATATGAATTTTTTTTATTGTGATAAATATAAAAATTCTGGAAAAGTGGGCGAGGCAATAGCCCCTATGTTCCACCGCTACTGTTTTGTTCACACAAAGTCTTAGTAGCTTTTTCTTACGTAATTTCGAATCTAGGACAACAATGCCGAAATTGTTTGCATGTTTTGCAAATTAGATATGATGATGTCATCAGGATTTTTTTGTTGGCTGTTAATAAAGGACTTAAGGAAAAGAGAGGACAAACAAAAAATCAACAACAAAAATATAAAAGAAAGAAATAAGGTCATCTACAGCTATTGCACCGACTGATATTAATTGTTATTCTCTCATGATTTTTTATAAAATAGTTGTTAATATTTTTTAATTATCTATATTAAAGAATTTTTTCTTTTTTAAATAAATATAAAGTATACATATAATCAAATATGGCCAATTATCAAGAAATGTGTTGCACAATTTCATGAATACTTGCACTTCTGCTAGCCCGTACATTGTTCCTCCTTACTCTGTTCGTCTCTTTCGATAAAGTTTTGCAAACATATTAACGCGAACTTGGCAATATTTTTAATAATTTTAGTCTTAATATTATGACAATCGGGTAGGGATATATTTGTTATTTATTTTTCAATTATATCTTGCAGGATTTTTGTTATATTTTTTAAATCATTAATTTTTTTAGTTTTAATAAAGTTGCGAAATCGCTTCTCGGCTGCAATGAATATACTTTCAAAGATTTCCTTGATACAGCGGCATAAAGATTGGCCGGTATAATTTTTTAGAAGGAGCTTTGATCATTAGGCCACCATCATTAGTATCCAAAATAACAAAACTGTGACAATCCGAATAAACAAACTGATATATCTTAATTTGGTTTAAAATATAGCCTGTAATATAATATAAAACATAAGTTTGTTGTTCAGACAACACAGTATCTTCTTTTAGCTGAGGAGTTAGTTCTTGAAGAAAAGATGGATTATCCGGTTCGTCAGGTTTATTCCTTCCTTCTTTTAAATCATCTAAGAAATCGATTAGATATTTGCCATCACCATATTGATAATTGGAATATCACTTTTCCTTCATGAACTGACTTAAAGCAATTACTCTTAGATTGTTTTGAGCCTACAATGATGTTGGAGTTGGGTTCTTGTACCTAATAATGCTGAATATATTTTCCACGTCATCTTGAGTAAATCTTCCAGTTAAAAGGAATGAAAATCCTTCATCAACGAGTTCCTTGTGCAACAGAAGGATGGAAGTTGTGGACAAAATGATACCAGTTTGCCATGGCTTCCAAAAATCTTTTTCCCCTACATGACATTGACGAATGACTTCGATTACCTTTTTTAAAGTCTGAATAGCTTTATTATATTTGTCAAGATTTGTATGACTTAAAGCCATCATCGGTGATTGAAAGGTCATGAGTTCGAACCAGGAACGAATCAGATCAATAAATTCTGCCATTAATAAGATTGACCCATCAGACTCCTGGATTGTCGAATATGTCAGGCCCTCACTTGTTGCATGGGGGAAAAAGTTATTGCATCAGCAACATTCATTTTTGAAAAGTGGCTGGGGTTTATGACACTTTCAGAAAGCTTTGGAACAATTTTCAATTCCTGAACTTTTTCTAACTCTACCAGTTTTTGAAGATGTTTTACAGAAACAATATGGTTTCATAAATGTCTTCCTTCCCCAAAAAATGATGGCAAAATAATTTCAATATTTTTTACTAAAGATGTTCGAAGATTTTTTAGTTAATAATAATTATTCCTTCGATGTCAATAATATTCAAGCTACCACCGAAGAAGAAGCTGATAAAACAGTTTAATTTAGTTTATTAATAGAGGAGGACTTATTACCCCTTCTAATGTGCTCTTTTGTCAATTTGCTACATAAACAACTTCCTAAGTAGCATTTGAAGATCCGAGATTAAATCAAAAAGTTGTTCAACTCTTCATCTGCTACTAATATTTTCAATTGTACGATGATCCAAAGAATTAATGGCGATGAAAGTGTATTCTGACTGCTAAAATAAAAAAAATATTAATCTGGTTACTAGTACCAGGATTTATTGAGGAAGATTCCCTGCAAAGTTTTCAATGTCAATATCAGGAACTTTGTAAGTTCAAGAAATGATTATTTTGAAGCGGAAAAAAGAATCAACATCATATCAACGATGAACAGCTGCTAAATTATCATCTGTGTCTTCCGAAAAAGAACTTTATTTGAATATTTTATGTATTATTTGAATACATTCCACATTTTCATTAAGATTAATATTTGTTATTCATTTTTTTTATCATTGATTATGCAGAATGACACCTTACGTTGTATTATTAAAAGGTCTCAATCTAAGGGAATAAATATATAAAAAAATACTGCTCAAACATATAACATTTGGTTATTCATATATTTTTGATGATATTTCAGCACTATTGACTTTATTAATCTCTTTTTTGTTTTTGGTACTACACTTGAACAGGTTAAAAATCGGCGTGTATCCCAGTCTATAGCTATCCTTGGGTATAACCTTTTATTTCTATTAACCTTGGATCAGAGGAATGATATAATTTATAAATTCTTCAACTCAGAAAGCTAACTTGGTCTATTTTAAAAATGCCAATGGAAAATCAAGATCAATCATAGGCACCTCAAGAAGTTCATAATTCTTGTAGACTAGTTTTAAGTCAATGGACCATGGGAAAACAGAATAAGATACCATTTGGTTAGAACCAAAAAAGATCATTCCTCTTATATAAAATGAAAATATTTAAATCTAGGTATTAATTTAATTAATAACATTTCCTAATCATTCATACTTACTTTGATATATGTATTTGATGACCAAAATAGATATCTTATTTTTAGAAAATCAAAGGTTTAAAATTATAACACATATATTCTGAAATTGGAAAAAATAAAACATAATTGGTATCCATTGAAACATTAAAAAATAAACACATAAAAAAATTTGTAAAGAAGATTTTCAAATGAGACGTCAAACAGGATCTGCTTGAAAATTTACAGTTGAGTTTGTGTAAACATTTTGATCTTCGCCTCTGAATCATCAAATGCTAAGTAATAACATACATTAGTTAAAATCTTCACTGAATTCCCAATCGTATGACGAGTCATTTGTGAGAAACAACAATTAGTAACATTTAAAATATACACAAATTCAATAATAGTATAGCTATTTTACCTCCTTCTGAACTGTTACTCCACCTATTGTTCAATGGCAAACCTGCTTTAAAATGACTTATATACTACAAGCTTTTATTGTTAAATAAGGTTGCCCTCAATGATCTAGGAACAATATTATTTTAAATATTGTTAGTTCAGATTGTGCTTATTTATGCTTATATAGAAATTGCCTGATGTCCTTAATGATGATTTTTGATTATTTTATGGTATACCTGAGAATATTATTTTTGAAAGAAGTCTCAATCCGGTTCAAAATAATACTGTATTCCATATTTTATAGAAATTATATAAATCCCAAAGCCAATAATTTTTTTCTGCTATTATGTGAAATTTATTAATCATAGAATGATAAAAATATCATAGATATATTAAAAGCAATACCAAATTGCAATTTTGAAAACAGTATCTAATTAATTATTATTTTTTTCCACGAGAAGATATATAAATATATGTTTTGCTGCTACAAGTTCAAATATTGTTATTTCAGATAATTTAAAATCATAAACTATACATGACAATGATCTAGAAGTATCTAATCTCTAAAGTATTTTTCATTCAACCTTCTTATATTATTAATAAATTTCTTGGTCATTTGTATTTTATTTTGTCGTGATTTTGTCATCCTTTTCATAAGATCAGAATAGTCTCAACAAATACTTCTCCACGTATGTACTTTAATAATCCAAACTTATTTTCCTATATATGTGGTTGTAACCCAAATATTTGGAAGACGTTGGATCTAGGACTGGAAAATCTGCATTTCTGGATCTCTTGTCTATATTTTTCTGTTTTTTTACCCCCTCTCGACGGCGTTGCGTGAAGATTTTATGCACATTAGTTCCGTGCATTTACAGACAGTGATGGTTTATCATTATCCAATGACTACGACTACCATATATACACACCAAGGTTATTTCTATTAACCTTGATACACACTATATAACTACAATAACTATAAAAAATATCTTGTACATTAGGGGGGGGGGACCACTCCTAAAGCTAGGATGAGTATAAATAAGTCTGAATATCATTAATTTTATCAACATTTTAGTAAAATAAAATATAAATTAGTTACAAATATGAAAAATACTAGATATATAGACCTCAAGCTATGCACTTAAATTCTGAGACTTATTAAGAAATAATAAGTCATACAATCAGTTATTATAAAATAAATATATATATTTCATCGAACTCATTTTTTCTCAGATCTCAACTTCTTTACCTTATCCGAAATTATTTTTATTTCCCTTTTTGCATGTCTCTTTCGTTTTCATGAATTATGTTATATTAATTTTGCTCATGATATTAAATAACTTAAATAAACCATGCCTCAAATATTTTTGAACGGATGACCATTCTCACATTGTCGGCCAAAAAAAACAAAAAAACTAGACTTCTTTTTTAAGTGCTGAATGAAACTTTCAACAAAGAAATTTCGTTGGTTGAAATGATTTAAAAGTACTTTTATTTCAATACATTGAAAAATAGATACATAAAATTTTCAGGCTTCCTGAATCAATATAAATAGATCCTCTCGAGATATTTCTGATAAAATCCTTATGTTATTCAAGGGTGTGGTTATTGATTTCGTCAAACAGAGATAGCATTGAAAAATAGGTTACATTCATGAGTTGTCCTCTTCACTTATTAAATGACCAATCTCATTTTGCTAAACTTGAAGTGAAGTGAAGATAATCGTACATATTTTTCTGTTTAGAGGAACTGCCTCACACTCGTGTAATAGTTGCATCCACTACTATATCGATAGAAACCAAACTTTCGTTCCAATGGGCCTGACTGAATTTGTCCAGTTAAAACATGACTAAAATTTTATTGAAAATTAAATATTGAGTCAAGTGCATCATAGCAGAAGTTGTTTGGATTCATGTTAAAAATGTCTCAGCACTAAAACAAATTTCTTTTGATGAGTTAGTTCGAAAATTCTCCAAACAATTAATAATTTTTTTGCAAAGAATTCTTTAGTTCAAAATTAAATGGTGTTATTGGTTCACGATTGGGATCTTTCTTTTTCAAAGGCATGTAGTTGAATAAATTCCACCAGCGCCTAATAAGCTTAACAAAGTTTGCTGTTGTTTGGAATTCAGGGTAACCATTCTTTGCATAAAATTCAAGACCATAAATGGTACTCTCATGGAAGAAGGCATCTGCTAGGTTGACATTTATTTTTTTTTTTCAATCGGGTTATGGTTAAGAACTTTGTCATTCAATTTGTGTGCATACTTCACAGGTCGAGGTTTTGTTTCCTCTAGATGAAACTCGAACTTTTTTAAATGGATAAATTCAGCAATAATTTCTTCACCATAAAACGAAGGGCATTTTAAAAACTTTCTTCCCAATAAGTTGTTGTATATGCTCTGAATCAGATAGCAAAATAACTTTTTTTCACTATTACAAGGGTTGACTATATCCATATCAAATGTGCTGTTGCAAAGCTCTTGAGTGTAGAATTTTCTGTTTCCTGAATTACTTTTACAACTTAGTAATAATCTTCTCATAATTTTACAATCTAATTTTGTCAAAGGTACCATTGCAATAGTGTCTTCATATTTGTTACTTAAGCTCTTGATCATCACACAAGCTAAAGTCTGGGTTGTTGTATCCCCTCCTTGTTCAATGCCGTCAAATTCCCCTCCTGTATACTCAAAAACTTTTGGCCTGAAATGAAAAAGCTATAAATTTGGTATTGAAGTGCCTTGAATTTCTTGCAGCTTACCCAATTATTTCATCCATAATAATGGTTAAAAAAGTAACGATTATTGACTTTGTTCCACATATTTGACGGTTTGATGACTAAGTCCTGTTATCGACTGAAAAGCAGCTTGAGAGCTTTTTAAAATTGAATAGATTAATCAAATTCTATATGAGTTTGTACAAAGATGTTGATGGCATTTTTGTCTAAATAAGAGCCATTGCTGAAAATTAAAAGCGTTACATTTATTATGAATTAAATTAACAACCTATTTACCAAGAACGTGCTTTGGGAAGACTAAAATTTTTATGTTCTCTTTTGAAAAACAAAATTAATCTGCTCACTAAAAAAGTAACGATGGAATTTAAGCTGCTATCGATATTTTCCAAATTTATTATCAATAAGTCAATGGAACATAATGATGGATCATTTCAATCATATGTTTCCCTCATAGTGATTTAGTCTGCAGATCAATTGGTTTTCGGATGATAAAATAGCCGGTGCTCAAGCATAAAATGGCTTATAACCACGCATCTTTCATTTCAAAAAACTGAATGGACGTAGGTTCAATTTGCAAGGGCGTAAAACATGACGCTTTGTCACAAAAATATATAATATATAAATCAAAAGGTAAATGAAATTCCATCGATAAGACTTTTTAGCTTTAAAACTATTGAACTGGATATCAGGAAAAAAATCACATATGCGATTTTCTAGCCCACCTGTAGTTTATATTCAAACCTGAAAAATTGGATGGTATCGCATTATTAATTTCAGTCCTTCTTGATGAGTCGACGGTAGAAAAAATTTTTCCGCCTCGTATGTTCCCTGAGATCAGTAAACTTCATAGTTAGAGGGATTGAAATGAATTTAGTCAAATTAGTCCTGTTGATGTCAACTTGGTTTCAACTAGACCGTGGAATTGCTTGAGTCCATTCAGTGTCAAAAATCTTCCATTTTCGTTATTACAGAAGAATAACTTATTACTGAATAACCCCTCAGATTTTTCATTATTATATCTTGTTTTCATCTAAAACAACTATTTTAGGCATTGAAGACACCAGTCGGAACTCAAGAGGAAAATGAATCAACTGTCATTAAATATATTACTACAACGACAAAAAAGATGCAAAATACTACTGATGAAAGTTTCTCTTATCCTTATCCCCACGGATGCAACTATTTCCTTTGATGAAAACTAGTTTAAGTCCATGTAGTCATTAATTATACCATTCATTATATTAATATTTTAGATAAAGATTCAGTTGGGATTAATGATCCCCAAAATTTGACTTAAGATTTTTCATTGAAATGGAATAGGTCTCTTTGACAATTTTGACAGAATTTTTTATATGCCAAATTTAAAAAAACCACCTGGCATTTCCTTAAAACAATTTGGGACTTTTGTCATGTTTTTAACGTGTTGTCAAATATTTTAATAAAGCAATTTAAATTTTTTTGTGATGGTGCTACTGAAGTAGTTAAAAAGTTTGAATATTCTTTACGATGGGAGATGCCAATTGAATCAGGATTTTGCATTGAACATAATAAATTCTATCATTAAAAATAAAGATTTGCTGCAGATGTTAATCTTGATACAGAAGCTAATGAATAAAATGCAAATTTATGTTCTTTTATTAATTATATTTTCGGAACAAACAATTTAAAACGTCCTCTTATTTTAGACATTCATTTGATATCAAAAACTTTCTTGAGAAACCGTTATGTGTATTTCAAAAACCTAAATTCAACAATTTTAGTTTCAGATAAACATTAAAATGAAAGTTCAGTTTCACAATATTTTTAATTTGCTATGGAAGATGGTTTAAATCAGAATATTCTCTCGAGGTTTCCAAGTATTTTTGATAACGAATAAGGGAGTTGCTTTTTCTGTCAATGTTCAAAAGAAACAAATCATATTTTGGGGAATCTAATCTTTATTTCTAAAATTTATGGGGACGTTATAATTGGTTAGTTCATTAAACAACTGGGTAAAGAAGATTTCCTGATCTTTAAATAATGAGGTGTTGATGCAATTAATTAAATTACAATATATAGGCTATAAATTACACAGTAAAAGGACAACCTTGTTTCTTTTAAAACATATGTCCTCTGCTCTATTGTGCTAAGAGGTATGTTTTATTGAAGAAAAACTTTTTTCCGTCATGAATGATCGTCCTAATGTGGATCTTATTTTTCAATATTAATTTTAAATACATGGTGATTGTCATCTTTTCCTGATACTTTTTCAATTTGTTTTCAATCTTTTAACAATTATTTTTTCCTTTAATTGTCCTATAATATAATATAAAATGTAAATGACCTTTTGTCATCTGATAAACTGGATATAGAAAAGATTCAAAGTCTCTAGAACTGTTCTCTATTTTAAAAATCTCAGACTGAAGATGATAATCATGGGAGACTTGAAAGTGTGTAATTCTTGGAGATTAGCTTTAATTCGTTTCAATGGATCTCCTTTTTGTTCTTGAAAAGTTTCATCAGGTTTCTTACTGAATCAAAGATTGTTGATATTTTGATTAAAAAAACAAAAACATTTCCAAAAACTTTAAAAAATTCTAGAAACGTATGTTATAAATTTGAACTAAAAAGATTTTACACTTCTCATAAACTTAAAATACTCGTTTGGTGTTAGGGAGAATAAACACATCAAGATCCATGGCTTCGGGATAAAATGCCCTTATTTTAAAGAAGATTAAAAAATGAAGTAGTATTTGTCTGAAAATGATTGATTCACTCCAAAAGGATGCAGAAAATGGCTTTGGATATTTCATATCATCAAAATATTCAGAATCACCAAATAGGTTACTTTTAAAGAAATATCATATTTTAGAAAAAAGACTCAATAGAGCATGTCTGGAATATTACAAATCATTTTCCCTGAACATCTAGTTTTTAAAAGATTCCAAAAAGGAAGGAAAACCTTTTACACTAATTATGGCAGTGACAATAACACAACTGGGTCAATTATGTGCCTGGAATTGTATTAGTGAAATAGTATACCACACTGTAAGATAAACGACAAAAAAATATCAATTTTGCCAAGAAGAGCTTCAACCAACTTCTTAAAGAGATGATTATAAATAATTTTTGGAACCCTTCAAAAATATTTTTCGGCGGTACTGGCTTATTCTCCATGTTGTTTTAAACGTCTTTGTATATTTTTTTACATCCTCCAAAAATTTTTATCAATTTGTCTAGGTTAAATTATGAGTCAATATTGTTTTTATTATATTTTTACATGCTCATATTTTTCATGAATAAATATCTAGACTTTTAGTCTGATGTTGAAAATTATTAACTAATAAGATATAAACTAATAATTTGGTTCTAACTAATTTTTAAACAATAAATTATTGATATTGATTTAAATAAGATTTTAAGCAACGTTTTTACATAAACGGATCATATCAAATAAAAAGAACATTTGAACCAACATAAAATAATCTGTTTTTATGTAATGGCCATTAATGAATATAATTAATAAAGAAAAAAATCTGCAAATAGAACACTAATTAATTTACCTATATTAAAAATACCTAAGAATTTGAATTATAGTTTAAAACCTTTGTTTGATTTAAAATACTTGAATTAGTCCCGAATATGGTATTTGAAATAAAATCTATCAATTTCACATTATTTTATTATTACAATCAATTTAGGCTACTTTAAGTACACTTTGCAGCACACGCAGAGTTAATAACAAATAATTTGTTGATAAAAATGGATGATAATTTATCGATGAATATGAATGTAATCCACACTCAATTTTGATAAAATTCATTCTAGTTTGCTTCCTTAATATTTTAAATAATAGAAAATGGAGTATTCATTGAACAATGATCATTGACGCGTAATGCCTCCAACCAATGCAGAGTACTCTCTCTAGTAAACTTATATTGACAAGCTCTGACTTTACTATATGTGTTGCCATGTCCAAGATACTTGGAGTAGTCTATTTTTTGCCAGACCTTTTGACAATTACTTGGAGATGGTTCAAACTTTCCAATACAAATTCAAAAGATAAATTTGTGCAAACGGATTTTTCGCAATTCTTAGATCCAGATTATTAGATGTATCAAATATATCAAACGGATTGCCATCTTAAAATCTGATAATAATCATCCATAAAACATGTCCTACCCGTGTGTAAAAATAAGATAAACCCAAATTGAACATGATAATCCTGACACTTAAAATAATGTTTGGGAGAAGAGTAGCTTAGCTGTCCTGACGGTTTATTAGATCAGCTGCAAGGAACCCTCAGAAGAAGGAAATAAACAGAAATCCCACTCCGTATATAGAAAGCAAGGTTAATAGAAATACAAGATTAGACTAAAGCGTTAAAAGAAAGTTGAGCGCATCCAGGCAGCTAGCCTGTAAAAATCAGTGCACCCGGGTTGCCATTTTTCCTTACAAGATGTTGATTTTGAATCGGAAGGATGAGCCGAACTGTATCCCAATACAAAAATCATGGAAACATACAGTTCTTTAGATTTCCTTTTCCAAAAAATAAAAAATAACTAACTAGAAGAAGACAAAGGTTATATAACCTTAATATTCCTCTTTATTATTGAAATTTATTATTTTCCTCTAAAAAACCAGCTCCAACCTCACTAATTTGTCAAAAACATTTTGAAGGCAAAATGTTTTGCCCAAATACATCGTTGATGGAAAAAAAAAAGTGATGTAATTGCAACGATAAACGTTCTCTTACCACCGGATTGTAAGAATCGTCAATCCAGCGAAGTAGAATTAGACTTGTCAGCCTTTAATTCTGAAAGACTAATGGTATCATTGTTTAAAATACTGATGTGATTATCAGTGATAATCACATCAGTATTTATCAGCTGTCTGCTTTATTATGATTTTTGAGGGTATAACGAAAGTATTTATTAGCAAAATGTTTAATGAAGATATACTACGTATAATTGACTTAGACGATTTTTATCCGTTACAGTAGATTTGGAAACGTCACACTCCATGAAATAGTAATTTATTGTGAACCATATTCTCAGAAAAATAACTAATAAAACGACAAAATAAGAGTATTTAGAAGGCTTAAATTAAATATAATCTACATTCTAAAAAATAAACCATCATACATTTAAGTTAAATATACAAAATTAAACAATTAGAATCATATAACTAATAATAACAATAAATTATAAATACAGAATATTGAAATAATAGATTGATCCAAATAATATCTTCTTGTTCTAACATCGGAATTCAGTTCAGTATTTCATAACTTGAGGTTGCAAAATACAAGCCAGACGTGGAGTTTAATCAAAAGATCATCACCTTTTTTCCTTATGTGCAAGTTGCATATACAATTGTGCACAGGATAGATATATTTCTACCGATGAGATTTTAATAATTATTAATAATAAAGTAAATCATAAAATAATGTTAGATTTCAATCCATATCTTCTTCCAATCTTAGTAAGAACAGCTTTTAGAATCCCACTTTCATTTATTTCATATTTATCTAAAAAAAGAAAAGTTAATCCATGCAGTCAAATTTAACTGATAAGACAATTCAGGCAACCATTCTTGACTTATTGCAGTTTTCTAACATGACATCGTAAAGATTTAGAGCAAAAGCTAATTATGTAGTAATGTCCGGCGATATTACTCCTTATTAAGAGCATCAAAAAAGATTTTTTCTCCACTATTTATGCTTATATAACAACATATATACAAAATTGGTAATTATAATGCTACACCCAATGCAACTACCCCCGTTGTTGTGACCATTTAAGAAGTTGTTTTTGCCTTTTATGAGTTTGCTGAACGGCATTTCTTGGAGCCTATCTACCATAGCTAAGCCTTAAGTGATGAAAAAGTATTATTTATTGACTATGTAATATTGGAAAACCTAATGATCATACCCAAGTCTTTAAGTGAAGAAACTAGTCTCAGACAAACTAGTTGCGAACCATCCATAGCTACTACCCCCGTTGTTGTGACCATTTAAGCAGTTGTTTTTACTATTTAATGAGTTGTGTATCATAATTCTTGATATGTTTAGCTAAAATAGAATTATATTTTAGGGTTAGATTTAAAAAAAAAAGATTGAATACTTACTGTTAGATAGTACAAAATTCAGAGTTTCATTTCGAAATTAGTAAATATTTTATACTTTTTACTGATAACTTGATCGTCATTTGGTGTGGACGACTCAAAACATTTTTATATGTATTTCTATAAATGACATCAGTACCAACATCCTCCATTAATTTAATGATGGCTCCTCGGGAAGGGATAGGTTTACTCGTGTATTTCTCCATAAATTTTTTTGAACATGGATGATTAGCAATTGATAAGGTTATATTACATGCAATAATCATCTTTGTGAGATCAGAGTTAAAGTCTGACTTGATGTATTCATCGTTAACTTGATTTTATAGATGAATCTTGTTATGAGATGAGGATATTGAGTGGCGTGTAATTCTAGACAGGGGACTAAAGGCACATTTATATCGACAAATCCGACAAACCATCTGTTTCTCATCTGGTAAGTAATTCCCAAATTCCTGGGCCTCCATTTTCAGAAATCCAGACAGAAGGCGACGTTATTTTAGGCATTTTATTCAGTTCTCTATCGACTATCACCATCTAATATTATATTAATATTGAATAATAAAGGCGGGAATGATAACGTTCTTGATTGATAGAAGAAGATGTATATTATTTAATCAATGATGCCATAAGTATTTCTTCTCTTCTGCTTGCACGCTTTTCTATTCTTACCAAAATTATCACCCTTCGACATAACTCCACTCAAACTCAACTGATTTCACAAAGTTTTGCTTTAAAATAATAAAAAAAGGTACGTCCTTTAATTTTTTTATATTAAAAAATAATATTTGTGCAAAAAATAAGCTGCAAACATTATTGCGACCACCAAGCTTCTATTTTGATTTTACTAACTTTTTTTTAGGAAGTTTAACTTACTCGTACGCTATGAGTATGCAAAAAATGATAGTGAATATTCTTAATGGAATAATCTTAATTTATGCCTATAATTGAAAAAGTCATATTTGCCATAATAGGTTTAAATAAATTGCAGTGACAAATGATGACGTTAAGAGAAGTCTGAAACCTCATTAACACCTATATCATAAGGGGAAATTAATAAATGTTTTGTGAAGTTGTTAAAATATTGAACTGTTGGTTGTATGGTTGCTATTTATTTTTATAGGGAGTAAAATGTTAGTGGATACATTAGACCTATTCAAAATTTTATCTTTTGTCTCAAACCTTTTGAAAGGCAATAAACTGCGTTTCAACTTGTATAATTATTTTATTAACCATAACGCTTTTCCGACTGATGTTTGACTTCCTCCACGGTTTTTAATAGTGACGTCAAAGAGTATATTTTGATGCTAGGTTTGTGTCGGTAGTTATTTATTCAGTCCAGTCTAGCCTTAGGACTGGTCCTAAGGACTGTCGATCATTGGAACTGTTCCTATAAACTGTCGGTCCTTGGAACTTTCATATAAATAGCGATGGTTTATTAAGCCAAATAAGAGATTATATGAAATATGTATTAAGATTATATCACATATCTTGCAAAAAATATTATTTGTACATCAAATTGAAGATTCTAGTAATCCCGATTTCATGACTGTATAAACTTGTATTTGTATTAACCTTAGGAGAAACCCTTAGTTCTTTAAAAATGTATTCGAAAGTATAAAGTCAGATCGAACCGAAAAAAAATCCAGTATTGGACCGAGTTCCAACACAAGTAGCTACTAGGTTTTTAGTCTTTTCCTTATTTAAAGACTTGAATAAATCCTTACAGACTGAACTTACCTCGGCACAACACTAAAAAATATTGTCATTAAAAAAATTATCTTTATTGTTGGTGTTAGATTTATACAAATTAAACTGTTGTATAACTATATACAAATATGTGTAGTATAGCTAATTATATACTAACTCTATATGTATGTATGTAATTTTGTTGCTCAATAGGTATATCTGTACACAATATGTACAAGGTTTAATTACAATAAAGTGCATTAACAGTTTTTTTTAATAATGTACCTATATTCTTTTTTTAAGATGATAATAGTCTAGAGACTAACCTAGAATTAACCTACAATGTACATGCAGCAGTGTCCATTTAAAATGTGTTCTTCTACAAATTAATAATAAATTACACTAATTTGAGTTATTGATCTCAATTTGTTGTTGATTTTGCGTTTTTTATATTTTGTGGCTTTGACCTTTGAGCTTGACATCTCAAGATTTAATGACCTTTTATTGTTAACATGTATATTGTATAACTTTCCTAGAAAATTTCACTCAAGTCCATTTGTCATTGTATTAATAATCCCGCGTTAGAAATAAAAAAATAACATCTTGTGTGACCTTGATATCTCAAAATTTAATGGGGTCGTACTATTACCATAAATAACCTTTCTACAAATTTTTACCAAAATCGATCAATAACTTTTTTAGTATTGCAAACAAACTGAGGAAAAAACTTGACTTCTGTTCAACTTCATTGGTAGAGGTCTGAAATTAGTTGGTAATCGGGCAATTACCGCATTATTGCGTTAATGTAATGTAAACCTTTATTCTATGTGAGGATAGACGTTAAGAGCTCGGCTCGTGAGCTATCGCCTCATCCCTAATCTTACGACGCTCTGACGTCATAGAGCATCTCTCAGTATTATTATTATATTGTATTATATGATATAGAGAACACGCGTGAGAAATTGAAAAGAATTAAATTGCATATTAATTTTTATTACCAGATAACATTTTACATTGTTTAATTGATCTTATGGTAATCCCATATTTTATATCGCAACCTTTCTGTTAAAAAGAAAGCAAAACATGGACTAATATCAGTTGGTAGTTAGCCAATTAACGCTGATCAGTGCCGTTATGACGGCTTTGTTATGGGGGAGTGGGATTGACTAATTAGAATAGGGGCTTTAGCAGAATTACATATTTTTTTGGAGCGAAGGGACTTGTTTTTTGGATTTGTATTGAAAGAAATTTTAAAAATCCATAGCTATTCACAAAAAATTAAATTTTTGAAAAACAATTGAATTTCTTGGAAAAAAAATTCAACAATTAAACTTCGAATATTAATTTTTTGGGGAAACATTTCAAAAATCTATAACTACCCCCAGAAAATTAAATTTAAAAAAAAAAGTGAAAAGTTAAATTTTTTGGAAAAAAATTCCAAAAATCCATAGATATTAACAAAAAATTAATTTTGTCGGACAAAAAAAATCCAAAATTAATTTAAAATATTAATCTTTTTGGAAGGTTTTTTCCAAAATCTATAGCTACTTATAGAAAATAAAAGGTTTTTGAAAAAAAAAAAAAAATACATAGCTATTAACAAAAATTTAATTTTTTGGAAAAAAATTAGAAATATTAAATCTGCAGCATAATTTGTCCAAATGACAAAAAAAAAATCTAGTAAAAGGTAGAAATTCCTTAATTTCAGCTGCAAATACCCATGTGGAGGTACTTTGGATGACTCACCATTAATAGGCCATTAAATACTATTATTGAAAAAAAAAATAATGGAGTTTCTGACACCCCAGTGATTACGGCTCTCTAATAAGAGGAAACAATGTCGAAAATCGAATGATGAGTGAGTTAACAATGTGTTGGTAAACTGCTATCAACATTATTCATAGACACAGTAATCTTCATTGTATATCTCAACCTTTTATTCTCCAAAAAGAGATATATTGATGCTCAAAATCAGTTAGTGGTTAGGCAATTCTTCACAACTAGGGATCTATTCTTAAGTTAATAGTTGGAAATTGTTCACCGCTTAACAAAAATTAGTTCATGGTCTGATAATCAACATTAAAAACGCTAATAAGGGGCTAAAAAAGTAGAAAATCCTAACATAGGAGTTGTTCATGTTTTGGTACAAGTTCTAATATCAAATCACAATATAATGCTTGTCAAATATATAACCTCCTTTACTACAAATCTTTGTAAAGGACAGAGTGGGTACTCAAAAATTGCAGTAGCATGATTGAATTACAAAAAATTGGATTTTTATGGAATCAAGAAAAGAAAACTCAAAACCAATTTGCAATTTGTTTAAATACTATATTTAGCTAATTTTTGTATCCAAAATTGCCTTCTTAAAATGCAATAACAGCCTTGACACCCCGGTGAACGAATTATCATCCTTTAACGATGAATACCGTTGTCCATGGTTTACCATACTGTCAAGATGTCAGCGAATCCAAATTTGGATTATAGGTTCTGCAGACATTCTTCTCCAAGACACTCCAAACTGCAAAGTCCAGGGGGGCTAAGGTCAAGGGGGGAGGAGGGCCACATGGAGGCAGGCTTGTAGTCAGCTATATTGTTACTGCATATTTTTTAGTTCTTTTTACCTGTATGAGACTGTAAATGACTTCTTGATGTTGTAGGTAGTCTGGATGAAGATGGCAACAGTCTCTGTAGCCTTCTGGGCACTCACACTGACTCAGAGGAGATGGAACACGTGTTGCCTTTTTTGTTGATGCTCCGACAATTCTACACTTAGAGACATTTGATAAAAACAAAACTTGTTTATTTTTGTTTCAGCTGTCGTTCAGCTTTTGTTAAAGTCCAGACAAGCCCAAGCTTTCAGATTGGTAGGAATTTTCACTTCGAAGCTTGAAAAATCCAAGCCTATAATTATATGTGCCTGCTATTTTTTGAATGCAGAATCCAAAATACAGGAAAAGGTTAGGCGTCCGAAGGCCCAAATGCTTCCCAAAGTCAATTATTTGATCTTTAAATGAAGATGAGTAAGAAGTATATGATGATTCTATACAACACATACAATTGATGGGAACTATTATTTAAACCAATAAGATACTAGTATTTCTCTCCCTTTAGTCACATCGGAACTAACTAGGATCAATAAACATTATTAAAAATAATTGTTTCTTGCATGACGTCATTACTAACCGAAAGGGATGATCAATAAGGCTAAATATGCCACTGAAAGGGGGGACCTTTCTTGGGGCACGTATAACCAGAAGCCCACCACCAAAAAATGAGACTGCTCACGGAAAACGTGTACGATTGTTCACCCTACTATTAATAGTAGAATGATCAAATAGCATTACTTTAAATACATTTTCTGAAAGAAGCAATTACAAAAAATATCTTCTGCTTTCTATTTCATATTTTTTCTACAATACTACGTATTAGTACGTAAGGAGGACATTACTTTATAGTGATCTCTAAAATCAAGTGTCGTCTCTCAAAGTACGATATTATATCTGATATTTACGTCAGGCGTGCACTCACCGCAATTAAGATACTATTATCATGTTGCATCTTCAAGAATGAAAGAATTAGGAATAACAGCTTAATTTAGAACTATTATATTAATAATAATTAGTTATCTTTTTTTTTTTCAAATTCCCAAAGACATTTTTTCCTTACACAATTGTTTCAGTCTATACATATTCTGAGAGTTCTATAAAATATGATCTGTGAGTATGTCAAATTAAAAGAAACCAAAACAATGATCAGATAACCCAAACAATTTGATGATTGTTTGGAAGAACAGCAGCTTAGCTGCTATTACGTTTTAATAGATTTACTGTAGGTAGGGACCTATACAAAAATACCATTTTAAAGTTAGCAAGGGCATAAACAGGAATTACTCGGATGTTGGTCCTCAATCATAAATCCTCTTAGTCCAAGGCAGACTTAAAACTCCTCAACAAATCTTCAGTGTTACTGTCCATCATTCATGAGCATCCTCTCTATTAGTAGTGTATTGGTCTTATTTATTCAGTGCATTTCTAGTCCGGACCGGGTTTATCATTCTTTAGGACTGTTTGTCCTTGAGATAGGTCCTTAACTGTTAAATTTTTCCAAAAAAATCCGATGGTTTATTAAATATTTGCATTTTCATTGTAATCTGTATATACGATATATAAAATAGAGTTTGTGTGTGTCCGTTATGGGTGCCCACACTGTTGAACCTAGGAGGATGAAATTTAGCATTAGTGATTCTTTTGTTTATTCTTTTTTATCAAGTCTGGTAAGACTAAGACGGGTGTGTCGATTGGGGGTCATATAAGGGGGACTGATTCTATACCTAAAACAAAAAAAAACCTGTTTTTTTGGAGCTCAACAATACTAAATAGGGGGTTGAATTATAAATTAAAAAGTAATTGGCGTCCCAAAAAACAACTATACGTTTTTTAAATTTATTCAAAATCAAAAAAATTGTGGTCTAGAAAAGAAATCGCAGAAAAATGCAGATATGTTTTGTTTAGGTGCAAAAAAAATAAAATAAGAATTTCTAATGGTATATTGGATTCAAATAAAGTTTTTGGAAATTTCTCTGGAGATTTGTTTTTTGTTTTTGTAAGTACGAAAAAAATATTACTAGGAGTGTGTTTCTCTTTACAATGGCAATAAATGTTTGTTACTACTTTTTTTACAATTTTCTTCAAGAATTTCGATTTGGCAATTTCTCGACAAAAATAATAAATCTAGACAATTTTTTCACGTATATATGTAGGTATATTATTTGAAGTTCCTAACGCAATTTATTTATATATTTATAATAATACATATATTTTAATGCTCGCCTTCACCAAATGTATCTAAACATAAAGACAAAATAATATTGACCATTGTCAATGTGACACAAACTACTTACTAGTGATTACTTTATATTTAGACGTTCCCTTTTTAAGGATTAAAGAATAATGATAACAGCTTTGGACAATGAAAAAACAACAACTTCAGATTGCCAACCAGAAATAAAATCACACACACGTTAAGGTCATATTTTTTTATCCTAGTAAGATATAACCTATAGGACAGGGATGTCGAACCTTTCAATATAATGTATTGCCAAATAAAGACCAATCTTAAAACCCTGTTCAGGGCGTCATATACTTTTTTGGAGGGTGGGGGTGAATTTTTTGTAAAAATTAAAATTTGCTCAAACTTTTCTCTCTATTTTCTCATTAAAAACTTTTTCCCAGAGTGATAATTTTACGAAAATTCCTTAATTTGGTAAATATTTTTCAATATTCGTAAGAACTATGCGCGTTCTACGCGTTTTGATGATATTGTAACAGTTTTGCTAAAAAAAATAATACTTGAAGTAAGAATGAGTAGTGGGGCGCAATTAAACTTTAAACAGGCCCCAATGCCACCACCAGGCCACGGCTTGGACATCCCTACTTTAGGAGGTCAAAAATAAGGCAAGAAATTTTGTGCACTCCATGCTTAAAGTATCCCTTAAGTAGATAAACGCATTATCCATACTGGCAATTTTCCCAAAGTACAATTTTCAAAGTGTTTTATGTTTTTGACTCTCTGGACTAATTTTATGAATATAATAATATGTAGACTTTAGGTAATTATTATATGTGAAATCAAATTAAGACACAATTTATTTGCAATTTATAAAACAAAAGCATAATAATTAAACAATGTATGTATGTTGGTAATATGAAAGAAATGAACATGTTATAAATCTTGTAGTTCTATTCACGCTGGATTTTTCCCATGATTGTTTTTTGAAGTGAGGCGGCATTGAAGAAGGATGATGAAAAATAAATAAATCGTTTAACAATTACAAACATACAACAGTCAGACTCTCACATTCAAATGTATGTAGGTATTAATATCGAAACCTAAAAACAGGGAAGCTTAATACTACATTAAAATGTGTATATTAGGACTAGTGATGTGTCGGTCTGGTCCAGTGTTAAGACCGGTCCTATAGTTCCTTGGGACCGCTCCTTAAATGTAGGTCCTGGATTTAAAAAAAATAAAAAATATCGATGTTTCATAAATCCAAATAAGATATATGAGACATAATATTAAGACCATTGCACGTGTCTTCCAAAAAATATCTTATTTTTTCATTATAATACAAATATATTATATTGTTACTTAGTTATATAATTTATTCTAATATATAACGGAATATTTAAAAAAATAAGAAAACCACCCACGAGGTTACGAGGGATAGATTTTACATTGATTAGGACCGAATAGTGGGACTGGACTAGATGGGACCAGACTGGACTGGACCACAGTCCTTGGTCCTAAATAAGGAGCGAATCAACACTAATTAGGACGGTTTGGTCGTCAACTTTTTTCGAATTTCCATTACGGTTTGTTAAGAAAAGTTATTTCGGTGTGGAATGAAAATAACCTATGAAAAATTACATGCTTCTGCGACAGTGATTCCAAACCGGAGCTTGGCGGAGCAAAGAGCCACGTAGGCAATTGTTCAAGCCTCCGCAAGTAATGTATTTTTATAAAAAAGATAATTGAGAATGGAATTTTCTAAAATAAGGTCATAATAAATACAAGACATAAATATTCGGCAAAAAAAAAAGTTACGACAGTGCTTCCCAACTGGGACTCTGTAGAGCACAAAAGCTTTGCAGTGTCTAAGGTTTCGTGAGGTTATCAATAAATGTTGTTGTTTTTTACAAAAAAGATTATCAATAAATGTCTTGTGTAAAAAAAGTAATCGAGAATAGTATTTTCTAAAAATAGGTAATAAAAAATTATAGACCCAAATACATATTTACCCTAAATTAATGACGACATTATTCCCAACTGGGGCTCCGCGGAGGACAAAGCTCTGCAGTGCATCGTCAAGCGCTCCGCAAGATTATCAAGGTAATCATTAAATATATTTAATAAAAAAGAAGTAATGGAGAAAAATGGTCTTTTCTAAAAAAATGACCAAAAAAAAAATCCTAAACCCAAATATTCGGAAAATTTTAGATTCTTCCTACAAATGCCTAAGGGTTCCTCAATGATGAAAAGGTTGGAAATTGCTGTTCTACGATGATTTCATCTTTAGATCACCCATCTTGATCAAAGTTCGATAAAAAACAATCCATCTTTATTTGGACCATTAAGATTAAATTGAAGCACTTTTGGATATTTAACATAAAATTATTTTGATAGACATTTTATTTACAAAGTTATTTTATAAAGTCACCTTTTGATCAAAAGGGGGGTAAAATGTTCTGTATATCTTTTTCAGAAAGGAAATGTTCTTAGGTTTTTTTTCCCTCTTGTTCCATCAGTTGACTTTAAAACAAATATTTTATAATTTTTTATTAGTTAGAAAAATGTCTATCAAAATTATTCTTTCCAAAGTAACGAATAAGGTTTTGAATGATATTTATTGTTAAAGTAAATTATTTTTAACTTTTTTTTTCTTAGTTTGAGCGAGATGTGCGACCTAAAAATGACTTTGTATTACAAGGAAGTTTTGCATAGGTTATTTTCTTAACACATAGCAACTTTTCTGTAATAGCCCCTTTATCAAAAATCGAACAAAGTTGAAAAACAAACCCTCCTACTGGAAATGTATGTATAAAGATGAATATAAATTAGTTAATATCAGTTGAATGAAAATTGACTTGAGAAAACAATATGTGTATAAATATTAAATGTTAGTAAATTTTTCTACATATAATATGTAGTGTTAGGATTGAATATAACAAATGTTTTTATGTTTTTTTAAACTGTAAAAATATAACAATATCATAAAATATCTCCTCCATTGCAATACTTTGATTGAAATATTAATAATTATTTATAATAAATATCACCATAATATATTTAAACTGCTAAACGTTAAAATTGTTAAATTTTTCTCTAAGAAAAGGATTATCTAAGACTTTGTCATGGGTTTGTGGATTGTTGTTGCTGTTGTAATTGCTGTTGTTGGAGAGAGGTTGTGTTAGGATAGACTTGAGGAACATTTGAAGCCAGTCCCCCATTCCCAGATTCATATTGCTCCAAATCCGGGTATAGCTTTTTAACCATAAAATAAGCAACATCAGCATTGGACCAGTATGCTGTATGTGACGTAACAGCCGCAATATATGTGTTCCCTGTTTCTCGAAGAACATAATCCATTCGATAAGCAAGTCTTTGACCGTCTGGGAGTTTGACTTCTTGATGATGGGTCGCCATTGAGGATTTGGCTGGGGGATGGGTATTTGATTGATGGTGAACGTTATGATTACTAATTTTGTTCATTTGGGATGCATAGTTGTATCCGTGAATTCCACTAGAGGTCGTTGGAAGGACAGATGGCATTCCAGGTCTATTTTGTTGATGGGAGGTGTAAGAGGATGAATGTGTTGTACTTGTAGTGGATCCAGCAGAATGTTCAGAGCCTGGAGTGACAGCTGCAGCTGCATCTTTTACAAAACCAAATAACCCTCCCATCATCCCCCGGCTGCTTGACCTACCGATGATCCATTTAAAGCTCCACTTACACCACTGCTTGCTGCTTGTAGTCCTGGAATGTGGGGAACAGAAGTTGGGATTTTAGGTAATGAAATAGAAGGAGTCATTGATGGGATTTTATTAGACAAATCTTTTGCTGGATTACCTATGCCAGCAGCCATTTTTCCAACGGATATATTAATGCTTCCATTTGCAATATTAAGGGGAAGCATTGAATCGGTGAAATCAGAGCTGTAACCTTCCACATTTTCTTTTCTTGCTCCTTGAAGAGGCTGGAGAGGTATTTTATCGTACGGGCTTTTGTTAGGATCATTCTCAGAGTATAGATGAACAGGTTCAATTTGTGCATAAAATTTCATAAATATGGGCTCGACTCTATAAGCTACAGGATCACAAGGATGGTAAATGTTATAAAGGTATTTACAAAGCGATCTTGGAAGGATGTAATCATGATACTCCGTGTTTTGTGGATCTCTCCACCGTAGAGTCAGAAAGACAGACAGGGGCGAACCTAAACAGAAAAAATTTTCTATTCTAAATAGCAATCCAGATTGTGCAGCATTCATTGGGGTTTGTCTATGTTCGTTCATTGGTGCTGGGCGCCCTCGACCTCTTCCATGATTAGCAGGATGGTGACTCATACTATGAGCCTGTAGAGAGTACCAAGAGTGCTCAACATCCTGGGTCCAACCTGTTAAAATATCGTAGGTGACGACACATCCTAGTGAATGTGCTGTTATGGAGACTTTGCCTCCATTAGCTTCGAAATAGGGATTGCGCTGGACAAACATTTCATATATACGGTTCAGTTCTTCCTGTAGAGCGCTCCAAATCTCCATTCTGTAAAATAAAATTGAATATTCAATTCATTTTCTGGTTAATTTGTTCACTAATAATATGTATTTATAAGCCAAGGAATTTAAACGAAAAAGTGCGCTCGTTCAAGTTGAGTCATAGAAACCAGTCTGAATTAGATGGCTTATTAATGAAATATATGGTAAAAAAATACTTTTTCTCCACACGCTAAAACAGGCCCTAGAAAATGTTCGTAAAATAATTATATCATAATTAAAAAAGACTTAAATATTGCAATAAACTGTTATAGTAACATAACATTAAATATTTCTAACTAAATATTTTAAAATAAAACAATCTACTTATTGAAATATTTAAAGAAAGATTAGTTTTATAAAATATCATGTTTTTTATGTTAGAATATGTCAATATTTTTTACTATTAATCAAATTAATTTACATAACGATTTTGATATATGTCAGGAATAAATAAATGTATATAAAATATTTTTATGACTCAACTGGGACACACTAAAAATAGATATCTAGTATGAGGGATTGTTTTAGCGTGAGTGGGCCCTGAGGCAAGGATACATGTGTGGGGCCCATTTGTTTTTTTTCCTTTTTCTAAAATAATTTCACTTTTTAATATAAAAAATATTTTTTTATGAAAACATTAAAATTATAAGGCAGAAAAGAATATATTTTTGAATGAGTATTTTTGATGAAAATATCCTTCCTTTTTTATTTTATGGCTTTTTTTAATTTATTGAGTGCCTATTTAATTTATTTTAGAAAGCAATTTTTATTTACTTTCTTAAAATAACCTTTTATTAGAAAATCATAGGTGAAGTAAAAAGTTCTGTTCATTTTTTTGCATTATTTTGATAATAACTTAACATAGTTAGGATCAATCTTATGAAAATGGTTCCAAACGGTTTTCCAGCTAATCTTCAGTTCCTGACCAGTAGAATAAATACTCCCATGTCAGTTCAACTCAACCATTTCCATTATTTTATCTACAGTTTTTTGGCCGTCTGCCTCCACCTTTTCAACTTGGTCGTAGTGACACTGAAGAATGTTTTGAACTTTCTCTTTTTTTACTTTCATTTTGGAACCCTGTAACATACGACTGATTTGACCAAACACAAAACTGTGAATGAACTTTTCAAAAATTGTACACTTAATCTTTAAGCATACTTTATGCTTCTTTTTTATGCAATGTATTAATCGTGATTTATAGCTCACTAAAGACTTCTAGCATAAAACGCTCAGAACTTTTTACATAATTTAATACTGTTTTTATGCTGTTTTGGTAGGAATATCTTCTCATTGTATATTTTTAAATTTGATAAAAAGTTGCCTCTAAAACCAGACCAGTCTACTACTCAATTATTTCATATTTCTTACCTATATAGAGGGCTAGTATAGTACATGATGTCCATTGCCGATGAATTAAGTAAGTTACGAAGGCCCATGATCCTCTGTGGTGTAATGATATTCACAATCCCTTCATCTAGAGTTAATGAGCTCCTCCATTCTACAGGGAAGAACTCAATCCTTTGCCCAGTCTCATTTTGGTAGGACTTAAAATGCTTCTCAATCATTGCATGAACATTATCTCTTAGAATATTTGTGTTCCTCAGTATCGTCGTATCGTCCACAACTTGTCCAACTCCATGTATAACAAAAACTATATGAGAAATATCTGCCAGTTTGTCTGAATGAGAGCTGAGTTCCCTATAGCCACGAAAGAGCCTTGTGCCTGTAGGCTTTTTAAAGCCCAGAGAGGCGGATATTCCTCGATAGATCTGAGAGCTGGCATTCTCTCGATGAAGGTATACTTCTTCGGGTGAGAGCCAGTCCACGTGGAATTCTGGGAAATTAATTGTATGATGAACCTATATGTAAAAAAATATAGTTAAATTATTCTTTGATGTGAACAAAAAAATGAAAAAAAAAAAAATGAGGTATTTTTAGAGGTTGAAATCTACTATAAATATGAACAATATAGCTCCAAGTAGAATTTTTCTTTTCATATACCTATGAACAATATAATGGTTCTTAAAGTGTATTTTTCCTGAAATGTTGTAGGGACATAGTCCTTTAGTTATTAAATAAAGAAATTTAAAGTTTAAAAAGTATTCATCGATGTTTAGAAATTACACACAACATTTGAAGTTTCAAAATTTCATAATTTGTAGAATAAAATAGCAGTTTACCTGAAAATAGTCAATATAGAGCAATCTGTTAAAAATAGTTATTTTAGATAAATAAACAATCTTTCAAATAAAATAAAATAAAATTTTATCCTAAATATTTTTTTTTGTAAAAATTGACAAATAAAATATTGTTGTACAAGGTATAGGGCGCACTTTTTTGTCCTTTCTGCATAACATGAGTTCTAAACTTTTTTTAAAAGCCTTTTTAAAGATGAAGAAGGTCATATTTTCAAGGAAGAATCTAACTGCACATAAAATCCTTTGAAATTTATTACAAATAATATAACTATTGATGTCATAAAGACATGAAAGATTGGGTGAAGATAGGTTTTTATTTAGAACCATCTCTGATTTACTTAGGAGATACTCCTACAACGTGGAATACAATTTTGCCATACTAGAGGAATGTACTATGCTACGTGCTTGTCATAAGGAAAATATTCAATACCTGTGTCAACATACGAACATTCTTGAACAAAAAAAATAAAAATGGAGAAAATCCCGATTTATTCTTTTATTATACTGCCAAATATTTCAGACATATTTGAGTAATTAATGAAACAAATTATTTATATTATATTAATCCTCATAATTTCTGCAATGAATAACAATAGTCAACAAAAAAGTACCTTTCAAATTCTATATTAAATTGAACTATGAAATCAAATCATGAAAAACGATTTTTTTCCCAGTGCTCCACGAAAAATCAAATTTTTGATTATTTTTTTTTAACGGAATCGTTAGAACCACCACTTTGCTGCTGCATTTGATACTGTATTTGGTCCATAAACAGAACAATTTAGCAACAGGTTGAAAGAGATACTAATTGCCAATCACTAGTCTGGACGTAGTGATCAGATCCTTAATAAAATACAATTATCTTGTAAAGCTAGGGTTTGAACATTAGACATTATTTTAAAGCAAGTCTAAAATGGCTTCCAAAATGATACTATCACCATTCTAGTGTTAAAATATTTAAAAAAATAATCAAATATTGTTGTCTTGTGTAATGATAATTTGTAGTGATGTGACGATCAATTGGAATCGGTAAATCGTTTTTTTATAGAATCTGCATCGGGAAAATGATGTTTAATTTACTATTCCGATTCTTATTTATTAATGGCATTTAACTATTTATTACTTTTCTAAGTTAGGAAGAAAATAGCTCCCCTTTTAAAATAATTTTTTCTTTTACTTTAATTTTTTATATTGTTTTTTCAAAACAATACATTTTTCAGTTTTTTTCCAATAAAATTTAATTTTCTGTGAATACCTATGTAATTTTGGAATTTTTTTCCAAAAAAATTTGTTTTTTTGTGAACAGTTGTGGATTTTTGATATATATTTTTAGGATTTTTTTCCAAAAAAATTCCAAAAACCAAGTCTGCCCCCTCCCCTAAAAAAAAATATAATACAATGGACGCCCCTGATAGAAAAATGGTATTTTTAACTATTATTTAAAGGTTAAAGAGTCGTAATCAGCATCGGGAATTTTATACAATAATTGCATCGGAATCGGCTCTGGGTTTTACTTTGATTCGTCCCATCACTAACAATTTGTATTATATTGATCTCTGTATTGCTTCACCAAAAACGTTTACCTGCATTAAACCCTATGCCTATAATATACAAATACAACCATAATCTTTCAATCAATAACTTTCTATTGTTTTTAAGTGGTTTTTGATGCATGGTTTATTTATGATTGAATTATAGTGCACCATACTTGTTAATTCATAAATTGATTTACATATTTAAATAAACAAAGTTTTAAGGTAATATAAATCCATATTTATGCAAATATGTATGGTATTATATATAGGTATATTTGACTGTATAATCGTTCTTATTTATTTATGATATATATGTGGTTAAATCGTGAGGTTATACCTATTTCCTAGCAATTTTTAAATCAGTTAATGCACTACTAACATGCAAAAAACAAACACAAAAAACAAAAAAACACACTTTGAAAGCATTCAGGATCATATGTATTTTTTTCCATGGTTTAGATCAGGGATTCTCAACCAATGTGCTGTGGGGCAGTTGTACATAATTATTTATTTTGCTAAGTTAATAGGTATTTTATTCTGGTGCCCGGTACTCTCGCCTTAAACTATTTTGCCTTAAAGCCATTTTACCTCAATGATATTTTCCCTTAATATATACAGGATTGATCTTATCTAGTACACATTTTATTATTTTCAATCTGAAAAGTCATTGGTTCAAAATCACGGAGGAGGGCAATAAGAGATATTATCTTTGAACAGAAAAAGCTGAGATGGTTAGAAGGAGCAAAGAGGATTCTAAATTTTCTCAAGGCCAACAAAGTTTGGGTAAAGTTTTGCTCTTTTCTGATAAAAAAAATTTCACAGCTGATGCACTTTGGATAAGCAGAACTGCTGCTACTCACAGCCGAACATCCATTCAATGTCTCAGATTCAGTGAGACATGTCTTTAGAACAAAAAATCCAGTCGGAGTCATAGTCTTGTGCGTTTGTGGAGTCTGCCCTCTATTTTAGTGGAGAGGAAGGAGGGGCTCAATGCAGATGCTTAAATTGAATTTCTGGGTAATAAAGTATTACCTTGGGCCAGAGAAAAGTTTGGGGACAAATTTGTTTTCACTCAAGACGGAGCTCCGTGTCTTGGCACCGCTGAGACCCAAGCCTCCCTGAGATACAACTTTTCGGACTTTTGGGACCTCAGCACCTCCTCTCGGACTATTCTATCAAGGTACATCTGGAGGAGAGGGTGTGTGCTACTCCTATTAGGAGTAAACTGTCTCTAGAGGCTTCCATCAAGAAGGAGGTGACCAAACTCGTCCCTGACTACATAGTCAAGGTCCTGCAAGGGATATAGGCCTCGTATTGATGCAATTATTAGAGCTGAGGGATCACATATTGATTAGAAGTTCTGTTGAGTACTATTTTCAGATGATTTTGTTCAATAAATGTCCCCACAAAACCTCTTGTTCAAATTTTACTCCTTAAAAATTGAAAAAATATAATGTATATCACTAGATAAGATCAACCCTGAAAATAAGTGATATTTATACGTCGTTATTTTATTTTTTGGTTGAAATTGATGTTCCCTTTGAACTTTTTAATCAAAATATGTAATGTTAGTTACTAAAAAAAATACATTAAATGGTTTTTTTTTCTATTGAAATAATGATGAAATTATGCTTTTGTCTAATATTATGTTTTTTTGTCAATACAGGAGTCTTTTATAACATGGATTTTAATCCATCATGTCTAAGAAACGATTATCAGTTCTTCCATTCGAATCTTTGTCGTGTTTATTTATTTTCCTTAATTAACTAATTTTATTACTTATTTTGATTTCAATTAAAATTTTGGAGTATAATTCCATAAACTTTTAAACCGAAATCAACCCTTCAATTACTTGTTATACAAATACACATGCCATATTTTCATTAAAAATTAAAAGATAATATCAATTTTAACTAAAAATATGTTATAAAAACTTATAAGCCTAATTTATTTATATATATAGATAAAGGCAAAATATCCTTGAGACAAAATGGCTTTTTGGCAAAATGTTCTAAAGTAAAGTTGTATAAGGGAAAATGTTCCTAGGCAAAATACTTTAAGCCGAAAGTACCTAGTGCCTTCTATTTGTATACTGATTGTCTGTTAATATCCCTTTCTCTCAAAACAGGCAATCAAATGATGTTGCTCTCACCACCACCTACTTATGTGCGTCAGTGTTTTCCATTGTGAAAGGCACAAAATCAAAGGTAAAAAACAAACTGTAAACAACTTAGAATGCTACTCTCTGTGTCAGCCTCTCACCCATCCGACCATGAATTAATCTCAGGGGAAACCCAAGTATCGCACTGAGGGTAAGCAGTATATGTATTTTTGGTCATTTCAGCTGACAACGGCACAACATATATCTAGAGGACAGTTTATCGTTTGTTGTATAAACATGTTAGATTTTGTAGTCATTTATTCGGGAAAGTGTCCTTTTGAATTGATGTGACAATCATAAGTGTGCCTTCCATTGCAAAAGGTCAAGAATCCCTCGTTTAAATCGTTAGTGATGTAACCAGGGTCGTCCACAGGGGGTGGAGCGGAGGGGCAGCAGAACTCTCCCATAACTTCCAGGAATTTTTGCTTTTTCCTGGATTTATTTTTGGTGAGGATAAATAAATTTTTATGGAAAAGTAGGAGAACATTTTTTTTTGATTCGGGGAAATTATGCAGCAGAGCAAAAAATTTAATTTAATTTTTTTTCATACAAATTTAATTTTCTGTGAATAGTCATGGATTTTTGAATCTTTTTTTCAAAAAATGTTATATTGGAATAAAAAAAAAAAATAATTTTGAATAGCTGGGGATTTTTTAAATTTGTTTCCAAAATATTTAATTTTCTGTGAATAGCTATAGCTAAAGATTTTTGAGTTTTTTTTTTTCGAAAAAAATTAATATTTGAATTTTTTGCCAATTTTTTTCTTTTTGTGAACAGCTGTTGATTTTTGAAATTTTTCCTGGTTTTTGGTCTTGTTTCTTTTTAATACATGATCACTCTGGTAACAGGCACATAAAACAAGGTTGGTCATTAGAAAATTCGGACCCTGGAAATGATATTCTATACAAACAGGGCCGCAGCTACCTTATACGGTGTGTGTAGTACCCCAAGTTCCAACAGGGGCCCTGAAAACTCGTATAAAGGGGCCTAATCTATTAATGTATTAGTTAAGGGAGCCTTGGTATAGTAAAGTTTGGGAAAACCTGGCTTAAGAAATATTATAGTTATCCTTTTATAAGGCCCGACAAGTTTAGTGCCATACCTGGATCCATAATCTACCCCACCCCTTCCCTCTTGCATTTACACTTTCTGCTGGCTATAACCCCTTTACCAGATCCATTAGAAGCCCTTAGCTATTTGGAACTCAGATACAACTGTTTCACCCAGGCAACGTAAAAAAAAAAAAATTGGAAAACCTCTTTGAACAATTGCACAAAAAAAAAAAAATTAAAAAAAGTCTGAAAATTGACTTATTGATTAAAGCTAATTTATTTTTTATAATATATATTTTCTTTTCTTTATGTATTCTATATAGGAACAAAACCACAAGAATCGATACCAATAAGCTATATATTGCGGTCTCTGTTCCGGTCTTGGCTCGACTTTGACGGTTCCAGTTCTAACGGTTCAAGACACGGAACTGTTAGAATCGTAAGACTGCTAAGGGCACAACCTTGTATATATGGAATATCCAGTGGATATCTTCTTATAGGATATCCATAATTTAAGGTTCACGAACTGGCTCATATCGCAAGAATCGGTTCTTTTACATATTTTTGAAGAAGGGTTCGCGGGTTACCTGCTTTTCTTCGTTTAGTGATCTCGTACTGGTTCGGACTCCAAATCCATCACATCACTATTTTAGATATAATTTTCTCTGAATGTATATGCATTTACCTACCTAAAATATGAATGATCTTTTTCACTTAAACAAACACGTACAGTGTTTATCTATAGAGGACCTCTTTCCGAATAAAAAAAAATATATATTGTAAAACTTTAAAAACGTTTTAACCGAGTCAAAATATAATTACATTATGATATTATTTATAAAAATATTTGGAGAAGGAGGGGTATTGGTAGTCCTATGAATATTTGATGAACCATATAAAATAGCTAACAGGAAACGTAGGGTTTATATTATATTGTATGTTACTTAGGCATAAACAGGCATAAAAGCTACTTTTCCAAGAAAAGCAGCTTTTATGCAGTGTCAAACCGCAAAACTCTTCTACAAATGAGGGCAAATAAATAAATAATTAAATATGTATGTGGTGAGTTAGAATAAAAACAATCTTGAAAAAAAAAAATCATGGGAATGGGAGAAATACGCAAATTATTTTTACACCCTACATTAAATACAACCCAATATTTTATAGGGACTTGACGTCAATTATTGACTTTATATTCAAATTTTTGGAATGATTTGAAGCATCTAGAAATATTAACTGTAGTTTAAAATTATATTTATTTTATTTATGAGACTTTATTTGGCTCCGATATATCATTTAAAAAAAAAAAAAAAATCTTTAAATTTCCAATTCTTTCATTGTGACGTTTTATTATATTAGTTACAAGGATAAATGAGAGAAGGGAATGCACGGAAATCCCACTCCTTATTTAGGAAAGACATAGGTAGGAATTACTTCCTTGTCGATCTTCAATTCTAGTCGTACTCCAAAAATGAACTAAACTTATAACCAAAGATCAAAATATTGAAAAAAATATGGGACGCCTTTGAATATTTAGAAAAATATATGTTAACATTGTTAGAGTGGAATGTCAGCTGTTGATGTTTGAGTAGGAATCAAAAAACGTCATACAACTGCTGACTATTTATAATAGCTATTAACATTATTAATAAACGACTTATTAAGTCATTGTTCAACTATTAATGTTGAACTGCGTGTAAAGTATATATTAATTCATGGTGATTTATATTTATCTTAATCACGAAGATTTCAGATATATGGATCTGCATCTACTCCTCCATCCCCCTCATAGAAGTTCATATTTTTTGTCATTTGGGGGATATCCAACTCCCACGACTTCTGATCCTCCTTTCGACTCTACGGATGTCGATTCTTTGTACCTCACTCCGTGGATCTCATCTCTTTTCATGGAAGGATCCTTAATTGTCCAGACCCCCTTCACAAGAAGGTATGTGCCTCTTCAACTATAGTCTCCATGCTGAAGAATACAACAATTCTTCCAGATCTTCTTTGGAATTGTTGTAAAATTGACACACACCTCATTTTATCCATCTTTGCTTAGAACTCTCCAACACATCCTCAGTAGGACTTTCCGTCTTTCCCAAGCACACTTACTTGTGCTTACTTTACAATAAAACAGAGTAATCCTTTATTAGATTATTATCAATGAAATGGGAATTAGTCTCAAATTATATTTTGAATCAAATTATATATTAATACTTTTTTACAAGTTTAATATTGCTTTACAATGGACAAATACCTCATTTCAATTTCTTGTTCTTTTTTTGAAAACTTGGCGGAGACGTCATGCACAACGTCTTTCCGAATTTCAACCCAAACGACCTCCCCGGCTGTCATCACTTAGTCCTTACTGGACCTGGAAACTGTATTCCCAAGCCCCTTGAACCATACTCTACATTGCAAGGTCTAGAAGGTTAAGATATAACAAAAAAAGAGAGTTCAAAAGTCCTCAAAATTGTCTTTGAACTTTTCTTCCACTTTCTTTAAGATGTAGGTCGTAGCCCTCCCTGCAATATTTTTTATAACTTGTGTAACGATATCTTTATACACTATACTCTCAATTAAATTATATTAAATTAATGGGACTCCAATTCTAGCTCAATGGCGTGCACTATCGTTTTGGTAATCTCATTAATTGAGTTGTGTAAAGGATGATCTGCCGATAGGCTAGAATAAAAGAAATCGAAAATTAACGTGGTAATCCTGACAATTTGAATAATGTTTTTGCTTAGACGTCATTACATTCTATTACATTGCTTGCGAGGAGGATATAAGAGAAAGGAAATGCCCACAAGCAACACTACGTATCTACCAGAAGCGTATGGAGGAATTACTCTAATTACAAAACGAAACAAACCTGAGCTCTCTAGGAAAACCAACGTCTACGCCGTCAGCAAGTCCAAAACGTTGGAGAGGAAGAAGGGCTCTATCAAAAGGCCAAACTGGATCCGGAGGAGTTAAAAAAAAGTTCAGGCCAACTCCCAAATCCCAGAGATCTTGGGGTTCAAACCAAACTGTCCAGAGACCTATAAAAAAATTGGGTGGAAAGAACCTTGTGAAGGTGGAGAGGCCACTTTTCACACCAGCAATGAAAGAAACTCATCTTCTTCCTTAAAATACTCTTTTGAATGAGTTTTAAGAAGTCTTTTTTGACACATTTGGTGCCCTCTATAGTCCTGATGCCAACTCCCTCGACTACACTTTTTGGGTGCATATCGAGGGAATGGCCTGCAGTTTTTGTCATTCAAACACCAAGGCCATCAAAGCCACTGTCAGCCAGTACTGGGACGCCATGACAGATGAATACATCCACAGCGGGTGCCAGGCCTTCCGCCTCCTCCTGGAAGCCATCATTGCTGCTAAGGGAGGTTATATTAATGCTCAGACACATATCCACTTATAGTATTAGTTTTGTTGAAATTTTATTGCCAATTAATAAATTATATCGTGTATCTTATATTTTGAAATTAAAAGTGTTCAGATTTTAATGGAGCACTCAGTATTACTCCTCTACAAATCTTCAGTGTGATTCAGTGTCTTTCATAAGAACAGACATGCCTAACTACTTTATAACTTGATTTTCTCCCTTCAGGAATAAAATAATAATGATAGGAGCTTAATAAAATAAAGTACAATTTGGATTGCCTACTACAAATAATTTCATTTGTGAGCAAATGCTTATAATTTACAAAGCATGCCTTTTATCTTCTTATTTGTACATAAATATAAATATTATTCTTTTTTTATGACAATTTAATAATATCTAATTTATTTTTATTCTTCTGTCTGTGAGTGCATTTTAAATATCATGAAGAAATAGGCCCTCACACATATATAATATGTGAAATATTATCTAAAAAAAACTAAAAATTATTTCTTATAGTTTTTCCAACATAAATGGTTATTTATCTATGGTCATAAATCTATATTATATGTAGGTATTGTCTTTTCTTAGACGTGAAAGTGTTTCAATAATTATTTACAAATAATTGTAAGTTGGATTGTCACAAGGGCTATAAATTTATTTTTTTCTCTCTCTAGGAAAGTTATTCTTAACCTGTGGGTAATTCTCTGTTAGAGGAATGGCAGAGTTGCCAAAGGGGGGAATGATTTGTCAACTGGAAGAACCACTGCCTCAAAATTTCACCAATTTCAACCAAATCTCAAATCACAACCATTTACAGAATGTTTTAATAAAAAAAACAGCAATGTATGAGGTATTGCAATTCGTATTTGTATAAAAGTGACACTGTTGTGTTAGAAATGTTAACAGTGGCTACCCGAAAACTCAATCCTGTCGTGTTTCTCCTTAGTATAACAGAGCTCCCATTATTAAGTAATTGCTCATACGTGTATATATTCTCATGGTTATTTTGTTTAGTGTGCGGTGATGATATTATATGAATGTTAAGGGTTAAGATTTGCAAATATAGTATGTCTAATCCCAATCATCTCTAAATAATTGGAGTAATGAGTGTGAAAAGTGGCCTCTCCAGCTTTAGTAATGAGCATGTGTTGATAAAGGTGTGGGCATCATAATAAAAAAGAAAAGGGGAGTAAATATAGAGGATTGTAAATACTAAGCTTTTTTAGGGGTTGTGTTTTTATATTGATAGCAACCTAAATAGATTTTTCCTTCTAATACGCTGTTATAAATTATAATCAGTATTATTTTGATATTGAGGAGTTCACATCTATGTGTACTCATGTATAACGGTGAGTTGCTCTGAGGTTTTGTTGATGAGTTATCTTATATATTAATAAAACAAAGTTTGTCTGTTCGTATACGACTTATAACTCTGAGCAATGCCGGGTAATACCGCTAGTTGATTAATAAAAATAAGAGGTTTTTATTCATTACACGATTGTTTTAATTCAACTCTCTCATTCACACTAAAAAATATATATATAAGAAGTAGTTTTTAGTTGTGTAAAAAAATGAAGGAAAAAAAGAAAGCACTGTCCATAAGGGGCCTCACCGAAATCCAAAATTGAGCTTTCTAGGGCTTAGGTATATCAAAAGTTCCCCCTGGTAAATAAAAACCATTACATTCAAATGCATTTGCCCAGGATAATATGAAGTAATTATTTTTTATCTTATAAATAAAAAGTTTAAATTATTTAAAAGAATGTCTTTGTGTTTGATCTAAGTTACTCTTAAAGTTAAATCCGTCACTTCCAGAGCACAATAAAACGTTGTTTGTCCCTGTAATTTGTAAGAAAATAGACGAAAAAAAATAAAAATCCCTTATGAAAATGAGAAGATTCATTAATATGTTATTTTTATTCTATAAGAACTAATTTAAGTCTACATATATTTATTAAATTGATTTATTTATGATGACGTCATAGGTAAATATTTATGGAAACGTAATTTATGAAATATTGGTCTATGGGACAGCTTTTACGTCTGATTCGGACACTTTGTTAAAATTTTGGACGGGACGTCAACATTTAAGGAACATTATATCTCTAAAATATAGCTTTATTAAATTTGATTGATTTATGATAACGTCACTAGTAGATATCAATGATGACTTCATTTCTGAAAGATTGTTCCCTGGAACGGCTTTTGGGACAGATACATCGTTAATATATATATATATATTCTTTTACTCATGTACATACATTATTCATTATTTTGCAAGAGTTATAGTTAGATCAATAAATACATGCTTGATTGACTATTTTGTATATTATGCAAATGAGGATGATTTTAGATCTATGAGAAATACGGTAAAAAGTTTGGGAAAGACTGCACATTGTGTATACTATATCCATATATATATACAACATTAATATTATATATGTATATAGCATATGTATTACTTGATAACTCAAATCTTCTCGAGCATAAATCTCTCTCACTGCAAGATTAATTCGTTGGTAATTAACCTTTGTGTCATAAACTTTAAGGAGATATATACTCAATGTTAATTCATTATATAACAGTCAACTTTTCTTTAATAAAGATAAAGGGATCTTGGTTTTCAACTCTTCAAATCCAGCATATTACTCATTAAGACACTAAAGGTTAGATTATCAACAGTATTGCTCTAAGATGGAAATACTGGAAAAAATAAGGTGGGCGCGAATAGCACGCCTTTGAGTATTTAAAAAATGTATGGTAATACTTTTGGATTGGCATGTCAGCTATTAATCTATATATATATAATATAAATGTACCGTCTTTAATGGGTGCCCAGACCTTTGAGTCTAGGAGGCTGAAACTTTGCATTGGTGTCTTTATTGAACCTGGTTAGGCCAAAACAGGGGTGACAATTTTTTTTTTGGAGGGGGAGAGGCGTCATATAACGGTGTCTTATTCTTTACTCAAAGCACAAAAAATGTTTTTTAGAGCTCGAAGAGATTGGATTGGGGGTTGAGTTATAAATCAAAAAAAGACTGTCGTCTATACAATGTTTTCTACATTTATTCAAAATTAGTAAAGTTATGGGGAAAAAAGGAGATCTATAAAAACATGAAACACATAGAAATGAGATCCTTGAAACTGAAAATGAAGTCGAAGAGAGGTTTTGAAGTCGTATGGATTGGGTATCCTCCAAATGGTAAAAATATGAAGACCTAGGAAGGAGAAGGATGGGTGATGTTGATTTATATCAGAATACTTCGTGGTTCAATGAAAATAACCATGAATTACTTTATACTTTACACGCAATTCAACATTAATATTTGAATAATGACTTAATAATTAGTATATTAAAAGTTTTAATAGCTGTTATAAAAAGTCAAAAGTAGTATAACGTATTCTTATTAGAACTCAAACATCTCCAGATGACATTCCCCTCGAACAATTGTATTACAATATATTTTTAAAAATGCTTAAAGGTCTGCTATTTTCTTTCATCATATTTTTTTTTGAGTATTTCTATCTTTGGTGATGCTCTTCGGTTGTATTTTATTATCTCGCCCGTTTTTTTGTTTTTGTATTATATACTTCCTGAGAAGATAACTTCTTTCTTTTATATACGAAACCAGATTGAACCATTAAGTGTACTCATAAAAGACAGAAACTAATCTTGAGGAACTGTTGCATAGTTATAATTGTAAGTCCTTGTTAAAATCACAGTAAAATTGGGAATCGACAACGGAGTAATCCTTGACAATGTCCATGTTTATTTCCCTCTCCTCCTCGCGATAGCTGCTTGTAGCTAATTCAATTGAACGTCATGACAACTGAACTGCTCTCCTACAAAATATTCATCAAATTGTCAGGGCTGCCATGTTGATTTTTGTTTTTTTAACAGTTCCAAAATATAAACGATTTTGTATCACTAGTTATAACTATAACTCATTGACCTTTGTCCTTCTTTATTATTCTCTCCCTCTCGTCACAGCTGATTGAAGCTGATTTGATGAAACGTCATGATAACTAGGCTGCTCTCCTTCAAAACATTCTTCATATTGTCGGGGTTAAAATGAGGATTATTTTGCATGTACAAAAATGTCTCAAGAAACAACTATACGAATAAACACATTTCTTAATTCGTTCTAAAACTTGTTTTTGTACTTTCTTATTATTTATCTACTAACCTGACGAGGAATAAGAAACAAGAGATGTAATATGACTGGGAGATATCTTATTCTGTATAAGATATGCCATGCTCGAGAATAGTATATCCTCTACATCAATGGTCGGGTAATAGGGGTCAATTACTCCAAATGGGGTAGTTAAGAACATTTTTGATGTCAATGGGAGTGGATGCTTTAAGTGAAGGAAGCGAAAAAAAACAAAAAAACAGCATGCCACAAACTTGCTGTGAATTAATTTTACTACAAGTTATTTCGGGGTAACCCTAAAAAAGTTACTGTTCTACAGTCTGCAAAATATACTCTTCTTTTCTCCAACTACAATGAGAGATTATCAATATGTGGCCCCTCAACACAAAAACGAACTAAAATGGGTTTTTCTCAAAATTGTCTGTAAATTCATATACAAACTATCGTCCATTTCTATCAACAAATTATTGTTATAGACCCTTTGGATGTGCCGCAAATTGCATTTAAAGAAGCCAAAGTTGACCGTCACAATTGTATTTATTTGCAAGGGAGCATATCAGGCCAATATTAGTTTTTTTAATCAAATAAAAGTTATAAATTATATCTAAATTTCTGGTGTATCATTGCTTCTCTGAGAAATTTAAATACAAAGCCTACAATTCATGCAGTTACTTATAACAATTATTGTCCTCTATGTATATTTAAGTAATAAATTATATTATTTTTTAAATTTTTGTTGAATAAGTTTTTTTACAAAATTTATAAAATATACTGGTAAAAAAAATATTCAATTTCTTCACTGATACACATAGTACCTATGTGACAACTTTTCTAAAATATCCTTTTCAACTTTGGTGTAGCCAAACACCCCAGGATAGTAATTATTTAGTATTTTATATAAATTAAAGAGGGCTTAATTTTTTTTAATTTCTACTATTGAAAAAAAACAACACTTTTTTTTTTGTTTCTTACTCATAATAACTCATTACAAGGTAATTTGTTGAGAGGAAAAATCTAATTATATTAAATTTTTGTATAAATATTTAGTTTTACATAAATAAAATATTCAAGAATCAGGTATTTAAAATATAAAACGTGCGTATGGAGTAACAACGGAACTTTACATATAGTTTAAAGTTATTTTACCTTCATTGTTCTATTTTTGATTGATTAATAGGGAAAATTAAATGATGAAATTGCGTTTGTTATGTATAAACTACTCCAAAAAGTCATATATGTGGACTACACAAAAACAAGCTAAAATTATTTTTATTAAAAACGATCCTGGATTATTATTTTTATAAAAACGACCCTGGATTATATTTGTATTCTTCGACAACTTATCGTCAATAGACTATGAGCTCACAGAAAATAGACAGTCCTACCAAATATGATGTTTAACTGTTATAAAATTTAGTACATACCCTCCAACCTGATGGTAGAGGCGCCCACAAGGGTTAGGCAAGAGGAGTTGTAGCCTCCCCAAATGAAATAAATTTTGTTTTTTACACAGGATGAAAAAACTTTACAAGAAGTTGGGCAATTTTTTTTCCTTTAAGAAAAGATCATTTGTTCAATTTATGCAGCAGAGCAAAAAAATAATATTCGAATTTTTTTCCAAAAAATTTGATTTTCTTTAATTAGCAATGGATTTTTAAATTTTTTATTTCAACAAAATTCCTCCCCCCCCCGAAAAAATAAATAATACAAATACACTTTAGCAGTTGTGGTAGCAAAATTAAATTAATGGAAATCGGATTACAACTTGAGATGCCTACATCCCGAGCAATCTCACTCATCTTCACTCTTCACTCTTGTGTCATCTATCACTGTATCATGGATTTTATCAATGATTTCAAGAGGAGTCACCTCAACAGGGCGTCCAGAACGTTCAGCGTCAGTTGTTCCCATATGGCAACTCCGAAAATTTTGAAACCACTTATAAACTATTCTAACCGGAAGTTCAGCGTCCGTATAATGTTTATCAAGCTTGTTTTTAGTCACTTAAGGGGTTTTGACTTTCATAAAGTATTGTTTAACCATTACATGAAATTCTTATTTCTCCATTTTTTGAAAATCACTCCACTTTCTCGATTCAAACGAATACCAAACATAAATTAATAGACCGATCTGGCTGACAGTTGGCATGTGTTCTTCCAAGAGATGCTACTAACTAAACATAACCTCGATATGCACCATCTTAATGATTTGAAGAATGTGTTGAATGAGAGCACCTCTCTGTCATAACGTTATATTAGAACAGCTGCAAACAGCTGTAATATTTAAGATATAAACACAAATTCAAATCAGTATCTACCAAGTTATTAGTCTGATTGTCGGGGTTACCATATTAATTATTTTTTTTTTTACATACCAAACATGCAAACAATTTACAACTTTATCTATGGCTGTAAAGAAACTATTCCTCTACTCATCACATTTATACAGAATAATCGTTGGATATTACAAATGTTGTCTTTTTTAACATGAAAAATCAAGGAGCTGTGTCTGGGGCAGTAAAAATAAGCAATCAGGCCCATTACTAAATTATTTGTCATTGTTAAAAAAAATAATTATCAATATGCAAGAAAATGCTATAAAATATTGTTTATTAGGCGACGATTATAGTACTTTTATGAATGCCCAATATGGTATAGGCGCCTTTCATTATTATAATATGTTAATTACATGTGCATTCAAGTATGTTAATGAATAAATAAGAAATATGCACTTTCATGCCAATAGAAAAAAGAGATCAGAATCCGTGCTGCTTTTATAGAGATCTATAGAGAGCATATTAATGATTGTAAATCGTAAGCACTTTTGGTATGTATAAAATAAACCATATATAGTAATGACTGGAGTTGCAAAGATGTATAGTTATATATATTGGCAATCTAAACCGAGTTTTTTATTTTCTAAAGCTACTATCATTCTTGAAGAGATAACATTAAGTGCATGTGCTCATAATTAACGAAGAGTAACGCTGGTGATTGGTTTAGGAATTATAAGTATTATGTCTTTGTTGAACATGGAGTGGAATTGAGGATCAATATCTTAGAAAATTCCTGCAATTGTAGCTGCTAGATTCGGAGTGGGATTTGTGTTTATTTCCTTCTTCTCATAGCTAAAGAGACTATAAGGGAAAGAGGAGTCATGTATACCAATCAAAAATCTTTTTTAATCTCTAATTCTGATTCATCAAAAATTTATTAATGCACTTTGAACTTCTTGTGCACAGTTCATTGTTATCACGTCTTTTGACTGGGATTCATCTAATGGAATATAATAGAAGTCAACGTTTTGGACAAGGCTATGTATTTTTCTTTGTATCTAACTATAAACCTTAACTATTAATTAAAACCCTAATTCAAAGTATATGAGTCATAATTATGCCCTAAAAAATTATAAAAGTTATTTTAACACAAAAACATACAGGTGTGCGCGTCTAAAACTGAACACTCCTTTAAATTTTACGCCATGCACATATTCGTGACTTTATTGAGTTGAAACTGGTTTACACTTCGAGATAAGGGTCTTGACTAGTTATAAGCAAACCTGCAGCAAAATTTAAATAGCAACAGTGAAACAACAGGCGATAATATGGAGAGACGCCGAGTCGCAATTTTGGAACTTTACTCTATGTCTTTCACGCACAAGTGATTATTACTTTATATTTCAGGTTCTAAATCCAAGAATTAATCATAAAAGCGCCAAGAAAAGGTTGCCTACATAAAAAAACTGCCGTATTAAAAAAAACTTAAGATTTACAACTGTATTGATGAAATAAAATAAGATTTTATGTACTTTTCCGGCAATAGAAAAAAAGATAGCATATAAGGAGTATTTCCCCTGATCCGGTAGACTTAAAGAAATTTAATTATTTCTTTAATTTATGATAAGCTTTTTGAAAATATTGTCGTTCCATATGAAATGAGAATTTTCCTTTCTCAAATAAAGATTATTTTCTAACACCAGACTATAGGGAAAAAATATTTCCGAGTAGTCCTCATTTTATTTTCTATAATTAAAAGTGACATTATTTAACCCATAATGCTTAATGTTGTAATTGTAAAATAGACCGACAAAACACCTATTTAATATTATATTCAACAAAAATGTGTCAAGCTGTAACTTATTTTATATGTTGACGAATCATGTTGCTTAGCGTGAGTATATATTAGTCTGATGTGTTCATCAGCACACCACTCTTTAGGTAATTTTCAGTGATGGAAATATTATGATATGTCGGTATACTAAAACCCCCACCGAAAATTAACATAGTCAACTTCACAATTTGAAGAATATATCGGAGGCGAGGATCTTAGATGTTTTTACGTCTAATTAGTTTAGCTGCAAGCGGCTATGATAAAAGGGAAATGAACAAAAATTACACTCTGTATCTAGCTATCATATAGATAAGAGTTACTCACAAATGACTTACACATACAACTCCGCAACAAATTCTCAATTTTTTCACGCACTCGTGACTACTTTATACTTATTATTCTCTCTTCAAGAATATGGAATAATGGTAACAGCTTCGAATAATAAAAAAAAAAAATCAGTTTGCAACTATAAGAAAACAATATTCGATATCACGAACCAGTTAGGTTGGAACCGTTACCTGCTTCAATAGGCTAAATTTTAATAGCTCAATAATTATAAGGGAATTAATTATTAATTATTTTAGTAATATATAGTATGCTATGAATATTAACATAAATAAATCATATTTTTTAATTATATAATATATATTGAATTTTTACATATTATGTAAAATATTTATGGCCCTTTTTTCTTATATTGCAAATGTGCAATCAAATCATTACCTATCAAAAACTATTATGTTAGCTTAAATTAAAAATATAGGACTTTTCGAATATTTCTGGATATAGTCAAACAGATCCGTCGTTGTAATGTTCATCTCTGATCATTGTTAAAGACTTGAGCGTATCTCACTTTCACATAAGTTTCTTTTATACCTGAATATAAAGTATTATATTTTTAATTGACGGTGTTATGATAGTTTTTATGTAACTGTAATGTAGTATTTACCCTAGATGTAAAGCTTCATATTTCTTTACTTTATACAATTTTTCCCCATTGTATTACCCTTTTGCATGGAATTATAGAAAACTCGAATAATAATGCAGAATATTTATTCCTACGTGAGGGAAATATAAAAGTAGTGATTGGTTTTAAAAAAGAAAAGATTCAACCTCATTTTTTACTCAATTCCTTTAGGAGTGGAAATAAAGAAAAACAAGCTTAGTTGCTTGCGTGACTATTCTATATATTTAATTTATTATGCATTCTTAAATCAATTTGTACCAAAGATAGGCGATAATTCTTCTTTTAGAGGGAGATGTTAACACGCCCACGACTTATTAAATAATGAACAAAGAAGAAGAAAGAGTACACGCGACAATCGTTTTTTCTTTTCCAATCACTATACTTAGTTTTTTCTTTACATAGATCCCTTCTTTATTATCCATGCCCTATAAAACGTGTTTATATGAGGCATGAACGTTATTTACTTATATTAGTTTGTTTACAAAAGAATAGTGAGTGTCACCATCTTGCGAGAAAATAATTAAACTCCATGAATGATGTTATTATTTGATGATTCCAAATTCCAAATTGTATTTGGGGGGTAAGAAAAATATATTAAAAATGAATATCTTTTTTAATTTATTTATTTTGTAGACCTAAACTATAAACGAGTTGTTACGTTTATTGTAACAGGCAACCTAATCTAAAAAAAAATATAAAAAAGAGTTAAAATAAGTTGGTGGTTTGTCTATTCTTCTCAAATATGGAACTATTTTTCTATTATTGTTGGAATTATTCCCAGCTTTACAATAGGTTATTACAATTGAACTAATCAAAGTTCAGAGCACTGATTAGAAGAACAGAAGTAGACACATCAACAGCTGACAACAAAATGCAATGTATATTTTTGTGTTAGCGAGGTAAGACCCTTCTTACTATCACACCAACTAAGGGGTATTATTTTTTTAGTTTGCTAAGAAAATTTAAAAAAAATGACATTAGTAAAAGGGCCAACAAATTTATCTTTGCCCCAGGTCTCTCTCACGTTAGACCCTACTTGTAAAATTAAGTAGATACTTACTCATATCCTATCTAATTTATGTGATAATAAATTAAATAATCATACAACTAATAGAAAATGTCTCCTCAACAATGGCTGATACAGGAGAAATAATACTGTTGAAAATATATTCGTTTCATGTACCTACGATAACATTTATGTATGCCTTGAGGAACAAGAAAATACAATAACAAATATTTGCTTTTTTTTTCATAAAATAATAATATCATTATCCTTTAAACTCATGTGCGTGTGTGACCTGCAACGAAGAAAAAGATTACATGATACCTCTTTTACAAGAATCTATAAAAAAATCTAATCATGCTAATTGAGATTAAATATATTGTAAAGATTTTTGTCAGATAACAAATATATTTAAAATTAATATATTATAGAATGAATAACTACAATTAGATGATTATAATGCAGGAGTGTCAACGGTCATTCTAAAACTTCAACGGGCAGTCAGACCAAAGCTATGGCTCTAAGTAGCAAAGATACCTGTTAGCTTGAGTAGAACTTTTGTCTTATTAACCTATTATTCCTAGGCAAGGTGTCACTCTTTATGTTAAAATAGATGACTTTACTGTTTCATTTTCCGCCATGATAGAAGCAACCACTTCTTCCGTCACACAATTCACCTAGTTAATTCAGTTTAAACGGTGAAATTATGAAGGTTATATAATAGTTAATTCTTGGGTAACATTTATGTATACTCACTATGCCAACATACATTTGTATAAATATTAATTGTGTGGTCTTTGTTTTGGTATTCGGTTCATAGCTTTGGGTGGGACAGGCGATCAAGAAAGAATCTGACTGTCCAACGGTTAATAACAATATTACATAACAATAGAATTATTAGATTAAAGTGCGGGAAAGTTTTTTTAAATTATTTAATCTAGGCACTCAACTATACCATACTCACGACTAAATTACTGGAATAGATAAAACATAATTTTGTCAAAATAGAGGTTGTCAAGGCCCTTGACAGCCTTCCAATGACCATTTTGAGAAAATCATATTTAATTATTAGACTAATTTAGAAGTGCATATTGTATGGAGTACAACACTTGGCCGTCATTGCCAAAGGTATGATTGTAGACAGTTGACACCCGTAATAATGGACATTGAAAGCTTAATAAGAGAAAAGCAAAATACCTTTACAAAGTTCCTTTTAGTAATCAGAATTATTTAAAAAAAACAAATACTAACTTAAAGAATTAAATTCTTGTTTAAGCTGTATGAGTCCTTGATATAGGACTTAAACTCAGTTCCGTCTCGTCCTTGTTATCAGTCCTTATGAACGTCTCAAATTATGGAGCACTCTTATGAATGCATCATTTTCACTAATGAGTTCCACAGTTTACTAATTGAATAAGTTATGTAAAAGTTTAAATATCTTTCAAGCGAGAATATATAGACATTATTTTTAACTTAGGAATATTTTAAGTATTTATTATTCTTATACAAAATGTTGAAGATTGATTCATTATGACGTCATTTAGCAAAGATTGTTGAAAGAAACAACTTTTTACATCGTTACTTTTAATATGCCTTGCAACTTTTCTTGCGGAAAGAAGGAGCCTAAAATCAGCTGGTAGAAGTTAGCCAATTATTCCAACTATGAAATATTCATTCAATAAATCTTGATAATTGTTTACAGTCGTAACAATAACTCATTTGAATTCAACCAATCAACGTTCAAAGCACTGATAATGTGGAATATATAGCGAACATGTTTTATTAAAGTAGTTTGAAAAAAAAAACAAAAAAACTTGAAGGTGGGTGTCTGCATCTATCATACGTTTTCATGCAAACGGGCATTGGGCACCTTTTTTTTTAACTCTTCATGTAATAATCTTCAACCTTCAACAATTTCCTTTACAAAATAAATAAGTTCTGTGATTTATTGCTTTTTTATTGAATGGCGAAGAAAAAATAGCATGGAAAGATTCAGAGGCCGGCCTTAGCTATGGAAGGGTCCTATGGGAAACAAATTGTACGAGGCTTAAATCACGCACTGAAAGTTTAATATAAAAAATATATTTTAATTACTTATAAAATAAATGCGGGTCTCTTTTTTAAACGAACTTTTTATAAAAGAAAAGAAAAGAGGCCTTGTTTAATAATTTTTTAATCAACTATTTAAGGAAAGGCCAAGTCTTCTTTATTTTACTACTCCAAAATTATACACGTTGTATATGTGTGCGTAAACGTGTGACAGATGTAGAAACTCACATTAAGAAATAAATCAATTATAATATCAAACATCCAATTGTATGTTCTATTTGATTAACAAGTTTAAAAAGTAATATCTATTAATCATGCATTTAAGATTGTACTATATTCGATAAATTATTTATTAACATCTGAACATTTAAGCATTTAGTGTCAGCGTTATTATTTATTGTATGATATCTATCCAGTAGTGGTTTAATAATTAAGTTAAAAATATCATAAAATATTCAATCTTATTCATTCTACAAGCAAATAAAACTTTGACGTAAGAATAGATAAATTAAATGTCATAGATGAATATTTTATGCGAATACTATGTTGTTTACGATATGAAATTAATAAAAAATGGCTTTTTATATTACTTGGAAAGGTTTTTTTTTTTAAATTTAGGAGGAGAGAGTTCTCTAGATTAATGGTTCTCAAACGTTTTATATTGTGTACTGCTTGATAAATAATCAGGATATTCAAGTACTGCTGTTATTGATAACTTTTAATATTTGAAAATGATCGACATAATGTTGTGCAAAAATAGTATAACGACATTTTTTGACATATTTAAAGAAATATATTTCTTAATTTTACAATAAAATTTGTTCGTGGTAGATGTAAGTACCTTTCCCTACTAAAACCTCTATATAATGCTAAAGGGATTTATCGGACCATAGTTTGAGAATCACTGCTCTAGATACATGATTCATATATAAAAAGAAAGCTCACTCATTATTCCCAATATTACCCAAAACTTACTTGTTTCTCAAGTCTTGAACTAGTTGTTGGATCCCACACATAGTCCGCCATCTTATGGTTCAAAAACCGTGAAAGATGTTCTCTCTCAATTCTATCAGCATGTTCACATTGCACGGGCTGCCAAGTCGTTTCATGAAACCACGTTCCACGAAGTATATCAAAGGCTTCTCCTGGCCAATAAATTGAGTGACATTTCCATTCGACAAGATCCACCTCATACACACCTCCACGAACAACGATCCGCATCTCCCTATCATCATTGATGAAATTATCCGAGGATCGATAGTGTCTATATGATTTCTGTCTTCCTCGAGTGGAATAGTGAGGCCCACGCTGAGAATAAGGATTGTAATTATTTCCTGCAGTTGAAGGTCGGATTCCTGATTGATTTGCAGATCCCCCGCCAACCCCTCCTGAAGCAGTTTCATACTCTCCTGAGTCGTAGTAGTCTTCTTGTGCTGCAGGATGGGTTCTTGGAATGTGTTGATGGTGCATGGGAGGACCCCCATGATGTAGAGACTGAGAGGGATGTGACATGGGTGATGATTGTGAGGAGTCATCAACGTATCCATTCATGAGCATGGCTGTATGTGGACCTGTTGCACGATCATAATGGACTCGACTAAGGCTACGTGCTCGACGCTGTTGATGAGCATTGTTGATCATGGTTCGAACTGAGGCTCTATGGGAATTATGGTACTCCTCACGAAGTGTATTTGTTCTCCGATCAACATCACTCCATTTTGTTTGCCATATGTGACGGTAGCGAAGTTCGATACGGAGAGAGTCATAGCCCATAAAAGGTCTCCAATCCTTTTCCACTTCTCTTTTGTAAAACCATCGTACCTGAAAGACAGGAAAAGAATGAGGAACTCATTAGTACATCCTTCTTATAGGGATATTTAACTAACATTTTAAGAATAAATTATATTTCACACTAGTTTGAAAACAAAAAGTAAGTTTCAACACAAACTATGGGTTAGAAACAGTTACAAATTTACGAGCATGAAAGAGGTTTCTTGTATTTAACCCTAAATTCGACTTCAGAAGAAAACATTTTACAAGTGCAAATTGAAAGAAAAAAATCTATTAATTATAATTCAACATTAATTTAAGAAAAAAACTTATTTCTTATTCCATATTGATTTAAGATTTTTATAAAGGATATAATAGGTCAATATATTTCCGTATATGGACCCACTACAAACTTTTGACCACAATAACTTGAGTATATGCTATTACAGATGGAATTATAAGGCTTCTGGCATTAGACTTTCCCGCAAATTTTTCTCGTTAATGAATTTAAATTGTAGTAATTCTGATAACTGGGCCTCTCTGATTTTTTCCCACACAATTTTATACTCATAATTTTTATTGAGTTTTTTTTTTGTATATTTGATATTGATAAGTTTTAAATTTAAAATATTTTATGTGTTTTAAAATGACAGAATAGTTTTGTATATTTTACCCACGAGCCACGGCACTCATTTAAAATTATTATATAGATTACTTTTCTATTAAAGTAGGCTTAAAGTCACAAGCTATAAGGCTGCCTTCACGACTACTTTTTATGTCAATTTTCAGCAATATTAGCAATATAATTTTGAAAAAGAATGATAGGTTTTAGGAGAAGGGTGCAGGGAAGTCCTCAGGATTAACTTTTTTTGTGTCTGCATGGGGAAGGGGGCACGGTTTTTGCAAATTTAAAAAAAATTAAATTTCAAATATTAAATAAACATTCACAGCTGTTTAGAAAAATGATATTTTTTGGAAAAAATTTCAAAATCCAAAAACTTTACATAGAGCCTCCAACCCAACCCCCCTTGGGTTCAACTGAACTTTTCTTTTTTACTTACATATTACAAATTCAACATTATGATTAATTACCACGTTTTTATATTAATTATTCGCTCTAATGACCGTTACAACAAAATTAAGAGCGTTGATACACGTAATAGATTAGAAATATGAACACCTAAGTACATTTTGAGGAACATAACTAAATAATTAGTTATTCCTTTTTCCATTTACCTACAACTAAATAACAAAACTATAAAGAAAAATTATGTAAATGTTGTGAACTATTAAATTATACAAGTTAAAATAAAAAAATAAGATAGATAATTTTAAATTTCTATTACTTTACTTTAAATACTAATAATTACTTTTTAAGGGTGTTTAAAAAGAAAATTTATCAATACATAAATTAATTTGTCCCGAGAAGTTTTTATACATGAATCTATCAAAATCAGTAAACAAATTAAGTACTTTTTTACAATGATATTTTATACCTTTGAATTCATAGTCCAAAATATAAGTTAATTTAAATTTTTTGTAGACTGTATTTTGAGTAAGGGTGACCTACCTTTCTAAATTTGATGGCTACTTTAAGATTCTCATACGCCTTGAGGCATACCAGCTCATAAAATATGTATAAAGAAATCAAGAAATCAAAAGCATACACTATTTTTAGATCAAGCCAAACGGCTACCTGGTGCTCGAGGGCATGGGCTTGGTGAGCCCTGCTAAAGAGGATAGATTACTTCTAAATTAATAAGTTATTTTACAGATATACTATATACAATAAGACATTTCTTACTCTTTTTCAATAAATATTTTTTGATTTTCATAATTGGGGACAACAAATAATAAAAATACATGAAAAAAATTCTTTGAAACCTCGACAATTTATTCCGTAATTTGTTATTAACTCAAATAATTTTTTATTATTTAACTTCCTATGAAGATAAGTGGATCCCATTTCGAATGACCTCACTTTCAACTGACAAATCAGTTGAAGAAAATAAATACTGCACTGTCTATACCCTGGCTGTTGAAAATTCCAAACACCTTTTCTTCCTATACCCGTCTGTTTATAAATTAATTAATAGAGTGAAGGGGTGGTACAGAAACAATGGAACTGCAGAATCACGAAGGGTGATTGGCTAACTTTTTAACAGGGTAAAGTCACTCAGAAAAGTTCGTCTTGATACCAAAAATACAAACAATACCTGAAGGGATGGAGAAGAAAGTCAAGAGATTCTTGTCAAAGTTGTAGAGTTTTAATGAGAAAGGAATGCGGATTAAATATGTATAAAGCTAGAAATAGAAGAACAACGATTTTGCCGAATGAAAGGAGGAAGTACTGCAGGCCTTCCTCTTGATATGAGCCCAAAAAGTGTTGCCGAGGGTGTTGGTATCAGGGCTATAGGGAGGCCAAAATTGTAACAAAAAAAGAGTTCAAAAATACTCAAAAGAGTTTAGCAACGTACCAAATGCGTTTATTTCATTGCTCGAAGTGGCCTCTTCACTCTCAATAGGCTCTTTCAATCCACTTTTTTGATAGCTCTCTGGATAGTCTGGTGTGATATCTTGAGATCTCTTCCATGGTCAATCATGGACTGGAGGGGATTCGCCTAGTCTGTTTTCTTTAACTCCTCCACGTCTAGTTTGTCTTTTTGACAGAGCCCTTAATCCTCTCCAATGTTTTGGACTTGTTGACGGCGTAAACAGTAATTTCGGAGACGTCCAGTGTCAAAGAGTTTGCTAATGGTAATTTGTCAATCACGTTCATTTGTCATATTCTCTACTTGTACTTAAGCTAGAGAGCTGAATTTTTTTAAAATTTTGTAAATTTTTTGTTTATGCTTTAATATATTGAGATATGAATTAATTTTAATAACTCAACCTTCATTAATTTTTGAATTAGTAAGTATTTAGGGATCAATAGACAACCTGGTATAACTACAAGTATCAAAACAATTTTTGCATCTTTTTATAAAAGTTTGTTTGTTCTATTTTTTATTTATTGTTATTTATTGCTTACTCTGAGTAAAGAGTAATTTAGTATCTATTTCTAAATAGCAATAAATATAGGATCCACTTTCTTGTTAATCACCAACACTTTTCCTTAAATGAACATATGCATATATAATGTATATCAATTATGTACGCAAAGCTTTTGAATACTTTGTACCTTCTTTGGATTGTTTATCCAACACAGATATTTAGATATCCTTAAATATCTTCTGTGTATCATACATATTAATTTTCTTGGGATGTTTCTGATTTGTTAACCCTCCGTTAGTAAACTGGGATATTATACACGCAGAGATTGATTAAGTTAATCGTCAATACTTTTGTGTAGTGATAGGACGATTACAAAAAAATAATCCCTATGGTGATTCCAATCCGATTCTAGTAAAAATTACCGAATCCGATTCTTAAATAATTTAAATAATAGTTAAAAATACTATTTTTTTGATCAGGGGCATCCACACGATCTTTTATTTTTTTGGTGTGTGTGTGTGGGGGGGGGCTTTGTTTTTTGGATTAAAAAAGAAAAATCCAAAAGCCAAACCAAATAAAAAATTTCACAAAATCATGGCTATTCTCAAAAAATTAATTTTTTTGAAATTTTTTTGAGATAAGTTTCCAAAATCCACAGGTGTACACAAAAAGAAAATTTTTGGAAAATAATTTCAAATATTAAATTTTCTTGTAAAGAGCATGAATTCCTTCATTTGGAGGGGAGAGGGGGGAGGCTATTTTCTTTCATCATTTTGAAAAGTAATAAATAATTAAATACTAGTAATAAATAAGAATCGGAATTGCAAATTAAATATTATTTTCCACCATGCCAGTCCCGAGTACTTCCAGGAAAAAAACCCAGATTCTCCGATTCGATGAATCCTCCCATCACTACTTATAGTATGCTCTGAAAAATATCAAATCTGAACGTACACAATTATTTATTTATCTTGATAATGCCTTGTTTAATAATAATTCGTATAATTAGAAATGTTGAATGGAGGTTTAGTGAATGTGATAAAATTTCCTTTTGATTTCTTGGATCTTTCATTATTTTTAATGTGAGGATTTAGGGATACAATTGTTCACACAAAAATATCATATTGTAGCTATTACCTCATATAATTCACGCAACCTCATCAAATACTGATAGGCACTATTTTGATTCTCAAAAATTCGTATAAAGTAATGAATATTTTATAAAATTTTTTATCGAAAATATAGTAATTTAATGTTTTTAGTATATGAATAACAAATTATACTCATGTTGGGATAATAAAAAATATATTTTTCTATGTTATATATTGATACAAGAATTTTTAGCATTTTAATTGATATTCACGGGTGCAAGCAAAATGAATTGAATGGGTAAAATAATAATACAAAATTAAAATGACGTGATTATTATATTCGTTTCACTATTTATCATGTAATTAAATATATATTTCATTTTCCTGAGTTTACTTTGTATCCAGTCCTCTAATCGCGCTATAAAATGTACTTTTACTAACAAATTTTGAAATTAATTATCGAGGACTCAAGGGAAAAATCAGCAGATGGAAGGCATATTTTTTCCTTCTCCTTCCTGATTGCCTTAACATAGTCAGCTGTCATATATTCCTAATTGAAAGGTCTTGAGGGCGTTCTATTTACGTCACATATCACTTAACTTAATTATTTAATATAATTAAATAATCTCCTTTCCATATATGTACAACACTACCTGCATATACACAAATCAAGGAGGCAAGATCATCTGATCCCAGATCACAAAAGCCCCTAACTCCATCTAAAATTCATACCCATAGGGAAATTCCGTTTAACCTCTCTACGAATCTTTAATTAACAAAACGTTTTTTTCTGTCTTAATTATACAGGTAAAATTGCATCAAACTTTATTCATTCTTACTATATTTATTAACTATTCAATTGTGTATGTACCCAGGTATTTAATTTATAAATTGAGCTTTTAATATGTATCTATCTATAAGGGGTCAACTTACAAAAAAATATAAATATTAAGAATGCATTTATTTGAAAACAACAATTAGAAGTCATTAGTCATAAAATAACAGTTTAATTATATCGGTTCGTGCAATAAATATTAGATGAGGAGCATGTTTCTTTCTTTCAGATTTATGCTGTAGTTGTTAATTCAGCTCTTTCCCTGAACTCCTTTAATCTGCTCCAACAATGAATTCAAAAATGAACATGAAAGGAAAATGGGAGAAGTGTTATTTTGTATAGAACATGTCTTGTTTGATAATAATTTATAAATAAGTTATTTCCTGTACTACAGTTTCATATAGATTATGTTTTAGTATTATGTGTTATTTATTTATGTTATTTTATGTTTTAGTATTAGTTTTTGGTACCCGGTACTATACAGGGATATAGGTGCGTGCTATACAAAATTGGTACTAGAACACCTACTTATAAGGCCACTTTGTCGTAAAACATTGGCCTGCCGATAACGTTCCCCTCAAATTTCTGAGCCCTCTCCTCACTCCAAACAAAGTTGTCCTTTACGAAACAAGGGAGAATCAAAATTGCCTCTATTAAAAGTCCTCAAATTTCTAAACTAGTTCATAGACAAACAAAAAATCCTGCGGATGTCCTTATTAATGGATGTGAATTGCTCTTTACAAAAAAGTTGGTTAATATCTTGAGTCAAATAAATTTTCAAAAGTATCCGTATTGGTACCGGAACTGGTACAAAATATTGGTATTTTGACATCACTAATTTATAGTTACAAAAGTATTCAATTTATTCCTTCAGTAGGTAGGTGCTCCCTGAGCACGAGGAGAAGGCAAGAGCGGGACATATGGTATTATTAAGGATGCCATTTTTGTAAAGAAAAAACTAAATTTAGAAATTGGAAAAGGAAAAACAGTTGTTGTGTGTCCTCCTTCTTCTTTTGTGTTCATTGTTTAAGTAGTCGTGGTTTTAACTTCTCATTCTAAAGTAAGTATTCTGCCTTATTTTTGTTGTGGAATGTCTTAAAAATCCATAATCCAAAGTGATTAATTCCCCCCCCCCTATAGTCATTATAGAGGCAGCAGATACTAACAAAGATATTACAACTATCTACAGTGGCGTACAAATCATCATTGAAAAGGGGTTTGCCCTCAAACTTGCAAAAAATGATTTTTTATCAACAGCAAACGACGAAAACATCGTCACAATTATTGCAAAGGGTCAGTATATAATATACAAATTGCGCACTACAAGGACGATAACTTTGATGGCATTGTACCTATATTAAGATTGTATTTTAGGACTTTGAATAGGATTATTTGTTAATTATTATTTTATGGTCATGAATCTATCGACGGTTTTGATGATTGAAAGGTAAATTTGTATTTTAGTACATTATTTATTACCAATGGTGATTAGAATGAGCGTGTAGTTTTTTTAATGATATATTTTATTTGCTAAATTATTATATCAATGTAATCTGATATGACTGAGGGGTGGGTCTGGGTTATGAGGAAATGAAAATATTATAATTATATTTATATATGTTTAATTTAAAATGCATTTTTTCAACAATTTGCACCAGTCATATGCGATAATTCATTTTTCACAGGGAGATGTTAACACCACAATGATCCATAAAAGAATGAACAAAAAGAAAAAGAGGAAACGGTTGGTGCAACCGTTTTTACTTTTCCCATATTTTCTTTACAAAAATCATATAATATATACAGAGTGAAACTATAATTTTAGATGGCTATAATATCCATTTTTATTGGATTTTATAGGATTTGAAGGAAAGATCAGAAGAGTTAAATAGCTATGTTTTAGACAAAAAAAACCCAAAAAAAACACCTTGTAACTATAGTTTGATCTATATCCATAGCTTTTTCTGCAATACAATAAATATTACATTGTATTGATCATACAATTTGGTATGTATGCATTGTAAAAATATTCAATTGGTTGCTAAAGAAAATTCCTACGTCTTTGCAAAATGAAATTAGGTCACATATGTACATATTAACGTACAATTTGTAACGACAACAATCACTTTGAATCATTCAGACTACACTCTTTAGCATTTGCAAAGATAAAATCCCATAAAAATGGTCTATAACGTTTTTAATTAAACGTACCAAATATTTTTTATTTTTTTCTATGTTACAAAAGTACCATTATTGTATATATACAGCGTGTCCCAGTAAATTGTAAATTAAATTTTGGATATTTTCATTGGCATAATAAATAGTTTAGTAATTTTTCCCAGTAGTATCAACCGGTAGAGCAATCAAAACAAACATTTGACATTTGACATCTTTTGATACAAATTTATTTATCAGATCATAGAACTGAAATGGAGGCCAAAAATAATAGTGTGTCAGCGATTCTTGAAACGGAAAGAAATCATGACAAGATCTACCGCATCGTTCCCTGCTCCAAAGGTATCATTCCCTAGATCAAAAAAACTAGAAAACGACAAAAAATACATTTAAAGGAAGGCTGGAAGCCACAATCCTAAAGAAACTCAAAAATGTTGTGAATATAACTGGGCAAATTTTTGGGGTTGGTCAATGTGACCTCTTTCCTCCCAAGACTGCAACCCCGACTATCAAATCTAGTGTACCATCGAAAGGAGAGCCTGTGCCACCTCGATGTCTTAAAGGCCGTCGTGGAGAAGGAGTGGGTTGACAAGTCGGAGAAAAACGTGAAAAAGACCTGCAAGCTCTTCAGGGCTAGGATTGAGGCCATTGTGGAGTCCAATGGTGTCCACTTTGAGATTTTTTTATATATAAGTTAAAAAAAAAATATCAAGTATCATTGTCTTAATAATTATTTATACGAAAGAATCTTTATAAAGTTGGGTATGGGAAAATTCGTTAACGATTCGCAGAGACAAATAGAATGTTCGAATATACTATTGTAGATAACTAATTTCGTCATTAGTCATCTTTTTTGTTTCTCAAAACCTTTCCTTTAAAATGAAGCAAAACAAAAGGCCAAAAATCAATTGATAGTATTGATCAAAGGGAGAGTTTGACAACTCAAGCATCCAGTTTTGATTTGTACATATTGCGTTATAGAATTTAAAAGAGGCAATTCAAAATCATTAAATAAATGTTTAGAACACTTATGACAAGTGAGTAATAGAAAACTAGTCAATTCAATAGCTGAATTAAGAGGGGCAGTTACGATTTTTACACCGGAAAGGATCTGTCAAGGGTGTAACTACAAAAATTGTGTAAAACTTGGGAGGGGGGAAACATGTCCCTCTATAACGTGCGCTCAGTGCTGGTTCAAAAAAATACATTTGAATGTTACAATTTATTTATCATTTTTTGTTTGTGAAAAATAATTTTTGCTATTATTATAATATCCACACTTTCTTTTTTTTTTTTTTTTTTTTTTTTTTGGGGGCTATTTTGTCTAATCATTGACTATTTTGACATAAGGTGTGTTTTTGTTTTTTAATTGAACAGATTGAGTAGCTCAGAATAAATACTTGTAAACATTATAGTATTAAAATTCCTCCATCTGAAACGACCTTTGAAGTCCATATATGTACATAAAGTATATTTCCTTCTCTAGGAGTGATTAGGATTCTAACCTACTCAGATCGAGTTCAAAAGAATAATTTTTTCTCTGGAGTGCGTTGTCCATTAAGCTACGTCACTATATCTATTTTTTAAAAAAGATAGTTTCAAGTAACTTTTTTATAAAAAGACCAAAAAAAAAAAAAAAAAAATATTGACAACATGCTAATCTTTTTGGACAAATACTTTTTTTTTGCTATAAATTTGACAACAAAATTATAATTAGGTAGATGTACTCCCCCCTGTAGTGCAGGCATTTACTTTATATTTACAAATGGTATTTGAAAAACCATGACATCTTAAAAATTATAGTTGTAGATTCTTAGAAATTCATGTCTATTAAATATTAAAAGAAAAATCTCATGGATGAAAGGCCAAAAGAAAAAAAAGGAAAACTTGGTTTCCTAGAATTGTGACAGATGAATAAGTCATCCCAAAAAAGGTATGTGTATAATAACAAAAGTTTTTTCTTGTTTGTTTTAAAATGTGAGAAACCATAAAGCGGAAATGCGGAAGTCATTAAATTATTTAACATTTTTTGACGTGTGATATAAAAACAACTTTCAGTTAACATTAAAATAAAATAACTTTAAAGTTATGAAAAAAATTGCTTAGAAAAATACAATTAAGGGGAGCTTAATATTAAAAAGATATTTCGAATTATCACAAAGATCCAATGAAAAATAATAGGGCTCAAATATTTGCATAATTAATTTATCAATCGGTAATATTAAAGACAAGTGGGATTTGGTTTGAAAAAGTTTTTTTTTGATTGCCGTTACCTAAAGAAACAAAATAATGACATTTCTAGTCTTTAATATCTGTTTTTGTTGTCTACAGAGAACATTACTTTATATAATAAGTCGGGGGAAAAAGTAATTTCGTATTTTTTTGCTTTATTATGATACTTTGTAATAAGTGTTATAATCATCCAATTTAAGCCAAGTTGGATGCATAATAACTTTCCATCCGAGCTCCCGGAGCTTCTGGCGCGCCATTAAAGATATATGCAGCCTGGTGTTATCTTGATGATGTATGGTTGTCCCCTATTCACCAATGCTGGGTTCTTCTGTTCGATTGCCAGCTTGAAATGGTCGAGTTGTTCACAGTAGAAGACAGAATTGAGCGGGAGATAAACTGCTAAAACCACTGTCGTGCAATACAACCCGAAGGATTTATTGGAATTATTGTATTAACTCACCACCAAATGGCTAAGAAATAAAAAATGATTGTAACCTTCCCAGTTTATGAGAAAATTATCAAGTTTTTGTTGTTTATTCGGGCAATGTCATACTTTATTATTTCAACATGAAATATATTCCTTTAAAAATTTTTTAAAAAGGTCATTAAGGAATGACTTTTCTAAAAGAAAAGTCAAGAAAATATTTTTCAAAAATACTAATCACAAATATTCGGTCAATTGAAAAAAAAATAAATATATATTCGTTCATTCGTAGAGTTGTAAATCCTAAGCATTTTATTGCGGAGGAGTATTTTTTAGTTGCAATCTGAACAGTACATTTTTTATTCCAAGGCTGTTATTCTTTTCTTTCATTCTTGAATTGAGGTAATATAAGTATAAAGTGCAATCACGAGTTTTTTGCTCATAATTGATGTAGAGTAGCTCTCAGGATTTTGTTAGGTAGTTATAAGTAGTGATGAAAGTCGTGTGTATTTTGGTCATGTTAAACAATGAAACTGAAAATCAACATGGTAACCCTGACAATAGTCACAGTACACTCGTATATTGTTGATATAAATAAATGTAATTAATAAAAAATGGGATTTTCTGGTTCTAGAGGTGTAATGTTTATAAAGTGAAGCTAATTATTCCTACTTTTAAAAATGTAGTAGGTCGAATTAATACTTCCTAGATTTCAGTCAGTCATCATCAATTAATCTCGACTGTCAAAGATAAGATATTTGTAAGAATAACTGTATACTTATTAATTAGGCCTAAATTAAGAATATTGACAAAGTATTATCGTGCTTGAAAGGTACTGAAAGTTGTACAAAACTGTTTTTTTTTACTACAATATTAGTGAAAATGATGATATATAGAGAACATTCCAAAATTTGAAATTTTTTAAAGGATGGGTCGATTTTAAGTAGCGTTTTCAGAACTGATACACCCCTATCATTAATTATTTAAACAATCATATTAATATAAATTAATGAGGCTATGATGGGAAGGATTATCCATTATCCAGGGACTAAAAATATAATAATACTATGTATATTTTTATGTATTCATGAGCCCTTGGGAATATATTAGTCAATAATATCTTCTTTTTTGATATCCACATAATTGAAGATGTGATCAAATGTGGGTATTTATCTGAGTATAGCATAATATTGGGATTATATTTTAGTGAATAATATATGACGTGAGATGAAATAAAAATAATTGACTACTAAGAATACCTATTAATCAATATTTTCTCAGTTAAATTTTTTCAATTGTTAAAGCAAATTAAAGCAAAAGCAATGACTTATAAAAAAATCAAATCAGAATCTTCTAGCTTACGTTCAAGTCAAGAAAATGACACATTGTCGTGATCCACAAATTTACATTCGCACACCCCAAGCAGTTGGGCGCCACCAGGGTCACGGTCTACGGCGTCAGCCAGTCCAAAATGTCGGAGAGGAAGAAGGGCTCTGACAAAAATACCAAACTGGACCCTGAGGAGCTTAAGAAAATAACCCAGGCCAATCCCCTAAAGTCCATGAGGGACCATGCAAGAGATCTCTGGATTTCACATCAGACTGTTCATAGAGATATCCCAAAAGTGGCTGGAAACAGCTTTGTGGGGATGTAGAGGTCACTTTTGACACCAGCAATGAAATAAATGCATCTCCTCTCAACACTCTTTTGAACTCTATTTCTACCCTTTTGATCCCCTACAGCTTTGAGGTGCATGTCGAGAGGAAGTACTACAGTGTCCGTCATCTAAGTAAGCCAGTACTTGCATGCCATAACAGAGGTTTAAATCCAAAGGGGGTGCCAGGCCTTCCACTGCCTGGAAACCATCATTGCCAATAAGGGTGGCTACTTTTATGATTAACAGAGCCCAGGCACACATTTATTATGTTATTAATATTATTGAAATTATATTTTTCTTTATTAAATCATATCTTGTTAATGTTTAAAATTCAAAGTGTTCAGTTTTTAAAGAACCATTTGGTAAAGAAAAGACATAGGCCAGAATTACTCTGCTTTGAATTCTCTATTCTACTTTGAGTCCAAAAAATACTCCTGTATTTCACATACTTGTCTTTAATTTATATTTAGATGTTCTATCATTAAGAATTGAATAATAGTTGTGCCGAGAACTATTTTCAGATTATTTAATTAAATACATTTCTTCACAAAATCTTTGGTTTACATTTTTCTTTTAGAAAAATTGAAAATATTAGAATGTATACCACTAGATAAGATCAATCCTGTAATTATGGAGTATTTTAGGTATGGTATATTGTTTTTGGAGAAAAGTATATGAATGGTAGCAGGGAAATGAAATATATTTCCAAGCATTGTAAATTAAGATTTTCTACCAGATTAATGTTGGGACAATTCAACTTCTGTATGTATATTATGTAAAAATGGGAACATGTGAGCAGGCTACTTCATTTATTTCTATGTAATACCCAAGCATACATACATGTATTATTATTAAGTATACTAAAAATAAATAATGCAGAGTGGAAATGTATTTATTGCTTGGTTCTATCTTGAGAGAAAACTATATACTAGGCACTATACATAATCTTAAATATATACATTATGATAATTCATGTACTAGATTTTTTTATTTCATTTTGAAAAGGATGTTGCTATTATTCATAAATTAATATGGTAGATTGAAATAAAGAGGAAATAAATATTAATTATTCAACTATTAAACAAATATCATTTTAATTTAATATCTCAACCTCTTCTCCAAAAAGATATATATATAAAGATTAGATGATAGTTAGCTAAAACTTACAATGAACTCCAAATATTAGACAATTGACTAAATTAGGTGTCTACAAAGATTTTTACTCTAATAAATTGATTTAGCTCTATCATATCTATATATTAAATGCAAATGTATGTGTGTGTTTGTCCGGGAATTACACTCAAACCAATTATCAGTTAATTGGTTTGTGTGTGATTGTTGAAATTTATGATGTAGGTTCTTAAAGCTCAAGATATGGGGTTGATAATAATTTTTTTAGCCTTCATGGACATGGCGGCCTTTAAATAACATTTTTCTAAAAAAACAAATTTTGAAAAACAAACGACTATTTTATTTAAAACAAAAAAAATATGTATCAAAGCACAATTTAAAAAAATGGAGATTAAAAGATTTTGACAAGAAAAAAAGGAGGAGTGAATTAAAACAAATGATTTTTTGACAATAATATGAAAGATGAGGAATGATAGTTCAACTTTAATATTTTTTATACTATTTTTGTACTCTAAACCTTATAATCTCTTTTTTAATCAAAACAGAAGCGTTTTGAATACATTTTTAATTGTTAATGTCTCGAGAAAATTCAGCTTACTCAGTCTCCATATAAAAAGATTGAAAATATACCAACATGTAGCGAGAATCATTCTTAAAATTTTACGGTCTTTATTTTTGGTTTTATATTCAGCAGAAAAATTATTGATTAATTTTAATTTCTTAATGTTCCACGAACCCCCGGCAAATGTTGAATGTTAATGGAACATCAAAATGTCAATAATAGTTGTGTGATCTCATTTTATATGTATTTTACGACGTCTCGTCACATGTCCAAATATGTCAAACTATTTACTTCCATTCAACAAGTACGTTATATTAATTATACATGTCTATATAGGTTAATAATATATGCATTTACAGGTAACTATACAAATTAAAAACAACATTTTATAGTGATCTCTAGAGAGTATTTTTGTTTCTTCACAAATACCTTACGGGATTGAAATCTAAATTCTTAAAAAATCAAGTCTTATTACAAAAATAGAAAAAAAATATATGTAAGTAAAGTTATTTTTTTGCTGAAGCATATCCACATGCTTTTTAATATAATTTCTTGAAGTTATAAGTTATTTAGTTATATTTAGACCCTTTAAATGTATTTTCAAGTTTAATTAGATTTTGTTGAGTAATTTGTTACCATCAGGAGGGCTGGAAAAAGAAACTAGGGATTATCCTCATACACGAGGACTCTGCCACCTTCTGACAGAGGTCATGAAGGAAATAACGCTCGAGATTCCACTAAGTGATTGCCCAAATATTTTTTAGTTTACAAAAAATGGGATAAATGGCTCCCTTAGGGACATCCGCAGAAGGGGGTGGTTAGAGGGGTTGTAACAAATTAAGAAATTTTTCTAACTTGAATTTTAATAAACTATCGTTTTATCTATTTTAAATGTCATAGATGGTTGTTCGTTCAAATTTAGTGCCTTCCAAACATTTTAACACTTAAATATTCTTAAGAAATTTTTCCTCTTCTGAAAAAGCCCCACCCCCTTGTACCTTAATGGCTATAAATATGTAATTAACAATTATGACTTTGACACTATTAATTCAAAATAAAATTATTCATTGCATCACTCAACCTTTCCATAAAAAATAAATAGTAAAAAAGGTTCAAAATTATTTTTTAGAAAACAAATTGTGTACGTCATTCAAGCCAAATGTTTGAATTCTTCATATGGTCAATAAGTACAATTATGTATCTTATGGAAGATAAAATCGAGTTCAGGGGATCAATGACCAATTTATTCATTCGTGCAGGGTTGGTTTTACAAGGGCATAGGGGTAATTTAATCCACCCTCGCAGTTGAGTATAAAAAATATGAATCTCACAAAGGTTCATTTTCATTAATTAATAAATCTTTTCTAAAAAAATACTCTTATGATGAGTTAAACATTTTAAAATGGGTATTTGAACTATTCTGTACACTTGTAGGAGATTTTAAATAAATATAAATAATATTTACAAATTTATCAAGACAATTATTCCAGTGTAGTTGTTTCACATTCAATACAACATAGGTACTACTATTAGAATAATCAAGTTGTAAGATTGTGGGTGTAAAAATGAACTCTCAAGTTCGCTGTTGCTTTTAGTCTTACACAATATCACAACAAATAAATAATGAATATTATTTCTTTATAAAACAATAGAATTTTGTACAAAATTAGTTGTAAAAAATTTTCAAATAAAAAAACAACTCTGTATCTTTTTTATAAAATAATGTTTAGATTTGCTTTTGTCATACACTGGGTAGTTGATTTTGTATTTTATATATGAAAAATGTGTCACAACAGCACCCTAAGTACATAAATTAGACCTCTCCGCCTTTCCCTTCCAAAAGTGTAAGAAAAAAGAAGGAAAAGCCTAAAGTTCATTGATTGTTATCAAACAATGACGTTGTTTTCTCAAGTTTTTTTTACTACTCTTCATTTTTTTTTGTACAATTATACGATTACATCATGCTGTAAAAAAGAAGTATTCGTGTAACATATTGTGAGAGATAAGAATGAGGTAATTAGGGCTTGTTTTTATCTCCTTTAACCTTTTGTAATTTCTAAGAACTCTCTATATTTTTATCTACAAAATCCTTCCTTTAAAATCAAGATTTTAAAATACTGTAACCAAAAACCATAAAAAAAAACTTTCTTTTACATTCCTTGGATAGATGGAGTAGCCCAAGGAAGAAATTAAATCTTAATACAAGACATTGCAAGGCTAAAAAAATGCATGATGTTTGGCCACAAAGCTTCCTTACTTTTGGAGTATGGGCTTTTGGCATGCAAAAATCGCAGAGTCCATGCGATTTCTATCTCAGGGTGAGGGCAAATATGAAGCCTGTGGAGTCCCTGAAGAAGTCTATTAACCATACAATGGCAAAACTGGATATGCACGAGTTCACCCAGGCCTGTCAAAGATTCATACCCTTTGTGGCCAAGGTTATCAAGAGAGGCGGATCTCCTTATGTATAATTGAATGTCATTAAATGTAGCTTTTAGAAAAAAATTATGGCTCTACCTTATCTAATTCGTTCGTTATAAGCCTTATGATATTTTTCCAATTTATCTGGACCACCCTGTAGTCTATACATCCTATAAAAGAATCTTTTTTATCATTTAATTCTGAAACATGTGGTTTTTGATATGAAATGACCCTGCAAGAAATAAGAAACTCACGTCAAAAGTTTTGTTTATAATTAGCCTGTCTAAAAAATCAATAAAACATAGAAATGTTCCTAATATGTCTAACTAGGCTTTGTTCATCATCATATCGTCTATTTACATCTCCGGCTTTCTTCTATTCAAAAGGCAGAGCAGATATAATATTATTTGGTAGAGTTAATAGAACTGTTCTACCTACTAGAACCCCCTCAAGAAGAAGAAAATTATGGTTTTATCGACCTGGTCCTTCTATTCAGAACTAGATCCAAGGGATTACAAAATTAAAAGGAAAGGTTGATAAGTTGATTTAATCAGCTATGAATGATCTTCTTATAATAGCTACATAACTACATTTTTCATTCCCATTTTAAGCTTTAGTGGAGACAGACTTTGTGTGGTTTACCAGAGTCTTCACAGTTACAACATAAAAAATCTCATGGTCATACAGTAAAAAAAAAAGTACATGAGAAGAAGTAAGTAATTAAACATGGTCGTGTGACACACTAACAGTATTTCTAACAGCTAATTAATTTTCATTAATAACTAAAGGTAGTTGATGACTAACTTTGTTAAAATAACATTGGTTGTGGTTCTAAAAATGCTTATTAAAGTAATAATATATTTGTTAAATAATAATTTTACAATGTTTTCCTCCCACTAATACTATTTTAAATGTTGAAGTTTCTACTACCTATTTTACCAATCAAAATTATAAATAAGGAAGGGGATGTTAACAAGGGTCTTAATTCAATAGTCCACACCTCTCCTCGTGCTCTACAAATGCCCATTCCTAAGCTTGTGTAGATAATTCTTTTTATCCCTTTTCCAATTTATCAACTCAAGTCCCACCTTACCAACTCAACTGGACTTGACTCAGGTTGATGCAACATTACTTTAAACCAAAAAACGTTAATTATTTTCCAAAAATAGTAGAAAATGTAAAAAAAGATTATGTTATCTTTTGTTCTCACGAAATAATTTATTTTACCAGTTTTCTATGTATGCAAGTAAGATATTTAGCCAAGATAGGGCAGATAAGATGAACATTGAAAACATAAAATACATAACTACTTAGTCTATTCAAAACAGTTCATTTTTTTTTACAAATATGTTCAGAAATGCTTTGAAAGAAAGCAAATACATTTAAGGGTTGGAATAGATCAGGAATAGTTTAAAAAAAAACAATAAGAAAGTTTTACTTATTTATTACATCTTTAGGTGTTAATTCACAATGAAAGAAGGTAAAAAATACAATATTACTCTCGATATAGTAATTTGATGATGAGGGATGTAGATGGAAAGTAAAAATTATCGGGTCGTTCAGGTAAACCCCGACTACCTTTAGCTGTATCTTACAGCTAATCTTAGCGTGATTCTTAACTGGGGAAGACATTTATACTTTTTTTTTATAAATACGTCATTTGAAATTCGCATTTAGAATGAATATATTGGCAAATATATTTAAGAATGAAACATTTCTTTCTATATAAAAAGGTTATTAAATTGGGGTAATTACCGGTTATAGGTTCAAACCCAAATGTTATTGATGAGTGTGCAGAATCGTTACTTGCAATCACCTGCCCAATCACTAAAAATACTCATAGAAACTCATTTCCACAATGTAGACTCAGTACGTCTTCTGCAACATCCATGCAAGTAAATGATTTTAACATTGATTCCTTGGATAGCAACAAGGTCAGGGAATCATTTAACTCCTTTGGCTCATACAAAAGCTCAGGATCTGTTGAACTGAAACCAGTTGTACTGCAACAAGTTGGGGACAGTATCGTCGCCTATATCTCAGAACTTCATAAAGTCATCCTCATAACTGGATGTAGACAAAGATACTGAAGAGAAATTAAAGTAAGTTTTCTGCCAAAAAAGGTAGAAATGAATATGCCGACCATCGTACGGAGAGGGGTACTTAAATCCAAAACCAGCTTACTATTGGGACGCCTCCAAGCTACATAGAGAAGGTAATCCATGACTTCTTCTATCAATATTGGTGTGACCGATATAAAAAAGATCAAAGTATGCAACATACGCATACTATGCTTAATAAGCCGAAGTCAAAGTGTATCAAGCTCTGAAGAGAAAAATTGAGACTCATTGTACAAGCCTTCACTGGATTGTACTTCTCTTTTCTAGCCCACCTAAGCAAGTGGAAAGACATAAGTTCAACGTGCAATGTCTGTATGGAAGAACTGCAAAGTGCAGAACATCTCACCAAAAGATGCCCCCCCATTTTACGAGAGGCAATAAGCAATGAAGGAGGAAAACAAAGTCTTTCGTATATTAAAATTTATGAAATGTAAAAAAATAGAACATATTTTTGAACATGATTTTAACGTAAACTAGGTTTTAGAGTCTGCTGTAGTGGAACAAATACTCCGTTGTGTGGTCGTGTTCGTTGCATTATCTTTGTAAAATTTTATTTTATGTATGTATGGTAAGCAGTAATAGATATTTAACTAACTAACTAACTTCTATATTGAGATTTTAATGTCTCACAATGTAGATAAAAGGGTTAAGAAACACTGCACAAACGAATAAAAAATTAAATTTAATCATTTTCAAATCGATTTATATACTTGTTATAATACTCTAGATATCTTTATTATAAAGTATACAAAACGAATACTAAAAGTAATATATTTTCGTACATATGTACATACATTTGCAATATTTATTCGCTATTTTATATAACATATATTTTTTCGCACTAAAAGACAAACAGAATACTAAATTAATCTCAATCCTTTAAAAATAGCATATAACTTGAGATGTAAAATGCACAAATGTTTAACCCTTTCTCTCATGAATTAAAAATAGGTGAAATGAAAAATGTATCTTTCTATCTTTGAACAAAAATTACAAAATTTTGCCCTCAATCAACATTATGAAGTTAAAGTCCATCATTGCTACAAAAATAAAATCACTTTATTTTAACATTCTATAACAGTCATTGTTCTATTTATTTAATAGGAAATTTAATTTAAGTGAACACCATTTTTATTATTACTCTAGCAATAAATAATTTACTTACAATTACCTAGACTTGGGTTTTTGAACAAGCTATTGACAAATAGTTATTGATCCTTCTCCTTGCCCTTTTATCCATTTTAGAAAAGGAAATCAGGGTTGTGACCCTTAAAATGTTGATGTTGGGATCCCTCGGAAGGGATGATTCAGGTGAGAGGGAAGCAGCAAATAAGGCTAAAAACTAACTCCAATTTTTACTTATGGTCCTCCAAGAAGGTATTTTATGCTTGATGAAAGAAAATTATTAAATAATGAGTATGATTATCTCATTCCACACCTGCAGGAAAAGTCATAAAGTTATCTTTTTCACAGCTTTGAAAAGTTATGAATAAATAAGGTTTGGTCACTCTCATTCCGTGATCATAATCCCTACGATGATTTTTTCTAGATTGTAATGAATAAGAAGGTTGATCGAGTCCGCCAACCCAATACCACCGACCTCTATTGAGCATGAGTGGGATTTAGTTATTCAGGAAGAAATTAATTCCTTATGTTCGAACTTCTGCTCCAGTGCTAGAGAAAAGAGTCATTGCTGGAGGCTCAAACTTTGTATGAATACTTTTGATTAGTAAATGAACATACCTTTTTCGTAAAAAAATATTATATTTTGATTAAACATCTTAATTATATTGACTTTCTAAAGAAATGGATAGGGGGAAATTTCTGTACGTCACCCTGTATTCACATTATAATCATGACTCACAAAGGAAGAAAAAAAACAACTTTATTGTACCACCAAAATGGTTATATTGATTTTTGTTTAATTTTTTTATTGCTTCTTTAGTTAGTCAAATAGTGAGATCGTGAGATTTAAAAAAAATATTAGAGCTTGAATACTACATACAAAATATACATTTTCTTAATTATGTAAAAATATAAAAAGACGTGCCAGGCCTTTTATGTATGTAATTTAGGAGTTCTTACACTTAAAATCAGAGCCAAAGCTTATACATATAAGGCAGGAATTGTAACAGGATTTTTTTAATCACATGATTAATCGTTTTTTAGATATAAAAAAGTTCCAATTTTTTGACAATTTTTTAATTATGTTTTTTTAATGACTTTGGCATATGTCTGCAATGTTTCTCCCCCTAAACTAAAGGATAGTCTACGTTTGTTTAGGTTATACACAAACACAGTGCATTTGTATACTCGTGTTTAATTATATAATGAGAGATAATCATGGAAAAGAAAATATATTCAAGGAAAATCCTAGTCAGCTTAATAAATAATTTCCTTTCTTTCCTGATTTATAAGAATCACTCAAATCCTATATTATGACTAATGATATTGTTGTTTGAAAGATTAATCATAAGTACATGAATCTTGTAGTAACATGATTTATTAACTAAATTACTCTTAAAAAGCCTACTATATAAACAATTTGTATGCCTATATTTTTTTTAAGATGATTGATAAGATCAAACCTGTCAAAAATAACAAATATAATAGGCTATTTTTCCAATAGATGGCTTTTGTAATGTGTATTTTGCGTTGTATAAATATGATCCGTTTACGTCAGAAAGAGAAAAATTTCGTTCTACAAAAAACTATTTGCAGAGTTTTGTAATGTTGGACTCAGGTTTGTTTGAGCGTAGTTCAAAAATGAACACCTGTAAAGAGAAAATAGCCTATATTTTACAGCTTTTGTTCAATGACGGTGAAAAGGAAGGCAGATGGTTAAACTTGGTTTATGGTTTCGTCGATTCCGTTCTGGTAATTTTGATGTTAATTATACACTACTCTCAGGAAGGGCCATTTTCGAAAAGGACGATAAACTAATGGAAACAGTCGAGTTCGACCGTCACTATTAATGGAAATAAAATAAAAAATCCATTAAATGGATTTCCTTCCTCATATTACCACAAAATATGTAAGATATATTTATTCATGTAACAAATAATTTTATATTGAATATAATCTTTTCCTTATGGGGATGACATATAACTTAAATCTTTCAAGAATAAAAATATACAAAAATTAAAATCAAAGTTTTTATTTTCGTTTATATTATGTAAAATCAAAAAAGTTAATTACATTTTTTTTTCAATGACGAAAAAGTTTTATTTTATCACCTATATTCTTTAACAAAAAACATTTTATATAAAAGGAGGAAATAAGACTAAAGTTCAAAATTTGCATCATAGCTTTTTTTATCATCTCTCAACCTCGACTGTCAAAAAATGAAAGGAAAAATTTGAATGTACATTTAGTAGAAGTCTTCTGTATTTTTCTTGTTGTGAACAGTTTATAATAATTTAGAGAATAATTGTTCATTATAAAATTGATATAAATTAATATATAAATACAAAACCTATCTAATACATTTTTTCCGTCATAATACATAGAGTCAGATGTTTTAAATAATACAAAGGCCAATTTATAAAAAAATAATGAAGAAAGGCCGAAAGGAAAATAAACGTCATCTTTATATATTTCAAGAAGGAAGCTGTGCGTTTAACTACCGGATGGTCCATTTAAATTCGAATACTTACAAATTCAATGATTAAAGAAGGTTGAGTAATTGAAATTAATTCATATTTTGATATATTGAAGCATCAGCAATTAATTACAGAACACAACAAACCTGACTTTTCTAGCTTAGGTACAAGTCGAGAAAATGACATATTGACATGATCGACGAATTTCCATTCGCGCACTCCAAGTAGATGGGTATCTTCAGGACTACCGTCTACGCTGTTAGCAAGTCCAAAACGTTGGAGAGGAAGAAGAACTCTGTCAAAAAGGAAAACTGGACCCAGAGTAGTTAAAGAAAACCACACAAGCTAATCCCCTCAAGTCCATGAGAGCCCATGCAAGAGATCTCGGGATTTCACAACTGACTGCCCAGAGATATATCGAAAAGTGGGGAGAAAGAGCCTTGTGAGAGTTGAAAGACCACTTTTGATACCAGCAATGATATAAACAAATCTCCTACGTTTGAAAGACTCTTTAGAATGACTGTTTTGAGATCTTTTGAACTCTTTTTCGACAATTTTGCTCCCGCCCCACAACCCTACAGCCCTGATGACAACCCCCTCGACTACACCTTTTGGGTACAGGATCCAGGTACCCCCAATTCCCAGCCGTGGAAGACAACTTCATTTCCTTCCCCTCGCCATCATTTCCGCTAAGGGCGGCTACATTAATGATTAAGGGAGCTCAGAAACACATCACAAAATAATAATTATTTTATTGATATTCTATAATTAATTAATAAATTATATCTTGTTTAAGTTTAAAATTCAAAGTGTTCAGATTTTAATGGACCACTTGTTAAAAGCAAGCGCATAGTTAGTATTCCCCCCTCTCCCTCCATGCTAGAAAGAATCCAATAGAAAAACAACTTGACCTTATTAATTTGAGATTAAGTTTGTCTTGGTTCCTATAACTCTCTTTGACAATTTCATGTAATATATTAATGTTGATTTAAAGCCTCAAAAGCGGAAAAGGCCCCTATCATTGTACATAGCTCTTATATTACTTAAGGGTACTTATATAGGTGCTCCTTTTTCACAAAAAAATATATTAATTTTTTCTTGTATATATATATTTTCGTAGTTATGGCTCTTATAGTAATAAATTCACTTTGATCCATGTAATATATATGTTTGGGTGAGGAAGATACCCCGACTTGCTTTGTCCAAGGAAGGCTAACCTTTTTTTTTGGTACAGTGTTTGGACCTAATGAACACATATGTACATTGAAATATATTTATATTTCCTAGGACTTGCACAAAAGTCAACATATAAAAAATTAATGAAGAAGGATGAAAGGAAAATACGCTACATCTTTGTATATTTCAAAAAGGGAGCCGTGGGCTTAACTACAGGATGGTTCATTGAAATCTGAACACTTAGTAATTCAATCATTCACGAAGACTGAGTGATTGGAATTGATTCATATTTCGATATATTATTGCATAAACAATTGGATAGAAAAAACATGCGCTCTCTAGTTTACGTACAAGTCCAGAAAATTACACTTGACACTCGAGTATTCCAAGAAGTTGGGCGTCTTCAGGACCCCATTCTACGCCGTAATCAAGTCCAAAATATTGGAGAGGAGGAAGGGCTCTGACAAAAAGGCCAAGCTGAGCCCAGATGAGTTAAAGAAAAATCCGAGGCCAATCCCTCAAGTCCATGACGGCCCCAGCAAGAGACCTTGTGGTTTCACACCAGATGGATCATAGAGCTATCACAAAAGTGGTCGGAAAAAGCTTTGTGAGGGAATAAAGGCCACTTTTAACACCAGCAATGAAATAAACGCATCTCCTCCGATGCAAGACTCTTTTGCGTTCTTTGGACCTCTTTTTAGACAATATTGCCCCCATTTAGTACTGATGGCAACCCTTCGACATGCAACCACAAGGTGTTCGAAGCGAAGGGGTGCAGTGTCTGTCATCCAAATACAGAGGCCCTCCAATCCACTGTAAGCTAGCACTGGAATACCATGACAGAGTACTACATCTGTAGATACTGCCAGGCCTTCCGCCCCCACCTAGGAGACATAATTACACATTAATGATTTAGATAGCCCAGACACACATCTATTTATAGTATTAATTTTGTTGTAATTCTATTGTTAATTAATAAATTATGTTTTGTTGTAGTTTAAAATTCAATGTACTCAGATATTAATGGACTGCACGTTATAATTTCTGACCTAGTCCGTGTATGGACATTGGACAAGGATGATATTAACTACGATTTTACATTATTTTTTTTAAGGAAGAGCAAACACGTCTATGTATTTATTATAGCAGATACATTGATTAGGATGTTGTTGTCCCAAGAAATTCTAAAATTTTGATAGAACCAGCTCTACCTTTTTTTCTTAATGTGTATGACACTAATCAATAGAGTGGTGTAAAATATAACATACACGCATTGGATATTTTTTTCCAGTTGACAAACATGAACAAATCTTTTTATTTTCCAAAGCTGTTATCATTATTATTCCGTTCTTGAGGTGGGAACTTCCGAGTATAAAGTATTTTTTTTTGTCAGTAGTGTTGCGTTAGTCCTCATTTATTTGGTCCAGTCTAATATTAGGACGGGTGCTACAAGCCCTTTTTATTTCAATAACTTTTCAGGACGTATCTCAATGGAAAGAGTGCTTGGGGGATATTATTCTCTTGACCTCAATGTGCGTAGTTTTGCGCCCTGGGCGTTACTAAAGAAGGAAATATTCATGATGTATATGGACTTCAAGGAAGATTTCTAGGTCAGAATGAGAAAGTGTAATATCGTAATGTTTACTTAATCAGTGCAACTCCATCTGACGAATTAGAAGAACATTAAAAAAATGTATAACTAACTTTTTATAGAGATGTTTTAAAGGGATGGTCATGTTATTCAAAATTAAATAAGCAACCGATCTTGTGTCACAGTTGGGGATCATTTGATATTCAAATGATATAGGTATTGACGTTTTTGCAAAGGTCTCAAAAAAGTTATTTTTGTCCAAAATAAATCTAGTTCAATATACCTGATTTAAACTAATTGTAAAATTTTAAAGTTTTGGTATGACACAAGATATGATGATACATTTTTAACTCTCTATCATATTTATCAGTGGAATTTCTTGCCACAATTTTTTTTGCAAATTTCAAATTATGAAAATGAATAGAAAAAATCGTTTTTGTATATCAGACATTAAAGAAAATAACTGATTTTCATTAATTGCAACAATTAAAAATCGGCAACTACACTAAAATTATTTTAATTTTATAAAATATTCTGTCAAATCACATTTTGCAATATATATTTTCGACACCAAAAGCACATTCCTACCTACTTCAAAGCATGGTAACTAATGGTTATAATGTGTCAAAAACACAGTATTAAATTTCTATGATTAGAATTGCAGATATTCAAATACAAATTACATATATATTGCAGATTTTATTTACTGCAAAAAATTATCTGCAACTTTGATTTGCACACTATCAAAAATGAATAAAACAAAATGCAGATTTTATCAATAATAAAGTATTAAAATATCAAATAAGTATTTTTGAGATAAAGTTAGAAAAGAAAATACTGCATTTTCCTCACTCTTTAAATATTTTCTTAAGACATTAATATTTAATGATCTATATTTTTATCTTGTTAAAAAAACATTTTCTAAAGGATTGTGTTTATTCTTGAAAATTGGAGGCGGTTTTGTTTTTCTTCTTTTTTAAATTTTCTTTTTACAGTAGATTTGAATCATATTTATGAAGGTTCTTTTTTTAAAGTATATATTTTAGGTATAGCTTTAAGTTATATACATTGTATATATATGAAAAATGTGGATTTATATTTCAATTTGAATTTTGAACATTTCAGTACCTAATATCTATGGGTTATTCCATGAAAATGTAATTTTTTTCCCCGTTCGATTTGAATAAAATTTAATTGGTCAATGAACCTTTAATTGGGACACTTAAAACGAAATTTTAGATATGTAACTCAATCCACCTTCTGATTTCCGAGCTCCTTTGATCAAACATCGTCTTGAAGACCCTTGTATTTTGGATTGTAGTTTGCAAAAAACTACAACCACACCGAAAATTATCTTGAAAATGGCCGAAAAATTACAAACGAATATTCTTCCAACCTTTTTGCCCATCTGGATGCCAAAACTCACGAAGCCTGGCTTAAAGAATAAAAAAACATCTTTCACCATGACAACGTATCTGCAGACAAAAGTATGGAACAATGTAGCTCAATGGACAACGATCTCTGGAGAATTTATTCTCTTGAACTCAATGTGCGTAGTTTTGTGCCCAGGTCCTTCCTAGAGAATGAAGTATACATAATGTAAATTGACTTCAAAGAAGATTCCTAGGTCAGATGGAGTTAATGTAATACTTTAATGTTTACTGATACTTAATCAGTGCAATTCCACCTGACCAATTAATGGGACATAATAAAAAAAAAGTAGCGGTCTTTCATTGTCAGGCCGTGAACTTATAGGTACTAGGAAAAATACCCGGGGAAAATTGCCTGTGGAAAATTGCTCTGGAGAAAGTTGCTATGGAGGAAAATTGCCCGTATTTTGTTCAAACTTCACTTAACCTTATTTATGATAAATATCTAAACCTATTCGTTTGTTCCATCCTCCAAGGGAGTACCTTCAAGTGTGAGTAATATGATTGCAATACAATTTCCTTTCATTTTTTCAAATTCAATCTAATCTTCTAAAAAATGGATCGAGAGGATTGAAAGAAATGAGGGAGGGAAATTTAAATAGCTTAGGACCTCTTAAAATATGGTTGAATACCCTTCACCCTCAGATTTCCCCAGGGGTAGAGTGGGATTGCTAAAAACCAACACCAATTCACCCAATACATCCAAGGAACCCCTCTAATACCAAAAAATAGTTACAATGCCTTGAGTTGCGTGTGGGTATTTGGGGACCCCTGGATCCTTAAAAACCAACACCAAAGCATCACGTAAATCAAAAGAACCCCTTAATACTAAAGGTGGAGAGTATTGACCCATATTTTATGTGGCCCCAAGCTATTAAGTCCCATATCCTCCTATATTGCAACAATATTACTCACACTTGAAGTTACTCTCTTGGAAGATGGAACAAACAAATGTATTTAGATATTTGTCATAAATAATATTAAGCTAGTTTATAATGTGTTATCATTCATTATGATGTTTGAATAAAATAAGAGCAATTGTCCTCCATGACAATTTTCCCCAGGGCAATCTTCCACTGGCAATTTTCTCCAGGACAGTGTTCCGCACACGCATTTATACATTTTCTCTATTATGACATATAAATTACTCACTAAAGAAACAATTTAAAGAAAATAAAATATTGATTAACTAGAAAAGTGTTGTTTATAAATAGACGATTAATTTCCTGATCGACATTGCCTATTTCTCTTCCGAATTTTGATTAATATTAACGCCATATATTATAAAAAAATGCTAATATAATTAAGAAAGTATACTAATCAATTTTATTGCAGAATATATTTTAAGGAAACAAATCAAATAAATTTTACACTCTCTTTTTGCAAAGTGCAAGTTATTTTTTACTTGAAACTTCCTAAAAATTATTTAAGGATGAGGCATTTAAGTAAATATTTAGTCATACAAAAATGATCAATGATGCCCAAAGAACGCTACATAGAAATCTGTAATGAAACATTTATACACGCAAAAACTACGTCCTTAGAGTTATCAAGTGGCTAGAAACAACCAAGAGGATCGTTTAATTTGTCAAAAAAAGGATCATATACGCTTTGATTCTGACAGTTAGTGTAAATTAGAACTAAATATTGTGAGGAGGCTGTCAGGGCGTTCTTACTAATGAGTATGTGGACCCATGCAGATAACTTTTATTTTTCCAAGATGACAATCTCCAGAACCATAAAAAACAGAAAGTTTTAGTTTGCATCTCAAAAGTGGCCCAGAAGTTATTCGAGGACAATATACCTTTATGATAGTACATACACATACCAAGTATAATAACGAAATCCATCGGTTTTGATCTATCTATTTTAAATTCACATAAAATGGTCCTTTATAAATATTTATCCAAAAACTGATGCAATCATTAAAAATATATATCACTCAATGTAGCTTCCGTTGGTCTCAATAAAGTCTTCAATTCGAATCCTGAACTGTCAACAAGTCCTGAAAACTAAAGCCCAATCTAAATGGTAGTATTCCAGGACGATGGAGTCGATTCAGGACTTCTTGATGGTGTGAAGACCTCTGTAGACTTTTTGACAGCCAAAAGCTCCAGACAAGAAGTTGCTGTAATTCTTCTATAGGTATCATCTTTAATTATCAGGGCTGTAGGGTGAAGGAGTTCTCAAAAAATTCTATGAAACAAATGAATAAAATCATAGTTTTATAAATTTTATATCAAATTATATACGAAGAAAACTTTCAACAAACACTAATTTTGATTTCAAATGTTTCTCATTAAGATTATACTACCAACTTGAATCATGAAAAGAAATGACCTCATAAAACTTATTTTAATATAAAGAAAATCTTTAGACTTCACTATGAACAAATGAAAGTTTTATGAGAAAAATATCATTAATTCATATAAGAATGCACTTTATTGAATATTGAATTTTATAGAAAGGATTGTATGTATAGAGTAGAGTTTCTCACTTCCCGGGAAAAGGAAATTGTCTTTGAGAGATGACCCGGGAAACAAAATTCTAAATTTCGGGATCCCATTAATAAATAATATATACTTTGAAATTTAAGAATTGTTTTGTTGGTTTTTTAGAACCTGGGAAAAAACCACCTTTTGCGAAAATAGCAATTATATTATCATTATAGTTGGATATTTGATAGCATTAAACACCTTATATTCTTGGATGTTTAATTTATTCTCTGAAATGTGATTGAAAAATAATTTGCAAGGGATTTAGAACGAAGCATACAGTAAAAAAAAATGTTAAATCTATAAATTAGGCAAGATCCTCTTGGGAATTCTTCTTTCTTAAACTTTTAACTTAAACTTAAGACTTTGTGTAGATGATGTGCTGATTTTTAATTCTAATATCTCCTTTCCAAAGTTTTTTACGAAGTAAAAAATTGTTATCTGAGAGAAAGTTGACTATAAGCGACTTATTCTAACATCCGGATTTGACTATATTTAAGTGTTCGATGGCCATCCAGGATCACATCCAATTTTTGTTGATTTTTTGCATACACGTTTCTATTACTAAGTGTCACATTTGAAAGAATAGATAAGAAAATCCATCAAAAGTTAACAAAAAGCACGAGGCGTTTGATTAAATTAATTCTATAATAAAAATAAGTTGTTATTATGAAATAGTTAAAAATGAGACTTTCCTAGAAATTCCCGTAGGTTTTAAACTCCAAGAAATACCGGGAAAACCGGAGCTCGAGAGAAAAAACTTAGTATGTAGCATGACAACTGCTTCACTTAATAATGAATGTCAAATAGTGGAAAAAAAATTCGTTACATATTTTTTTTCTTATTATAGTTTTATAGTTAACCCATTTTCTCCTCAATTACAGTTAATTTGATATCCCCTTTATCAAAGACAATAATAAGAAGAGTGGAAGCGGAGGAAAAAAATTAACTCGTAATAAAATACAAAGACATAAAACTGGGACATTCACTAATAAATGTCACTTTTCAAACGTCTCTTGAAATTGTTTATTTTATTGATGCTTTTATATGTACAGAGTGGAGGTATGACATTTTTCCCCGTGGGTTTACGATATTTTACAACCCTTTATAATAATCACACCTAATTGCCAAATGAGGTCACATCATAGGTGAAGATTTAAGCTTTTGATAAAGGTGCAGTATACTATATTTGACTTTTAGATGAAGAGTTAATACAGGATTGGTAAATTTACTCCACGCCTCTTGGTTCCTTTTGCAAACTTTAGACCATTACAAAACATGGGGGATCAACTCAAGGAGGTTGCAGTGGAGAACATATAACATGGGCGTAAATTAAAAAAAAAAATCAAATATTAAAATTCTTGTAAAAAAAACAATATCATAAATCCAAAGCTATCAATACCGAATTAAATTTTTGGAAAAAAAAAAACCAAATTCCTGAGCTATTTCGACAAAATTAAATTCTTTGAATTTTTTTTTTTAAATCCATAGGTATTCTGAAGAAATTAATTTTTTTGGAAAAAAACTTCAAAAATCTTTTTATGTATGACATTAAAAAACAAAGTTCTTTTTTAAAAAGGGGGCGGGGGAGGTTAGATATCCATTAAGGAAAAGAACTGATTAATCCAACCGATCAGCATTACTGACAATATGTCCATATCACATAGGAATTATCTTTGAAGTCCAAATACATAATGTATATTCCTTTCTCTAGGAGCCACCTTGAGTAGAACCTACGCACAATAAGTTCATCACAATAATAATGGGCGACGTTGTCCTAGTCTGGTTCGAAGAAAATTATCCAAATTGAGTTTTTTTATAGCACAACGCAACCCATCTCATATTTACAAAACAAGTTCAAAATTAAGTTCCATCAACTGAAATTAGTTACAGCTGAAAGGTGTTTGACTTCCCTCATACCCAGACCTTTATCTCCTCCATTACGGGTTTTGAGGCATAATAATGACAGAAGCTTTGGTAACCTTTCATCCTTGTTGCAACATCCTCAATGCCTCCGTTGAGTATGATTGTGGGTTAGTTTATCTAAAAATAATTGATCAGGTATATTCAAGTTTCCATCTCCGGCTAGGAAAATGTGTCGCCAATGGAGGCTCAAAATTGAATATTTACTCTTGATACAACTTATCAATAAAACATTTCAATATTTTGAATACTAACCCTAATTATTTTGACTATTTTTTTCAACAGTAAGGATAAATTTGTCAAAGTCTAACCCTGTACATATGTGCCGGAGGCGAGAAAGACATAGATGGGTAATAAAATATTTATAAGACTTCTATAAAGATATAAAATAGCGACCATCATTGAATATTTCAATCTCTTCTCTTACAAGAGAAAGGAAAGGGGCAATAAATTAGTTTGTAATGTGTATAGTTGAAAATAATATGACCTGCCAGTATGGTAAAAAATAAACGAAGATAAACGTAGTCGACATTGAGCATCAGCAGAGTTAGGAGAGCCATTTCTGGGAGAATCCTGGAGAATAACCCAAGATATTTAATAAAAAGACGTCTGGAGAAGACGTATCTCCCCCGACCACCCTATTCTAAATAAGGCGGGACGGATCCTTCAAAATCCCTACACAAACTTCGCTATAAATGAGCTACTGGGTCATTATTTAAAAATAATAAGACCGAACTCACGGACAAATATTGTACATTCTGTAGAATCAAAAAGGAGTCCTCTCGCCATCTATTCTATAGTTGCCCTAGGGTGGTCCCCTTCCGTAAGGGTTTAGTGTACAGTACTTTTGGAGTGATGTTTTCGGAGATCGACTGTCTCATAATGATGAGCCCGGCATAGGAAGAAAATATGAAGTTGGAGAGCATCATATCAGACTTCCTACTATTAATTTATTAACATAAACAGAGAAGCAGCTGTTCCAGCCCACTCTTAGTAAACACATTAGAAAATTATATTAACATGATGACCCTTCTTTGATGCACATTGCTTGTTATGTCGTCTGATTAATTTTAGTAACATTTATTTTACACACACGGATTAGGCTTCTCCTTCACTACCTGTTGTTTCTTACTTATGTTTTTTTTTTTTAATTATTATCTCACACAAGAGTGTTTGAAGTTTTTAAGGAAATGATGTAATAAATTACTATTGTGTTTCCAATTTTAATTGTTCTGTTTTTACTTTATAATTATTAATTTATTATGAAAAAAATAAATAAACGAAGATAAACGTGGCTTGAAGAATATTTGGGAGGAAAAAACAGCTCAGCTGTCATGATGTTTCCTTTAATTAAATGAGAACAGCTATGAGATGAAATAAATAATCACGAACACTACTCCGTATTCAACAATGATAATGGACAAGAATGACTGCAGTGTCGATAATCAATTCTACTCAGAGTCCAAAGAGGAAATGCAATTATAACTCCACAACAAATCCATACTCGAAATTCAAATTGCTGTTCGTCTTTTATGTAGCAATGATTGCTTAATACTTATATGTTCTCTCTTGAAGAATAATGATTACAGCTTTGGAAAATAAAAATAAACACCTGTACAGCAACTGCAAAAAGCCCTTCCTTCTACCATGATCATATTCTTTTCATCAATAAACAATTATTTCATTTTCCCTCACTTTTGGACTTGTTTTGGATTGGATCTAGATGTTTCAGAAATTCTTCCTTGAGTCTCGTGTCGGATGTCCCTGTGACCATCCGCATTATATATAAATAATTTACGTTGACCTGCTCCAATTCTACCTCCAATATAATGTAAATAAAATATGATTTAATGTATTTCATATTGATTATCACTAAGTATGTTTACCAAGATTTTTTTATCATTTTCATACAATTACATTTTCATATTGTTGTTCTTTACCAAAGCTTCAAGAATAAATGAAAAAATGGATAATCTGAAAATATGTCAATTCATGGCATATTGATGTTTCCTGTCTAGTTTCTAACATTAAATCCAACATTTTCTCATTAGTATTCTTTATAGTATATCCAAACTAAATCCCTTCATTTATACATATATTAATATAATTCTTAAACTACAATAGGTGTGATTTATGCAATCTTCATCTTTGTTTCTTGTTAAAAAACTTTTTTTCTAAAACGTGTGTTTGAGCCTCTAACAAAGACATTATTTACCGAGAGCGCGCCATCATTTCGTTTCCTTGGGAACAGAAGAGCTGAAGGGCCGTTAACATGGCCCTGAAAGACTTCAATGTGTCCAAGCCATCGGTCCACTACTCGATCAAGCTTTGCAGGATACCAGGAGTATTGATAATAGGCCAACAAGGGGTCGCCCGAGATTGATGAGGACACCTAGGTTGATCGAGGTATCACAGATCAACTGCAAAATGAACACTCCATTAGAATGATGGTTCATGAGGCTGGTGTGTCTTGAAAAACGCTGCGAAAGATGGTCAGGGAAAACCTATGAATGATCCGTAGAATCTACAAAAGCGACCGGCCACAATGCCCAAGAGGCTGCCTTTGAAAAAGGTGCTTCTGAAATTACTCAATTCTTGTACGCACGTTTCAATAATTTGGACTGACGAGAAGATCTTCACCGTAGAGCTGGCTTGCAACAACCACAACGAACAGGTGATTGTTTTGGGCATCAAGGATTTTCCTCTGAACGAGCTCAGAGTGTCTACCTGGACATGTAACAGTCCCAAGTACTTTCTTAGTTCCAGAAGCAGGAGTAGAAAGGGTTTTACTACATCCAGCGGGACAGTGCCACTTTCGATCACTTTTGGAGTAATGACATATTGTCCCTTCTTCTCCAGATCTCAACGTAATGGAATTCTCCAAATAGTCCATTCTGAAACGGGAGGTTAGTGTGACTTTCTACCGCAGTGTTGATGACTTGAAGGCCGCCATAGTGTCAGCATGGAACAATTTGTCGCGTCTGAGAGCTGAATTTGCCGCAAATGGTAGTAACCATGTGGAATGAAAAGGCACACTTTTGAAAGAAAATTTAAGCTGATTGCAATGGCGTAAAAAGATGTTTCGAGAAATAAATATTTGTTTACTCTCTTGGCTGTTGAAGTTGTCCTAAGTCATATGGGTCACATTTAATAATTAAATTTATATATACATAACCATATCTTTTTATAAAGTATTTGCAAATATTTTGGGACACAACTTACTAATTATACGAATTACTATTTTCTTGGTTTCATCATTTAAAATTGGTATAAAATGAAGGGAATAGTAATTACATAGAATTGCAGCATGAATTATTACTAAATAAATAAATTTACTTTTTCCAGTAAAGTGTCATTCGGTAATGGGGAAATTCACCAATGTGTTTGTTCGGGAAAATGACATTCAACATTGTAGCTGTCAGCAATAAGGTTTTCAACAATGTTTCAAAGTACAATTGAAAAGATTCACCAATGCTATAAACATAATTTGATTATAAAATCAATATTACTATCTTTGGGACCTTTTATGAAATATTAATATTTTCCTTTATGAAAATCCGTGGGAGAATTGAGGAAGTGGTTGAGGCCCACTACTGCGCTACAAAATATATATGTTAAAAAAATCGCCACAATATATTTGTGCAAGATCTGGATGAAATCAAAGTTTGTACCATTTGTAGAGAATGGCCATATACAATGTGTACTTTTTTTTACAGCATCAGTGGCTCAAAAAGGATTTGGAAGTGATAATTGACAAAATGAACACTGACATTCCCCACCCCCAAATAATGTAACACACAAATCAGGGTCGTCCGCAAGTGGAAAAGTTGTAGCCCCCCCCCCAATAAAAATAAAGGAATTTTTGTGAATATCTATGGATTTTCGCAAAAAAGAAATTCCAATAAATTTAATATTTGAATTTTTTTTCAAAAAAAAAATTAAGTTTTTATGAATAACTGTGATTTTTTGAGAACGAAAAATTCCCAAAAGTTTAATATTCAAAATTTTTTTCAAATAGTTTAATGTTTAAAATTTTGTTTTGAGATTTTTTTCCCAAAACATTTTATTTTTTAGTAGATAACTATGATTTTTTGAATAACATTGAACTATCGGAAAAATAAATTACGAAAAGTTTCATATTAAATTTTTTTTTCAAATAATCTACTTATAAAATTTATTTTTTGAAATTTTAAAAGTTTTAATTTAACAAAAAAATAAAAAATCCCCCCCAAAAAAAATATATATAACCCTGCGGACGCCTCTGCTAATTGATGATTATAATTACAATTTGTAGGTAATTGTAGGGTATCAAATAGCCCTTATACATTTATAATAGATATTAGCTATATTTGTTTTTGTAAGATTGTAATTGATCCTTGTATAAAATAAAAAGCCTATAAAAGTCACGTTACAGATTTTATTGGGAAATTATGTGATGGCAAACACCCTGGTAATAACTTTAAGAAATTCAATAGGTTTGCCTCAAGAAATATTTTTATATCATATAGCATCTTCTTATGACAAAATAACAATTAAGCCACGATATTCAAGCTTCGAAAGGAGGGGGGGGGGAAATATATCATTTATTGCCTATTAAGTGTTCTTTTTAGTTTTTATTCATATACCTAAATAAATTTTTATATAAATATAACTTCTTTAACGAAGAAAGATGATATCAAAATATATTTTGTTAAATGATGATTGATACGAAAGGAAGAAGAATATTTTTTTTCTTTTCCCCAAATGTGTCTTTCCTTGATTTTCCTACAATTTTATGTTAAAGAAGATCATTGTTTTGACAGGATTATTGACAGTAAAATGTTGAAAACATTTTTAAAAAGTGTATAGGTGAAGTTAGGAAATATGCCAGGGGCGAAAGAGGTTTTTTATGCCTCTATTTATCAAGCAGAAATTGGACATAAGTGTTCATATCTAAATAAGGATATCCTTTGTGAAAAGATTGTTATTTATTAATTATAAATTTTTTTTTATATATCATTTGTAAGAAGTATTTTTCTACAAGAAAATTGCTTTAAGATTATCCTATGGTTCAAAAGTTTTAAATAAAGATATGTGATTTTGGTGGAGCTATAGACAAAGTAGAACTATGGCTTATAACCCTATGGACCTTCTTTATTGTCTGTATCGTTGTTTGTAGATTTACTTAATCTCTTTGCCTGGTAGTCCACCATCTATTATCCTATATCACTAGGACTAGGATTTTTTTTTTGTCATCCAATGTCGCTGTTTGTTCACGTGTTGCAACCAATTATACAGTGTAGGAAAGCTGAGTAATTTTGGGACAATTTATTTTTAATAACCAAACATTGATTGTGAGTAATAATGGCTCTATGGAGCTTTAATTGGCGATTTGCTTACGCACACTCTTGTTAAAAACATTAAATTTTGGAGCTTAGAAAGATTTTTTTATATTGGGCGTTGACCGGTTGTGGTCCGAGTACACTACTCAATGCTGCCTTGGCTTTTGTGGCTGTCACACTGTTCGGCACTCTTAGAAAAAGAAAAAGGAAAATAAAAACAGGGGAAAAAAGGAGAAGAAAAAGGGGAAAAGAAGAAGATAGAGATGAGAGGTATATATACAGAGAGACAGACAGAGAAAAAGACATCCAGTGCAAGAATGAACGCTTATTCAACATGATTAAACAGTCTACCGGATCCCTTTCCCGTAACATAAAAGTAGAAAATATTGGAAAAAAAACAAAAAAAAACTGGTTATTGAGAGCTCCATTCAAAAACATAGCTTTCGTTTTCAATTGTAAGATTTTGATCTAAGTAGTAGGGATGACGGTGATAGTTTTGAGTAGGTTAAATAGTTTTGCCTTTAACTTTATTCCATTTTTCATATTATTTAACCTGTCCTTCATTTTTTTCTTAATAGTTTCCAATAAGGAAATCCACACAGGAGTTAGCTATGTTGCATACAACGGACGGTTAATTGATGCAAATTATTCCTGAACAAATTTTTGTCATTTATGCATGCCGATTTCTGGCACATGGGTATGGCGGATTGAGACGGAAAACATCAGGTAAAAGTTCATGTTGGACCAGTTGCTAGGATGAAATTAAAACTAGGTACCGAAATCCTCCGTCACTAGTCTTAGATATCTGGCTCAGCCAAACTATTGCTCCAAATCAGTCTAAAAATCACTTTAAGTTAAAAATAAATAAATAACTAGTTTCGAACCGAGTCTCAACAATAGTAAAAGAGAAGTACACCTATCCATTAGTTTTTTAATGTTGATCCCTTCTGCATAATATACACTTGCATTTACCTTTAACTAATTATAGCCTTTATGCCCCTATGTATGAATTCTAATAATACCATTCTAGAAACATACGAGTGTATAATTAATTTAATGTAATTAATCTAATGAGTCCTACTTCACCTATAGCTTTGATGTAACGTAACACTTCCTATAGTTAGTAATGTATTTTCTATTAGGGTTGACCATTTAATTATTCTACTTTCTAATTATTTTTTCTAATTAAAGCACTCGGAGGAATAAAATATAAAAAGTAGGTTGAAGTGTTAAACTCTTTTTTTTAAATCAGGTTCACGCTTTCATTTATATATTTTTTTCAGATCTGTAAAAATCGGAGTACGCGAGGCATTTTACTATCCGGATCTCATATAATACAAGTTTACTTATACCGTACCCAAGCACTTCGGATCCCCGAATATGTAATTGCATGATTTATTTGTCTTTATTACATTTCTGTGTGTAAAATAATTGTCCTATCTTTGTAGTGGTAGCCTCAACTTTCATTTTATTTTCCCCAAGAGAACATGCCAAAAAATCTTTTTTCTAGCAACCTAATAAAGTGTCTTTAGGTTAATTACAGTAGACTCAATAGTTCCTTGGAGTTTTGGAAATTCCCACAAAGGATGGAATATCCTCTTAGAAGAAGCCTTGCAGAATTCCCACAATGTATATTTGGGAAAATGTACATTAGACACTTCTAAAACCCTAGAAAGAACTTGACCCCTATTCCATTCTTTGGCAGAGTTTAAATATGAGTTCTGTAAAGATGATTCATCAATCATCTTTACAGAACAAGTTTTGATTCCTTTTCTATTTGCCACCCTTTGAAAAACTACACATTTGTCTGTCAAACGATTGTTTTTAATGTCTTTGAAAGTCAGAGAAGTAATATACATTCGAAATGGGACCGCTGGTAAGTGAATATTTTAGACTTTGGTCATAATTTGTGTTAATATTTCTCATGCCATCCTCCCGTCGAGTTTTCACATATAACATCATTAATAGTAACGGGATCTTTTTTATTTATAGGCATTACTTTAAGTTGGTTCAATAAACCTTTTGTTGGCAAAATAAAATAAATCATTAATATTAATTTTAGTGAGGAAAAATTATTGAATTTTTTACAGGGTGGGAATTTAAAATCCGGAACAAGTTTAGATCTCACTATATTGGCAACACCGAGATCTGTACTTATGAAATTGTGCTCCTCTGAATCAAAATGAATCAGAATGACAAAACTGTATATATCATAATCACTTAGATGTCCTCCGAATACAAAGACCGTTATTGTGTGCTTCAGTGCCGGCGCACGCTAAATGAGATTATGCAGTTAACTAAGATTCCCAAATCAACAGTCTATGATGTTACCACGGCTTTTAAGGAGTCTAATGGGTCGGAAATATCTGTTAGTAAGACTCATGGTCTTTCTGATAAAAAAAAAAAAAAAAAAAAAAAAAAAAAAAAAGAAGCCCTTTAGACTTCCTGAAGGAAAGGGGCTAAATAAATGTGACCTCCCAGCTCCCCGGATCTAAATCCCTGGTGTCAATACAAAATTCCCATGTCCTCAAAAACTTAGAAAAGTATAAAGCTGTCCAAAATGCTGTTAAACTTCTGGTGTTTTCGAGTAGACGTAAATTTGAAGATAAATTGTTAGTTAACTTTGATAAAAATAACCTCAAGCCTATTTTTTCTTATCTGAAACACACATCTGGGCTGCTCAATATAACTTTTAACGAATTTGAATTGAATGACGGTACTCGAATGACCGATGACCATAGCATTGCAAATCTTTTTAACGACTTCTTTCACTCAGTTTGCTCAACAGATTCTGAGACTCCCTACATTGATGAACCACCCCTAGATAACCGTCCTCACATATTCAAGATTTTCTTTGCACAATTAGTTGTCCTAAAATCCATTTCCTCCCTCCATAGTTCTTTTTCGTCGGGTCCGGATGGTATTAGTGCTTTCTTCTTCAAGAAGCTTTGTAACGTTATTTACTTCCCTCTTGCAATGATATTCAACAAGTCGATGCAGGAGGGAGTGGTGTCGTTTGACTGGAAATGCCCCAATATTATGCCAATACACAAAAAAGGAAGCAGTAAGGATGTTCGTAATTACCGACCAATTTCCATCACAAGCCAGATCTCTCGACTAATGGAGAAAATAATGAATTCGGAAGTGAGAAACTTTTTTTGATTTCATCACAAGCCAGATCTCTCGACTAATGGAGAAAATAATGAATTCGGAAGTGAGAAACTTTTTTGACAAACACAATTTAAGGTGTACAACACTAGGTCGTCTTCCGATTTTTAATTACTTCAGCCATCAGCAAATACTATATACCTCATACCTAGCTTTTTTAATCGAACTATACGAATATGAAACAGTCTCCCCGAAGAGAAGAACGTCTTCACTTTACGATTTTAAGAGACTTTAAAAGAATAATCAACAATATTGTTGTTTTTTTAGCCACTAGTCCATACCAACCAAATAATATAAATAAACATAAATGCTTTGGAAAATAAAATAAAAGCACTCGTCTAAGGAAATATTTTCTACAAATCTATGTATATAAAACCATTTGAATCGACCTACATGATAATGAACCATCCTTTGTTTTTAATGAGAATCTAATTAAGATGTGACCAAATGTTTTATCATCATCGTATATAGTATACTACATACGTACATAGAAAGTTGGACATGATTAAAAACCATTTGAGGATTATAAAACTAATGTGCTAAGAATGGAAGTATTCACTAGAGAGTCTTTGTTTCTTTAGTTACATACAGGGTGCTCAAACGATCTATACGGACACTTTGGTGTGATTTCTTTGTAAACGCTGGCACATAGGCAGTTGATTTTTTTCTTTTAGTTAACTTATTCAAACCTTTACTAGTTTGATAAAAATGTAATCAATGCACGAATTTGTCGTCCAAAATATTTGAAAAATGAACAAAGCCTTCCTTAGAGCCCGTACAGGATGCGACAATATAACAATTGCTCGAATTCTGGTACTCAGCGAAACTTTTGTTCATAATATTACAGGGAAATTTGAGGTCTCTAATAAACTCACATCAAAAAAAGTATTACATGGCTCCACGACAATTTTGACGACTTCATTCGGACTTTTGACCTCCATGATCTGAATATGATGGATATTTTTTTTGTGTGGGGCATGATCGAACAACAAACCAACGGAACTTCTGCAATACCACGGAATATTATAGGTATAGGTGATTGTTTGCTGCTTATCGTAGTCATTTGATTCTGTAAGTTGTAGAAATTTAAGTTAGAAACTCCTCTTGAAGAAAGTTTCTTTCTGTTTATGATAAATTGCCACTTAACACTTCACAAACTTCAAAGTAACTTTATTATTAAGAGTGAATAATTATCTTTGTAGTTGCTTATGTTTGAGCAACAAGGAGATTATTTAAAAATCACCAAACCTCTGCATCAAATTAATCTATTCAGAAAAACAAGTCCAGATTGTCTTGTTAGAAATGAAAATACCTAATTATGAGTTTTCATAGATTAGACAATCAATTAGGAACAGCGCCTCTACAAAATTGTGAATAAGTGATAAAAATCAAGTCTACTCAATAAAATATGGTCTTTCAAATTTGAAGATGGACTCATCATTTAAGTGGAGTAGTCAAATCATATGTAGACTAAATTGAATTTTCTGCCTTCTGACCTCCTTCACTACATCTTTATTCTTAACCATCAGAAGTACCAGGCATTGGCCGGAGTAATTAGGTGTCAACAAAAGGACAAACTTTGCTTCAATAACACCCCTTCGAATCCTCAGATTTTTCCCCTCCGTTTTTCACAATCACACTCACACGTAGCTTAAACTCTCAAGGATAAAAACATATCAATAACACCTTAAAAAAAAAAACACTGTTTAAGTTTCCAAAAACTAAAAAAAATACACAGTGTTTATAACTAAAATATGTATACTCCTATTTTCCTTTCTTTTTAATATGACGTAATGAGCCAGGGAGTACTTTAGTCTCTTGAGCGCTCCCTAGTGTAGCTTTAGCTACACATACGCGCTTGTTGCTATACTTTGTCAACTTTTTACATTATTTTATTTATGTTCTTCCGATTGCTTTCCTTTTTTGATATGACGTGATGAGCAAGGAATTACTTTGGGCTCTAGCCGGCTCCCTCGTGAAGATCCAGCTACACATACGCTAGTTGCTAAACCACATTTATGATCACATTCGTTATTCTAAATTATTTAAAATATTGTTATAGACGCTCATTGCTAAAAATGAGTCCTTTTTAGGGTGGCAAATCAATCAAAACAAGAGACAACCTTGGAATTATTCTGTATTTAGTACGCACGTTAGTATGTTGCTATTTGAGCATTTTGTTAAAGTTATTTAATATCAAAAAAGGCCCTACTTAATAATTTTTTTGTACGTATTTATATTTATACTAAAGGTTTATTTATTGTAGAATGTGCAAACAAATTAGTTGATAAAATATGAAATTGACCATCCGCAGGAACTTTACTTTTTAGGTAGAATATATATTTTCCTTACACAAAAATTTTCTCAAATAATATGAATCTACTTACCTAGTTATTTCCATTTGGTAGATGATATATAATAAGATATTTTTTTTATATTAACAATTTATGTATATACACAAATTTCAAGTATACAAAGAACATCTTCAAAAATACATTAATAAAAAAAAAGATATCCTTTCATCAATTCAGAAAATGATGATAAAAAACCATTTATTCATTTAATATTTAGGTACAATATTATTTACGGTTCTCCGCATTAAGATTTTTCAACATATGTATGTACGTTAGACTGTACCGTAATGACAAAAGTTGGTATCTCCAAATATTTTTTATTTTGCATTTTATTCCTTTAAAAAAAAAACATCTTCAAACGTCCAGTCAAATTGTTCCTTCATGGTCTCGTTTTGATTTGAAAATCTTTAAATTTCAAAAAAAAAAAAGAGAGGACATTTTATGTTTTTTTTTTAAAACGACGCATTTATTTGGATGTTTCTTTTCATTTTAACTTCTCAAATTTCGTTATTTTATACACATAAAGTCTCCTACAATAACCATCACTTGTACAGATAGCGTTTGTTATAAGATTATCATTTGCTCGTTTCCATGTAGTAAGTGGAAGAACGTCAGCCATCAAAGATGTAGTATTGTACTTATTTAAAAGTCATACATAATTTTCTCAAAGTAACTGATAGCATTTAAAAAAATAGTTAGAACCATTTATTCATTCATAGTTTCTTTTTGAAAGCTTATCAAAAAACAAAAAAAAAAAAAAACGTATTAAATATTCTTAATAATTGAAAAATATAAAGTTTATAGAATATAAAAATATACTTAAATAAAAGCAAATCAACCCAATAAATTGAGAATATATATTTATATATTATAAAATATAATATTATATTTGGTACCAATATAATAGACACTTGATATCAAAAAAGGAGGTTTGAGTAGTAAAAATGAAGAGAAATGTCGAAATAAATGCGCATAATACGAGATACCAAATGATAATATTTATTTAGTGGCAGTATTTTTGGAACTAAAATACTCATACCATGAGGCCAGTTGGAGAAATGTTATAAAAATGTTATTGTAGAATTTATATTTCATCTATAATACTTAAAAAATAAAAATCCTGTATCTGCATTCAAATCGACAATATTAAAGAGTCTATTCTACATATATGTACAGTTGTAAGCTTATCTGTCATTACGTTTTATTAGTTTAGCTAGAAGTAGCTATAATGTTGGGGGGTAGGAAATAAACATAAATTTCACTCCATATATAGTTGGGTTTCTCTATCAGGATCCCATTTTATCGGAATTTCTCAGGGGTTTACCTTACAATAGATTTTCGGGAAATATTTCTTTTGCTAGAAAATCCCACTTTTTATTACTTAATAACAAATGTTTCATTCAATTATATATAATCCACCAGAAATTAGTTTGTTAATTACTTACTATTTAATTTATTTTTTTCAGATTGTATCGGGTTTAATAATTTAAAAAACTGTACCTGTAGGATCTAAATAAACAACTTGTCTGTAAGGAAGTCATTGAAAAACAAATGGTGGGTTCTCCGGCTGACTTGGTGCGTAAACGCTTCCTTCGGTTAGGTTGTAAACCGTCGGAAGATGTACTGATAAACTCAAAAAAAATTATTTTACATCCCTTTACTGGACTCAAAAGACAAGTGGTTAAAAAAGTCCAGTTTAGAGAGTTCAAGGCAGTTGTTTTGGGATTGCCCAAAAGTGGTTAACATTGTGAACCTGATCACTGAGTTTTTGAAGAAATACTACAATTCACAAATAACGATTGGAGATGGCTTCTAATGTCACGGCCTAAACATAGATTTCACTTCAAAATAGAATACTTAATAACTAAGGTGCTATTTATTCTCTACCTGTGAGAAGAAGCACACTTGTATAGCAACTAGTCTCCTCTTAAGATCCAACAAAGTGCTGGAAAGGCTCGATATGAATGGAAATGGGATTGTCTTATGGTAGTTTTTTTTTTTTAATAAAATTATGTAGCAGATTTTTGTTAAGACGTTGTTAGCTTTTTTCATTTAACCATGCTCATATTTAGTTTGTTTGCACAATGAAAAACAAATGATTGTCAGTATGTGATGAAGTTGCTATGTATTTTTTGACTGTACAGGTATATGAAATTAATGTACAGAGAATAAATTAAATATGTTATTTTAAAGAAAAACTAACTTTCGCACGTTTAATGATAACTAGATTAGGTTTGTCCGGTATTGCCCGGCACATTAAGAAATTAAAATTAATTTTGAACTCTTCTGGTTGATATAAACAAAACATAAAACGGTAAAATTTTAAAAATGATTCTCGCTACATGTTGTTGGTATGTACCTTTGCACACTTAAAAAAAAGAAATTATAAGATTCAAAGAAGAAAAAAATATTCAAGTTGTTGTTCCCTCAACTTTCTTCTTATTGTCAAAAATCCTTTCTCTTAGTCTCACTGCTTTATTGTCTTCTTTAAACCGTATATTTTCCTTTAAAAAAAGTGTGACGAGATACATATCAACATGAGAAAGAATAATTCTAAGAATTTTAAAGTTCTTATTTTTTGTTTTATATGAGGAAGTAGTTTGTTTGACAAAAAGTTTGTTTTTGGAAAAATAATATTTTAAGGCCGCCATTGTTATCAAAACCATCTCTGGAGCTATCAGACGATAACGTGCTGTAAAAGTGTGAGTGTATACTACAACATTTTTTTTGACAGTATTGCGCTTGGCTGGTTCAGTCGTGAATTATCGTGCGTTGAGTATGGAGGTCTCAAAAGAAGAAATTCATCATTTTTACTATCTGAAAGGGAAAAACGCGTCCAAAGCGAGGTGTACCAATTGGGGGTACCAATTTGCTCTAAAAAGAGACATGTGAAAATGGGTTGTTCGAGTTTTTTGCCAATAGGGACAAGGGCTTCTACGATAAAAGCATTTTCAAGTAGCATTAATGTGGCAACAAGTTATCAAATAGACCGGGACATATTTCGCTTAAATTGAACGATTGTAACACTTCCCATAAAGGATCGAAATAAAGCAATAAATACGAAATTACTTTTTACCCAACCATTACTAAAATTTCATAGCATTTATTGTTTACTAACGGGGAAAAAGAGGTAGTTACTCATTTTCATTGAAGATATGTATATAAATATATTTTCTTTCAAATATAATTTTAAATCATTCCTATTTATTATACAAATAAGTAAATATAATTCAATTATTAATATTATATACTATATTATATAGTAATCTTTAAATTAAATATAATTTATTTACAAGTTTTAAATCAAATATATGAAAGTATTAAAATATGTTCTAGAAGATTTAAAAAAGTTAATACTTTTTCATCTGGAAAAACGATTGAGTTTTTAAAAAGGAAACCATCTATAAAGTTTTCATGGTTGTTCAAAAAGTGGGATTGGAGAATTAGGTTTCTGAAATTTAGTTTAGTATACCAGCTGTGGAATTAGTTGAAGGAGAATGATCGAATATGTATCAAAGTGATAAATCAGAAATTTGTATAGAAATCATATCATATATGGCTGTCCCAGTATTTTTAATAAATTATTAAATGTTCCATAGAAAAATCCCATCCTACTTGAAGGTTCTTTGATTATCTATAACCAGAGTTGTATAAAAATAAAATAAACTAAAAAATAAAATAATAGTTCATCCACAATGTTTGAGTGAAGAGCAGATTACTTATCATAAAGTTTTATTAAATAAGCTGCAATCAGCCATGATAGGTAGGAAATAAATTTCAATTACACTCCTTATACTGGGTTGTCCATTGAAATCTGAACACTTACTAATGCAATACAGTTCATATTTTATATATTAAAACATAAACAATTAGTTACAAAAAACCCTGAGCTCTCTATCTTATGTCTATAAAATGCCACTTCAGGTATCTCCAGGGCCACCGTCTACACCGTCAGATAGTCTAAAACGTTGCAAATGAAGAAGGGCTTTGTCAAAAAGGCCAAACTGGATCCGGAAGAGTTAAAGCAAATAGCCCAGTCCCATCTCTTCAAGTCCATGAGGGCCTATGCAAGAGATTTCAGGGTTTTAAACTAGACCTTTCATAGAACTATCGAGAAAGTGTGTGGGAAAGAGCCTTATGAGGGTGGAAAGGTTTTATACATTTTAGTCTCCCTAAAGCCCTAATACCAACCCCCTCGACTTCACCTTTTAGGTGCATGTCGATGGGAAGTCCTGTGGCATCCGTCATACAAACGCCGTGGCCTTTGAAGCCACAGTCAGCCTGCACTTAGACGTCATGGCATAGTAATACATCTGTAGCGGGGACCACACCTTCCACCACCACTTAGAAGCCATCATCGCCGCTAAGGGTATCTACAGGAATGATTAAGAGAGATCAGATTTATAAGGTATTAATTTTGTTGAAGTTTAAAATTCAAAGTTTTCAGATTTTAATAGACCACTCTGTATAACAGTGATATGGGTAGGAATGACTCTGATTACTCTTGTCCAAGTATAAGAAGGACTTATATTTATGCCTCCTCAACAAATCATATGTGCTACTCTCTGTTTTAATGAACACACAAACACTAGTCATAACTATTTACTTTGATATTCCCTTTTCAAGAATTATAACATAATGAGAACAGTTTCGAAAAAAAAGAAGTTATTTTTCATAATTTATACAACTCTATTATTCATAGGACTGTGTAAAATATGACCTGTGTGTATGTAAAACTAAAAGAAACCAAAAATGACTTGATAGCCCTGACAGTTTGAAGAATGTTTTGTAGAAGAGCAGCTAAACTGTCAAGAGGCTTTCTTAGATTATCTGGAAGGATTTATGAGAGAACGAAAAAGGAAATGAAGATAAATTCGGCTCTTTTTTTTCAGATATTTTACTCAGATTTCAATCCTCAAATATTCTCTGAGTCCAAAACGGGCTTAAACGTATAACTCCCAACTCATCGCTATTACACTTCGTTATTCATAAGAACACGGAATTTACACTTTGGTGCTCCGTTCCCAAGTATGAAAGAGTAATGATTGGAGCATTGGAAAATGAGGAAACACTTTTCAGATTACCAACTCAAAAAATATTGCACACGTTTATTTCATATTTTATACAACTTTATCTTTATCCAGTGTTCACACGCACAACAAAAATTATATATTTTTTTTTGTTTTAATTTTTTTAAATGTTTCTTTGGATAATTCTACTTGAAAAAAAAAAAAGTCTACAATTAAAATTGACATAAAATTTCTCTAAAAATTTATTAATCTTGATGTAGATTATTGATTTTTTTCTGAATTAAAAATTACTTAAACCTAAAAAAGTAAAAGTACTTCGTACTACAATAAGAAAATTCTCAAAAATAATATTTAATACAAAAAAATTAATAATAGATACTTGATAACGGGTTATTTACAATTAGATTCTTGAAACTTTTTTTTGTTGACTTGTGTTATTGATAGGAGTTTCCAAATTTAAAAATACTTTGATAGAAATTGAAAAGTTATTCAATTTGTAGAATTTTTTTACATAAAAATTATATTCTTAATATACTTTCAACTTTTAATAATATCATAATTCATATGACCCTTGTAGTTTTTAAATGATGTACACATGTTAAAATTATAATTGAGAAAAATATGACGTTTTTATGTTACGTACATTTATTTGAATTATTCATATACCTAAGTTCAAGGTACTATCTACATATGAAAAAAAAAGGATATGTTTTTTAAGAAATAATGAAACCTGTGCATGTCTTTCTATATATTTTTTTAAACTTTTATTATATTCTGTTTTATGTCTGTGAAAAATAATTTTTTTTAATGTTGAAAGGATTTGTTACACGCGGTGTAAAATAAGTTTCAATTAGTGTAATCTAAAAAAAAAAAATTTGTATAAATGACATGAAAAATAGATTCCACAGGTCCGTGTTGCCTTTGTCGCTTGGATGTTACTTTTTTGTCTACATGGTGCATAAGTAGAGTGAGATTGGGATAGTTGCAAAACGGAACATTTGATAATGTCCCTTTTTCTATCATATCAAGCCTTCAGTCATAACATTGCCTGGGTATGCAAGCCATCAGGGCCGTATACCTATAGGATTTTTTTTTCCAAACACAATTTTTTCTCCAACCAGTTATCAAATTACAGTCTCTATAACAGGCCGCATGCCTTCCCCACTTAGTTTTTCTGGATTCCTGGAATTCTATCTTGATCCGGCCGATAAGTTAGTCTTTGGTTTTACAATGGATTCAGTTGGTGTCTTGTTCGATCGCACCCCACACAAAAAAATCTATTAGATTCAGCGAGTTTGGAGGCCAAAAGTACGACGAGATGAATTCATCCAAATGGTCTTGGAGGCATTTGAGACTTTTTTTAGGTGTGGCAGGGAGCTGAGTCATGCTGCCACATATAACGCCTCCTATTGGCAACTATGCAGATCCAGGATTCACTTTGGTCTCTAGCACGTGGAGGTTATTATTATGTTGTCGCTCCCGTTGTAGATTCAAGGGACGCTCTCGTGCCTTTTCCAAATATTGTGGACAACGAATTCATCATTTGATTCCATTTTTTCCCAACTGGTACTGGTTTGAAAAAGGTATCTAACAAAATAAAATCAACTGTCTGCGTGCCCGAGTTTGCCTAAGAAAGTGGGCCAAATTGGCAGAATTGATAGCTTGCACACCTTGTACATCATAATTGAATAATATTTCGCAAATTATTGTGAAAAAATAAATAATTTATTTCAATTATTCTGTTGATATTGAATAAAATCAGTTTTTGAGGGATAAAGGTAGAATTTTTGAGGATCATAAAATTCTTATTTTTTAAATGTTCCTGATAAGTTAGAGTTGCATCGACAAAGTATAAGTAAACATTTGTGTATCTTAATTATTCCATTTGATCTAGGAATTTCTTTGAAGTCAATATACATAAAGTATAGTTGTAAGAAATATGATCTGCCATATGCTTATAAAAACCCAAAAATCAACACGGTAACTCTGACAATTTGAAGAATGTTTTGATGGAGATTAGTTTAGCTGTCATGTCTTTTATAACATTAGCTAAGCACAGCTAGAAAATGAAGGACATAGACAGGAATTACTTTGATATCGATCACGATTCTATTTTCAGAGCCTATGAACAGGATCTGAGATAATCATTGTCAGTACCGCCATTTGGGACTGAGTTGGATCTTATATCGAGGGGTTAAACCAAAGTCTATTTAAAAAACTTATTTTATGGGTGAAACTTGAAAGAATACTCATCTCAAAATTCCTACCCCCCTCATTGTATGTTTATTCATAAAATACTATACCTCATACAATAATAAACCCCATATTAATATTATGTAATAATAAACCAGCTCAATAAAATCATCAAATCAACATATATATAATATTTTGTCGGACATAATGCTTCCCTTTTTCTTTCACTTCCCCTCCCCCAAGCCCAGAGTAGGAAAAATCGCCGCCATTTTGACTGGAAGGAAAGTGTTGATGGTTTGATGGGTTTTATCCAATTGGGTGTAGATGTTTAATTTTTAATCATACCACTCACCGTATACATTTTCCTTTTCCCTCCTTCAAGTTTCTCACACGAACAATAGCACTATATCGTAGCTGAGTCTAACAGGGACTTACACAAATGACTCCTCAAGAAATCGTGAGTGTTACTCTTTGTCTTTTACACACTAGAGATTAATTTATACTTGGATGCTCTATTTTCAATATAAAAAGCAACAACAACATAACAGCTTTGCAACTACAGTATATATATATTTTTAAAGTCCTTAAAATTATTTCCCTGTAATAGAATATCACACAATGTTTTAATAGATGGTGATAGTCCCACTGTCTTTAAATTCATATAAAATTCCTAGCAATAAAAATACAACCTTATTATTATCATCTGTTACTCCTATAAAGTATCTTGAATATCAAATTTAGATTTCCATAAATACACGTTATACGTCCTGATCAAGAATTATACTGCAACATTTTCCAAAAAGATTGTGTTTAAAACGACGTCATATACCATTAAATTTTCATTTTTTCTTTTTACAATAAGCTCAGTTAAAAAAAAACCTATCAAAAAAGTTATGGAACAAAGACTACGTGCTTAAGTTATGTACAATTTTTTTTTGCTATAATAGGATTTTTTTTTGTCTATAAAGGGTGTGCCATAAATTATTCTACATCCAACTACGCAACCTACATGAATTTCTCTTTTAACAAGGTGAATTCTGCAAAAGGAAGAAAAGTTGCATTTTTAAAGAGGAAAAATGAAGAAATAACCGTGTATCCGACTAAATAATTTACCTAAAAGTATGTACCATATAAGTGAAGTAGATTAGTTTGTCGTAAAATAAACAACTTTTAAAATTAGAAAAGGAAAAACTGTTGTTGTGTGTGATCGTGTTGTGAGCATCTCCCTCTGAAAGAAGAATTCTCGCCTATCTTTGTTGTAAATTGTTTTAAAAATATATAAAAAGAACCATATAATGAACTTAAGTATAATTATAATATTTTCTCTGCACTAATGCTTATTAAAATGCAGAAGGTTCTTCTCTTTAAAGCAGTAAATCATTTTCTTCCCCAAAATCATATAACAAACATCTGATATCAACAAGATTCTAAATTCAGTCGTATTTAGCATGTCTCGCTCCCGCCTTCTCTTTGCGCACTTTTTGTCATTACACATATATCAACTCTACAACAAAAGAGCAACATATTGCGGGAAAAAAGTTATCTGTTAGGCAAATAAATATCGGTGTTAGGATGACAAACACTGCAGGCCTACTCCTGTACATGCACCCAAAAGGTGTAGACAAAGGGTTCGGCCTCAGGGCTGAAGGCGACCAAAAGTGTCAAAAAAGAGTTCAAAAGACTAATTCAAAAGAGTCTTATTATGGAGGAGATGGGGTTCTTCCATTGCTGATGTCCAGGTCTCTCCATCTTTGCAAGGTTCTATCCCTCCATTTTTTGATAGCTTTCTCGATTGTGAAACCCAGATATCTCTTGCATGGGCCCTCATGGACTTGAGATAATTAGCGTGTACGGGTTTCTTTAACTCCTCCAGTTTCAGTTTGGCAGTTTTTGACAGATCCCTTAATCCTCTCCAACGTTTCGGACTTGCTGATGGCGTAGAAGGTAGTCCTGGAGACGCCCAAGTGCTTGAAGTCTGCGGATAAAAATTCGTCAATAACGTTGAAGTGTCATTTTCTCACTTGTACGTAACCTAGAGAGCTCAAGTTTGTTTTGTTTTGTAATTATTTGCTTATCCTTAAAATATTTAAGTATGAGTAAATATTTAATAAGTGTTCAGACTTCAATGGTCCCCCAGTAAAATCAAAATTTGTCCAATTATTGTTGGCTAAACGATAATTTTTTTGGCCCTTAGGGTTGTTGAGTAAACTTGCATATGAATTCAGTCCCTTCATGAGTTCCCAGTAGAAGATCAAGTCGAATAGGTACATATGGAATCGATGTAGCTCAATGTAACATGGGCTTAGGAGAAATTATTCTCTTGAATTCAATGTAAGTAGGTCTGCGCCCCGATCCTTCTTAGATAAATAATTATACTATATACACAAACCACACAAAATTCCTAGGTAAGATGGAGTAGATTTAATACTATATCGTTTAGTTATACTGAATCAGTGCAACAATATCTCACCAACTAAAGAACATTATAAAAAACAAATACAAATAGAATTGATACAGCTGGGACAAGCTATATACATATAAGAATCAAAAAGTAGAATATAAAAATAAGCTCATGAAATAAGATGTATTTGTAAATGACACTTTAAAAATATAAAAAATAAAAAGTTTTCTCTTTATATGAGCATTTATTTAATACCATGGAGGTAGTAGCTTCATTGAAACTTGGATTCCCCTTCTGAAATGATGAAATAAAAAAGCAAAAAAATATTCCAAAACTATTCGTGGAAAACATAATTTAAAAAAACAAAACATTCGTAATATGTATTCATTTACTGCTTCTGTATAGTAAGGAATTTTTTTTTTCCACAATCCATTAGAATTTTTTAGTGTAATATAATTAAACGACCTCAATAAAAAAAAAAAAAAAAAACTACTGCGGGATTGAGCTATAAATGAAGACATTAAAATGTGCGCATTTTCTTAGCGTGCAAGGATGCAATTGTACAAGTTACTAATGGGCTATAATGACTTATGCTGGCAAATTGAACAATTGTGTCAATTCACACGGATTTTCACATCTCTAGTTATAAACAAAGCATTAGTGAGTGGGGCTCAAGATTCATGAGAGAGAAAGCGCTCACATTTCAGATGAACAAAAGAAATAGCACTTTCCTCATCAGAAGAAAAAAATGGCAAGATATTAAATAATCACTGGATTGTAGAAGAAATATATACCTCTCATTATAAAAACGAGGAGGAGTAAGATAGTCTACACAAAAAGGGTGCTGTGAGGTGGAGTGTACTCGTGTTTTCTAAAGTAGCACTAATGATTTGGTTATAACAATTGACTTTATAAATTTTAGTCAATTCAGGTTCCAATTAATATTTGGATGCAGATTCCTTATTATGTAAAATGGAATTTCATAAAATAAATAAAAAATTGTTAACTTTTTTAATGTTTAATTTTTTATTAATTTATCAGTCATACTTAGTTGTTAATAAATTTATATTTTAACAAGTTAATTACTCTCCGTGCTCAGGAGTCCTACTCTAATACCAAACCTTAATTCTACTCTGAGTCCAACAGAGACTAACACTTATAACTCTGCAGCAAATCCATAGTCTTACTCCCCGTCATTCATGAACAAAAACCCTTGTGGTTACACTTTATACTTATATGTTCTCTCATCAAGAAGGATGTTCGATATATTCAAGGCCATTAACTCATGAAACAGAAAATTACTATAAGCTTACATAAGTATAAATAAATCGTACAAGCTCCAATGATGTCCAATTCAACGTGGAAACTCATTCGAGCAATTCGGATCGACTGAGTTGAGATCCCTCTCCTCATCATCCAATAAAATATTCTTTGGTATGCAAAGTTGCTTTCTTATTATTAAAAAGGTTTTGATAATTGAATTTAAGCTATCCGGTGTCACTGTATCGAATTTTTGGATAGAAAAAGAAAGTATGACATGTGGGTAAGATTATACAATCTTCATAAAATACTTTCCCAAAAGTATCCCGCTCATCTTTGGTCATATTTTTTTACAAATCTAATGCTGAACTTCTTCTTTGTCATCACCACAACTACTCTCATATGGAATTTAATAATGCATTGACATCCTAATGTGCATTTTTCATTCTTTACTAATAGCTCAAACTGTACCTGAAACACGATTTTTTTCCCCCAATGTATATATTAAAGCTGATTTTTTTTTTTCGAGTTTGAGTAGTACTCAAATCCAACACTAACAAGCCCCATTTTTGTATCAATGTGTGTGTTATTACATCGTCATCACTATGTATATGTTGTTGTAGACTGTATGTAAAACTTACATTAAGAGCATGATAAGTATGTATTTACATAAAGACTCAATTTATCATTATTTTACAGAATGGATTTGATACTAACAATATATTTATTGTATATGGTACTACTGTTATGTATGCATGACAAATTTACTAATAATATACACTCTATATCATGCTCAGCAGAAGTGATTATATTTTTACATGAAATAAAACTGCATTGCACAATATACGTAATCATAAACGATTAGGCACGAAAGTCTAACAATGCATTAATACTAATGAAGTTTTATTTATGTATATGATATGATATTAAATTCAGTTGAAATGGCTTGTTTGATAGATGTAGTGCTGTAAAAATATGCACTTATTCGCATGTATTTTTTTTCTTAGTTGGTATTGTTTTTTGACATATTTATTCTTTCGTTCTGTTTTTTTTTTAAATTATTGGTAATAGTTTAATACAAAATTTTAAGACAAATTCACAGATAATAAATACTCCTTTTTATAATAATAATTATTTAATCCAAACAATTAATGATCTATATCAAAGGCGAGCAGGTCATCACTTGAACATTTGTCACCCACACCTTGCTTTTTTTCTCTAAAACACATATGACCAGTGATGTAATGGTGTGAATTTTTATCTGGCCTGTTATTTTGGAATTGGTAATCTGAAGAATGGATTTTCTTTACCCTAGTAGTTGTCAATATTATTCAATTTCTGAGTAGTGAATATCCTTTCTCAAATAGATTCAATTATATTCAAAATCTGATTGAACATTTGTATGTGGTCATCAAAGACGGAGAGTAGCCTTGGGGATTTTCAGCCATGTTATAATTGTAAGTTCTTGTTGTACTTAGATTCGGGGATCGACATCGTAGTAGTTCTTGCCAATGTTTTTTGTTTATTTCATTATCTCCCTTGTAACAGCTGATTGTAGCTAATCTCCTCCAAAACATCCTTTAAATTGTCTGGGGTACACTGTTGTTTAGCGGTTGTTTTTGTAAAATGTCCATTATACACAGGATTTTCATCACTACAAATGACGAAAAATCAATATAGTACCCCTTACAATCTGGAGAATGTTTTGGAGGAGAGCCGCTTAACTTTGATGACGTTTCATTAGATTATCTTCAATCTCCTGTGACAAGGGAGATTGGGAAGGGGAAAATAAACAAAGGTATGAACAAGAATAACTCCAATGTTGATCTTCAATTCTACTATTTAACTATGATTATCAAATTATTTACGTGTCCGGAATAAATTATGTATGTAAAGTAACATAGCTATCATTGTACGTTTTAATAGACCTCGAAACTGACTTTTCTAGACCACAGGAAACGGGACTCAGTTTAACACTTGCAGCATAAAGGATCCCCTGCACTTTTGATTTGAGGCACTCAATCCTTACTGACTTCCCGTATCTTGGGGATGTAGTGATAAACCCATAAGACCGAGTAAGATTTAGGTACAGGGCCGTGCAGAATTATTTACCGATTTTTGTTCAGAACATATCGCGGACAATAATGACATTTCGAATGACTTGAGAAACAATTTATTCATACATTTTTAGAATAATAAAATAGTTTGTGATCAAATTTAATCAATGTAGCCACCATTTGACTCAATGACACTGGTCAGGCGACGTCTGAAGCTGCCACAGACTTGCTGGGCTGGATGTACTCGGCGTCCATGGAGGCCCAGGCCTTGTTGACAGCAGCCTTTAAGGCATTTATATTCTTGTATCGTTTTTTGCAGGCCTTGGTCTCCACATGCGCCTAGATAGAGAAGTCTAGTGGGTCCAGATCTGGGCTCTGAGGGGGCCAGTAGTCCTTGGGCCAAAAGTTCATGTGTTCCTTGAGCCACTCCTAAGCTTTCTTGGAAGCGTGGGCGGGTGCTCCATCTTGTTGAAAAACCCGACTATGGATTTGATCCACGGAAGGACCTTGGACGCCGGAATCTTCACATAATCCCTCTTCTGTAGCCAGTGGGAAACCATACCAGCTTCATGGCATTCTCGGTGATCTTGCACATCTCCAAAGCTCACAACACGGTCATTTTGCCTGTTGAAAACAGGATCGACCGTAAAAGTTTTCTCATCTGAAAAAATGATGATGCGTCCAGATGAGCTCTTGATATCATTAAGATTTTCTTGGCACGCTCAAGTCTGACTTCTCGCTGACGTTCAGTTAGCAGAGGGCGTTCAGTACGCCTCAGGGACTTTCCTCCAGCTCTTTTCAATGCCCTTGAAACAGTTGATCTCGACGTTTCCATCTTTCTGGCCATGTCGGCAATGGACCTGTTGGGAGTCCTCTTGAACACTGCCTTTACTTGCCTTGTTGAGACAGTGGGCTTCCTGCCAGCCCAAGGGAATGCTTGAGATCACCCCAGCCTCCAAGCGCTTGGAAACGTTGTAAATTGTCTTCAACGATGCCCCAACCTGTTCCTTAATGTTGTTATGAGGCACTCCCGCTCGGAGGAGGGCTGCAATTTCGATCCTCTTTGTTTCCTGATTGGACATGGTCTCACGTGTGGAAGTTGTTAAGGTCTCACAGGAAGGATTTTTGTTTATTTTAACAGTAAAAATACGATACAATCAGATTGGTTGCCACAAAACCTATTAAAAAGTATATTTACATCATCGGTAAATAATTTTGCACGGCCCGGTAGTATTAACTTCTTATTCAACTCTCTACCTTTTCTATTACCTGAGTTACATTGTGACAATAATAAAATAGGTAGATGGGAGGAAATTTTTTAATCTCTTTTCGACAGAAAACATAGTCTATCATGGATTTATTTGTGAGCATAGAAGTTGCATTTTTGTAACGAAGCTTTTTTTTTTGTAGAAGTCTTTGACATGATCCTGAACTATAAGTAATGGGATCTCTATATTGCAGCAATTTATTTTTCACCGTTTTGATTTTGTGATTCAAATGAACGTCCAGTACGAGGAAGAATGGTGACCGATCACCTAGATAAACCCACAACCTTGTAAAACCCAGCTATGGTTAAAAAAATCCGACCGATAAAAAAAAAGGACTGAAAGGGGACTGATCCAACAAAAGTGCTCAATACATACATATCAATGATCATAACAAAATGAGATGCAAGATGAGAAAAACAACAGCTTATAAAAGTACATACTAACATTTGATATAATGTTGGATCATCATTGTTATGTAAAATAAATGCATGTCATAAAACAATCTTTCATGTCTAGATAAGATATAGCTATCTATTAATATGTGCTCAAAAAAAGACGAGGATATTAATTTTTAAAAATGAACAAACATTGATATAATTTTTATTATGTTTTTTTTTTTGCAAGGGGAATAAATTGTGTATTTGATTAATTATTACAAATAAGGAAAAATCCTGATAGAAGAACGAAATTTTATGATGAGATTTTCATGAAAAATAACTAAGTATTACCAACACCATTAAAAAAAGTGGAGAAACGATCTTACAAGATCAAGTAATTTCCTCGTCTTATTCGCCGCACGAAATATGTCACTTTTTACGATACCACAGATGACGTCATATTATCATTTTTTGTCCTTTTCCTCAAAGAGGAATACAAATTTGTCTTCCATATGCAGAATTTACCTTCTTAATTCAGTCAAGAGGGTGAATTTTTGTAGGTTGCCTTTTAAGTTCAGGAGTAATATTCAAGTTAACTCAATCGAGAGAAAAGGTTCTCGCTTAGTCATTTATGTTTGAACAAATATTGATTACATGGTCTTCGTATTACAACATGGTTGACATGTTAGAGCCTAATCAATTAATAGTTCAATAATAGGAGGTAGAATGAAGTATGTAATCAAGGATGTACAGGGGATCTCTACTATTTTTTTTTTTTTGGGGGGGTGGGGACTTGGTTTTTGAAAAAAAAAATCAAAAGATTAAATTCCGATGAAAAATAAATTCAAAAATTCATAGCTATTCACAAAAAAATTCAAATATTGAAATTTTTGGAAAAAAAATTTAAAAATTCAATTACAAATATAAATTTTGATTTAAAAAAAAAATCCTTTTAAATTCAAAAATTCATAGATATTGGCAAAAAAATTGAATTTTTATAAAAAAATCCAGAAAAAAAACTTTTTTGCAAAAAATTGCAAAAATTTACTGCCAGCAAAAAATTCCATATATTACATTGTTCGAAAAAAAAGTTAAAAATCCACAGTTGCTTACAAACTATCAAAAATTCATAAAAAATTTAATTATTTGGATTTTATTTTTTAAATCCACAGATAAGAAGCTTAATTTTTTGAAACAAATTTAAAAATCCATAGCTATTTACAAAATATTAATTGTTTTTTTTTTTGGAAAAAATATTTAAGGTTTTTTTTTTTGGAAATTTGGATATTGGGAGGAGGGGCTACAGCAATTCCAGCACACCCTTTACGGACGCCCCCGATAATTGGCAAAGAACCAACTGACTTTAACCATTTCTGTTCTACGTTTTGAAGGAAAGGTTGAGTGATATAATTTAAATTGATGCAGGAACTATACATTTAAATTGTGCTATGATTATGTCCAAAAATTCTAGAGCAATACTATACTGTAGTTATTTAGTTATCATGAGAACATGATTGATTTGAATCGATTGTATTAAAAATTTCTTACTTTCATTTATAACCTTGCCCTTGATCAATATTTAAATGAACTGTTATTGACAATAATTGGAATTTCAAATGATTAAGTTTCATACAAAGTTTTATAGGGTTTCAATTCGATGTCTTTGCGATTATATTTGCATCTTCTTTCGTAGACCGATTCACATCCAAATATCGGTTTAAATCATTATGACCGAACCAAAAATAAAACCTAAATAAATAACCTATGGAATCTTTATGATGACATAGTAATCTCGAGTTATATGGTCTTCAGATTAAAAATTGTTGACCAGTCCGATAAATTTTTAATATATTATTTGCAAATTGTTTATTCAAATATAACATTTGAGTCATGTTTTTACCAAGATTGATTACTATTATTTAAGTAGATTTGACTTGAAAATGTATATATATTTTGTATACAAGTTGGGATGTCTGTACAAGATGCAACTTGTATAAGCAAATTTTTTTAAGCTGCAATTTCTTAGCCTTAAAATGTAATATTTAATTGCAAAATTGAGGATTCCAATAACCAACAGTACATTAATACTATCATAACATTTTGATCTATTAAAGGTACATGGTTATTATGTATTTAGAATTATTACAACTTTGGGTATTTAAACTTTATAATGTGCTGTATAATACTTATATCTTAGTATTTAATAATTTGTTATAATATAGTCAAAAACTACACCATTAATATATGGATCATCCATTGGATATTCGAAATCGCAAATTGTACACAACATATACATATATATATAAATTATGTGGATACTGTAACTCGGTAGAAGAATAATTAAATGAGATCATATAAAGCCAAATTATTAATTTATTTTACTAGTCAGCGTTGTAACTGAGGAAAGTCTATGGTTTAATGCCATATATATATATAGCTATTTTGTAGCATCATAAATATATTAAATAATAATCTATTTTATAAATGATTAAGAAATAACAAATATAAAAGTAAATAATCATTTACTTAACTACAAACGGCATCTATACACAAACATTAAAGCTAATGTCAAAGTAGAGGAGTATTCTATTGATTTTGTAAAAAATAATCATCATTTTAAGTTTATATAGAAGTAGGCCTTTTCTTCCAAGGTTATTTACTTATATTGCCGTTTTTACAAGTATCAAATATGGATATGTTTTAACGCCATTAAAGGAAAAACTAATAAAAATAAAGTACTATTTATTTACAAATGACGTCAGTAGGAACATGTGTATATAGAGTTGTATAAATATAATCTAAACGCGTGTTGTATTTTTTCCTTAAAAGTTTGAAGCGTCTAGGAAAGGATATCTTCACACCTTTCATCCAGATTTGGATTCGCTCCTACCTGACATCCTAACAGCATGGGACACCATGGATACGGCCTTCATCGTCTAGAGCTGCCAATCGGTTTGTCGGCATGTAGAGGCTGTTATTGCAATTGAAGGAAGATATATTGAATAAAAGATACATTTCTACATATAGTGCTTAAATATATCAAAAATTGACTTTGGAGTTGTCTTTTCCTTAATTTAATCACATTTTTTGTAATAGAATTATCCTACTGCAAATATTTGAGTCTCTACTTTGTATACAAAATAAATCAAAAACAAATGATAATTAGATTATTTATCAAAAACTGTATTATTAACAAAAGATCTTTGAAAACAAATGAAGGTAATTTAATGAGATACTATTTATTTAGATCAAGTTTGTGTTTTTATTTACCAATTTTATTCAACAAAATTTTTGGAAAATGAGGAATTTGAAAATCGAAAGCTATTCCTAAATTCATAATTTTTTTCTAAAAAAATAATTTTTAGAAAAAAAAAAAAAAATCAAATTTTTGGGAAATTTGGAATTTTTAAAATCCGAACCTTTTCAAAAAAATTATACAATGAATTTTTTTGAAAAATAACTGAACATATCAAATTATTTGGATTTTGTTTAAAATTTACAGCTGTTCACCAAAAAATAAGTTTTTGGGGAAAAAATTCATGGCTAATAAAAAATAATAGCTTTTGAAAAAAGCTGTTACATAAATTAAATTTCAAATATTAAACTTTTTAATTTAATGAGATACTATTTATTTAGATCAAGTTTGTGTTTTTATTTACCAATTTTATTCAACAAAAGTCATATATAAAATAAATGTCGGTCAACATCTTTTGAAACAAATTTAATTTTAAATACATACAACCAAAATGAGAGAAACCCAGAGGAAGAATTGAGGTCAAAAAGACCATGTAAAGACAAAGGTATTAAAACATTGGTAAAGAAAGGTCATAATAACTTATTTTCTAATAAGAACGTCAATAATATAAAATGATTCTTTTTTTGAATAATTGTTTAAAAAAAGTCGGTGAATTTATTGACTTTTATGTGAAAAGGTCATAAAATTTTTGAATAAAAATGTTTCTATTTTGAAATTGGGAAAATATTGCATAAAGGATGAGAACCACTGCTTTAGAATGCACACAAAGAATGGAGTACATTATTATCTTTGAAAGATTTTATTTAATGATTTTACTTTAATTCAGCAAATCTATTAATTTTTCAACGCTTCAAAAAAGTTGAATCGTCCATGTTTACTCAGTTACAAAGAGCGGATTACTATATGGAACATAAATTTTTTGGGTTTGTTACTATTTAATGGGGCAATGGGTATTCAAATATGCATTAATAGAATAAATTAAGTCGTAAAGACAATGGTCGTGAATTATTGTCGTACTAAAAAAAATAATTAAGTAACCACAAATTAGGGTTTGTGTTGGATTATCCTTTTACAAATAGTTTTTTAATCAATATTTTATTCTTATTCTGAGCAACTTAGCAAAGACGCCTCATCACTAGGGATGGGAATTTTGTAGAGAACAAAGAGAAGGAGTGAGCGAGACTGATCGCTTAATTAAGATATTTGTTAAGATAAATTGCCAGTTATATTATTGGAAGGGGGGGTAAAGAGAGAATACATGTTATTTAAATAATTACTTATTTTCAAAACAATTTACACCAAAGATGGGCAATAATTATTCTTTCAGAGGGAGATGTTAACACCACAACGACGTATTAAAGAATGAAAAAAAAAAAAAAAAAAAGAGACTACGAATCGCCTGTTTTTTTCCTAATGTGTATACTATGCTTTTTGACTAGAAAATCCCATCCCTGCTCGTACCTCAAAACCCCTCAATTTTCTGTCTCTTTATTTTTTGAATATTTGTAAAGAGTTCCTTGTTAAAAATAAGCTTCTAAAAGGGTTTTAGTTTATTAGCAGAAGGCATTTTTGCCATAAGACATTTTTCTTTAATATAAATTTTAACAAATAACAATTTGACGAACGAAAATTTCGCCAACAGACCATAAGGGACATTTTGACCATTATATCAAAGATAAACAGGAATTCTTCTTTCAAGAGTAAATGTTAACACCAGGATGATATATTATGAAATTAAACAAAACAGGCAAAAAAAAGCTGACCCACCTACAGTTTTTTCTTTCCTAATCGCTAAACTGTATCCTGTTCTCAACAAAAATTCCATCCCTAATGATTAATTATTTTGTATCTTGTATACATAACGTATTTTAAAAAATCTCCCACAATCATTTCGACTACCATTAGGGAGTTTTCTAAAGCTTTATTTATGGGGCTCTCTTCGCCAATACCCTACATTCCAAAGTCAAATTCAGATCAGGGTATGAGAGAGACCAAAAGTGCTGAAAAAGTCTTTGCAACATTCTAGAACTCCAATGTGGACTAGGGCTACACAGTTATAGTTTTTCCGGCAAAATATTGGTGCAATATTTCTTACTTAGGTAAGAAAATCTCTTCAAACAACACTTTTAATTTAATGTAGTTAAAATTAATGGGAGTCTAATTTTGTACCACTCTCTACATACATAAGATAAAGTTATGCCGTGAATATTTACATAAGCATATTCAATGTTCATTTATATAAAAAATATTTATCTTTTAATGATACTATTTTTAATTAGCAAGAGGCAGAGCAATCCTATTCATTCGTACTGCAGTAATATTATCTGTTTTGAATGGTTGTTTATAATTATAAGATGGTTCAATGCGTAGAAAAACATCCTTATAAATCATTCCAAAAACTCTAGTCATCAAAAGGGTTATTGAAGCATTTATCTATTTGTAATTTTCGTTTTACTCATTAACACTCATTCTCTGGATGTATTAGAGCATCAGAAAAGTATGGATGTATCTGCTATTTAGTGAACTATTTTTCATGATTAATATACAACAACTCTCCATTACTCTTATGGAGGTGTGCATCCAGCTGAGAGACTGTAATAGTGTAATATATTTTGTAAATTAATTTTTGCTCTTGTATATTTAATGCATACTTCTTCTTTCTAATTTTTCTAGGACGTTATTTCATTAGTTTCTGAGTTATTTACAATTTCCAGAATTCATTAACGAGGTTTAAAAGAATATTATTTTATGCAGCCTTAATATTGACTACACCCACAATAAAGAGGAATGAAAATCGTGTGTATTTTGGGAGTGTTAAAAAATCAACTGAAAATCAACATTGTAACCATGACTATTTGAAAAATGTTTTGAAGGAAAGCAGGTTAGCTGTTATGACATTTCATTAGATCAGCTACAATCAGCTGTGACAAGGGAGAAGGGAGAGAATGAAATAAACTCTTGAAGAATTACTCGATGTCGATCCTGAATTCTACTTAGAGTCTCAACACGGACTTACAATTATAGCTCGCCAAGAAATCCTCAAAGTTACTCTCTGTCTTTTATGTGCAGACACAAATGTTCAATCATGTTTTAAATTTAATTGAATGTAGTAGAAAAAAGGAGTTAAACAATACTAAAAACTGAGGAGGAACTTAAAATTCATTCTTTAGAATAACGATTCTATGAAAGCTGACCAGCTAAAAAATACAAACAATACACCTTAATACAAAGTGATGAAAATACGTTGTATTTTTTTTTCTTTTTAAAAAAATTGGTAATCTGAAGAATGAATTTTCTTTTCCTTAGCAGTTGGAATTATTATTTAATTCCTGAGAAGTGAACATCCTTTCCATAATAGATTCTATCATATGCAAATCCTCATTGAACATTCGTGTGTGCTCATAAAAAAGTAACGTAACCCTGGAGTTATAATTTTAAGCCCTTATTGGACTCAGAGTACAATTGAAGATCGATATCAGAGTAATTGTACCAAATGTCCTTGTTGATAATCTTTTCTCTTTCCTCCCTTGTAGCTGCTGGTTGTAGCTGATCTAATGAAACGTGAGGAACAATGTTATTTCTCTCCTCCAAAACATTCTTCGAATTGTTGGGTGTCCCATTTTGAGCTTTTTGGAAAAAAAATTGAAAATTTAAAGTTACAAATAAAAATTTTTTTGGAAAAAATTAAATTTCAAATATTAAACTTTTTGGGAATGATTTCAAAAATCCACAGTTATTCATAAAAATAAACTATTTGAAAAAAAAATCCAAAATCCATACTTGTTTACAAAAAAATTGGAAAAAAATCCTAAATCAAATTTCAAATGTTAAATTTTCTGGAAAATTTGGAATTTCAAAAATCCAAAGCCATTCACAAAAAATTAAACTTATAGAAAAAAAATCCATAGCAGTTTACCAAAAAATTAATTTTTGGAAAAAAGAAATAAAATATGAAATATAATTTTTTTTGGGAAATGAGGAATTTGAAAAATCGAAAGCTATTCCTAAATTCATAATTTTTTTCTAAAAAAATAATTTTTTAGAAAAAAAAATTTGGAATTTCTAAAGTACGAACCTATTCAAAAAAATTATACAATGAAATTTTTTGAAAAATAACTTAACATATCAAAATTATTTGGATTTTGTTTAAAATTTACAGCTGTTCACCAAAAAATAAGTTTTTGGGAAAAAAATTCATGGCTAATAAAAAAATAATAGCTTTTGAAAAAAGCTGTTACATCAATTAAATTTCAAATATTAAACTTTTTGCAAATAATATAAAAAAATCACGTCTATTCTCAAAAAATTAAATTATTTTGATAACAAATTCCAATATCAAATTTTTGGAAAAGATTTTCAAACATTAAATTTTTTAGTAAATAGCAAAAAATACTTAATTTGGGGGAGAGGACTAAATCCCAACCCCAGTGGACGGCCCTGAAGATGATATATCTTTCTTATAAAATAATCATAAAGTATAGAACTCGAGGGTAAATAAAAGTAGATATAACAATGAAAAGGGATTTTAATCCGTTTACTGATTTCCTAGGAATTATTTTTATATATGATAGTTATATAGTTTTACGTTTGTTGAAAAAAAGGTATAAATTATTCATTATCCATCCTACGAAGAACTCTTTTGTTCCTATTTTAACTCCTACTCATTTATTTTTCATCATCATGAACAAAATGTATATTATACGACTATATTATGGATAGCTAAATCATGCATAAAGAAAACTTGGTTTTTCTTTGTGTTTAATTGATGTAGTATGTATTATGACTGGTTTTTAAATGTATACAAGGGATTTTTTTTCTGGGATTTATCAGAGTTTTACACCTATAAGGATTTCAAGGGAAATCCCGGATTTAATTGTATGTACGGGATAGTGAATTTTTGTAGGGTGTAAAGAATTCAATAATAACTTGGGCACATTAATGACAATCTCCTCTTGTCATCTTTCAAATGAGATATTATAAGCAAATACACCTCATATTTTTATTTTTAGGATAAAAAACTCTGAAAAACTTATTTAGATCCTTATAACTTATTCATCATTCATAGTCATAAGAAATATCATAGCCAATATTATAAAAAAGTATTTCATGTTTTATTAAAAATAGAAGACCTATTTTAAAAATATGCATATTCAAGGATTTTGATTCGATTTTGTATTTTTTTTGACTGATCTTATTTTATATTGGGGTGTACTAGCAACCTTTTTTTAATAATGTTTACTCTTTTAATGTAAAAATAATGACGTCATAGACCTTAATGTATATTCCCTACTCATCGTGAATGTATCTATTCATTGTTGCAATCCTGGAATCTTCTTCCCAATGAAGGAGTCGACTCTGCTCATTTATGAAGCCTCAGAGGTTTCGTCCCAATAATTTTTATCCTATCGAATAAGAGCATCTCTTGAGATGGATAATCATTTATATTCAATCTATTGGTAGAAAATTTCATCCTATAATTGTTCCCCCGTGTCATTTGGTTCAATTTGAATCATATAGTGTCGAGATTTAATTTAATTTGTTTTTTAAAAAGTAACACTTCTTAATGTATTTCAAGAAAAAGATTTAATATATATTTTTTGTAAAGGGCCTTCATTTCTATTATATTTAAAAGTCAATATAATAATGTCCAAGTGACAAAATATTTTTTTCTCCTCTGATACACCATACACCGTATCGGGGTGCCCACCTCTGTCGCAACGGTCCTGGGTACGTCTAGTATAAAATTTATTCCTTCTTCGAAAAATATAAAAATAATAACTTGTTTTTATATTCAAATTATTTAATATATTCTAACAAGATCCATTTCGAAGACAATATTAATTAGGAAATCAGAAAACTTCAGAACCACATGTATTTTTTTTAATGTTCCTTAAATTGGTCTGATGGAGTTGCACTGATTAATTATAAGTAAAAATTATTATTATTACATTTATTCCATTTGATATAGGAATCTTATTTGAAGTCCATATACATAATATATATTACTTTACATACTAGAAATAACCTGGCGGGAACCTACACACAATGAGTCAAAGAGAATAATTTTTCATGAGCACGTTCTCCATTAAGCTACGTCGTTTCATTTATTTTCCCCCAAATGTTGGAGGTGCTTACTCGAAAAAGTTTTCTCTGAATAAAAACTGAAGAAATATCCATTGTGTCCATATTGTTCAATGGTTAGAAATTGTTCGGATAGTATATGAAAACAATAAATATAATTCTTACCTGAAAATAAACATCATAAGTTAAAATAGAGCTGTTTTTTTTTTTAAATTATTTTTTTAGATAGATATACAATTTATCCACATTATAAAATAAATTTTCCACTAAAATAATTATTTATTCTAAAAAAAGGATAAAAAGTGAAGGTGTACAGCGTGTAGTACACACTTTTTTGCTCTTTAATATAAGATAATTTTTAAACTTTTTTAGAAAAGCATTTTTAAAGTAAATAAATATATATATTTTAATCAAAATGGATACGTGTACCTCTTTCTTTAATCATAAGAGTAGCGGATATTATAGTTATTCCAGAGGTAAAGGCATAAAATATTAGAGGGGATGACGTAGAAGGGCTTTTTAGTTATAAAGGGGACCCCATAACAATTTGTATTTGCACAGGAAGTATTGAACATGGAATCCCAAACCTTGTATGTAAACACTAGTGCAACACAATATTACTGAGTTAGGCCAAAAGTACTAGAGAAAATGAACGCGTACTTAAATAGTGAGTATACAATGTAAGGCTCATATTTTGAAAGGGAGATGAATAATAAATAACAAGCAACGTCATTTACTAAGGATAAACTAAATAAATCTATCATTTTTATAGCATACTTATAATTTAAAATAGTTTCATGTACATATATTGGCTGGCTGGTCTAAGTAATTTCATATGCAAGTATTAAGTATATAAAAAGGCAAATGTCAATCGAATTAATATTTGTATTACAACTTGGAACCAACAAAGAATTCAGACCCTGTATGTACTGAATTTATGTAATCAAATAAAACGTTATCTTATTAAATCTCGTATGTCCCAGAAAAGTGGACTTATCTCACTGTTTTAAATATATATACAAAATGTAAACTGGAGTATTATGTCTCCACGAATAAATGTCTGACGTTGAGCTGCACAAAAAGTAAGGAGTAACGATTATTATGTTCAATCTTTCTTTTGAGTGACGATTCTAAGTAGGTTCCCATTGGACATTTGTTGCAATTAATAAAACATTATAATAAACAAAAATGAGAAGAGATAATAAGCAACTTATACCCTGAGTTCGTAGAAATGAAAAGAAGGAAGGGAAAACTGCACTGTTTTCGTTTTAGATGTTCTTTAGATGTGTGAATATAAGTATAATTAAATTAAAGAAAAAATCATTGACTTTCAAATGAGTCCTAGTATTGCACGTGTGACAAGTCATTTAGTGATTTTGGTCATTTTTAGTATACACTTGTGACTCCCAAGAGCAATAATTTAAAGTGTGGACCAATCGTGCAGTCATTAATGTTATATCTGAGATAGGGAAAAGTGACAGCTAGATCTCTATGTCTATTGGGTATTATATAAAGAGCATCCACAAGGTAATCAGGTAGTTTTTATTATTAAAAAAAAAGATTACTTCTCCCTTGATTTAAAAAAAAACCTTCTTGAAAATGGTTTGCCTCTGTTCTTCCTAATGATCTCATTTATAGTTCAATCAGATCACTAATAAGAGAGCTAAAATACACTAAATACGAATCAAAATTATGGTACAGTCTGTATGTACCATAATTCTAATTCTGATTAATACAATTTAGCTGTCCCGGATAGTTGTACTTTACTGGGCGGGATGTCATAAAGTATATATTTTATAAAAATATGCGCTTTTTACTTTAAAAAACGTTTAAAAAAATACAAACAGAAGGCAGATTACCAAATCTATCGAGCATGTACACATGTAAGTGTATATATACTAGTTTACATATATACTCATACGCACAATAGGTGGGGTAACCCGCCTTTGTGCTGTAAAATACTAAAAGGACAAAATAAAATCAGGTTATACGCAGTACAGAAATACTTTATATGTTATTTTTTTGTATAAGAAATAATCATTTTGGGGAAGTTTGACTTTTGAACTTTTGAAAGATTAAGTCATTATCTAGAATAAAAATTATTTACAAAATACTTTATTTTGACATAGATTGATTATTTTTTCTGGTAAAACTGGTATTTTTTCTGAAAGTGATTAACTTTCGAAATTTCAACATCTAAACATGAATGAATATTGCTCAAACTTAATTTTTCTTCATTTTTGAACAAAAGGAACAATTTTGCACTGTATCCTTTAACATTTTGTAAAAAGATTTTTTTTTAAACTCACTATAATGTAAAATATGTATTATAAAAGAAGGCAACAAGGTAATAAAAATTCAAATTGCATTTATTTAAATAAAAAGTATTATTTTTGAACAAAAATAAAAGATTAAATTTCTTTAATGAATTCATATGAGATACAACTTTAATATTTTGTTAATGTTCAAAGTTTTATTGCTGTTTTTCTCAATTGTGAAGGTGTAAAATTATATATTCTTTGAATAATAAAGAGTTTGTACTAATCTCTTTGTCTCTTAATTCCTTTATTTTTAATGAATCTACCAGTCGTTTATTGTGATTGGCTTAAGATTATTTTATGTAAGGGATACTTTATGTACAGCTCAGAGATAAAAACAACTTCAAACATTATTTTATGTACTTAAACTCAAAATCAAAGGAAATCATTATTGACTAGGACTTAGAGCAGTGTGATTTGGACTACTCCTGTAACCAGAACTATATCTAGGTCTCTAAATATTAAGCCGAGTTATTGGCAACCAGGGGTTTGTTTATTTTTTCTAAAGTTGTTATCATTCTTGAGGAGATAACGTCTAAGTATAATGTAATCAGAAGTGCAGTAGTTATAGAAATAATTTGGATTTGCTGTGGATTTATTCACAAGTGTAAGTCCTGGTTGGACTTGGGCATGGAGTTGTTGAGGATCGACATCGGATTAATCCCTACCTATTTCCATGCTAGACATAGAGTGAGACTCGTTTTTGTTTCCCGCCTCTCACAGGTGCTTCCATCCAGTTTAATGAAATGTCAGGACAGCTAAGCTACTCTTCATTCAAATTACATTTTCAATTTATATTTTAGCATGACGAAAATAACAATAATCTACAAAATTACCAATCTCCTTTGAGAGGCCAGTTCTGTGTTTGTGCCTTTTTCACATAAAATTACAAAATTATTTGTCCTTTTTAGAAATGACGATTTATTTAATATTCATTAAATACATTTACAACTTTGGTCACAACTATGCAATTTTAGCGGAATAAATTTTTATTTTTGTACATTTATTTTAAATTTGGCGAGGGGCAATGTATCACTTTGGTGCGATTACAACATGGACTCAGAGCATGAAGACTTTGACTCAACCAAGATGAACTTAAATATAGCTGTATATTTTTTTACTGGAAAATTTAAAAATGACTTTTTTTATATTGCATATTTTTTACATAATCTTTCTAAATATTTTTAGGAATGACGTTGATATCCTTAATCTAACTTTTTCATATTTATAATATCAATATATTTTGGATTTTGGCCAAAGAAAAAGTTGATGCTGTTGTTAAATATTTTCACAGCAAAGTTTCATTGTTCAACAAAATTATTAAAAGTTTGAAAAGAACCATTTTTTTTTTTAAAGACATTTTTTGAAAAATTTGACTACAATTTTTTGTCCAGGGATTTATACAAAATAACAGACTCCTGAAGTAGTGCCAATAATAAACGACACTAATTATTCAAGTTATTAAACCTATAATATAGGGTCAATATATTAGTGGCTTATATTTTATAAATATTAATTTAAAGAGTAGTTCTTTTATACCTTTGCAATTTTCGATGCCCTCATACAATCCCCCTAAAAATCGGGTTTATTACAAACATACACTAATGAAAAGTTATTTTGGTACGAATGTTACTCAAACTACCACATCAGATACTCATTATGTTTTTTTACGAGAATATACACCTGTCTTCTTTTAATCAAGAAAAAAAAACCTTGTGCGCTGTTGCATAATTTAAATGATAAATTTGACAACGCGTTTTTAGCTAAAGCGGTCAATTGCACAACACGATTTGTCCATAAGTTCAGAAAACGTGTAAAGCCGGATAGTGACAACCTACTAATTATGATTTCCTGATAGCCTTGTGACCCAGAAGCGCCCGAAACCGTACGAAGTCCTGGTTTGTTGAAGAAAATAGGCAAAAAAAATTAATAGAGTCCCGGCCAATTGATGAATGCAATCGCTGACAGCATCGATGTTGCGTCCCGTTCAACTGTCTATCTTGTCATCAATGAAGACATACAGTACCACAGCTATGCACGTTGCAAGGAAGAACATCTAACTCCGTCAATCAGGGAGAAAAGAGTCACCCGAACCAAGGCTTTGATCAAGATAAGATCCCGTCAAAGATCTTGTCTGGTTATTCTCAAATGTGAATGCATTGTTGCGTTGTTTCTCAGCAAAGGTCATGTTATGCCATCTTTCATCCTCAAGCATGACCTGAAGGTCGACACCAAAGTCACCATCAGTATTCTGCTCACCAAAGTCTTCCCCTGCATCTGCAGCATTATAAAAGACAGCCCTAGGATCTGGCAGCAAGAGGGGAAACCCTATCAAACCAGCAAAAGAACACTCGATTTTCTTGATTCTGAGAATGTGATGTACATCCTGCAATATTTTTGGCTACCTAACTCGTTGAAACTGAACCCTTTTTACTATTTTGTCTGGGGCAATGTTGGACGAGTTTCCAATGAAGGTCCTTACAGCATCATAAGATCCCTGAGAACTGGAATAAAGGGGCCATTCTGTACTTTACCCAGTGGGACGTTCAAGAAGGCACTGGGATGTTTTTGGAGACGTTGTGAACGTGTATTCCGAGTTAATGTCGATAAATTCATTAAATGTGCAATTTTATGTTATAATTAGAGATAGACCGAAGGAGGGTCAACCAAAGTAAGGCTTAAGGTCTAAGTTCAGGCTCACCTCTGGATGATGCCGAAGGTGACATAATATAAAAACAGCCTCCAATAAATGACCAAATAGGATAATAAATGACGTTAAGTGAATTTAAGTATATGTTTTGTTAACAATATATAAAACATTTTTTTATTTTTTGACAGAATATATGATATATATAAATAAATTTTAATAAGAAGTTGGAATTACAGAAATACATCAATATATATATATAAATTCCCATACAAAAATGATAATAAAAAGTTCCATATCAATAGTCCTTAATAGTCGTAGTTGAAGAATGGGAGATTCTTAGAAAGAAAAATTCGATATTCAAAATTATTAATATTTTTTATGGATATAAAGAGAAGCTGAATATTTTTTTTCTATGATATGATATACATATTTCATAATCGACTTGGGGGCACTGGAAGAGGCGCTAAAAAAACTTTGGATTCAGAAGAAACTCGTTTTCCTTCGGCCATTCCGAAGCTTCGTTAATATCTAGTTATAATGTTGACTTTTGTGAAAATTTTAATAAAATCAGTTAAGAAATAAAGTCACAACAGCGTTTTACTTTTATTTCTCGGGTTGTGTACGTTTAGATAAACCACCCTTTATAGTGATGTATCTATATTTTACAAAGAAATGGTATAATTTTCTTTTATTTTTTATAAAATTGGGAGAAATGATTAATTATCACATTAAGATAATGACAATTTGTAAAAATATCCATGTTTGTAGGTAGATTTGATAATGTTATTGTGATTCAATCAACATCTACAAAAAAAGAAAATATTTTTATAATTTTTCAATTAGATGAAGTGATTGAAAAATAAAGATATAATAGACTTCTATGATTATTTTTTTTATTTTGATTGTTCCCTAATATGTATTAATGAACAGGATTGTATCAGTCCGTAATCTAAGACATAAAACGGGCCCGTCCAATCCAGTCCCGTCACTATTATTGGCTCCAGAAAAACGACTAAATTTTTAAAGCACCCTCTACATAGCATCCTTTTCAATAGTATTATAATAAAGTACATATTGGGATTTCTCTCCAGGGTCCCATTTTCCAAGATTTTTTGGGGTTTTATAATTACAGCCGATTCTAGGGAAATCCCTTATTTAACTATTTTGACATACAAATTTCATTTAATAACATAATTCACCAAAGACAAGCTTGTTCACCAATTACTATTTAATTTTTTTACGAGTTGGATCGTGTTTCTCTTGCACAATTAGTGATATGATTAAAAAAAAAACTTGTGAATTGAGAATATGTGACAGGTACGACTAGCCTAAAATGAATTATTTCACATTAAACTATAAAAATGAATGTTTAAGAAACACATTATTAGTATTTACATACGGCATTCTTATTAGTTCTAGAGTCCTAATCAAAGACAATTTCCCACGAAATGAGAAACCCTATATATTATTCAGCTTGTTTTATTTTTTAAATTAAAAAAAGTATCCAACTTTTGATACCTTACAAAATGCAAGAGTTATCACAATTTGTTATTTAACATCACGAAATTTTAATATTTTCTTGAAAAGCTGTCAAAGGTTTATTTCTCTGGGTTTTTGTTGCCTTAACTGCATCAAAAAACTTGATCATTAATTACTTTCCAACTTCAGATACTTATGTCGCATTGAATGCTTAACTAACAATAATTAATTCTTAACCCTTTCAGAACCACAAGGAATGTTTCAATCAGCTTCTGGATACAAATTCGGTCTCAATAGAGTCCTGTAAGAAATTAATTGTCTAGGTTTTTTGCCAAAAGGACAAGAGCTTCTACGAGAAGGCCATTATGAAGTTTGATTCTTGTTGATAACAATTTATCGAAGAGAACGCGGCATACTTGGCTTAAATTGGATGATTGTAAAACTTATTGTAAAGCATTGAAGTAAAGCAAAAATACGAAATTACTTTTTCACCAAACCTATTATATATTATTATTATTACTTTTATCGAAAATTGTCTTAATCCATAATTATTAAGAAGGAAAAATAGTTATATATGTAACTAATAGTTATATATAAAATTACGCAACTTAGTTTTGTTCTTTATTATTAATGGTAATTCATATATTATGTGACAATAATTCTTCTTATTAATAAAATATCTTGGCAAAGAATAGGAATAACCACAATGAAAGCCTTGTACATTGTATCTACATAATGTTATGTATGATCATTGGTAATTTGAGATACTGAATGGAAGAAAAGACTTGAATATGTTTTAGTTTTGTTTGGTTTACCGGATCTATGCATAGTGGTTCTAGAGTGCTAAAGCATTTGGTTATCATAAAGTTTTACCCTTTTTATAGATTTTATACAACTTTTGACTTTGAAAAAATCAAGAATGCACATAAAAGTTAGTAAATATTTTTTGCAAAATTGTATTCTGTTTTCAAATGTGTGCTTTTAAGCTCCGCCAAGCAAGTTTGCCTTAGTTTATTTGTTAGTCACCAGGATTACGAAAAAGTTGGAAATCGATTTTGATGCTACTTGATAGGAAGATTATCTAAGGTCAATGTAAAGGGGCATTAAATTTTTAGGGGTTGTGGTAAAAAGTAAATGTAGTACAAAACGTAAGAAATACATAATTGACAATAACTTTGAAACATTTTGAGATGGAGAGCTCAAATTGGTGCTATTTTGTAGATATAATAAAGATATTTTAGATAGCAAAAAAAATCCAAACTCAAGGTCACACAAAAGGTCAAAAAGCATAATCGACCAACATTTTTGAACAAATTGAGATACAGATATGAAATCATCTCATTGTGGGACACAATTCATTCATATTAAAAAAAATGCATTGGCGATTTTTTTATATATACCACACTACTCCCGGACCCCGGCCAACCCGAGGGTTTTGAACTAGTTTGTTGTGTTACAGGACCTCCTTGGATATATTGTATGAATTGGCGGCGGTTTTTAACAATTCCACACTATCCCTAGAACACTGGGCAATCCCTGGATTATTATATATTTTTAGGGGGCCTAAGCTATTTATCACCCCCTCTCCTCCTCCTATATTGGAATAATATTACTCACACTTCAAGGTACTCCCTTGGGGGATGGAACAAATAAATAAATTTAGATATTTGTCATAAATAATATTTAGCGAATTTATAATGTGATATTATTCATCATGAAGTTTGAACAAAAAATGATCAATTTTCTCCGGGGGAATCTGCCCACGGGTAATTTTCCCAGTGACAGTTATCCTTGTAGTGCCCATGTGCTTTATGATACTTAAAGTTTTACAGAGCTAATTTCAATAGTAAATTAAGATACCTTACTATAATATTAGTGAATATGATGCCTTCGAGAGGGCACATTAAAATTTGGACACGAGGCGGAACTGGAAGTTGAACGTGACCAATTTTAAACTCCATTTTAAGAACAGATACAACACTACGAAAAAGTATCAAATTACCAATTTTAGTACCAGAACCAGTACGAAAATAAGGATATCTTGATAGCATTAACATTTATTATGTATCTAATATAAGGACACACAAAACAAATCTTTGTATTGTAATTTGTTTTATTAATAGCGGCCATTTTCATGATGACAATCTTTATACCTATACGAGTATGTTGCATTATCAAATAATAGAGGATTTTTTTGTGAAAACGGTTAGTGAATACGCATTTATAATTAATATCCTTGTAACAATGAATGAGGTTAGTTCTACCTACTACATTGATAAATTTACTTTGGTATTCCACATTCATCAAAATAATACGAACAATATCTATTCATGCATTGTTTTGTTTGTTTATTTGTAATGCACTGCAAGTTGAAGGCTGTAGGAAAGGAATTACAACAATGTAATCTTTATTTAACATCGGCCTTATTATATATAAGAAAAATGATGTATTGGTTTTTTTATTAATTTTTTTTTTTTTGCAAGGAAGAATATTGAGAAATACATTATACTGATAGAATCACATAACTTTTGTAGAGTACACCAAGAAAGCGGGATTGATAATTATGCACTTTGAGTTTAAAAAGGTCAAAGCCTGATGTGTGCATATAACCACAGAGATAATCTTATAAATAATATTTGAAGTACTGAATGCTAAATAAAATGTTTAATAAAAGAAAGCAAAAAATGACAATCTAACCCTGACAATTTGAATAATGTTTGGAAGAAGAGCAGCTTAACTGTCATGACGTTTAATTAAATTAGCTGCAAGCAGTCGTCATTTAAATTTAATAAAAACAAACCCCACTCTGTTTTAAAAATGCCATCGACAGAAATTACCCCGTTGCAATCTTTAATTATACTCTTGGTCTAGTCCAACATGTACCTACAAGTATAACTTCTCAACAATCCTCTTTGTTACACATCATCTTTTTTGAGCTCACGTAGTCTTGGTTACTTTATTTCTAAGATGTTCTCTTTTCAAGAATTATGGTCTTTAATAATATCACCATCTTTGGGGAAAAAAGAGTAAAATACTATTAAAATTGACAACTACAGACAACTTCACTTGAGATTAAATGCTTAGAATATATGAAACAAGTCATAAAAAAGTATTAAACCTTAGTGAGACAATATTTCTGTTATTGCTCCTTGCCTGCTAATGAACTTTTACTTGTCAAAATAGGGAAAGATTTTAATATATGTTTTATGTAAATATATCTACTTTGCTAATTACCAACTAAAACATTTTTGTAAAAGAATATCCTTTCAGAGATTTGTAATTTTTTACATTTCTATTTAAGTTTATGGATGTGAAAAAGGGTTGAAATCCCAATGGGTATAAATTTGCTGCTTTAACGTTTTTACTAAATATCATAGACGTGCTATATGAAAACTTTTGGATTTCACTCTTTTTCTATTACTCATATTTATTATAGACTTTTGTTGACTGCCGTCCATTATACCACGGATTTTGAAAGGAGGAAAATTAATTAGTTACCTAATAGTTATATAATGAGGAAAACCTTCCACAATTAAAATTGCATTTGCGAATAATAAAATGATATTTTTATACATAAATACAGTACATATGCTGTGTGGAAGTTGCTATTTTTATTATTTGCAACAACAAAATACACCCAAAAAACAATTAAGCATTTTAAATATATAATTAGAGTTTTGTCATCACTTGTTTACTCGGTGCAGCCCAGTCGTACGAACCGGTCCTATCAGTCCTTGGGATCAGTCATTCCTTGGAACTGTTGGTACTGGAATTGATTAAAAAAAAAAAAAAAAAAAAAAAAAGTTGAGTAACATCACCAAAGAAAGTTTTTGGACTGACATGCAGGACTTAATGTGACCGAGATAGAACTGGACGGGACTGTAGTGTTCAGTCCTAAATAAGGACCAACCTATTTATGACTATAATTAGTGTTGAGAATCTTGTGTTTTTTGGGCATGCTAAAAGAAAGAAAACCGAAAATCAAGAGCTTAACTGCCTTTGCGTTTCATTCGATCTGCTGAAACAAAGGAGGAAAGTGAGAAAACAATTAACAAGGACAAACCTCACTCTGACGTCGATCCACAATTCTACTCTGAGGACAACAAGGGCTTACAATTATTACTCCGCAACAAATCCTGAAGGTAACACTACCTCTTATATGACACGAATGTTCAATCAGGTTTGGAATATAATTGAATGTAGTAAGAGTTAAATAATAATGACAACGGCTAAGGAAAAGAAAATTCATTCTTCAAATTAATATTCCAAAATAATGGGCTAGTTATAAATTACACGTGATTTACAATACTAATTATTAACATAATAATGGCTATGAATTGAAATTACACTACAAAAAACGTGATTTAAAACAGGCTTTAAAGGCCAAATATGCCGACATTTATGGTTTTACTGATCATTTTTGTGTTCTATGGATTAACCAACAATAGTAATTGTTAGTTTTAGTCGGCGAGCAAAGATGCTCTTGCATAGTGTTATTTATTACTAGTACTTGTAATAGATATCATATCATGACTAAAATCCCATTAAACGATTGATATATATGAGTGTGCTTTTCAATTTTTGATGAACATGACTCATTGTTAGTATAAGGTAACACCAAATCAAGGAAATACATAGATATGAAAACTTAAGCAAATGATTGAGCACAATACTTTAGATGAAAAAAAAAAAATAGTTTTGAAGCGTGAAGTCACCCTTTTTTTTCTTAATGAACTTCATTGATATAATAATCAAAAGTCCAAACTAAAGAAAAATATATAACTCTGGCTGACTCTGATGCTGTTGTCTATACTTAAAACATCAAATTCTTTACTTTAGCTGACATTCAAATGATTTTGCATTTACAGCATAGCTGCTGTTCATTGCTACGAATTGAAGCTTTTAAGCTATTGCAGCCTTACTATCCAAACTGCCAACCAAAAATCAGCTTTTTGCCTCAATATTTTTATTTATCTATGAGTGGCACATTATAAAGTTCAAATGACCTCATAAATTGATCGTAAATAAATAATAAATAAGTGATTTTAATAGATAGGATTTTAATGCTATCATTAATTTATAGTATGCATTAAAAGACGAATAAATGGTAACTTGTATAAAATCTTAACCTGCTGCATAAAAGATAGATGTACTCGTATTTAATATATGCTATTACAATTTCATTATGCAGTTATGGCAAAATCTACTCCAAAGGATAAATATCTAATTCTTTTTTTAAGACAACTAAGATTTAATCATTTCAAAAATTTAATAAAGAATGAACATAATTTCAAAAATAACAAACTTACCAAAAGTGTTGGGTTTTTTGATTATATAAAACTGTAATTAAATAGTTCCCAATGTTGCCGTGCGTGTACTTTTGCTTGATAACTTTGACTTGAAAATTTTAAAACGTACATCAACGCATTTTCTTTCACACTAATGCAGTTATTTGTAAAAATTTAATTCGTTTACAAGTCGTTATTTTAAAATAATTATTAGATATCTTCTGTGGTCTTAATAAATTTGAACAAATGAGATTAAATTATTTACTCGTCAATTGTTTTTAATTAGATAAAAACTTTGTATTATCAACATTTTTTTTTGCCTTTATTTGTTGCATACATTTAATTTAAAAATACATTATAACACAACTATATCAAAATGAAATCGGTAGACAGGCAGATAAATAACAAAACAAGAGCTCCAAAGTTACGGCAAAATAAAAATTCGTTTCGTAATTATTCCATAAAATTATCTCAAATAAAATAACACTAAATACTCAATATAAAGCAAATATATTATTTTGCAATATACACTATTTCATTAGTGACAATTTTCCCTTGTATTCTCATCATGGTCAATTTCTAAATAATGTTTAGACTCCTTTGGTGCGGGTAAGAATTATTATATAGGTAGTGGCTGTATATTAATTTAAATGTATTATTATGAATTAAATGAATTAATTGAATATAAACTTCAAATAATATAAGAACATTCAAATGCAGGATAAAATTTTGTCTAGTTGAGAAGTCTATCTTTTCTTTTGTCAAAAATTGCCAAATCAAAATTTTGCACAAAACTGTTTTGTATTTTTTTTTTTCTAAAAGAGTAGTTAATAGTATTTATTGTTGATGTAAAGAGGAACATAATCCTACCAAGATTGTCTTCTAAAAAATAACACTCAATAACTGGTTCAGTTTTGCAAATATTGCAAAAGTTATAAAGAAAAATATTCTGGAAATGGAGAATACTCTAAATTATTGCTGAGGTTTAAACTTTTATGTCAAAAATGCATCATTCTGTGGCGTTTCTTCTGAAAAATTGAAAATTTACATTGAGAAAAAAATGTTTTTTGAGACGCTAGTCACTCTTTGATTTATAACTCATCTCCCTATCTAGTCTCCTTCCCCTCCAAAAATCAATTTTTGCGTTTTGGCTATAGAATAATCCCCTTATATGACCCCTCGAAAATTGGCACACCTGTCTAAGCCTGACCAGGCTCAAAAAAGGTACCCACACAAAGATTCAGCTTCCTAGGCCCAACGGCGTGGGAACACTCACACAAACTCTATCATATGTTTATATAGATATGATTAAGACATATTCATAGACCTCTCAATCTATGTATGTTAAAAGAACATTTCATACTTAAATAAATAAATATGATGTACAGTTATAAACAAACAAAGTTTTATTTGTGAATGCATTAAAACAAAGATGAACAAGGAATAATTTCGTTTGCAACTTAATGTTCTAGGGAAAACTTAGCAAAATATGTTATATATTGGTTAAACAGATTACGTAGACCGAGGTCAAAATAAGTTCATAATATATTTAAAAGGAATTCTTATGGTTCTTTAAAATATGACCTATTTCTAAATAAAAGAACCCCTGACACTTTGAAGAATTTTCGCTTAAATGTCATTCTGTTTCATTGATTAGCTTTAAGAAGCTATGATTAGAGATGAATTTTTGTTAGAGTGCGAGGACAAGGCGGGAGCGAGCCATTTGTTATTACTAAATTAAGACCCTTGTTAATATATGTTGTCTTTTATGTAATGTAATTCATTAATATTTGCTTTATTACGTATTTTAAAAGAACTTACACCAAAAATAGGAAATAATGATTACTTCAGAGGGAGAGGTTAACACACCGACAACCTATTATACAATTAAGAAAAAAGAAGAAAGAGCACACCTAATAATGTTTTTGCTTTTCTAATTTCTCAACTTAGTTTTTATGACATAAATCCCTTCTTTATCTATGATACACATGAAATAAACAGAAATCCCAATCTTACTTTACGTCTTTCTTGATCACTTTGATGCTCTATACTCAGATATTCTCTTCTCAAGAATGAAAAAATAATAATAGATTTGGAAAATAAAATGAAAACTCTTCTGATTGCCAACTAGAAAAAAACTCACAAGCGTTTAGGTCAATTTTTTTTTAACGGTAAGAATGATTTTATTGACTACCTTAAAGCATTGACACATTATTAATTGTTATACCAATATATAGTATAAGCCACAAAGAAGTGTGAATCGCACAGTATTTAACAAGGTAATGAAAACTGTGCGATGTAAGAATAAAGGACTTTAGAGACAAATGGGGTAGTGCCTACTAATCCAAATCCTTAAGGTAGAGTTCATTATTAGCAAAACTTAGAAAAATACGGACTTTATCAGATGTAATAGGATAGCAGTTCCAACAAATTTAGAATATATCCTCAAAAAATAGTCATCAGTAAGAAAATATATGCGATTGACTTTCAATTGACAAATTTATATTATATATTTTTTCATTTATCATTTATTTATTAAATTACACAGATGGAAACGCTATTAATCTATATTACATAAATTAAAATAATGAAATTAGATTGCTTTTATTATTATATAACCATAATAATTCTGGAATAGAAAGCTTATTTCGTAATAGATTGAAATGTCTTACGCCCGACAAATATATTGCTCTCTACTCAACAATAATTATGAAACTTAATTTTTCTAGGACCAATTTCCCAATACTTGAAAACTAGGATTGGGACTTGGTTATTTTTTTAAACCAGGTAATGGAACTTCAGACTCGGGTAGAACTAAATTTACAAAATCCTGTAAGGAATTTGCTGCTCAATTACAAAGAACCTTTAAAAGTAAAGAATACGGTACTTTTGCAACACAATGTCAAGCCATAGTTTCTTATGTCTAGACTTTTGAGCAATTTTTGAGTCAAAGTGATAATTTTTTTTTTTAAATGAGCACCAAAAATATCAAAATTGTGCTGTTGGTATGTAAAGAAAAATATTGTTTTATAAGGAAAATATTACGTAATTTGTGCTTTTTTATATTTATCATAATTTATTGATAAATTTTGCAATATATTATATGGACAAAATCCAGATTTTAGAAAGATTTTTATCCGGTTATTTTCGCTTTGGGTCAGTATTGATAGGAAAAACATTATAAAAAACAGTTCAACATCCACATTAGTAGTTTGAACAAATTGGAAGTGGGCGAGATATTCAGAAGTATTTTTAGACGAAATCCCCTCATCATCATCAAGCCCGATAATTATTTGTCCAAACTTTTACATTTTGAAGTTAAGGATTTTGCAATTGAGCCAAAAGTATTTCACCTTTACTCAAAGATCAATTTGGGGCAGATTTTCCCTTTCTGTTGAGAATATTCGGGCTCCCACATATCCAATCATAAACTTGATTGCATCATATACATAGTTTTACCTCCAAAAAGAGAGAACATTTTCTAGTCTAATTTTTAAAAAAATTGCAAGTAGATTTTACCCCAAAAAATATAATCAAAGGCTTTGTGTCATTTAACTATAATTCAAATTTTCTCTATATAATTCATACTAGTCTAAAAAATGAGCAATTTTAACATAAAAGAGGGTCAAACAAGCAATTTCTCTCAAAATTTGGTTAAAATGAGCAATTGAACGATTCCTCACAAATTCTAAGTCTACTGATGAGGTAATAGCATAAGCACAAAAGCATGAAACTTTTGAGCAAAAACAGATAATTTATTACATTATAAAAAAAAGATGAATTAATTAATGAGACAACTTTTTATCAAAATATAGAATATAATAATCCTGCTTGTTTTGTCATATTTTGGTTCTATACAATCATTCAATTTGAAAGTAACTACGGCCAAGTAAAAAAAAAAAACCCATCCAGGGTTTACATATAATTCTGATAATGTTAATTTAGTATGTACTACATATACTAGTTCTCACTTTAATGCTCCAATGATTCAAATTTATATTTTGCTACTTTACTACAAAATATGTTCTCGAGGGGAAAAATATAATTTTATTCCTTTTAAAATTTTTTTTAAAGCTATTAATTAAAAGATAAAATATTGAGATAATTAAAAGTAATAAAAACCCCAATACTATTGATGAGAGTAATGTAAAAATTATTATTTTTGTCCTGACTCGACTCTAGTGGTAAGTTCATTTGTAAATTCGAAAAAAAACCTCTATCAACTTCATATTTTATCGACGTGGCTTGATTTTTATCACTAAACAGCATTACATTTTTGGAGTTTTGTGGGTGGGTTGTCTGTCTGTGATTTTCTAATTAATCAAACTTTCTATTTAAGTGTTTCTCAACTCTGTGGAGACGGATTAGACATTTACCACAGTTTTGTTATAAATGCCACAGTTTCACCGTTAATAAAAATCTCTGCAAAACGACATATAAAGTACAAACTGAAAGTATTTAATTGAATTAAATCATCAGCTGGACAGTGGCCATTCATAGGTAATAGTGGTTCTCTGTAGGGATCCTAGAAACCCGTCTTACCTGTATTTTACACGAAATATTATAATATAAGTCTTATTTAATTATATATATAATCCACCAAAAATTGGTTTGTTCATTACTTAATTTTTAATTTTTTTTTGTTGCGGGTCGGATCAGTTTACTGAATTTAATAAGCCGGATTTGTGAGCTTTCAAAAATAATTTCAGCCATATGACTATTAGTCATAATTATAAAAATTAAAGAACATGAGAATTGATGATGTATGGTCAAATCTAGCTTAAAACTTCTCGTTATTATTTACTAACGGGATACCAAACATTTAGCTAATTGATTCCCGATAAATTTGAAGATCTTGTAGCTACTTAATTTATATTATTTTTATAATATATAAATACAAATTAGTTTTGAATTGATATAAGTTGACAAGACGCTTAAAATTATTAAAATTATTTTACATGCTGTTCAGAATTAGCTGAACAATATTTAGTGTTAATGAATAACTCAATTTTTGAAATTTATTTATTTATTTCGACTAGCAGCAATAAATTCATAAAAATATGAAACATTTTTATAAGCCTAGGAGTGTATAATAACCCAGTTCACTAATAGAGGATTAACTCTTTAAAGAATGAAAGAAAACAATAAAAAATAAATTATGTACCATTATGAAGAGTGGCTCTTAAGTAAAATTAATTTCCCTGTTACTTGTAAATATGTACCAATAAATTATTTAATAAGTGTTCATGGTTTAACAAATAAAATATAAATTCAACTACTCAAGATCTTTGATAAGCTTTGATTAAAGCTTTATATACAGATAAATCATTCATAAAAAACAAAAAGACTTAAAAAGCAAATGAACATAGACATGCGGTTATATCCAAAAAGTAATTATGTAAGACAATATTTATGATATTTTTTTGTATGTTATAAAAGAACCGAGAGTCTATTTAAAAGTAGAATATGTTTTTTGTACATATATTTATTATGTAACATTTGTATAAAAAATTTCGTGAGATATATTTTTGTAAGGCTGTTTCCCAACCAATTACTAAATTTTGAAGGATAATACAAAACTTTTTTTTTGTACAATGTAAGGACTTTTCAAATATATTTTTTCAATTTCATTTAATTGAAATATATTACTCCGAAGCAAAACTACAAAAATAACATTTTTTAGTTTTTGAATAAGTCATATATTTTTTTAAATTTTATATATACCTTTAAATTAAGATACAATGATTAGAAAATATCTATCTGATTTTTCCAAAAAATTACTATTTATAACCCAGAAAATGATGAGAATTCAAAGGAAGGTCAATTTTTGTTGTTCATTGACTTTGCACAATCTATTAATAGTTAGTTTTACTTCATAATAGTGCCAAGACCCTATCTTAGTGATAGTTAATGAAAAATTAAAAAGATTTTATTTATATTTAGCTTGTTTATATTAAAATTCCAATATAAAACGATCTACTATAAACTATAAATATATAATAGGTAAAATTCTATTGTAAAACCTCCTTGTATACAACATTTTTGTTGTTTTTTGTCCACTTGATGCAAATATAATCAAATCTGCGCCCCTTTATGACACACTTGAAAATGAAACCTATAATTTACCATGTGAAAATACTGAATTTAGTAAATATAAAGCAATTTTTTCAAATGTTTGACCTGGTGATATATTTATTTTTATTGCCATTGCTAACTTGGCTTGTTCCTTCTTCAACCATAAAGAAGATACATACTAAGACTAACTCGCTAATATTTTGTTATTCATATACCTAATTCTCTTTTTTAATTCGTATTTAATATACGTTCTCCCTTTTTCCGTTATTACAAAAAAACATTTTTTGGATTTTTAATTTTTTTTGTATATTTTTAATCGACAACCCTCAAGTTAAAAAAACTCTTTGAAATGCAGGGAATTGATCTTTTTTTATGAAAAATATCAACAATTAGAGAAAAAATAAAATTGCCTTTCAGAGCTCAGGAATCTGTTCTGATTTAAATGGAACATAAATGAATTTTCTGAACAACTTTTACTTTATGTCTAAAATATGTCTCTATTTTAGAAAAAAAAATTATCATTTTTTTTCCAAGGGTGATAAATGAAAATTAGACACACCCATAAATTATTTTAATACTTTTTTAGAGGCAGATTTTATCTTTAAGAGATATCTATTATTAAAAAAAAATTAGTATTAATATTCAAACACACCGTAAAAGTAATTTTATAGTTTTTGTCACTTTTACAAAAAATTCATTGTATTTGTGCTAAAGGTATATCATTATATACTAGCTGTAATACTCGGGACTGATTGGAGTTATTATCTACAGGTATAAATTACAGAAAAACTTTACGTAAAAAATATAAGTTAACTACCCAAAAAATCGTTAGTATTACTCACCGTTTTTTTCATGATACACTCAGACGTAGTTACTCAATACCTTGATGATTGAAGTTATCTCCCCAAGAATGATAGAATATTAATTATAGCCTGCCAAAAAAATAATAATGATAACAAATGATGTTATGACTGTTGAGCCAGGGAGTACTTTAGTCTCAAGAGGACTACATGGCTGAGCCCTTGCTGCACACCTTGGATGCTACATGTAACATGCCTGGAAGATTTCATTAATATGAATACATCACTATTTCTAAAATCAAAAAAAATGTACGTGAAAATGACATATTTTCATACAAACATAATTCTTTATTCGCTAGATGGCTCATAAGTTGAAATAATTCTACTTTTGAAGTAAATTTTCATTACAAATCAGGAGATGTTTTACAAAAGAATATATGCTTCCCTCAATTTAGTCAAATTGTATTAACTCACTGAAACTTCAATTGTATCTCATGGTTACATAACGTTATGCCCTAATTCCCTTAATGGAACATACTTTCAGATTAAAGAAAGTAGGAGTTGATGTTATTATGCATACCCAGTAGGACCTTTTGTTCTTCTACTTTTTTTGAAATTAAATTACAGATAGTTGGGAACAGTTGGAATGTGGTAAGGAAATAACCTATGCAAAATGTCATCTTTAGGCAGCACATCTAGTTCAATCTTTGAAAGAAGACATAAGTTCTTTACTTCGTCAATTAAGATTAAAATATAGTTTATATAAGTCCATATTTTCCCTAAATCAATGATATTGGATTTTATAGATACCTATAAACTAGGTAATTATGTTTTTTTATGAAAGCTAGACTATGGAGCAAAACGAGAGAATACCATTAAAAAATTTCATCTTACCTTTCGGAAAATGGAAAAAAAAAAGATGCACATTATAAACAGATTTTAAAATTTTCCTAACTTATTCCTATATTTTTGGTCAATAAGACAATTTTTGAAAAAAAATTTACTTAGTATAAACCCCATTAAAAAAAATATTATTTTGAAAAGATATTTTGATCTTCCTATCAAGGATTTTCATTGGTGTCCTTTTAAAAGTACAATTCGATTATAAAGAACATTTTTTTAATTTCATAATATCCATGCGTATATCAAAAATGGTAAAAGTAACGTTATTTAACTTTCTATTTATTTTAAATAAATATATTGGCTGTTAATTGTAAATTTGGTGACTTTAAAAAATATTGATTTACAATTAAACTATTCACTATGAAATTTAACGAAGCAAAGCCATTCTGCAACTAAGCATAATGGGATTTTGCATTTACTGCATTGCCCTTTCGTTTTCATACAGCATTTTGGTATTTTACAACATTGTCGTCTAGAAAGGGGTTCAGGAAAATGAGATACTAAGTCTAAAAGCATTTTTGGTTGAGATATTGCTTTGACTCTATTACCAAGTCGTTTCCTTCTATTTATAAATTGAATTTCTAGATTGCTAATTGATGGAGGCTTGGCTCCTTTTTTATTTGGGGCAATTCTTAGAAAATAAGTCCTCTCGCAATGTATAGTAAGTCTTTATGATGGAGGGGATGGCACAGTTGCAAACTCTGTGCGTTTTCTGATCTACCGTTTGACTTCACTAATTGGTTGAGCTGAAGTAAAGGTGGAAATAATGTTCACATATCTATTGTCAAACCATTTTACAAGCCTTATTTCTGTTGAAAATTAAGATAATTCGACATATGATCCTCTTTCTTCCTTCATTAGCTCTTTGTCAGATCGTAGAATATGTGGCACACCTGGAACTCGATTGATTCTCACAGTTCCATGAGAATATATTTCCTTCTATCCTAGTTCTAACATGAGGGGAACACTTGTAAACCAATTATCGAAATACAAGAGGGGATTTAGTCCCCTTGGTGCTTCAAGACAATATCGAAGCTAGTTCCTAAGTCATGTTCTACCTTAACCGGTAGAATGGATCCATCATAAATTTCAAAATCATGTTGGATACCATCAGCTCTGCACAAGACAAAAATTTAAAACCCCATTTTTGCGGCTTACATGGAATATACTACTTAATGACATGTCTTCCTTTGAACGGAACCATTTGTTCATCTAAACAAACCATTTGATCTTTTTTAATATTTCGAAACTTTTTTTGGAGATGAGAAACAAATGGTCTAATTTTGAAAATCTTGTCATACTCTGGGCGATTCCTTGATGGCATTTCTTCATTTTTAACTAAATGATACATCTTTTTATTTTTTCCCATTTATCGCTAGAAAAAGTTTCTCGTATTTCCTTTAAAGCTAAAAAAATCTCTGCTCTAATAGTTTCTTATTCTACATGGGTTTTGAAGACTCATAATCAGGAGTGTTACAATGAATTGCTCGATTTCTGCTTGTTTCAGCTGCAATGGTTTATTGATGTTGATTTGACTGGAAGAAAGATTACTTTGCTCCACCATATAAGTAAGAAAAGTATCATCAAAGAAATCTTGAAAGCATTCGATGGGAAAGCGAACATCGCCCACATCTCCGAGCTGTCCTTTCAATTATAGAATTTCTCTTCCAGAGTAATCTTTCATGAGCTTCCACATAATTGTAGTTCTATCTTCCTTTTTAGTGGATTTTGAAGAAGGTACAAATGGGGGTAACTCTTCTTCATCAGTGTGGTCGTCTTCGCATAATAAATTCAATGCCGTGTTTGCGTTACTGATTCCACAAATTCCTCATCACTTCCTATAAAATTTTATCATAGCTATATATATTTTGTGATTTTACTAATATAATCACTAGCGTCCACAGACTTTTTGAAGGGCAGGAGCAAAAACTATAAAAGAACCTGGTAAAAAAGGTCACAAAAGGCACTTATAGGGATGGTTTTCTAAAATTTAGAAGGGCAAGAGAGTCAATTGTCCCCCTTCCTCCCTCTCTGCACTCTGTGAATATAACAATACTCTTTATTGAAAATAAATTGATCATTGAAATTGCATGAACATAATCTCAATAAGGGGTGCAATCTAAATGGTTTTTCCCCTCTTGTGCCCCCTCTCTCCTTTGTGTGCGCCCTTGCAATTATCTAAATTATAACCAAGTCTCATTGTGATGACTTATAGTGGAGAATATAAATTGTTAATTTTTTAATGATCAATTTTTTTTTTATCAAACATATTACCGTTATAAAAATCATATTCATCCTCAGAATCTGATACATCTTTTTCTATCATTTTTTCAACTTGGCTTGCAATTCGAGACATCGCAACACCACTGTAAATTAATTTGGTTTCATTTTCGTGAGGACGAGGAAAATGCTTTATACTCAAATAAGCCTTTCAAAAGGACATGTTTATAACACAATTGAGTTAGGTTAATTATGCAAGGATTTTTAACTTGAAACGAATTATTCAATCCTTGACCTACCACTGATAATTTAATTAGATTATTCACTAATTTGGAAGTATGGATTTACGACCATCAATTTCTTGACATCCTTGACTTCCAAAATCAACATAAAAATAACGTCATTTCTGAAGATAATCACTACTGTCCAGCAAAGTACTTTGAATCAAAGAAGTATCTTTGATTTAAAAGTACAGGATGGATTAATCGTGTAAAAAAAAAATATTTTTTGACGTTATAATATAGATATTTCTATTGTGTACTTTTGAAAGGATAACCGTTTTTACTTTTTTTTCATAATTTGATTGAGATGTGTAACCTAAAGATGAATTCTTAGTACAATGTAATCTTGCATAGGTAATTTTTATAGCATATGATAACTTATTCGCACTACATGTAATCGAAATTCAAAAAAAATTGATATTCAAACCGCTCTAATACACAGAAGTGAAACTTTGTGTTATTAAAAAAAAAAAAAAAAAACTAGTAATCACATTTATGAATATAAAAAATTTAGAATATCTAAATTTCAAATAGATATATATATATATATGTTAGGGGTGTTTACAGGGTGGGAGGAAAAGGGACTAAGAAACGGTAATCAAGGTTGTATCTATAACGGCCTGACAGTTTTAAAGTTTCTCAAGCAGAGATGTCCAACCTTTTAATATAATTGAGCGGATTGCCACTTGAAATATTTTTACAGAAATTAGTGTAATGAAAATAAAATGTGTATATTATACAGGAAGCACCGTATAAAATAAATGAAATTTTGCAGGCGTTCAGTCCAACTCATATTTAATAAGAGAAAAAACTGGAAGTACTTTGTATATAATGCGACTTTAGTTGTGGTTTAGTAACCAGCTAAAGTACTCAAGGGCTCATCTAAGCATACTTATTTTTTTTTCTTAATCTGTTTTCATATTTTTTTTATCTTGAGGAGAGAATGTTCAACTATTGAGTGTTATAACTACGTGTGAGTGTGTTCATGAAAAACGTAGGGTAACACCGATGATATGTTAAAAATATATATATTTTTTAATATCATTTGAAAACTGCACAGGAAATATATATTGTGACTTTATGTGATTACAAATCTCTAAATGAGAGATCTTATCTAAGTGATTATGTATTATTTATTTCAATTTTATGTGATCTTTTTTGATAAAAATAGTTTTGAGCTTTTTAAATTAAATGATAAGAAAAACGACATATACCGTAATTAATAAGTAAAAAAAATTTAAAAGACTGTCCAATAGCTCGTATCTTAAAAAACACCCCAAAAAACTCGTCCATCAATTCAAATTTTTGCTAAGAATACAGCTCGTATTTGAAGAAAAATTGTATTTAGGTATTGCGGGATCGTTTGAAAAAGACAACAGTCCTATTAGGTCAGTCCTAATAAAATTTGTCAGTCTTTTATGATAACTACAACAGTTTAAATGGCATAGTTATTAAATACATCATTTAAGCTGTTCAACATAACCTGTTTCAAAAGAATATACCTGAAGTTAAAAGTAGGAAGTGTGTTATATTTTTACGTTCTAGCTATCATTTATTAATTTCTTCATTTTATCAACAATCCTAGCTACGAGAGATGAACAGTTATAAAGTTAACTAGGACCATAGGACTAAAAAAAAAGATTGAATCTGATAAAGACAAGACTGAAAGATTGGGGCGGGGGTAGACTAATTAGGCAATAAGATCTCAGCCCGATCTAACACTATAATTCGGGTGATCATAATCTCAAGATATATCTATAAGTCTAATTTGACATTTTTTTACCCTTCAAATATACTCTTTTGGTTTAAAAAGATGTCAAAAGTCTAGACGTGAATTCTCGACAAATCATGTAGAAGTTTATTAGATCATTAAACTGTATTTTATCAGGATTAGATGGCCTCATATAAAGAAAAAATATAGACAAATGTTAAAATTAGCATACAATTTCCAAACTGTTTTATTTATGCTACATTATAAAAAAATCGGTTTAATGACATTCAGAACAAATGCATGGAGTAATTACAATATTTTTTGAACTCTGTCAACATGTATCTACAAATTATATACATAGTTTTTTTCTTATATTTAGATATATCAAAATATAAAGTAATCGAAAGTCATGTAGCTATTAGAAAAAATATCTTCACAAAAAAACAATTTCCATACAAATACCTGGTTTGTTTTCGTAATAATGTTTGATTAGATTAGCTGGAAGCTGCTATGATGGGAAGGAAATATACACAAATCCAATTCCGTACATAGCAATGCCATAGGCATGAATGCCTCCAATGTCGATTTTATATTCTACTCCAAGTAGAACAAACACTTACAACTTATAACTCCACTGCAAATCCTCACTGTTACTCTACGTCATTCATGACCCTCACTTGTGATTACTTTATATTTAAACGTTTCCTCCTCAAGAACAGCTCTACAATATTATAAAAACACTATTCATGTCTCAAATATCATTTTTTTTTTTAATTTACATATCAAGAGCTACCAGGACTGTAATACTGAGTGCTGTGAAAATATTTAAAGAACGTAAAAGTAATCAAGAGTGTTCATCTCAATTCAAGGGTACTGAAAAGTTGAAATTTTGTTCACTAGTGCAGTTGAACAAGGTTTTATTTAAGCAATGGTAGAATATTCTTATCCATAGTATATATTTATTACTACTTATATCACAACCATTAAAGAAAGGCTCGATGTAGATGTTTGTATATACACATATCTTATACCCAGCTCTTCCTTGACGATGTAAAATATATATATATATATACATATTTCATTCATTTACACCAGTTATATAAAAAAATATGTAAGTATGTTAAAGAATTTTGGTAATGAAGAATATTAAGTTATGTTGTGAGGTAAACTACATGGCCAAATATGTTATTTATTTTATTACATTTTACAATCGTTTTTATGTGTTGCAGCTCTATGTCATGAAAATAGTTATTATGGGAAAATTAAATTTCAAGATAATTTACTTTAAAATATATTGGGATATTTGAGACAGTCACTAATAATTTTTTAGAGTACCGCAGCTGTTATAATGTTTCATTAGATAAGATGCTTGAAGCAGATCTATTGAAACATCCTACTCTTCCACCAATTATTTAATCATAAAGTACCATACTTTTTTCAATAATAAACACAAATCAATATTTGATAAATATGAAGAAGCTCAATAAAATATAATTAGTATATATATATATATACTTTTTGGGTGAGGATTTCAACCTTATTTAATTATTAGCACTTGTATTTATATCTATAAATCATAATATATGGTTTCAAAGTATTAATTAAATTAAGCCAATTCAAACACACACATATATATATATATACAACCGTGTATTTATCATATTAAACCACTTCACCTTTGCAATCTCCCCCACCCCCACCCACAAGCCCTAACTAGGAAAGATTCGCACCATTTTGACCGGGAAGAAAAGGGAAGATACCATATATATTTATTCCTTTAAACAACAAGGACTTTGACTTATAACTCCAATACAAATCCACATTCAGTATTACACTCCGTGTCATTCATGAGCAATTGTGATTACTTTAACAAAAGGATGAATAATTTAAATATTTTTTGACAAAACTATAATAGATTTGACAATGGTTTTTATTAATGCAATATTTTTGAAATTACTTTATTTGAAACAAAATAATTATTTTAAACTTTGACACAAAATCAAAAATCTAGAACTTGTTGTTAATTCAACATAAAGTAATTTGTTAAAAAAAAATCTTGACAGCATACTTTATATTTTAACAAATTGGACAACAAAGTTCTTCTCAAGGAAACTAGCGTGCACACAAGTTGTGGGACATACTGCCTCCTATTTTCTTTCACTTCCCCTCCCCGAGCCCACACTAGGAAGGATTGCCGCCTTTTTGACACCCCTCTTTCCTGGTATTCACAGCCCTGTCATTCCCTTCACGACTAGGATCCTCCGTATAGATGAACAATAAGGAATTTGAAATATCATATTAAGGACGAATATCTTAACAATAGTTAATTACATGACTATGTATTTTTAATCAAAGTAAACTCGTATTGCTTAAAGTGTGCTATTCAATGATTGATTGAAGTAGGTAGGTGTTCTCAAGTAAATATTGACTTGGTTAGTACGATTCTACAATATGAGTATAAATCCAGGTATTAATATTATTGTTTTACTTATAAATAAATCAAATAAGTGTCATTTTGTAGATATAATAACAATATTATTTGTCTATTAGAAAAGTTCTTAAGTTTTTTTCTGAAATGTTCCTCAGACATAGTTTGAACATTTTCTCTTTTGTTAAAAAATGAAGCAATTTAAAGATTAAGTAATATGGATAGCTGCTTAGAGATTGGGCAGGGCCATTGAAGTTAAAATAATTTCATAATTTGTATAGCACTTATACCCGCAAATAGTCAATATAAGTCAAAATAGATCAATTTATAGAGAATAACTTTTTAATATAATGAACCAATCTTTCAAAAGTTATTTAATAATTTTATCCCAAAATGATTCTTTCTTGTAAAAAAGAAAATAAATAAATAGAATGAGCACTCGGTAGAGAACAATCATCTGCCTAAAGTCATTTTCTGTACTCTTATACAAACAAATGAAACTCTCATAATGAGTTAGGAAATGTTTCGTTTTCTTTTCAATAAAAGTAATAATTTATTGGTAACAGAGTAAGTTCCAGTTTTCCGTATCCCTGGATACAATGCCCTTTTATTCTATATATACATATATATAACCAATTACAGTTACCTTCATATATTCATAAATATTAAACTGGAGATAGTATTGTCATGTTTTATATAGATTATTTCCGTTTTGAGTTGGTTTTTCACTTTGTACCAATTGAATCAATTTTGTATTGATCAATCACATTGCTTAAACTTCGAAATGTGAAAGTGAGGAATTCCCAGTTAGCTTAAAAATTATTTTTTTTAGAAAATGATACAAATGTTTTTATAAGAAAAAAAGTCTTTAAAATAATGCAAAACCTAAATCAAGTTAATTGGAACTGCTCTTCGTCGACGTGATAAAAATCCTGCGTATTTTTGAGCATGTTAAAAAAACAAACCGTCAATAAACTTGGTAACATTGATAATTAGAAAAATGTTTTGAAGGAAAGCAGGTTAGCTGTTATGGCATTTCATTAGATCAGCTACATTCAGCTGTGACAAGGGAGAAGGGAGACAATGAAATAAACAAGAACATTGAAAGAATTACTCCGATTTCGATCCTAAACACTACTTTGAGTCCAAAAAGGACTTACAATTATAACTCTGCAGTAAAACCCTCAAGTTTACTCTCTGCCTTTTATGAGGACACACAAATGTTCAATCAGGTTTTGAATATAATTGAAGGTTGTAAGAAAGGGGAATTAACTACTCAAGAGTTAAATACTAATGACAACACCTAAAGAAATGAAAGCTATTTCTTCACATTAACAATTCCAAAAAAAAACAGGCCAACTAAAATATACATATGATGGTAACATAATTGAATATGCAAACTTATTGAAAGAATCTCGAAAAAATGTTAAACTTTTGAACCCACTAGAGGAATTTAAAGTAACAAATGACTTTAATGGTACTCATAATATCCAATAATCTACTATCAGCAAAGTATATTTAAAAAAACGACTTTAATACGTTCCTGGAGTCTTTGGGACCCCAGTTTGTGAACATAAAAACAATTTTACACAATCAAAAAATATTTTTTTCTTCATATTCACATACAAGCAAAATATTCTATATTCAATTTTGTGGGATGAAGTGAGATACTCGAGAATATTAGCTTTAGTTGAGAATCTTTATTTGACTTATGAAACTTATAATGGCCCCGATAGGGCCCTTGCAAATAAAATCAATCAATATTAATTCTTTTATTGTAAAAATCAACTTTTTCTGCTTTAAGTGAGATTTGCATCGCTCTCATAGGATTAATAAAATATTTTTCTTCTATAAATTGTCGATGATTTCTCCAAAAATAAAAATGTAACTTATGCTCAATTTTAAGAAAAATCCTTCACTGAACCCGTTCACTGACTCACACAGAAATGGTTGCGGTATATAATTTCCACATCCTTTCTTTATACAAATATACCAAATGTTGGTGTCAAGGAGCACTTGTGTAAATCGGAGCTGGAAACGTTTTTCCATCTTCTCTTTTACTGCCCGGAAATACTTCCCCTTATTGGAATGGTCAAGGGTATGATTTCTGGAGCTTATAACGTGGTCTTGCGACCCGCAATTGCTTATTCCAACATCCTCCAAGCATAACGAAACTTTGAAGTCCAGGTAATTATGTATGCGATGAAGGTTGGTGGAAGAAAAAATCCATCATGCCTAGAAGCTCGCGTGTCTCACCAGATAGACATAGTAAAGAATTTCGAGGATTCTGGGTTCCCCTTCGAAGAACCAGATGTGACCAGGTCCTGTTTAATGATAATTAGTGTGTCTCTAGTCTTGTTTACGTCCGGCTCGCCCTACTGTTTATATTATGCATTAATATTGTCAGTCTGTGGGTTTATGTATTATGTAAGGTGAGGATGGAGGACAAATACATAGTCTGTGCAGGAGGAAAAAAAACGAAGAATAATTTATATAAATAACTTTGACAGAAATATTTGGCATCAAGGCTTCGGGTGCGCCTTCTCACCCTCTGCTCCTATTATTTATCTCCCGTCTTCTTTCCTGTTATGCCTATTTTTTTTTACAAAAAATGAATATAGATGTGTTTTTTTAAATATATTTTAATGACCATAATTAATAATTGGAAATTGTATTTTTTTTTATATAATAATAAAATATTAGAATGAGATCTGTTTAATATATATGAAGCAAACGTCATTTAAAAAAGTCATTCTTGCTTACTTTTATGTTGATATTGTACATATAGTTTTCTTTATTATAGGATTATTGATTACTGTGGTCAACAAAATTTCCTCCTTTCGGATTAAATAGTGTTTTCTTGCTCATTTATGTTTTTGTGGTCTACCGAGAGCAACATTTTATGTTGTATCAATAAGCCTTGGTAACTAAACACATACAAAAATCACTTTGTATGCCACACCACTTGAAATTTCGTCTTATAAAGATCGTTTTCATGTTAACATTATGCAAACCCAAGGGCAAAAAAAAGTTTATAAATTTTGTTGACTAGCCCTATCCATTCTCTTTCTGGTTGAGAATTTGTGAAAAATGTATATATATAATATTTCAGTATAATTAATGTTGTTGCTTGTTAAAAAAGGTGAAAGTGGAAAATAATAATATACACAAAGAACTTCTTAATAAATTATGGAATTAGTTTTAAAATTACAACTCATTTAAAAGTTTAGCAACCATTACGTCTATCTATTTAATCAAAAAAAGTAGGAAACCCTTAAATTGAAGGCAATTTTAAATATTGTATTAATATTTGCATAGTATTATATATTTAAAAAAAACAAAACATTTTTATCAAAATGAAATGAGATAATAAATTAAAATTATGTCAATACAAATACAATGTTATCTTGTCAAGAAAACTCCTTTTTTAAAATATTCTAATATGTTTTTTGGATGTTGGGGTAGGGAAACCCCCAAGAACGTTTTCACATTACTATTACTATGTCCAAATGGTCATTACTTCATTCACTGTCCAACTGTAGAGAATGCAATATATTCACTTCGGTTCAAGAAATCATGGGGAACCTTTAATATGTTTTATCCTTTTCTTTATCATTGTGACTGGTCTAACAAAAATCAATTAAATTACTAAACGTTATCTTCTCATTAGATCAAATAGAAAATATTTATAGAATAATTACCTTGCTTTTTTTGTGTTTTAATTATGTAGGTACAACTGCATCAAACTTTATGAATTCTTGCCACATTTATTAATTATTAAATCGTTTATGTACCTACGTATTTATATTATAGCGAAAGTTTAGCCTTTGGGTATGTATTTATATGTTGAAAAAAACACTGAAACTAACAAAATGTATATGTATATATATATACATATATGGAACTAGTATCTCAAAATCAGCTAACACAATATTTTGTCTAGTTCTGGGATGTCCAACCTTGTCATATTACACGAAATACGAAGTAAAAGTTCAATATTAGGATTTTCTAATATAACGGGGATATTGCTACTTGAAATATTTTTCAATGTTTGTACGTATTAGGCGTTTCTATGATATTTTGACAATTTTGCCACTTGTATTAAGAATCAGTAGTATTAAACATTAAACAGGTTTCAATGCAGACTATATACAACGGGTTGGAAATCCATGGTTCAGATAGTTACATTCTGTTGGGGTAGTGAAACTCCCAGAAATTTATTCATGTTAGGATTTTGAAGGGAAACTAACGTAGGGATTGATTTATATGTAGTATTTTTTATTCAACACACAGAATACTATGTAGTAGGTAAGTTTAATGTAAAATGCTGATAATCTAGAAGCTTAAATTAAAGTTTTATATCTGATGTTTCTTTTTTTTTATTTCCATACTTATGTAAGAAACTTTTCCAAGGAAAACAAAAAAATAGATTGAAATTGAATAAACGAGTAATTCATGATAATTTATATTGACATTTCTCCATCTATGGTTGTATACTGCATATGGGTTGAAGGCATTCCCCCTTATTCGTATATGTGTATTTTATAGATTAAACGTAGGAAACTGATTATACGTAGGAAACTGATTATACGTATAGTTGGATATATCAGTTCATTCTTTGCGTAGTAGGAGGAGAAAAACTCATAATTTCAATATTTAAGAAATAAGGAATAATGCAAATTATCAAATTTAATGATCTACAGGGTGTCCACGATAAATTGGAACTACTTTAAACTTCATCCCGATCCATAATGTGGATAGTCGGGGTTAAATCATACTAATATAAAAGGTTTTGTGAACAATACACTATAACTTCCACCACACTTGTTTTGACAACAAACAATAGTCGTCATGGAACAAGCAAGGAGAGACGCCATCCTCGAATTGGCTCGCGCAGGACACAAGCCCTCTGCTATCTACAAGCTTCTTAACTACCCCAAAACCACAGTGTACCGGATCTTCAATGCCTGGGAGGTTGAGGTGAAGGTCTGCCGCAAGGCCCACAACATGAGAAGTGACCGAATCCGCACTCCCGCTTCCTTGAAGGCCTCCGGAACTCCATCAAGGCTTCGCCGGGGACTTCCTTGTCCAGGTTGGCCCAGAATCGTAGAGTGAGCAAGCAGCTGGTCTCCAAGGCTGTGAATGAGGACCTCGGGTACAGGTCATACCGAATGGCTCAACAACACATCCTCACAGCATCCATGAAGGCCACCAGGCGTCTCCTCAATGACTTGAAGAGTCATGGAGGAAGAATCATCTTCTTCTCCAACGAGAAGAACTGGACTGTCGATAGAAGCTACAACTTCCAGAATGACAGGTGGCTTGCCAAGGAGAGAGAAGAGGTCCCTGCGGGTTTCAACACAAAGTTCCCGGCCTCCGTGACGACCCTGGGTGTAATCTGCAGCACCGGTGAGGTGATGCCCCCTTTCTTCTTCAATCCCAAGGAAAGGGTTAACTTGATAAGGTACTGCGAAGTCATTGAGGAGTTCTTCATCCCCTGGATGAAGGATACAGCTGCTGGGAGGGAGTTCATATTCCAACAAGACTCAGCGCCCGCACACATCCCCATGAGGACCATTAACCTCTTCAATTCCCTCGACATCTCTTTCTGGGATCGCAACACCTAGCCTTCCAACTCACCCGACCTCAATCTGTGTGATTACTACTGGTAGGGGAAGTTGGAGAGGGAGGTGTGCAAGGTCAGCCACAAGAGCATCGCAGCCCTGAAGGGCTCCATTACGAGGGAGTGGAATGCTGTCGATTCTGCAGAAGTCATCTGGGCATGCAAATCCTTTAGGGGTAGGATGGAGAAGATGGTGGCTGCTGAGGGAGGACATGTTGATTATTGTTTAATATCATGTCTAACTTTTTCATATTAACAAATACACTCCAAATTCCATTTTTATCAAGCAGGTTGAATTTTCAGATAGTCCCAATTTATCGCACCCTCTATGTGCATAGTCCTAATAGACACAGAGTAAAGATAAGACGGATACACATGTTCCGGGTAGGTTCAGATCTTTACTTGTAAATATTTTGTCAAATTTTGGGTACCAGAACTTTTGGATTCAGATCCGAAACCAATGTTAAACAGATAGTTGTCTCAAATTTTATCAGTATTGAACCAAAAATTTTGGACCTAAATAAACAAGGATTACATTTTTATTTATAATTGAGGCTGAAACAAAGAATAACCCAATATTATAACTGTTAGAAAATAATCATACGTTATTATTAGAATTAATGTCATAATAACATTAGAATAGCCACGTGATGCAATTGCTTATGTAAATGTAACTCCAAGCACTAAACAAGATAAATAGAGATGCTTTATTTGATTTGCAAAGTGTTATTTTTTATAACTTGGATTAAAATATTAAGCATTGCTAAACGCTTTTTAAGATCCGTAAAAGTTAAAGGACCTGAAAACTGTTAGAGTCGCGAATAATACAAATTTACTTACACAACCCCCAGAGTACTTTGGATCATATGTAGTAAGACCCGCCCAATCTTTATAAGCCAATATTTTAGGATTTTTAAGATCCAAAACAAATATCACATATCCTTTCGGATAATAAACGTCTACTTACACCGTACCAAAGTTCTTCGGATTCAAACCCCGTTCTATATCCAACAAAGAGCTTTCAATTTTAATTATATTATCGCGTGCGAGATTTTTCTTGATAATGTTTGTCTTTAAATTTTCTTAAGCTTACATCATTAGTCTTTCTAGGCTTTTACGATCAAAACAAATATCACACATCTTTTCAGATAAGATACGTTTACTTATACCGTTCCCGAGTACTTCGGATCCGGGTTCAAGATCCGTTCTATATCTAACATAGAGTCGTAAACTTTAATTATGTTCATGTGTGCAAGATATTTGTAGACAATGATTGTCATATATATTCTTAGGCTGACATCATTAGTCTTACAGGCTTTAAAAATATCAAAACAAATATCACAGATCTTTTCGGAAAATTCACGTTTACTTATACCGTTCCCGAGTAGTTTGTATCCATGTCCAAGCCAGTTCTATATCTAACAAAGAATTGTAAATTCTAATTATGTTCTTGCGTGCGAGATTATTCTGGACAATGTTTTTTTTTTCTTCTTAAACTGATGTAATTAGTCTTTCATAAATGATAATAGAATATCTTTGTATAAAGGAATCACTTCTTAGATTCTGTAGAAGGTCAAAAACTCGAAAGACAAAACGTCAACCGGCAGAATGTCGAACGATAAAACGTCGAGCAAAAAAATATTACATTCCAAAAAATGAAAAACAGTTTATACAACATTTCACTCCAGACATTTCCCGCCCTAGATAGATATTATCACCACCACTTCTACTTAAGTAAACAAACCCCCATTTATACTTCCTATTTTTTAGCCATTTCGGGTACAGCTGGGCTACAAAATGAGATGAAACCTACTGCTGTTAATTAGATTACTTTTAAAGGACCCTCTCAACACCCTAATTTTTTCCACAAAAAGTAATTAGTTATTTTGTAAATACACATTAAATATTCTTATTTATTCTGTTATTTTCCTATACATATAAAAGATACATCCCCCCCCCTTTACATAAATAACATTAATGACACCTCAACCCCTACCAATTATAACGCAAAAATTGGGATGTTTTCATATATCGCCGGGTCCCAAAAAGGGAGGAAACCCATCACCAATAGATAAGTTACCATCAAACCCCACTCTCAACACCTCAATTTAAATCCAGGAAGTTGTGACTGCATTGTACACCGCCAACTGCCATAATTAAAGGAAATCCGAAACAGTCTCAAATTTCCAGGGGCCCCATTGTAGGATAAATGGAGGGGGGATTAATTTAAGTTGCGTCAGTGGGTTTCATTCCATTTTGGGGGCCGACAGTAATCGAAAACAAACAGCCTCAACATTCGAGTTGTATAAGAGGGTGTAGAAGGGCCCTTACTGGTAGTTTATATAGAGTGGTGGTATGTTTCTGTGTTGGAAATGTCTTAATGGGATATATCACAACAAAATTTGAAGGAGCCCCTTATTTTATATTCTATGGTCGACGTTCTGTCGGTAGACGTTTTATCAGTTGACGTTTTGTCCATGCACCAATTTCTAACCATGTCTTAATTAGATAGAGAGAGGCTAATTTGTGTTTATTTCCTTCTCTCATAGCTGATTGTAGCTAATCTAAGGAAACATCATGACTCCTAAGTTGGTCTTTTCTCAAATTGTCAGGATTACCAACCTCCATTTACTGTATAGCTATAAATTCAATGTAAGATTATAATTGTACATCTATTTGAAATTACTTTTTTTCCCTTACAAATATCGCATTTATTATTTATGACGTTTGCAAATTAGGAAATGCAAACTTTCAACAGGCAGAGTATTTAAATGTCAATTGATTTCATTTCTATTATTATTTATTTATAGAGATGTGAAAAATAGTCAATACTGCTTTTTATTTGAAAACATTTTCGAAAGGATGTCATAAATAATATACTACCTCTGAAAGATAATATATCAGCTGATATGTTAGCGAGCTTACATCGTGGCCTTTATAATAGAAAAATCGTCAAATGTATCTTATTTTCTCGTTGCTGGTGTCCATCTATAACGTCCGCTTAAACAAACCTGAGTGCAATAATTATAAAACGGATTAAAAAATATTCTTGGTACGAAATATTATCTTTCTAGTACCATCTAGCATAATCCAATTATTCTTATATAGCGCGAGATACACATTACTAAAACTATCTATTTGGAAAATAGATTTCTTTTTATACATCTTGCACACTAAACCTCACTCGCCTGGAATTTCTCTTTTTCGCATCTCGCATTGTATACCTACACAAAATGTATTTTAAGGCTATTTTTATGTTGTATTAATACATAAGAAATTTATCTCCCTCTAAAATCATTATTCATACAAATTTAATGTACGTTGTACAGTATTTATTGTACATATAACATTATGCGAAAAAGAGAAAAAATACTATATTTTAATAAAGTTTTGTAACAACAAGAAAACACACACACAATTTCGTATTTCATGGTCAAAATATAATATAAACAATTTGATTTAAATTAACATCAAACAAATATCAAGCCAAGCGTTTTATTATGTATATAGATATAGGCAAACATAAATATAGAATTAAAGGAGTTCTTTTTTTACAATCTCATATTCCTGAGTCATTTTTAAATTAATTGTATGTATAATTTGAATAACATTTTATTTTGTAAGTGATTTAAGAGAAAAACGTTACACATAAAAATATTCATGTTATAAGCAGATATATTTAGTTTGTCTGTACAAAAAAATCTCTACAAGAAAAGAAAATATAAAAAATTCCCCATATACTGTTTATTTCATAAGTAATTATGGTTTGAAAAGGGTTGTGAGACTTTTCTCCATAAATAGAATAATATTAATGATAATATTACAAATCTTAATCTTGAACCCAAAAAAAAGTTAATTTCTTTTTTAAGCCCGGGACTTCTCAACTCATGTGTTTTAAATACGCACTAAGAAAATTTGATAATATTTTATTAATATGCTTGATCAATTATCTTTAAAACAGTGTATGCCTGACTTTCTGGTATATTCAAATGCAACAAAGGTATTTGTTGTCAATAAATGGTTACAATGTAAATATTGGATGTACGGGAAATTAATTCTGTAAAATAGTCTAAAAATCATTATCTTAATGATGTGTATATTGGCCGTTTACTAGTGAAGAAAAAACATTTTCATTATGTTTGATTTGCTATTGCATATACTCATATCATGATCCAAATAATCAATTAGTCTACTAATGATGGCTATGGGTAAATATTACATAAATAACAAGATTGAAAATAATAAAACATGATAGATTGTGATCAAATTTATTGAGGAAAAAAAATGTAACAATATTTTTATTTAAAATTGTAACTACACAAACTTTTGACCTTCAAAATATCAGCTACCTTACACAACTCAATTTAACAGTTTTTTAACAATATCTTTTGGCCATGAAATTTGTTTTCCAAAATAACTCACGATTTTGGGGGTCGAGAGTATTCAGAAATTTTTGTACTTGTGCAACTATGTTTAAATTCCGCAAAGTTAAAGTCCATAATAGATTAATTCCATGCTGTAGAGTCCAAATAATAGTTATGCAGCCACCATTTGGCTTTAACAGTTTTTTCCCTAGTAAAAAGCATTGTTTAATCAACACTCAAAATCCATTTATATCCATTGTCTTGAAAATTACAAAACTAGGTTAACTAAAACAACTGTATCCTCTAAACTAACAGTCAGAATTGAATGCAATGTACTCTTTAAAGGATAGTACTAGCCGGAACTAACGTGAGTTTGTCAACATATATATTTCAGACAAGAGACTTTTTGAGAAATATGTGATGTATAAAGTCTTTGGAGACTAGGTGGGCCCATTAAAAAGTCAAAATAATTTATTGAACTTTTGTGTGAGGTAGGTAATTATCTTGGGTAGTAATTGATTTTTTTTTTAATTCTAAAAAAAAAGTAGATGATTGATTCCTAATGGGTTTGTGTCATGGGATTAACTTTAATTCGATAAAAGTTGATAAAAGCAGTATGTATTTGTATATATGTGTTTTCCTACTATGCAAGAACTAAAAATACTAAACCTAACTAGTAGGTACATAATATTTAAAGATAAAAATCAGTTTTTTTATGGGGGTGTTTGCACATAAATGAATAAAAATACCCATAGCAAGAAGAGGGAGAAAATAAAGACTATTGAAAAAAGGCTTTCTTTCTGAATGGGCGAGAGCTTAAAGTGTTTGGGTTTGTTCATATTGTATCCTCATGTGTAAGTAAATAGATAATATATTTTTGAAAGGTATACATGTATATGTCCAACATAAACATGAAACGAATGGGTCACTAAAGGGAACATGTTTACCTGCTTTCTAAGGAGAACGATTTGCTTTTTTCTGCCTTCATGCTTTATGAGAGACGTGGGAGTAAAGGAGGAAACAGTGGGAGAAGAGGAATGTAAAAATAATTCATGATAATCATCATGAGGAATGCACACACACACAAAAAAAATAAAAAAATGCAAGGATATAAAGTCCTACCTCCTCTGCAGCTAATTCGCAAACAACATCATGCCTCCGTGGTTGACTTGAATTATTCACAGATGAAGGCTCAGATCCGGAAGTAGAAGAAGTCGATCCAGGGACATTTGGCCTAAATGCACGATATCCACTCACAGTCACTTGCTCAAGCTGTCCTAATAGACTTGTAGGATCCACAGGGCTTGGACGTGGAACTCCATGTAGCTCTTGGGCCTCTTGACGTCCAAAAGCTTCCAAAAAAGGCTCGATCCTGTGAAGATAGCTTTCCAAACGTGGAATCTCCTTGAGCAGTGCTGCTGTGGGGTAAATGTGGAATGGGGATCTCCATACCTATAAACTACACTTGGAAAAGGATCCGGAAATCAGCATCACAATATTTTTACACAGTTTTATTGCTTGTTTTTTGGGGGGTTTTATTTTTTCTTCTTTCTATACGTCTTTCACTCTGTATCTCTCTTTATTCACTTATAATGTGATCAATCAATCAATAAAGTTATTGTTCATTACCACTAACACTATAGAGTACGTAAATGATGACATTCATGTCATGAGAGCTTTTTCTTGTCCCTTGATGGAGCTCCGTCATTCAACTGCAGTATTTTTTTCCAGAGCCCCTTTAATATATATATATATGGTAGTGAGTTGAGTCGTTATAGAATGGAAAAAAAATGCCTTTCTTTTTTTTCGGATTTTGCTCCTTCTATTCTCCTTCTTTGCTTTTTTGTTATTGTTATTGTAGAAACAGTAGTATTTAGTACACTATAGTAGTCTCTTCGTTCCACATGGGTCTTTTTATTTGCTTTAACTCCCTCCCAACTATACGAGGACTATAATGGAGTTAGATTCAAAAATATGATTTAAAAAAGTGAAAGCAAATTTTTATCAAAGGAGAAAAATATATCACTCAAAATAATGTTTCTTTTTTGATTAAAATCTGATGAGCTATATTTATCTTTTATCTAAATATAGAAATGAGGGAGCTTGTGGACACATTTTTCACTTTTTGCTATATTTGGTATTCAGCTTGAATGTAAAAGTGATGTTGAGATCTGCTTTGCTTTAAATAATATTTAACTAATTTTAGCACTAATTTCAGGACGAAGGTAATGGTACTCCAGGGCTTAACGGTCGTTAAAGTTAGCCACTAGCCAACATATCCCTGTGAAAAATGTACTAGCTAAGAATACCACAAATATTGATCTATTTTAGACCAGTGTAAATGTATCTTTGTTTTAAAATAAAGAAATTTTTATGATTATAAAACAAAAATAACTTTTTTTTGTTAAACCCAATTTATAGTTAATAAAAAGTACAACTAAAAATAGAACTTGTAAAATAATTATTCATGTTTCAAAAAAAAAAAAAAAAAAAAAAAAAAAAGAAGTATCCTATATACATTCAGGCCCACTATTTTTTAGGGAAATCCCATGAAAAAAGCTACAAATATCAGTGTTTAAAAGTACTTTACATTTAAGAAAAATACAAATATGATATGATATTATATAAATCATCTTGAGCGTCGTTAGCAAAAGAAAATAAATAAAAAAATTAATGTTTAAACTAGTTTGAATATATAGAATATAATGAAAAGCAGCAAAATAATATATAGTTGGAAGAAATATGATTTTACAAAGCCGTTTTGGTAAGTGCCAGGAAAACCAAGATTTCTTTACTATTGAGGCTCTTATCTCTCAAATCACCACAAAGGACAGTTGCATGGTTTAGATGACAGTCTTAATGTTGTTGCTGGTACAAGGGCGTCCACAGGAATATATTTTGGGGAGGGCTTGATTTTTAGAATAAAAATATTTTTTTTTGTAAAAAAAAATTTAAATAATTAAATTAGAAATATTAAATACTTTGGAAAAAAAATCCTCAATTTGAAGGGGGGCTACAGGGCCTCCAGCTCCCCCCTGAGGACCCTCCTGTGGTACTGTCAAAGCAAACAACTAGGTTCATAGTGAATGTTTTTTCGGCTGAAAAAGAATAATCTGATTTCTATTGTGTTTTTACAGCCTTTCAAACTTCGAACAACTCCACCTTCTTTTTCTTTTTTTGGTGTACATGGCGAACAAATAGCAGAGCTATTTTTAACCTTGTGTTAATAAACTGGAATATAAAACACCCCAAGCCTTATAAAAATGTATTTTATTCCTTTGAAGCTACAATTAATCACTAGTAATTTTCAATATGCTCATGCAACATTATATTAGATTATATACACCACTTTAATACCTCCCCAACGAAATTGAACGGATAATATGTTATTACCTCTGTTTTTTGTCAGTTTGCCATCATATTTACTACAAAGTTTCAAATTAATTCTGATCTAACTGAGATGTAGGCACGTGGACAAAACGGTGACCATAAAATTTAAAATGGTGTTGCAATATATCCCATTCAGACATTTACCTCCTGAAACATAGCCCCCAACACCACCCTTCCTGTATAGACTACCAGTAAGGGCCCCTCCCAACCCCCTTACACAACCAAGATGGTGGGGCTGTTTTTGGGTACAGCCTGGCCAAAAAATGGTATAAACCCCACCACCACAATTTAAGGAACCACTAAGACCACCCTCACAAACTCTCAATTACACCCCAAATGTTGGGGGTTGTTTTGGGATGCCACCGAGTCCCAAAATGGGATGAAATCCAACGCAACTACTGTTTTTCATATTTTGAAATGTAATATATTCTGGTCGACGTTTTGTCCATTCGACACTCTGACGATCAACGTTCTGTTGGTCGACGTTTTAACCTACTACCGAGATGTCAGAGTGGAAGTAGCTCAAAACGTTAAAAATGCATAATCGACCATTACTCTGGGACATATTACTCTACAGAGCTCAAATTGGTGTCATTGTGTAGGTTTAATTAAGTTGCTTCATATCATGAAACTCCAATTTAGGAAAAAGACCATAGGTGGAGATTGGTGCTCTACCTAGTGTTCATTCTATATTAACTTGATAATCCCTTGTGTAGGATTTATTCATATATATATCCATTTAAATCGAGTTTTAATTAATTTAATTAACTTTTTTATTTGAGATAAAAGTCGTTCTTTGATTTTTCCTTTCAACTTTTTTTAAATTAGTTAATGTTTTATTTTTTGAATGACCTTATAATATTTATACTAATAACAAACATATATATACATTCATATATTATGTATACATAAGACCCCACAACAAATTTAAAAAATGGGTCTGCAATTAATAAAAGTTTATTTTTGGATTGTTATTTTTTTTTATGTGAGGACTGAGGCAATGGAAATAAAAAATTATTTATCTCTATGAATGAGAAGGACAATTGTAGTTACGAATATTCGATAATGTTGCTAATATTAATGATAAAATACAATGATGTGTAACTAATTTGATTTTTCGAAATTTGTATTAAGAATTAAAAATTTCGTAAATATTTTTCAATACAATAAAAAAGTTTTTACTAAATGAATAATATAAATATTATAGCTCATATTTTAAGGATTATTTACAAAAAAAAAAACTTTATTTTTTCTTGCTGTCTTATATACAAACAAGTTTCTTTATGCATTTTAATTGATATTTACGAGTGCTGTTGAATAGGTAAAGTAGGATACAATATTTGTATGACGTAGTTACTATTTTTAACAAATTATAATGAAACTTTCATGTTCAGTATTATTATTTGTATACAGTAATGGTATTTTATTTTCCTATAGGGATTAATCGTTGTACAAAATAAAGATTGATATTTGTTAATATAATTTTTATCCCTTTGAAAAGTTTTCAAACTGTTGGCAAAAAATTTATATATTATGTGTTAACAAAAAAAAATCAATAAAAGTTGAAAAGTCCAATTTATTTTTTTGAGGATATAAAAATACAGCTTAATATTATATTCACACTTTGTATTCATGTTTGTTAGATGAGTTAAAATATGACTTATAACTTTCATTTGGTTTATGAGACTTTGTTTTTTTCTGATATTATATTCCAAATAGAAGCTTCAATTTATAACTCTTTAATTGTATGTGACGATTAACTTATGCAATTTTAAGTGGAATTTGCGACGCCTTCAAAGGATTAATTAGAATAATATGTTGATAGAAATAACAATTTCTTATTTGTCGAATAATATAAAAATTAATACCAACTCCATTTTGACGCTGTGCTATTGACGTAGGGCTTATCTTTCACGTGGTCCCAAAAGAAAAAGTCGCAAGGTGGTAAAGTAAACGTCGTCCAGATCAATACCATCCAATTCCGGACATAAAAAATCATTAATCATCGCTCGATAGCACAAACCAAGCACCGTACCTGTTGCTCCAGCCTCGTTTTCGAATAAGTTGTCAATGTTTACTTTCAACGAGATGGTGCTACGTGCCACACATGGCACGTAAAACAAAACCATCGTTCTATTACGGGAAATTGTTCTAAACCTTGTTATATCTCGAAGAGGTGATCGCAATTGGCCACCGATATCTTATGATTTAACACCTTGCAACTTGACATGTGAAAAATAAGGCCTACTCCAACAGCCAAGCGTCGTTTATAGACCTCAAAGATGGAATTCGTGAAGCTATTTTAGGGCATAAAACAGCCACTTCTGGCGGGTATTTGGCTGAGATTGTTTTCCATTATTAATAGCATACCTTTCTCTTTATATTGAAATAAACACTTGATCATTTATCTAAAAAAATGCCATTCTTATTTTAATATGAAAATAGGAGGAATTATTGGAAAACACTTTATATAAATAAGGAATGTATCATTTGCATGAATACTTAACTTTTTTTATTCAAAATTTAAATAAAAATTGAACTATTTCTAATACTTGGAAATATATAATTTAATAAAGGCCTGTCAAGAACATTTAATAGGAAGACAGAGTGGTTTCTCCTTTTTATTTCTACGAATTTAGGCATAAAGTAAATTATTGTATATAGCTGTTTTTTGTTTCTTTGTTTATTAAAATGTTTGATTGAACACGTTGAGAAGCACGTGGTTCACATTATTATTTATTATGTATTGCAAAATTGAGAGATACTCTTATAAGATCAATGAAAAATTCGAATCCGTTATGGTTCATCCATGTTCTAAGGATCATCATCGGGAATTTACTTAAAAAGACCGAGAATACTTTCTACATTAGCCAAAATATCTCATTCTTCCACCAAATGACCGATAGGAACCAACTTCAGAGTACCATTACTGTATACATATAAGTCACGCCGGGAGGAAAATTAATCCGAGCTATCGCTGTTTAAACTTTGTATATAGTCATTGTACTTGAAAAAACACATTATGACATGTTATAAGCAATTTATATGTAAAATAGGTCTAGACCGATTATATTTTTTGTAATCGAACTAGACCGAATTTTTCCTTTGGACTGATCTAGACCGAATTTGACCGGTCTAGATAGAACCTTTTGTTAAACTGAATTAGTTCGGTCCAACAAAAAATTTAATGGTCTCAGACCGGTCTAAGATTTCAAGACCGAAGTCTAACATTAAGAAATATGCTATAAAAATAATATATTTTTATGAATTATCTTGAGCAAATTACTACGCTTCATTACTAATTACCTTTTTCCTTATTATTTTAAAATATAGCCCTGAGTTTGTATACTCGCTATTTAGGGGCGCTCTCGTTTTCTTTAGTAGTCCTTGGACTAGTTGACATGAAATTTATTTTTTGGAACATTACTCAGCCTGTAGAAGGGATAATTGACAAGGCTAACAACAATATCCAACCATTTGGATAATAGAGATAATGTTAATTTAGAAACCAATATTAATTGTACCTCATGGTGGCCATTTTTGAAAGAGCTCTGGGCACGTTGAGACATAGCAGTTGCCGATAAATAATAATAGAATATAATAGTGTTTATAGATTTGATAGAAACAAAGTTTGATTTAAATATAAACTTCTATTATTTGAATTGTGATCTTCTTATAATTGATAACCCAATGCTACAACAAATGAGAGAAATAAAATATTCTACGTTTTTATCCTTTTTTTATCATTCTCATATAATTTAATTTAAAAAATATATATATTGGTGTATATATATTTTAATAAACTCCTTTAATTGCCAAATGGAGTTGCACTGATTAAGTATAAGTAAAAATTATTATTACATTTACTCAATGTGGCCTATGAATCTTCTTTGAAGTCCATATATATAAGTATATTGCCGGAACAACTGAGGCACGAACATACACTTATTGTGTTCATGATTGTTCCTATGTGTGCTGTCCATTGAGCTACGCTATTCTATTCATTTCATCTTTTTGTATACGACTATAGCCCAAATATCGTGAGCCATGGAGTTCTAGATACATGGAAGTCAATCGGCGTCATTTTGTCATAGATCCATATTCTGATAATAAGTTAAGTAAGAAGAAGTCCATTATTTGAATGGGTTTCTCCCTCCCTTAGTAATTTTTTATCTCTTTAGCAATCAAAACAGTGTTTAAATGACGGCCAGACTCGACGGTTTCCATTCTTTTATCTACATTTTCGACAAGCAGCCTTTCAGAGGGCATTGCATCTTTTGACATCTATATTAACGCAAAAAAACCAACAATTAGTTGTTACAGTATTAGGATCTTAAACACCATATCCTTTTTAGCCACCTACTTTACACCTTTATCGAAGAAAAACTGTAAAAAAATGTTAATTTTTCTCTTTAATGGTGTCCATTTTTGACACCAGCTCAAACAATTACAAAATTGTCCAATAAGCTTGTAATAAGAAATCTTATCTTTCTAAAGCTATCTAGTGCAAACCGATTACACTTATAAAACGCGAGATAAACATTACTAAAGCCATCTTTTGAAATAATTATAGACTTATTTTTATCACATCCAATAGATACTTTTACACTTACAGTTCTTAGTGAATAATTTCTATTCAAATACATTTTTCGTTGGTAATTCTTTACAAATATAAACATGAATTGATATCCGTGGTTAGTCATTGGTTTAGTTGAGATTTGTAATTTTCAAAAATGAGAGAAAGACCAATCTTTGCTCAAATTTGTAGTATGCCATTTTGATAATAATAATAAGTACACAACGCTTATGCTCAGTTTTCGTCTAATTGTCTTTGTTTGAAAATGTTCTAGATATATTTTAGAAGCTATAGATATCAAGGTATATCTAACAGAAAAATTTTAATTGTTTCGCAAAAAATTTCATTTATTATTTACTTCGTGTAAATATATATAATATATTCGTACAAGCAGGAAATCAATCAAATATGGTAAAAGAAAAATTAATAAAAAGTTGAAATAAGATGAACTATTATAATTCTTTTATTTCAAAAAAATCTATTTCTTTATTAAATTTTTAACTTTCAAAATACGAGCGTATTCCAAAAAATCAGTGACACTTCCTTAACCAATTAATGGCGAGTGTCCAGATTTCTATTAAGACATTAAAATATTTATTTGTCATCAAAAAGAAAAATACAGAGGTGAAGCACTATTTTGACATGTTTATAAATATTTTCCTAAGGGTTTATATGCGTTTAAATAATTTTTTCAATTATTTTTTATACCCTCAGAAACACATTTTATTGGAAGGGAAAAATTATGGCAAAAAAACTTTCAAACAAAGTTATATGTACTTTTTATTATTGTTTGCCGAAAAAGTTTTTTTATTTTAACTAATCATATTGTGTTGTGATTTGTGAATTGGGCTCTTTGATTAATGTAAAAACCTTTTTTTTAAATTCCTGATTGGCAATAAATCCTGTCGGTCTATGTTTGCAATATTATTGTAAAAAGGATAACAAAATGATTCAATTATCTTTTTTTTATACAAATAAAGAATGTCAAATTGTTCAGAAGTCAAAACTACTGACAAGAATTGTCGGTGTTAAGGTGGACATGCTAAATACGGGTTAAAGTTGACATTTATTGGATGCCCTCAATTATTTAAAATAGAGTATATAATTACTTTGATAAAGTGGAACCGAACTCGAAAACTTAATATTGAATCCAACGTTATGAAATACCTGGATACTAAATAGACTAAACCCCAATAAGCCAGATCTTCAGTGTAGAATATCTTGAAATCCAGTTAAATTGGTATTTAGTGTACTAAATATCTGGGTGCTGCATTTGATAGAAAGTTTTTGAATTCGGTTGAGTTTGATTTTTTTTTTTTTGTTCTGGATCGAGTCTAGTTCAATATATCAACATTCGAGCTCCGTCGATTTTTGAGAATTTCCTCAAATGTTGGATGAGTTAAAGTACCAAGGAATTTTAACCACCAACCATTCTAAAGTATTTTTTTCTTCGCTGTCTACCCCCCTAAGTTGTTGTCTCTTTTAAGTATGATGATTGTTGATTTCTTAACTTGAGTGTTATATTGTAAAAATATTTTTACAAGGGCGACCACAAGATTTGTTTATTGGAAGGGGTTTTATGTATTGATTGTCAGCAGTTGATCTCTCTGCTCGTATCTCTTATTAGTTTGATGGTCATTGATTTATTTGAATGACATGTTGTCAAAATATATAAACATTGGCGGACGCAGAAAGTTTTTTCATAAATTTTGTAACAAGACCTAATCAACAGTACAAAATATCATACTATGTATAAAAAGGGTTGTCCTCAAAAAAATATAAATACTATAACTTCTCCTACGCCACATACAACCTCCTTTGACTTTTATCCTCCAAAATCCTGGCAAGAAGTATTTTTTTAGGATATTCAAAAGAGGTTTTAATTATATTCACAATCAATATAGAGTAAAAGAAAATCCACCCACTAAAAAGAAACATCCACCTGATCTAATGAATTAATTAGACACTATGAAATATTTGGTTCAAGGACTATTTAAAAAAAAAATTAATGATGAACAATTTTGGACATTTTGCATATTTATTTATTTATGCCGTTCCATATTTAAATTCAATTTAAATCGATATTATGATAAATATATATTTTTCTAAAACTCTTAGCTTTACTAACTTACTATACATAGTACAATAGAAATGTGTCATCCCATATAGGTAAATTAATAGCGTATTTTTTGTGGAATAATATAATTTAACAAACTTTATTAATAAATGATCATTATATAAACATAACAAAGTAGCATGCCGTTTGAATGTAATTAAAATTCTTTACTGTGGTAGTACTTTATCTCAAAGGCAACTCAAGTTATTTTTCGATGACTAGTTTCTCAATTTTATGTACAGTGCACAACCCCTGATTGTCTATATCAGTGCCATCAGAAACATAAAAATCCCCCACTTTTTAGACTAAATGTTACTGATGGATAATAAAATGTAAGGTTATTTTTTATGACGTAGTCATTATTTAATTTATCCCCTGTCAATAGATCCTGATCAAGATTCAAGCCCATATTAGTATAAAGAGTCAAAAATAAGTTGAAGAGGGATACATCTTACCTGATAACTTCTTTTTTATCCCTCCTACCCAAAAAAAAGCTTTGAGGGTTTGGATGTTTGATTAACAGGCCTTCCCTTTAAAATTAACACAAAAGGTATTATCAAGAGGTTTGGTATCAGTTCTGTGAGGGCGCCAAAACTGTAAAAAAAGATTTCAAAAGAACACAAAAGACTTATTTAAAACTGATTAAAAATAGTCTTGCAATGGAGGATATGGGTTTCTATCATGTCTGGTGTCAAAAGTAGCCTCTCCACCCTCAGAAGGATCTTTCCACCTACTTTTTTTATAGCTCTTTAAATAGTCTAGTGTGAAACCTCGAGATTTCTTGCATGACCCCTCAGGGACTTGAGGGGATTGGCCTGGGCTGTTTTCTTTAACTCCTCCGGCTCTAGTATGCACTTTTTGACAGAGGTCGTCTTCCTCTCCGACGTTTCAGACTAACTGACGGCATAGTCGGTGGTCCTGGAGGAACACAACTGCTTGGAGTGTACGAATAGAAATTCGTCGACCCCGTTGAAGTGTCATCTCATTTTCTTTACTTGTTAGTAAGTGTTCAAATTTCAATGGACCACCCGGTATATAATGATCATTTATGAATATAATTAATTAAAAATTAAGGTTCTGCAAAAGAACACTAATTATTTTACATGTAAGACACTTATAGTATGTGAACAATACATTTTTATCATAATATCATTTTAAATTGAATTAAAATATGCCATTTCATATATTTAATATCATTTTTCAGGCAAATGTCCCAAATTCTCCATTAGTAAAATGCCTGTTGGAGAAATGTCCGCTCTGTAAATTGTTCTCAGGCAAAATGCCAGTTAGTAATAGTATGTTAATGTTTAATTAAATTTGGTATAGGCCGGAGATATTTTACGTAAGAAAAATCAAAGTTAGGTTTTAGTCAATTAGGATTTACTAAGTCATTTGTATGTAAGAGTCATAGACTTTCTTCAAGGTTAATTTAAAATTCCAACGCAAACAAACAAAATGGAAGCTCATGAATAATAAATTAAACAACTCTTTATTTGTTCAAGAAAGGATGAAAAAGAGAAAAATTTGGTTCATGATAATTAAATAAATGTTAATTTGTTTGGTAGATTCTTTACAATTATTTTTATGGAGTGATTCTAAGGAAATCTCTTGAGAGTTATAAATGAAGAAGTAATTTTTGAAAGGAAACTATTTTTAGCAAAAAAATTAAGAAAAATATATATGTGCATATACAGGCTGGGGACGCAAAATTTGCAATAGCATGACTCAATCACGAAAAAGGTGATTTTTTTTATCAAGAAAGGACAACTCAATACCTATGAAGGATATGTTGAAATACTATATTTAGCTATATATTTTTTTTCAGTATATTCTTCTTCACAAGCATCAATAGGCTCAAGGACAACTTGGCAGCTTATAGATAATCTAAATTTGAATGTAACATATATTCTTCTCCAAAACGCCTATAACTACAAAGTCCAAGGGGTGGGGGTCAGAGCTGGAGAAGGGCCAGTTGCAGGCAGGCAGGTAGTCAGCCATATTGTTGTTCAGGTAGTCAGCCATATTGTTGTTGCAGACGTTATTTATGGCTCTATGGGACTTTAATGGACTTTTTGATGTTGTAGGTAGTCCAGACGGTCTCAGCAATCTTCACATCACTGAAAACGGCGCAGAGGAGGTCACACATCTGCTGCCTTTTTTCACACTTAGAGATATGGTTTAAAAACAAAACATATCTACTTATCTCGCTTATTAACATACAGAAAGAAAAAAAGAGAAAGGCTGATTCATAAGCAATATCGTGAGTAAACATACGATATTGGAGTCATTTCTATCGGAATTTAGGAATGGTTTGAGTATATTAGTTTTGGGAAACTATTCACGACATTTTTTATATAATTTTTATTAATAGAAAAAGTCAAAGCCTATTAAAAAAGGCTGAGCTAGCGTTAAATGTTGTGATAAATAAAAATCATAACTTCATTTATATAGTTTTTCCTGTAAATTTATTATATTTACTTAGAGGAGGGTATGCTCGATGAATCATTGTTTGTTTGTCAATATAATTGAAGGTTTCATTTTTATTAATTATATCATTGTTCCTTTTTCCATGAGGTCTTTTTTTTTAATTTAGGGGTTCTACCTTTATATGGTTAAAATCTAAAAGAATCAAAAACCATATACCTCGAAAAATATAAAGTCAAAAACTTTTTTATATAAAAAATAAAATAAAAATTATAATATAAGTTTTGTCAATATAACTTATAGGTTCTGAATGATTTATTATACTTGCCTATAATCATTTAGCTCACGATATATCCCAAATAAAAATATTCATTAAAATGCCAATTTCTTTATCTTTAAGCCTCAAAGTAGAAAGATGGATTAAGCTATAGATCCAAAATGACATTTATAATTTGGTCTGCTGTCCACTTTCAAATTTTATTCAAATCTGTATCTTTGTGAAAAATACTTCTGCATTATATAATATGTACAGAAAACCAAAAACTATGCAAAAATTAGAAAAAATCATAAAAATTAGAGGAAAGGGGCGGAGACAGATACCCTTTTATTGAACTTTAAAATAGTTAGAATCACGAAAATTTAATTACAATTGTATAATATACTGGTAAACTTGTAAAAAAATAGATGTTGGATAAAAACTGTTTTTGAGGAGTAAAAGTCAATTTAGGAGGAGCAATATTTTTGGAATGATGTAGGCAGTCTTTCTTTGTTTTTGCTGTAACATATAGTCATTAAACTATTTATTCTTCTGCTATCAGTTGATATGATTTGATCAGAAATCAAAAACTCACTTATTGAGAGGAAAAGGGTTAGTTGCAACCATTTTTTTTTACCCTTCATAGCAATCGCCAGGGATCGTAGATTTTTGTAATTTATCGCACAAAGCAATATATTCGCAATTAAAACAATTTGCAACTTTTACATTATTTAATTACCTAATACTTCAATATGCATCGAGCATTGCTCAAAAATACGTTGAATGAAGGAACAAGAAGTTTAAAATGCATTAGCAAATAAATTACTACCTAAATCTGCAATAAATGAATATTTGTTTAATAAAACTAAATGATTGAAAATAATTAGAAACTTTTCAATTTAGACTTTTCTTATTTGACGAACGCATGCACTCATTTGAATCACTTCTAAAACTGTTTATATGTGCAAAACCAAGTATGAAACTTGGATAAATTCAGTTTTGAAACAATGATATAGTGTAGTTTGTACTTAAAAGAAGCCTATAAATATACAGAACTTTTGATCATTATTTGATGGCAAACTGAACATAGGAACACTTATTTATTTGTGTGTCTTGAAAATTGATCACATTAGTCAAACAAAAAAATATATTTCAAGTTTCATATATAATTCTAGTAGTACTTGACATGCTGATCACGACGCTGCAATTCGTTTTTAATGCCAAATTTGGTTTCTGAGAATGGTCCATTATAACTTTTTGAGCATTTTTTTTTTTACCTTTTTATAGGTTTGGGACAACTTTTGAGTAAACCAAAAAACCAAGGAAAAACAACAACACATCAGGTGAGTGTTATTTACTATCATATTTACCTTTTGTTTCTCTTGGTTTGAAATTAACTTTCACGAGGACTAAATCATTTGTGATCCTGTTAAAGAATATTCAGTTTATATCTTAAGACCTACGGGAGTTTTTGTGCAAACTTATGGAAATTCTACTATTTCATTAAATAAAGACCTTACTGGAAAATAACAAGCACACAAAAAACCACACAGCTCGCCCTCCGTATATAAACATAAAACTTACAGGAAATTCTCTGATGTCAATCCTCAATCATATTCCGAAGTCAACAAGGACATTTATTTAAAAAAAAAAAAAAAATCACGTGGTAATCCTGACAATTTGGAGAGCAGCTTAGCTCTCTTAAAGTTTCATCAGATTAGATGCAAGCATCTATGGGATTAAGGAAGTAAACACGAATACTACTCCGCACCTTGCAAAGAAATAGATATGAATGACAATCCTTAATTCTACTCTGTGTTCAACAAGGGTTTCGACTTATAACTTTTCAATAAAACATCCGTGTTCCTCTGCTTCTTTCATGAGCATACGTAGAGTTTTAAATTATAAACACTGTCGTTATGTTAAAATAATAAACGAAAACATAACGTGGCAACTCTGATCATTTGAAAAATGTTTAGGAGAATAAATTTTTAGCTGTCATGACGTTTATCTTATTTGCTACAAGTCGCTATAAGAGGAAGAAAGGACAAAGGTTATAAACTCTGCGATGTTGATCATCAATTCTATGCTGAGTCGTCAAGAACTTAAGCTTATAACTCCTCAACCAATGCTTTGTGTTACTCTTTATTTTTCATGACCCCATACACTAGTGATATGTGTAAAAGCAGCATAAAAATATCCTGGAATTTTAAAGAAAAAAACGATTAAACTTCATTTTTTCTATTTATTTTTAGCTATTTTTATTTAATTAGAAATTAATATGATAATTTTCATGGATAAAAAAATTACACTTAAGCCTGAAATATATTTTTATTCTGGTAAAATAAGAATATTGTAAAAAATGTTAATTTTTTGATAATTTATATTTTCCATTAATTTTTAAAAAATAAAGCCGTACAATTTGATGTTTAAGTCAATACTTAATCAAAATTGAATTGGGTCACTCAATTTAAACAAGTAAATCTTCAGTGGATCTTCTTTCTTATATGAACAACTTAATATAAAATATTATTTGAACAGGTAAATATTGAATTTCAAAAGTGTAGTATATTTTTAAAAGCAGATATTCATTGAATTAATCATAATCAGATGTTGATATATTTTTATTTGCAAAATATATATATTTTTTAAATATGTATAGATAAGTCAGGGATTAACATTCTGGATTTATTTTTAAATAATTTAATTAAAACTATGTATATTTACATATATATAAGAATTAAAATTTACTATGCATGATACATAAAATGATTGTTTATGTTTGATAAAATTAAATTGTTATTGCTTTGCCATAACATGTTTAACTTCGTAAAACGTCTCATTTTCAATAATTTTATATATTTATGCCATTTTTTTCTAGCAAAAAAAAACAATTGCAACCCAATAATTAATTACGCTAGTCAACAAATTCCCCCAATTTCACATTCAATTATGCTTATAGAAAACGATTTATGATGCAGTTGCTTGTTACTTGTTTTTGTTATAAAAAACGCTATTGATATGACAAGTTATTGATAATTCGTACTTGCAACCTATTTTTACGGTTAATTTTTTAAATTTATTTATCTAAAATGAATTTAAAATTTTATCCTTTTATTTAAAAAAAAAAACGAGAAGTTACTAATGTATTTAAATATTTTTAGTTTTATTATTTGTCAAAATGCCTTTTTTTGGGGGGGGGGCCTCTAAAACGGTCAAGTGAACCCAAAGAATTTATTAGTCCTTCAAAGAGAGGGTCAATTTTTCATCATTTTTTGTTGATTTACTCCAATTCAGAAAAAGATACAGAAATAATATTAAAAAAATGAATCTGGGAACATGTACTTAAAAATTGTATTTTAGGTATTTTTTTAAGACATAATGAACTTTCAAGGCCAAAAATAACACGAAATCATGTAAATATTATACTAAAATATTTTTCAGAAAAGCACTCTTTATACAAAAACCAAAATTTCGGATTATAAAGATTATTTACATTTTTTTTTCCAAGTATAAGCAATATAGAATACACCACCATTTTAATCTAAGGGCAAAGAAAAGTTAAAATTTAATTCTCGAGTGTTAAACTAATCAATAAACTGTTTTTAAACTACAGCAAATATCGTTTTATATGTAAATAATCTATCTTTATAACAAATAAAAATTAGTCAAAAGTTTAGAGTAACACACTCAGAAAGTGTATATAAGTTTACAGAAAGAGATACCTTTTATGTTTTGTCTTTTTTAATTGACTTAAAAATGTTTGTCAATATAAGTTCCTACTAATTTGAGATTGACCTGTCCGGTCTTTTTATAATAGGGACAGGGGCCAATTGATACAAAATTCACTTTTTCACATAATAATTAGTAAGCAAACGTGATATTATGAAGTGATTTTTTTTCCCCGCAAGGCTTAAAAATAATATATAACTTTTAGCACTCAAAATGTACCATATGAAATGGTATTTTTGTTATAGTATTAATTTTTATTTTGACAATTTTTTTGATTCATATATGGATTACGTTTTGACTATAGTAATGATCTACTAACAATACATTAAAATAATATGTCTTCCATTTTATCTCCGCCAACGAAGTTATGTTCTCCCCTAAGTTTTTTATTTTTCTGAGCATAGGAAGGATAACGGATAAATTTACGGATACATTTGGCTGAAACTTTGTAAGAATATGATATATGTCAACAGTAAGATGTAGTTAAATTTTGAGAGGTCAAGGTCAGACAAAATGTTCAAAACGAAAAAGTGCCTGTAATTTTTGAAAATAAAATTGAGTACAGTGTTACACAAAATTACCTTTTGTATTTTGTTGTCAGCTGTCGATTCTCTCGTGTCACTCGATACGGCATGGATATTACATAATTTAAACTTTTTAATAAATAGACAAAGTAAAATATTATTCTATTCTTATGCTTCGTTTTCAAAAGGACAAGAATAAAATTTCTTGTTGATCCCTTGTCGTATAAATGACCATTAATCTTATCTTATTATTTCTATGATAAATTTTTGCCATTAATATAGAAATACAAATGTACAGCTACGCTTTTAATAAAATATTACTAAGCAATATTATATTCAGCATCGAATAAAATACAATGTATTTAATATATTAATATTATATTCGGACTAATAAAAGAAGTATATGAAATTCATTTTGAAAATTGTGGAGAAAAAGCATGATAACTTATTTCACGGCTACTCATTGACTTCAAATACTAATAAATCACTCAATACTTAACCGATTAACAACATTTAATTCTAAAAATTATCCGAAAATAGTTATATGATTATAAAATAAAAAGAGTTCATGAATTTAAACTTGTACTTGAGTATCAGAAGAAAATTCCTTAGCATGAAAAAAAATAACCTGATGTTGTAAAACCAGAAAAATGTGCTGAAGCTTAAGGCTGGGTGGAGGGCTCAACAACTTAAAATATAGCTAGCTAATGCAGTGTTAATTGGTAGCTCTTCCACAAAAACGCTCTACCAAAACTCTTTCAGACTTACTAAAAAAATTAAAGTGTGCCAATTTAGCAACATGTCTACTAGCTCCTCTCCTCTCTCCTCCTCTATTCAATATTTAGATACTTTATAGCAATTATTTACTTTCCACAGAAACTACTAAAGAGAATATCAAAATTAATAAAAAAGTGAAAGCGACAGCGTAACTATGCGTCATATTGTTGAAAATATGTTTAATTGATTGATATCATGTTATGTTTTTAACTATTTTATTAGTTTGTCAACTAAAATAAATATATAACATTACATGGCCTATTTTTCAAGTTGCCATGCGGGATTTTCACTGAAAGATCAGAGTAGTACCTCTACTTGAAGATATTCATTTTATAGAATTTGAACATATAACTCTCATCACTGAATCAGAGCCAGATACAAAACAATTTAAAAAGACAGGCCAAGTAATAAGTGAAAAATAAAAGGTCAAATCCAAAAACTCTGCAAGTCTTGACGGACAAAGTAATGTTAATGAAACACCTGAGGAATCAACACAAACTGAAAGGGAAGTTAAGAGCCAACGAGTTCAAATAAATAAACCTGCAGACGACTTAGCCACTGAGACTCCGCAACTAATGAATAAAACAAGATGATTTCTGGGAAGAAAATAGGATCGATGAAGAATGAAGGAAACTGTGGGTGAGGAACGTAATGTAAGGAAAAAAAAAACAAAAAAAAAACTCAGAGGAAATGATGAAAATTCCAGACGAAGAGATATTACAGGATGAAAACCAGGATACTAAACATAAATCTGACATACTCAATGAAATCGAATCGGGGTTTCAGGCATTGATTTGGAAAAAAAACCGGCTGTGGGGGATACAACTACTGAAAAACAGGAAGGACCCTTATAAAAGTTTAAGAAACTAAAAAAAAAAGCGAAAACATGTTAATATAAGTGATTATATGTTGACATTACGGCCTACACCTGGGTTTGTTTCAAAGAGATCATCCACTGATCCAGGATTATCACTCGATCGTAAAGAAACGCCCACAAAGTGCAAAAGAGCTAGGGTTGCGGTGATTGTTATTCAAGTTTAAATCTATCTTATTATGATACAGAATGTGAAAGAAACTATTTTACTTCAAATGACTATGGAATATTAATCCTGCAGATTATATTCAGATGATTTTCAGATAAATAATGGTAGGAGAAGATTAGTTCACATAAACAAAAATTCACACTTGGAGGAGAGAAGAAACGAATGAAAAAACAGACTGGCTTCAGATCTATTTGTGTACAGATAAATATGGGTGAAAGATCCCTAACAGGTTACAAACTGTGTAGGATGATAGATGAAAATATATAACAATGGCACTTCTTACGGAGCCACCTAACAAAAATGGCCGTTGAGTCTATAGGCATCCCTGTTATGACAATTTTTACATCAATATTCCACAAGATCGAGCTTAAGGGCGGGTATTATGGTTTTGAAATGTTTAAAGGCGGTTAGCTTAGTTTATTATTGTAATGGAGATATGGTGACAATATCATTGAAGCTGAAGAAACCCCCGATTGTTGTGGTATCATATTACGGGGATATAATGTTAGAATGCACCTTTTCATTGCTTGAAAAATTTATATAAAAGTGTAAAGAAGAGCACCCACCCATTTTGATATGTATGGATACTAATGCATATAGCATGTTATCGGGTGCTGAAACTACAAATAAGAGAGTAGAACAAATAGAAGAGATGTGTGCAGCACTTGAATTGTACATATGCAACAAAGGGAGAGAGTTTACATTTGTAGGAGGAAAAGGTTCTTCGATGATAGATGTAACCTTCGTCAACAGCTACATGCTTCCCAATGTCTCTTTGTGGAGTGTTTCTGAAATACAATCAATGTCTGACCATAAATATTTAATGTTTAAACTTGAAATCGAAAGAGAGCCATATTATGCAGGAATCTAAGGTCAATCAAATGGCAAGAATATAATAGGAAGCTGCGTCCACTGAAAAAGGTTACTACAACTGGATTGGAAAACAAGATACATGTGGATTTAATATAACTACTAGCAATCGAAATAACGAGTTCACTCGTCAAAGCTCTTCCATTTAAAGCTATAGAAGAAGCTTATGTTAAGTTGGCATTGATGATTGTACAAACAAATGATACAATTACTTTTAATAAAATTGCAGGGTTGAATGTTCGCAACAAGGATGTAAAGTCTCATATACTTTAACAAAAGGATGTTTGCAAGGAGGAATTTTATACCCATTTGTGTGGAACTGTGCTATTCAGCATATAATACTACCCAAGCCTGGATCAATATTGACAGTTCTATTAGCGGATGATATAGCTGTGATTATGACTGGAATAGATATGTCAACTATGGGTTCTATCATACAAAAACGGGTGAATGAAATGAGCAGATCTGTGGAAGAAATTGGTCTTAAGCTTAGTGAAAATAAAACGAAACCAATGTTATGTACTTGGTCTCACAAAGTGAATAAATACACCGATATTACATATGAACAGAATAATTATAGAATGGGTAAGCCAGTACAAGTATCTTGGTTTAGTTATCGATAAAAGATTGAATTGGAAATCGCATTTGGATTACATTATCAAATAGGCTAAAAGGGGTTTATTCTCTGCCGTAAAATGATTGGGATGCTGTTGGGTTTAAAACCACTATATGCTTAATGAATACGTAAGGCCTATGTCGAATCAATTTTGACTTACGGAGCAGGAATATGGACACAACGTATAATAACGAAGGAGTTCCAGATTGAGAGGTTGAGAAGAATAAATAGATTAGCAAGCCTACTGTTTTGCAGTGTGATGAGATCTACACCAACTGGAGCTATGGAAATCTTGCTCAATCTTGAAACTTTACAGCTAAGCATAAAACGACGAGCACTAGCAACCCGTAGTAGAATAAAAGAAGACATTAGTATAACCTGGATCCCTACAAATAAAACCAAAGGAGGGGCTTGGCTGATCTAAGAAGAGTTGAAATCAATATTAAATATCTTTGAAGTACCAATAGAGGTTACTGTGAAAAAAAAATTCCCATAATATTTCCCTTGAAATAGAAAAGCAAGGAGGAACGATTATTTCAAAGTTTCTCAACGTTTATACAGACGGTTCAAAAATCGATGACAAAGTTGGATATGGCTGATTTATAACTTATGAAGATACCTGTGTCATGGAGAGCTGTGGCAACTTAAAATGGTACAATACTATTTTCAAGCAGAACTGGAGGGTATTTTAAAGGCATTACGTTCTCTCAATAGTATGTAAAATTTCGTTCAAATGCCTATCAAAATTTTCCTGGACAGTTCAGCTGCTAATAGTTCTTTAGCAAAAAATGAAGGCTTCTTCACGGGTCAACAAGTTAGGGTGATAGAAGAAATAAAGTGTTTGAAAAGGAATGTGACAATAACATGGATAAAAGGTCATTGGAATTATACAGGAAATGAATATACAGATGTGCTTGCCAAGAATGGTGGAGCTATTCAAGAAGAATTGGAAGCCGAAGTCCCTAAAAGTGCAGTTTTGTCCGAGATAAATAAGTACATAAGGAAAACATGGAAACGGGAATGGATAGAAGACACAACGTGCCGACAAGCAAAATTCTTTTTGGATAGGCCTACTTCGGAATGGAAACTTTTTAAAAACAGGAGAGCATCTATAAACATTATAATTGGTTTCATTACAGGGCATATTCACTTAAGGAAGCATCTATAGGTAATGGGAATGGTGGAAGATGCATCATGCAGATTGTGTGGAGATACAACTGAGACTCCAATTCATTTATGTGTAGAGTGTGATGCCCTGGCCATGGAGAGTATAAGGAGGGAAATATGGAAGACACGGCCTCATAAAAAAAGAAATTTTACACTACATTGAAGCCATTATGAAGACTGGCTATTTTAATGACGTTTTTTAAATCGGTGCTGTTATTTTTATAGACAATTTTAGGGCCTTGTTTTGGTCTTTTGTAGTAAAAGATGTGATTTTTGTACATGAAAATATGTCCCAGTCTTGTTACACGGGTTTCCGGGTTTAATTGGGGCTTCCGTGGCTTTAGGGGAGGTGGCTATCCCGTCTACATACCCTTATGGCGTGTAGTGCTAAAAAGGGCAATAAAAATATACATCTGAAAATAAAAAGATACGAGTTGGAATATAATTAATTTTTGTAAAGAAAATGTCAGGATAATATATTCATATACTTTAACTATTTCATTCTTAAGTCTTTTATTTGCGTCTTCTCTTTAATCACTATCTTTTATAAGTTGTATCACCCAGTTTCCTTCCCTTATCACACAGCAGAAGCAATAAATTCTTAAGCATAATGAATAACGATGAGTGATGTTGTTGACTCATGTTATCATCAATTTGGGAGAGTCTTATCAAAATCTAAAATTAAAGTGGCGAAAAAATGACCAGTTGGTCAATATTAAAAATCCTATACTACACGGAGATGTCCAAAACAGAGTTGAAAATCATTAATATATATTACTTTTTTTTTTAAAATAACTTTTTTGAACTATAATTATTTCATTCATTTTTGCTTGACCAGCCTTTGAAAAGGTCGTGTTTCCCACATGAAGTAAAATATATTTATGTCTGTAATAATTAGTTACTTTGAGTATCTCGTATTAATTTTATCTCATAAAAATGTAAATAATTTCTTATATCTCATAAATGTTTTGAGTAGAAAGGTCAGGATATTTTCTTCAAGCTTCCTTTAACATAATCTTTTAATACACTCATTTAACCATCATTTACTTTCTATGAGTCTTTAAAACTCTTAATTTTTTAAAAGTGTACGTATTCTCTTATTTCCATGTTTCTTTCTTTTCCTTTAATCTTTATTATTCTATATTTAGAACTAATGGACTTTTTCTCTAATATTCTAGGAGTTATTATCAAATACACAAAATAAAAATAAAAATATTCAAGCGAAATTGCGAATATATAATTAGTTTTTTCATGTCAAATTTAATCTTTAATGATTTTCAAATTGAGTTTTTAGAGTAAATTTACTCTGGTTACAGCTTGAAGTAAACTATTGTATAAGAAAAAAATCAGTAATCCAAATAAAAAAGGTTTAATCTTCTCAAAATCTTATGTTAATTTTAAAAAACAGCTTATAAAATTCATATACGATTATTCAGTCATGAAAAAGTGCAATTTAAAAGTTTCAAAAACTATTTATTTAAAGAGTTTTATAAGAAAAACAATAAGGTCTCAATTTATTAATTGTTTTTATGCTAATCAAGGGGTTCAGTTGAAGAGCCAATAAATAGGGTTTCATCTACTATCTTCATTTTATTCTAAGTTGGTTTTAAAAAACGAATACTTCTATGTACTTTTATAGGGAACCAAACTTGAGATTGTAATTTTGGTGTAGTTTTAAGGTTTACAATGTTGAAAAAAGTTATACATGGTGATCCTGAATTAAACACCCATTAACTTTAATGTCGTTTAAAGACAAGCACAATGAATGAGGTATTGTCCAATTATAGTCCAATATTAAACTTATAAAGTATAAATACCTACTGGGTGGAGATTTTAAATCCGGAAAATTTAAGGATAATGTATATTACAATTTATTTCCCAAATTAATTTCATTAAATCACAAATCTTTTGCTTATACATGTAGGGGTCCACAGTAGTGAAGTCAATAACGACTCACAGCCACTTTCAGCTTCAACCACAACCTTCACCATGGCTCTGAACCTGGTAAAGGCCTTGATGAGAAACTCCTCCTTCATGTTCCACTGCCTTGAGAATGGAAGCCCACAAGGATCCCACAGTGTTATTTGCACATTTATTAGACACACTCTCTAAGATGCCCCACATTTATTACTCCAAAGGGTTCAGATTCGGCGAGATAGGAGGCCACATCTCCAATGCTGTTTTGCTTCAGGATGTAGTTAGTGTACTTTTTTACTCTCAAAACGATAATTAGTCTGCCTTGCAGGTTTTCCCAACACATCAAACTCTTTGGCCAGCTTCGTAAACTCAATAATCTCCTAGGACGTGCGCAGCACGGAGGCTGCACGGCGATAATATTCAGATGACATCTCAAGGAGTTTTGATTTTTCTAATATAGTTTGTATTCAGCTGAATCTGATGAGAACTCTAATTCTAGACTACCATGTCAACCATGATTGAATACATGATGATTTTTTTGTTGTTGAAAAATCATTCAATAATTTAGGGGTAGAGATAGGACTTATAAATTGGGAAAAACATTATTCATAAAAAAAATAATTACTGACTAAATTAAAAAAGAACAAAAAATAGAGTTTATAGATATTTTTCATATAAGTAAATAGATTTTCTGCATTAGAAATGTCAAAATTGTCCCTAAACATCTTTTGATTTTTGTAATATTTTAACGTAGAAAATTTTACTAACTATACAACTTTTAAAACTTTTTAAAAGAATATTATATCATCATTTTTTTCTCTTTTGCTCTATTGATAATTATATATGCGAATGATGCAAAAAAGATTTAACAAATCTCGACAATTCATATATTTAGGAAACTTTTCAGCATAATAGTTACGCCAAGGGTACTCTCCCATTAAATTAGGGCGCAATATCCAAAGGACTCAGAGAGAATGAGATCCCGAAAATTGCACATGAGCTATTACGATAGAAGCTCAAAGTAAAAATTATACTAACTACTAACCTCGACGAACATACAAATTTTACTTTAATAATTAGAAAATAAGATAATTCAACAGCAAATCCGTGGTATTACTCTCTGTTTTAAATGAGCTCACACACCTTTTGCTACTTAATACGTAGACGTTTTCTCGACAAGAATATAAATAAAAGATTTATAAATTTGGTTTCCTATAATTTGATGAGCCAGGGAGTACTTTAGCCTGTTGTTAAGGCTCATTTAAAGTCACACTTATTTATTTAAATAATATATAAAGTTCATCTCTTTTTTAAATTATAATATGAGTTGAACTAAATGTTTACAAGATTTTATTCGTCTTATACAGTGCTTCCGGTATATTATACTCCTATTTTTTCTTTAGACAGATTTGGTAAATGGCATACATCAGGGTGCAGTTTATAATATGCACCCTGTATACACGGTCAATACACCATGCAAAACGCCTGCAATACATAATTAATATCCTTACCTTGTAATTTCAATATAAAAAGTGCTCCTTGTATATAGTATTTAAAGAAGGGATCTGTGTAAGGAAAAAACTAAGTTTTGAAACTATAAAATAAAAACAGTATACCAATTCTTAACCGAAATGTTATTCCAGTAGGAATCCAGTGGGTGCTCTTTCTTCTTTTTTTCTAATTATTTAATAAGTCGTCGTTGTGTTAATTTTTCTCGCTGAACTAAGAATTCTTAGCTATCTTTTGTGAAGATTGTTTTTAAAAATCCATGATATAATTATAATATTGTCCTTGCACTAATAATATTTTTAAAAGAAATTCCCAAAAATTATATAACTACCAGCTGATATTAACAAGTTTTTTAATTCAAAAGTACCACGTGTCTCACCTGCCTTCTTCTTGTCCTCTTACAAAAATCATTTAGCTAATTGTGCATCAGGGTGCTCCCTGATGCACAAAAATTTAATAAAATGTTTGTTAATTCTTAGATCAAGCATGTAAAATCAAAAATGACTCATTTTCAACATATTGACTGACATTGCTTAATTTATATAGATTATAAAATATGGAGGGTGTTTTCTCATATTCCTCTGGATAGTGGGCCCCTTGACTTTTATTTAAGAGTACCCTTGGGATTTTTATATATCCTTAAAAATGTTATATCAAGAATTGAATAGTCGAGGTTTGTTAAATCTTTTTTGAATAATCCATCTACATAATTTTTTGAAGAAAGTTATGGGTAGTTAAATTTAAAATAATTTGAAAAAAAAAAAAACAGTTACCTCTTCATTTATTGAAAATCTTTATCATAATTTTTCATAATAAATATTATTTTAATAAATTCAAATTTTGTAGGTCATATATTATAAAAACATATATAGCCTGAACAAAGTTGACATCATAATGTGTAAGTAATATAATATACAGCAAAAGTTGTAGATATAAATTCAGTGATTATTTTTGCGAAAAAACAAAACAAAAAACTCGACAATATAATATTTTGATTATTGTACGTATTCTTTCAAAAAGTTTCATTACGAACTAATATGAATAATGAGACTAAATAAGTTAATATTGCCGAAAAAATAGACTCACAAGAAGGGCTTCTTTTACGGGAACCCAAATCCGGTTTTGCAAAAGTTTTCTCGGGATTTTGTATTAAAAATATTATCATTTCAATTGAAGAAGGTGTTGAAATGAGTAGAAGAAAAAAAAATTATCAACACTTATGGGTTTAATATGCATTCAAAGACTATTTTTTAAGTACCGTCGAATCACGATTTAAATTGGTTTATTCAATTAAAATGAATTTAAGGAGACTGACGAAATTTTTACTTCATAAAAGTATTATTTTCTGTAAAGTTCTTAAAAATGACTCTTTATTTGGACTTTTATGACTGTTGTATAGTAAAAAATATATATATTGCAGATAGTTAAAGGATAAATTAAAGAGTTCATCTACGTTACTGTCTTCATGGCAGATGACATCTCCTCTACGACCGAACTATTTTAAGACAGATTATGATTATTATCAGCAAAGTGCAGTTAGTGATATATGCTGGCCGCTGTAATAGGTCTCAGATCCCCCTGCACCTCATCAGCCTTGTCAGGGGCGTCGGAGGGACTCTATATATTATAATCCTTTTTTGAGAGGAGGGGGATTTTGGTTTTTGGAATTTTCTTCAAAAAATCTATGATTTAAATTTTTTGAAAATTTCACAAATTCATAGTTATTTACAAAAAATTAAATTTTTTGGTAAAAAATTTAACAACTAAATTTTGGAGAAACAATATCAAAAATCTACAGCTCTTTGCAAAGAAAAAAAAATATTTTTGAAAAAAAATTATATTATTTATAGCTACTCACAGAAAATTAAATTTTTTGTAAAAAAAATTTCCTAAATCTACGACTATTCACAAAGAAACTAAAAAATTAAATTCAAATCAATAGTTATTTGCAAAAATTAAATTTTTTTGAAAAAAAAAATCAACATTAAATTTGAAATATTAAATTGTGTGGAAAAAAATTAAAGAAAATTAAGTTTTGTTTTTTTAAATTTAAAAATCTAGAGTTTAAAATAATTCTAAAATTTATAGGTACTCAAAGAAAGTTAAATTTCTTGGAAAAAAATGAAAAATCTACAGCTATTTAGAAAAAAATAAATTTTTTGGAAAAAAAAATTGAAAAATCCACAGTTATTCATAATAAATTAAATTTATAGGGAAAAAATATCAAAAATTAAATTACCAATATAAAATTTTTTGCTCTGTTGCATAATTTGCCCGAATGACAAAAATATTTCTTGTAAGAGATAAAAACTCCTTATTGGGGGGAAGACTATAGCCCATCCAGCCTCCCTCTTGTAGACGACCCAGCTCATGGATCGAAAGTTGCCCCTTATGGCAGTGTAAGTCATCTACCTGAATTGTATAAGGCAAGGATTAATTCGTGCTCGTTTGTTCAACTCTTTATCTTTCTTCTTTTATTGATATTTAGGAGAAAAACAATTCATAATTAGATAACTGTATGTAAATTTACACACATTTAAGAAATCGATATAATATATATCTACAAAGTTTAAAAAAATAAAATATTAATGACAGCTAGATACTCGATTTATAATAATAGAAAAAACTTATTTTAATGATATAACTGCTACAAATATCATTATAATTTGGAATAAAACGTATAATATTAAAAAATAATAATAAAAATACATTATAGGATTATCATTCTGCAACAAAATGAAGGTATTATAAACTAAATTGAGAAAAAATCAATCCAAATCGACCTTTTTTAAAGACAATTTACTTTTAAATTGGAATGTAAAGTTTATTCTATAACTTCAGCATTGATATAAACCAATGAAAAATATATTAACTTCTAAGTAAAGTCCTTCTTTTTAATCGATTACTCGATAAAGTAATAAATAATTCATTTTTTAAATGCTGAAATGTTTGTATCAATTTGTTATTTACTTTGATTTTCATCTATATAGTTTTCCCTTTCGAAATATGGTACTAAATCGTATTTATACCCAAAAAATTGATAAAAAAAGGCTCTACAGGTCAAGGTTTTAAAGATGAAATCTTTAATGGTCATTTTGGTGTTCTACGGCTTATATATGAATAATAAATCTGTGTTTGAGCCTACAGGCCAAAATGCAGTATCCTGTTGTTATTCGTTCCTCACAAACTTTAGTCAATTGGGAAAGTATTTTACTCGGACTATTCAATATAATCTCTAGACATTGGTATCTGCACGATAAAACTATTATTATCATTTGTCCTCCTTAGAGAAGATACTATAAGGTTACCTTTTCGATTACTAAAAAAAGATTAGCAATCCGTAAATATGGAAATGAAGTTGAAGGTCCACCACAATAAATGGTTTGTTCAATTTAAAAAAAGTCGAATAATACTTTGCCCTTTTATGACCATATGAAAAACTACATATACAAAGTTAGTGTTTTGGTTATATCTACATATGTAAATAAACAATTCTAGATATTAAGCATATTATCTCTTGAAACTCAATTACATTAGTATAGAAACGTGCCTAAAAATGTAACTCATGTACACTCATAGATTAGGGAGAGCAGGGCCGGGGACAAGGGGTAACAGGGGTTCCTTTTTACCGGGAACCCAAACCAAGGAGGCCCCTACGCTATGAAAGTAATTATCTTTGCTGTCTAAGATGGTAAGACAGTTGTTCAAATCAGCGTTGGTGAAATAGTAATGACCCTATTTGATAATGTAGGCACGTCCAAAAAAAAAAAATAATAATAATAAATATTGCTTTAAATGAAAGCTGTTTATATATATAACTCTCAGAAAATGTGATAAATTTTGGGCCCTATTTGATCTTTCCTGTTATTTCCTGATAAAGTAGTTAGAATTTAATAGTCATTGCACTTTCTTAAGAAGGTATGGGCTGAGGATCTTTGAATTATAATGCACGCCTTTGAACTTCTGTGTTATGTGCAGAAAGCATGTAACTCACTGAACTAATGTCGACACACAAAGTAAATAAATAGAGATGGGCTGCTACGATACCTCCTGGGTTGCCTGGAAACAGCTCTAGATCTTTGAAAAATAAGTAGTCAATCAGATAGAAACAGATTATGTTTCAGGATGTATAGATGTGCGAACAGATGCATGTTGAAAGGGGAGAAGAGCCCCAAGCCAAAGATGTTACTGGGCCCTACAGTCCTGTCTCCCATCTTTATTGTGAGACTTGCGAACAACAAATTATTATATTTTGACGGATAAACGACGAATGATAACAACAGAGGCTGTTTCAAAATGAAACGTTTATAAACAGCATTTGAGACGCCGAATGGGCATTATGAGTTTCTAAAAATACCTTTTGGAAGTAAACTATCTTGGAGGCAAATACAAAAAGTAAATTTATAATGTAAAAAGGCTTGATTCGAAACAAAGGTTTTTTTGTTTTTTTTCATTTTTTATATTTTGTCAAATAAACTCGGGTTATTATATTGTTTCTCATTCCCCATTTTTTTTTTAATTATGGGATCCCCGTAGTATTAAATACTTTGAAATTTAAGTATTTCTTTTTATTTAAACAAAAGAAAGTATAAGTTTTGATGCTATTCTTATCTAAAGAGACTCTAAGAAAAGAGGCGACAAATATAATAGATGTAGTTAAAGTAGATAGCTTTAGTAATGTGTATCTCATATTATAAAAGTGCGATCGACAAAGAAAAATAGCTAGATAGCGTTAGAAACATAAGATTTCGTAATAATAAGCTTTTTCTTCAGTTTTGTGGGTGTTTCACATGTATTGTTTGAGCAGTTGTCTAAGATCAACTACAAAGAAGAGAAAATACACCATATTTTACAATTTTTTTTTTCTTTATACTCTAATCATTTTTAGGGCTGTAATTTTTGTGAAGAATAATTACAGTGTTATTATTAACAAGCACCACAAAAGCCCACTCACTATTTTTTTTTTGATCAGCTTAAAAAAACTAAAAAATTTGGGCCACAAATTTTTTAAAGAAAGAGATTTGTGGCTAGAACGTATTATCATACGTTCTAGTGAATTGGTAGAAATTTTCCTCTCTAACTCCTCCTAAAAAAGTAATCCATGGGATCCATATAGGGGGAGTTAGATGGCCAGGTATGGAGGTGTCAAAATGCCACTTTTTCTTTCTTAAACAATTTTTAGGTCTTGTGGGTCAAGTCTTATTGAAAAAGGAACTCATCACCATTGGCATGAGCTTACAATTAAGGCACCACTTGGCCAGACAGGAGTTTATAGTACATGTCGGCCCCACCCTCTCCTTTGCTCAAAGAAGATTGTTGCATGATACATTGGAGTTGCTCCCAATGGCCTTAAAAATAACTACCCAAAGTAAAAGATAACTGCCCAAGAAATCCTCAGTTTTACTACTCAATACTCTCCTCAAGAATGAAGGAATAAGAATTTGAGAATTTTTATATTATATTATGACGTGATGAGTCAGGGAGTACTTAGTCTCTAAGTTCGCTTTACAACATAACGAAAAAAGTTTTACTTCATACAGAAACATTCTGCACTAAATCCGGAGTAGTAAGCTGGAGATACTGCACCACAAATCTTTTATATTTAAAAAGTTTTATGTTTTAAAAATCAAATTGCTCGTCATTTCTTGGAATTTTTTCCTCATAATTCAATTTTAATATAGGGAGACCGGAGACAGTTTTATGATTCTAGCTTTTTTGATATTCGAGAAAAAGGAACTGTTACAACTGTTCTTGTTCTCTCCTACATTATACAATGTGTGGTAACGTAGCTTCCTTTTTATAATGCCTGGCAATCAAGCTCTAGTTGTAACAACAGAGATCTTTTCCATAGGTGAGATTCTAAAGTTTTCTTGGAAATACAGTTTGTGTTGGTGCAACAAAAAAAATAAGGCAAAAAAATTTTATGACAGAATATTGTATTGAACTTAACTAATTGCAATTTAGCTCCTGAGTTTTTATTGGTATGATTTATGAAAATATGTAAATTGCTTCAATTTCTTTTTTACCAAAAACAATCTTTTTAATTCATTTTCTTTGATTGAAATTGGCAAAATTATCTATTCTCAACGGATAAGGTTGCTAGAGAACTAAAATTGGTTCTACTAGATTTAGTGTTATACAAAGATTTTAAATTGGCGTAGTTTGTCGAAATCGAGTAATTAGAATCGGATTTATTCCGGCAAAAGCAACATTTTTAAGACCTTACGGAATCGCTAATAAATAATTAACTAATCATCCACAATTACAAAATAAGATATGTTGCTAATTATATGTGGCATCTTTTTGATTAAAATACCTTAAACCTGTGAAAAAAATACCTTGTGTTTAAATACCAAAGTTGTTTGTATTCAACAATGGGGTGCATCACCTATCTGATCACATTTTCAAAACAGTGTAGAACAAACCTTAAAATATGTACTATAATTATGATATAGAAAAACTTTTATAATTAACAAACTTGGTTTATCGTCTTTTAGATAAAGGAATTTTAGATGTCATACCCTGTATTTCATGATAAAAAAAAGGACATATACATATTATGTACCCAGTAGTCTATGTATAATTGTATCTTGAATAATACCATGACATGTTTTTATTGAGTTCTATCTATTATAATTAACATATTTAGCCTTCCATAGAGCTTTATAGAAAGCATTAATTCTTTTTTTAAGGGAGGAGTTCCAGTAATAGTGGTTAGACCTTGTATATGTATAGTGTTTGTTAGGGTGAGGCGGATACCCCGAATTTGTAAAAAACTACTTTTTTTCGGTACAGTTTATTTTCCTTAAGAATATATATTTGTGCAATTACATTGATATATATATATATATATGTTTTTTTATTTTGAAAAGTTTATATATTGTTGAATATTTGAAAGGATGCATTTTTGTCACTAATGAAATCTCACAGGCGTTTTGCATGTAGCATCAAGAGAATATACAGAGTGCATTATATTTTATTCAACTCTATGTATCTCATCTAAATAATGGAGTAAAATATACAGAAGCACTGGTTAAACTGAAATAACAAAGTAGTCATATTAATGAAGCTCTGCAGGCATTTTGGATGTAGCATCGAGTGTTTACACAGGGCGTATTGCATATAGTACTACTCTCTGGTGTATATTACATACCAATACAGTATTAAAAAGTAAGCATAATATACAGGGTGCACAAGGTAAAAAATGAATTAATCTAGCATGTGTTAAGTTCAGCTTATATTAAAAAAGCAAAAAGAGCATAATTTTATGATAATTAAATAAATTATGGACAAATACTACACAATTCATCAAATTGATAATGACTATTACCAAATATACAGTTTAGACTCCCTCTTACGATTATTTATTAGTAAACGATAAGGTGTTATACACTGATTCAATGAATAATGTCGACTCAGTATTATTTATGTTTGTATGTTAACCATTTAAATATGTCGTATGTTTCCCATTCTTCAATGCCCTGCTTGAGAAGCTCCCACATTTTAGCCTGCTTGAAGCCCAATTTGAGAATCCCATCCACCTTATATTTGGTCTTCTGTGAAATTACGTTCATTTTTTGACCAATCAAAGGAGCTGTGTACTCGGGTCAAAAAATTTCTAGCCTTAAAGAGATCAGGAGTTCGAAAAATTTCTTCTTCTGGTATTCCATATTCTTTAGCGGCTCTTTGTATTTATACTAATAATTATTGTATTTATATTTTTCATTAAGAGAAAGGTAAATCCTTAAAGAAAGGTTTTCTTTAATTCTTGCTATAACTCCTGGAGATATTTTTTTCATTAATTTGCATATAATAACTCCTTTCTGTAGAATTATATCAAAAACCATCCTGGGATAAGATATTTTCTAGAACAGATGCAATCTACTCCAAAATTTTAGTTCCTCCCATGGCCGAACTTGAGGCCATTCTCAATCCTTCAAAATTAAATCTGGATTATATCAATGATTTGATCAATCACATTAAACAAATCATAGAACTCTTTTATTTTTATTCTTGAGGAAGGAACGTCTACGTATTGAGAAGCTAAGTGTGAGTGTGCTCATGAAAATAGGTAGAGTAATGTCATTGACTTTTGGGGAAGTTATTTTCAACTTTTCAAATGGGATTAAATAACTTCGAATAATTATTCAGCAATTATTAAAATATTGAATTAGTATTTGTGAAGAATGAGTGACAACCAAACTATACATCTGTAGTAAAGTAGTCCTTATTGACTCAGTTGTCTAGTGATACTCCAATGGGCTACTCCATATGGTAGATGAGATTTACAGAATTATACATTTCTTTAATACAAAAAATATTCTGCACTAGGTAGAAAATGTATTAAGAACAAAAAGAAGGTGTAATAAAAGAATATGAAACATTGATATTTTAATCCCGTGTTGGCAGCTAATAACGTTTACTCAGCCATCAGAAATTTGGCAAGAATGATTTTTTTAATGAAATATAACTAGCCATATTGGACTTTCTCACTTTTGGGGTTTCGGCCCATCCTATTGTACATGTTCGAGTAACGTTACCAATGTGAAGAAAAATAATTTTTATCAAATTATACTCTTAATTACCTAAATAGAAAAACTCTTCCATGGAATTTATATCACAAGGCCTACGCAAAACACTGGGGAAAATATGGACTGAAAAGAAATTGACATAACTTTTACATGTCTTCAATTATTTAGTTAATTATATTGTATATTTTTTACATGCAAAAATAAAAATATTACAAGCAAAATCAAAGCAATTCCGAACTATTCATAATAGCATTAATAATTAAAATATGACCAAAAACCTTAAATTAATATTTAATTCTTACAAAGAGAGAACATCGAGAAAGGGACCCTACGACCTTGACAATTAATATCTTGGTAATACTTTTCAATAAAGTAGGTGACCCCACACCACCTTCTGACAGGGGGCATGGAAGCTAGAAGGGTCGAGAGGTACAATAAAATCCTCACATAGATCAAGAAAAATGGGTCAATTCTGAAAAGGAGTTTAGTACACCACACATCCAGCCCAAACAATACGTTTGTGGCCTCTGATGGGGAAAAAATGTATCCGTTCTTTGTTAAGGCTAGATGGAAAATCGAACCAGGAGTCCTACTATAAGGTTCTAATTTACACCATCCTGTCATTGCAGAAGACCAACTGTCTGGGGGATAACTAGATGTGGGCTCAGGACGATCCCCCCTCTCACACGTTCGCCAAGTGAAAAAAGTTCTGCGTAGATAACATGGCTTGATTCTGGTCCAAAGACATATGACCCCTTCCTCACCAGATTTGAACCCACTGGACAAGTCTATATTGGGCAATTTGGAGTGGGGAAACGAACAGGACCTCAAACACAAATGTGGACTCACTAAAGTCATCCATAGTGGTTGCATGGGACAAATTGTCAAAAGAGTGTGTCATCAACTCTTGCATGACCTTGATGCGACGTGTAAAGACTGTGATTGATTATGAAAGTTGCCATATTGAGTAAAAAAGTTTTACTAAAACCTTGTCTACATTTTTTATTAACATAAATTTTTTCCTATTATTGATGTACATATTTCTAAATCCATCTCTCGAGTCCACGTTTTGCTGCCCAACCCTGTGTATATATTATATATATACCAACATGTAAATACGGTGTGTTTTTCAGCTGGCCCGTTAATTAGTAATTGGTAGATATAGTACGAATTTCATTTTCCTTAGTAGTTATCATTACTATTTAACTCTTGAGTAGTGAACATCCTTTCCTAAATATATTCAAAACCTGCTTGAATGTTCCTATGTGCTCATAAAAGATGGAGGGGTAACCCTGAGGATTTGTTGCAGAGATTAATTGAATGTTGGACTAGTAACCCTATGATTTGTAAGTCCTTGTTGGATAAAGTATAATTGGGGATCCACATTGGAATGTCATTGTTAATTTTTTTCTTTTCTTTCTTATTACAGCTGAATATAGCTGACCTAATAAAATATAGAATTATTCTTCCTCTCCCCAAAAACATTCTTCAAATTGTTAGGATTACATTGTTGATTTTTAGTTTCATTTTTGTATATGTCCAATGCCACTTCCACACTGGATTTTCACCTTTGTATATATATATATTCGAGTATATGTTCTTTCCTTCTCTAAGAGCAACCTAAAGACATCTTTTACTACAGGACTTGAACGCTAAAAACGAGCGCCTGTATTTTACATGAACATTTTCTTATTAGAAATATATATTATTTAATGCTAAATGTATACCACAATTTTGTTTGGATTAATTGATTTTTAAATTAGGCACCACTTATTATACTTGTAGTATCAGTTACATCGAAACTTATTAATTGAATTATCATAAACATGATTATGACTTAATAATATTTATTTTATCTCTCCAGAGTTATACATAATAAATCTATTAATATAATATTATAATTGCATGTGTTAGTTATTTTCTCCAAGGACTTATATCTTCATCTCGGACAAGTGTATATTTTTGGAGTTTAGATATCCATTGTTATTGATATAGCCTTTGTTTATTTTGTGAGGATTTTTTAATGTTATACTATCATTTGCCCATCTTCTAAACTCTGATAATGAAGTATTACATATATAAGTAACCTTATTATTTTTTATAATTAGTGAAGGAAGCGCTGCCCAATATTGTCATCAACGACACTCTTAAAAATGTAATGATGTACATGAGTCGTCTTTTACATATGAGGATAAACATAACAAGGTCCATTATATAAGTCACACAATGTCAAGAATTTTATAAAGTCCTACAATTTTAGTATTAATCCAATGACGTGTGCAAGTTGATAAAGCAAAGGTCAACCATTTAAGAGAAATTTAATAAACTATATAAGTTGATTAGTTTAATCTTTTACTATAATTTATTCATCTTGTGTCTTCACTGTAAAACTTTGTATGAAAATTTTGAACGATAATGACTCAAGAACATAATTTATTTTCTTTCAGTTAGTCAAATGACTTATCTTCAAACATATATATATATATAAGTTTAACTCATACAAAAAGAGTTTTCTTTCATATTAACAATTGTATGTGATGATAATCATTGTCTTGTAGAATAATTTCGGCATATATTGAATATAAATTCAAAGTTACGAGTATACTGTAAACGGAATTGCTCACAAGTAATTTTTACGACCATTAGTAGAATTTAAATTATTGAGAGATAAGATTGAGTGAAGTCTCAAAAATACAGCTGCGAGTTTATGGGTACGTGAATAAGTAAGTTTAAAGCCTTGAGTCGTATTAAAATCTGAATTTTGTCAAACGGACGACGAATGTTTAAAAAAAAAGAATAACGAGGCAATCTTAAGAATATTTGTAAGGAAAGGGGAGTAGCTGTCGTGACGTTTCATTAGATTAGCTGTGGCTTGCTATGAGATGAAGTAAATAAACACAAATTCAACTCCATATATGTATAGTATTGAATCATAGGCAAGAATGACAATGATTTCAATCATCATGTCTAGTTCGATTGCAACAAGTACTTACACCGATAACTCCAATGAATTGATTTTTCTGATTTTTTTTCTGTAGATTTTTAAGTCTCAAAAGAAAGGAAAAGTAATTTTTTTTGTTTGCCTTCTAGGCCATGGCGGCCTAAAAATAGCATTTTTCTAAAAAGAATTCTTTACTAACCAACAACTACTTCATATGAAACAAAAAATCAAGACGGTAAAATCCTAAGAAGTATTATCGCTGTATGTTAGTATGTATCCTTGCACACGTTTACTGAAAGGTTTAAAAAGAAGAAAAAAAGGAAAAATTAACTCAAAGTGAAGAAAAAAAAAATTCAACGGTCAGGGCTTGAATATTTTTTCGTCTCTCAATCTTATAATCTCCGTTAAACATGAAGTGAGAATAGTGCTTATTTTAAGTATATATTTCTATTAAAAAGTAAAATAAACTTTTATAAATTAGATAAATGAACTTAAAGTATTGTTGTAATATATAATTGTGTTTTTGATATTATATTATACATATCAAGGTTTCGTAGTGTAGTGGTTATCACGTCTGCTTTACACGCAGAAGGTCCCCGGTTCGAGCCCGGGCGGAACCAGTATACTTTTTTCAACTTCCTTATTTCTTAAAAGAGTCTTAAGAACAGGAATAAATACAACAACACGGTAGTAAATACATGGGTTTATGTATTTAATTTAAGATCCCTAAACCTTTTAAACCAATATTATACTCTCAATATTTTATTTAAGGTGTTTTTTTTATTTAGGTACAACTTTAATTTGATACAGAACTATTATAGTAAATTATTAATTATAAAGTAAGAATAGAAAATTTCTAATTCGTTTAAAAGTGGAAAACCCAATAACAACTTAATACATCATTACATTTTAGTAAATTAACAATTATATAGTTAGTAACTACGTCATTCCAGCTGTTGCAGTTACCAGAAAGGACCAGTCTTAGGACTGACAAATTTCATTAGAACCAGACTGATATAACTGCAAACTTTTCAGGTTTTTTTGTTTTGTTTTTTGGTCAATCTAACACATCACCTTTATCGAAAAATGAATAAAGGGTTTTGTGAAGTGCAAAAAATAATAAAACTGTAATTATTGTCTACTAAAATCCAAACCTGTTTAATATGTTTCTCTGAAATTACGAAGATATGTTCACTAGTTAAATACACAGCACCAAAAAAAGTTTAACGGGTAACGTTGGTTACCACATTTATCATATGTACGTGTATGGCCACAAAAATTATCAGAAATTTGTTATTAACTGCCAAATTAGTAATTTCCTTGATTCCAAAATTTAGTAATCATGGCATTTTCATTCTTGAAAGTCTAGTTGAACGGATTGTGAGTCGAACCGAGTAAATAAAATAGAAAAGGAAAAGGTAAACTATTAAATGACTACGCATACCCACTATCCGTTCTTGGTATGTTCTTTTAATTAACGAGTTGGAGTTACAAAAAATAGGTATATGTAAACATTATTGTATTACAAGTACTCCATCCCTTGTAGGAATTGTCTTTGAAGTCCATATATATATAATATAACTTTGCTTTTCAAGGAGTTACCGTGAATCGAACTTACACACATTGAGTTCAAAAGAACAATTTCTAACGAGAGCGTTGTAACTTAAGTTGTTCCATCGGAAAATGTCTAACTTTTCAGGGAAATCCCACATATAATTTTTTTACTAAGTAGGTATGTCTCGCCTTTGCTTGTACATAAAAAAATTAAATAATTGATAATTATTCTGCATAATATAAATATAAAATAATTTATTTTTTTATAGGTTGGATCTTGTTACGGAACTCCATAAAACAAGACCTGTGGGGGCTAAAAAACCACCATGCACTATTAATGATAATGGTTCCACTGAAGAACATGATAGTTAAGAGTATAAGGTTAGAACTAAAGATACTTGAGGGAAAGAGGAGACTAGACAGTTGAAACAATAATGAAACAAAAGAAGACGTATTTAATTTATATTAACTCATTCAGACTATTAGTGGTGGATAGATCATACTAATTTTCTTTTTTAATTGATCTGATTTTTTTTTACTATTCAACGGTCTGAAAACCCGATTAATCTGTCCTTCAGTCCTAGCTTTCTTTTCATATTTTCACTCCTAGCTGTGATTGAGGAATATAAAAACAGAAGAAAAAAATTAATAAATGAACAAAAAGAACTAATTATAAATATATACACGTTTGTTTTTAGTTTCAATATCAGGGTTTCGTAGTGTAGTGGTTATCACGTCTGCTTTACACGCAGAAGGTCCCCGGTTCGAGCCCGGGCGGAACCATTCTTTTTTTCAACATTCATTATTTCTTAAAAATGATTTAAGATCCAAAAACTTTTTAAACCAATATTATTCTCAATATTTAGGTTTTTTTTCTTAAATTCATATTTATCTATTTATGTACAACTTTACCTCGATACAGAACAATTATAGTAAATTATTAATTATAAAGGAAGAATAGAAAAAACAAGATAACATGTTCGTAACAAGATCGTGCTACGACATGTAACGCATCTGGACTACCTGGAATTTGAACTACATGGTGGGTATTATTGCTCTGTTGACATTAAGCATTAGCAGAGTCAGGAGAGCCTTTTCTCGAAAAGTCCTGTTGAATAACCTGGAATATTTAATAAAAATACTTCTGAACCAGTTATGTATCTCCCACCACCACCTTATTATAAATAATGCGGAAACATTTTTTTAAACTCACAAACCCATCACCAACTCGAAACAAAAGGGAGTACGCTATAAATGAACTACAAGGTCCTTATTTACAAATAATAATACACCTGTGGAGAAATTTGGAATTTTTTTTAATATCGAAATAGAGTATTCTCGCCAACTATTCTACAGTTATCCTAGGATAGTCCCCTCCGTAAGGTAGCAGTGCTCAGCACTTTTGGAGTGATGATCTCGGAGATAAACTGGATCATAATGATGAACCCGGTAGCCAAAGAAAATATGAAGTTGGAGTGCATCATAAAAGATTTCCAACTTTCAAATAAAGAATTAGAGCTTAGAAACAGAATGAATTAGTGTTGCATCAGAAAAATACATCCCTTTTCAGTTAAAAAAACAACTTTTGTGGTGCATTTACTTTGTTGAGCACTGCTAACTTACGGAAGGAACTACCCTAGGATAACTATAGAATAGTTGGCGATTTTCTTACTATAACCATTGTAGGATTTACGTTTATTTCCCTCCACTCACGTCTGCTTAATAAAACATCATGCAAGGTTAAGCTGTTTTTCTCCCAAATATTCTTAAAATTCTATAGATTACCGCATTAATTTTCAGTTTATTTTATTTCTACATATCAACGGGAAATATATTATGCTGAAGAGTAATAATTTTTGGTAAGAATGGAAAAGCGTGCGAGGAGAAGAGAAGAAATACTTATGGCATCATTGATTAAATAATATACATCTTCTTATATCAATCAAGAATGTTATCATTCCCGCCTTTATTATTCAATATTAATATTATATTAGATGGTGATAGTCGATAGAAAACTGAATAAAATACCTAAAATAACGTCACCTTCTGTCTGGATTTCTGAAAATGGAGGCCCAGGAATTTGGAAAATACTTACCGGATGAAAAACAGATGGTTTGTCGGATTTGTAGATATAAATGTGCCTTTAGTCCCCTGTCTAGAATTACACGCCACTCAATATCCTCATCTCATAACAAGATGCATCTATAAAATCAAGTTAACGATGAATACATCAAGTCAGACTTTAACTCTGATCTCACAAAGATGCTTATTACATGTAATATACCCTTATCCATTGCTAATCATCTACGTTCGAAAAGTTTATGGAGAAATACTTGGGTAAACCTATCCCTTCCCGAGGAACCATCATTAAATTAATTGAGGATGTTGGTACTGATGTCATTTATAGAAATACATTTAAAATATTTTGAGTAATCCACACCAAATGACGATCAAGTTATAAGTAAAAAATATAAAATATTTACTAATTTCCAAATGGAACTCTGAATTTTGTACTATATAACAGTAAGTATTCAATTTTTTTTAAATCTAACCCTAAAATATGATTCTATTTTAGCCAAAATTATCAAGAATTATCATACACAACTCATTTAACTCATATGGGGGGGGGGCAAATTTTATTAGAAGCAGACGGATAGAACTGCAGACTTTTTAGTTGCCCTTTGATCAAAAATGAATTGAAATGGGCTCTTTTGATGTGCTAAAATAATAAAACTGTTATTATTATCTTCAAAAAATCACATTCCTAACAATGACCCCAGTGGAGAGATGAACATAGCGCGATGGACAATTTTAAGACTATCAGAACTCAAGGTGGTATTTTTTCCTCACATTAATATGCTTATCGCCGTTTCCTTAGAGTATTTTTGGGTAGGGCTAAAAAGAGGGGAATTTGGTAGAGCGCAAAGAAAATAAACCTCAAATTTTCTCTCCAAAAATTCCTACTTTTACAATGACACGAGTGTTAAACATGACTACTGATGCGTAAATTTGAAGTTGATAATATT